>NC_031479.1:0-1200000 GCF_000006565.2 Toxoplasma gondii ME49 | reverse complement strand
GACCTCGCCGGTGAAGACCAAGATGTACTATCCTGGTGGGGGTGGCGAACGTTGATTGAATTCACACTGTTGGACAATGATTGGAGGCAGGTTTTGCCATACTGTATCTCAACGGGTGCTTCCACTCTTCATTTCCTGTAAGCATACATGACCCTGGGCAACAGAGCCATGCTCAAACACATCACTTTTCAGCTGTGAATCTTCTTGGAAGAGAAGAATTATTGTTCTCAGGCAACGTTTCGGCAATTCGTACTCGATTATATATGTTAGACGCCAACTTCCCTGCGAAACACTGACATATTAAACCAGGCTGGGATCATAAAACTAAAGTGTTTGGTTAGAATGACTGGCTGCTTTCAGTACTTCTTATTCGGCTTGTTGTTTACATGAAAGAGAGGATTACCGTGCCTGGCAACTCGGCGTATGCGCGGCTTGCGCTTTGACATCGACTGTCCACAAAAATGATACGGAAACAAACATCAAAAATCAGCCGACGATGATGAGTTAAACGATGTCAGGAGAAAATAGGACATTGTAAGGGGGGCGGCAGTTGCCAACTTGTAGCGTAGCTCTGGTGGGGGAGGATTTTAGTGTCTCGAAGGCAGCACAGCTTCAGCGAGATCCGTCCGCGCCAGCAACAAAGACACCTTTACAGGCAACTCTCCTTAAAATTCCTTTCTTTCTCCGTGGACTGCCGGTAGATCACCTTCCTTCAAGCATAAGACGGACTCGAGGAATGCGTTGAGACTTCACGCTGAATACCCAACTTGTGCGGAGAATGCGCACACGGTGTTTCCTTCCAAACCAGTTATAGATCCAGCGGCGCTATTTCAGCACTTCTGGGTTGACAACCACGGCATGTGGACGACACCAGCATATGAACTACTGTCCCTTTCCTGCAAAGCAAAGCTCCACAAGACCTTGTCTCTTGTTTCTTAAGTTCGAGACCCCAAGCCAACCCAGAGGTTATTATTCTCATTCACGGTCTCCCTGTGACAAGCTGGAGTGGTCACGAACGTCGACAGTGAAGAAGCTCCAGTTGCGAACAGTAAAGAGAATTTCTGGATCTGTTTTGTTACTGGCGTGGCGGCGTCGTTACGGAAACTTCTTGCCAGAGGCACTAACCAACGAGCAACGGATGAGATACAGGAGCTGATGCCTCTTTGGGATGGATGGTCTACGAATATGAATAGGTGCATATCACACAGAACTAAAAGAGAGGGAAGCGTATTGGATAGCGACAAGGATTCAAAATTGTACACTGCCAACTGCGGGAAGCGCATCTCTCACTTGTGTGGAACGAGAATGACGCATGACTTTTGCGTTTAGCTTCGCTATTTCGGCAGGCGTCTCTACATATGCGTCGCTGTGGGCAGGAAAAGCTGTTTCCCTGTCATTTTTGTTTGTTGTGACTGGCCTTATACAGGCCACTTGCGAGTGTGATGTCGAACAGCAGCAAATGAATTTATAACGGGAAAGGATATGCCGTGTCAGTTAGGCGGTTGGTCCGCGTGATTGGATAAACGTCGTGAAGCCTACGGGAACATCTGGTTGGTTTGTGAATTCCGTAAGCCACTTCGCCCTTTTTTGGCTTGTCACCTTTCGGCTTCCTGTTGTGTATGTTCTCGCGAGTGTCAATTGTTATCGCGATGTGGCTAAACAACAGAGTTCGAAACTTCAAACATAACTCGGCTTCGACACCCTTGCCGAAACGCCCTCCGGAGACGAGGCTCTTGAGCCCTGTTGACGAATTGTCACAGGAAGATGAGGTAAATGCTTTTGATGAGTTCTATGGGGTTTGCTTAGAAACGCGACTTAATGCGCTGTACCCCCCAGCTGTGACTGAAGCTCAAGCTGAAACACCTGAGCCGTGTGCGTGAAGCACACAAATCAGTGTTACGTTGTTGACAAAAAGGTCGGTCATACGGCACCTGGGGGCCTGAGGTGTTGAATTGGGATGCATGCGCTTTAAGTCACACTGTAGGAGAGACAGATCGATGACTCAATAGCAATAACGTCAATCTCACCAGCAACCAGCATAGCCATTTTTGCGGCGCTTTTGACCGTGGCTAAGGTGTCTCTCAGCCAGGTCAGTTGAGGACTCCAATCGGTTTGATAAGGCGGCGCTATCATAAGGGGTAACTGCATTTTGGTAGTCGTAACGGGTGGAAGAAGTAATGCGTCTAGTGCCCTTGTGGCGGGGGACGTCTTTTGACCTTGTGAACTTGTGAGGCTTTCACGCAGCGGTGCGCACTGGTCGAGCTAATTCAAATGATAGACATGAAGCTCGTTGGCGTTAGAGTTAGTCTGAGTATCCAGGATGTTGCTATGTTTTAGCATCCACACAAAGGACGGAGTCTCACCTTGGAAGGAGGCATGACTACCAGCACCACCCGGGGCAATGAACTGTCTGTCGTTACGCGTAGGAAGAAGAAGCAGGGTTGCTTCTTGATGTGCAACCAGCCGAAATTGTAAAAAGGAATGAAGAGATCGGTCGACGAGCGCAAGAACGTTTGGCTGGAGAAAGCAAGGCGTATGCAATTGCAATGAATCGCCGGAGTCACCGACTGCAAGAATCTTGTGCAAGATATAGTAAGGTAGCTACAAAGATGTGATCACTTCTGTCGTTTGCAATTCTACGTACTCTAGTGTATGCTCGGAGCTGTCTCGTGATCTGTCAGCTAGACACTCTCACAACAAGCTAACACAACAAGTGCGAAATTTTTCTGCGATGCTGCTCTCAAACACTGAGGTAGCACTCGCGATTGTAGAAACTGCGGAGTTTTATTTCACGTTCTGCTTTGTATGTGTCATCTATCGAGACGCCGCTGCAACAATGTCAAGCTGCTAGCATCGAAATATGTGCCTCGAGAAGGCATACGTTTGAATAGTCAGGGTACTTTCTGTTTGCTTTCAGGCCCTGGTACCAGACGTGATGACATGGGAGTAAACGAGCGAACTGGTGCGCGTGATTCGCAGCTCAAGTCGGAGGAAACGGAAGCTGCCATCCAGTCAGCAGTGGACACAGCATCTGTGGTAGCTGCTGCAACGACTACTGGTCTTTCAAGAGGTCCGAAATTGAACACTGAAATATCAGCTGACGTTGACTTCACTGCTGGTACAGCAGCTGGCAAAGCAGCAGGTGTTGCCGCAGGAAGGTGCAAGGTCGGTAAAATTGGTAATAACGTCAATGACTGGCCACAGGCTTCTGCAACGTCGGAGTCAGAGCCCACGGTGCAGCAGGAAACCACTATCGGAATCCAACAGCGCGTGACTCGAGAGGATCCAGGTGATTCAGAGACGAAACGGACTCCCTTATCTAGTGCGAGTGGTGCGGATGGCGGCCAGGTTGTTTCGCTTGCATTACCACAGGAGGAGTTTCTCATGCGTCCAGAGTCTTCTTCAGAAAGCGTCAATAACCTAAGGCCGACAATAGCTGTGAAGTCGCCTTCCAAGAGGGGGCTCGGACCGCACGAGGGCCAAGAACGATGTAAAGGCATAGAAAGTGAAACATCGGAGTTATCGTCAATCAAAGATGGACCAGATCGCGAAGAAACGATGCACCGAGATTGTGAAACGCAACCACGAATAGAACCTCAGCGTAGGGAGGAAGCCACAGCGGTTGGGAATTCGAAGGCTGACTCGGTGCTTGATGAGACCGATAAGGGCTTGGTTGCACCTGCATTGCCTGAGGTTAAATCAATAACGATGATGACAGAGAAGGTAGAGGGGCGAACTGAGCGAGGTGGCTCGCGGCGGGGCTCTCCGGCGCCCCATTTGCAAATCAGCTGTGATAACACTATCGACGTCATTGCATCCCCTGCGAAGCAACAGATCGAATCCGCGGAGGGTTCTATTCGTGAGATTTTTCATGAAGACGCCACCATAGCTAAGAATAACAGAAATATCAGCGGAGAGGAATGGAGTCGCACTCTTGAGAGCAAGCTCATAGATACGCTTTACAGCGAAAGTCTTCGCTAGTTGCGACAGGCACGTTTCCATGCACGGACCGAACAAGGACATACAACTTGGTGTCCTTCTATTGCGGGAGGAAAGCCGTGACATGGGAGGAGCGTTTCGGGTTTGTTTTCCCTTTTTCGGTGTGACTGCTAGCTCTTTTTTCTGTACAAGTTTCTCATTTGTGGGAACTTCGAATCATAACGATACATCGCGCTAATTCTACTGCTTGAGTATGCTTCAGCATTTCTCGTGGTCACACGAATATGTTCAGTGCTTTGCTTCCATCTCACAGAAGTTAACACACGAGATACTGAGGCTCACGTTTTGAAAGTATAGAATTTTGCAGGCTGTATGGGGACATGTTTCTGCCTGACAGCGCGATTTTGGGTTACCCGCAACTGCAGTCATTCAACGAACTTCAAGTGGTGTAGAATTGAGGCTCGAACGAGAGTGTATTGCATTTCTGCCGACGAGTTTTTCAAGCTGCCAATGTAGCAACGAAGGTATGTACATGACTTTGTTCGGCCTGAGGAAACAACTTCGCTGAGCGGAACGCTGTGCAATTAGCGGTGCTTGTCTCGAACGTGAACTTGAAGCAGCCATTACTGAGTGTAGTGACACAAACGCTCACGTCAAAACAAAACAAAGCGAATACATGATTGGTCCGGGCGTCAGCGTCGTCTCATGGGCCTGCGGAGACTCGCAAAGGACGCCATCCCGTCAGATATGAATTTTGAAGGGGTCCACTCACATACTACATTTGCACACACAAAGGACCTGCAAGCTCAGAGTTACTGATCAAGGGGTTGTCTGCTTTCCAGTCTGCCCAGGAGGAACGGAAAAAGTGTCGCGTACAGTGTCTACAGTTACTCGGACACTGCTTTCATTATAGACGTCTAACGATCGCCAATAAACAACGCATGCTTCTTCGAACTGCACAGTGGGCCTTCAGACTTCAAAAATGAACGACAGAGTATGCAAACCTTCAGCCCAGACCGTTGGTAGTTTTCCTCTCACATTCGCTCCGCGCGCGATGATCCGACACAGTCCGCCAGAGCGGCAGGACCTTGCGAGTGAAGGAAAAACACAGTGTGTTGGCGAATTAATTTGCTGTATCCGCTTTTCTGCGGGCTTCCGGTTTCCCTTGTAACCAGGCAACGCTACTCGCAACTACACAATGCAAACACAATAGAAATTGAAGTAAACAGAGATCTTCGAAATCTTAACTAGTAGTTCAGTTGCTTTGTTGACAGACAGATGTTTCCAACTCGAAGCAGCGGCGGTGTGGAAATGTTTATCAATACATCTTGGATGATTTTATATTAGCGGCTGGCAGTAGCTCGAATCGGTATTTCAGAGATTGATTCCACTCGCAACCTTCGCGCGAAATCTTTGCATTTGAGCGCGGATCTTCTTTTCAGCGTTTGAGTAGTCTTAAACGGCATTCCGGAGTTTTTAGTGCTAAGATGCGCGCTTCTTTCTCATCCTCACTGTTCACGAGAGCAGCGGAACCACACACGTCTTCCACACTCGTCTTCATTGACTCTGCTTCGATGCGAGCGTCGTTGGCGTGTCTCCCTGGGCATGCATGCACGCGAATTTTTCTGGGGGGCGGGCAACAGAACACAAGAGACACACCGACTGCGAAGGCGTTTTCGCGATGCGGAAGAATGGACCCCGCACGCTGCCGCAGGCTTTTTGTTTCACATAGCATTGTTGCTCTGATTGAAAGTTGTAAGCAGGTCACCTATGATGAGATGACGCTATTGCTCTGCCGTGGGGTCTCGAGGTGTAGAGACACCGCGTGACTCGGCATGCGCGCTTCGATAACTTCGAACAGTTTTGAGTCCTTTCCTCCACCGTGGCGACACAGAAGAAGTTGATGCTCAAAGCACACCACATGAACGCGTGACCAGTTGAGTCTGCCTATCTGGCGATGCCCTGTATGTATACGTGGATAACTTAATCCGTTTTCTTCTCAAAAGGCAGCACGTTTCCGGACGTTTCACGTCAAAACCACCTTCGGACTGTAAGATTTGCAAGATTTGGTGACGTTACCCTCTGGAAGTTCTACTTTGCGGAGTCTTCATATAGTTCTGCCGAAGCTCCGTACCGCCAGACTTTCCGTGCTTACCAAGTCCTTTTGTGCGTCGCCTCACGTCTGCTCTTCTGTCCGCCGCCTTGTCGGCGCATCCCTCGCCCTCTCCTGCCACAAAACTTTCTTCTTTCTTTTTTTCGCAGTCGTTTACGCGCCCCGTCGGCCCTCTGCAGTGCTCCCTTTACCCAGTGTTATCAGACCTTTGAATGACGACGACCCACTGTTAATTGCTGTTGTCTTGAGTGTGCAGAAGAGAAATGCATCCGAACAATTTGAAACGGCAGCAGCTACACTCACAGTTACGGTGGCATCTACCTTTTCTCGAGAGAGCTTGCTGTCGTGCGCGCTTTAGCTCCTGCCTCCCGTTCCAGTCTGTGTCAGTGTCTAGTCGAGGGGCGCCTAAAAGGTAATCGATACCACGTAACCATTTGCTTCTGTTTCCCCTACATTACCCCTTGGTCGACCGTCATGGTCATGAAAAACACAAGAAACTTTGGATCCGGTGGAAACTGACATTCGAGATCGAAAGCCGTTTTTGCCCTTGAAAGCCACTCAGAGCTTGAGGGGGGGCAACTGGCAGGCTCGATGTCCTGTCTGCTTCCCGTTCCCTTCAAGCTCTCTCTCATTTTTTCTGCAGTTTTCTGTCTCGCTCTCTGCCGCCTAGGTTCTCGTCTGCTTGTCGTTTTGCAGACGGGTCGCAAACGCTCTGCTCTTGCTTGGTGAACTTCACAGAGGTTACCTTTTCGATGCCTTGCCTACGCCCATCTAGCTCGTGCGTCGCAAGAGCGATGCTTTTACGAGTTGGACTACTGGTTTATATCTTGAAGGTCTTTGTTTACCGAATCCATGTTCTATCGTGCTCTTCATAACCAAATCTCTCCACAGGAACTTCTGTTTCTTTGAGAGGGAGGGTTTCCCGGGTGTATCTCCGTTCCCCTTTTCTGCGAGCGCCGCCGTCTCTATTGTCAAACGCATCGAAACGTTTCATGTTGAACACAACGAATTCTCAACTTGCCCCGAGACGGCCGCACGCGCTTTTCCTCGACCTCCTTTACCAATCTGGTCTGTGCTGGGCTCTCCCCTGAGACATGGACTCTGATGGTGAGGAGGGTCTTCTCAGTTTAACTGGACATGCGCTAATACACTTGTGGTAAAATCCTGTCGGTAGCAAGAGCGATTGAGAGGCAGCTGCGTGAGGGTCAGCAGAGAAGGTGCACGGAAGAGGAGAAGGAAGAAACAAATCGATCATGCCGACTGCCGGCGTCGTTTTCCTCGGCGCATCAAAGAATGGCTGGGGGGGAGACAGAGACGGAAGGGGAGAGGGAAAAGGCAATGGGCAGGGAGAACGAAGAGGAGATGGCCGAGGAGGGGAGAGGCTCGGAGAGCACACTCGCCTGCTAGAAAGCAGAGCTGCGCCGTTCCCCTCGAACCGGTCAGAGGCGAACAAGGAGAGAGGCGAGAGAAGAAGGAAACACCCGGGTCAACTCGTGAGATATAGCGACGAAGTCATCAGCTCTTGGCAAGTCTTCACTCTGCTGTCAGGCACAGTGTTCACCTCCCGCAGACTCTGGTCGGCCGTCCTTCTCTACTGGATACTCGCGCTGATGATCTGTCTCCTCATTCTGCACTTGGAATCGGTACGCCGAAACCGTGAACTGTGACTGGGCCGCGAAACGAAAAAGGTCAAGACAGAGACACGGTAGCGAGGAAAGCAAACGACGGCTGGGGGGAAGGGGAGACCGAGACACAAAGAACGAACGGGCGAGGAGAGGGAGGTGGACAATCCAAAGAAGGGGAGAAGGGGATCATGCAACACGGTGCAGCAGGATAGGCACCACGTAGGGTCGGGTCGGTCGATGAAGGCCGCCGACAGAACACAGAAGGCGATGCGCAGGTAGACATTTTTAAAAGCTTTTTAAAGACGTATCAGCCTCCTGTTTTGTCTCAGCCCTCTACAAAACAAGCGAACTGAAAGAGAGACATCTCTGCCATGCCTTCATCGACACTCTCTCCTTCCGCCTCTTCATCTAAGGTTTACGGGTTACGTCATGGAAACGGATTATTTTCTAATCCTTTCGGCGCACCGATGATGAACGAACAACTGGCGTGAAGTCGTTTTCTCTCGCCTTTCATACTTTTCTCCACTTCTCCTCTGCTCCATGTCCCCGTTTCCTCAGGAGGCGTCTCATCTCCAGTACACGTCGTTTAAAGCACTCGTAGACTATCTGTCGACGCTGATTGGCTTTCTTCTGGGCATGTACGTCTCCAACTCACTGTCGCGGTGGTGGGCTCTGAGGATGCACATCGATCACCTCTGGGGCTGTGTCGATGACCTCTGCATGCTTGCCTGTTCGCACGTTATCGGCGACGAGGAAAACGTGGAGATATCGACCGGACTTCTTCTCCCTTCTGTCCCCGCCTCTCTGGCGATCCCCGGGAGGCAGCACAGCGGAAGCCCAGAAGAGCTACAGGCGAGAGCAGTTGAGTGCCGTGACAGCTGCGAAACCACAGGGTTTGAGAAAGTCGGAGAGGCAGAAGCGGGGGGAGGAAGAGTGAAAGTCGGGGATCACGAGGACAGAGAGAGGCAACGAAGCGCAGACAGTTTCAGTCGAGAGCAGAGCAGACATACAGCGACCGGCGAGGACCGGGCGGCCACAACAGGAGGCGAACAACAGAAACATCAGGCCAAGAAACAGGATCCGAGCTTGCTTGCCTTGCACCTCGAAGAAGACGAGGAGCGGCAACTCCTGACCAAGCCGAATGTCTTGCGCCTCATTCTCCGGCTTGGGATGGTCGCCATGAATCTCACCTTTGATGCCGCCGAACGAGACAACGGAGACCTTACCTACCTTGAAAGTACGTGTCAGAATGCCACCTCGAACCGTTACGGTTTTCCTCTTTGATGCATAACACTCGAGGCAGGGGGTACGCAGTTCCATCCCGTTTTTATCATGCCGCGTTGGGGAGTGCGTTGACTGTGCTCGGGCCGTCTCTATGTCAGTTTTCTGATACCGTCAATCCGAGTAGACAGCACGTTGAACCTACGTATCAGAGGAATCGAGATCCCTGGAGAGAGGGAAAGTTAAAGGACAGGCGACGTAGACGAAACGCATGCAACTATGAAAGACAGAACTGAGTTTTCAGTCTTTCCGAAATCGGAGGTAGTCTCCTCGAAGCCAGAGAGACAACGTTGGCTGTCTGGATGTTGTGCAATTGCAAAAGGAAAACAAAGGTCCGATCCTAAGTACGGAGCGAGTCAAAGAGATTCAAGGAACTTGACAAGCATGACTCGAATTGCACGACAAAAAGACGTCACGATTTGAGATCGGTTGGCACCGAATATCGAACCTAATACTAATTAACTGAGCTAAAAAATGCAGGGGTGAACGTGGAAACAGAGAAGGTGTTGTGTGAAAAATGTCGGGTCTCCCACACACGTGGTAAGACGTTGTATGTCACGGCGAGGGAAAGCAGTGAAGAGGCTTTGAATCGACCGAGCGCTTCAGTGTCGCCACACATGCAAGACTCACAGATACTCTCTGTTTGTGTGTGTTTTCTGCGCCTTCTCTCCTGTAGACTCAGGCCTTCTCGACGCCCAGGAGATCCGCCTCTTGCAGCCCGCGCCGTCGAAGGCGCAAGTCGTTTGGGTTTGGCTTTCGCAGCTCGGCTCACTTCTCGCCAAGAGAGGGCGACTTCTATTTGCGGCAAATACCACGAGAAAGTGGCACGAAATATGTGCGAGAGTAAGGACACTGAACGCGACTGTCATGAACAGCACAGTGGAACTTTGGATCCGGTAAATAAAGGCTTCCAAGATCTGAACCAGTAGTCCAGTGTATAGTACATACTCCCCAGAAAACGGCGGTTTATAGAAACCTAGGAATTATTCCCAAGGTATCGAAAGAGAGAAGAGCCAGCAGGCCTGCGAGAGGCGCAGACGTCGCAGGGAACGGGGGATAGAGTAAGATTGAGGGTAGGCGGCGGCAGAAGGTCCGCAAGGGAGGCAGTGGACAAGGAGAGAAAGGCATGGTCTGAAAAGAGCTCAAATGCACACAACGCAAACGCAGGAAGAGGAGGAAACGTAGAACTGGGCACTCCGGCGACTGTCGTGTACTATGTGACACGTGAGACTTTGCTGCGGGTGGCGTGTGTCTTTCTGAAATTTGCTTTTGGGGAAGGCTTGGCATGTGCAGCTGCCCCCTCGTTGGAGTTCGTCGCAGGGTCCAGTCACCTTCCGTTGTTTTGTTCCTGTTTCTGAGACGAGCTCGTGTTTCGCGGCTCTGAAAGAAATACCTTAAACTCTTTCTGCCACTTGTACAGCCCGCGCGACCGCGGGCACTGCGTCCCGTTTACCGTGTCTATCTGGAAGCGCTCGCGGGGCGAAAAAAAAAGCGTTTTCCCGTTTCGCCGCGTCTCAGCTGCCTCCTCAACCGTGGCCCGCACCGGCAACCTCTAAGCCTGGCTGTCTTTTATTTCCTTTTTCAGGGTCGAGGCGAAGTGGCGGCGTGCTGGGCGTACGTGGAGACGCAGCTTCCGTTTTCGTACGTCCACCTGTTGTCGCTCTTGGTCCACATTAACAACTTGTTTCTGTCTATCTTGACAGGCGTCGGGGCGGCTGCATGCGTCAGCCAGCTGGCCGAGGCGTACGAAGCACGCGCGACGTGGTTTGCGCCTCCGGGGCCTCTCATCGGGGGCCCGCCTGTCCTCGCGACAAGCGTCGCCACTTCCCCAACAGGCCAGACCGGCGCGGGGATCTCGGGCAGGGGTCAGACTCGAGGGGGCGGCGAAGGAGCTGGGCGCCTGATGCCGATGCAGCGGACGGCTGTCTGGGAGGTCACCCAGATGCTGCTCATGCATCTCATGCTTCTTCTGGTGATTCCGATTTTTTACCACGGCATGATCAATCTGGCGCAAACAATCGGGCACCCCTTCGGGTAAGGGACGAGAGATCCATATAGAGGTGCTCAGGCTGCTCTCGAGAGAGCGCCGACCATAACACGACTGAAATGTTTTGTACCAGCAAATTCAGACACCTGACGCATCACCTAATCACAAAGCCTCGCGAGAAAACACTTCGCTGTGGAGAAACCTCGGCGCGACCATGGGGCAGAGCGGACCCCGGACAAAGCGAGCCGGCGGAACGATAAAATGGTGGGTAGCAGAGGCTAACGCGTTCTCGTCGCCGACGGGACGCACGCCGGCCTGTTGGGAGTTGCAGCCCAAAGAAGCCAGAAAGGATGAATGTCTGCAACGCTGGTGAATTTCAGGTGTGTTTGGTTTTTTGGCTTCGCAGCTACAAGTCCGTCGCCTTCCCTAAGGACCTCTACGTTCACCGAATGGAGGCCGAGTGCTCGTCCTTTTTCACCGTGGGGCAAGCGGGACCGCCGCTGTTTCACGCAGAATCCTATGCATCATCTGCCGTGTGCTCCCCGTCCTCAGCTGCTCGTTCTCCTGCACCTCGAAGAGCAAGCTTCTGGTCTTCGCTTGGCAACTTCCTCGCAGGGCGGGGCGTGGCTCGAACCACAGTGGATGGCGAGGTGGATGCTGCTGGCGACCTAGAAGGACGCTGATGTCGATGCGTCGCACTTGACAGCCGTGGGTGGCGTCGATCTGCACGCGGGTGGATCCCATATGCATTTACTCTCGCAACTACAGAGGCGGGTCCTTGTTCCCGTTGGACGAATGCCCACATCTGCTCATTGCAGACGACACATTGCTTCGATATGAGAGCATGCTCCAGCCAGAGAGGCCGCTCTGGACACAGCATCAATCCTCGGCTGGGATCCGTCGTGCAATATCTGCACGTGTGTCCACCGGGTTTTCAAGCACAAATCGACTCTGTGTCCCCGCGAGCCACGGCACTTGATCCAAATAGACAAATGGAGCGTCCAAACATCTTTTGGTGGGGGATTGCAGCATGAAATCCTGAGGGCTGCTTCGCAAAATGGGGGAAACGCAAAAATATCAATTGTCTATAGACTGATGTTCGTGCACGCTTGACCGGTTTCTCGAATGCCCGTCGAATCCGGCGTCAACGCTTTGTAGACAGGTTCCAATCTAGTGTTTTACATGAGGTATCGCATGTCAAGCCATTGGCTTTTGGTTGCATGTTTTTCTGTCAAAAACGAAGGCCTGCTTTTTTGGAGTAGCAAGAGACACACGGCTGAAAGGTTACGCAACTCTACATAACAACGCCGGCGAGCTGCGGCTCAAACTACTGAGATGTCTGTCATGTGGACTGCTGGGTTTCCGCCAGTTCCTCCGTAATCATAACACTCGGCACAGCAAACACGTTGCCAACCTCTCTCCGGAGGGCAGTCGTTCGCAACGAGATGAAACGAATATAAAAGTGGCCTCTCGCTATCTCCGTGGAGCGGGCGAAAAAAATTCGAAACAGTTGCACAGTTGGTGTGCTGCCGCTCTCCGTCGCCTACCGGTCACCGAATGAGCG
The DNA here is from genome assembly GCF_000006565.2 of Toxoplasma gondii ME49. Taxonomy (NCBI): domain Eukaryota; phylum Apicomplexa; class Conoidasida; order Eucoccidiorida; family Sarcocystidae; genus Toxoplasma; species Toxoplasma gondii. Next base: position 1,187,491 of record NC_031479.1, on the reverse strand, counting down.
TTCAACTGGGCAAAATGGGTTTCCCTGGGCACTTCAAAGCTTCGATACACAAAACGAAATCTCTGAGAGGTCTGTCAGGCTGCACTCGGTTTTTGCAGCTGCGGTTTGTGTAGCAGATAAATCATACCACTCGTCCACCAACTCGCCTTATGACCCTAGTAGTCCAGTCTTACTGTGAAAGTGAGAAGTTGTTTACCGTGGGAGGCCTTGATGCCTCTTCCCTGGTCCGTAATCCAAGAACGCGTTGAAGTTTTGGGAAACTTGTTGGCCGAAACAGGTATCCTCTCTTTTTTTTGGTGAGTGGCATTCCTTTATTTTAGGCCGGGATTTGAGCGGCCGTCACAGATGTGTTTCCTAAAGACGTCGATTTTCAGCGCTAACCCCTGTGGTTTTTCCCCAGAATGCTCTCTACCTCGGATTCCCCAAGATGTAAAACATACACAGTAGGTGGAGTGCAGAGAGACCCCATACCATACTTGGTCTCGTTCTTTTTCTTTTGACGAGCAAACAGAAAATTAGTTTCCAGTTTCTTCCGTCGATGAACGCCTCTGGACGCAGAACTGTTGGCCAATTTTATCGGAAGCATGCCTCGAGCTTGCTCTATGACAAGCCTCTAAGGAATGGCAGCTTCAAAGAAGGGTTCATCGCACCATCTATCAGGGGACCTCAGAAGTGAATAAATCTAGATGCATATTGACGAATCAACACCCTTAAGGGCTTGCTGCCATTATAACTACTTCCGTCGATCATCCTTTCTCAGTCGGGATGTTTCGTTCACCCGAACTAAGGAGGACCGAGGGGTGAATTGCTTCCCACGGGAGAGGATGCTTCGGAGAGCACATAAACGAGAAGAGGGCCAAGAAATGATGGACCGAAGACGCGAAGGCACACGGTAATCTAACAGATTAGAAGACATCAACGGCTTAATTTGGCTCATGACAGAAACGTTTTGCCATCTGTCTCTGTACTACCATCGGCGTCGATTCAAAAGGTGAATGCCGAGCAAATCGGAAGTGAGCATGTGCCGTCTGTTGTGTGGGTTTTTCATCTCATTTATTTCCAGGAAGCACAATATTAAACTATCGACGGCGGACGACAAAACTTGATAGATCAAGACTGGCTGACAGCTCGCTCATAAGACAGTGCACTGGTACGTGCAAGGCAGAATAGACCCCTTCACGAAACAGGGAAACATGTCATGGCGTACAGTTGTTTTTGCCATGTGCGTTATTTTACTTAAATCGGTCGATTTTTGCCGTCTTTAGCGGTCCCCTTCTGTGTGAAGACCGTCCCCCTCCCACCGCCGGCCAACACACCCCGCCTGCGAGTCTGTGTGCATCTCCTCCCAGAGTTTTGTGTCTTTTTTTCAGGAGGCGCATTCTGCTGAGTCAAGCGCCAGGTGCGCTATCTCAGTGGCCTCTCTTTTCGCCAGCTTATATTGCTGTAGCACGGGTTCTACTACGCACAGCTTTCTGCCCTCCGGCATCGCCGTTGCATCGGCCCCTTGCTAGGCCGATCGTTTGGTGCACATAAACGCGAGGTATGTAGTTCCGGAGCCAGCGTGGTCCAAACACGCGATCTGCGGCTGTCGCGCGAAACACTTTCTTTCCATGCGTCGCCTCCGGCTTGCTTTTGCCCCCTTTTCCCTCTGCATTCCCGTGCTCCGAAAACAAATGGCATCGGATGTTTGGTCGTCGGGAGTTTCAGGACGCATCCCGCCTGCTCTCGCCTCTTACCGTCGGCGGCGCCTTCTTCCTCCAGATAGAATGAAGTAGATCGCTCCAGCGATCAAGCCTACCCCGAGAAAACACCCCATGACGATCAACGCAATTTCAACACTCCCCATCTCCTGACTCTGCACCACAACACCGTAGTCTGCCGGAGCCATCACAGTTGGCCTCATCCCCGCCATGGTCACCTGCTGCATCGGCACCCCGCCACTCGCAGGTAACCCGCCACCCTGAGCAAGAGCTGAGGCGCCGCCGCTGAGAGCTGTTGCCAGGACTTGCTCGACGAACTGCATTTTCGTTTGCAGGTGAGACACTGCAGAGGCTTCCCCAGGGGCAGAAAGCGTCCGGAGAGAGGCGGAGGATTTTCCAGAAGACAGATCTTGGTGAGAGGCCAGGACAGCAAACCGCCCGGGAGACGACGATGTCGTGGCCGGCGAAGAGGACGATGAGAGAAAAGAGGAGTGGGAAGCAGGGGAAGAAAGGCTCAATTTTAAGGGCCGTGACGCCGAGGGTGACGATGAAACCCCGTGTTCACGCACAGTCCTTACGTGTCTGCGGTCGGGACCTACGGACGCGTTGACGACGGATGGACGAGGATGGTACTCTAAGAACGACACTGGAGGCAGAGGCGGCTGGGGTGGTGCCTCCGAAGCAGAACCTGGATTCTGTGACGCTTCGAGGTCTAGGGACCCGCTTTTTTGTGTTGGATCCCCTTTTGTGGTGCTGGCTTTCTTCGGAACACCGCGAATTGCTTCCTGCTCTTTCCTTGGCGCTTCTCGGTGTCGGGTCTTTTCTAGCTCCTTCGACTCAGAAGTGTCAAAAATGCTCCGCCATGTGCGACGTCCCCTTCCTTCGAAAATTGCCAGTTCTGCATCCTCTCCGGTGGCCTGTGCTGCGTCGATGTCTTCCTCTTCACGGCCTGAGTGGGAGGCGTGTTCGTCGCTCTGCTTTTCCTCCCTCTCTCCTCGCGCACGAGCTTGAGCAGCTACCTTCCTCATGAATTCTTTCTGCAGGTAGTCCTTGGTGATCCAAGCCTTCTCTTGCAGAAGTGCGATCGGTGCAGCTCCGCTTAAATCGGCTTCATCCCATGGGGTTTCCGTAGAAGGGCTGAGTTCTACTGTTTCCGGGTGGAACGAGTTACCAAACAAAGCAGTGCTGCCGCTTTGCCTCTCGGCATCGAGCTCCTGTTCTCTTCGCTCCATCCCGGTTTCCTTGTCTCTCTCCATTTCGCTGTCTGACGTGAAACCCGCGGCTCCAAACACATCACTGTGCTGCGAGCCGGGAGAATCCGTGTCGCGAAAGAGAGGCAAGTGCCGTTCCCTTTGTTCCCTTGACATGTTCAGAAACTCAGATGCGGAGTGGTAGGGTAGCGACGCCGCCAGAAACACAGAGAGACTGTCTAGGGAAAGCAGCGACAAAAGGAAAAGCAGAGAAACCCGGTGGAGCCGCAAAGCGCGGAGACGCGAAGTAGGTACCCTCTGCGCGTCACCCTCCCATCGCAGCAAAGATCGGCACTTCTGTCTGTCCATGATTCAAAATACGTAGAACCATTGGCAACAGGTGATTTTAGGGGAAATGGTAAACGGAAAATGTTGTAGGCAGGACGGGCAGAAGCGGGTAACGAGGAAAGGATGGAGACAACAGCGTCACTTCTGCAAAACGTTCAGTTTCAACACTCCACCAGAAACAGAAAAAACTGTGAAAGAGCGCGAGACCCGGCGGATACTGAGTAGAGAGAGAAGCAGGAGGAATTCAACCCAAGGAAGAGGGAAGGAGGCGATGGAAGCAAGGCTTCTTCGTAATTCGTTTTGGCACCGCAGACCAACATGAACGAGTCTCAGTTGTTCATTAAAGAAGGGAGTGGATAAACGTAGTGAAAATACCACGGCCGCAGCCGTTGCTTCATGCGCTTGTTTTGATGCCGAACTGCCGCGTCACCCACCACGATTTAGTCAGGTCGCCATCTAGAGTGAGTATTTTACGGTCAGGTCAGAAAAAACAACTCCACTGGCGAAACACACTGCTAGTGAAGTTGGGGGCAAAGTCAGAGGCCACTGGGCCACAGTTGCTTGACGAGGATCTGCATGTGTTGTTGACGGGGAGAGAAGCCTTCGATCGAAAAGGGCCGCTGTGACCGAGAGGCGATGAAAGCGAAAAACTAGGACGTTCTCAGCGACAAGGATGTGTAGACATTCCCCCGAGAGAACAGAGACCACAGCACTTCTTCAACACGGCAGAACACACATGCTGACTAAAAAAAGCGTCAACTGGGTCTGAGAGGCCGCCTGGCTGGTGTCTTGAGAAAGAAAAAGGGGCTCACATCGGTGCTCCTGGTGAACACCACGCCTGACCTCTGGCCAGCTTCCCGAGGATCATGGAAAGGTAATGCACCCGTTGCCATTCCCTGTTCGTGAGGAATGAAACGCTTCGTGTTTCAAAATAGCTCTTTCTCGCCCATGTCTGCTGTAAGCGCACTTGAGAAAATTCGGTCACGAGAAATGGAACGGGTTTTCTGCGGACAAACTGTGTTCCTTTCCGTCAGACGAGACGAAGAGTGCAAACCACGCAAACTAACCCCTTGGTCTTCCTTTCACGTCTCCGCTCGCGTTTCTTCCCGCCACGGCTTTCCCGCTATCGATCTAGCTGGTAGGCTCTGGTCGGAACTTGGAATCGGCGTTCGAACCTTCGAACCTACCTAGGGCATCCAAACCAAAGCCGTCAAACGACTAGAAGACACGCAGCGGCGATGTTCTTTGAGCAGGAGAAACGGTGAAATGCAACCCCGAGTAGCTCCTGCGTTGCCAATTTCCTGGTTGCGTTTGCGTCGTGAAAAGTCCGCAAGCCTTCGTCTCATTTCGCTAGCAGCAAGACGGGGCAGCAAACGGAGCGCTCGATGAAGACGCTGCAAGACAAAGCCAGGAGGAGCGAGGGCCGCTCAAGATTCCACGCGGATTATGGCGAGGAGAAAACAGGGTACGTTTTTTTTGCCTTTCCTTTCTCTGTCACTTGGAAACTCCGCTGCGTTTCTGTAATAATCTGAGATCCAGACGCGAGACTGTCCTCATTGACCCTCCCGCCGCCTGCACCGGAGCTGTGTCTATGCACTTTGCGATGACGCAGCCTTGCATAAACTCGGCCCATTTTTTGCTTTATTGTCTCTACGGTTGAGTCATTTTCCAAGGGAGTACCAAGAAAATTTTCGTATCTCGAGTCAATGCTTCCAAGAGCAGCCTTCCTTGCCTTCACTCCACTTCGTGTCTCACGACCGCCGCCTATACGCGGTCCTGCGGGATTCGTGGCCGTTCGCTTCTCAAAGAACGGCATGATGCGTGAATAAAGGGGAGACTGGACGGAAGTAAAGTCGGGAAGCTCAAAGCCGACTCTCGGGGTAGGAACCGATCCCGCCGCATCCACTCCTCAGATGACTAGGAAGGGTTGTCTTCGATTGTTTTTCCCGACCATCTGGAGTGTCATCTGCTCTCTACAACGCAGGGAGGGTGGAAGCGGCCCATGTTAGCGTACCTATTTCTTCTTTATTGAAAAGACAAAGGAGGCAAACAGTGTCGCACATGTTTGCTTCAGTCTCCATTCTTTCTCGGTGGTAAGCGGGGGCTGAGAGTGGAGCAGAACTAGGCACTCTTTCGCGAATTCACTGACGCACAAGGCTTGACACTTTGTCACCAAAGACAGAAGCTGAGTCTGAACAGATGCTCAAACGCAAAGCTGGTAGTCGTACGTGTAGGCTGGTCCGCAACAGGTTCGTGCTTTTCTACAGCGTATTACTGAAGAAACAATTCCCTCAATTCAGAGATTGTGCAGTGGCGCGATTGCGTCGACACTTTCCTGTTGCTTTGAAACAGTGGTGGAACAGTTCGCTTGCCGTATACAAAAACATTGGGTACGGATTGTTGCAAGCGGTGCAGGGTGAGCAGTAATAACGAATCCGCTGAAACTTCTTGCTTTTAACTCAGTTACTCTCGAATGAGTTGACCCTGTGCTCATTTTCACTGTGTCGTCATTTTGTGCACGCTGTCATTTTCATGCTCCGTGCTCTTTCCCTTGCTGTGTGTGACTTTTACTTGCAGGTCCTGAACTTATCGTGCCTTTTCGGATGTGGCCGGTAGACACGTAGTTTTGCCGCGAGGTCCCTCTGAAGGATGCTCTCACTTTTCGCACAGAGGAGACGCCACTCCTCATGTGCATCCAGCGGGATGCGTATGAGTTGTGATTTTTCTTTTGTGTGCAACAAGATGTTCTCTCTGACTGCACCTTTTGCATTCTCAAATTTTTTTCTCTTCCACACGCAACAGCAGAGCCGAGGAAGGACCATTCCTGCCCGTCCAAGCCGAACAAGGTACGATGCAGCTTTACTTTTTCTCGCCTACCTCATTTTAAACAGCACAGTCTTCGATTCTAGAGAGGCAGGGAACGAACAGGATGCGACTTGTCGCCTCACGTTACCGGTTCTTGCCGTCACGGCAAAGTCCCTGCCTCCCGCAGCATTTGCCGAGCGCTCGGCTGCCGCTTCTGCCTCTCAGTCGGCCCCTTTTTCAAATGATTTCAACGTCGAGCATGGAGGGCAGAACTCCCTTTCCGATTTGTTTCTGCAAGGAGAGGTACGCGATGGGGACCGATTCGTGCAAAGGCACGAAAGGTTTTTTGCCGCACATCGGCCGGACGAGGCGACAGCCGTCTTGACTCCGGTCGAATCACGCAACGCAGTTAACGAGGAGCGCTCTGGACGTCCTTCAGCTCGTGTTGGACTGCTGAGCATGCAGCGGGAGAAAGGGGAAAAACTCAAGCTGAACGCGGCCCAGCAACTACGAGCAGCTGCTGTTGTCGAAGCGGTGTTTGCGCAGCTGGCACGTAAGTGGCCACATATGTGAGGGTAAAGAAAATGCCAAAGCGAACGTTTCGACGTCGCAGAAACGACCACCTGAAACACGTGCAGGAACTGACGGGAGATATAACGATGGTCAGAGTTTTTGTGCCTAAATAAGGGTCTCTACCGTATCAGTTGGTTTGCTCCCGTGGAAGATGCGCTAGAACAGGTTTTTCTTCGACTCTTTAAACGGCGGCAAAAATGACAACCGAATCACAAAAATCACACACGCAGTAAGTGTGTGTGGATGGTTCTCTCTGTGAGGTCACTCTTGTCTGCCTGGTGCTATCTGGTTGCCTAAATGCACTGTCCGGGGAAGACTTCGACAACACGTCTGCCTCTTCTGACGCTTTAGCGTGGGAACTTCGTTTTCATCGTCGTCCTTTTTCGTGCCTCCTCAGAAGTGTCTTGTAACTGGTTCTGTGTGTCCTACAGAGTTCCATCCTGATGCCTACGAATCCGCGAACGTCCGAGGCCTAATCAAGTGGTGGGACGATCCATACATTATCATTCTGTTGTGTCTCATGTTTGGGGGCCTTGTATCCATGGGGATATGGTGCCTGGTAGCGAGCTACAGATAGCGATGTGAGAAGGAAACGAGACGAGGACGGACGAACTGGATGCGGGGGGAGGAGCATCAGCTGAAAAAAGACAAAGGAGGAGGGTGTGGCTGAGAGACAAAGGCACCCCCAGGTTAGAAAGCCGGGGAAAGCATGCGTAGAGGCAGAAAAGAGAAATCTTTCGCCTTCACTGTTTCAGATGTCTCTGAATCGATTCAAAGACGAAAGGCGGCGTCTCTGGTGACCGTCGTGAAGGGGCACCGTGTGTGTTCTCTACTGTGGGGCACAACGGGAAGGCAAGGGAACCAGGGTGTAGGAGGTAACCAGTGCAGGGAGGATAAAGTTCAAGTTTTTCTTCGGGAGGAATCGGAGCGACTTCTTCCTTCAGGACGCGGCGGACGAGACCAGCTTCTAGTTGCGCAGACGAAAGTTATTTTGCGTCTGCGCGATCTTGCGGTACACGAAGGACCCGTGCGTTCACGTGCCTCTTCGGTTTCTTTCGTACCGTCTCGCTCCGGGCTCAGCGAAGAACGAAGGCAACTCTGTTGACAAGGACATCCACTTGTACAGGCCCGATGGCCTTTGCGCTTTGTGGCTGGAGGAGCTGCGCAGCTGCACAGACGCTTCTCTGGCATGCAACACGGCTGTCGGTCTTTTCAGATCTCGATCCTGCCTTCATAAAACGAAGTTCTCCAGTCAGTGACTGCCGTAGATTCTGCGTCGAGCTGTCGCTGGTTCCTGTTTTGCCCACGCCAGCTGCGGCAACGGGCTCTTTTCTCGAGCATTCTGAACGAATCTGTTTTTAACGCATGCAGTGGGACGTCGCTCCCTGTGCGACTGCGAGGATATGAGGCCGGCTGGCGGCTCTTCAATTATTTTTCACCGCCTCAGAGGCTATACACAGCGATGCGTTTGTCGTCGGGAGCAACGCATTTCGACACGAAGCATTATAGCGACAGAGCAGCGAACGGTCGAGACAGTTGAAATCTTCACCTGACCCCAACTGATGAAGGTGCACTCGCGGAATCGACCGAATGTACCCTTGTGATAGGTTGGTGAATTCAGATGACGAGCATGCAATTGCCGCCCAGCAACACTTGGAAGGTCACTCAGTCCTGCTTCTGCTCTACCTTTTTCTGCAATTCCACAGCGGTGCATTCCGTTTAAAAACGCACGATACACACATGCTGCAGGGTGCGAGAACCCCTCCGCCGAAAACGACCGAGAGTCGAGTCGAAAACGAGCAGGGACTCGCGCCGTCACGGTGCGCCCTCTCGCATAGTTTCGCGTTCGTTAGGAAGCAGTTCGCTGGTATGTTTCTCTAGCAGTTCGCGGCCGACCACTTGCCTCTTGTCGCGGTGAGTTAGCTGTCAACGTATGGAGGCCTTTTCTTAAATGCATTTGATTAAGGTAAAATGGGTTTCAGATCGGGAGCCTAAGTGTGGCGTCGTGCGCTCTCCCTTTTTTCGCCCGTTGCACGAAGACCGGCGAACGGCAAAAGAAGGAAAATGAGGAAAGAGACGGAGGGAGCACCGTTTAGCGATACAGTTGATCACGGTCGAGGAACAGGAGATTGGCGGCGGAGAGATATTCGGAGCCAGAGGCGGCCGCAGGGCGGTGTTAGAAAAGCGAATTTCGTGGTCGGTTCTACGACTCACGGTTGGTGTCAACACATGAAAATGGAAAGAACTTCTTCCTCGTCTCTCGCTGTACACAACGCAACTCTCGACAGGGCGGAAGCTGGGACGCGAGACGAGAAAACAGAGTAGAGCTCGCGCATTCCTCCATACAAAGACATGCTTTCACACTTCGTCACTCATTCGATTATTGACACAAATCCCTTGAATTCCACCGACGAGCTTGGGGAGCGGAACCGCCCTAAGGCAATGCCAATTCGACAGGGCATCCGCCAACTGCTTCTTCCGGCCCTCGAGAATGTAAATGTGGGGGGAAAAGTCGAGAAAACTTGACACCAACGCGGTAGAAAGGACGGGAAGAGACAGCGACCAGTAGCAACGCTTTCCGGCGAAACCCCCGTGGAACAAAGGTTGCCTTTTAGGTTGCAAGGCACCGCCGATCAGAAGCAACAAACATGATCCGCTGCTGCCGACGATGCGAATGTGGGGTCTCGCGTCTGGGTCGGCGAGCTGAACGCTGTGTCCAGGCCCATTGGAGAGCAGAGATCCCCTTCGACCGCTGGTGTCACATGCAAAGAACTGGATCTCCCACAGAAAGACGGGAAAGGAACTGAGTTGTCCTCCGCCTCTGGTCAAGGAGCTTCGTCGCGTCGGTCGGTCGCTTGTCAGGAGAAGCGTTGCTTCCTTTCTCGTTTCCGGTAAAAAAAAAAATATCTGCGCGTTCGCCACAGGACTCGAGAAACACGGACACACGAGAAGTATCCCTGCCCCGAGTGGACAGAAGAAGACAGAGTTTTGGAGTTTCATCTTCAACAACCGGAGCTCGCGTCAAACCTCAGGTCGCTGCCCTTGATGCTCCATGGGAGAGCGGTCCAGCGGGGCGGCCTCTGCATTGTATCTCGTGTCTCTCACTGAACACCGCCGTGGATAGAAATCGCTTCTCTTCCACGCTCGAAACAAGTCTCTCTCGTTCGTCGTCTTCAAAAAGGCTTGTCTATTTCCTGCTGTCAAATACCTTCGGAGAACATTCGAGAGTCTGCGACCTTGGCGGGTGTTGTGTCCATGTCTCGGTGTCGAGTCTGTTTTACCCTCCAGAACAGATATATCTCCGTCTGCTTAGTGTCTGTTAGGGGCGTCGTTTGCCTGCGCTTCCCCGCAGCATTTCCAGAAAGCAAGCCGCTCAGCTGAGAAGCGTTTCACAGCTGAAGAGTCGCCAGTGTGCAACTTGTCTCAGCATCAACCGCAGAACGAACACACAAGGCGCTTCTCGTCTTTAAGCTCTCCACGTGGTCCCGGACTGTCTTCCTCACTCAAATTCTCCCTGTGTCGTCCTCTGCTTCGCTTCGCCTCTTCGCCGGGGGAAGGATCCTTTCTCCTTCCCGTAACCTACGGAGTTCGAGCACGAGGGCTCGATGCAATCCCCGCACAATGCTAGAGCAGAAGACTCTCGGTTTGTCTGCTCTTCCTTTACTCTGTCCTGTGAAAGCAGAAGTTGCTTCTTCTTAGCGACTCTCTGCGGTGGTTCTTCACACTCCCTCTCCACAGTTCGCCGCCTCCACGCCTTCTGTCCATATACGCCGAACAGCCCCACCCCCAGAGGCGGCCGCTGCCCGGGGGGTTCCCGAAAAAGGCGTCTACGGCGTTCGGTTGCTGGGACGCCACAGGACGCCCCTGGACCGTGCAGGGCGGCCTGAAACGATTCATCTGCCTACATGATTGTGCATTTCCGTTGTCGGAAGCATTTGCTTTGATCCCCGGTGGCAAACCTGGAGCGGCCCGACCGTCGGTAAAACGACCCGCGCCGTCGGTAGGGGTCGTCAAAGTCTTCGTCGCAGTCGAACTCGCCGCTTCGCAAAGTCGCTTGTCCTCGATTCGCTGCTCTCTCTTCTTGCAGCGCTCGCCTCAGTTCTTCCGCCTCGCTGCGAACATGCCAAAGGAACGATGCAGACGCAGCCACACGCGGACAGGCGAGACGTGAAGCTCAGCAGGCATCGAAGGGAGAGCGTTCCGAGGGCGTGGAACAGAGCGAGAGACAGAGGCTTCTTGGCCAGAAAAAACCTTGCGACGTCAGAGAAGCGCGAAGAAAACACACGTCGAGAGCGACGGAGAAAAGAGGCGCAAACACAGACTGCCAACTTCGAGGACAGAGAGCGGACAGAGGGTACCACCGCACTGGAGAAGAAGACCGGCGCGAGAAAGGCAAAACACTGACGACGCGAGGAACCGGAGCAAAGTCAATTGTGCGGGTGGATCTCGAGGGGAGGAAAGAGCGACAGAGAGAGGAAGGACGCAGAGCAAGGTGCCAGAGGAAGAAGGGTGGAGCAGCACGAGGACGAAGGCGGTCGCGAGGCAAACAAGAAAGCCACACCACGACGAACTCCAGAAAACTTGTCGAAGTTCTGACGCGCGCGCCCCGCACCCGGTTGTCAAAAAAAAGGGGGGATCACGAAGGAGAGAAAAGCTAACCAAGCCGGAGAATGCAAACAGACGGCGAAACGACGCATGTTGCAGGAGGACCCAAGCGGGAAGGGGACACAGACGCAAAACCAGAGAAAAAAGAGATGCAGAAACTCACTAATCGCGATGCTGCAGCTGCTGCTCCAGTTCGAGTGCCTTTTCCAGAGACATCTCGGCGTCCTGGGCCCTCTGCTGGAGCTCATGCACGGTTTTCTGCATGCAGAAAAGCAAACAGAACATTGAAAGGTCAAGGCAAGGCACCCTAGCACTTGTCAGGCGGCCCGCGACCTCCTCGAAGTCCTGTGGCGAACCACAAGCCCCGCGGCCTCAGACTCCGAACGACCCTCTGTCGGGTGGCCAAGTGCAGACGCTCTTTTACGTCGAAAAGCGAGAAAGGCATCCCTTTCTGTCGTGGTCTCACGGCTCTAAACGAACTGAGGCCTCCTTTCCGGCGACGCTGGACGGTCAGGTCACACGTTTGCCAGTCTCGGCGTCAGGGTTCTGTCAAAGACGCGTTTTTTAAAAGGAAAAAGGGACGTTCCTCAGAGAGGAAAGACCTTCTCCAGAGTCCAGATTCTTTGAGAGAACACGAGTTTTTTCTGGCATCAAGACGCTCTTTACAAAGCTGCTCTTCTGACCCTAACGAATAATTGACAAAGTTTCGACGAGGTGTCCACGCACCTCAGCTAGGCGACTCTGGTCGAGAAGCGCCCCGCAAACAATTTCGCTGCCTTTCGCGAGAAGCTCGTCGATCTGGTCGTTAATCACGCGCTGATACACGTGGCTCGGCCCTCGGATGTCTGCGTTGAATCTGACAAAGGAAGGAAAAGAGACACACAAGAGGCAGGTAAACGTCTCAAGGGGGAGAACGGGGAAAACTGAGTATCTGTGCTTGGCAGGAAACATACGCCGAACAATGCGACATCGCTCTCTTTCGCCCAAAAGGTTCCAGAGGAAGTACATATCAACAAACGTAGGGGGAGAGAAACGCGAACAGACATCATCCATGTAACAGGTATATGTATTGACAAACGCGCATTGAGCCCATTGCCCTTAGTCTGACAAGTCTGAGAAGAGCGATGACTCTCTTGTTCTCGCCACAGACGTTAACCACAAGAACATCTTGGAATCTCTGTGACCGACATTCGTCCTGACAGACCCCACGGAAACGGAACCGCGACACAGCGTCAGCAAGTCACCGGTTGTGGGCCATTGTGACATCAACTGGCAATCCACCTTTGTGTCTACTCTTTGTCGCTAGCAGGTGCAGAGAGAGTCATCGAGTTCAACGCATTCACTCCACCTCTGTGTCTACTCTTTGTCTCTTGCAGGGGCAGAGAGAGACACCCGCACAGAGAGCACTTGCGACGGCATCTGCAGGCTGTGGCGTTGCGCGCTGTCTGCTTCTCCCTGAGGCTCTGAGGCAAGAGTGGGCTGTCCGTTTCTTTCCTCAGCTCTGTCTTACTCTCGTTTTAAGCGTTCTGCATCTTCGTTGACTTCGGTCATGCTCTCGTAAAGCCTCTCGTTCAGTTTTTCATCGATGCGCAGCCTCTCGCGGAGAGCGCGCAGGCGGGACCTTGCTTTCCACTCTCCGTGTCTCTGCATAACAAAGATCGAAAACGGCTCAGCGTCTCCGGAAACACGAACGCTCTTTTCTCGCAGGAGAAGAAGGCCCGCGACATGCGGAAATAAAGGCGCGGAAGTGAACGGAGAAGAACGCGGAGACAAGTAAACGCTCGAACAGAACCTGTTTCTATCCGCTTGGAGGGCCACAGTTCTGGATCACCCGGATGAGTTCTACGCTAGCACCAAGTCAACAACGGCAATGACTGCAGCTTCCAATCGAACATGAGTTCTGGTAGGATAACCAGAAATCACGAAAAACTGGTTTATCCGTCGGTCAAAACTGGAGTCTTGAGCAGAAAATAGAAAAGTCTCGTGAAGCGATTTGTGGGCTGTCAGCTTGGGCCTCACACGGCAACTCAATTCAGAGAAGCAACGGATTGAGACAGCCCACAAAGACGGAAGGAACCAGAGCTGAGACACACACACTCGTGCTCGACGCAGAGAGGACCCACTGAGGTCACCTCCGAGCAGGTTGACCCTGACAGAAAGGCAACCGAGAGTACGAGGCAGAGGAAATCGACATATCTCCAGGAAGGAACGGCCGAGAGAAAAAAGCTCGACAGACGACGAAAACTGTCACAACAAGCGGGGGTGTCTTTCTGACCTCGTTCTCGTCCATGGCTCGATCTGTAATTTTCCGAAGGCGATCTTTCAGTTGCTGTTTGTAGCCTCTAACGACATCGTCGTCTCCTGCACAGAACAGGAAGACACTGGAGACATTCTGACTCGTCTTCTCTTCACTGTCAATGAAGCAATGCAGATAAATGCGCCGTCTCTTGTTTCAAGGTAGCTTCTCCGCGACAACCATCGTTCCCTCGTTGTCATTCCCTCGTTGTCGTCAACTCCCCGGGCTAAGAGACGTTTAGGGTGGATGGAACAATGTCTTCTCCTCGTTTGATCTGACTACTTGAAGAGACGTCGCGAGTGAAGGGCATGCGGCGACATGCATGACCAATGTAAAAAGAACATCACCAGAGACTCAGACCTCTTGGTCCTTCGTAGACCTTCGTCTTTCTGTTTTCCCTCGTCCTGCAGATTTTTTTGCTGTTCCTTTCGCAGACGAGTGTCGCCCCTCCGGTTTTCAGTTCCCTTGCCCCGCTTCCAGTTCCGACGTGAAGATTCCTGGCCGCCTTTTTCTCGCTTGTGTCTCTCCCGAAGCATGGCGTCTCGTTCGTTTCTCCGTCTCGCGCTCCCCGCATTTGCAAGCACCCTCACGACTCGAGAGAATCTTTCCACCTTCTTCTTCGCCCACCAGCTGCGTAGTTTCCTATTTCTTTCCTCGCTTGTGCGAACTCCTCCCTCCCATTTCTCTCTTTCGCCTCCGCTGAACGCTCCCAGAGCACTCTTCCTTTCTTGTAGAGTTCCCGCCCCTCAGCCACCCCACACCCCGCCACGTTGCCTTCTCACCGATGACGTGCATTTTGAAGAGGGCCAGGGCCTTTTTCTGCAGAGCGAGGGAGCCCTCCTGGAGCTCTCTGCTGGCGAGAGGCAAGCGACTTTGGAAGGCCTCTCTGAGGTCGTTCACGAAAACTTCTTCGCACTTTTCTTTCCACTTTCGGCACTCTTCTCGCTGGACCACGACGACAACGGAGCCGCTCTCGGGGACCTGGCCGCCGTTGATGCCGTCGATCATTCTCTGAAGAATCTTCACGAATCCGGGGCCTGTGATCGCCACGCTCTGGGCAACCTTCAGGCGGCACTCCTTGAAAACGAGGTTCTTCGTCTGCTGCATCCGCCGGCGGAAAATCGGCTGGAACTCGGAGACAGGCACCGTCTCGAGGGCAGGACCGTCGCGTCCGCGCGACCTGCCTTGCGTGGGCGGGGGCGACGAGGCCGAGAAGGCGCTCTGTGCGTCGCCCTGCCGGGTACCGGGACTCCGAGACTCGCCGACGCCCTCCGCGGTTCGCGCGCGGTTCCCCAGGCACGGGAAGGACGAGGCGAAGGCCGCCGACTGCCGGGGCGTCGCCAGGAAGGCCCCGACACTCGCGCCCTCGCGCGCGGACTTGGAGCCTTGCGAAGGTACCTCGCACCCCACACTGTCTCCAAAGTCCGGCCCGAAGTCTCCCAGCGGGTGCGGCAACCCCACACACGTCCGGTCGCCAAACAGCGTCTCCAGTTGCTGCCGGAGCATGCGAACATGCGGCAGATTCAACTCCGCGCAAGTCCGGCTGAGAGCCGTGGACGACGCGGGGAAAGTGGAGAAGGGAGAGCAGCAAGATGCGGGGTGCGACGCCGTCGCCATGATCCCCTCCAGGTAGTCCGTCTCTGTCAGGGGATAGCCGTCTTCGTCGCACAACGTGAAATTGAAGTCTTGAAGAATCCATAGCAGCGGCGGTGCTCGCCATCCCGAAGGTACAGACGGACCCGCTGTGGGCGAAGCACCTGAGCAACAAAGGGAGACTCTGAGGGCTCTGGGAGTGCCTGGCGATGGAGAAGCACGAAGTCGAGAAGCAAGCGTAAAACGCGTTTTCGATCCATGGCGAACGCAGAGTGGAAGGCGAGATCTAGGCAAAGCAAGCGCATTCATTTCGCGGACGTCTCCCTCTCTGGAGACTGAGGCTGAAACGTCCCTCAAGTTCCCAGTTCCTTCCTTACACTTCCTCCTGAATTCAGGGCGTCCGTCTACTCATTTTCCACCCCTTTCGATTTTCCTTCGCTTTCCCTTGTGTCTTCCTTTCTCTGTCGCTCTGCGTTTCTCCAGTGTTCTCTGCCATCACCTTTCTTTTCCCGTTCTGTCTCTTCCTCGCTGTACAGCTGTGTTCCCCCCTGAAGTGTGATTGACACGCAGATGCCCTTTCGCAGACCTAGGTCGCTTAGTGCCGATCCCCGTTGCAAAGTTTCGACGAACCTTCTCGCGTGGGCGAGGCGCGGCTGGTGTCGAGCGGCGAGGCCTCTCGGGCAGGACATCTGTCTCCGCCGCCCTGCAGGAGTCGCTGCGTCCAGAGGGAGACGGACGCGAGACCCGAGACTGCGTCGGCGTCCAGAACACCACGCGTCGTGTAAATCAAGTAGTGCGATACGAGCATGGCCAGGGTGAAGAGCCGCTGATCGTGTTCGACGGTCTTTCGGGTGCATCTGCGAGAACGCAGAAAACAAAGAGGAATTCGAAAAGGTTTGACGTCGAAATCGGAACTGGAAACGGGTGTGCACGCCCCCCGCCTTTCTACACGCGTGCTCAGACGCGGAGTCGCATACAGACGAGTGGAGTCGATGGAGAAGCCTGGAGCCTCCTTGTCTCTGAAAACAGTCTCAGAAATCTTCTACACGGTCCAGAACTGGCGTTTCAGGGGATCCGTGGAAGACAGAGGACTCTCCAGGCACAGATATGACGTGAAGCATGTTGCATCTCCCTCTCTCTCCTCTTGGTGTCCTCATCTATCTGCGCATCTAGACGTTCTCTTCGGCAGGACTCACGCGAGACCTTTGGATCTCTGCTTCTTCTACGTTCCCTCCCCGCCCTTACTCCCCCATTTTGCGCTCTGTCCAGCTCTTCCTGGCTGCTGTACTCGCCACCCCACTGGACTACTCAGATACCAGTATGTGAAAAATAAGCATCCCGCACTGAGAGGAGTCACCGCGAACTTGGTTGCGTGCATCTCGTAACTGGAGACCAGCGGCCGACACGGAGGTACTGATTCACTCGAGGATTACACCACCACACCCCACTGGACTGCTTAAGGCAGCTACACGCCACCCTTGCCCCGTCTCTCCGCTCTTCTGTCAACGTTTCTGCTCTTTCTTCTCTCCCTGATTCTCCTCACCCAACACCCTCGAAGTCGAGGATAAGGTAGACGAGGTCTTCTCTGCCGTCGGCACCGGCCTCGCTGCTGCCTCCGCAGACAGCTTGAATCCAGACGCCTTCGGTGCACCCGTCGCTGAGAATGCGCTGCGTGAACTTCTTTCCAGCTTCGCCTCTGAACTCGTCTTCGTCATCCCCCGTCTCGGCCCCGAGTCCCTCTGGAGCCCGCCGGTCTCCCACCGCGAACGAGTTGCAGGGCGAGACACTTCTGAAGGCGCCCCTGTCTCCGCAGAGAGCCGGCGACCCCACAGGGAAGCCGCCGGCCGACAGCATGTGTGAGTCGTCGAGAAGAAGGTTCGCGAAGCTGGACTTTCCGGTCTGAGTGACCCCGCAAATCGAGATCACCGCCACATGCTGAGTTCCCAGCTCGCTGAGGAACTTCTTCGCCTGCTCATCAATCGTCAGGACCTCGCGTCCGTCCCAGCGGTTCACGTGGACGAGCTGCAGTGGCTTCGACAGGAGTCGGGTTCGGTTCGCCGGCTTCGCAGTTTTCTCCAGAAGGAGCGAGGTCAGGCCGACCGCATTGCGCTCTCCCGTCTGGAACGATGCCTGCAGACTCGCGTGATGCGCCCCCCGGTCCCTCGGGGAGGCTCCGAGGCCTCCTGCGGGTTTCATAGGCCTCGCCACGACCCCACAGAACAGGTGGAGTCGCGATTGCGTTGACGGCGATCCCGCGGGAGACAGCGCCCTACACGAGGAGTCTCCAAGGCCGTCGGAGACAGTCCGCAGGTTCCGGCGAACCTTCTTGTCCAAGTCGTCTTGCTGCCGCTCCGCAGGCGACGGTGGCGGGCTCGCAGAGGCTTCCGTGGAGTGGACTGCAGCGGGTGGGGTGTCGCGCGTCGGCTGCGAGGGAGGCGGCACTCCAGGCGCGCCGGAGACAGGTGGACACACTGGCGGAGACGGCGCAGACGCGAGCAGAGACGACAGCGCATGCCAGGAGACAGGGGCGGGCGCAGCGGGAGAAACCCCGCTCGTTACATTCCGCACAGGAGACAGCTTAACGGCTGGGCGGTAGTCCACGGAGTTGCAGGAGAGGTACATAGGCTCTAGCGGCGCGACGGGAAACGCAGGCAGGCCCTGCGTCGAGCCTGAGGACGCCGAAAACGGTCAGAAGGCAGAAAATCAAAAACGAAACGTCTACCAACCAGAAAGGGGACGGTAATACCACAAGGAAACAATCACGAGAAGGAGGAGATGCATCAATCACACAGATAAAACCACAAGGGGAAGAGAGATCTGCGGAACACCTGTCCGGGGTATCGATACACTTGGAGCAGGGCTGGGGAAAGAGCTACGTTCCGTGGAAATGGCAGATGGACAAGGACTGTTTGAAGACAAGAAAGCGAAATGAAACGGTGAATAAAGGAGTCTATGGAGTCATGTGAAGAAGTGTATTTTGTGTTTGATTCTGGACTGTATCCTATGTCGACTATGCACGTAGGACTCTTCGGCCCAGAACTGCCGTCACGGTGGACAGAGATACGCACTGCAAGTCGCATGGCACAAAAGCGTCTACACGTCCACAAGATTTCGAAAAGGTATTCCTCAACGCATGCAGAGAAGAGACATGTGTAGGGACTCCCCAAGAAAGCATATAAACACATCTACATCTATATATATACATATACATATATATGCATATATATATATATATATATTTGTGGGCCTGCACATGCATGTAAGCGCACACGAACGTAAGTTTTCATTGATAAGGACGCTGGAGGTTTACGTCGTTTTCTCTGCCGTCTGGTCGTTGGAGAAGAACCTGTTGCTCTGCGGCAGAGAGAGTGTAGAAGTCAACTACGCAAGGCGCTCGTCGAGTTTGAAATGCCTAGGACTCTGACTGTGACTCCGACTATGAGAAACAGACACCCAAGTTCTATATGACTATTTCTACAGAGGGTGAAACGTGAGGAGAATTTGACTTGGGTCTCTTCGCTGGAACGAGGCACACTAGGAGTCAAACGGTGGCGTTTGTTGGGTTCGTGTGCTTTCTCCGAGAGACCCTCGAAGGGCGCCCGCCAAACAGGCGGGAACAGTCTCTCCCTACGTTGTTTCTCGTTTCCTCGAGAAAGTTCTTACCGACAGCCTGGCCATATCCTGAGGTAGCCGCTGTGTAGCCCAGAGTCACAGGATACACCGGCGCACCGGGACGCGTCGTTCCGAGCGGCGAGGCAGCGTTCCCGTCTGCAGGTAGACACAACGTGGAAGCTGAGCGGACGAATGAGTCACATTTTGAAAGAGAGAGAAAGAGAGAGGAAGGCAAATGTGCGGAAGAGACATGAACAGAGGGAAGGAAAACTGAGGAAGAGAACCGGGCAGAGAACCACAACTTCGAAAGATACAATAAAGTTATGTGCATCTTCGAAAGCGACACTGAAAGCTCGAAAGTGACAAGTACAGAAAAGTGACATGCAGACTGGACGGATACCTAGCAAGCGCAGAGGAACGAGAGGAGACGAAGATGTCCATCGAAAACGTAACAGGACATTCTCCGTTCAGAATTCCTTTTAATGAGAGTAACAAAGGCGCCACATTTGACAATCGGGAATGAAAAAGCTCGCTTTCAGGATGAAGGCATGAAGAACGTCCTTCCGCCGGTGCATGATCGCGGGCATTAACGCGAGCCATTCAGACATGCCGGAGACCGAATGATGAATTTCCTTTTTCTTCCCTCTCCCCCCAATGTCGCACTTTCAGCTTGTTCAAACCCCCGGCATTGGGCGACCACGAGAACACGAATGATCGCTCGTCGCTCGAATCCTAGTCCCTCTATGTCGCTGTTCTTTGTCTCAGGAACCGATTCTCTGTGGAGAAAAGATACCCTGTTCCTGTCCGCGCTTGTCTTCTCTCCTGGGTTTCATCGACGAATCGCAGTCCCCTTCGTCTCGGCGTTTTCCCGCCTTCTCTTCAGTGTCTTCTTGTCCAAAAAAGGCGCCGATCGCAGCGACAGCATCGTCAAAGAGCGACTGGAAACCTTGGGAGGCTCCGCGGCCTCGCAACAAGTCTTTGTTTGGCCCTTCCCTCGACTTCCACACACTCGTGGCGTCTCTGGTGATTTTCTCGGCAGCTCCCGGCATGCGGCGAGCCTCCAAACTCCTCGAGCGGAGGTGGGGAGCGCTGCCTTGTCCCCTCTTCACCCTAATCGAAGCCGAAGAGGCACCGCGAGTCTCGGCCCTCTGCGTCCGACCTACCGCGTCCACAGACCTTTCACGTTCCTCGGTACCGAAAAGCGACTCCGTGTCTCGCGCCTCGCTACAGCGATCTCGAGACAGTTCCCTGACCCCTCCTGAAAGTGGTGAGACATGGAAACTTGCTCGCGAACTCGCAGGCGACGCTCCGTCACCCTTTCTTGAACTTCCCCAATACCGGCTGCTGCGGCTGCTGTTGCAAGTCGCAGCCACCGACCAGGGACTGCTGGCGCCGCTACTCTTCACGGCTCGGCGGCAAGGGTCTCGAGGTTGCAGATCTCCTTCGACACTTTGCGGGAGAAGGTTTTCCACTTTCGTGGGTGGAGAGGCCTCAGGATTCTCGCCTGCACGAGCGGAGGCTGGAGAGAACGCCCCCCGCCCGAACCTTTTCCGGTCCTCTGCGGAGTACGCGGAAGCCGACCGAAGAGCCGAAGACGCGACAGCCGCCTCCCCCTTCGAGCAGGAGTACAGCGGGACGGACGGGACGAGCGGAGGTGTACATACACCTCGGCTGGGCGCGATGCCGAAGCCGTAGGCGGGGGTCGGACCTGGCTGGTGCGGCGCGGCGCCTTCTGCGAGTCCGTAGATCACTTGAGATTGCCTGGCGGGATGTCTTGTCTCCAAAACTTGCGGGATGCTCATGCTGTGTTGTTCGCCAAGAACACCCGAGACCGAAGTGTAGGTCGCCCAAGAAGGGAAGACCCGCTGCGCGTCGCTGCCCCTCTCGCAGGAAGCTCTCGCAGCTCCGGTCGGGAGCGACAGGCGGCGCGCTTGCGTTTTCGACAACTCGCAGGGTGCCAGCCAAGTGTGGGAGGAGTTGCGCGTGTCAGTCAAAGAAACCTGCTTCGGCCCTTCCGCCGGAAGGAGCGAAGCTCTTTGGACAGCTTCCCCGACGCTCTCTCGTCGCTGTCTGTAGACCTGGAGCGGCGCCGGGGTGTAGCTTATTTTCGAGGCAAAAGGCAGAGGCGGCCCTGTGGAGGATGGAAAAAACCCCGCAAACGGCTGAGAGTGAGGCTGCATGTGGAAGGGAACTGGCTCGCTGCTGACGAAGGATCCGGACCCCACTGTCCGTACACCGAGAGGCACCGATTCGTTTGAAAGAAGAGTTTGAGGCGCGGTCCGCAGCAGTCCTTGCTGAGACTGGAAAACCTCTGAGGAGCTCGAATGTGCGAGAGAAGTCGAAGATGTCGACGGAATCCTGAGGACGGCGCCTTGGTCGAGACTTCCGGTGGCCGGTCCCGCTGCCTGACCACCACGGCGAAATTCAGAGGGCAGCGACAGCGACGCAGTCTGGAGAGGGTAGAAGCTTCCCGACCGCGAAACGCCATCCTTCGTCGCAAGCAAGTCTTGGGAAACCGAGACCGCCGGAACCGGAACCGGAACTGCCTTCGAATTGATGAGTTCCACATCTAGGGAAGGAACGAAGTCAGAGAACTCGACAAAGACAGTTGAATTGTTTCTAGGTCGGTGCAGCTGAGTCACTCAAGACCCTTAAAATGGTGTGTACGCCTGTGCATGCAGATCCCGAGAGAGCAGTGCCGTGGTCCGTGCATGGCAGAGAAAGGCAGTTCGTCTTCTCTGCACCATCCAACGAAAAAGGGGGCTCAACGCGAATTGGGTTTGTTTCACAGTCTTTCCAACTCAAAATTGAGCGACGTCCTTTCCAGTGTTCGTTCATAGCATGTTGCTTTCGCATGAGCTGAAAAGCACCTTATGAGTGGCGGAGGAAAGAAGTGCAGAGATGCTGAGGTCGCCATCAAGAGGCAGTCCTCGGCTCTCTTCGGAGTCGAAAGCGCATGCAGTTTCGCGTGGTGGAAAACATGCAGACTGGCGGCGTGAATCAAAGTTTATGACGTAGCTCTTGGGTGCGACGCATCGACGCTCCGTGTGCGGATCTTCCGCTCTCCCGTACCACTCCGCATTTGGGATGAAAAGGGGAGACAGGCATGTTTGAAGTGGCGGTGCGGTGATTGCTAAAAGGGTCGTTTCAGCGCGTGGCGTCTTGCAGAGTTATTTCCTCGTGAGTGGCGACCTTCTGTTGGCGGTGGTATTTCCCGGTGCGCCCTGCTCGTTTGATAGGTCTCACGGTTCGACAGAGAATAAGGTGCTTTCTTCACGGTGTGGACTCGCCGGAGAAGACAGGGACTCAATGACAGGTTGGCCGGCAGGATGCAAGGACTCACTGCACCCGAGACGTGAAGACAGAGAGGGACTTTATTTTGGCACATGCAGACTGCTCGAGGCCCCAAAGACAACGATGCACTTCTCTGAGGATCTCTTTTCTTAGCTAGACACATAAAAAGAAATATTGCGTCGATGCTGTGACTATGGGGACTCGTTCTCACCGCTCTCATGTGTGTCTTACCTTCAGCGCTTCTCAACAGACCGGTTTGGTCGGTCTGCGAATAGATCTTGGAATAGGCAGAAGTCCCGTTGTGCGTCATCGGATCGAAGATGTAGGATGTGTACGGTTGCGCCGGGACGGCGCCAGGTGCGGCGCCATTTGCAGAGACTGTGGGTCTGAAGAAAACGTCGCCTACGGAAGTCGCAGATGCGTAGAGTGCCTGGGAGTCTCCCCGTATTGCATCCCGTCCGGTTCCTGAGAAGCTTTTCCCCAAATACGCCGACGCGTAACGAATGCCATCTGACAGGGCTAGTCTGCCCCAGGTGGGTCCGCCGCTCCTCGCGGCTTCGTGGTAGTTGGAGGTGGCAGTGCTGCACGAGTCGTTGGATCCTTTTGCGGTGTACGGATACTCGGACTCTCCAGTGTCCTTCTCTCCCACGAGGCGAGTGACCGCCTGCGCGGGGTTCGCAGCTTGACCCTTGGCTCCCCAAGTCTTCTGCGGCTCGTTCTGGGCGGCGGCACTCGCGGCGAGTCCCGAAAAGATTGCCGATTTTGCGCCGTTTTCGTCCTGACGCGCATCGTAGGACGCCCACGGGTCCACGGTGCGGTACCCGTTCCGCGCCATGTCAAGGCCAGTTCTGTGGGTGGAGACTTTTCTCGAACTGGGTGCAGTCGCCACGAGGTTCAAGTCTTCGTCAGACGAAAGAGTGTCTGGCTTGGCTGCTTGGTTCTGAAGATTTGCGCGAGCCTCGAGAGTCGTGGCGTCGGCTTCGCGCGCGGGGGGGGTGAGGGAAACCCCCCAGGGGGCCTCCGTTTTCTCCAGCGGATTGCGCAGCCTCCTGGAGGGATCCGAGAAGTTCTTGCTGCCAGACCGAATGGGTTTCTGGGCCTTCGGTTCCACACCCGAAAGACTCGTGGAGGCGAGGTCGCCGGCTGCGAAGCAGGCAGGACTCATCGGCGGGGCGACCCCAGCGGCACTGAGGGTCAGAGGCGAGGCCCCTGGGGCGCGCTGAGAAAGCGAGCGACACAGAGAAGAAGACTCGACTCGCTGAGCAGGGCCGAGAGCTGAGGCAAAAAGCTCCGGAGCACGAGAGACTGGTCGCGCCGACACGGGCGGGTGCATATTGACGGCAGCGAGGGCGAAGACGGACGTCTGGAAGAAAAAGGGTCAGATTGGGAAACTGCAAAGGCCTTGGGATCTGGGCTCACGGAAAGAAGGCACAGCTACGGGCCGGATCGACCGTGGAATTTTGAACGGGGCTTCTGAGTCAACGAGTCTGAAAAAAAGAACCTAACGGCTGGGAAACACCACGAAAAGAATCGCCGACAGTGAAGAAAAAATTGAAAACCTACTCTGCGGACGGCGAGTTGAGAGCGATCTTTAGACGACAGTCAGAAAAAAAGGAGGAAAATCGAAAGTAGAAATCGGGCATCTTTCTCAAATCCGATTTCCTGCGTATAATGACGAGAGAGTCCGTTCAGTCGCACAGGCATAGACACGCCCTTTGACACCAAAATAAGGGTTTCGAAGTGCCAATAGAAAAATTCTAACGGGAAGGTGGTTGAACTACGGAGCGCTAAATCTGCTCCTTCAAACTGCAAGTTTCACTTTTTCCAGAAGCAGAGAACGAGCGTTCTGACCATATGTTTTGAAAAGAATCTGGGAGCGCACAACTGCGTCAGCTTGGACGCCCACATATGGAGAATACGACTCCAAGGCAAAAAATTGACACACAAGAAAGCGTGCAAGAGAGGCTGGTTAGTTTCAACGCCGTACACTGGATATGGGACTTTAAAAGGGCAGGGTTTCAGTCAAGGGTCGCGGAGCGTGGCCGACAGGCCCGCCCGGCTAAACGGGCTTGCCAGAATTCACGGAAAGCAGAAGGCTCGTTACCAGCGCTCGAAAAAATACAGACGGACGCCGTTCTTTGTGTGGAACGAAAGGGACTGCGTCGGGAACTTCCTCTTCCCTCCAGCATTCTCGACGGAAAAGAGCGAGTCGAGTGTTCCCGCGAAAAACGCGTTGATGGTTCTGAACGGCTGGGAAGAGAAACTTGGGTTACCTCGAAGTTACTCGCTGGACGGCATTTCACAGGTGAACGGAAACTTTGACGATGGAATCACTCAGGCGTTCCGTCCCCTTTTCTAGGTGTCATTTTCAGAGGCAGTACCACAACTCTCGGAGCAAAAACCGTCTGTATTGGTGAATAGGAAAGCCCGTGGCAAAAAAAGATTCGCTGATCGCAAGACCCAGCTGAGGCAGCGCAGCTAGCGACAAGTCGTCCGCACTGTTCCGCTGTTCTTGCGCGTTCGGGTTTGCGTTTTTCCATCTCGTGTCTTTAGCGCATTTCTTTCCTAAACACGAAGCGCCTACTTGGGAAAGACAGGAAACCGCGGCGGAAGTCTACCTTCTGACTTTGCGAGAAGTGCAGAAGGCGCTGGTAATCTTCAGAGTCACGGTATCGGCTTGCCCGCACGCACTCTCTGTGCAACATGATCTCCGCAAAACTTGGATCCTCTCTGGAAAAGCGAAACTGCTTTTCGGGTGAGGAGTGAGACTCCAAATGCGCTCCCAACAGCTCGAAACGCTTTCCGCTCCTAAGAAACATTCACTGCCAGCTGCAGCCTGAAACTGTGTGGCCGGCGTGTGCGGCCCCTCAACCGAAGTGCAGCAGAAGTGGAAAAAACAGCGAACGCGGGCCATTCGTGGCACCGGACGTCGTCGGCTCTCAACACTAAAAGTCCCCACTTTCCAGAAGTCTTCTACAGACTTTTATGGAGACAGCCTCAAAGCGACATCTGGGTGGCAGACAAGCGGTCTTACCGACTTTGTCTCGATGGGCAAGTCGCTGTTAGAACTGGTGCTTGTTGACCACGAGTCGATGTCTCGTTTCGTGAGACAACTAAGTGGGGCATTGCCCTTTCGTGTGCCGATAATCGCCCTAGTGAAAATGACGCCCCCCATCGGTGTAAAGGTTGTTTGGCGTCTGATCACAGGAAAACGCGTCAAAGGCAGGTTCAACGTTATTTGCTCGGACACACGAGAAAAAATGGACAGGTTCAGGACGAGTTGAGTTGTTCTTGGACGCTGGCCGTCTCCAGAAAAAATGGGAAAGGTGTGACAGTGTTATCATCCCCAGAACCAATGCACTCGTAAGTCAGGCTTGGTAGAATACCAGTTGTGTGTTTCAAGTTTAGTTGGCGACAGCATCCAGACAGTAAAGCAAAGCGATACGTTTCGCCTATTCGATGTCTGTTTGAAATCCTGCACTGGATCGAGCGGCAGTTCTCGTCGACGGCTGAGACTCGCCGTCGTAGGGGGCCTGGTTAAACCTAACTCTGTGTTATGTCAGGAGGAACCAGAGACAACTTGGTTTCCACAAGATAAAACACCACAACTATCTAGGTTTCTTCTGAAAGGTCAGTAGCTTGATTCGAGGACAGCTTTCTGAGATGCGCTTGGGTGCAACAGGACTCTCCTTTGACGAAGCGATGAGTCGCAAGGCGCCACCAGATGGGCTCGTTTTTAGTGCCGTTGCAGTGACACTGATATTCCGATCGTTCTGAAGTTGGCGCTTCCCTCCAAAGGGGCGTGCGGTGCCGTAAAAAGTTCCGCGAGGTCTACCGTGCTGTAGACTGTTTCAACACCCACCTCAGTGTAGCTACTGAGGAAGATCCTTTCTACTATATTAGGTTGAGCTGGATCCAAGAGAGGAAAGTCATGCGGTGGGCAATGTGACAGCGGGCTCCCATCCTTGGTATCGATCTGCATGGCATCAGCTTCTCCAAATGGTGTCACTAAGCTCCTGCAAACTACCACGATAGCAACGGCTCACGGTCACCAGCACCCACCTCCATGCATCCTTCCCCACTGTGTCGTCCCCACCCGGTCACGTAAGAGAAAGCAGGCGTCTAGGCATAGCGGGGATGGGTTGCTGCAGACCAGTACCAAGAGGCACAGCTCTTTTTAGAGTATCACGAGCTCAATCGAAGAGGCCTCAAGAGCGAGGGCATTACATCATCCGCAAGCTGTATACCCCATTCACTCAATCAACAGCATCCGTCAACCTCATATCATTAGCAGTGTGGGGAGAGTACTGTAGTTTTTTTACAATGACTAGGGGAACTGGCAAGGTAACGATGTGCAGCGTACTGCAGTGCCATTCCTGATCGCAGCACAGGCATACACTCGAGGATTTCGTATTTCTGCGACATACAGCAGTGTTTTCGATCTTTCTTTTCTACAGCCCACCTTTGTTCAGAGGCAATAAAGATGAACCGCTTGTAGTGCTCCAAGATCCTTTGTTGTCTCCAAACCTTGACAACACACACATACTTAGACAGAAGCATCGCATATCCCACCCAAAAGGGGGAAGGAACAACACACTATCAGGTGTCATAATGGCCGCTGGATGTGTAAACGAACTCGTTGTTTCAAACCGTTTGCAGTTTTTCTTAAAGATCCACAGTTGAGGAGAAACTGGGTCTCTGGTTTCCTGTTCCACGCCGCCAAAGTCTTGCTGGTATCCGCCGCAACTGAAGCACTGGGCTAGTTGTACCCCTTCTGCTGTGAAAGGTGTCGTGATCTTTTTGGGGACATGTGTTAGGTTTCAGCTTATGTTTCTGCCCGTTGCATCAGAAACACTGGAGTAATTGTACCTCTTCACACATGAGAGGTGTCTCGACTTTTCTTGGAATACGGCATAGGTTTCACCTTATATCAAAAGCAACATACCCCGCTATTCCGCAGCAAGCAAAAGCATCGGTTCCCAGTAGTATCGTGATAAAAGGACGAAAGCAATCGACGCAGGGGCGCGTGGAGGCCGTATACTCTATGCAACCAAATTGTTTTACATGCGAACCTATACACAACATTCTTTTTGCTGCATGTACAGCTGTAGAAGGGATGTGCGGATAGTTCTGAAGGTTGGCGTGACCCAAGGTACCCCGTAGTTCCGCGGACATCCCCTGCTCGGATTCTCGTTTCTCGTAGGGGGCTGGAGCGCAAACGTTTTTGGCATTCTGTCATTGTTCGGGGGGTGCCGCAGCAGAACATAATGAATAATCAGGTGCCTCTTAAAGACTGCTGCTACAGTCATACATCTGGAGTCGAAGGAACTCTGCATGTATTTTCCCGAATGTTCGAAAGGTGCCGAGCAACTTGACACGAATGACTATCCGGTACGTTTTCATGTCCCCTCTCCAGGCACCGAATCTTTGTTGGTGTTCAAACCTGTCCAGAAGAATGCCTGATTGTTTGCTCGCCAAGTCGTATGCAAGAAGCTTCCAACAGTCTAAATGCTTGCCATTGCAGACCGAGAGCTGACAGGCACGCATGACACGCGGTCACTGGAGTTGATGACCAGGCGTTCCTTCGGAAATAAATGTCTGTGTACATTTCTTTTGAGAAGAAAGACCCAGTATAGTGGAGCTGTTGTTTTTAACTGTTTCTGAGCACTGCTGCCCCTGTGTGGATACTGCTTTCCACTACAAAATTGAGACCTTCAGGGTAACGTCGTTGGCTGTTCATCTCATCCGAGGAACTGCGCAGCATAAATGCGCTGTTAGTTCTGCCTTCGAGAAAGCTTATGCATCACGCCAGTTTGTTCAGGCCGTACGTGTGCGTAAATGTAAGCAAACGGCACCCGAGCCTGGCCCGCCTCTGTCGTTGTGTCAGCCACTGGGAGAAAGAAGGGATCCGGTGTGCCTGCCTGCCGCGGGTTTCTTAAAGAGGAATTCAGCTTCCCCAAGAAGCGATTGCTATTTTTGGCCTCTGCACGTGCAGACGGCAGCCATGTTTTTGTGAACGGCGCTTACGATGATAAATTTGGCTGGAAGTACGGTTGTGCCGCGACAGTGCGAAGTCGGACGCTGCCCAGCCGGTGAGAGTCGTGGCATCGTCCACTCTCCTTCGCCTCCTCGCCTTTCTTCGTCTCAGTATCTACTAAGCGAGCGCAATTTTACTCATAGTGTAGAAAGAGAGGCACAAATTACCTTTTTTACTCACTCACTTCTTGCAAGATCTCTTTTGTGGCGCGGGAGATTGCTCGCGCGAACTGCAGTCGTTCGGTTCCGACTAGTCTGCGTCCGACTGCATGTACCCTCATCTCTCCCAGTTTTATGCCACAACTTTGGTTCCACTCTTCATTTGCAGAAGTTCTCTTCTGGCCAGCCGCTCTTTTTGGCTGCTTTTCTGGCCTGTTCACCCGTAAACTTTTTTTCAGGGCTTTTCGACTTGCGGTCTGTGGCCCCGCCTTTGCGACGAGTTCGCGCCTTTCTTCTCGGTCGACCTTCCTAACCTTGCTTTTGTCACGCTGACAAGTTCAACTGAGACCAACGTCTAGAGTTGTTTCTCTCTTTTTAACTATCTTTCCTTCTTCGTGAGTGCCGGAGAAGTGCGTTTTCCCCGCTCTTTGCATGTCTCGAAGTGTGGCGTCGATGTCTGCTTGCGCTGGCCACAGTGCAAGCCAAGGCAGCTCGTTTGCTCCCTTTTTTCTCTGCTGTTATTCTTGTTTCTTTTAACATCATAAAAGAGTCCTCGCAGTTTCCGCATTCGAGGCTCAGAATTTGGCGTCGATTCTGCACTGGAAGGAGGACGCGAATCGTCCTGTCCAAAAGAGTCCTCGTTTACTTCTCCGCACGGAAACAGAGTCGCTTTGTGTCCATATTTGTTTTAGTTTGGGAGAAGATGAGGTTCTTCTTCAGCCGTTCCTTCGTCGGAGGAGCGAAAGCGTCGAGCTGACCGAGTACTATGGACCCTGTACCCAACATGAAGTCCGAGTTATTGCCTTTTCTCCATGTATCGGATTTTTCGGAAAACCAGTTGTCTAGTCCACTCTCGTCAAACAGTGCTGTTCTGTCCCGAGTTTTGTGCATTTCCACCCCTCGTGCGTCTCTTGCATTTTCGCGTGCTTCTGAGTTTTCTCAGCGATAGGTCAATCCTCCCCCCTGCGTTGTGGTTTTTCTGCGTTGTCGCCTGGTTCTGCATTCTCCGGCCGTCTTCTTTTCCTGCGTAGCCTCGCGTCCTCTCAGCGTGTGCGTACTCCCGTGTTTCCGCTCTTCGCCTATCACGCGAACTTGTCATGTCCGCCTGACTGGGAGCGTGAGAGCTCCTTTAAGCTGTATCTGACTCTCTTTTTTCCACTGACAGCGGCCTTGGCTCTTCCCCGGTTTCGCTTGTGCCACAATGCTGGCGCCGTCGAACGGGTCTCAGGACGGGACGGCGAACGCGGCCCTTTTGTCTTCGAATTCCTTTGCGCAGTCTGCGATTTACAATTCTCGATGCTCACCAGACGCCCACTTCCCGCCCCCCCGGGGGATCCTGGAAAGTGTGCCTCCGCCGCTAGGTCTCGGCTCTCCCCAGAGTCCCGCAGACGACGCGGAGCGCGCCTCGCAGAAGATCTGGCGGAGCTACTTGTATGGTCAGCTGGCGAACGTGACGAAGGCTGCAGTCTGGTGGTCCATGTTTGGCACACTGATGATTTCCCTCGTCGGCAGCGACAACGCCGTGGGCATCACCCGAGCTGCGTTCAACCTGGCTCTCGTCCTGGTCTCGCCGCTCGCGGGAGCTGTGGCCGAGCGCGCGAGCATTCGGCGTCTCCTCGCGACGACCACCGTCACGCGCCTCCTGATTTGGAGCGTGGCAGTGCCCGCGGCCTGGATCTTCTTCAAGAATGACCTCGACCGTCCGGATTTGTTTCTGCTCTCTCTCGTCGCCCTGATGTTCTGCGATGGCGTCCAAGTCGCGTTTGCGAACGTCGTAGACATCGACTGCGGCGGCCTTGACACGCTGAGTGCACAGTACAGCCTGCCGATCGACGACAGGCTGCGAAACAGACTGAATGGATGTCACCAGATGGTGTTTGACCTCTCCTTCATTCTGTTCACGCCGCCCATCGCCTTCGGGGTGTACATACTGTCGCAGCACCTCAGCCACCTGCTTCCCGAAGCGTGGCTGCCGTATCTGGGCAGCGACCCCGGCGTCTTCTCCCTCGTCTCGAGCATGAGTTTCATCTTTTGCGTTTTGTCTGCGATCTCGCTCGGCTGCTATTTGTTCGGCTTGCCGCGGAAAACTCTCTTCTACGGCGAGAGCAGCAGCGACGAAAGCTGCTACGAGGGCAGCGCGGGCGGGCACCCGGGGACGGACCGCAGACGCTCGGGCGGTGGGGCCGCCTGCCCGCGGGGCAATGGCCTCCTCGCGGACACAGTCGATAACTACAGTGAAACGAGCGAGACGCACACAGACCTGTCCAGCGCTCACACTCTGTCTCTGTTTCAGGAAACTGTGAGTCGGTTGGAGGACGTGAGAGACGGCTTTCTAATTGTTCTCAAGGAGAAGGAGCTCGGCTGGCGCCTCGTTTTCCTTGCTTTCGAAACTGCGCTCGAAGACTCTATGGTCTCGGTCGTGATTCCGGAACTCGCGCTGCGGTGCTACGCCACGACCTTCGCCATGCTGGCTGCTGGGTTTGGCGCTGACACCGTTTATCATAGCGCTCCATCATCCCCTCCGACTGGTGTCCCCGTTTTCGGGGAGGGTCTTGCCAACGGCTTCAGCGTTAACGGTACGAGCTCCGTGTCGGCTGTCAACTCTACTTTAGCTCCCTCCTCGTCCGCCGTTTATTTTCCCTCCGCGGAACCGGTTTCTGCCTCGACCTTCGCCGGCCTCGCGGGGCTGCCGCTTGCCTTCTCTCTCCCGTCGTTCGACTTTCTCTTCTCGACTGCAGAGTTGCCGCTCTCCGGCTCGCCCAATCGCGCGTACGCAAATCTCTGGGCCGTGGCCATCATCGCAGTCGGAAAGGTCGGCGGCTGTCTCGCGGGCTTCTACATGAACAGAAGGTGGGTCCCACCGGCCTCGTACAGCCGCGACTCCGCGTACTGCCGCCTGTTTTGGTGTGTGTTGGCGTCGTCGCTCTCAGTCGCGCTGCTCCCGCTGTCACACTTCCTCTTCCTCCACAACCTTGCGCCTGGCTGGCTCTGCGCGGGCCTCGTCTTCCTCTCGGCTTTCGCCTTCTTCCTCTTCTCGACTGCCCCGAAAATCGGCTTCGCCACTCTCCTCCAGGGCCTCGTCTCCTCCCAGCAAGTCGCGTGCAAAGTCTTCGGCTTCGTTGGGACCTTCGTCACAGTGACCGACGCCGTCGTGATTGCATGCATCAACTTGATCTTCACGGCCTTCCCCGCCACGCACTTCTTCGCCTCTCTTTTGTGCGTCTCGGGAATCTACCTCCTCCACGGCCTCGTCGAGGCCTTCATCGGACCCCGCCTCATTCTGGAGCCTCCGCGGCGCCGCGGCGGACCACAGGCACCCGACCTCGCCGCGCATGGGCGCGAAATCGTTATGGGGTCGGTTGCGACTCCAGTGGCAGGATCGACAGGGGATTCCTCAGCGTGGGCTCCACGACCTGGCGAAAGGAGTGCACATGGCCTGCTATCCGCGTACCAAGGAGACGCAGGCACAGGCGTCTACTGGACAAGAGACCTCGGGGCGGACACAGGGGGGAACCCATACCCGGTCGCAGCTGACCAGCAACAGCGGGGCTCGAAGCGGGGCCGATGATCGGAATGGCGGAAAAGAAAATGCGATTTTTCGTGGAATAGACTCGTGACTCAGCGTGGTGGATCGGCAGCGAGCGAGTCTGGCGCCAGCCTGCCAAGGAATGTGAAGGAGAGAGGGGAGATATTATGTGGAGAGTTCTCCCGTTTTTTCCGAGTTTCCGTTTGAAACCGAACAAGAGTCGTGTGCGAGCGAAGAGGGACCGAATCTCCTTCTGCCGACGGAGGAGGCTCCGTCGGAGTCGAGGGTGTTCAGTCATCCAGCTTGTGCCGGCAGGAAAGCCGCTTTCGTCGGCTCTTCAAGCGGCAGAAGTACGTTAGGTAGAGTGGTTCGAAGCATTCGCAGGTCAAGAAGTACCTGCACTACGGCCACGAGTTTCGAGCCGTGGAAGTTTGCAGCAAGGCTTTTCCCTCAGCGCATTCGTGTTACTGAAGAAAACGTCCCAGGCTTCCCTGTGCGTCGCAGCAGTGTCTGCGCGCACTGGGGTATGCTTACACCGCGGATATCTGCCGGATTCGCGTCACCACTCTGCCAACATGCAGCGATTTGTTAGCAGACCTGTGGAGAAGGCCTGGTTTTTCTCGCGAGCATGTCGGCAAAAATGCCACGGGTTTTCAGGCGCGCTGGCAGCATTCACACCCTCTCTCGTGCCGTGGTCAATGTATCTGGGAACGCCCTCTGTCCAGTTCCACCGGGTGCGGTTGTTACAAAGCCTAGTAGAAACCAGACAGGAATGTACGACTAGGTGGAGCTAGATTCCATGTTCCACATTATAAAATGGGATGCCTCTGTCGTGTTGGCCCGTGGCAAGCGGTGCGAACATCCCGGTGGCTCTTGCTCCGTCATCCCTGGTTGTGCCCATATCTATTATCCATGTGGCAGGACCGTGGAGCAAGATTTTTTGAGCTTATAACTCGTGCTGTCTCACAACCCGCAAGCTTTCTCGAATTCCTCACGTCGTTCACACAAATTTATAAATCTGTTAGGGAACTGACGGCCGGACGCGACAATCTCAACGCAACAACTCGTTGCTTTTGTGCTCTGCAAAACTATTTCCGGCAGCTGGTCCGAGAACACTCAGCGTGACCACTCCACTCGTGCGAGAATGGCTAAGTGCCGAAGCGCGAGAAGCTCACAGTTTTCCCGGTTGACCGCATGCAGACTTTCTGCAGACTAAATCGGGCTTTCCTTGCTGCCACCAAAAGTTGGATCCTTCAGTTGCATTGGAGTCTAGCATCGCCTCTCGGTACAACGGAAAGGCCACGCCATCTTACAAGCCAGCCCTCACGAGATTCTCATTTGGACACGGCGCACTCAGCAGTTGCCGTTCGTGCTACGAAAAAGAGACTGCGAGGAGGTAGTTGTAGGAGCAGCTACCGGCAGCAAGGAGTCCTCCTGCCTGCTTAAGCATTTGAAAAGTGCTACCCACTCCATCCACCTGTCACTGTCCGTGAGGCGTCTCATTTAAAATGATCTGCGAGTCATTGTTGCCTGTGTGCAAGTAACCAATGGTCACCGAAAGCATGCAAACGTGTGGACATTAGAGAGACAGCTTCACCCACCTACAGAACAGGGCAGCTGGCGAACAGTGATGTGTGCCGTCTCGCTGATACTCTGCGCAGGCTGCTTGTACACTGAATTAGACCAAACGTTCCCGCATCGGGAAACCAGTTGTGGCCGCAGCCTCAAGCGGACCAGACTAGCGGTAACGGGCGTTCAAGGCGGTGTGAGCGATCGTTCGGCCTAAATTCCTGCGTCGAGTCATTGCAATTCAGTTTATCGTCTCTGCCACTTAGGCTCTGGACACGTGCATCTCATGTCAGGACTAGCAACGCGCAAACTATCATCAACGGTGAAGTGCTTTGTGGCAGGACGGGCACATATCTGACTAGAGTTTGTGAACAGAAGCATAGAACACCCAAAGTCTGATGAGGAGTCGATTCTCTACTTCCTGTCGGTTTAGCTACAACTCGGGTGCCAATGAAAAAGTGATGTGTTTCTTCCAAAATGAAATGCCTTGCGTTGGCGAAGTGCTGCCCCAGTGTCTGTAGACTTGCTGGAGTGGTCAACTCGGCGTCCTCTCTCAGAGATCTCAAGTCCGATCGACTCCAGCGCATCATCGATTTCTCAAATTTGACACACAGTAACAATAAGATATACTGGCTCAAACCTTAGAAGCAAATCACTGTCACATTCGTCCGCTGTGACCAGTCCCGACACATGGTCCTCCGGCGTCACTACCTTCACGGTTCGCGTCCAGAAATGGCCATTCTACAGGCTCTACAAAGTGCTCTTTGAGTATCGAACATTTTCTTCATTCTGGTTTCCGTCTAAGTAGAAAGAGCAGATCAAACTGGCAAAGTAATTCACAGAACCAGCGAACATCCGTCATTTTTTAGTCTCGGATGCACGCCGGAGACACCGGTCACCAATGAGTCTCTGGTGACCCCAATATGTGATGTCCAAGAAAATGGTTCTGGCGAAAGCATGACTCTCCTGTCCGCCTCAGGCGAGAGCAAATGTTGTGAAAAAGTTATTTAAATTCTTCGTGCCGCCCTGGGATTGTCCCTTTCCTCTCTGTTTTTGATTCGGCAGCGAACGTGGGAACCAGGTCTGTCTGGACATGCAGTGGTTGCTCGGGCAGTATTCAGTTAGTTTCCCCGCGTCTATTAACTTTCCTTTCAGATCTGTTTTTCGGTTCCTTGTTGTACCATTGGTTGTGTATCCAGAGTCGCCACCAGACTCATTCTAGCCGAAGCTTTATTCACCAGGCAGTGTTGAGTGCTGTCACTTTCTCCTCAAATACCGAATGGACGGTTTGGTCACAAGCGTTCCGTTTAGTGTGAGAACGCGCCCGCACTCTCTGCCAGCGCCACATCAAAAACGTGCTAGAGTCGCCAACTCAAATTCTTTCTCTGCTTAACAAACCCAGCTCGTGGAGGAAGTCGATTTGCCACAGACATAAACGGTGTCGTGAACGGGGGCGACCACGGAAATCCGCTACGCCTTGTGATTTCACATACGCCGACAGGTGAGACGAGACTGGAGATATCAGGGAATATTTATCAAATGTGCCTGTTTTTTGTGACGCTCA
Source organism: Toxoplasma gondii ME49 (assembly GCF_000006565.2). Lineage (NCBI taxonomy): Eukaryota > Apicomplexa > Conoidasida > Eucoccidiorida > Sarcocystidae > Toxoplasma > Toxoplasma gondii. The sequence continues at coordinate 1,152,621 of NC_031479.1, read as the reverse complement.
GACGAAAAAGAAAAACGACGCAGTCTCGCCCCGTAATGGACCTGTTGGTTTTTTATCCTTGTCCGCGTTGGCTGCGAGGTCGGCAACGTAGTTAGGAAGCACGTGCACGCCAAACTACGTGCAAACTGTAAACAGTTCGATTTGCTGTTCAGTGGGCGAAATCTGTTTGCATCTAAGCTTCTGCCATGGGATCTCCATCTTTCTTGGTTCAAGAACGACTGAATGCCCTGGATTCAGTCCAATGTGGCAAGAACAGCTGACCGTTACTCCACATTTGAAACAATGTCTTTCAGGGGAGAAGAGAAAAAGAGAAGCGCCTCCCCAGCATTATGCAGAGGCATGACTATTCATAGTTGACCGGAACCACTGCTGCACTCTAGAGTCCCTAATATGGGTCACAGACGCGTTCTGTCACCGAGTTGCGTCTGCAAAGTATCACGGCGGAATGCGAGAGCTTTGCACCAAGCGAGCAGCCTCGAAGGGAACCAACCGCTTCTCCCAGTCTGAGGTTGGCCAGTCGAGATTGAGTTCGCGAACTTGGCTGAGGCAGTTGACCTCGATGTGCGAGAAAGGCATTGTCCTCATTGCAGAGATGAGACCAGGACAAATCACGGTCCAGGATGACGCGGCTTGACGTGTCTCTCTATTCGAGAGTGTTTTTTTCTCATTCTTTGAAGTAAGTTGATCATTTGAAGGAGGAACTTGATGTCTGTATTGCATGCAAAAAGCTGCATGCATGTGTAAGCAAAGCGGCAGCTGTCGCTTGCAGAGGCGGATTGAATCCTCGGTCAAACAGAAAAAACCTTAAGATGGTTCATTCCTTTAGTGCTGCCACCGGCGTGTTTGTCTCTGCATCTTGACCCGCAGTGTAGCTTGCTTCTAGGGCGTCCTTTCGGCCATACACCAACGTGTAGACCCCCTTCAGACGCCAACCGACTGGAAAAGAGGCTTCTCTGTCGCGTTTAGCGGTCAGCGCTGCTGAAGAAACAGCAGCTGAAACCGGCGTCCCATTCCGCAGTTCGTTTTTTCTTTTTTTCGCGACGAACTTTGGCTCCCTTTCCCTTGTCGAAGGAGTCAGATCTGCGAGTGTCTGCCATAGGATTTCCGGCTCTGTAAAGTGGCCAGCTCGCTCCTTTTTCGGCTATGGGAGACCCAAAATTCGGAATTCCATTTATCTTTACGATGCACAGAAGCCCCACGCGACGGCTCTCCACAGAGATCCTGTCTTTTGTGCCAGAGTCCGTTGAGGCCTACGATGTCTACAGGGTAGGGAGAAATGCGGCCACGGAGTACCGGCGGGTGTACAGACAGCTGGTGATGACGGTGCATCCGGAAGGCAGCCTGCATGGCGCGGATCTCTCTTCGGCCATTTCTTCAAGAATTCAGCGGGAATTTCCGCGAGAGACTCCAAATGCGACAGCGTGGACGCGTTCTATGCCGCATCACACAATCTGTCGGAATGGAGCGTCTTTCTTCAGGCCGGTTCACAACCGTCCACACCGGAGGCAACCAAAGTCGCTCAAGACGCTGCCACACTGTGCTACCGACCTGCCGACGGGTATGCTCCCTTTTTCGCACTGAACGTGGTGGGAAATTCAGAACTGCATGGTTTTTGCAGACATCCCAACTCCACCATTTCGCAACTTTTCGCCAGCCGTAATACAGAGTCAAGCGCGGGAGTGTGTGAGTTCCGTGTTTCAGACACAAACGGCAACCAGGACGCAAGTAAGGATCTAGTGACGAGACGTAAAGTGGCTAGACAGAAATTCGCTTTGTAGAGGGTTCACGACTCGTGCTCCCTAAAACCGCAAGAAGAACAGTTCTTCTCAGTACTCTGAGACTTCTATTCCCCTTGTTTCCTTTCTGTGCATGACAGGCTCTTCGCCGGCTGCTGGTGGCCCGCTTCTGTTCCACGCAGGACGGAGGACAGCTGCATGCAGGCCTCACCAGGGAGATGCGTCCTCGTCCCTTCCTCCATCTCGCTTCTCTTGTCTCCCTATGGGGCTGAAATGGCCCGTCTCCTGCGAACAATCGATGTTTTTCCCATCTGGATCTGCACCGAATTTGATAAGGTGTCTCGCAGCGTTTTCGTCAGTTTCGCGTTCTTTCCCCGACGCGTCGCGATCCGATGTTTCCAACTGTCTTTCGAGTTCGCCTTCGTTCTCGAGTTCGGACGTTGAAGCCCCCTCCCCTCAAAGTTCAGAGGACCCTTCAACTCAGTATGACGGCATACCTGCGTTGCCGGACACTCGGAAGGTCGGCCGTCTCGCAGTCACGGGCGCTGAGCCTCCCGGTGCCGTCTCGTACGAGACGCTCGCAGGAATTCCCTGGTGAGGCTGCAGCGCTTGAATTGTCGTCAGACATGCTGTAACATCTCTTGTTCTTCACGCCCTCCGTCGAACTCTAGCGTTTGCCACTTTCGTCTCTCTTCTGTTGGCTTCGATCGTTGTGTTCGACTGGTAACTTGACTGTGAAACGTTTCGGGGCAAGACTGGTGAAGAGTAGGACAAAAATTCACGAATGCGACTCGGTGACTGTGCTCACCACGGAAACTTGAAAGAGGAAGTCAAACGTCTTGCCACTCTGCTGCGGTGTGTGAGCACGACTCGTCACATCTGATCGATAGGGCCGACAGCACTCGAGAGCCGTGTCCTGTGAGTGTTCTCTTCTGAACTGAAATCCTTCGGTCAAGTCTCTGTGTCACTGTTTGTTGGGTTCGCTGAACATGGATATATTCTGAAAGTTTTCAAACTGAGGAGGCGTTGCATAATTCTGACATGGTTACATGCACCCATGTAAACTTTGAACGATAGCAGGAAGCCGGCAGCTGGCCGTCCTCGTCAGAGGCTCTTCTGTTGTGCAGTGCTTTAGCTCCTGTGTGTATGCACGCGCTCTGGAGCAAGCGTGTCTCTGCTGCGTCGTGGTCTCAGGATGAGTCGCGGCCGCCTCTGCAGCGTCCTCGAGGAAGTCGCTGAACGCGGGCCGTACGACGTCGCGACGTGGAACAAGCTGCTTTGCAGGGTGAGAGGAAACTCATGGAAATTAGGTCGCTCTAGTGGAAATGCATGCTTGCTTCCCAAAAAGCGTTTCGTCGAAAAGCGCGGTGATTCCCCGAAACCAAGCTGCGCCGGAACCGTTCATACTTTTCACTTTATTCCACGGCACTTATCTGAACTCTTTACTCTAGCAGCTGTGCTACCGATGGGTCTCAGGATATTTAATGCTGGCGGTTTCAAGTTTGTGTAAAAACCGAGCATCGTTTCTGTGACTGATTGCCTCTTCCTTCGGCCTAGATTATACTGTGTTTCTCTCTGCCTCCAAGCTGGAAGACAGGCGCGTTCCGTGCAGTTGCGCCGAATTTGCCTTCCTCGTCTGTGCATCTCTGCATGCGGCTTTTTCTTCCCATCTGTCTGTTACTGTGCTGATGGATTCTCCCCCTTTTCTGCACTGTTTGTCGCGTTTCCATTCCTCTGTTAAGTGTTCGAGATAATGTTTTCTTCGCTTGCTTTGCATCTCAGGCAGAGGCGATAAGCGCCTCTTTGTCGGTCCGCGATATAGGACGCTTGGTTGTGGGCATGGCGAAAGTAAAGTACTACCATCCCAGCCTGCTTCGCAAATTTTCCTTTTTCGCGCGCCGTCAAATACAAGACGCTGACGCCTTAGCTTGTTCTGGTATGTCCCTCGTGTGTCCAGTTTCTTCATTCTTTTTGGAAACTCGGCTCGAGCGAAATCTGTATCGGGACAAGATGCCGAAGAAGGTTCCGTGACTCACCCGGATTCGGTCGAGTTGTATGCGGAAGTCTCTCTCACGCCCAGTGGCGTCTGCTCTCTGTGCGCATCCAAGCGATTCTCCATATTACATTTTATCTTGCCTTTTTGTGGGTTGTGTTATACGCCCCATACGTTCTCCTTACAGTTACGTGGCTCAAAAAGCGATTCTCGTGTCGTCCAGATTCGTTCGCTGGCTGTACACTGACGTCTCGACCAGGTCGTCTGGGCAGAAAACGAAGAACAGACGACGAGTCCGTTTTTACAGATGCTGGACTCTGCCACACGCTTACTGGCGTGGTGTACTGGATGCAGCTTCGAAGCCCTGAGACGTTCACCTACCTTTTTCATTTTTCAGCATTTCGGTCCAGGCTGTTTGCACGTTTAAACCAAAGTGAGGCGACTGTGCCCAATGGAGTGTCGGGGAAGGGCTGGCGCCACGTTGCCTGGAAACTCCATTTTCAGAATCTTCAACTTGCGATACTTTCTGCTGACAAACGGAGACGCAACACACTTTGTACGCCTCTGGAATGTGACAGACTGCCTTTCCTGCTTAGGGCAACGGCTGGGGTGTTCTGTCGCTTCAGTCGCGCGCTCTCTGATGTAGCCGTGTGAGTCCGGCTGAAGCGCCGCGCAGATGTTTTCGTTCTCGTCGTCGACGAAGCAGTCGTGGGAGGTGACCCTAAATTCTCTTTGTTCCGTCACAATTTCCTTTCTAAACTCCGGCATTTGTGTGTTGCTTTCTTCGTCTCTGAATCCCTCAGGCCTGCTTCACAGCTACAGCACGCTGAACTGCTTCGATCCCAAGCTTTATGAAGTCGTCTGCAACAGAATGCAGGTGAAGTTGGTGTCGACGTGAAATTAGAAGTCGATCGGGGAAGCCGAGGGTCGCATCTCCGGTTCAGGAACCGCATGAAGTGTCGCCCTGATTGAGAAAAGAAATGTTCTTCAGGCACACAAAGCGATGTATGTCTCTGCGCTGGTGTCTGGTGTCTGTGTGTGTGCGTGTGTGCAGAAACGCGAAGTGATGCATGCATGCAAGCTTTTCCCGCTCTCCTTGGTAAGCTGGGGTCGCACCATCCGTCGTCTCTTCGTTCTGTCGTCTGACCTCCCGACGGGGGACCCCTGTCTTTGGTCTCGAATGCGAGTTGCTCGCGGAGAAGAGATTCGTAAATTCCATCTCATCCAGTTTTTGCGGTTCACTCCGACTTCCGGGAGCCGTGGCGTTCTGCTTCCTGTTGGCAGTCTCCTTTCTTTTCTCTTGTTTTTCGCTTCCCTCTCGCTTCTTTTGTTCTCCGCTCTCGCGTCTGGTGGACTCTCTGTCACTCCCCTGCAAATCGCGAACGTCGGTTTCGGGGATGGGTTCTTTCTCAGGCATTGTCCGCTTGCGTACGCGAGAAGTTCGTCCACGAGGGTCTTTTTCTCGCGGCCGGGGAGCGCCTTTCGGAGTTGTTGCCTGCATGCAAGCCGAGCGACCAGCAGAGTGCGTGAATGAAAAACTGTTTCCAGTTTAAAGGATCTCTGTTGTGCCCGTGCATGGAGCAGCGCCCACTCCAGGTGACATTCCCGGATAAGAGGGAGACAAGAGCAGGCCACCGATTCCGACACCGAAGGAAAAGAACCCGTGACTTGATTGAATGGAAAGTGACCTCAATGGGTGCCAAGACCCTGTACAGTGTTGCGCTTGGAAAATCCTGCACGTTGAAATCAGAATCCCAGAAAGTCCGAATGTGCTTTCAGAGTCAGTTTCTTCTATGCTCCCCACGAATCGTGACGAAGTGAAGGGGGAGCCTTAAAACTTCGAACGCACACGGAAGAGCGCCAAATTTCTCCACGCAGGTCTCGCCGGTGTACATACATCGCAACACTGAAGGGAGGCCTGGGCACCTTCCGGATCTGAAGAGAGATGTTGCCCAACCGAACACGAATCTTTTTTACTTCTAGGAGAAACGACTCGCAGTCGTAATCCTCACAACTTGGAAGAACGCCCATGCGGCTGCTTCGTTTCTATCCTGTCCTGTCATGTGGTTTGTGTCCTCGACTTTGGTTGTCGTCTCGCCTCCAGGTGTCGCGTTGATTCTGAACTGTCTCGCGCGACTCTTCAATCTGCGACAACAACAGAAACTTGCGAGGCGTCGTGACTCTGCCGAACCCATAGAGTCGCAGCGCGCGACTTCTCCCTCAGAGACCGCAGCTGATCAGGAGCATCTTGATCTGTACGTACAGCCGGTTCTTCCGCGTGTTTCTCAGGATGTGGGTGGCTGTGACGGTCGCGGTGGGTGTTGTGCTCCCTGAGTCGAGAAAGGGAGGGTCTGGGCAGTAGAATCCTCTGTTCTGGAGCGGTTCGCGCTTGAAAGTTAGATGCAACTACTAAACACCTGATTTTGGAACCGGTAGTCTCTGTTCCGTGAGAGCTCGAGCCGTTTTCAGTCTTCTTTTCATTTGGGGAACGTCTCCATGTTCTTAGCTATCCATATGGATATGACACTTTTGACCTCCAAACGCATGCAGCTATTCCTGATGTGTTAGCATATTTGTAGATCGTAAGCCTACGTGTATCAAAAGTTCCACAGTTCATATATGTACGTGTAAACTCTTTACGAAATCTGCAAATCCAGTTTTCTGGAGCGCATGTCTGCGTTTCTTCAGGAAAGAGCTTCTCGGAAAAATAGCGTGTTCACTTCCGCCGCTTTTGCCAACCATGAATCTTCAGTCTCTTACCCTCGTGTTGAACGCGTTTTCTCGGCTGCGGTCGCTCTGCGCTACTCCGGTGCGTTTCTCTTTGAAACTTCACCTTTCCCGATGCTTGCAGATGGCCGTCGTGGAGGCAGAGTTCTTTTGTTTACGAATCTGTAGAACAGCTCCAAACAAACAGGATCATTTGCCAATCTAGACAGTAGCCGAGTCACGCTCGTCCGAGGCCTCGGGTGAAAGGAGAGGTCATCAACCACCACGGTGTCTTTCAGCTCTGCACTCTGCACTGTTCTCCTCCCTCATTCGGCTTTGTTTTCGTTTCTTGTGCTTGCGTTGCTTGTTCTGTCGATACAGCCGGAGGTTGTTCTCTTGACGTGCGAAACTCTCATGCCTCGCGCAAGCAAAGTACGCCGGGGTCCTTATCACGGAGCGCCACGGGGCACCACAGCAACAAATCGTGGAACGTTCAGGTTCCCAGAACATCCACTTAGGAAAAGATGCTGTGGCGACAACGGAGAAAGTCGTCTTCGCTCCATGCGAGTTAGACGTTTCTTAGAACCTGTCTTTCTCGGCGGAGTCTTACCTCTCGTACACTGCACCTCTGGCTTGGATCTAGACAGATTTCACGGACCGCCAGGTCCCCTTAGACGGCAGAGCACGCTGAGCGCGATAGAGCAGAAACATAACCCACTGACGTATTGAGCACCGTGAGTGGTTGAATTAATTCAAGCAAGCGATAGTGAAATTCGACTGAGGTCCTTCAAGGCAGGTGAGGAGAGACTCCCGCGCTTATAACCGGCTCTACGACTCTTACGATTTGCCTCAGAGCCACACAAACAACGTGTCTGCTGAATCTTGGCTGTGCCCAGAGGTGGAAAGTCGAGATCGGGAAGCAGAATCGAGGCGTTTTAGAAACAGAAGTGACTGCCTATGTTTGAGAAAAACACAACAGAGTGTTCCTTCTTTAAACAAGTGCTTTCCGCGTGCAGGAGGTGAAAACTCCATCTCAATTGCTTGGTATATCACCTTTTCAAGTCGTACGCTAGTATGTGAGCTTTTGGGGTCTGACCAAGAGTACTCAGTGACCTAACTCGTCGCTTTTGCCCGTAAACGCTTTCGTGTCTGCAACCGCTGTGCGCGGTAGCACCTTCAATCCTTCTCTTTACTCCTTGGGTGTATGTACAGCTCACTGCTCTCCAAGCAGTTACGGTTTTGAACGCTCTTGTGAAGCTGCGACTCGGCGGGGAAACCGATCTACTGGAAGCAGTTCTTGGGCAAGTACGTTGTGGAATTCCGTGCGTGCTGTTGTTGGAGACACCGCCGTTTGTTAAGCAAAAAACTGCAAACGCATCGTCCATCTGGGCGTTTTATGTCGGGTCGTTTTTTCTTTCGTCCACATAGAACGCGCTGCGACGTCGCTCGACTCGTCGGTTTTCAATTTGAGGGGCCGTGCGACGTTTTCTTGTCGCCAGCAACGCGTATTTGTTCTCGTGTTTACGTTTCAGGTGGCTGTCACTTTCAGTTCGCTGCATGTGGTACGATGGTGGTTGCGCCATCGAGGCAGAATGGTTTGTACGCTGTTTCAGGGGCGTACGCTCAATGCCTATCGTATGAATTGGATTAATCTTCTTACAAGCGGCTTCTGACGTACTGCCTTTTCCGTAACATGCGGGTCATGTTTCTGCAGCTGAGAGAGCGAGCACACCATCTCACTCCCCAAGGCGTCTGCCTCACAGTGAAGGCTCTTTCGATTTTGCGCTTGAAAGGTACGTGCATGCGCCACTTGGGTTTTTACATCTTCCAGGCAAACATGAAGGCAGCTAGTTTATGTCGTCCTACGAATCCGATTCATACTGTGTAAGAGGGTGTCTAGCTTCAGATGTTATCCGGGTGGAGTTTCATGCACCACGTCTTGAACTTTGATTCCAATAGAGGGAACCGAGGCCTAGACCTTTCATTTTACAATTTGTACCACAGAGTCCAGCTTCAGGTGTTGTCTAGGGGAGTTTCCTCTCTACGCAACCTTGCCCTGGCTCTGACAACAAGTGAAGAACCCAGGAGGGTGTCATAACGAGACGAGTGGAAATAGTCGGAAAGTCTTGCAAGGGCGTCTTCTCGCGCGCAACGGTGTCTGTACAGCGTGGGACAGAAAAAGCAGGGAAACGCGCTCTGCTTCCAACAGAACTCGGTTTGGCAAACAGAGACCTTCGAAGTTGCCAGCGGGCGTCTGAGTGGCAGGAAGTGGAGAGGCGGTGGAGAGCCACAGAGAAAAAACACAGAGAACTCTTGGAGTCTGTCGAGCATAACAAGAGACGAGATCGAGTCTGAAACGATATAGTTTTTTAGAGACGGAATGCAACGCTGTGGAACAGCGCTACCTATAACGACTTGTGTATCTCGTCAAGAGAGATGGCACTGGTGGAAGCACGGTCATGCCAGTTCAAAAAACAGCCGCTGCTTTGAGAGGACACTTGTGACAGGCGCAGGTAGCATTTCGGGGTTTTGCATGCAGATCGAAGACTCGAGGAAGAGCTAGAGAGACAAGTCTGCTTGACATTTCATCACTTCTCTGCGGCTGAAGTGTCTTCGGTGAGGAACGCGCTAACACAACGACACACAGAGGAGAGAAAGTCAATCGATATTTCTTTTCAAGGTGTCAGAGCACTAGTTATGAGCTTCTCTGTAACTCACGTCTTAACCGTGGTGTTCCGATTTTCGGGAGAGGCTGCTGACGATTGCCTCTACAGTGGCAAGGAGGGAAGCCCAACGTCGTGGGATGCTTGTCGGTGGAAGCATAGGACAGGTGTCGGGGCTGAGAGCTGAAGAAAAACGCAAAACACGAACCCGATAGTGAAACGGAAGTCGAAAACGATTAAGTAAAGTGAAATCCGACGACTGCAGAAGACCGTGCAATTTGTTTAAGCGTGAGATGGCTTGAAACGTTTGGGTCTTTGAGTGAAAACACCGCTGACCGTTTTCTGCACCGTCAGTTTACTGGATGTATTAGATCGACTAAGTCACGGCGTTATAGGTCATGTGGTGCAGAATGTCGAACGTACCCCGAATCAACTGGATTAAGTTGAACAAGGGTGTCTTCGGTACTGCTGTTATGAGATACAGATGGCCAGATTCTACTGTTTCAAGTAGAACTATCTTTGAATATGCGAGTCGAGATCTATACGGTGACTCCGAAAACATCTTTCATATTGCAGCTGTATACCGGAACCGCGACAGACACACATATCTTGGAATGCGTTTTTATGCTGTTTTTTTTTCAGCTTCGAGCGGCATGTCAAGGGTGGGCGTACATGCCTCCGAGCTTGGAACGCCTTCTTAACGAGGATTTTCGGGGAGAAAGCAATCCAGTGGAGACTTCCACCGATAGCAAAGAGACCTAAGGACGCAGTCGAAGAGCGATACAGTCTGCTATTCTTGAGCTTCCGAATATCCTGCCATGTGAATAACTCGAACCGATGGATGGTTTGAAGTCTAGTCGATTGGTTACGGGAGATCTGCAGCAGATTGTCTCTGCAGAGTTTTGCGCCGGATAGTGGAACGACAGTGTGTATTTGGTGGCAAGTTCACCAATATATGGAATGAGGAACCCCGTCCGTGGTTTGTTCAATAGTCAAAGTTCAGCCGAGGTGCAACTGCTGCCACGTGTGGAAAGCTGTTCATTTTACTTAAATTTTCGACGGTGGCTGCGATTTTGAAACAGGATCGAGTGCGCGTTGACTTATGCGTACTCCAGGCTTTTGTGGTGTCCTTAGTTACTTTTTCTTCGGCTTTTTATCCGTGCTTTCATCAGTCCTGCAGAGTCACAATCTTGACAACGCCCACCACGCCCATCGGCTACAGTATCCCTTTGTCCAGAAAATGTACCGTTTCTTGACCATCATGATTGGTTTCCCCGATGAAAATGCTGAAGACTCTCTGGACAAATGCCAAGCTGGATTCCGTTGTTTACCGCTTGTGCCGTTATATTCACGAACATACTGTTCCATGCTAGCATCTCGTGTGTTGACTTCGATTTATCTCAAATCGAATAAGCAGAGATATCGTAGCAACTGGGATACGGAATACGACTCCAGTAATGAGGTACACGCAAGCAATTTCTATGAGTTCTGTGCAGCACCCGCTTACCGGACTGCTTTAGAGAGCGAAAGCTGTTCGCTTTCACTATTCTACCACGAAGCATTGTCATCATTGTTTGCGGGCTTAAAAGCGGCGTATCATGGCAGCCTCGTATGCGAACAAACCGAGGACGGATCACGAAGTGGAACAAGGAAAAGGTCACCGTAGAAGGACGGATGCCAGAAAGTATGGAGTTTCCGGTCAAAGAGAAATGATTCAACGGCACACCATCCCATAGGTACTGGAGCGTTCTTTCACGCCCGATGCCGCAGTTGTGTGCTCGCAGTTAACTCTCTAAAGAAGGAAACAGTATCTCTCACGGCACATCGAATTGCTGTCGTTCAGCCAAAAAAGACAGAGCTTTCCTTTCCGTTGAAGTCCCATCGTGCCTTTCACGTAAGTCGAGAATCACAGCTGGAGTTTCCAGATGCTGCGCTGTATTCCCAAGCACATGTTACGATGCCGGGGCTGCAGAGAAAAGATCATTCACCAAGCCTGCATTTGTTCGCTTCAGCATGCCTTGTCTCCTAAAAAGCCCTGGACTATGTTGTTTGGGTAGACTGCGAAAGTTCTACTCCACAAACTGATGCTGTCTTCATAACATTGACTTCCGCTGATATAACCTTTGTAGTCCTCGGAGACATCTCTTGGCCAGAGTTTCATAGACAAAGCTTCCTTTTCAAAACCTCAGACGTTGCGCTAAATGCGCCAGTTCCTCCGAACACTCGTTCTTTGAGCGCAGTTGGACAGGCACGACCCCACCGGCAACGCTCAAGGCGGAACCTAGGTCCAAAACCAGCTGACAACTCCTCGACGTACTGAGAGTATTGTATTGCCACTCCCAGTGGAATAAAAGACATTTGAAGGCAGTCGACCTTTATTCGACGCTGTGAAACACGGATGTTCCCCCGTGTCCAACTGCAAACGACTGAAGAATGAAGTTGCATCGAAGCGCGGACTCGGCTCCACCATCTCCTGACACGGTCACATTTTTTTCCAGGTGTGCAAACTGAAATTTCGCCATTTGGACGCGCGAACGCGCAAACGAAGCGGGAGGAGGAAGGCGCGCGCCGTCTTAAAGAATGAGAACACCTGTTTTCCCGCCTGCTTCCGCATTCTGAGTCCTTCTTATTCAACTCACAGGGCTAGGTGACCTGCCAGCTTTGCCCGGTCTTTTATGCATGCAAACACCGAATAACGCGGCTGTGAGACGGCTAGGGATTCCTGCTTTTAAAGAGCTTACGTGTCTTGCGAAGAAGCTTACTGAATCCGTGTTTCTATTTTTCGTCTTGCTGCTCTGAAGAGCGTGAAGCTGCGAGGACAAACTGCATACCTCTTCGCTCTTCGCCGTGGAATCTGCGCCAGAATCGCAGCAGCTTGTCTCGCTGAGACAGGAGCTCTCGGCGTCGCAGAGGAACGCGGAGGTTTCGACTTTAAAACGCAGAATTTGTCGTCGCCACAGCGTCTTTCCGTTCTCACACGTGTACCTCTGTCTTCTTGGAGGATCTTCCAACTCCCAAGACTGTGAAAACGCAGAGAAGCTCGGTGCCGAGTTGGAGGCCAAGCCCGTTGCGGTCCTCCCGCGCTTGTCGACTGCTAGTGTCTACCGGAAGCCTGTCCGTCTCTGTTTTAGCACTCTCTTTCTTCCACTTTCTCGCCGTCTTCCGCTGCTTTGTTTGCTTCCTCGAAGAGATTTAGCACGTATTTCTTGTGTGGCAACGATTTTTCTGCGCGACAATGCCGGCCCTGCGCGACTTCCGTACTAGAGTGGTCTCCGGGCCCCCGCCGCTCTGCGCCGATGTCGGTTCCAGAGAGGAGGCGAATTTGGAGGGGAAATTGCCCTGGAAATCTGACCGTCCCTCGTCGGCTTGCCTCGAGTCTCCTGCTTCTGATGATTCGCTTTTCTTCTAACTCGGAGTGCCTGTCTTTCGAATTCTCTCGGACTGGAAAACTCGCTACCTCTCCAGAAACTGCCTTCCCGGTCGCCGCCGCTCCGGTGAAACGCCTTCCTCTCTCTTCTTGTCTCTTTTGCCGTCGCCTTCACCTCGCTCTTCCTATCTGTCTCCTTCACTTCTCTTTTCCACCACGTCTCTCGCGTCTCTTCCCCGTCTGTCTCGCGTCGACTCTCATTTTCCTTTTCTCCCGCGACCGTCCTTCCACTCCTTTGTTTCGCCGTCCTTTTCGCTCTGCTCATCTGCTGCGCCGCTTCGCCTTGATTCCTTCCTTGGTCCTTCCTTGCGTTCCAAACTTTTCCGGCCTCCGTTCTTTTTTAAACCATGGGCAACACAGTCGCCACGACGAGCACGACGTCGACGGGGGGGTCTTCGCCCTCGCCTCTTCCGACGTACACACCGAACGCCTTTTACAGCGCGTCTGGAACTGGGCACTGGCAACCGCATCCGTCTGCGTCCCTGCTCTCGAGTTCTTCGGCAAACGCATCGAATTTCTTCTTTGCGGCGCCTGCTTCTTCGCAGAAAAACGCAGTGACCGGAGGGGCGCTCCCCGACGACGTCGCTGCCCTCGTCTCGGAGTTCCCGACGCTCACTCTGCTGGGCTGCATAGGCACTTCGCGGCTCTTTCGCGCGGTCTTGACTTTTACGCCAGAGGACGGAGTCGGCGTTGGGAAGCTTCTGGTCAGAAAAGAGCCGCAAGCAAGTACCAAGACTTATCTGCAGAAATACGGACCTGTGCTCGACGCCTACAGGGCACAACTCCTCCCCGACATCCATCCAAATGTGTACGTGAAGGGGAGAGAAGCGCGGCTTGTGGGCCGTACACACAGGGTCGACGCTGGACCAGCGGTGTTCGCCCGTTCCTGAACTCTTGAACGCAACACACAGGAAGTCGAGCGTAGAGAACTGGCATTTTCAACGCACCGACAGAGGAATGCGTCTCGGAGAGTGCCTCCCTGTCCACTTCGCGATTCGCGAGTCTCATCGGGTCTCATCGAAAAAGCCACCTGGCTGAAAGAAGAACCGTGGCGCAGTCTCACACGCATGCAAGACTCTCGCGGAAGCCGACAGCCGAGCGCAGAATCACTTTGTACATATGCATTCATATTTAATTAGACCTCTAGTCTCTATGCACTTATGTGCATCTGTATACATATATACATACCTATGTATATTATTTATTTATATACATATATATACATATATATATAGGAAGGTCCGTTCTGTGCAAGCATTTGGAGTCACAAGCCTGCGAGCATAGACTCAGATTCAGAACTTGGAGTGTGTCTGCGGCGAGTGCAATTCTCAGAGGCCCTTCTGACTCTCGCGCTGGTCGCGCTGCGTTTGCACCCAAAGCGCTGCAGAACCTTTTGACACTCACCCTTCAATGCATGCCAAGGGAATCGCACCGCGCACGATGTACCGACCCCGGCAGCGCTTCCAATCTATATGTATGTATATATATATATATATAGATCGACGTAGAGTTTCGTTTGTCTGGAATTGAGGTGGCCATATGGATGTTGTCATGTGCTGCATGTTTGTGTTTTCAGGTGTTCCTATGACCGGGTTTTGTCATCGGATCGAACGGTGCTGCTGCTCCGTCGCTTCTTCGCACATTGCCTCTCGGACAGACTCCACGCTCGACCGTTCTTGTCTGCATCTCAGCAGCTGTTTCTCGCGTTTCAACTTCTGTTGGGGGTAGCGCAGCTTCACAGTCTCGGCCTCGTCCACGGCGACATTAAAGGTAGGCGAAAGACGCGAATTCTGTGCTCTCGAGCCTTCCTTTTTCCGTTCGTCTTTTTGTCTCTGCGTGTGTTCGCCTTCTTCTTCGTCGCTCCCTTTTCTTCTGCTTTCCCTGCTTCCTCGTCTCCTTCTGTTCGTTCCTCTCGGTTGCCAAAATGCGACTCCGGGAAGGACGGACTGAGCTGCGCTCCTTCGGCTGCCTGGAGGCAGAGCCTTCCTCGGGTGCATGCACGCGGGGCTGCATGCGCGCGTGTCTGTCTGTCTGTCTGTCGGTGTCTGGCTCAGGAGCCAACGTAGGAATTACCTCGTGGCTGCATGCCTGCCTCATCGACGCGGCGCCTTGGAAGCCCCTGCGCCTCTCTCTCGCCGACGGCAGGAAGCTGACTGCCTTCTTCGGGGGACCTTGCACGGGGCAGTGTCATGTCGCGCCTGAGAGGTTCGTCCTGGTTTCGATCAAGATAATATGAGGTTTGCATCAACGGATTTTCTCGTGCATGTTGCAGTCCTGCTGGTCTCGATGCCATGTTGGGAAGCTTTTGTCACAGTACGTCTTGCTCCGTGAGTGCATACGCGCGGTGCATGCTTTTCAGTGGGTGCTCGCGGGTCTTTCAGAGCTTCGATACATCCGCGCATACGCCAGTGACATCCCAGGAAACCTCTCGGACCTTCTCGCGTTCCGACCATTCTTCACTGAGACGCAGTCCTCTCCTCCCGTCTGGATGCAAAAACACTGTTCTATCTGCATGCGTATATCTGTCTCTATATCTCTTGAAGCAGAACAGAGATGCAGGTCCCTGTACAGTCGTGTGAGCATACATGTGTGCGGTGCCTTTTTCTTGTTTAAATTCTTTGCTCACGTTTTCTCTCGACGTTCCCCCGTTTCCCTTTGTCTTTGCGCCCATGCGCGTCCGTTCTTTCCTCCGAGCCTCGATCTCTTGATTTCTCTGACACCGTCTCCGTCTCTGGATCACCCCTCGCGAGTCCTTGCTGCATGCGTGTCCAGGTTTTTTTCGGCGCCCGAGAACTCTGAGCGGTCTGCCTGCGACCAGGCCTCTTCGGCGTTTCCGCGTTCTTCATTTTCTCTCGCTTCAGTACAGGCGCTTCAGAGCGCAGACGTTTTCTCCATGGCTGCAACTCTCCTTGAAATTTTCACCGATGTGCCAGGCTGCCAGCAGCGCGTGGTGGATCTGCCGCTGCTTCTTCAGCTACGACAGGCGCTTTTGGAGCAACGAGAAGACGCAGCAAAGAGTGCATCCAGACTTGAAAAAAAGAAAGAGTGTGCGAGAACTGGACTTGTCCCAAATCCGACAGACAGTTGTCCTGTACATGTAGACTACCGCAACACCTCCCGCGAGGCCCTCAGGCCTCGGCATCCGGGAGTCTCCGATACGCCACTCCCTCGAGGCCAGCCTGTAGGTGACGGCAACTGCATGCACGGCGGAGGAACAGGGGCGTCAGACGCGCGAGGCGAGGATGAGAGGAACGGACGCCCTTTCGGCGAGGCAGACAGGACCGTCAGTTCTTCTCTTTCTCCTTTCCTGACAGACTCGTTTTCTGTCTCTGAGACCTCGAAAGGCCTATCCACATGTCGCTTGTCGCAGACACCTGAACGGCGACCCTGTGGACCGTCGGGTGTCAACACAGAGGGAGTTGACGAGTACGAGAATCCTCGAGTTTCATCGAGCCACTCGCGTTCTGCTTCTCGGAGTCTTTGCGGGACCTTCGCGTTGCCCTCACCTTCTTCTCCTGTTCCTCCCTTGATTCGGTCCCCGCCCGCTCTCGCGAGGGCCTTGAGGGGCGTCCGGAGCGCATGCATTCGCCGTGCGCTGCAGGAGGGCATTTTTCTTCGACAGCCGGAGACGCGTCTCTCGGCGCTGGACTGTCTTGAGCGCTGGGGCGCCCCCTGGAGTCCCGCGGCCTTCTTTCCACCCGCCTTCTTCTCTTGCTTCTTGCCGCTTTTCACCGTGCTCACTCACCCGACCTACCAACAGCCCGATATCCGCATGCTTCTCGTGTGGACGTTCCTCCCTCACTTCGTGGCTGCGACGCTCCAGCGGAGACGGCGAGGCCCGATAGGAGACACCGGAGACACTGCCGAGACGCAGGGAAACCCGCAAGGCTGGACGACCTGGGAGAGAGAAGGTGCGAGTGCAGAGGCAGGGGACGCAGAGCGAGAACAGAGAGTCGTGGAGATGCTCGAAGAAGCTGTCGAGCAACACGTCGCCAGTGTCGACCCACAAGTCATGTACCAGGTGAGGAAGAAGTGGACGCAAATGTCGAGAAGCGCGAAAGAACGACAGAGAGGGGGTTTCAATGCTCTCGCGGAATCGTCCTGCCTCGCATTCGGAGTCGACCCTTGCGTCTCGACTGTCTTTGCTTGTGCATGCAGTGCATCCTCCACAGCGCCGTAACCTCCCCGGACTGCTCGGCCGTCGCTGCCTTGGTGGGAGCGTGGGGTGCCTCACGCAGACGCGAAGCCGCTGCAGCAGTCGCAGCGGCTGCCTCCGTTTTCCAGTCTCTTCCAACCTCTTCGAGTTCTGCCGACTCTTCCCTTGCGTCTCCTCCCTGTTCCTCTTCTCGTCTCGCGTTTCCGAAAAATGACACTCGCCACCTTCTCGGACATCCCCCCGTCGACTCCGCGCCTGCGCAGCCCCGCGTCGAGGCTCCAACAGGGGCGATTCGGACCTCCCCGGAAGCCTTCGGAGACACCTCAGGGGCCGCGTCTCTCGCCTCGCAGTTCGCGACGGCCTCACCCGCGGCCAGACCGGCAGGAACCGGCGCAGAGGCTGACAAAGGCTGGAGGGAGAGAGAAGCAGCAGCGAGAGGAGCGGCGGAAGCAGTGGGAGGGTTCGGGGAAGTTCCACACCCTGATTTGAGTCTCGACTCTGCTCGGAGATTCTCCGCGAGGCTCCTGTTTCTCTGGAGGAAGAGTGGACGTCTCGCTGTGGAGAAGCATTTGGTGAGAGAAGACAAAGAGAGGAAGAGAGAAAAAAGGAACACCAAGAACACGAGAGGCGACGCGCAGTGGAAGCGAGAGAGGGGCGCTAAGAAAGAGAATGGATGGAAGGGCAGACGCTCACGAGAGTCTCAAGAAAAAAGAAAAGCAAACATAGGATCGCATGCACCAGAGAGATGCACCGGGGAGATGGGAGCCTAGGAAGGCGTTTCCTGGGGTTCAAGTTTCCTTGCGACTTCTCTAGCCACTCTGTCGAGGCAAATGCATGGGAAGTTGTGTCTGAGGGGGTTCGAAGCTATAAAAGGCAAGTGCCACGGATTTATCAAGGAAGTTAGCTAAACTGAGAGGGTCTGAAAACAATTCTTACATGCAGTCCTGAAAACACGAGTGCTGTGTGTCTGCAGCCGCCCGCAGAGGTTTTCCGGGAACTCGAGGCGGACCGCCGTGCGTTGTACGACGGTCTCTTTCTTCCTCGTTCTTCGCCAGGATCTTTTGAGTCTTCGCTTTCTAAGTCCACCACGCATGCAGCGGAGACACGAGGTTCTGGCGGCGACGCCCAGGTTCCACGACCGGGACAAACACAAGTCGCGGAGGACGGTGACGGGGGTTTTCCTTTTAGAGCACAGACGAACAGCGTGGTCGCCTCTCCGTTGTCGACTCCCTTCCCTCCACGAGAAGCTCGCGGAGAGGCCCAATTTATCTCTGCCTTCTGCAACTCGAGGTTCGTCTCGTATCCATCCCTGGGGTCTCTGGAGGCCGCCGTCTCGTTGGCGAGGCCCGCCTGCGCTTCGCCGGGGCTGCGGCGCGGGAGCGTGGCTCTTCTTGTGGAGCTTGTGGGGACGACTCTCGAGCACTGCGGTTCGCCTCAGGTCCGCGTCTGTGGGGTGTCTACACTCGCCTTCCTCGCGCGTTTCTCGACGCTCCACTCGCTTCTAAACTCCGTCCTGCCATTTCTCCTGCGGGCTCTCGACGCCCCGATCCCAGCCGTCCGAGCTGCAGCCGTCCGCGCCCTCCCCGCCGCCCTCTCGCAGATTTACTTGCCTGAGGCTCCGTGGATCGAGAGAGACACCGAGGACCGACCAGTTGCGGGTCGGTCTCCTTCGGGGCCGGCGGGGCGCCTTGGCACAGAACGAGACGAGCAGGCAGGAAAGAAGGTCGCGTTCGAAAAGGGTGGCTTGTTTTCGGAGCGGCCGCCGGCGCGTTGGTTCGACGAAGACCCTCGGGATACCGACGTCGAGGCGGAAGGTGACGCATCTGACGACCGGGCTGCGGCGCGGAGTCTCGCGTCTGGCGCCTTCGACTTCTTTGTGTTCTTCTCGCAACTGCTGCTGCCGCGGCTTCAGCGTCTCGCGACCAGCGACGGCGAACTGGTGGTTCGACTCGCAGTCGCCGAAACTCTCCCCGGGGTCCTCCTGGCGACGGCGCGCTGTCTCGAGCTGCAGGCAGGCGCCCAGGCCGAGGCAGGTCTTCTCTCCGAGGCCGTGGGGTGTGTGGGCGTCTCTAGAAACACTTTGGGAGTCTCTGGAAAGAGTTGCGGTGGCGCGTCTGGCCTGCGGGGTTCTGCGACGTCTCCCGCCTCAGGGCTGCTTCTGGACGGGCGCTTGCACCAGCTCCGGGCGGCGGTCAAGCCACTGCTCCAGCAGCTCCTCACAAGCCGGCAACCTGTGCAGCGGCTGGCGCTGCTGGAGAGAGTGGCCGACCTCGCGAGTTTTCTCGGAGCCGAGGAGGCGCAGCAGTTCCTCCTACCGTATTTGATCATGCAGCTGAACGACCCGCTCGCGCCCGCGATTCGCGCCGCTGTCACCCTCGGCCTCGGGCGCGTTGGACTTTGCGGCGGGGCGCGAGAGACAGTGGAAACCTGCATTCTCCCCTGCTGCGAACAGGCACTCGTAGACGCCCGGGAGGAGGTCCTCCTGGCGGCGCTGCGAGCCCTGCAGCTGCTGGCGAGCGCGGGCCTCCTCGCCTCGTCCTTTGGGCGAGGAGCCAGCTCCGGTGGGGCTTCGTCTGGTTTGTCGAGGGCGGCGAAACCACTGCCGGACGGCCCGTCGCCTGGGGGCAGCAACCGGTTCCTCGGCGGCCTTCTTTCCTTTCTGAAGACACGCGTTTTGCCGCTTTTGGTCCTGCCGTCTGCGGCAGTCAGAAGCGAAGTTCTCCACCTGCTTGGGCTACTGGAGACCCTCTGGGGCCCCGCAACGAGCTTTGCTCTCCTCCTGCCTCTCCTGGCCCCCTTCACAACTCGAGGGGACGGAGGGGGAGGCGTTGAGGAATGGCGAGAATGCGACGGAGACATCGGAGACATCAATCCTCGAAGCGCCGCCGAAGCGCCACTCCTCTCTGTCGAGGACCTGCCCCAGTGGCTGCGGCCGCCTCTCACGCATAAAGTTTACAGTCAACTGGTCGGGCCTCAGTTCCGACAGCCTCTAGCTGCGCTAGGTGCCGCAGTCGCCAGTTCAGAGAGGAGCGCGTGCACAGATCCTCTTGCTCGAATTCTCTTCCAAACGCACGACTGGGGAAACGGGGCAGCAGGAAGGCGAGAGAAGGAAAGTGGGCTCAGTAGTGAACACGCTAGCTCGGGATGCGAAGACGAAGACTTCGAAACGCATGCAGTTTCACGCATGCAACGGACTTTCGCTGCGTTTGTCGAGTGGCAGCGATCTCGGAAACAACCGGGCTTAGTGCGAAACCGTGTCACGGATTTTCTCGCTTTCGCCGACAACCACGTCAAGATTTCTCTCTATTCTCGGAAATCTGTCCTCTACGCTTCAACTTCTTCTCCGAGTTCTCCTTCGTGTTCTTCAAGTTCCGCTTCTGATTCTTCCTTGGTTTCTCCGGGTGTGTGTAGAGACCTCTCGCGAGATCAGCTGAAGTGTCTGGGCATCCTTCTGGGTTTGGCGGCGGCGGACCGTTCCGCATTGCTTCTCTTGCTGCCGTACCTGCGGAGCGTGGACCGTTCGCATGCGTCTCAGGCGCGGCTCGCGTTTTTCCCCTTTCTTTCGGGTCAGCTAGGCTCTTTGCGGGGCGACGGCGGAGACAGTTCGCCCCGCTTCGGGTCTGCGGGCGCGGACTCGCTGGACGAGGCGATGCCGGCGGGCCAACCTCTGGGACTGGTGGACGAGGCGGCCGAGAGCCTCGAGGGCGCGCGAGACGACGCCTGTCCGTGTCTCCATCCGCCCAAGACGGAGACAGCTGCTCGCGAATATTTCCTCATGTCCTGTCTGCTGTCTCCCCCTCTCCCGACTACTGTTCATTCCCTGCCCTCCCTCCGTCTGTCGCCTCTCCAGGCTCTCCTGCCGCTCCTCCCTGCATCTCTCGTGAGCAGCAGCTCTTGCGAGATTGCCTCTCTCTTCCCCGTCTGTCTCGTTCTGTGTCTCGACCGCCACGGCGGCCGGGGCCTTTCGGGCGAGAGGAAGGCAGGCAGCCTCAGAGCGAAACCTGTCGTCTGTTCTAAGGGAGGATTTGCGTCGGCGAGAACTGGGTTTCTTCGCGAGCTGGAAAGCGCAGGATCCGCCGCGCTAGGAGCTGCTCAGCTTCTGGCTGTGGCAGCCGCTGCAGAGGCGGGAACACGCCGCCCTCTTCCTTCTCTCCAGCAGGCGATGTTGGGCCTTCCTGCGACCGGCGGAGATCTGGCAGACCTCCTTGCTTCTGACGCCTCTCGCCTTTCGGGCCCGATGCCCTTCGATCTCTTCCACGCCGCCGTCTTGGGTGCTTGCGCAGCGAGCGTTGTTCGACCTCACTCCTTCCTCGCCGACGCCCTGCCTTCCCGATCGACCTCGCTGTCTCCTCTGGAGCCCCAGCCTCGCTCCACTATGTCTCCCGAACTTTCTTCTTCATCTGCTTCGCGGGCGTTCTCTCTGCCGTCGCCGCTGCAGCGTGACTGGCGGTGCGTGGTGTTGGGGCTGCCGCGTCGTCCTTCCCTGGAAGTCGGGCGCCTGCAGAAGGCAGGCGCGGCCGAGAGCGGGACTTTGAATCTTTACTCGTACTTGACTGCCTCGCCTCCAGTTCTCCTGCTCCGCCACCCGCTTCACCTTCCGGTTCTGGGCGCCTCTCGAGGGTCGCCTTCTCGCCACGCGTCCTCGACTGTCTCTGCGTCCGCGCTACCTGTCGCCTCGCCCTACCACCTCGACTCGCCTTCTCCGCCGGCCTCGGAGAGGGCCTCAGGGAAACTGGCCTCCGTCGGGCTCGCTCGGCTTTTGCCGCTCTCTGGCCCGCAGGTCTCAGCGGCTTCAACGGCGCCCGGGTCGCTTCTTTCTTCTCAGCGGACAACTTCTTCGCTTTCAGACGCCTCGAAAACACAGGCAGCCTCCTCTGGGGACTCGGGATCCTCTCCGCCCCTAGCCACTGGCGGTGCTGGCGAGCTCTCGGGCGCCTTCGGCTCCGGATCCGTAGGGGCCGGTGCGGCGCGTAGGGCGAGTGCACCGTCGGGCCCCGAGGAGCCCGACGGGGAGGCTCCGGGCGGCCGCGCCCAGCCGGGCCGCCGCCCTCGCTCTGGAAGAGATGCTGGAGGGCCTTCGGGTGCTTCTCGACTCCCGACCACCGGCTGCGGTGTGGTTCTCTGCGCAGTCCCCGGCCTCGCGGAGATGGCCAGATGGCGGCCGCAGGGCCAGCTAGTCGGCATGCTGCTGGAGCAAGACACCACGGGGAGTCCGCAGCTTGGAGACACGAGCGACGCCGCGGGCCGAGGCCCGCGAGGACGGAAAGGAGACTCTGGACACCGAGTCCTGCTCGCCAGCACTGAAGATGGCCGCCTTCTCGTCACGGGCTGTATGGACACGGTCGAAGGGCGAATCGCCGCCTGGAGCTGCGCCGATATCGTCAGACACGGAAGGGGTAAACGCTGAGGCTCAGGACGCAAAGAGCAGCAGAGCAAAGGAAACAGAGAGCGGAGACGAAAGTAAAGAAAGAGGGGAGGAAGCAGCAGAAAGAATGAAACAAGAAAATGGAAGGAGGGGGAGAAGGTAATAAGCAAAGAGGAAAACACAGAAGAGATGAAGGGGTAGAAGAAGGAGAGAGATTGTGAGGTCTTGACGCCGTTGTGATGATCCAGATGTTTTCCTTCTCTTTTTCTCACATCTCTCACGAGACTATGCACGTTTGCTTTCTTTCTTTTCAGCGACCCCGCTGTCGACTTGGAGCCTGCCGTCTCCTTTGACCGCAACGACCCTCAAGTTTCTTCACAACACCAGGGCTCTCGCAGTTGGTGGGTCTGACGGGAGTTGTCGGCTGTTTCGCTTCGATAGCTCTCAAGGCGGGGCTTCTTCTGGGGGGGGAGCTGGCGTTCATCTTCTCTTGTCGCTTCCGCCTCCCGCGTTTCCCCTCTTTTCTTCGCCGTCCTCGTCTTTGCTTCTGCGTCACCGGGCTCCGGACTTCTCGCCGTTGCCGCGCCGAGGGGTGTCGGGGTCGCTCTCGTGGGCCGTCTCGGCCTCTGCATGTCATTCTCCCGAGGCTCGCCTTCTCTCTCGGCTGCTCCTTCCCGCCTCCCTGAGCTTTCCTTCTTTCTTCTCTTTGGCCTCGCGCCGCGCGCGACACCCGGGCCTTCTGGCTGCGCGGGCTGCTGGGGCGGCGGGGGTCTCTCGGGGCGTCGTGGGTCTCGACCACTTCGACAGCTGCTTCGAACAGCTTCTCCTCTTCCTTCTGGAGAACGGCCATGTGGGCGCGTACGACTTGCGAGCTTCTTCGCTCCCCGTCTTCTCCGCGGCGGCCCTCCCGCCCTGGTGGGGCTTGCCTACGGCACAAAGTGTCTCCGCTGACGGCAAGTTCCTCTGTCTCGGGACTGCAGGCGGGGCGCTGTTGCTCTTCGACCTCCGCCTTCTCCTCCCCCTCCGGGCCTGGCGAGTCCGCGCGGAGGGCCGCCTCGCGCCGGTGATTCTCCAGCTTCGCCCCTGTCCCCTCCACCTGGTGCGCACCACGCAGACCGACCCTCGTGCCTGCAAGGACGTCGCCGCCGCGGGTCCGACCGCCTCTGGAGCCGCAGCCCAGAGGGTCGGTCTGTCGGGGCCTGTGAAGGCCCTCACGCCCCCCCACGGAGACACTCGCCTGGGTTCAAGCGAGGAGACCCCCGGGTCCTTTTCGGGCTCTGCGGCGAGTGGGTCTCGAGCCCGGGCCTGTGGAACCGCCTGGAGCGACCCCGGAGTTGACGGAGACAGCAATGCGTCAGGCCCCGACAGCACGGGTAGCTGTCTTTTCCTCTGTCTCGTCGGAGGAGACACCGGCGCTGCAGTCGCTGTGGACCTCGAGACCGGGCGCGTTGTCGCCACGTTCGCGACCAGCTGTTTCGCGCGGCGCATGGAGGAGACAGACGCGTGTGGAGAGGAAGGTGTCTCCGACTCGGAGGAAGAGACAGTCGACGATGTTGGTCGACTCGCAGTCTCGCGAGCGTTCATGAAAGACCAACATCGAGGGAAGACTCAGAGTGATAGTCGTGAGTTTCGGGGGCGCAGAGAAACCGGGATGTTTCTGGAGTCGGACGATCAGAGCGGAGCCTCTCCGCGCTTCTGGCTTGAGCAACTCGACCTGTCGTCGCTTGTTACCCCGAACGCATCTGCCTCCTCTGCCTCCTTTTTCTCGACCCAGACGATCGAGGCGGGCCTCGCTGCCACCGCTCTCTCCCCCCACTGTCCTCGATGTCTGTTCTTGCCGCCAGCTCTCCGAGGGCCCCCAGCCTTCTTCCTCACGGCAGGAAACGACCGCTGCATTCGCTACTGGGGCCTGGAGGCGGCTTCCGCCTGCTACCTGGGCGAAGCGGACCTCCGGCGGGCCGGCTGGGGCGAGGCGTATCTCGGTCGAGATAGGCTTTTCTCTGCATCCCGTCGGACACCCTTCGGGACGGACGTGGACGTTGGGGAGAAAAGAACTGCGAGGTTCGTCTGCAAACAAAAGGGCGGCATCGACGCCTACGTGGTTGTCGCGCCCGAAGACTCTTGTGCCCACAGGGGCAGTGCGGGCCAGGGAGAGGGGCTGGGTTTATCTGGCACGGTGGGCGGCTCGCTCGAAGGGGGACAGGGCGACAGAGGAGTTTTTTTCTACGAGTTGTCAGAAGAAAGATCCACTGTCAACTCTGAAGACGGTGGATTATACACGGTGATTCATGTCCAGGAACGGTGTCCCCGCCACAGCCACTCCGCATTTGCTTCGAGGCGGAGAAGACCCTCTAGGTCGGGCAGAGAGGCGTGCAAGAGGACAGAGATCGGAGCCGAGAAGGATGTGGGCGTCTCCGGAGAGGAACGACAGAGAGGGCGAAGAGCCCCGAGTGCATGTGGAGAGAGAGATACGAGCGACACCGCACAGAGGCTTTTGGGTGGCGTTGGCGTCTCTCCAGACTCGGACGGTGACACGAATTCACATTCCAGTTTGTTTCGGAGAACGATGTACACCGAGGAACCCTGCTGTTGTCGCCCCGGAACTTCCTGCAGCGAGAGAAGAGGAACGTTTGGCCGCCGCGGCTCTTCGTGTTTCGCACCTTACTGTGGAGAAAACGGTTTCAGTTCCTCTGTAAACGAAGATCGCCTTCGAGATGCCGGGCCGCGACCCCCTTCTGTGCAGCACAGAGACGCAATTCTGGATCTCTCCTTTGTTGAGCTTCAACAGCAACTTTTGCTTGTTTCTTCGGGCCGTGACGGTGTCGTGAAGATATGGAGGTGAAACGGCCGCGGACCGCACGCGAGAGGAGTTGCCGTAAAGGAATGGAACAGGAACACGAGAGATAATTCAGCAGGAGCGTTTTCGGTGACTGCGGTCGGCGCCAAATACGACCGGCTGAAGCGGCGAAAAAGAAGAAACCGGAAACGGATTGTAGAGTTATTTCTGCAGAAACGTATACGTGCGCAGTGGGCGGTTACGTGGGGGTACTTCCTTGGTGGCGGGTCTTTGACAGATCTTCAGAAGATTTTGTTTTTCTTACCACAAAAAGGTTCCGAAACACCGTTTCCTACCTGCGTGCACAAACGAGCGGGTTTGTGTGACGGACCGGTTTCTGCAGTCTTTTCTGCTTTGCGCGTCTTGTGAAATTTCTATCATCTGTCATCAGCAACCTCCAGCTAGAGCGCGTGCACTGCCAATCCTGGGTCCGTTTTCACGCGAAGTTCACCAGCGTGTCTCTAGTGAAAAAACCGAGCGAGCAGCAACCCTAGAAGCGTCGAGACGGCTAGAGAGTATCCAGGATATATTTGAACAGCCAACCTTTGTGTGCATCTGTACGTTATCAATGCCCGCTATGTACGTGCAGAGTCTCTCGCTGCTACTGTTTCGAGATTCTTTAATCGAGGTATTCTGGTGCTGAAGTGAAATAGCACCGCGAGAGCGTACACGCACGTGAACACCCCTCCCTTTCGGCAATTAACACGATTGGGGCAACACTAGAATTCGCGCATGTTCGAAACTGCGTTTCCTCCGATTACCAAGCATTCGCAGCAGAAAGAATACTTCATTGTGAACGACTTGAGTGTCCGATCCAGTCTGTCACAATTCCAAGTGAATCACCAAACCGAAGGGGTTGATCACTGCAGCGGCGACCAGACACTCGGCACGTTTTTCTTTTCTTTCAGTCGGGAACTACCACCAGCCCCGGGAGAATGAAGGAGCCAGCCTACTCAGTCTCCAGCTTCTCTGGCAATGCGCAGCTTCAGCGTCTTTCTCGAGGGACATATCTTTGAACTTGCCAAGATGGATTTCCCGAGTGACTATCCGTGGCAATTTGACCATGAAACGACACGTCTCCCGTTTGATGTGCACGGCTGGTTACGTCAGCAGCCATGCGGCTTGACTACCGTAGAACTAGCCTTGTTTACTTTGCAGCGTTCGTTCTTAAGAATCCTCCCCGTTTCTGTTGTTTCCCCGTGTGCAACACTCGATCCCTAAGTAAAGGCGCGCGTCCACCAGACGTCTTGGTATTGCAAAACATGAAAAAGTAGCCCCCTCTGCGAGTCTGTCTTTTCTATGTTGACGCATGTGGCATTTTCCTGTGGTCGTCAAACCCACTCTGAATCCAAATGGGCAAGTGTACCAATTCAGAGGCACAGTGTTGAAAACTAGAATCGAGGCTGGTTTCGCTAGACCACGGCGGGGTTCCCTCTCTGCCTACACGTGAAAGCCGAGACCGACTGCGCGAAAAAGGCTCTCCTTGTTCACTACCGAATCATCATTTATTGCTCCGGATATTCAGGAGTGGACGCAACATCTCGTTACACAACGCTACGCGAAGAAGGATCCAGAGTACTCTTGTCCTGGTTATCTTTGTTATATTATATATGGTGCTCAGTTGGATCTGTCTGTCGCAACAAAGTTTGCAACGCTAAACGGTGGATCTTCCTGTCTTCCGGTTTGGATTCTCGTTTGAAAAAGTACACAGTCAGCCAAGGTGACTCTTCTGACTCCAACATATTCCGAGACTCGGTGAGATCCTGTCTCAGAAAAAACTACTCCCAGTACGATGGTACGGATCACACTATTGTCTGAGTGGTTGTTTTCTTTCGTTGTTCATACGAGAGAATACCAGTCATCCACCCGTGGTTTTACGCCTAAAACATAACCGATGTGAAAAGACCTTAGTGTCGCTGAATGATGAAATCCACTTTTAACCAAGACATTCGCGTGTGCGCAAGGTAATCAGCCCCAAAAGACGGTGGAACCGATCATCCTAGCATCTGAGCTGTTGATTTCTCTCGCTGTTCACCAGAGTGATAACACCACTCCTCCACATCGTTTACGCCCAGAACATCACCGATGTGGCGCAATAACCGTACTGTCGTAAGTACTGAACTCCAAACTTTTAGCTGTTATTAGCAGAGCGTCCAGCACCGTCATGCACAACGAGTGACGCAAACACTGTGGCAAGGAGAGGCCAAAGAAAGGGAACGTGGCACTTCTCTGAAAAAAGAACTAACCCTCCGTTCATGCCCTTCTTTGCAGACTCACTGCCCGCACCTCGGGCTCTCCCCTGCCAGGCTTGGCAATTCCAGATAGAGTTCTGTTTTGAAACTCCGCAGGGGTGCAGCAGATGACACGCTCTGCATCGGCAGGTCGCGGCGACAGAAGCAAGCAGAAAGGACTCCCAAAAAACAGGATCTTTCCGCTTAGGATTTACGACGTCTAGTCTCGAGGCCGAAACGAGGCAGTCGAGATTGGAGGCCGGGCCGCCAAAGGCGAGGTGAACCTGACTTCCCAAGGGAGAAAACGCACCGCTGAAAAGGGGCCTTCAGTAGGGAGTACCGAACATCCAGGAGTCTGAGGAGCGGAGCAACAGCAAGCACAGCAATACAAAACTCAGCCGGCCTTTTGTTCTTAGATCCGCATTCTATACACGTCGACCACATACACGAAACAGTGCGTGGAAAAAACCATTGCCTATTTCACTGCCCAGCTGAATTCGCCCGTCCCCACCAGAACGTGAAATCAAGAGCGTGTTGGATAAAAAACTAAGTACGAGGGGAAAACGCGTCTCATGAGAAAACGAAACCAAACGCCCACGGTGCGCTGGTGTGAAAGTGTCACGAACCTGCGCCAGACTCCTTGATTTGAGATCCCTCTGTTGGGCTCAGACTCAAAGTCTCAACCAGAATTGTACAGGTTTGTTGTGTTCCTCGGAAACATACTTTCGCACTCACCGTGGTTATACTTTCTCGGCCGGCCCATCCGATTCGTTTTTTCGTTTTGCGGGTTGTCTGCAGTGAGGCATAGAGAACAGAGAACGCCAGTCGAACTTCCAAGTCCTCACAGTTGTTCTTTCCACTCAGCACTGTTTCCGGACTCTCCAAAAGAGCGCGCGCATGCGAAGTAGCAACGCTTTCGACAGAACAAAGCGCCACACATGAACCTGCTTCCAGGAAGCTGACCCCAAACACCTCCGTGTTTCACCGTTTGCCTCGTCGAGGCACCCTCTGAGTAACGTCCATATCAACCCGTAGGCGCGGGGCGAAACGGGCGACAAGAAAACAGAGACAAAGCCTTCTTTTCTCTCGCAAAGGAGAAAGAAAATCGTGTCCCGGTGCACTCACAAACCAACAGAAGTCCTTCCCACTTACAAAAGGAAACAGAGTATGTTTTCCGCTCAGAAAAGGGAACAGAATTTTTCTAGCTGACCAAATGAGAGACAGTCCGTTTTTCACTGACAAGCGGAGAGAGGTTGGATCGCACACAGGCACAGATTTCTTCCACTTACAACGGTTGCTGGGGTAGAGCAAGTCACTGGTTCCAGCGAGCGTCTTCATCTCCGTGAAGAGTCCGTTCAGCTCCCTCCAGGCGTTGACCGCCCAAATCGCCGGAAGCTGAGGCACATCCAAGAGGAGGGTGAGGTTCGCGAACGCAAGTCTGAAAGAAACAGGAGTCGAAAGCAGTCATGCGCTGGCATAGTTGAGATGCTACTTCGGTAACACATTGTACGCATGTGGTTGCTGCATACATTCCGTGGATAGTGCACAGCACTCACGAAGACCGTGGTTGCATGCGTCTAGCAACTGAGTCACGTTCGATATCCCAGGCACTCCAGTGGCTCTCTTTACTCGGTTGGTCCTTTCAGGCAGATCCCCAACATGCAGTAAGCTGAACAGGCGCACGAAATTGGACAAGAGTTACTAGCTGTTTCGACACAAGGGGGCACCGCGCTCTAGGCGCGGAAGTTCGAACCTAATGCCGAGTACGTGAGGAGTAAAGACAGTTCATGAGAACCCAGGAACCCACTTTGCACTGGGTAACGGAGAGTCTACAGTCACCTGTTTTCTGAGTGGTGGGCCTCTAAATCCTCCTCTCCATCGATCACAACACTAGGGAACAGAGCGAGAATACGCGAAAGTTGAAACGAGCCGCCAGAAGGCAGAAAGCTGAGGACTACGGGTGAAACGCGCGACTAGGAAAGGAGAGAAACTCGAGGGGAAACTCCAACAGCGAGAGAGACGGAGACGGCACAGAAGCAATGGGAACGCCAGAAAAGACAAAGCAAACACAGTTGGAGTGAACCGTAACACTCTTTACGAAAGACAAATGGGTGTCTGAAAAGTGAGGGCAACATGCAGGCGAAGAAAGAGGGGGTCGGAAAGGAAACATGAAGCAAGACTGACAAGAACATAGAGGGAAGGCCCAATAAAGGATGGGATACACCAGCGATTCGGCGCACAGGGACATCTCCGCACTGAAAGAACCAATGCTGAAACACGGGCAATCTGATGGATAACTTCGTCCACGGGGATGAGACCAGTCTTCACAAGTAGTAGAACAACAAGTATTCGCCAGTCAAGCCGTCAGGAGCCTCAGTATTCAGAGCCGTCCTGCTAATAAATATCGGTGCTTGGTAGAACCACCGGGAGTAGGTAGTATACAGTCCCAGCAGCGGATTAAACGATATCGTTGGATGTCCAGAAAGAGCAACGTGGAGAAACAGTGTCAATTAAGCATCGTGAGGTTCGATGGAAAGCAACGTGTAGAAGACGAGAAGGAAAAGAGCAGTGAACAGGCACATGTGAAGCGGTCACCGCCGGACAGCGAAAGAAGGGCATCGCCAGTCGAATGGCGCGTGGTGGGGTCAGGACTTCCTCAAAAGCAAAGAATGAACGCAAGAAAAGGTAAAACGTGTACAGACACACAAAATGGCTAAACAAATGTGCCAGCAAGAAACATCCCCCAACAGGAACGCACGAACAGAGAGGGTAACAGGGAACCTGTCGACTAAGTCAGACGGCAGAGGCAGCAGAGTGGATCCTGGAGAGCTCGTTCTCACTGCGAAATGCAACACCAAAGCCCTCGGAAAATAGAGTCTGCGAACGGGTCACGGCATAAACATGAAATCATTGAGTGCAGGCACTTCTTTCTGGGACAGAAGAACGATTTGCCGAAAGTGCAACTTCTCCTACTGCGAAACCGTAAAAAAGCACGCACACGTGTTCCCTGCTCATCCGTCGCAAACAAAGAAACAAGGTTTTTCTTTCCTTCCTGTTGTCTTTTCGGACGGCGCCGCGCTGTGTCGGTGAACGTGCTCTATCAGAAGAAGGACCCTTCGTTCCTGGATATATTGACAGATCGAGCGCCGAGACAAGCCAGTTCTTTGTTTTTCTGGTATCCGTCGTAGTTTTCAGAAGGTTAAACATTTACACTGAACGGTGACATGTCCAAGAAAGATACTCCAGACATACCCGGGGCTGGTCGACATTGTTGGTTCTTCACTGTTCGCGAGGGGACAGAGCCGGAGGGGAACGCCTTGTCGCTCCTAAAATACGAGGCCTGCAGACGAACGAAACGGAATTCCTTTCACCCACGAGAGAAAGCAAATGGGGAGAAAGTCTCTCTTCTCGTGTTAGGCTCTTCCTCGACGAAGATTCCTCCGGAACAGAAGGCGCGAATTGCCACAAGCACCACTAACCAGGTTCGTCGTCCCCTCTGCCGTGAAAAAGGCCGCACGCAGCGTGGGAATGGCAAGCAAACGACGCCAGCTCAAGTTCGAGAAGGATTGATGGTGAAACGATGCGAAAGTGTCAGAGAATCGAGTTCGTAGTCTTCCAGCAGGGACAAGCGACACATGCTTTTCTCTGTGTTTGACGTTCGCGTACACGGTGTGTGCATGCAAGCGTTGGTACTTTGCAAGGATAAAAGAGAAGACGGGACCGGAGACAGACCCTCGAAAGCAGGAGACACGGAGCGCGCAGCAATAAAGGAAAGAAGACTTGACGCCTCAGTTGTTTGGGGTTTTTGACAGAAGATAGTTTCGGAAGGGGGTTTTCTCCCCAAAGGCAAGGAAATTTCGAGCTCACATGAGCAGCACTTGACAACTTTCGTATGCCAGGTTGACAGTGAAGGGACACAGAGGGTCACTCATTTTCCAAACATCGTCTTGATTCCGTGTTGTTTCTTCCTCTTTGCAATACGTGAACACAAATGCTGCATGCGGTGCCTGGGTCTCTGCTGGTATGCGTTGTAGATTCCTCGTCTTACGGGGGATTGGTATATACAGTCGATGCGCTATACAGTGTAATAGAAATTCACAACTGCTGCCATGCACATTCTTTCCGCTCAGAAACACAGGAATCTGAAAATGCATCGTTGTAATTCGAGCTTGCAGCAACAGGCGCTGCAAGGAATTCGCACCACTAGGTTTGATATTCTGTACGATTGATCTAAAAGCGCGATACCCTTGTGTCGTTTATGTAGATCTGCTAAGGCGTGTCAAGTTCCTTGTATCTATTTGACTCAGTCCGTACTTAGGGTCAAACCAGAAGAGTTCACTATACGTATCTGGCTACAGTGGGTGCCTCGGGAAGCAGCTGGCGGTTTATGTGGGATTGAGGCAAAGCAGTCAAGGCTGCAGTTTCAGTGGAACTGTAGCAGAGATTCTTGCGAAAAAGTTTCCCTTCGAGGGGAGACAGAGCAAAGTGGTTTGTCTGGTGTAAGTTTTCGTTTCTTTATGGTGCGTTGGCACGGCGGCTTACAGAGAAAACCATTGATTAGCGTAGGTTGACAGAGCGATATCGGTGTGAGGGAAGACCCGGTGTCAAAGCGATTAATCCTGCCACGCCGTTTTAGGGAACCCACGCTTTTTTATCAATCCCAGCGCAGCTCTTTTCTGGGCAACCACCCCAGCGAACTCCCAAATGGAGTTCGCGACGCGTGATTCCGTGTCCCACGCCACCACGTAACAGTCGAGGGGTGCAAAGTAGACATTCTTTGTCGGTATAGCGAGCATCGCGATGCGCTCTCATTCTCAAAGAACTTGACTGAAGATGCCCGACAGCCACCAATATCAACGAAGTCTGGGCGTGCACGGGCCGAACAGCAAGTGGCCAGATCCGAAAAAGTCATACTTTATCGTTTTCCAACAACACAGATGCCAACATGCACACAGAGGGTTCCAGGGATCGACAACACTTCTCGGAGCTGCAGGACTAGTCCGTGGAAGCGGTACTGAAGATGTATGCGTCGGAAAAAGTCGGTGCAAGTACTGCTGTTTCCCCTTACTTCCACCAAAAAGAACGAGTTTTCATGCGGGCACCAGCTCCCCGGAAGTCCGGAGACCAGGGAAACGTGCATGATTGAGCTTCACTTGTCGACCACTACGCGTTTTCATGGCAGAGTAAGACGTTTCCACAACCCCGTCGTACGCCTCTGTGGTGTCTGATGCGTGGACCTCCTCGCAACATTTGTTGGCTTCTTGAATGAGGGGATTTTCGTGTCCGTGATATTTTCTGTTCGAGAAGAGGGACAGCCGTACGCACTTCTCTTGGACGGCGACATTCGCGACACTGGGAGGAAAGAAACTTTGCTCTTTCTCTAGAAAGCTTTGTCTTGGTGATGAACCCTTTGCTCCCCGTCCATTCGTGGGCACGCCCTTGTTGTTGCACGGTGCCTTCGCGTCAAACCGAAAGGCAAGGCGGTCTCCTGAAACGGTTTCGGCATGGCAGAACCGAACGCTTTTTTGGGCCGGGCTGAAAGTTTCACCAGACCTAAGAAGCTGCAGATGTCGGTGGCACGCAGAAGAACTGGCGAGTGTGTCATGTACGTGGCTGGGGCGGCCGTTGCTCCCAGCTTTGTTCCCGTGGGGCTTGTCGCCTCGAATTGGTGGTGCGTTCACAGCTGCCTCGACGCCGATTAACAAGGAGCCCCCTGCTTGGTGAATCCCAAATTTCCTCATCGGAGATCCGGCTGAACTCACCGTTGGCGCTGGTCGCGTCTGAATAGCGTTTCCGCCTCCACCCGTTACAGTAAATTCTCCCCCGCAAGCGACGGGAGGAACAAGTCCTTCCGGAGTCGGATTGTGCATCCGTCTGGCTCGGCGGGGCCTCGTTTCGTTGCCAGAAGTGGAAGGACTCCCTTCGTGCCGGAGTCCCGCAGTGAAACTGAAGGGATTTGGTTCAGTGGTCTTGGAAACAGCCAGTGATGTCGCAGGCACACTCGTGCAAAGTGTGGCCTCGTTGTTTTTCCGGTCCCAGGAACTGTCCTCTGACACAGCTGAAACAAAACCGGATGGCACTTCGCCACACTGTTCTTCAGCCGGTAACGGGGCCGACAGACACTCGAACAGAAACGCTCGACACTCGCTATCAGAGGGGGAGGGCGTCGGAGTGGAAAGAGTTTCGCTGCGTTGCTTCCTCGTGGCAAGAAGTTCCCTGAGTTCTTGCCTCACACTTTTAGAATTCTCTAAGAGAGAGGAGGCAGGCGGGAGGGGCTGCCACAACTTCAGAACAAGTTCGACCGCTGTGTGAGGATCCATCGGCATGGGCTGCTGTCGGAGCGGTCCCGACTCGGTGTCATGCCCCTGATCGGTCTGTAGCTTCTCTCTGTTATTCAATTTGATTTCCTTAGAACTTGGTGCTGACCTACAGACGTCAGCATCAGCCAGCCTGAATTCTACAGGACCAAAAGGTGATTCTCGAGGAGGAGCCTCCGAAGAACGACGACATTCTTTTGATTCTCCTTGGGCTGAAGAGCAGACCGGAACCGCAGCAGGCGAAGGAGAATTTTCCGGTAGCAGCTGTTGTTCGGTTGATCCGGCATCGAGAGAGGGATGACTGAACCGTCCATCAGACCGTCGTCTGCACCTCTTGTTCGCCGAGCTGCTATGTTTTATATCGATGTCGTCCTCCTCAGAAAGACATCTGGTAGTATTGCTGGCCATTTTCTCTGAAGAGTGAGACAGCTCATCAGAAGGCCCAGGAGAAAGCACTTCAGAAGAATGATGAGACATTCTCCGTCGTCTCTTGTTTTTAGAATTCCCGATGTCAAAAACTGATGGCTCTAATGGGATAACACTGTGACACCGCGGCTCCCTGTCTGAGAGCCCAGCAAAATGTGTACGATTGAGTCGCTCATGATAGGCACGTATGAGCTGAGGGAGTCTTTTCCCTTCATTTGCAGAGCCGTTATGGCGCCTTTCCGGTGGTAAGGTGTGTGGTCGAACTACGCTTACTTCTTTCGTTGCTGTTCCGGCCTGTTGTTTGCGAGGCTTTTCGTCTCTCACAGAGAAGCGTCTGCGACACCCACATCCACGACTCGATTTGGTGGGAGACTGCTTCACCTTTTCACTCATGATTCCGACAGGCGTGGTCGGAAACGGCTGTGCATTGCTACCTGCATTCACTTTCATCGCATGTCCAGGCGCATCTTGTGCTTCTGTTTGGTGGGGCTTTCCATCTGAGACGTTCATCGGTGGAAAATTCTCCGATGCTCTGAAAAACAGTACACCATCTGAAATTCGCGTGTTCTGGAGTGTCCTTTGACGTTTCTCGTTGTTTAGTATGGGGACTGCGGAAAGCCGGGGAGATGCCCCATCAATCAGCGCCGTGGGAGGCTTTGCTAGGAAATTCTTCTCGTTGTCGTTCTTTGCCACCTCGAAGCTGCTCAAGCCATGGTGATAATCCGGTGACGCGGGGCAAGTTGGAGGAATTCGAGAGCGCATATTGGAGCAAGAGCAACTCTGAAGAAAATGGGCGCCGTGTGAGCGCGTAAATAAGTGCACAGATGGCACCCACAGTGATGAAAGAAACACAACAGGTTTCACAGCTCGCTTGTGAAACGCAGACATAAAAGGACATACGCAGGTTCTACATCAGAAACAGTCACACCACTGCTGTCTGCTGAGTCCGGCGTGCGACCAGTCTCTCGTCGTTTCTTTGAAGAATAGACAGACACAATTCCCATTTCTGTGGGAAATGATCATGTTACGGTTGACTGGTGCGGGAACATTTTACGAATGCAAATTCAAAAGAGACAGGCAGTATCTGTGGGGCAGAAGCCTCTGGACGCACACATAGTCTTCTTCGTTACACAATTTGGTCTGGCCTACCCTGATACAGAGAATTCACGAATATAAAGTCGAACTTGCAGAAGCAAAAAATTCTGAATCCAGGGTTCTCGCGGTGCACTGCACACCGGAGATGCACACATCCTAAACAGAAAAACGGACGTTTTTACGAGTGGCATTTCTCTACCAAATGTCTCTACTTTTTGATTCACATGGTCAGCTCCGAGAGCACGCTAGCTGTAGGAGGTGAAAAAGGCAAGAAGCATGAGTCCATTCGAACGGGAACGTTTTAGTAGGCAGAAACTGACGAGCAGAAACTGACATTTGTCTTTCGGCGCGCCAGTCTGCGTGCCGCTTTGAATACGTGTAGCCTTCCAAAGCCCAGCCCAGATGGCCGAACCATGCACACAGGAATCTCAACCGCCTCAGTCGTTTAGAAACTTTTTACGGCTGAGGGGGGACTCCACAAATAATTCGCTGGTATGGAAGCATAAAGTCACCACGCTCGCAAAATAAAAATACAGACACTTTTTTCTCTTCGGTTTTACTTACACTTCCTTCAATCAACAGTTAGCCACAAAGTTTGGTGCATAACGGAATAATCTTGTTCTTTTACATCTCATTCTTCCAGTTGGATAACACATAAATCGAGAAACGCTGGTTAATTGGCATTCATGGTAAAAAAGTATGCGGTCCTGTGGGGCACAGCATTCTGAAGCACTGTGACCGAAAGTTGACATTCCGAGCATAACACGTATGATGTTCGTGCTGTCGTACACGTCTCCCGCTCGCGCGGCGCGACGAAATACGAAATGCAACGGGTAGCACTTCACATTTACAAAGGCAACTTATGCATGGCAGGGCTTGTCCGTTGAACCAAAGCGGCAAAAATGTATTCCCACAGCAGAAGAAAACATGAGAGAGTTATTGACTTTCCCCGTGCTCTCATCGAAGTAAATACGAGAACACCCCTGTTTGGTTCAATCAGTCTCCAGGCTGTGCTAGACACTTGTCAAATTTCCGGGTTACCACGGTAGAGTGCTCGCTCGAAACCTACGGAGTAGTTTGGATAGAAAAGTATGTGAGAGTATGTGAGATCGAAGAACAAGATTTTCCTTAAATAGGAGTAGCGATACTTCGTGGTACCTGCTCGTCGCCAGGAAGCCGTCCTCTTCATGGCCAAGGGAAGGAAAACGGAAACATAGCCGTGGCACAATTTTCATTATTTTTCAGTAGGCCA
The DNA here is from genome assembly GCF_000006565.2 of Toxoplasma gondii ME49. Taxonomy (NCBI): domain Eukaryota; phylum Apicomplexa; class Conoidasida; order Eucoccidiorida; family Sarcocystidae; genus Toxoplasma; species Toxoplasma gondii. Next base: position 1,116,418 of record NC_031479.1, on the reverse strand, counting down.
AATATTTTAACGCTGCTGTGTTCAGCAGTTATGTTTTCGTTAGTGTTGGCGGGTCGTACGCGTGGTCACCATTCCGCCCGTCCGTTTGCATCTGCCTCTCCTTCGTCTACACTTGCGGGATACCTCAAGCAGGGTACAGCCCATATCGGAAGTACTGGTAAAATATTTGCTTGTACATCCCAACACCGTGGGTACTTCCTCCGGTTTTTCGTTAAGCACTGTAGCTCCGGCAGCAGACGACGAAGAGCTCAAGGGACGAATCAAACAAAGATACATACCGACACAGGCGAACCTACAGGAACCACCTCTCTTTCATGTTGTGCTCACTGTCGGAACTTGTTCTTACCGGTGATGCGTGACAAGTCAATCACAGGACAACACATGCCATGAAGCGGCACAGGCTCTTGAGCGGCGAATCGGCATTTTGAGCGGATGTGGCAGCGGATAAATAGCTCTCGAAACCGGGTCAACGTACGTGGATGTTGATTTGGAAAAATACCTGTTCAAATTCCATGCGATATTTATTCAGCATGGTGGTTCGCTGTTGGAAATCAACGAACGTTCTACGGTCAACACAAATGTTGGGTTCTTCGCTATCGACTGATAGTGTGCTCTACATACAGAATCGTTTCCCACTGAACTGATGAGATCCCACCACCCAGACTTTGTATTGCCTTTGTCTACGGAGAGAAAACAGCTTTTTCAGACAGCATCGGCGAACGGAAAAAGCCGCTGATGACAATTCAGACGACGGCGCCGTATGAAAAGACACAGTACTTTCGAATGGATACCGATGTTTATTAAGTGCAGGACTGCGGCACTACATGGGTGTCAAGAATTGTCGTGTGATAAACGTCTGAAGTACATCAACATCAGTAGTATTCAGCACCTAGTGCTTATGCAACTATGGCCTAGGTACGCAGGGACAGCTACGAACCACTGCTTATTGTACTGCCGCGGAACGACCGAGTATCGACAAGGTGGCGCAGATCGGATCCAAAACCGTATTTCGTCGAGTCTGGAACGGCGTCGAGCTAATTCTGACTCATCCTGCTTCTTCATGAGCACCCCACCTGCCAAGTGGCCAATGATACCCACCGGTGCGTGCAGAAAAGCGGGAACACCGGCATTTCGTTTTCAGACTTAAGAGAAGATGGACCACGGTTCTTAAACGTTGACTCTTCATTAGATCTGGGTACAGCTGGAAGAGCTACTGCTTCTAGTGAAGTATGGAAATCCTCTCATAATCTAAGTCGCACCTCTCATTGGGCACATCTTACTGTAGCCTCGTACTAAATGCACACGAATTGAAACTGGTGTATTACGAAAGCAGTGTTCTTCAACGAAATTGAGGCTATGCAAGAGTCAAAATAAAATGGTATGCTTGAGCACCAGACGCGACAAAATTAAAAAGGCAACCTGAGACGTCGTCTGTTCAGTGTAATCTGGCTATGACAGGTATTCCTTTTTTCGAGTAGACCGAGTAACACATTAACACGTTGTGGAACGACCACGTGGCTTCACTGTTTTACATACGCAGCTGCAAGGCCCCTGAGGGTGGCAGAGACGCTGAAAAGTTCATCGAAGAGACAAACGCAAAGCACAGCAAGTCCACTAATGAGGCTTTAGAGAAAAATGCAGTGTCCACTGCAGTCTGCAAACGGCATACGACAACGAATGGGGCTTTCGTGCAACAGACTGTGCTGCTTCCGCCGTGTGCGCCGATTCGAGGCGGAGTATTCCCTCTTTCATATACACACAGGTGACTGTTTGTCAATATAACCTCAACAAAAGCGCCTTTTGCAAAGTCTGGGGTTTTGCTGATGTCATCCGCTTGAGGGTGCTGTGTGTAAAGAGCACACTGCGGAGTTGTGCATTTGCGCAACAAGAGGCCTTCTTCCGCTGGCTTCCACAATCCACCACAATGAGCCTGATTTGAGTCCACCTCGCTTACTTGGCTGTCCAGAATAGCGGGCGCTTATAACAGCATGTTTTCTGCGTCGCAGTGCCTGTGTGTGTGTCACTGAAGTCAGCGTGCCACAAGTTTACAGCGGTGCCTCCTGCGTGAGCGTCTGCAGCGGAAACGTAGCGCGGCAGTGTGCACGCATGATGTGGTCCTGAAAGCCATTCCACACACGGCTTCTGTGTCAAATCTACGTCCGGTACGAGAGTTGCAATCCTACGACTGTTGGCACTCATGTCAGCGAAGGTGATGTTCGCGAAGCTCGCAGAACACCAGCGCGCTCCTCCAGTGTGTCTCCGCGCGCCCTCTTCTCTGTCAGTGAGGGCGGGGTGTTGACAAATTTTCTGCGCGAACATAATAAATTCTGTTTCGCAGTAGCCCACCTTTTCCCTACATTCTTCTCAAAAGCTGTTACCAGGAAGTCGCCTCACTCCTCGCTGCCACGCTCTCCTGTTTGAGTTGCGGGGTCTCGTGGGAACGGCCGCTATAAACTGAGGGTACGGCGCTGTTGGGGAGCGCAGAGCACTCCCCCCCCCTCCCCGCAAACCCAAAGCGCGTTTTGCGGACACACCACTTCTTGTCATTCTTCGAATATTTACTTGGCAAACTCGAGAATAGCGCCTTCTGTGGGCATTGCAGAGCTACAAGAGTGCCGCGCGTGTTTCCGTTCTCTCTTTGAGTGCGTCCCGCCTTCCCCTGCCATTCGCCGTCCGGGGCGGGCATTGTGAAGAGTGGTCTCTCGCTTCTCGTCTCGCATTCTTTCTCCTTTTGCCTGCGGCCGTACCGGTCTTGCTTTCTTCGGGAGGCGAACGCGGGAGTTTCCGGATGCTTTCCAGGAGGATGTGCGGAGAAAGACTGTAGAAAGGCCCTGGGAGCGATGTCTCTCCGCCGGCAGTCTGCAGAGATCTCGTTCCCTTGAGGAGGTTGGGCGGCTTTTCGACGCGCGCTTCCCTGCCCCAGCGGAATTGACGCTTCCCCCCAGTTCTGTGTCGAGTCGTCAAAGCAGCAACCGGGCTGGGTTCTGGCCCTCTTGTATTCACGGTTGGTTCAATATCTAGTTCGGGAGGAGGAAGGGCTCAAATACAGTCCGCATTGTTCCGCGGTGTCAGGAAACTCCACAAATTTGGCCACCTCCGGGCACACCCGGGTCCGCGCGTCAGAAGCGTGAATTAGCGCAACTTGCTGGTTTCCGAGCGGGAGAGCTGCGGATTTGATGTCTACTCCGCGTGGTCGCTCTTTTTCTGGTGGTGTTCTGTCCAGTGATTTTCGCCGGCGGCGTTCTCCTCGTCTCAAGAAACGGCCGACTCAATTCCTCGCTCCCCCGGTTCTGGCTGGTGGCGTCTCAGCCACCGGGGCTCCCCGCGTTTCGGTCGGCGTCCGCCCCCGGCAATGGGTTGCTTTTCTCGCGGCAGAAAAAGCGGATTTGAGGCGTGTCTTCTCTTCCTGACTCGCCGTAAGCCTTTGGTGAATGGCGGCTGAGAAGGCGAAGCTGGCGTCTCTCTCCGGCTTTCCTCCAGACGTGGCAGGAGCAGAGCACCGCGGCCTTGTTCCGTCGCTGGCCTCTGTCTCTCTGGCTCCGCAGACGGAGCTGAATTCCCCCCTCAGATCGTGGACGAACCTTCCACACGCGCAAGGAGCTTCTTCTCTGCGCCGCCGCCTCCTGTGAAACCCAGGGACCTGTCGAGCACGCAAGATGTTCAGGTCGGCGCCCTTCGCTCCCGTCTCGAGAGGACCCGTCCCCGATACAGCCTTCGGGAAACCCCCCGAAGACAAGGTGGAGAAAAGCTCTGCTGCGCCTGCCCCTCCGAGCACTTGGAAAGACATGCTGCCGACTTTCGAGGCGGTCTTGCCTCAGTGGGGAACGCCGAGCAAACCCGCTCGAGTGCCAAGTGACCGAGGCGCCGATCCATTTTGCTTCTCGCCCAAAGCGAGTGGGCACCGCCTGTCGAGTGCAGTTCCAGCGGAATCGCTTGGCCCGAGTCCACAGAGGGAGGAGCAAGACACGGTGCCTACGTACGCGGGTTCCTCCCGCCTGCTCGGCGTCTCTCCGGACTCCATGTCGCCGGCTGAAGGCTCCTCAGCGTTCGACCCGCGCCTCGGAAAGTGCGATCTGGCGGGGTTGCCCGACTTCTCTTCGCTACGATCTTCGACCGACAGCCGCGTTCTCGAGCGCCTGCTCACGACAGCGAGCGACTTTTTCCACCTGCCCAAAAGGTGCCTCTCCCCGCCCCGCAACCGCTTCTTGGAGCATCGATCCTGCGACACCCAGCGTGCGTCCGGAACTCCGTTAGACACCGGCCGCTGTGCAAGCGACGCTTGCAACTGCGCTCTCTCGACAGTCTCCAGGGGGTCTGCCGACGACTCGGACAGCCCCTGGGAGGCGGCGTGGTCTTCGGACCGACAGGCAGTGTACGCTTCTTCTTCCTGCCCCCCGCGCCGCGACAGAGCGCGAAGCACCCGCCGCTCAGAGTTTGTCTCCGGCGGCCAGCGCCGCGCGGAGACCGAGGAGGCCCTAGGGTCTCACGGCTCCGACGATCTAGCTCGCCCCGGCGCCTCAGACGAGCTCGCGGAAGACGCTTGGGAACGGTCTGTACAGCGCATTCTTGGCGAGGCGGCCTCGGCATTGCGCCGCTACTCCGTGGAGGGTAGAGACACCCGAGGCACGGTGCCGCTAGGCCGCGGTCAGCCGCGGGTTTCGCCTGCACCGCTTGCGGATGAGAACGAGCTCCTGCCCCTGAGGGCCTTCTCGCAGACCGCGACTGGGAAGCTCGTGCTGGACCAGAGACCGGAGACCGGCCCGGAACGCGGACGCCTCGAGCGAGCGGCAGGGGGATCAACTCGCGAGGGGCGTGCATGCGCGGCGGTGTCTCCGTTCGAGGATGTGGATGCAAGTCTCTGCCACCCATGCCGTCCGCGAGACGGGCCTGCGGAGTGCGCTGCGACTCGCGAGGCAGCTGAGTGTCTCGAGCGACTAAGAGAGCGAGATTCGGAGAAGGCTGCGCGCCTCAGTCTCGCCCTGATGCTGTCTCGGAGTCCGTTGCGTGCGACGAACAGTCGCAGTCCGGCAGAACACCTCGACAGCGACGAAGAACGCCGAGGAAGAGACGATGCGGCAGTGGTGGAGAAGCGACCACGCGTGGAGCTTCCAGCGACGATGCGCAGTTCCATGGGTGAAGCGGCCTTGGGAGAACAAGACTGGCAAGCTTCCAGGGGCCTGACTTCCGAGCGGCGAAAGGCTTATTTGGACGCAGAAGAGAGACGCGTCCGGGCGCTGCTGAGTGAAGTCGCCGGCAGAGTAGAGGGAAAGCGCCGACGAGAAGAAGACTCGGGCCTCGCGGCATGCGGGTGCGTTGGCGAACCCGACGGGGACGGCGACTTACGTCTCGGCTGTCGAATGCATGCGCGCGCATTCGACAGGCTGTGCCTGGAGCAATCCCTGCGGCCGGGTCTCTCTGCAGATCGACTGTCTCCGTGTCGGAGGAACTCGAGTTTGGGCAACGGCCTGCCATCTCTGTCTTTCGCTGGGCGCGCCGACCCGAGCTTGGTTCCTTGTCCACGCGGCCGGTGCCTCGACGACGGCCTGCGACAACGCAGTCCCCTCGGAGAAAGCGTCTCCAGTTCCTTATTCTTGACTTCCCGCGATCGCCAAGACCTGCGTGACAGACCGGGGCCGTTGGGCAAGCTGAAGGAGACCAGTGAGCAGACACGAAGAGCGGACCTAGGCGCCTCGGACACTGGGTTCTTCGTGTCTAAGTCAGGCCGGTCGTCGGGCAGCTCAACGAATCACGACACCGAAGGCGACGAAGGGGAGTTTCACAGAAGGGCGCTTGCGCAAGTGGCGTACTCGATGCGTTCTGAGGACCTGGAAAGCGAGGGAGACGAGCAGAAACTCGATCTCGAGACGCGCGATGACGGCACCCTGCCGGACTGCTGGACTGTCGGTCAGAAGGACCACTTCACGGAGAAGTACAAGTGGCTGTTTTTGAGTGGCGGTATGCTCGGCTGTCTGTACTGTCGAGCGATGAAGGACCGAGGTCTCCGCGCGCGGAAGCGAGGCATGAAAATCGTCAGCCACTGGGCAGACGGAGCCGTGAAGCCTTCAGGGGCTTCGAGAGTGACCAACATGCGCAGTTTACGCAAGAAGATTTGCCGCCACCAAGACTCTCGCACGCACAAGGAGGCCGCAGAATTGCTCGGAGAAGCTCCCCTCAAAGACGCCTCCGGTCTGAGTCAAAGACCCGTTGAGGCGAAGGGCGCAGCGCGCCGGCTCGGGCGTTCCGGCGTGACCGCCCCAGGTGGGGACAAAGACACAGAGGAACTCGCTTCCGACGATGACAGCGACGACGAGGCAGGAGACAAAGATGAGGACGGAGAGACCAATAGGGTTCCGGGGCGGGACCTAGCTGGGGCTGACCACGGCGGCCCGAGCGACCAAGGCGACGGCTCTGTGGGCTTGAACGCGAAGAAAGCCGAGAAGCTCGAGAAAAGCACTCCGGAGGATACGCGATCGGAGACTGATGACACCAGTGGCGGCACCACCGAGGAACAGCGAGTGGAGGACCGGGAAGAAGAGGCCCCTCTCCCGAGAGACATTGGGAAGGGTTCGAAAGCGGGCGCCGAGGAAGAGTCTTAGGCACAGGAAACTCAACTGGGGAATTCAGAAACGGAGAACACCGACGTGGGACGCGACGCGTGTCTTAACGGCGGGTGAGACAATGGCATTCCAGGTGAAGCGTGAATTTGTGTTCCGACGCGGTGGGTCGCCGGAGAGGCAGAAGAACAGAGACCTTCTGGCTGCGAGGGTGGTCGGTCGAGCCAGAACAGTTCGGAAACACGCTCACAAGATCGGAGTGTGTGTGTGTATATTCTTTGCGTGTTTTGGTGTTCGAGTGAATTGGAAGGTGCCGCCGAGTGAAACGGGTGAACCTCAGAAACAAATCTCCCAGTGCGGACTAAAGCGGAGGGGGAGACTCTGACGAGTTGTTGTGGCAGGTGGGTTTAAGAGAGTGGTAGAAGAACGGTAGAAGCCGTGTAGTTGTAGGAGACAGTATTCCGAGATGTGGGTGGTCTTTCTGGCTTGAAGGAAGGAAGCTGTGGTCTCGAAAGTCACGACGGTGGAACGAGTGACCGAGTTGTGTGTGTGGAGTTCCATAGGTTGTTGACGGTGAAGGGTCGTTGGAAGAAAGGTATCTTGCAGACTCAGAGTGTGGATTTTCCCACTCTGCTTCGCGAGAAGGAAGACAGTGGAGGGTCGTGGAAGAGGCAGCTTTTCTGGGCGGAACGGGAGTCGTTTTTTTGTAGGTTTGCCTCCAAGTCGGCGGCAGTTCGTGGTGCGTTTTAGGTGTTGTCACGCAACGCGTTTGTCAGAAGGTGGAAAAGGGGATCTTTGGAGGCGTCCCTGTGTGTCTTCCAGTTTGTCTCTTTGTTTCTGCGTGCATACTAGTGGAGTCGAGGAGGATCGCAGAAAACCGAATTTGCCGGTGAATTAGTCAGTGAAGGGATTGGGGGAGAATATGGAGAGGAATGGTGAAATATGGGTCACTAACGCAGACAGAGCGCGACAATGGCCAGTGAGTAGTTGTTGGAGGAAGAGGACTCTGAAGGCCACAGTTAAAAAGATGGGTCTTCGTGTATTTTCTTGCTCGAATCCAAGGATACGCTATTCCAGACAAGTATGGCAACAGCGCCTCTGTCCAGAGGCGGCTCCTCTGTGTTTTACTTGAAGATGAGCTTGTATGCAGGCCAGATGGGCAGAGGGTCGTTTGTCTCGTCGCGTGACCCCCGTGTGTACCCTTTTGGCGCAACTCGCAACTACAGGTGGGATCTCTCTTTTTCGTGTCTTCTGTATAGGTCGTACGACGGGGAGCTACCCTTGTCGTGTTTAGATTGACGGATGATTCTTTTGCCTGGCAACTGTAAAACAACAGGAATAGAACAGTTGGCCAGCGATATCGCGTGAAACATGCGCTGCCCTGTGATTTCTTCGTTTGCGTTCGTTCCGATGTAATTTCTAGTTTTCGCCGTAGCAATGCTCGAGAACAGAAGTCACGTTCCGATTGAACATACTTGGCAAAAAATTTTTAGCTCTTTAGTGCGGGTATTCAAGCAGCGACAGAGCGAAGGTATGGTGACGGAAACATTTCTGCTGGCCCTCGGTGTATTCAAGTGCGCAGGAGGCAATCAGCTCCCTCATTCTGGGGTCAGCTTCACCCGTGCCTGCTAAGCTTTCTGGATGGGCGCCTGTTTCGCTACTGTGTATCTGGGAGTTATTACCAGCTTCTAGTGAAAAGGTGTCAGCGGTTGTGTATCCCCTATCCTGTTTTTTCTTCGTCTGACGACGAATGCATCTGGTCTGCGTTCGACATTTATGAGCGCCAAAGTGCTGTGATTTAGTAGATCTTACGTTTCAGGGGCCCTCTGATGTGCTCTTGATATCACATTGACCCGTTTTGCTCTACAGAGAAAGGCGCAGGGGTCTAATATCATGCCCATTTCTTTTGGATAAAGTGTTTTTCTTAAGTCGTCTTGGAAGCCATCCGAAGAAATGGCCACTCGATATGAACCTGTCAACAACACAAATGTGTGCTGCTAAACGGCTGAAAATAGAACCTTTGTGGCTTTTCGGGGAGGTGTTAGCCGTGTGCTGCTCTCGGGAATGCTGACTTCCGCTCGTAGTGGAACGTGAATTCCTGGCAGACGAGAGTCCAGCCGCATGCATCTAGCAGAATTCACTTCATAAACAGCTGACGTCTTTTTTCGAGGCTTCGGTGGACGAATCAGACCAGGTCTTGCGCGCGCTTGTTTCAGAGTCGTTTAATACGACGGATGTTCAAGCGTGTCTACCTGGAGAGCACGCATTTCAAAGTGTGGAAATATTTCTCGGTAGTGCACTGTGTGGCAGGCGTGCTTTCACCGCCACGTCTCTGCACGGAAATTCCTCCTTTCGTTTATACCTAAATGAGCAACACGTAATTGATGAGCCTGGGTGCGGGGGAATGAATGCCGGTAGATACTTACATGCGGGATAGTAGTATTCTCTTGACGTGAGAGTTTGATAGCGGGACGGGCTGCCTGCAACCAATGTCTACTGAGTTTGTCTACAATGGAATCATTCCCGGGACGAAGGCACAAGTCTTTTCGTATGCGAAGATAAGGCACTGGGTGAGCAGAGGAAACTGGGCTTTTGGGTATAAGGCTGACCATCGAGGGTAGGTTTATGGTCGCCTTCTTAATGCTCGATTTTTTGCTCTGCTTGTTCATACTCAAGGCAGCAAGTCTTGGATGCAGTTGCTGGAAGTTGAGATACGCATGAGCCCTTTCGCAAACCCACTCAGCCGTAAACTGCTGTGTGTCCACACCTCACATCAGTGACTATTTTTGGAAAGAAACGCTAGGGTGCCACTTTTGAGCTGACCTCAACGACCAATGCCGGGAGAGTGTCGCCAAATGGGGTGCTGCTCGCCTATTTCACACACATGTTACATGATTACCTCTGGTAAAAAAAACTTCACACATCGGATGCGTGTGACGTGAAATTGACCTGGACTGGCACGGCCATTTATACTTCTAGGTTATGTAAGCAATTTTGACCCGCGCAGTATACTGTCGGCCCCGAGCATTCTTCACAGATGTTGTTTCGGCTGAAACCGAGTGCAACCGGTCACGAGTTGCCCCCAGTATATCTCCCCCCGTTCCCGGGCAACTGCTTTCGGTTCATCATGTAAGAATTCGAGTGCGGAACAGACAGATGAAACCTTCACGTATTGCCCACACATTGAGGGAGAGCTTATTTTTCGGGAAACCGTTTCCGTGGCCTGCTTCGAACCTCGAGATATACACGCCATCCAATGCTTCAGACGTAAAAACTTATCGAAGCCAGTTGATGTAATTGTACGAGTGGTCACTTCTATCAGTGTTTGCGGTGTTCACGGTAGGAACACACCACCGATTAGTACTTGGTCCTGACCACTTTTGGAGCTGAATGTGGCGGTCACTGTGATGCACCCCGATAGTTCGACTTCCCTTTATTTGTAGATATGTGCTGCTGTACTGAGCTTGGTGAGCTTTGATTGGAACGGCAGGGCACAAGACAAATACTCCGCACAGTAACCGCCACAGGTCTATCCAACAATGTTCAAGTACAAGTCGGTGACATGGTCCTGCCGTTAACACCGCAAACATTGACAGGAGTGTTGCTGATGCAAACACTGAACCCCGACGTCAACATTAACACACTGGCACACATCTTCTAGTTTTGGGGGTACGTATATTCACATGCAAAGGTGCGACACCTTGGATGAAGTGTGGTACGGCCAACCCGTATTCTTCCGTACCACCGCAACCGCCACGGTTCGTGAACAGCATATTATAGCTACTAGGAAACACTGCACATTAAAATGAGGCCGAGACGATCGCAGCTTGTCAGAAATGTGCTCGCGCGCACCGAGTCGCATTGGGCTCGCTAACTTCGATATTTTCTCATTTTGCGAGTCCACATCATATCTCAATTCGTATTTCGATTCGCGGAGTCATACTGCTATGCTAGGATGCCTTTTTCACCACTTGTAGTGTCCAAGAGGGAAACAAACTCTATTCTGTTCGTCGACTTCGATCCTCGTGTACTTCGTAAGAACACCTTTGCCGAGAGCCGGGCCTGGAAAGCGTGTGAGTCCGTGCATCCAAACTGCTCCGGACCCAAATGTTGAGCGAGCATCCCGTCGTTATTGCGGACCACCACCAGCCTGTTCTCACGCTAAAAAAAATTATTAACTGTACCCCCGAAGCCGCTTGCGCAAAATATCAAATGCATCCATATACGGGAATACGGCAAGCAGCACATAGCACTGGCCGCGGCTTCCTTCAATACAAGGTGGCCATTCACTCCCGATGCACAACTGAACACGAAGATAAAAAGGAAGTAGAATCATAGCGCCACAGAGTTACCTGTCGAAATCGAGCCAGGCACCAAAGGACTCCTGACGCGATTCCAGTAGCTCAGAGGGAACACGCAGAAGTTAACTCATGGGCGATACGTTTTACCGCTACACCCCTTCGACACTTCCGTAGGTCAGATGTTGGCACCTTGTAGGACGGGGGTCATGGAGCAGGAGAATCCTGGGCTGCTTCGCTGAGTCATAGTATGCAGCTTGGAATATTACCACACACCTGCAAAAATACCATCAATGCTGTCTCAACAGAACACCATCGGGGTCACCTTAGCTGCCGTGCTTCTCAAATACTCATCGGCAAAATGTCGGGTCTCAGTCAGCATCTTTTCCCCAGCTTCGCCACTGAGGTGAGAAAGATCGTCAATATCTATATTTCTTTCTCTACGCATGCCAACCTTCATGTAGCTTTGAGCTCTTGCCGCCAGCAGCTCGGCGTAGTACAGGGGAGCGGGAATGGAGACCGCTCGCTGGCAGCGACCGTACACATGGCACAGAGAGTACATCAGCTGGGCAACTTTTTCCATGTCGCGGTTCGCATCGTCTCTTAAAATGTAATACCTTGTTGGGCGCGCTGTTCCCTGGAGTGCTTTGTGTGAGATCAACAAGAAATTTCGGAAGTGCCCTGGATGTTGCAGACTATTCGCAAGCAAGAACCCTGGTGGCAGATTGTTTCCCTGAGCCTGCATCTCCTTCGTAGGGAATAAACGTGTTTGCTGTCGCCTTTGCACTGCTACGGCGAGGATTCGAGGTTTTGAACGGTTTTCACGAACATATAATTCTTCGATCGCACGGATTTCGCCGGCCAATACAAGAGGGAAGTGTGCTTCTGTAGTGGCAGATCGAAGGTAGATGATTCGCGCCGGCCAGTTTTTCGTTGTCTTTCGATAGGAGAGAATAGTTTTAAACATACTCCCAATATCAGTCACTATGGGATGCTTTCGCGATTCAACGCAAACAGCATGACCGAACGCGCCAAGATCATCGTCCATGTTTCCCGTACACGCACACACAATGGGCGCTGTCGGCGGGGGAGAAGTTTTAGTCGGATTTGCAAAGAATGATGTTTCTACCGCCAAGACCAATGTGCTCTTGTCCGTTCCGATTTCTTGCTTTATTATATCCGCCTCGAGGGTTTGATTCACTCCTTGCAACTTCATGTTGACTTTGGACATAACATTTGCGAAATACTGCGGGTTTGGATTGTCTGCTATTACGGACAATCAAGGACACATATACAGCAGAGATCCAGTGAATGCACCGCCCGCACATTTTATCATGTTCCGTTTTTTGTTCGTCCAGTTGGATGCACGAAGTTCCTCGCACAAGCAATACTCTGGAAACCGGATTTTCGACTGAGCTCCCCGAGTCTTTCAAGATCCAGGTGAAGGTTCGGTGGTCAAGCAACTCGAGGCACTTGTGACGACTAGCAGGTGTAATGTGAAAGAGAAACTGGTCGCTTGTAAAATGACATTTCTCGAGTGAATGTATTGAACAACCGTAGGCCAGTGTGTCATCAGATGAATTAGTGGGAGGGAACGGAATGGCACATGTCCAGCGACTACTGAGGAAGTCGGACATAGCAGCTTGCTCAGTTATATGGATCAGAGGTATAAGTGCATCCCATGCAACTTTGGGGTGAAGCATAATGTTCTTCTCCCGCCTTGCCACTGATCCTTCTCCAGTTCCCGTCCGATGACTTCTTGCCCTCATCCTGCTCTTAAGTTCGGTCGACTACGATGTGACTATTTCTGTCTCTAGCACATGTTTTCCATCCATAGAAGGTGTTCTCGCTTACCTCCACGGAAGATGGCGTCGATACATTTGTGTCTTCCGTTTAAACACTGTGACGGGAAGTTTACGTCCGTGCAAGACTTCACAATTTGGTAGATGTCCAGGGAGACCCGTTCGTTCAAAATCACGAAGAGGAGTTCGCACCCTTTGGTTTTTGCGAGTGCAACAAAGGCGGCGAACTGGTCAAGCATGGGGCGCCGATCGTTTCTCGTGTAAGCTCCCAGTCCGGGTTTAGTGGTCAAATTCACGCCGTATTTTGCGCCTTGCGTCTTCAGGACTCTTGCCAAGTTCTCAATAACATTTTGGCTCGTCTCAACGAAAGAATACAATGCCCAGACTTTGCATACTGTGCCACGACAGAAAGCCGCGTCCCGCAAATTCCAGTCGCCCTGAGCTGGTCGAACTGTTTTCGACGACCTGCCAGGGCCTCCGCCTGGTACTTCGCGGTATTTGATAAGAGGGGATTCCAGGACCCTCCCCTGTGCTGTTTTTGCTTCAAGCTGCAATATTACACCAAAAGCATCGAGAACCTTCGGGGCTGAATGTCCCTGTGGCCCGAAGACGAGGCTTAACAGCTGCTCTGTCTTCGCCACGCGATTTCGGGGAGGCATGATCATGTGCTCTGCCACCTAAGCGTACAGCAGAAACAGTGTACAAGCACAACTTTCGAACCACCAATATAGATTGGTACAAAGAAGTTACCATATCCTACGTACAAAGCCGGAACAACGGAAACGCCGCCACGAACAAAACGGACAGAAAAAGACGCCCCGGCCACACTGGCGGGACAGGGAAACCACATCGGAGGAAAGGAAAACATAATAAAGGGTTCAAACATGGAACATCGACAGTCTTGAAGTGCCGCGTCTTCCTTCACCACGCTTCCCACGTGCAAACGACGCTTCCCATGTCAAGAAGAAACAATACCTGCGCCCGATCTTCTTCAGTGACGCCCTCCCGGGCTGGCTGATGTTTGAGCGTGACGATGGAAACTGGCAAGTATGCCGGGCGATCCTTGCTCCGCGTGTTGATGAGCGGCTGGAACGGCGGAATACCAGATGCGTGAGGATACGTTTCCTGAAAAGAGAAGTTGGCAAGGGCGGCCCAGCGTTTCGCGGGAGAGAAGTGTATAGTGGTCAACGGAAAGGTATCGACGAACTGTGGCGCATGCGAAAGCGGTGGTTGTTATGTTCTTAATGGCAATTCTGTACGGAGGATATGATACTGTCTTTGTACCGGAGCACTCTATGCACTTCAACAGAAAGGTGCCCACAAGGAAATTAGAGACAGAAGTCGTGGAGAGCCTCAGTGAAGTCAAACCACAGCATGGTGTATGCGATGAGCGTAGTTGTCCAGACACTGAACATGCCCATTTCGTTTTGCCTCCTGTAGAAAAGAGTTCTCGTTCACAAGAGGAGGGTTTCAGCCGAATGTTGTAAACACCTGTTTCCTGTCGGATATAAAATGTTTCCCGCATACTGCAACGAAAGGTGAATCCTGAAACTATATGCTACAGACAGTGGAAGACGTACCTTAAAGTGCTGCAGGACCGTAACTCTTCTTCCGTCCTGCAGATCGAAACGGCTCTCCTCACTGCTTGCAGAGAACGTCATTAATTCCTTCAGTTTGTAAACCCTCTTCTCTGGCTGTTGTGTGTCTCGATTTAGTATATGGAACGACTCCAATTTCGTGCCACGCAGACGTCTATTCAGTCTTCTCATTACTTCCGCGTCTGCCATCAAGGCTCGGCAGCCTTTTTCTGTCGACAAGTCCACCATTCGTTTTGCAATCTGCAGCGAGACGAAAGGGAAGGGAGGGTCTGATAAAACGCCGTGCAGCAAAAATTTTGAATGAGTAGTGTAAAACGGATGCCTAGGTATTTGAAGACGATGAACGACGTACACTAGATGCAACAAACACATTTGGAGGTGATTATGTGCATACCTAAAAATAAAAACACGGAAATGAAAGGTATTTTGGTTGATGGGAACCATGCTAAGCGTGTCCTTGTTTCTCGTGCAAACTTGATGCAGCTATGCACAGGTAGCTTTACTTGGATACAGCGAGGAAATCACCGAAACACTCGTTCCCCCTGTTGGTGGAGCAGAGTGCTGTTCCCCAGCGCTTACAGCAGATGCCTGGATCTCAATATACTTGACGAGAGGGATAGCTTTCGTGGAAGTACACGCACGAAGATTGAACACCGCATTCCAGCTCATCGTTCCTGCTGTTTGATACGGTGCTACAGCTTGCGAGAAGCCGTCCCATATCTGGAACGCTTTGTTCGGTCCTCGGAGAGGAACGAAGTTCTCAGGCATATCTTTGAAGAAATTGACACCGTGGAACATTTGGTATCCCTCCATAACTGCGGCATGATTCATGATCAACTGCAAAATCTGTAGAGGCAAAGTACACAACACAAGAGATGTCCTTCCGAGAGAAGGTCTACACGAACTCTCAGTAACCTGTCTTACAGAAGTGTACCACTCTCCGTAACACAATTCAGGCGGCACACAGTATTCAACTTACTCGTGAACCTTTTGTTTGTTGTTTCCCTTCAAAATGGCGAAGGAAGTCGTAAAACGCCCAGGATGATACGTACTAGCATTTGCATATACGGATATGTAGTATGGATATGCCCTGATCGAGCGGAAGATAAATCGAAGTGCCCCAAACTCGCACCGCAAGTCGCATAACGCAAATAAAGATGCAGGTAGTTGCCCATCGATTCTTTCGCGCACAAGTGGGCATGATGAAGGATGTATCAAAGTCATATGTGACACCCGCGACGACAAGCGTTGCGCACTGCATGGTGATACGAACGCTGGGAGAGAAAAATTGTATGAAAATAACTATATCGCTACCTACCTGTGCAACTTCCTCAGTTGCACTGTTCTGCATTGAGAGTTGCTCCCCCAGGTTGGCCATGATTACGCTTTGCTGGGGATGAATGCTCAAGGATACGCCTCGAAGCATCTCGATATATTCAAGTTTCTTCATACAGACGAGAAGGTGGTCTCCATCGTACAGAATGAGAGCCCGCTCGTCTCTCGCGAGATGGCCCAAGGCAACCTGAGAATCAAGCGCAAGAGAGATCAGAAGAGGTCACGGTCGGCTCGGTGCCAGATGTCCTAAAATGCTGTGAACATTTTGCGACACTTATAGCCGTCAGGTATGCGGCAAGGAACGAATATCACCGAGACCCAGTGTACACCGTCCAGTCACAACTTTAGAAGTCACTGACGTAGTAGAGGAACCGAGGCAGTCGCCTGAATCCCTTTGTCATTCGCGCTCCAGCTGACCACTGCCGCCAAGCTCTAGCAAATTAACATGGCGTCCACTCAACGCAAACCGGGTAATGATTGATTATGTCAATCTTTGCGAGACAATGAGAATCAGGGAGACCACCTGACCCTTGTTACCTACCAGGCCATCCAGGAATTCGTCAAGAATTTCCCGACGCGCTTCATAAGAGAGCATCCGCTTCTTTCCTGGCTCCGCCCTCGCTTTGAAATCGACGAAATGCTTCCAGACGGCTACCGCCTGTCTGCGATTCGAGACGACCAATTCGCAGTGGTTCGAAAGACACTTCAGAGGACCACGCAGGACGGGTAAAACAGACCCGAATCCTCCTCCCCCCATGCCTCCTCGGCCTCCTCCCCCGAAGGGTCCACCTCCTCCACGATTTCCACCGCGATGATCTCCACTTCCGAATCCCCTTCCATACGGATTAGAGCCAGCTCGAGAGTCCCCTCCTCTCCCTCGGCTTCCGTCTCTTCCTCTGCCTCCTCCGTTCATTTCTTCAAACGTTCCGCTAAAAACAGGTGTGTCCAGGAAGCGAAAACACTTCACCAAGAGAAAACGCTTTCTATTCTGTCAGACTGCAATAGGCGACGACGTATGACACGGGTAAACTCCCAGATGACCCTAATCACTCGGATGCCCCCTTGAAAAGAAAAGACCTGTGGCAAAAAATATAGGAACGTGAACAACAGGCAATCTGGCAAACAACTTTGTCCAGTGTGTAGCCACCGTACCAATCGTATGCGTATGCATGGAACAGCACGCGACAAGACTCACAGCACTGCGGTACTGCCAAAATCTAGCCTCGATATCACTTCCGGTCAGAAGAGTCCACGCTGTTGCCTGGAGGATGAAGCATGAGAGGTGCAAACAAGATCTGCTGCTGTTACCTATGCTTGAATTGTTTCTGCACAGAAGGCGAAGGAACTGACACGATATTTTGACATGCCGACATGAACAACAACACAGGTGTGATTCAAGTGAATCGACCCTCCTTTGCTCAAGAGAGGAGCAAAAACTTGCGAGAGAACAGAGAGGGGCGAAAAAACACCAGAAAAGTACTAACAATGTGGACAGCCACAGCAGCAAAAGTTGACTGCGGCCGCCAAAGTGCCGCTTTATACCTCTGCCCAGACGAGCCGGAGCCACGAACAGAAAGAACCAATCGCGACGACGCAGTGGAACAATGAACCAATAGGCCTCAGGGTTCTCATCGCATTGAGAAGTCACATAGGAAACGGTGATGAAAAAGATATCCCTCTTCGAAAGAATCTGCCGTAACGGCTGTGGCAACAAGCTCGCTGGGACGAAACAGGCTCGCTGGGATGAAACAAGATGAACCAAGCTTGCTGGGATGAGGTTCACGTGGGTGGGATTTTTTCTGATCCACCTCGCGCTATTCCTACTCGTGCTACTAGTCGTCCGTGACACAACCTGCCACACGTGGATGACACTGGTATTTTTTAGAACTGCAAACGAACATAGAGATGGCTGGCTAATTCAACGGCAACTCTTCGCTCAACCAGGCGGGAAGGTGTTCCCTCAACACTAGTCTCTGGTACCCGCAAACAGTACACCCTATCAAAACGTGTTTAGACACCAAAGACATGAACGATTAGCTAACAACCTGTCAAAAGATTCACACAATCGTGCATGTATCGGAATAAACCACCTTACAGTGCCACGTGTTAGTTACCAGAGAAGCTGATAATATGGACGTGGAACAATGCGCACATGGACCTAGCCTGCAAAGCTTGCCGCAATGCCAACGGCGTCATTGCTATTGTTCATATCGTCTGAAGCACCATGCTGCCGACGCCTTTATTTCCAGAGGAACGTAATGCTAGGAGAAACCCTGAAACATCGAATCAATGAACAGCGTCTGTCTTGACAAGCCCCGGTTGAAATATTTGAATGTGGATATTTTGATAGCGGCTAATACAGCCGCAAACGGAAACATTCTTGCCCACATTATAATACGGAACCCATGTAGAAGTGAAAGACTGGATAAATTACACGCTGAGGCGTGTCCCTTATACTGATTAGTTCACAATGGGTGACTGTACCGCTAAAACACCCCTGCTGCCCTCTGCTGCTGTACTTTCTACGCGTTTGCTCCCGCCTACTTCTGATGGCGTTCTTCGTGACGAACAGGAACGCACGTCCTATTGCTTCTTCTGTATTTTACTTCCCACGACACCACTCTTTTAGCGATGCAAATCCCAGTTTGCTGCGACCAGCGGAGTCTCTCTGACACTAGTCTAACAGTGTGCACCTGTTCGGCACCTGTCAAACATCGACTACACTTGGAAATCCTGTTTCCTTCTTTGTTCGTCCGGCTTATACGAACGCATTACTTCTCGTAACTTCACAGTTTCACTGATCCGGTCTGCACACCTGCATCATCTTAATTTTTAACCTTTAATCGGTCTCGCAGGCTCGTTTCCTTAACACTGCGATCACGAGCGTGCGTTTCCTGCGGCTCTGTCCCTCACCTCTGTCAAGACAGACGCGTTCCTTTTGTTTCACTGACGTGAACAGCACTCGGTATTTGTGTCTGTGTGCTCAAGACAGGAACTGCACCTCTGGATCCCAAAGCTCCCGGGGTGTCTCACCTGCGTCGTGACCGCAGGCGTGTGCCAACACAAGCTCACAAACTCTGCTGGGCCGAGAAATTTGCCTTTGACTGGCTTCCTGGAAGCCAAGTGCACTTTCTAGCCACCAGCCTGGAATAGTAAGGATAGTAAAAACCATGAGTTTCCCAGGGTACCCCGACAACGTTCTGTCGCCAGTTGTGCGGCGGCACACAAACGATCCTGAGGAGCAGGCGGGCGCGCTCCGTGTGCGAAAAGTAGCACGACCACTGTACAATTGAGTGACATAAGCATGCCTGTCTCGGGCGCTCGTGCTTCTTGCGGCGACAGCTACTCCGTGCTCGCGACGCAACTCGCTAGAGTCAGGCGAACCTTTTTTCTCAGCGCGGGGGATGTCGTCACGCGAAAGAAGCACGCTTTTGACGCGGTAAGTTTGGTTTTTGGGTGGAAGCTTTCCGCGTCCTCGGGCGTCGTCAACGAGTGCAGCCGTCTCAATCTTGTGGACATCCGGCCAGCAACGTCGGAAAAAGAGTCTCTTTTCCAGAGATGTTCTGAAACTCGGCGCAGGAAACCTCTCGGCTTTCTGGACACGATGATATACGCGACCCCTGTTGGCAGTCCAGGTAATGAATGGGCGCCTTTCTCGTGTTCGGACGTTTTGATTCATTCGAAACTGTAGGAGAGCCCGTGAAACCTGCGGGTGGTCACCCTGCAGCAGAAAATAGGGCCAGCTGGCTTCCATAGCTCGGGTGTGTCTGGGGTGTTCCTTGACAAAAGAGTGTGTGTAAAACTGTGAGAAAAGCGCACCCATTTCCCACTATTCTTCGCGTATTTGCCACCTGCCTCGTCGGTTCTTCAAGGAGGGCTCTCCTCCAGCCTCCTCGATGAATGCTAGTTTCTCTCTGGAGGGGCAGCAGCTTTTTCCCGTGCGAACGACCGTTCAACATCAAATTTCCAGCGTGTTTCCGCAGCCTTCACTCATGGCGCCCCCCCCCGTTGTCTCCTGCAAGAGTTCATCACATAATCGTGCTCTTTCGAGGCGCGGCTGCTGAAGCGGATCCAGTGTGTTTCTGTGGTCAGACCCACTCTGTTGCTCACCGCTAACTGGAGCGACTGTCTGCAGTTGACTCATTCGGTAGCGTACTTTGTTAAAACGTGCGTTAGTAGGTCCGCGTCCGTAAGAAAACAGTTGGATTCGCACATGTGCACGCTCGTCGCGCTCCTCCGCTTTTTATCTGGTGCCCGTGAGGCGTTCTATGGTGCGATGTGTTTCTTTGTCCTACAAGCCTGGTATCGGGACCGCCGGTCAGAGAGCCGCGAGTGGACGTGCATTGGGGTTCCTGCTTTGTTTTTGAGAATCCAGAGATGTCGGCGTTGGGGTACGAGTGTGCTCTTTTTTATTCGCTGTCTCCCCGTTTTTACAGGTCCGGGCGAAAGCGCGACATGGCAGTCTACGGGATTTGCGGCTTACTCCGCAAGCCCGATGCCTTTGGGGGAGAGCTCCTACAGAACGCTGTTGGACCCAGATCTGCAAGTCGCTTCGTTCGCAGGTTCCCGGATTCTCGATCCCCTGACAGACGACGACTGGTGGGAGAGCGCGTACGGCATTTTCTTGGTGGGAGTGTCCGCGCATGCAGGGCCTGAGAAGCCGTGCATTGGCGAACGGAGAAGTGCAGCCATTGCTGACGGCTTTGACTACACTACCTACGCACAAGTCGACGAAACCGTCCGCGCGCTCGGTTCGGGGCTCGCGGACCTTATGCGAAAGGACGGAATCAAACTGGAGACGTTCCCCGACGAAGAGCGAAATGACGGCAAGTTTGCCAACGTCGGCATTCTCCTCCAGTCCAGAAAAGAGTGGCTCTTCACGGACTTGGCCGTCTCCGCCTACCCTCCACTCACTTCGGTCACCCTCCACTACACCTTCCCTGCTGAGCATGTCAAAAGCATCGCCGAACAGTCCAGTCAGTGCCCCCGCCGCGTAGCCCACTGCGTCTGAGCCTCGTTGCGAGGCGTGCAGCGATCCGCGTAGTTCGTCGACCGAGGCGCCGCGTGCGAAGGAGAATGGCAGCGTGAATCGGGTGTTTTCAGAGATTGTAGAGAGGAAATTAGGAAATCGTGGGTTCTATTCAGTGCAGGAGAGGCGTCGTTTAGCCTGCCCGAAACGCGCTGCGTGCACAGCTCTCGCTTTGATGTCGTTCGTCAAGCTAAATATACATTCAAGATCTGCAGTGTCAAGTTTCTCACAGGTTGTGCTGCTCGCTTCTCAAGCTCCGCCAGGCTCTGTGCCTAGCCTGGAACGTGCAAGACGGACAGTGCTACCGCAGCGGATACAAATCATCCCCCCCTCCCCTCCCCCCGAGAAGTGGTGCTAACTTTCTTTCCTTTCTTGGAAACACTAACGGCATGCACACACCGGCTGTCGCAGATAACTATGTTTCTTTTGTCTCTCGCGTCGTTTTGTTTCCCTACGTGCATGTGGACCCTATAGTTCTGTTGTGCAGCGGCGTGCGATGGAGAGAGCACGTGGATCTCTCTGTTTGCCCCCAGTCGCGTTTTTGAAACTGCGTTTTCAGAGCTCTCGTGCATTGTCACCGACGTAGACAAGTTGAAGCTCCTCGCAGAGTTGAAGCCGTCGCTTGGGGAACTGAAGACCATCGTTGTGATGAGCGCGAGGTCGCCTCTGGATCCGCCAGAAGAGCTGGATCTCTCAGGAGAGAAAAAAGAGTTTGCGGCGCTCGGCGTTGAGTTGCTCTCCTTCGACGAAGTGATTGATATCGGCAGGAAGCACCCGACGCGTCCGGTGGTCAAGCAAGACCCAGAGCGCGTGTTCACCATTGTCTATACTTCTGGTGAGCCGGCAGATGAGGCCCTAATTGTAGCGGAACGTCAAAACTCTCTCTTCTTGCGGAGGGAGAGGGCCGCAAACGCAGAACGGAGAGTGACTGCGAGTTCTTCATTGACTTGACGGGTGTGTGTAGAGTGTCGGGAGAGAGAGCGAGACGACCAGCTTTTTTCACACACGAGACAGGAACCTCGTCGGCCCGCATGGTTTTTCCTACTTGGCTCGAAGATCGTTTTCCTGCACTTTTCTCACGTGTTTGTGTGCGAGGGGGCACCCAATCTTTTTCGCTCTTTTTTCTTAATCATTTTTTGTGAAGAAACCACGCACCTTCCTTTCTCTGCCAAAGAACGAACACGCTTGTGTTTCACACCTCTCTTCTCCACATCTGGTTCAGGAACGACGGGCAATCCGAAGGGCGTGATGCTCACAAACAGGAACTGGGTGGCGGTGATTCGCGCGCTGCACATTCAGAATCGCACGACACTGGGGATCACTCCCGACTTTGTGCACATTTGTTACTTGCCGCTGTCACACGTCTTTGAGAGGGTGATTGAGTACGCGGCGCTGGCACACGGCGTCCGCATCGCGTTTTTCTCCCGGAAGCGTGAACTGATTCCTGACGACTGGCGTGCGGCGCAGCCGTCGCTCGTCTTGATGGTTCCGAAGCTCGCGACGACTTTGCTGGAGAAGATCGAGGCGCGTCTAAACGCGCAGCCGCTGGTGAAGCGGCTCCTGGTCGGTTTCGCGGTCTCGCGAAAGCTGCGGTCGCCGTCGAAGGGGTCCCAGCCGAGTTTTCTCTACGACGCGGTGCTCGGGGGTTCGCGCATCATGCGCGAGCGGATCTTTGGGTCTGCGGACAACATGAAGTTCGCGGCGTGCGGCGGCGGGAAACTGGACCCCGCGGTCCAGCAGAAACTCGAGAAATATCTCGGCCTGAACATCATCCAGGGGTGGGGCATGACCGAGACGGCGGGCGCCGGGAGCTGGCAGGCGTACCGCGGCGACGATGCGTACGACAGCGTAGGCGGTCCGACGGCTTGCATGGAGGTGAAAGTTCGTTCCTGGGAGAGCTATGACGCGACCAGGGCGGAGCGCCCGCAGGGCGAGCTCCTCGTCCGCGGAGACAACATCTTCGCCGGCTACTTTCGTCAGAAAGAGCTGACGGCGGAGAGTCTCGTCTTCGACGATGGTGTCGGCGGATCTGGGAAGAAGCCGTGGCTCCTCACCGGCGACGTCGTCGAGATCCAGCCGAACGGCTCGATGAATATCATTGACCGGAAGAAGAGTCTGATAAAACTCGCGCAGGGCGAGTACCTGCAGACGGAGAAACTGGAGGGCATCTACGGCGCCAGTGCGTTCGTCGACAACATCTTTGTCCACGGCTACGACTCGCAGTCGTACCCCGTCGCCGTCGTGGTGCCGAACCGGCAGAAAGTCCTGGCGTGGGCAAGGACCGCGTACGGAAGACGCGCGGAAGCCGAACGCGAGAGCGCAGCTCAGAGCGACGAGACGCTCTTCAAGACCGCGCTGGCGGACTTTGAGTTGAAGAAGGAAGTCCTTGCGGACTTCGACCAGCTCGCGAGAGAGGCCGACCTCCTCGGTTTCGAGAAAGTCAAAAACGTCTTCCTCACTGCGGACGTGTGGACCCCAGAGAACGGCATG
Organism: Toxoplasma gondii ME49; assembly: GCF_000006565.2. Taxonomy (NCBI): domain Eukaryota; phylum Apicomplexa; class Conoidasida; order Eucoccidiorida; family Sarcocystidae; genus Toxoplasma; species Toxoplasma gondii. The sequence continues at coordinate 1,093,312 of NC_031479.1, read as the reverse complement.
CTGACCCCGACCTTCAAGTCGAAGCGCACGCTGCTGGTCCGCAAGTACACGCCCGAGATCGACGAGCTGTACAGACAGCTGGTGAACAAACAATTCGTGGCGGATGTGAACTCCGCAGTGGCTCTCAGAGACGCGCCGTGGTGGAGTCGCTTTCTCCTGCCCTGGCTGCGGTCGTGGTGGTCGTAGAAAATCACTTTTCCATCCCGACACACACACACATACATACATCGCAGGGAATGCACGAAAACGCAAATACACGCTGGAACGCCGCGTCCGCACACGCGTTTTTCGCGTGGAGTGGATTGAGCGGTTCGCGGAAGCGATTGCCGAACAGCGTATGGAGGAACAGCTGCAGCCTCGCACTGACACACAGAGTGCCGCGAAAAAAACGCCGCGGCACGCACTGGAAGTGTGTTGTATACAGTTCGAAATGTTTGTGCGACGGCTCCAGAGAGTGCTTTGTTGGTGAGACGTGGAAACCTGGCATGCTGGCAAGATGTGCAGGACTTTTGAACGCGCTGTGTACTTCTGCGTAGAGCAACGCACTTCTCGATGCCGTATTAAAACTAACTGCGCAAACTGACGCGGTGGGAAACAGGCAGGCGCCGAAGCCAGGTCAACCTGACGCTGGACGCTTTCATTTGTCCGAGTCCGCGAGAAAAACTGTCGTGTCGAGTCACGAGTTCGAGAGGTTAGTTGCGCCAGAGAAAGGGAGGAAGACGCGCGCAGTTGCTTCTTCGTCGGTGTAGGGAATCCTGGACGAAAATGCAGTTTCAAGTGTTCGTACTCTGACACGTCGAACGGGTGAAAACTGCGAGTCTTGGAGTGACTCCATATTTCTTATCTACCACTTTTGCCGACTGTCCCGGCATTTAGCAAAAGTTATGCGGGACACGACCGGTGTTTGTCTTCTCTGGCACTGCCTGGGTGAACGAAGCTCGATCACGAATCACGGTCAGGGGGGATGCTGGAAACGCCGCGCGTCAGTGCACAGCAGGTCATGTTTCGTTCGTGTCTTGGTTCTCTTTCTAGGCAGCGCCACAGCTTCACAAACGTGGAACACACTGCACGGAAACACACGCAGCTCCTCTCGTTACCGTTTTTTCTCGAGGGGACAGACTCAAAATGCACGGGTCCCTGCATCTTGTGCGCAACTGTCGCTATCGCGTTCGTGCTGGCTTTCATCCAACTCCTCTTCGCCACGATCACACGCAGTTGACGTTTTTTCGCGATCGTCGTTTCCACAAAGTGCCAGGCCGCTCAAATTCTGCGCGTTTCCTCTCGACAAAATCCTGGCTGGGCTCCGCCCGATTTGCATCACATCCCCCACGAAAAACGAGCAGCTGTCTCCCAGCTGAGATGCGGTTCCCTCCTAGATTTTATGTCTTGAGTTCGCTGTCCTACGTTCCCTGTCGCTCTCTGACTTTTGCTTTCTCCGTTTAAGATCACTTCCCATCCACGACGCGGAGCTGCCCGCAGTGTCTGTTTCTAGGGTGCACGTCCTGCGGATTCGAAAGCGGATTTTCCTCTGCTTCTGCCAGGGCCAAGTTCTCGCGATTCTTGAGAGCCAACAAGGTTCTCGAGTGAGACTTTGAAACGTTTTTCCCAGTCTCTTCCGAGGTTCGCTTCCTCTTCAACTGAAGTCGAGCTGTCTCGCGAGATTGCCGCCCAGACGGATCTCCTTTCTTTACCGTCGCTGCGACCCCTGTGTCACACAGAGTCCTCGTCGCAGGTCGCCAGCAGCTTGAGCGTTTCCTCGTCTTTCCGACTTGCCCGGAAAAGACTGCTGTTCCCGTCCTGCATCGCGAAGCCCGGATTCGCGTGGCGATTGAAACTCCCTTCGCTTTCTTCTTCCTCTAGCCACCGGTCCGACAGATGCGGCTGCTTTGGGCGAGTCAGCAGACAGTAAAGGGTGCAGAGCGCGTAAATGCCTGAAGGAGACACAGTGGAACGCAGCGACTGTGAAGCCAACGGCGCGAAACGCAAAGCCAAATGGAAAGAAAAACCAGAAAGTGAGAGAAACTCAAAGAATAGTGGAGACCAGAGGCGTGTGAACAGAGAGAAAGAAACATGCAGGCAGCACAGGTGAGCTCGGAGACACCATAGAGAAAGAAGAAAAAACAGAGAAAGACGAACGCAACGCACCGACAGACGAACAAAGCGCAAAGCAACACAAAGGAGCAGCGACGAAACATTTGTTCTTGCTCCTTCTAACACACGCCAGACAGAAGCCGGTTTGCAACGCGCCTTGCGTGTTGGCGTCCCTGCGGAAGAGCCTTCTCGACTTTTTCCGGAAAAAAGTTTGCTCCTGGAACCCGCTGGAGCGTTCGGGACGGTCATGACAGGAGGCAGGCACAGGGGAAGGACCGGAAGAGGAACACTGAAAAAAAATGGAAACAATCTGTGAAATAAACGAGGAGAGCGCAGGAAAGACTGCGGCGCACTGTGCCTGCCGCGCCAGTGAATATTCGGCGTTTTCGACAAACGCAGAGACGGGAAAGCTATATGCATCTGGACGCGCCAAGGACGACTCACCTAGAAACGCCCAGTTAGAGAAGAAGAAGAAATTTGCGAAAGAAGGATACGCTGAAAAGGACAGCACGCAGAGAAATCACACCACGAACTTCTCTGCGGGGCCAGGTCGCCAGAGACATACGAACAGCATTCGATGGAAAGATTGAGACGAACAGCCCGCCTTTCGTACGAAACTCTTATAAAGTCATCATCCGCTAAATACGGATACACCACGCCTCGCAGCGCGGTGTACGTACAGCTGTGGAGTGTCTTGCTCCTCCCCTCGGAGTTCAAGTAAATGAGACGTGAAACGCGGGCAGCAGAAAATACAACGCCTAAAAGGCAAGATAACTTGGAACACAGAAAGAGCACAGACACCCATACACCATCAAGACAAATATAAGCTACACACTCGCGTCCATAGAGAGAAAATGCGTTTGACGCCTTCGCCTAAAGAGTCTCGTGCATGCACACTGCTTGGTTGCTACGCCGGTCTCTCTGCGCGGAGTGACAGTGTCTACGCCGCGGGTGTTTCTTGGGTGTTTCTTCTGAAAAGTTTTGTTTCAGAATTCCCCATTTCCTGCATCTCGAGGGAACACATGGGAGAGCGACATGCGCTTGCGAACAGGTGCCGTCGTAGAGAAAGACTGAAAGGCCTCGCACTGCCTAGGCAGAGACTCGCCCCGAGTTGGGGTGTACCGTTTCCGAGACCTACCGACAGAAGCTCGAGAGAAGACAGCGGCGAAGAAAGACATCCGACAAGTCGTTTCTTCGCCGCTTGCAGTGGCTTGGAGAGAACACGGAATAGGATCGCTGCCGTTCTGCAGAAGGCAAATGCCGTTTACACTTGAAGACCGCTTTGACTGTAGAGAGATGTATACTACGCGTCGAGACAGACCGCCAAGGACGGCGAGGTGAATAGACGAGAGCGACGGCCGCAGGCAGTTGCACACAGCGGGAGCTTTTACAAAGACGCAGGATGGTCAAAAACATCGGAAGATAGGAAAGGACAGACACAAGTAGATGTGAAGGCAGACAGAACTCGATACAGAGAGAGGTAGGTAAAGAAATGTACTAACACGCAGACACCAGGATCGATTTGAATAGATACGGACAGACACGCAAATATGCGTCGTAGAGACATATATGTCGAGAGATGGCTTCACGCGTGTGTCTGCGGAGCCTTTCAAAAATGCAGAGCGTTCCGGGAGCGAACGAAGCGACGCGAGGGCTGAAAAATGCAACAACAGACGGGAAGCAAAGAGCGCGCAAGAGAGAAAAAGACAAGCGGGGAGAAGAGAGCGAACTCACTGCGGGCGAGAACGTCTGCGCGCCGAAGGAGGCATACCGCGGAGCCACCTGCATGCGGACAGCGAGAAAAAGAGATGAAAGACAAGCATCAAAAAGAAGCAAGAGGAAAGGCAGGTCGGTGGAGCTCCCGCAAAAGTAGTGCGAAATGGAGAGAAAAAGGAACCTGGGGCGAGGACCACAGACGGTAAGATGGAAGTCTGCAATGGAGAGGAAAGAAGAGAAATGCAGAAAAAACTGCGAAAACGTTCCACTTACTGAGAGAAGGGCGAGAGAGGCGGCGAGGAGAAAATGAACGAGGAGAAAACAGAGAATCAAGAGACTCTGAAGAGCACACAGCAGCCAAAGCAGACTTGAACGCAGTGTGCAGAGTCGAAGGTCGAGAAGCGAGAGCGACGCTCGGGTGTACACCCAGCGGACTGCGGCCAGGGATCAGGGCGCAGCTGCTCGGGAGTTGTTCTGTTTTTCGTCATGGCGGAAAGAGCAGAAAGCTGTTTCGGTCAGAGACGCGTAGATCTCTTCTCGGCTCTTCTTCTTTTCCATTTGCGGCTGCGAGAAGACTTCTTTTTCACTCGCTCCACTGCTTCTTTCGCCTTCGACAAAACTCCAACTTCCTCGCCACTTTTACCTCTGGAGGCGTGCGACCTGCGCGAACAGGCTCGCAGGTTTTCTTGCAGATTCGGACGCGCAAAGAAAAAAAGCCGTAGAGGAGACAGAGGAAGAGGAGAGCGAAGTACGCGCCCACTAGGAGGAAGTCGGCAGGGAAGAACTGAAAGAAAAGAAGAAGCAGAGCAAGAACTGAATGAAGGAGAAAAACTGGAAAGAGCCGACGGAGGGGCAGCAGCAAGCTCCTAGAAGAGCAGAAAACAAGCCGATCACTGCTAAGCGACGGAGAGATTCACCGAAAACGAAAAGTCCACCTCGTTTGAGCACCCTCTGGTTGACGCCTTACGCCTCAGCCTCAGTCTCTTCTTCTTCGCCTTCTCCTGATCTCAGGTCCTTCTTCGCTTTTCCCTCTTGTTCTTTTTCCTTCTCATCTTCCTTGTTCGTCCTCTCTCTTGCTCCGTCCTGCTGTTCTTCATCTTTCCTTCTGCGACTCCGTCTTTCTTGTCTTCCACCTTTTCTTCCTCCTTTGCCGGGCCTTGCGTTCACGGAATCTCCCCTGCACCTCACCTGCGAAAGTCGCACGAGGAGCTCGTCCAGAGGATTGAACAAGACTCCCTCTCGCGCAGTTGCGTCGTCGTCGAGCACGAAGCCGCAGCTGTACGTACACCTGGAGAACTCGAGACGCTGGAGAAGCGCGAGGAACAACGCGCCGGCAACCGAGAGCGAGAAAAGAAACAACAGGACTCCAAAGACCCAGCGAAACGGAAGCAGAACGCCGCGGCATAGCACCGCGAAGAACGTCGACTGCTGATGTTCTTCTTCCTGTGGAAAAGTTCAGCAGGGGAGCCTTTGCGAAATGGACCTTCTCTCACTTTTAGAGTGCAGAAATCCACTCCTTCTCTCCACAGAAAGCAAGATGCAGACTCACACGTGAACGCACAGAGAGACAGACTTCAGTGAATCGCTGAAGAGAGTCTGCGAGCTTTGCTTTGTCTCTCAGGTCTATGTACAGCGAGTGGTCGCTGTTGAAACTGAAAACTTCACAGCATGCGTTCTCACGCTCTTCTTCTTTCTCTGCTTAATCCAAAGGGTCCCCGTTTTTTGATTCGAAACATTTGCACCCTGTCGCTCTTTTCTCTCTTGCCACAACGGTCTTTCTCCTCTTTAACCGTGCGTCTCCTTTCATTTTCTTCCTTCGGGATGACTTCCTTCCTTCGCATGCATCCAGGTTCGTACCTGGAGCCGATACGTCCGCTGCGTAAACTGCTGCTGCTGCGCCTGCAGCTCCAGCAGCTTTGCTCGATCCTTCTCACTCATCTCCTTCAGAGACGCGCCGCCAGCGTTTACGTATTTACTCTGTAAGACACAACCAAGTAAAGGCCTCCGCGAGTCTGCAAGAAAACGTTTTCCGCGTCGCCTTCAGCTGCCTGTGGTCCGGCGCGTAATCCTCCCCCCAAAGCATGTGCAGATGAAAGCGCGCAGGCATTCAAACCAGAACCTATCTGGAGTTCACACATTCACGGGAACTCAAGCGTACACATACACACATTCATGCTATATATATATATATATATATATATATGCATATGTATATATGTGTGTATCATATTTATATATATATATATATACATAGATACATTTATGTCCATACATATGCATTTATATGTACATAAGCACATATATATATATGTATATATATATATATATATATATGTATACATACCTACGTGGCCGAAATATAAACAGAAAACATTCATGAAGATGTACAGGTATGTGCAGCTGTTTCTGCACACCCATATCCGTTGACATATATGCATAAATATATAGAGGGCGCATGCAAGTGTCTTTTGTGTTTATGGCGAGACGACACAGTGTGTAGTACTTGGAGCTGGCGCTGTTGCTCGCGGAGTTCTGCGATTTCTCTCTGCACTTCGCGCTGCTGCTGCGCAGGCGTCATGCGGCCTCTCAGCCACAAAGCAGGCAGAGCCGCCAGGCCATACGCGCCCGCTACGACCCATCCCAGCTGACCTGAAGGAGAGACAAAAGCGAAGAAAAAAAGACAGAACGGTGGAAAGAGAAGGAAGAAGAAAGGAGGGAAGAGGGGAGAAGCCGCGCGAGGTGCACACAAGGGCGTCCTCCCGAAGAGGGACAGGAAGAAAAGAGAGCGAGAAGACGAAGAAGACAGCGGAAGAAGAGAGAGAAGAAGTTGCGAGCGATAGCAGGAAGAAGAGAGGGAAGCAGAGAAAAGAGGAGAAAACGAAAGAGACCGCGAGCGGAGAGAAGTGACGCACAGCCCAGCAAGCCTTTGCGTTGCTCTCGTCCCTACCGAAGGCGAGAAGCGCAGACACCACAAAAAGCAGCGAGTCTGCGCCACTGTGGTCGAGATCGAAAACTGCGGCAGTGTAGCGAAGCAGGTAGTCCACGCTCGCAGCCGCATCCAGCCGACCTTGATCGCTCGCATGCAAAAAAGGAGACGAAGAATACGGAGGCGAAGAAGTAGAAGAAGGTTGACGGAACGATGGTCGTTGAGTGAGGCAGAGAGAGAGGAAAAGAAGGAGAAGAACGACAAAGATGAGAGTCTGTTGAGCTGCTGCACATGCGACAGTGAACGGTGGAACAACTGAAGTGTCAATCTCGTAGGAGCGGCCGCGGCCGAACTCCTGAAAAAAAAAGACAATCACAAACGCCAGGGATGTTTCGTGCTCGCTTTCTGTCGATCCACAGTTTTCTTTCCTTCCTCTCCCTTTTCTCCTCTCTTTCCCTCCCTTATTGTGTTTTCTTTCTCTCTCTTCCACCTTTTTCCTCATTTCTTTGCCCTCGTTCGCTCTTCCGTCTCTCTCTTCTCTCTTTCTTCCATCTCTCTGCCCTATTTCATCTCTCTTTCTTCTCTCTGTCTCCCCTCTTTCTTGTCTCCCTCTTTTCTCCTTTTCTCTCTCTTCTCGCTCTCTTGTCTCTCCTCCCGCCGCCTTCCCCTGGCTTCCATGTCTCTCTCTCCTTTTCCTTTCTCCTCTGTGTTCTGCCGCGTACTGTCTTGAGGCTGCGCAGCCGCCTGGAGTAGAAGAAGGCGAAGGGGAGAGCGAGGTACGTGAGGAAGAGGAGAAGCGAGAAGAGCGAGACGTAAAGTTGCTTGAGCGAGAGAGCGTCCAGAGACAAAGGCGGCAGTTGCACTGCCGCGCCGGTCTGCAAGCGCTGCATCAGAGACTCGAACGCCTTCACTTCCCCGGCCTCTGCAGAGAAAGACTTGTCTGGATAGAAAAACGAAAAAGATGGTCCGCGTGCAGCTTCCTTCACTTCCGCAGCAGACAACTTGAACTCCGAAGCAGAGAGAGAAGAAAGAGAGGTAGAAGAAGCAGAGGGAGAGGAGGAAGGAAGGCCTTGAGTGGCGAGACGTCGTGCAGTAGATCCAGTAGACAGGTCAGGGAGGTGAAACAGAGATCGAGGATAACTGTTTTTCGCGCGAGAAGAGAAAGACTGTCGGGAGGTCTCGTTACTCGAGATACTGTCTGTTGAGACTCCAGCGGCTGTGAGTCTTCGGGGAGGAGAGTTGGAGGCCTTTGTCTCGCCTTCTGTCTTGTCGATGTCGGCAGAAAGGTTTGCGGATGTTCCCTCTGAAGGAAGTTCGATTTTTCTGAAGACGACGGCGACACCTGGGAACTCCGCCTTTCCTGGACGGCTCGCAACGAGGATGTCGAGAGGAACGAGGAGACAGAGGAGGAAGACGGTGGCGAGGGTCGCGGAGAAGACCATGAACGCGACGAGGTTGGAGGCTTTTCGACGCACGTAGAACCAGTAGAGCGATCCGGAGAGAAGCAGCAGACCGCCCGCCGTCACCGCGTACACCCACCCCCCCAGCAAGAGAGACATGTTGGCAAACCGCAGAAAAGAAGCAAAGAAGAGGACAGAAAGAGGGAGCGGAGACAAAGAGAGGCGAGCGCCGGTGGAGGATGAACTGAAAACTGCAGAGGGGAAGAGGGACGGGGAGACAAGGGCAAGGGAAGAGAAGCAAAGGAACTGAAGAAGAAGAAGAAGACGAAGAAGAAAACAGAGGTGGAGGCACTAAGGTGGAGGAGACAGAAGACGAGAGAGAGACAAGTACAGAGGGACCGGGCACCCCGGTCGGAAAGAGTCGAGCGCGCCTTCTGCGAATTTGCTCACACGCTTGTCAAAGAGACTCGAAGAAAAGTGGATATCTCGGCGGCCGCGACATCCTTTGCGTCTGTTGTTCGCTGCAAAACAGGAGGAAGTCGCAAAGCCGCCGGGTCGCCTCGTCACTTTGGCACTCCTCGAACTCTGGAAAGAAAACAAATTCTCGCCGACGCCGACTCAAAAAGTCTTCTCTCCGCGAACTCAGGAAGCTTCTCGTCAGCCTTGCGGGGGGGGGGGGGGTGGAAACGCTGGGACGCCAGAAGTCAAGGAAATGGTGGAAAGTAAAGTGAAGCCGGCGAGAAAATCTCCTACGCTCAAGAAAGAGAAGACCAAGAAAAAACGCTGAGGAAGAGAACGCTGCACAGTGAAAGCGAGCTGGGGAGCTGCAGAAGGATACAAAGGTGGAATTTAGAAAAAGAGGAACGAAGAGAGGTTTTTTTACATGACAGAAAAGGTAGAGAGTTACGTGAAGGAAAAAGGAAAAGCACAGAGAGTTACCTAGAGGGAAACGTCGGGAGATGAACCGTTCCCATTTTTTTCTTTTTCTCTGCTAACGGTGTGTCTTGGTCGCAAAAACTCTTCAAGTGTGCGAGACCGTTCTTGGCCCGGGGCGCCGGCGGTTTTCTTCTCGGCGGCAAACCGAGCAGAAAGAATGGGAGGACGCGAAAGACCCACAAACGCAGGCATGCATCCAAGCTAGAGATGAGATGCTTCCTAATAACGGAGCGGACTTGGAAGAAACATCTTTGCAATCTTGCAGCTGTCTTGCTGTCGAAGAAGCAGGCTGACAAGCGAGGCTCGACAGTCCGTCGGGTGAGGCCGAGAAGGACGTTCCTTGTCACTCAGAAAACGGTCGAAGCGCCTTTGAATTCGAGGAAAGAAGAAGCGGTCACTCTCCCTCGAGGACTCAGAAAGTACGGAGTTCGCTGCGCCTACAGAAGCAGAAGCAGCTTTCCAACACTGGCTTTCCTCGCGCATGTCGAGCGACGCCTGAGAGAAAAACGACAACCTTTGCCTGTGCAGACCTGCGCCTTCGCAACCCCCCGGTTTCTCAGCGTGTGCGTTGCTGCTCGAAAGCGGAAGTTGCGAACTCGCGAACTCAGCGTTCGTCAGTGCCGGAAAAACAGCAACTGAGGAGGGAGGCCGCCGAATTTATTTCTTTGCTACACTGGAAGGTGGAAAACAGGAAGAAGGACGGGATCGGCCGTTTCACTTTCGCAGAGTGAGACCCCCCGCTCTCGTGCCACAGGCTGCGCGCCTGTTATTTTTATGTCGGGTGTTTGTGCATCTCCTCGAAAGACAGGTCGGCGGGTCGCCTGCTCTTCGAGATTTTGAATTCCTCAGACACACAGAAGCGCGTTCAAATGCTAGGCTTCGACTTCTTGTAGAGACGTCCGTTCGCATGGCCTCCCAGGGCGGAGAGGCGCATGCAGCGCTGCACCCATCCTCCAGAACTTGGCTTGGAAAAGCGACAAGACAAACGCCTTCCTCAGAGCCTCTTGCGGTTCCTGTCTGAGCGCTTCGGCGGGGAATCACGGAAAGGCAGAAAACGACCTCATTCCTGTTCAATTCACTGCGATGCCGTGCGAGCTGCTGCCCTTCCTGGACAGGACCTTTCCAGCTACCATGTCTGTGTCTGTGTGTGTGTCTCTGGGTGCCTAGTCCTTTTCTCATCTTTTCCTTCCACTTCTCTCCAAGGAAGCAGAGACTCTTTTGTGTGACGACGCTTCTTCTCCCCTTTCCTGCACGCTCTTTCGAGGCAAGGAAACACCGACTTCCTGTCGACAACGGTCGACTTGTCGGAGAGTTCTGGCTCTACTCGAGTAAGCCGCCGCTTGCGCCTCGCTTCTCCTGTCCTCGCCGCTTCTGCCTCGCGAAAACTCGGGAGACTCCGCATCCTCGCATGGATGCACTCGCATTTCGATCGGAACGGTTCCAAACTGGCGTGGAGACGTCTGGGAGCGTCCTCCTCTGAGTGGACTTGCTTTCGAGAGGCAGTGGAGCTGCATGCGGTCTGCACACTTGGTTCTGAAGGCCTCTCGGCGCTCTCGCTCGGAGAAGACGTTTCTCGACATGCGAGGAGATGCCTGCGGGGACGGTAGAGGCTGCTGAAGTCGAGCGAATCGAGCTGGAGTCTGTCGCTTTCTCTCAAGGGGAGACGAGCGAAAAAGCGAGACATTTGGCTGTGGGACTCGAGACGCGTGGATGGGCGAGCAAAGGCCTTCGAAGACTCTCTAGTGCTCCCTCTCTGCTGAGTCTGTCGGGATCTGCGCATGTCTCGCGCGGCGCGTCTGCTGCATGCGTTTTTCCTTCTTCTTTTTCTTCGCTTGTTCCTTCGCTTTTTCCTTCTCTTTCTTCTTTTCGTTTCCTTTCTCCCGCCGCCGTGACCGAGAGAGACTTAGAGACGTCGCGCGATTGAAACCGCGCCTCTGCCGGCTTGGTGTCTCTCGTTCCTCAAGACTTGGCAGAGTCGCGCTTCCCTGCTTTTCTCCTCAGCGTCCCCCGAAGTTGACGCTGTCTCTCCTAGAGCCTCGGACCTCTACGCAGGGTCTGCCGCGCCACCCCTTCCTCTTTCTCTCTGTCTTTTCGAGTTGTTTTTCTCGCTTCCCTCGCATCTCTCTGTCCTGGCAGCCCCCCCCCCGTGTCTCTTCTCAACACACTTCGCCATGGAGGATCCCGGTGAAAGCCGAGCACCGGGCGCTGAAGCTCACAGTGGTCCCCGTCGAACCATTTCTCACTCTTCTCACTCGTCTTCTCACTCTATTCCTTCTGTGGGGTCTTTCGCCGCGTCTTCTCTGACGCGTCTGGCGTCGTTGATTGCGACGGCGCCACTGCCGCCAGAGCTGCGCGCTGCGTTCCCCGCACATGCAAATCCAGAGAAGAATTCCAGTCCAGAGAAGCAGGCGGAGCTCCAGCGCGTCTTGGAGGAGTCGGTTCTCAGTCGCGTCGCGCGCGCGCAAGCAACATACGGCGTCGCGGCGCCGGAGGCCTCAGACTCCAAAACCGTCCACGCCCAGAGACAGCAGGTGTATGGACACCTCATGCGTGAGTCGCAGGACTAGTCGAGGAAGCAGCGAGCGCACCCAGACAACGAGAGGGAGCGAGAAACAGAAGGCCAGCGAGGAGAAGAGAAGGATCCGAAACAAGAGAGAAAAGGCTAGTTCCGCCAGAAAATCCCTAGACGGATATCAGTAGCGAGAGAACGGGGGAAAAATCAAAAAAAGACACTCCAGCATGCTCGATTCGCAACTCAGCGGCGCCTGCATTTCTCTATACACCTCTGTCCACACTTTTTACTTGCACATAAACATATATCCATCTACATATATATATATATGTAGATATACATGTATATATATATATATATATATATCTGTGCGCTTATATATGGTCCTTCGTTTGAAGGAGGCATTTTCCTTGTCTCTAGATCGTTCATGTTTCGCGCCTTTACTTCACCGTGTTCTTTGTCTCTTCTCTGTCCGTGGGTTTGTCCCGTCTCTCATGCTCCAGGAGAGTTGTCGGCGTCGCCTTCTCCTCGCGCAGCGGCTGCGCTGCCGGCGTTAGTCCCGCGTCTGGAGCGCCTGCTGCTCTCGGCGACGACGCAGAGTCCGTCGACGCCTCTGCAGCGCCCGGAGTCGATTTTTCAGCTTCTGTTACATTTGGCGGAGCTCCGGAGAGCAGCCTCCCGCCGGGTCGAAGCCTCGGCCTTTTCCAGGACTTCTCAGACCGCAGACACGGCTGCGAAAGTGGAGAGAAAGCTCCCTCACGTTCGTGCGTCCACAGTCTCGGCGGCGACGACGCCGCGGAGCATCCGGTGCGAGAGCATCTCGAGTGTACATACAGCGCAGACAGACGGGACGTTCCCTCAGAGCGCCGGGCCGCGCGAGCGACGCGGAGAAAGGCGCGACTCTGCGCGCGAGGAAAATGCCTTTGCAGGAAGGCGTGAAGACACCGCAGAGAGCTCTGAAGTTCTGGACGAGAAAGAGAGTCCACACGAACTTGGGCTCGTATACGGTGAGAAAGACGAATGGGGGAAGAGGAGGAAGGAGAAGAAGAAAGAACTACGAGGAGAACCAGAGCGACCGAGAGATGAGGCGAAAGACGAGAGAGATAAGGACGGACAACAGAGGAGACGTAGAATGAACGTATGAATAAGAATGAGAGAGAGAGACATGTAGAACGCACGTCGATGTGAATGTGAAAAAAGAGCTCATAGAGCGGAATGCAGAGGAGAACCATCTCACGGCCTTCACGACTGTGCCGAGTCGAGCAAATGAAGGCTTTTTTCCTCATGTGCTTTGGCACAAGTCCCTCTTTTGCGGGTGTCCTGTCTTTTGCAGACTTGTCTGGAGTCTCGGAAGTCGCGCTTCTGCGAGACATCGTCTACACTCTTCAAGGTGCGTTCCCCTGCGCTGATGCCTGGCTTCTCCGCTGTACGTACACCTGGTGTGGGCGTCCTCGAGGGGAGCGTTGCTGCAAAAGCAGAGAACAGCGGGGTTTGTCTGTGCACTCCATTCGCCGTCGCTCTGGTGTGATCTCTCCCCAGGTGTCGACGGTGTGCATGTCTTGTTCGACGAGAAGCTTCAGACGTATCTTCTCTCGCCCAAGGTATGCGCGAGTCAGAACGGTGCACTGCAAGTTGACTCAGTCGGAACGTTATTAGAGTTCGTATGATGCTGAATAGGACTTGGAATATGAGCTACCGAGGCGCAATTCTCCATGGCTGCTGAGCACCGCCCGCCCCTCCAGTGAACTTCTTAAGACAGCTGAAAGGGTTGAAGTCCCGGGACAGCTACAGTGAGGTTATTGCACATACGCGCTGTCTGCATGCGTTTCGCAGCGAACAACGTCGACTCACCAGCTGCGTATAGGGTCAATAAGTCGTTGTCTCCATCTCAAGGAGGCGCGCGTTCTCCTCGTGTCTTTTCCCCATTTCGCTGCTTCGCTTCGCCAAGTGTGCGTACCCTCTCTGTCGGCTTCGCTTCTCTCATCTGGGGTGTATGTACACCGACGAAGACGTCGAGAGTTTCGTTTTTCAGGTCCGTGCGTCGAACAGTCTTCGCGCACTCGTCTCGCATCTCGCTGGCGTCGGCGCGCTCTACCGGCGGCTCGTCCACGCGCTACAAGCCCCCGAAGTAAGGAAATTCCTGCTGCTTTCGCTCTCCCTCCAGCTCCACCCTTTCGCGGTGGCCTCTGAATTCTTCCCCGTTCTCTCTCCGACTGTCTCGTTTTCCCTCTGGAAGTCAAAGCGGTGCGAATCCAGATCCATACATCAGACTCTTCATATATATATATATATGTTTGCATGCATACGTACGCATTCAAGTGTAGGTCGTTAAATGCATAGATTCAGAGGCTTGTATATACATATGTATACAATTATATCCACATTTACACGTATTTATGCAGATATCTGTGTATGTGTGTATGTGTATGTATATGTGTGTACATGCGTCTCTGCATGCACCTTGAAGTTCTTAGGAATGTCGAGCTCTGCTGGTATGAGGAGGGACTGAGTTCGGGCAGACAGTGCGACAGAGATTGGAGTGTACGTACACCGCATCTGTGACGGTTGCGGCGTCGTGTGAAGACTTGAGGCGGATGTGACCTGAGCTGGGTTCCAAATTGCAGCCTGCGTCTTGGTATTTTTGTTTGACCTTCTTTTTTCCGCGGCAGCACGGAGGAAGCGATGCTGGACAAGAAGGGCAAGGCGTTGTGGCGCAAGCTCTCCGGCAGTGCATGCAGGAGCAACTTCAAGAGTATCACAGACTTGTCGCCGCTGTCGAGCAGGATGTTCTTCGGTACGTCGATTCTTTTTCTTCACTTGTTTTTCTTCCTTTTTCTTTGTGCGTCTGTGTCTCGCCTCCCTCACGTTTCTTTCTCTTCTCTTTCGCTTCCCTTTGCTTGCTTCTGAGGAGTGCTCCTCCGACAAGAGCGAACGACTCTCTTCGGATTTCTCCCTCTCTTTTTCTTGCCTCTCCTTACGGAGTCTCTCAGCTTTGTGTCCGCTCCTCTCTTGCCTGTGTTGTGATTTCGTCTTCAGGTCCATTTTTCGATTTCAGTCGATTCTCCTTTCTGTGCTCTCTCGCTCCTGGTTCATTTCCTTCGTCTCTGTGCGTGAAGCGAAAAGTGTTTCTCATTTTCGTAAAAGATCTGACCTCTTCTTTTCACCGGTCTTCTCGGCGTCAACATTTTGTCGAACTTCATCATTCTCGTCCTTCCTGCTTCTCGTTTTCTCTCTCGGCTGCAACTCCGCTTATCTGTTTGTGCTTCTTTTCTCCTTTTCTCTCTGCATTTGTTTTCTTTTCTGGTTCCACTCCGTCTCGATGTCCTTTTTCAGGTCCGCCGAGGACGGAGCTTGGAGCAGCATCACGCTGCGCAGATTCGCCGTCTGGCTGCAGGAACCTTTTTGTCGTATGCGTGCGCTGGCGGCGCTCGTAAGTCTCTTCTTCCTCCCTTTCTTCTGTGTTTTCCCTCTCCTTTGTTCTTTTCTCTCTTCCTCGTTGCTGTCTCCTCTTCTCTTTTCCTCTCTCCCCTCGCTGCTTTCTCCTGTCTCTCTGCCTCAATGGTTCATGTCGCCTCTTTTTTGTCTCGGTGCCTGCTCTCTCGTTTTTCTCAAGACACACATCTGTCTCCAGCCACGAAGGCCGACACCACGCATCTGCATGTATATGCACATGTTCATATACATGCGTTAATATATATATATATATACGTTAATATATATATACATATATATATGTATATGTATAATGTATGTGCACTACATGAGCACGTAGATGTATACAGTTTTATTTGGTTATTTGTATTTATCTAGACAGAGAGATCAGGAAACTGGAAAAGAGCTGCGCGTTTGCGCTCTTGGATTTTTCAGGCCGAAGAAGCGAAGGGTCTCAAAGGCGGCCCTCTCCTTTCTACCATTTACGGTCAGTTTCCGCGTACTTCTGAGTTCGCTGAGTATGAACTCGCTTCGAACAACCGAGGAGTATCTATTTTTATCCCTTTTGGATGCACGAACATGTAAACACATGTGCATCTACCTATACCTATGCATATACCTAGATATACATGCACAGATGCATTCAAATCGGCGTATGGATACATACGCCTTCCTATGGAGCAATCGAGAGACGTTTTTCTACATGCCTTCAAAGATGCGTGCGCTCGTGTCTGTTCGTTTCGAACCTCCGTCTCGCGCGAACGTTTTTTTCCTCCAAGTTGCTGAAAGCTCCTTTTCACTTTTTCCAGATACTTTTCACTTTCCTTTTAACCCTCTCCAGAGTCTCTTCACGAGTTGTTCCGAGTCTTCTTCATCTTACACACCTTGTCCTCCCACTGTTTTCAGCCCACAGCCTGCGAGGAGATCCCGAGCTGCGCGTCCTCATGCTGCACATCGTGAGTGTCCTACCAAGGCTTCTGTACCGCTGCGCATGCGGTTTTTATGGGACGAAACGACGAGCAGAAGACAGAGAAAGAGCTTTGTCACTTCCGTGGAGACAAGTGCCTCAGCAGATCTAATTAGATATACGTATCATTACATTATACATATTACATATGGATGCACGTACGCAAACATGTCTGTAGAGAAAACTAGATTTGAGGCGCTTTTGTCGATGCTCGTGCGTGTTTGTCTTTTTCGTCATACTTGTGCATCCACCATTGTAAATCTATTTATATATATATATATATATATATATACATATATATATATATACATATACATATGTATATATGTATATAACAAGTATCAATGGTCAATTCTGTCTTTTAATGCGTCCCTTAGTGTATCTATGCGTGGATCGCTGTACGTCGATATGTCTCTCTCCACATCGCTTTACCTACAACCTTGTGTATATATATATATATTTATATGCATGTATCTTTTCTGTGTAGAATGTAGTTCGTTTTCTCGAGGAAGGCTGTGTGTGTTGGTATGAATTCAAGGTTTGCGCTGGGGAACCTTGCGTTGTATGTGCATTCTGCACCTCTGTCTCGGTTTTTTCTCAGCTGAAACGCGCTGCGGAGCCTGTGACCGACATGATCCACGCCTGGATTGACCACGGCGAACTCCGGTAAAAAAGACGTTCAAAACAGCTACATGCATTCAAGAAAACAATATTTTTTCTTTCTCCATCAATTTTATTTGTTCACCTCTCGCGCAAATGCATGCACGCCTGTGCACCTATGTGCACGCATGTAGGAGCACCCTCTGCGAATCTATAAATGCGTTCATATGTGAATATATTCATATACACATACATTTATTTTATACATGTATATTCATATATATATATATATACATATGCGTAAACGTATACCCATACACATTTGTATCTCTGTCTCCGGATGCACATTTGTACCAATAGTTGTGTCTGCGATCTATGTATAATGCGTATGTGTGTATGTATATGCATTTGGACGCGTATAAACGCAGAGTACTGTTCCTCTGTACTTTTTGGAGATTGCCAACATTTAGACAAAAGGAGATTCGAGTGATAATTTCTTTCGTTTTCTCCCTTTCTGCAGAGACCCTGCGGACGAATTCTTTGTGACTCAGCGATCCCACTGCGCCGTTGAGGACCTCTGGGATAAGCGGTGAGAAATTTTCTTCGTCTCGCTTCTCCATTTTTCCACATCGTGTTTCTTCCTCCTTCCTCGCTGTCCACTATCTCTTTTCGCGTTCCTGTCTCTCTTCTCCCATCTGCTCTCTTCTTCACTGTCGTCTCCTATCTTCCTTCGTCTCTGTCTCTTTTTATTCTTTTATTCTTTATCTTCCCTCTCTTTTCTGACCTCCTGTCTGTCTCGCTTTGTTCTGTCTTCTTGGGGAACTGCTGTCTTCACATGCTACGCGAGGTATGCTGCGTGCTCTGTTCAGAAGCGTCGCGCTTCTTTCTCGTCCGAATAAAATTGTGACGTTTCATTACCTTCTGTCTCTATTGAGTCCACGTTCAGAGATGCATAAGCGTGCGACCATAATACAAATATATCGATTTACGTAGATAGATAGGTAGATAGAGTGGTCGATTGATATGAGCGACATGCGTATTTGCATGTAGATATTTGTTAGTAGACTGGATGGTTGCCGTGTCGATACATATATATATATATATATATATATATATATCGATGTATATAAGTGAATGCATTTGTACATTTGTGCGCAGGAACTGTGTGTGGGGGTCCAAGGATGCATCTGTGGGAATTGTTTGCTCTTTCAGGTACTTTGTGAACGTCGATCGCATTCCGGTTTTTTTTCCACCCTCTCTGGCCTCTGAAATTCTGCGCGTTGGCAAGAGCCTCAATTTCATGAGGTGAGACAGAAACGGAGAGATTCGCTCTGAGTCTCCCGGCACTCTCCACCTGTAACTCTCTCCTCTTGTCTTCTGCTCTCTCACCTTGTCTGCTCTTTTTCTTCTACTCTCTTTCATTTTCCTCGCTTCCCTTGGCTTTTCTATCTTCTCAGGCTGTGTATGGATCCCGCAGAGGCCGAGGCCGCAGACTTTCGCTTTCCTTCGCTGTCTGCGCCTGCGCGCGTCTCCTTCGCGGTGGAGCAGTCGAAACGGAGAACCTGCCTGCCGCCCACAGTGGAGAGTGAGCTTGCGCGGCACTGTGACGAGAACGCTCTGAGGAAAGAAGAAACCTGGAGAGGTGCAGAAGGCGGACTCCCGCGAAGTGACGGAGAGAAGACCTTCGCGGCCTTCGCCAAAGGCGACGCGGAACTCGCCTGGGTCAACGAACTCAGAGAGAAAGTCCGAGTCTCCTCAGCCACGAAAAACAAGCGGTGAGCAAGGAAAGGAGAAAGGGGAAGAAAGAGAGAGGAAGAGGGACAGAGAAGGTAAAGAGGAGACAGAAGGGAGGAAAGGATAAGGGAGAAGGAGACAGAGAGAGGAAGACGAGACGGAAAAGATGAGACACAGGAGGAGAGGACCGCGAAGAGAAGAGGAACGAGAAGGAGAAAGAGGAGCTGCCGGGGAAGTGTGCGAGAGAAAAAGCCTTTCCAAGATTTCCGAAAGACTCCTTTTTTTTCTTTAGGGTCGTCACCTGTTTGCTGGAGAAACATCAACTGCTCTTCTACCTGGAAGGCATTCGCAAGTGAGTCATCTCGCTTTTTTCCCCCTCACACACCGGCGTTCCTCCCGAGACCAGCATCCATCTGAGCGTTTTTCTGTACCCGATTGGAATTGGTAGACTTCTTCGCGGCAACGTCCTCGCTTGCCTAAGTGTGTGTCCAGTGCAGTCAGGAACACCGTGGAAAAACGTAAATGAATTCAGGGACAGCTCCCGTTGGGTCTCCCTCAACCTTCCACAAACGCCGCACTCTCGCCGAGCGTGTGTAGAGACACTCCACGAGTCCGCAGAGTCGCTGAAGGCGGGGCGATGAACCGGCGGGTAGAGCCGCTCTTGAGTGTACGTACACCGCGCGACAGAGAACGAGAGAGAGGCGCTGGTGTGGTGCTCTGAGAGACGGGAGATGATCGCTGTGTGTTTGTAGATTTATTCTTCTGGAGGACGGCGAGTTTACACGAAGTCTGTTGGAGGCAGCTGAGAGCCACGAGGAGCAGCGACGCTCGCAGTCTGCAGAGAGAGAATTCCAAGGCTTGTGTGCTGAAGGAATCGCAGCTCAACCTGCCATCCTCGCTGCAGTCGACGCTGCTGCGAGAGGAAGTGAGACACATGACTGTTTCCTCTTCCCTCCTTTTCTCCTTTCCTCTCGATTTCTTCTGTGCTTTTCCTTCTTTCTCTCTTGTTCTGCTAATACCTCTGTACATGCGTATACATTTGCATATACGCGTGATACGCGCATGCGGAGAGAAGGATATATATATATATATATATATATATTCATATTTATATCTGCCGAAATACATATGTAGGTATTGAATGAGATGCTTGTGTCTGTCTGGGTATCCTTGTTTCTCTCTCTCGAAATCCTTGTGACTGTAGTTGCTGAGATGTCTCTTGCGTCCGGTTGTATATCCACCTCTGCTCTGTCTATGCTCCACACAGGCGTATTGTCTTCTCTGTCTCTGCTTTTGCAGGCGGAGCAGGTGCCGCGTTGTCGGAGATCTGCCCTGCGTTGCTGCATGCGCTGCGGGTGCGGTTCCCGCCGGCGCCGGTGTCGGGGGCGACGGCAGGCGAGGCTGTGGGGAGTGTCTCCGCGCAGAGGTGGAACGAGTTTTACCTCGACTTCAAGCTCGGGCCGCCGCTCTCGTGTGTGTGTACACCCGGCGTGATGGGGGCGTTCCATAAGATGTTTTGCCTGCAGTGGAAGCTGCGTCGCGCGGCGCATGCAGTGACGAGTGCGTGGCTGCAGGGTCGGTCGCTGTACCGCCTGCAGCAGGCACTGCAGCAGCGGAAAGAGAAGCGCGTACGCGAGAACAGGCAGGCGGCGAACTCTGGACAAGGGAACTCCGCGCGGCAAGGGCCGTCAACGCCTCGCGGAATCTCCAGGCGACGGTCGCGGACGCCGACGCCTGCGCGAGGCAGCGCGTCGCTTCGGCGAGAAGAAGACGGTCGAGACCAGCCGTTCCTGTGGGAGAAACTCCGCGAGAAAGAGGAGCAGGAACAGCAGAGCATCGCGCAACAAAGGTGTCTCGGTCTCGTCAATGAGGTCGCTCAAGCCCTTTCCCACCTGCAAGTCTACCTCGTCGAGGATCTGCTCAACCCCACCTGGAGACGCATGATGCGCCTCCTCATGGCGTAAGAAAAAAATTCCCTTAAAAAACAAGCTCTCTTCAACTGTGCAGGTGCATGCATCTCCACGCAGCGACCTACATAGAGATAAACAAACATTTATACATTTATACATACATATATATTGAGGTAGTACGCATATGTTTCTACTTTTATAGTTGCCGATGCGAGTTTGCCGGTGTCCAAATATATACACATATACGCAGATGTATACATACATACATACATACATATATATATGCATCAATGTGATATATCCATGCATCTGCATCTTTTATATATACAGATATACATACATATACGTATATATATATATATACTTGGGTGTGTGTATGTGGATGGATCCTCGTATGTGGAGTTCTGTTTGTGTTTGTGGCTGAAGGGAAGGAGAATGTCAAAGCAAGGTGTTTCGGTTGTCACTGCAGGTTTGCATGCGGACTGCCGTTATCTAAACGAATGTGTACAAACAAAGATGTGTGTGTGCATGGCATTGCATTTATGTCCTTGTGGGGCAGAGTCTGTATTCGTCTGTGGTGGAAGCGTCGCCACTGGCGCGGGTCTTGTGTCTGTGCGAAAAGGATGGAACGTGTATGAATGCATGCAGTCGAGGAGCCTAGGTTTGAGTTTCGCTGTGAAACTGCTCAAAGAAAGGGGGAGACGTCGGCGGGCGGGGCAAGAGGAAATTGGAGGCGGCGCGAAGACGAGGACCTCCAGTGGCGCCTGTCTGCGCTGTGTGTGCTTGCCAGATGCAACGACTTCGACGAACTCCTGGCCGTACACCAGCAGTGTGTCGAGACGCTCTCCGTAAGCGAGTCGCGCGCGTCGCGGGGGAAATCTACTTTTGCAAGGCAGGCTGGGTCGCGGTGCCGGAACAGAAAGGAACGAAAACCGCGGGTTCCTCGTTTTCACACGGCTCTAGCGCCTTCTGTCGACGAACGTGTATCGAGTCGAGAAATAAGCATGCAACTCTCCACGTACACACAGATCTTCGACATCGAGAAAGAGGAAGAGAGGCACCCCCGTACGTATGTGGATACGCATGCATGTATGTCTCTGTATACGCGGAGACAGACGATGTCCGTGAACGTTCGAGACGCGATTTGAGAGTCGCGAAGCTCTCTGCGTGGCTGCTTCTCCTGGTGTCCGTACACTGCAGGACGGGATGTTCCTCTACGACGCAGAGACGCTTCAGAGTCAGCTGCAGGCGCAGCAGAACGCTTCGACGGTCGGCGCCGCGGGAGGACCCTCGACCAGCGCATGCAGCAACCCAATTATTATGGCGCTCATCCAGGAGCTCCTCTTCTTGGTCTCTCAAGTGACTGCAACGGCGGTACGAGTCGTGCTGGCACCTCTCGAATTCGGAAGAGACGCTCACCACCGCTCGTTCAGACAGGCGCGATGTAGCTGAGCTGTTTCGCTCTCTCGTATTGCCTGCCTTGAGTTTCTCTTCCACTTGTGTGTATGCTGCTCTCCATCCCTGCTGGTGCCTCTGTCATCTGTCTGTGTCTCGCCTTGAGAGTCATTCGCCTCGCCTCTGGAGCCTCTACGGCAGGAGCTCCCGTGTGACACAAGAAGAAAGCGAGTGCAGTATCCTAGGTACTATAATGTCTCTGTTTATTCGATTTGAGTTATACAGTGTGGTAAACACCACGGTGTCTCTGTTTGTGCGATTCGAGACGTCCCGAGAAGAATTTCCTTTCTTCTTTTTCTGCTGGGAACGCCTTCTCTGCCTTGCGTCGCCGCCAGTTGGGTTCGTTGCCCAATGCCGCGCCTGCGCGACACCGCACTCGGGTGTGTGAGGTATCTGTGTTCGCAGCGAACTTTGTTTAGCTCTTTGGAGGCCGCGGCGACGGACTCAGACGAGGCGCGAGGGCAGCGCGAGCGCGAAGCAGCAGCGGCGGGGGCGAGTCAGACGCTGCAGCAGATTCAGCCGCGAGTTCGAGGAGTTCTCCTCGAGCTTCTTCGGCAGATCGAAGTGAAACAGGCGCATGTGCGGTCGCGCGCAGGCGCCACCGTCAAAGGCGTCGCGTTCGGTGACCGAGGAGACGCTCTACGGTGAGTGAGGAGCAGATGTGAGCAGAACGCGAGAGAGGCCGACGGATGACAACGAGTGCAGACCGACTCAGTTCTGAATGGCTGCTGCACACCACACTCCGCTGGGCTGTTGGAGACAGCTGAACGCGGTGGCTTTCGATCTTCTTTCCACTTGCAACATCGTCTTTGTTCCGGTCTGCACGCGGTTTCTTCTCTTCAGAGCTCTGCGTTGCTCGCTGGATTTCAACGCGTTCTACGATCACCAGGCGCAACTGGCTGCAGGGAGTCCGCCGTTGGTGTTGCTACCGGCTCTGTCTCCAGCGGTATCTCCGGTGTCTCCGTACCATCCCGGCGCGTCAAGTCTCTCGTACCCCACACTGCTGCGGCGCGCGCTTCCGGGCGTCGCCGCCGCGTTCCTCCCGAGTGGACAGACCGCCGGGCAAGAGAAGTCGCACCAGGTTTTGCTGCAGCTGTTGCTTCTCCACCAGCGCCGACAGCAGGAAGACGAGCAGCGCGGGTGCATGCAGCCTGACGGCGCAGCCGGCCGGCGCGCGACGCCGAGTCCGGCGGAGAAGCGGCAAGAAGTCCCCGAAGGAGACGCGGAGAGAGACGACGGAGAGGGAGAAGACGCTCGCTTCCTTCGCCAGGAGATGCGGCAGCAGGAAGAAAGGCATGCGGCGCTGTTGCGCTGTTTGCCTTGGCTGCGAGAGAACGACGCGCACAGAGGCAGGGGGAAGACGCCTTCCAGTCTGGGAGGCGCAGCGAGTGGATCTCAGGTGTCGCTGTCTTCTGGAGAGACGCCGGGAGTTTTGCCCTCGCGAGGCTGCTGCGGAGACGAGGGAGAAGTTCGCAGAGAGCCTCCAGGACGAGAAATCCGCTGCGCCCCGCGACTCCTCACCGCGCGCGGCCGACGCGAAGACTCGCCGAGCCCAGACAAGGCACGGCGAACAAACGAGGCCGCGCATGCAAGCAAAAGCGGAGCGGAGTTTTTTGAAGGAGAGGCGGAGGCGCGTGCATGCAAGGCGCGAGAAAGCCTTCCAAGCAGAGGCTACGCCGAAGGACCCACACGACCCCCGAGCGGACCAGCGAGTCCAGAAGACTTTGAGTTCGGAAAATGCCGCCGAGCTAGAGTTCTCTCGACCGACGGCGCTTCGCATGGACAGAGTCGATGAAAATTGCGTTCTTCAGAAGAAGAGAATCGATGAAACGAACATGGTTTTAAAGGGAGCGAATCGATGAAAATGACGTGGTTTTAAAGGGAGCGAATTGGGGAGAAGAACGCTTTTCAAAGGCTAGACGCAGTCAAGACGTAAGCTACGTTTTTCACAAGGAGAGGGCATGTTAAGAAGAAAGAGGTAGCTTTTCTCAGGAAGAGAGTCGCTGAAGAATGAAGTGCATTGTTAAGTTTCTCTGACAACTGTCTCAGAGGGGTGTTTGCATGAGGAGCTTTCGCGTGAGCTTGGTGGCTTCCGGCACGGTGAGATCCTGCCGACTGCGAGAAGAAGTATCTCTCGGAAAAAGGCATGTTTAGCGAGGTAGTTCGCGCGGGCGAGTTTTCTCTTTACCTTGTCTTGTCGCTTCCACTCCGTGGCTACGGTGGACGTTCCTCGCAGAAGATCTGTGTTTTTAAATTGTTTGCTGCGGCTGAGAGTAGAGGGGGCTGGCTCACTTCGAGGTGGACGACACTGCGAAGGCCGAAACGTCGGTCAAAAAGAAAGCGAGCAGCAAGAACTCGACAGTCACACACAGCGACTACGCAGCGTCGGCAGCAGCGTCGAATTGCAGTGCAGTCGAGGGTGTCCGTGAAGGAAGGAGACGGTAGAAAATCGCAGTCCAACAGTAGCGCGGCTTTCTCTCTCGACACAGCAGTCGAGTTCCTCTCCAGCCCACACAGACGCCTCCTCTGTTGACACATATACGTAAACATGCAGAACTAGATGAAGAGGCGCCTTTAGTTTTCGATGGATGCAGAGTCCTGTTGAGGTATGGACGACTTGTTCGTTCTCACTCGCTGTCGTAGATGTCTCGCCATCTCCGGTCACTTTCGGAGAGCAGGTCTCTCTTCTCAGAAAGCGCGTTCCCCGCGTCTGGGAGTCGCAGATGTGTATGTGTGTCTCGGCGGAGGCGCGCAGAAGTTTGCGAGAGTGCGTCGCTGCCAACGGAGAAATGTCGGAAGCTGCAGAAAGACCCTCCCCCCTCTGTCTGTCCAGCGGCGCGCGGTGCAGCGCGACTCTCGCGAGTGCAGAGAGAAACATGCAAGAGAGTAAGGCACCTGTGCAGCAGCTCTTTGGAGATCCAGACGCTTGGTTGGTCTTCTCTGCCCTGCTCTGAGATGAGATTACGCATCAGTGCTTGCTCTGGAATTGCAGCAGAACAGATGATATGGGGACGAGAGTGAGGTCACGATGCTCGGCGCAGTCGCTCGAAACAGGAGTTCAACTCGCACTGGGTGTCGCTCCCCGGAAGAGCCGGAAGAGTCTTGTTGCACACAAGTGACCAAGGTCCGCTTGAAGAAGTCTTCTTTCCGTCCAATTAAAAGCGGAAGCATAATCGCTGCGCAAGAGGCGACTCCTGCCCCATGTTCGCCCCTCTGTTTCCCAATAGTGGCACAGAAGCCGTAACACAGTCGGTACGAAGTCGAAACAAGGCAGTTGATGGTGAACCACTGGCTGAACAAACCACGGATCGGACTCTTGTTGGCCTCGCACCTGTTTAGTAACTGGATGGACGCGTTT
The DNA here is from genome assembly GCF_000006565.2 of Toxoplasma gondii ME49. Lineage (NCBI taxonomy): Eukaryota > Apicomplexa > Conoidasida > Eucoccidiorida > Sarcocystidae > Toxoplasma > Toxoplasma gondii. The sequence goes on along the minus strand of NC_031479.1, from coordinate 1,068,275 downwards.
GACTCAGCGCGCGGCTTCGGCCTGAGAGCCTCACTAGTAGCCACTGGCTGGCGCACAGATGCTGAGACAGTGTCCTCTCTCTGTGATTTCGCGGTCTCTCGCAATGCTCGGAGGCAAGCAGAAACGGTTCTGACGAAAAGGACATCCTCAGAGGCTTGCAGCCGCCGACCGTCTTGTGGCGACAATACACACTGGAGTTCACGCATATGAAAGTATAGAAAAAATACATACATATAGAGAGCTGTATATGCTTCACTGTGTGCACAGGTGCAAATTCATCTTCTCACAGAAGAGACCGTGTCTCCACACGGAGACTGCAGCGTCTTGTTCGACGGTCGCGACTTCTTGAAGAAGGGTGGAAAGAGTTTGAGCCTGTCGCATTTTCCAGAGAACGGAGGAAGTGGAGACTCGGAAAACAAGAAATCTGTTCAGCGGTGTCGCTGTTCGCTTTTTCTTCTTCGCGGGTGCGTCAGAGCGTCCTTGCGCAAATGTCGAGCGCGCGCATGCGGTGTCGCATCGCACGAGTGTGACGTCTCTCGCTGAGTTTCTCCTGCGTTTTTTAACTGAGAGCCTCTCTCCGTTGCGTTTTTTCTCTCTTTGACCTTTTTTCTCGGTGTCTCTCCCGCTGTCTTTGCCGGGGGCTTCGCCGCGACACGCGCGCAGCGCTGCTCTCGCGTATTTTTTTTTTGTCGGCATGCACAATCTGTTCCGGAACGGGGAGGTAGAAAAACTCGACGCACACAAACCGTTGGGGGCTCGCTGCCTCCACGGATGTGAATCCTTTCTTTCGCATCTCCTGAAACGTCTGCGTGTCTCGGGAAGAGAGAGGAAGGTGGAGGTCCATCAGCAGCTTCTGCACAGACGACTGTCTGGAGAAACGACGCGGAGTTTTCTCCACAGGAAGGGAGTACGAACTCGCGGCCTCTCCGCGCGTCTGTCGTGCGGTCGACTTCTTGCATGAGTTCTGTTCTTCCCGGCAGAATCGAGAGAAGATCCGGCACCACTCGACGCCTCGCTTTCCGGACAAAGTCGTTCAGAGGATCCACCTGCGACAAGCTCGCGGGTCAAGAGCGGCGCACAGGCGTCGCGACGCCTCGCTCGGTCTTCTGTCGCTTTTTAAAGACTGTCCAAAACGCTCCCGTCCGTCAGAGCACGGGCAACAAGCTCGCTGGCTCACAAGGAGCCTTCTTTTCTTATCCGTTCCTCTCTGGCTCAAGAAAACTTGGATTTCTGCACAGCCTCCAGCCACACGAGTGGAGAGGTCAGTCCTGTTCGCTCTGCCTCTCTCCTCTCTCCTCTCTTCTCTCTTCTCTTTCTTCTCTTTCTTCTCCTCTCTCCTCTCTTCTGTCTTCTCTTTCTTCTCCTCTCTTCTCTTTCTTCTCCTCTCTCCTCTCTTCTGTCTTCTCTTTCTTCTCCTCTCTTCTCTTTCTTCTCCTCTCTTCTCTTCCTTCTCCTCTCTTCTCTTTCTTCTCCTCTCTTCTTCTCTTCCGGTGTCTGTTGCGTCTCTGACGATGAGGAGAGGGGAGTTACAGAGATTGAGGAGTGTCGGAGAGCGACAGCTGGAGACTCTTTCTGGAATCTGTCCGTGCAGAGTTTTTTTCGGCGCGCCACAGCGTCTCGTTGCCTTCCCCAATCTTTGGAGAGGAGTTTCGCGTCTCACCTTTGCCTGAGGTGCCGTTGTCCTTCTACGATGGCGACGCCCTTTCGAGGCTCGGCGATTCTCTCTCGTCGAGAGGCACAGAATCGCCTGTCTCATGTGCTTTTTCCTTCCTCTTCTTCCTTCTCTCCCTTCTCTTTTTCCTCTTTTTCCTCTCCTTCCTGTCCGTTTGTGCGACAGAGTCCGTTGCGAGACGCCTCGTGGTCTTCGGAGGCGTTGCCTCTTCTCCGCCGTCGTCTGTCCTCGGCTTCGCGTCCGTCTGCCGCTGGGAACTCCAGCGTCTGTCGCGTCTTCTCGATTCGCTCCTTCCCTCTCCTTCGCCGGCGCCGCTGCATACAGTCTCGCTTCTCTCTTTCTTCTCGCGGCTTCGCCTCGCGATCTGACTTTGACCTTCCCCTCCGGTCCTCTCGAACGACTGCGACCGACGCGGAGAAACGCCGCGTGTCTGCTCCTCTTTATTCTTCTTCCTCGTCTTCTTCCTCGTCTTCTTCTTCTTTGTCGTCTTCTGCTCTCGCTGGAGAGCCGCCAGGGACAGAGCTCGGCGACTCTCTTGCGGAAGAAGGAGTTCGCGCGAGCACCGGCCATCACGCAGAGAAGGCGAGGAAGAGGCGAAGTCTCCCCGATCACTTCCCTGTCCTCCTCGCGAGTCTCCCTTTCGACTCCGCAAATGTAGACAAAGCTGCGGCGCTTGCCGCCGGGACCTTTGCTTCTGTGGAACGCAGCGAGCCAGTGCAACAGCCTTTCCTCTTCCTCGATCCTGTGGGGGTGTACATGCCGGTGCTGACGCACTGCAGTTTACACACTCGAGGCGAGGGCGACTGCCCCGAGACCGACAGGCGAAGAGCCAAAACAAAGTCCGACACAAAAACAGACGGAGAAGAAAAAGAAAAAGAGACAGATGGAGAAGGAGAGAGAGGAGAGTGTGGGGGAGGCGTTGGTGTTGAAGACGTAGGACGGTTCCGACTCTTCGACAGACACAGGCTCGTCGAACTTCTCCCAGAAGGCCTCGCAGGTGAGGAGGCGCGAAAACAGGACACACATGCAAAACCACGTATACATACATATATATATATATATATAGATAGATAGATAGATATAGATATAGATGTAGATATAGATATAGATATATATATTGATATATATATGGCTCAATAGAAGGTTGTGTAGTGTGTGTCTCTCTGGTTTCTGCATGATGGCCGTGTTTGCTTTCAGCGCATACGGAAAACCTCCACATGTATATATATATATATATATAATATATACATATATCTATGTGTAGATATATACATATAAAGCTAAAGACACATAAAGTCCTCCATATAAATATAAGCACGTAAAATCCTGCTTTCATGTATATATATATATATATATATGTATATATACGCGTATAAAACTGAAAACTGTGTAGGTGTGGACGTCTGTTTTCAGGTGAACTTTCTCGAGACGTGGAGATGATTCCCTCGGCGACGAGTCCGATAGGAGTGATGCTGAGGAAGGCGACGCTTGAACTGCAGATGCAGCTCGAGCTGTTTGCACGCGTGCATGCAAAGTCGAGCGCAGACACCCGAGGGGAAACTCCACTCCCGAGAAAGAGGAAAGAAACGCGCAAAGACGGGGAGAGAGACGCGCGCGAGAAGAAGAAGGACGAAGGAAAAGACAAAGACGGAGGTGTGGGGGGGAGGGGTCTCGAAGAAATCGGCTCAAGACGTTCCGAGGACGAGTGGAGAGAACGCCTTTCTGAACTGCGACCATTCGACGCTCGTCTCGCTGCAGTGCAGAGAGGGTTCCTTTTGGATGGCCACCGAGGCGTCGGCAAAGTGAGAGCTTTTTTCTCCTGTGTTTTATGAGAGAAGGAAACGCACGGAAGCCTGTGGTTTCTCAAACAGAAGAGATGGCTTCTGCTGTCTCTGAGGCCAAGATACAGCGGTGAAAAAGAGGAAGCGAGCGAATACGCGCGCCTCGCTAAGACGGATTTCCTCACGGAGAAGGCGTTTGCGCTGCTCTTCTCGCAAAGCGGAAAACCGGAGGCTGCGGTGTCTCGAGTCTTGAAGAGCGTCTCTGAAAGCCGGATGCTGTCTGCTTCCTTCTTGCTTTCTGCTGGATTGTCTTGCACTTCCTGCACCCGCTAACGTCTCACAGCGGCCTGACCATGTCTGTTAACAGAAATCTGTTTTCTGAAGAGTGGGTGGAGAATACTGTCCGGAGGAAGGTTGGAAAGCCACCCTTCTTCGGGAAGTTGCGCTTTCGCGCGTTCTCGCGTTCTCGAGTCCACAGCTAAAACCCAGAGCGTCCATTCTCTTGTCTAAATTCCTTTGCGTAAATGTTTTCCCTTGCTCAAATTCTTTTCTGTCAGAGCTGCGTGCTGAACTACTTGATTCCCTGGGCGAGGGAGAACAACTGGCTGGTCGTCTACGAGCCTTTGCCGTCGCGATATGCGCGCGAAATCGGAGACATCAAACGCTCCTCCGCTGGGGTGTACATCCAGGTGAGAAAGCGAGACTTGGATGTCTTCTCTGCGTTGGCGGATCCTCGCTCCGAGTCGGGGGATTCGCCTCTGGTTTTTGAAGCTCTCTGTACGCTAAACGTTTTCAAAACAGAGCGGCATGCCTTTCCAAGGGATATTTAGAATTCAGAATCTTTTGCCTCTGCGAGCGACTCCTTCCCCGGCGCTTTGAGCTCGTCGGCTGTCCTCACTTTTCCCTGCATCCCGAGAGAAATACATTTCTCTCCTTCAAATAGAGATCTATCGATTCTATGCGTGCGTGTATCTACGTATGTATCTATGTATCTTTGTATCTATGTATATATATATATATATGTATACGTAAACAAGTATTCGTTTATATTCAACAGATCGACATTGTGTACAAGCGTAAACAGCTGTCGGCTACCATAAGCACATGTACATTTTTTTTATATATGTTTGTCTGTGGTGAAGGAATGTTGTCACGCTCTTCTTTGCACTGCTCTCACTTGTCGTTTCTCAGTCGTCATTCTCCCAAGAATTTCTGGAGCGGCTCGGCCGCTTCAACAGGCGCCTCCTGGAGGAGTTACCTGTGGCGCGGCGCTGCTACGGCCAGGCCGCACTCGACGGGGTACGCGAAGAAAAGCGAGGACAATCAGACACCAGTTCGGCAATCAGCATCGTCTGCTTCCTGATGAGAATAGACTTTCTGTCACGACTGTTCCCTCGCTACAGCTCTATGTCATATGCGTGTATCTGTCTAAAAAAGCTATACGTGTAGCTGTCTCTCGCCATACCACATACACATGCCTACACATATATATATATATATATATGTACATATATGTATATATTTGTATATATATATGTATATGTTTCTGCGTTTATCGCCGCAACTGCGTATACAGGCTGTGCCTTTTCAGAGTCAGAAACGAAGTTCTCTTCTTTGGCTTCCTGCGTTTGCTGCTTTCGCGTCCGGCATGCGTATGCGCTGTTCCCTTCAAGTTCGAGCGATTCTTCTGTGTCTCTGTCAGGTTCACCGGCTGTACGCCGAGCGCAGCTACCACAGTTTGTTGGAGAAGGCGCTGGAGAAGGATCTGGACGAAATTCGAGAGCAGAGAGACGAAGAGTTGAAGAGAGGTTCTCCCCACTCTGGCAAAGACGCAGATCTCCTCGACTCTCAGGTATCCGCCGACATGCGCACGAGCGTGATTTCCGTGTCAAGAGTGTCTCTTTCGCTCTCTCTTTTCACTCGTTTGTTCGCTCTCCATTTTCACTCGTTCGTTTGCTCTCTCTTTCCTCCTTGGGCCGGGGGTGTCTGCTGACGCTGGCTTCCGGCTGTCTCGCTGCTCTCTCAGCAGCTGCGGTCGTAGACAGTCTGTCTCACAGGACACAGGGGAGCTGGAGTCGATGGAAGAACTGCATGCGTTTCTCCCAGACGAAGAGGCTCCGCGCGAGCGCTGCCCCTGAGGCGCAGAGAGGCGGCGCACTGCCTTCGTGTAGAGTTCAGGTTTTTCTCGCAGTTGCGTGTCTAAGGCGACGAGGGGACAGATGGTATGCAACGCGGTGGAAAAGAGCTGGTGCAGAGCAGAGAGAACTGTGGAGCGACTGACGATGCGTTCAGCTGCGCGAGGAGATTCTGCTGGCGCGCGAGCGCTTGGCGCTGTGGCACACGTATCGTCGAGAAGTCTCGATTCCCTCCATGAAGTAAGAGAAGAAGAGGGGACAGGCCAGGCAACAGAGCGGTCGAGGAAGACAGACGCGGACGGAAGGACAGACCGAGTGTGGGGAGGAGGAGAGAAGGGAGAAAAAGACGGAGAGCAGGAAAACCAAGGGGAGAGAAGAAGGAACAAGATGAGAGAAGAGGAGGGTCAGGGAGGAGAAAGTTGCCTGTATTTGCAGGAACTCTCCAGTGCGCGTTTTCGTTCTTCAGGTCGCGTCTTCCGAATCCAGCGTCGGTCTGGGAAATAGCAGAATTTGGATTACAGAACGAGGCGTTCGCCACCCAGGCGCTCTACGAAGTTTGGGAGCAGCTGAAAAAGCAAACGCAACTGAATGTCCTCATCGCAGTCGGTCAGTGTTGTCTCCACGCTCGCTGTGTCCATTTTTTTCAGAGTCCTTTTCTCTCCTCTTTTCTTACAAAGGAGCGCGGTGTTCTCGCTCTCTTCTCTCTCTCTTTCTTCCCTTCGTTTCCAGATTTTTCTTCCGTTTCGTGTCTTCTCTCTGCTCTCTCATTTTCTCCTTATTCGCCTCTCCTCTGTCCTTCCTTCTCGCTCCTCTGTCTGTGACGTTTTCGTCGCTGTCTGTCTCTCCGCGGGGCTCCACAGCTGCCGGGCGTGACCTTTTGAAAGGCTGCGGCTGGCTGGCGCGGAGAAAAGAAAGAACCGACAGAGGCGAAGAGAACCGCGGGATCTGCGAGTCCGTCCGTTCACGCTTGGAATCGAAGTGACGGTTCTCGAGACCTGGTTCAGAAGCAGAAGTCGACTTTTGGTTGTGACGATCGCTTGTGGCGCAGACGAGTGGAACGAGTGCTTTCCGGTCAGCGAATACGTCTCGATGCGCTACGAAGGCACACGGTTCAACGGCCATATCCCTGCCTTCCACCTCTCCACGCCGCGGCTTCTCTCCCGCTTCGACGATGCCCAACAATTTCAACGAGGTCAGTCTCTCTCTCCTCTCTTTCTCTCTCTCTCTCTCTGTATTCATATATACATATATACATATATATATACATATATACATACATACATATATATATATATACATTATATATACATATATATACATATATATATATATATATATGTACATCTTTCGCTCTGAGTGTGGCAGTGACTTTTTTGTGGAGACGGTCGAGGTGCAGCGCGTGTCTGCTCGCTCCTCTCTAGAAGGCACAAGAAGCCAAGCGGCAGTCTTTTCCGGCGGCTTCGGTGTCAAATGAGAACACAGGAAACGAACAGAAGAAGTCGACGGGTCCGGTCCACCTTTCAACGCGTCTCTTTTTTTTTCAGGCTTGAAGATCTGCGCAACCTCCTGGCGCCGCTCGAATCGGCGCGACTACCGGCCGGACCTGTTGGGCGTGCGGTGGGCGCGAATCTCCGAATCGACAGAAGAGAAGAAATACGAGAGGAGAGAGGGATGTCCGGAGGGGAAAGGAAGAGGAGGAAGGAGGGAAGGAAGGGAGAAGGCCTGAGAGTGCCTTCGTCTCCAGATAGCGAGGCTTGGTGCAAGAAAGTCGTAAGCTCTCGTGCGCCCATGGTTGCCTCTCTTCAGATGTGGAGGCGACAGGGAAGCGTTTCTGTTTCTCTCTTGTTTCTGCAGACAAGAGGAGATTCGAACTGTGCGCAATTTCTCGCCTCTCGAGTTCGCCAACTTTGTCGCGTATTACCACAAAAAGAAAATCCTACACGAGTTCCCCCGGGAAAAACTCGATTATTTCTACATGCTCTCTGGTGAGCGAGGGGTCGACTCCAGTCTCGTCAAAGAACGCAGCCGCTTTGGTGTATGTACAGCTGTTCAGAGAGGCGCGGTGGGAAGCATAGGCTTCTATAGAGAGAAAAGGGTGTAAGGTTTTTTGCCAAGAAGCAGCAGATGAGTTTCGTAGAGCAGGTTTCGACACAAAAGACAGGTGATGTGTGTGTTCCCTCCGGTACGAAGGAGAACCGAAACATTTTTTTGTGTTCTTGAAAGCAGTGCATGCGTTGCAGCGAGAGAAGCGAATTCGGCACTGCGAAACACCGTTCGCATTCTCCTGCCCTGGCTCCTTTCTCCAAATGAATGGTGCATAATTGTCTTTTCCTTCGACACGAAAGTTGCTCCGGTGCCTCTGCGTGGAGTGCGGTGTGCGTACAGGTGGGAACGGCTTTCAGGCGCGGCGCCTCTTGGCTTCTCTGTACTAGCTGAACTGAGCGCGCGGCTCGCTTTTTCTCGAGCCGACCCGGCTTTCTTTGTTTGAGGCCTTCTGCCTCGTCTCCCTTTCTTCGTGTTTATTCTCTTGCGTTCGGTCTATGGCCTCTGTCCATTCTCTTTTTTCGTTTGTCCACTTCTCGAGCCCTTCCCCTGGTTTCCACCTGACTTGTTCTCGCTTTTTCCTCATGACCTCGACTCAGGTCCGTGGAGCGCAGGTCTGGTCGCGTTCCTTCTCAAAACGAAACTCGACAGTTCCTCACTTTCTTTCCAAAAGTCTCTCGGAGAAACGCCGAGAAGGCCCTCTACGCACGGACTCTTTGGCGGGGGGGAAGAGGAGAGTCCAGAAATGACGGCTCTCTTCCAGCAACCCTGTCAGACTGAACGTTTCCGCATGCGAGGAAAAGGGATTGAACGTCTCGCGGCGAGCGCAAAGTACAAACAGAGCAGAGGCAGTCTCGTTGTATGCAGCTCCAGACAGCACGCGAACACAGAAGAAAAACAACTCGGGGGAGGTCACACCTTCTTTTCAAGATTGAAATCCGGTGGCAGCGTCGCCAGAGACGGACAAACGGAACCTTCTCCTTTGCAACTCACTCCTCTTTTCAGCGTCTGCATGATCTCAAAGTGCATGCGAGAAGCGACGAATTCTGGCTAGCACAGCGAGACGCTATTCTTTCGTCGCACAGCGAGATGCTATTCTTTCGTCGCGCAGCGAGTGCCACCGACGGGCAAAAAGAAGACGTTCTTCGTCCACCCAGCCGGAGCCCAGACTCCAAGGGGAGCGGCTCGCGGGGACTCGCAGGTGCAGAGAAAAAAACTCGCGACGGAACGGATAGGAAGAGAGAACAGAGAAGCGACCGAGCTACGGGACTCCGGGGGGGGGAGGGTTCCTCGACTGTACAGACACGGCAGTCTGCCCTCCATGCTTGCAGTGCGCTGGAAGCCGCGTTTCTCTCGAACATAAACAAGGTACCTACGTTTGCACCTCTACATGCATGTACGTTTGTCTCTGAATTGACGAGCGGACTCATTTTCTGAAGACAAGGTCCTGAAGGAAGTTGAGTGAGGGGTCGAGACAGAGCGTTGGAAGAGAAGAATGAAAATGGAGGAGATCGACGCCCGGAGGGTGGCGGATCGACTGGCAGGTCGTCAGAAGTCGCCTGAAGGCACTCGTCAGCTGCAGAGCGGCGGCTCCAGGCGCGTATCTCAGTTTCTCCTCTCCGCTACGCGTCTTTGGACCGCAGAAGCGAGGTCCTTCTGCTGGTCTTCAGAATGAAGAACCAAACGATGAGGAATTGGGCCAGGGCGAAGAAGAGGGAAGCTACGAACATCTGCGAGCCACAAAAACACCGACAGCAACGGACCTGTGTTGAGTCGAACCTTTGTTGAGACGGACCTGTGGGTGCGAAGATGGAGCAGTGGAGCTCTCTGCGCCAAAGAGGCGTTGTGATGAATGGACACCGCGAGGCTTCGGGAGGTCCACTGCCGAGTCCCACTGCTTTTCCGTGAACATGGGGACCTACACTCTACAGGTGCTGCGTGGAGATTTCAGCAGCGCGTATCCCGACGGGGGCGTCGGCTCTCCTTTTACAGGTTCCGTTCGACGCAGACACCCTCAGACTCAGCCGTGTACCGTGGCGGCTCTCTATTCCGTGACACAGGTCCATGCGTTCACTTCCTTTTGCGTACGACGCGCACTTCCAGGTTGAAGCTTCGAAGGGAGAATCTCACGAGAGAATCGATTCGCAGCTGCGTGACTGCGTGCGAAAACGGAACTGCGCAACGGTCAGAGGCCCTCGTCGGCGACTTGACAGAGACGCGAGGCCTCGGATGTTTTTCTTACTGGGAAGAAGCTCGGTTTGCCGAGGAACTCGATCTCGTAGCCGAAGAAAAGCCACGCAAAGTGCGTCGCCTCAAAGAAAGCCAGAAGCCTCACGATCTGCCAGCAAGTCCGCTGTACATACACTCGAGGCACCGCAGAGCCACCATCAACTTCGTCTCCGTCTCCTCTTCTGGACTCTTCACCACGAGTCAACCTCAAACGCATCCTCTCAGGACGCTTCTCCCCACAGGCATTTATCCATCTCTACATATATATATATATATATATATACATATGTACATATAGATATATATATAGATATATATGTATATGTATGTGTGTGTGCATCTACATGTGTAGGTGCGCATGTAAAGGTTTCTTGACTGAATTTCATTTCACGAAGAAGTGAGTGGTGGTGAACGCGCGGCTTTAGTCTTTGCAGATTCTCTTCCCCATCTTTCCGATAACGAAGACTCAATCTCTGTCGCTGGAATTCTGATCGTTTTCCCTTCCTCCAGATCCTCCTCCGCGCGCCATCTGCGTCGGTTCACCAGCTGTCATGTCTGTTCATCAGAAGGATGACTTCACAAGAAAAAAAACTTTCTTCCTCTCCTTGCCCGGCCATCGGTCTCTCAGACTCCTCGCTCGTCGTTCCTTGGGTTGTGTTTCCTCTCGCTAAATCTTGCTGTCTCCGTATCTCGTTCGTACTATCGCTGTCTCTGCTCCTGTTCTAAATCTTGCTGGCAGTCTGGAGATCCGAGTACTTGCAGACACGGCGCCAGCTTAGACGATATGATTTCCGTGGATCGGATCTCTCCATCTTTTCTCACCGGCCGCATGTCCGTGCTGGCGACGGCGAAGGGCAGGAGCGCGAGCCACCACAGGAAATACTGCGAGACAAGCAAGCAGAAGTGTGTGTGTGCTCTTGGATGGAAGCCGCCTCAGGGAGAAATTCGGAGTTGTCACTTTTATTTTTCCAAAGTGAGACGGAACGCACTTCACGAAAATCCGCGCGGCATGCACCTCGTGAGGGTGCGTCCATCCGAAGCCGTCGAGCCGGAGAATCAGCGAGGCGAAACGGAAAGAAAGAAGGAAAGATGCATCCCCTTCGTCTTCACGGTGGCTACGCTGCGAAGCTCACCTGTGCGGTGCACACTTTGTTGAGCGCCACAAAGATGAGAGTCTGCGAAACCCAGAAGACAGAGAAACGGAGAAAGACGCCGCCAGCATGGAGATGCGTTGAACAGACAACAGAAAAGCGTTGAGCACCACTCAGCAAAACAGAGTGAAGCGAGAAAAAGAAGAGAGAAAAAGAAGAAGAGAGAAGAGAACGGACCTGAAGGAAGAGCGCGAGCTCCAGCTTCCCCTTCTGCGCGTAGTAGCAGCCGACGAGCAGGCATGTCGCCATCTGGGGAACGAACGTGATGATGCCAAGTGCCTGCGACATCCACGCAGCCGAGAGACGGACGTAGGCGTTCGAGGGAAACGAGAGAAGACAGACGAGATGTCGAGATACCACACAACGGCATCTACACTCTGACTGCACATGCAACCACGCACACCGATGAACAAGTTGAAACACACAAACAGAGAGAGATCCATAGATTGATGTAAACGGATATAGACAGACTTTTAGATGCATGCAGACAGACATGCATGCAGACATGCAGACAAGGATGCGTATACGTGTGCATTTCGCAAACGCATGCGGTGTTTGAGCAGCGCGACCTGCACCTCTCTGTGTCCTGCAAACATTGAACGGATGTATGTACAATTGTGAGTGGGGACTGCCGCGCATGCACTGGAGCGGTTTCAGAGTGCGCGCGCGGGGGTCTCCTGGAGGAGGGGAGGCAGAGTCACCTTGGAGGGGATTTGAGCAGAGAGGTAGAGCAAGTAGAAGAAGAGCGAGAAGTTGTGGCGGATGTCCACGCGCGAAAAATGGTAAAGATACGCCGCGTCGAGGAACGGCCATCCGTAGCTGAGCGCGAAGACAGAGAGAAGACAGGCGGGCACAGCACGCGCGTAAGCCGGTCAGCGGAGTCGTCTGCGGGAGTCCTTCCATCCGAAAAACGTCACGAAGGAACGTGACATAAACGAGTCTCCGCACAGAAGCGGAAGGCAGAGAAGGCGACGAAAGGACACCCGCGAGTTCTCAAGGACGCACACATGCAGAGGCCTGCCGCGCGCAGGCCAAGTCGTCACGCGTCTGCATGCAAATTCGCGTTTACGCTCATTCGCACGAGCGCAGCATAGGCCGCCTTCACAGAAACGTATCCAGACACACACACACAAAGGTCGACCGACCGACAGGAGCAGACCCAGGTAGACGCGAACGGCCATTTAGAGAAGCGCACAGGCACCGACATGTGTATCGAGACATGCAGAGGAAGACCAGACATGCCTCGCTCCACTCTGCACGAGTACGGATGGGTAAAAGCGGTCAGGGGAGGTCGAGAAGAACTGCCTCACCAGAGGTAGAAGATCCCGCCGAGCCCAAAGAAAGTGCCGACACTGAGGAGGCCAAATCTCCACTGCGCAGCGTTGAGGCGCGGGAGGAGTCGGAGAGGAAGCGCGAGCGGGAGGGCGAACAGGAAGGCGGCGGCTCCGAAGAGTTGCGAGAGCGCAGAGAGGAAGGCGACGAGCGAAGTCGGAGACAACAGAGCAGCGGTGTCTACGCGGGGGAGACGAAGCACATGGTCTGCCGGAGCGAGAGCCTGTCAAGCACCCAAGAGATTTCTTGCTATTGCGCAGCAGACAGATGGGGTCTCAAGGTGCAGTTTGTGCGTTCTGATCCTTGAATGGACGAGAGGACGCGCAGGTGCCGAATACCACTGTCCATGTCAACGGCTTAAATAATGAGACGAGCACTCCGGAAGACCTGGAACACTCGTCATGCAGCGGAGAAGCCGCGCGCGGGGGCTCCTTGCGCCCGTTTGTCGCCGCTGCGCGCTTTTCCAGAAGAGCGGCTATTTAAAAAGACGTGAACGGAGAAAGAACAAACGCAGGGTCAGTGAAGAAACGCAGATGGAGACGCATGGAGACGCAAACAGAGAGAGAGAGAGAAAGGTCGAGGGAGAGCGCGACCAATGACAGATGTTTGTGTCTGCGTGGTAGGGAGTTTGCACGTGCCGACTAGGACGCTACGACCAGCGCCTCTTCCTCGGTGTGCATGTGCTGCACTGCTGCCCGGAGAGCTTACGCGCCCAAGAGGTTTCCCTCGAAGAAAAAGAAGAATGGGGATGCCGTACACGACGGGGAAGATCTTCACATGCACCGCGAGGCCATAGCTGTACAGACACACACCCCAGCGAGGACTCGGAACCAACAGGCTTAAGAGGGTCTTGGTCGCTCTCGCGTCTTTGTGCGTTCGCCTCCAGAACGCAGGAGAGGCGGACGGACTCCTATTTTTCCTGGGATGTTTCTGAAGAAACGCATTTGCCGTTACATCTCCGACGTAAACTGTTTCGCGGTCGCTGTGAAGACTCTCGCGATGTGAAATAATAGCAGTGTCGTCGTCTCGGAAATCGAGTAAACGTTCTCATGTCCACGCGACCCACAGATCGCGTTTTTTGGACACAGGCGCGAGACGAACAGACGACCGTCCCTCCGAAACCTTTTTAGCTGCTACGCGTGGAAACAGCTGCCTCCCTGTCTGCCACCCGAACTGTGTGAAAAGAGTTATACAAGCGAGTACAGTGACGACGCTCCTGGACTCCGCTTAGACCCCGGCGCTCTTTCGCGAAGGCGCTGCAGAAGGTGTGAACAGAGTCAACCACTCTAGCGGCAGTTGAAGACTGGAACTCCAGGTGCACAGTCCTTGAGTCTTGTAGAAGGTGTCACGAAAGAAGGCGACAGAGGCAGTCTCTATCTTACGTCGGGGACATCGAGACAGCTGAAGCGCTGCGTTTCGTATCTGTCACACCAAAGTTCAAGCGTCGCTTCCCCTCGCACTTAAACGGGGCGACGCCGCTGTCCCTGCTGCACTTCAACGATCTACGTATATACAAATATACCAACGTACATGCAGACGAGTATGCATGTGTACGAATATATATATATATATATATAAACATATACATATATATATATATATATATTTGTGTGTGTGCATATGTTGATGTGCAGGGTTTGATGGAAGTCGTGTGAAAGGGTGACAGCGTGGAATGCAGCCGAGGACGGAGGCGAAGACGCGCAGAGATCCAGTGGCCCGAAGGCAGGGGCGTACCACACAGCGGCGGCGTCGAGGCGGTTCGTTCGCAGGAGGAAAAGGAGGAGGAGACAAAGAAGAGAAGGAACGACGTCTGCATTTCCCCGTGTGCTGACAGCCGCGGCCACGGGGAAGATGGTCCAGCAGAGCGCAGGAAGAAGAAAGGCGCTGACGGCGGGCGTTGCCGACGCTTGTGCGGAGCAGGGAGAAGAAGGTCGCGGGGACGGCGGAGAAGACGACGGCGGAGAGGAGAGTGAAGAAGACGAGGGTGGCGAAGAGAGTGAAGAAGACGACGGTGGCGAAGAGAGCGAAGAAGACGAGGGCGACTGCAGCGAGGAGAGCAGCAGACTGGCCGCGTTCGCGGAGGAGGCGAGAGGAGAGGCTCTGAGGGCAACGGGTTTCTCGCCAGGCTCCTCGCGAGGGATCTGCTCTGAGGCGAGGAGCAGCAGGAGCTTCTCCGTCAACAGCGAGAGAAGCAGGTCTGCAGCCGCGAACAGGATCTTCCCGCATGCAGAGTGGAGCACGACGTTGCCTACGCAGAGAAACGCAATGAGTGGTGTGTATCGATAGGTATGGCGTCTGTAGGGCGACTCGAACTCCACAACATGTCGCGCGGCGTCGCTGTACACCTTGTAGTCGATGTCGGTGAACTTCACACGCAGGTTCCGGTCCTGCCACTCGCCGTAGACAATCAACGCCGCCCGGAGAAGCGCCGCGTACGCGTACACGTACAGCCGGAGCCGCGACGCCGGCGCCTCCCTGAGGTGTACGCACACCCGGTGGAACGGGGCGGCGAGGCGCTGAGCGACGCCGGGGGCGGCCGACGAACTCGCAGAGCCAGGCTTCTCTTTTTTTGCGTCTGGACGCGGCGCCATCTCCTCTGCTGTCGACACGAGAGAAGTTTCGAGAAACGCAGCCACGCGGCTGCCGGCGGACTCCCAAACAGCGCGGGTCGTCCGACACAAACACAGAAAAAGGCGCGTGCAGTCGAGGAGGTCCGTGGAGAGGGACTGCGCGGTATTTTTTCACCAGGTCAGCGGCGCATGCGCGCTTGAGACTTGAGAGAAGACAACGCAGCGATGCGGATATGTATATGTGTGTGTGTATGTTGTCGCATGCAGGGCGACTCGAAGAGCCACAGCGAGCGAGAAGGGAAGAAGGGGAGAAGCACGGAGTTGCGGCGAGGTGGAGAAAAAATGGGTGCAGACGCAGCAGAAATTGGAGCTCAGTGATGACTGGAAAGGGCGGAGCTCGAGGGGGCAACCTGGCAGGCGGAGGGGAGCCAGGCTCCGCACAGCGACTTTCGGTATCTTTCAGAGAGGTCGAAAAGCGCGAGGTGAAGTCGGCACCGCAGGTGTGACTGCATAGACAAGGATCGAGAAAAAGAGAGGATCGGAAACGGAACGCGGAGGAATGGGCGACTGGGCGAGGGCGGCGCGCGCCTTCATCTCGCAAGCCTCCGCGGGAGACGCGCAGAAGAACGCCTCAGTCTCTCGGGAGACGAAAAAGAAGAGCACTCGGCGTCAGGTGTACAGACAGCAGAGACGTCGACAGCGCTCGGGACTGGCGGCTTGCGAGACATGTGCGCGTGTTCCGCTTTGTCCGGAAGAGCTTTCGCGATGTCGCAGGTCTGAAGCGGCTCCTGCTCTGCAATCCCCGCGGCTTGTGCAATTTTTTTCTTTCGGAACGCCCTCCGCGACAAACAGGCGCGAGTTCCTCGCACCCGCTTCTCGACCTCGCGCCAGAGACTGTCGCGCTGTCTTGGCCGCGCATGCAGCCATCGAT
This sequence comes from Toxoplasma gondii ME49, assembly GCF_000006565.2. Taxonomy (NCBI): domain Eukaryota; phylum Apicomplexa; class Conoidasida; order Eucoccidiorida; family Sarcocystidae; genus Toxoplasma; species Toxoplasma gondii. The sequence goes on along the minus strand of NC_031479.1, from coordinate 1,052,431 downwards.
TTGCAACACGCTGCCGCGCCGTCAACGAGGTCCCCGCGAAGAGGAAGGGAAACGAAACTCTTTTCCCTGCACCTCCAGAGGGGTGTTCCGGTGTATGTACAGCTGAAGACGGAGAGACACTTGCAAGCAGCTGCCGTGTGGGGAGAGCTGGGCGGAAGTCGAGGGGCTGTCGGAGCCTCGACGCGTCTCTGCATGTTGTTGGGTGTGTGTCTGTGTCGAGAGTCGCCGTTCTGGAAATGCACTCGAGTCCTGTTTAGGATTTTGGGTCCTGGGCTCGAGGTCTGCACTTTCCGGAGCGTAAGTGGCGACACGAGTCCCACCCAGCTGTTGGCTTTGAAAAGAACCTCTGTTGACGCTGCGCGATGGCCTAGAAATTGCAGGTCACGTATGAAAAAATGGAGAGCTGGGATGCTGAGAAGCTTTGCCTCTTTGAAATTCGGCAGAGAGGCAGCGAATGTGAAAGTCAAAGTGTCCGCAAGTGAAGAGAAGTCCCCAAAGTAGCGCGTCGTCGCTGAGGAAGGCAGTGGCTGAGAGACAGACACAAGCCTGACCCTGCATCCACGGGTGTAGTTACGCAGCTGCAACTCCAGCTGTGCAGTCCCCAAGTCTTGTGAATGAAAGGTCACAAGACGAGAGAAGCTGTCGGAGCGCGCAACATCCAAAGTGTACATCCGCCTGCTCAGGCACACTGCATCGCAAACTGGTTTCTCAGCGCGCAGTTCTTTGTGAGTGTGTTCTCGACAGCAGCTAGCAAGTTTTGGAAGCCGCACTCTGCGAACTGGTGTTCACGCCAGAACTAGTTCCATGCTCTGGTCGCTGGAGAAAAGCTCCTAGGCAACAAACGCGCAGTTCAGGACAGGCACGCACACTCGCGAATTCGATCAAGACGGCGCGAGAACTGTGGAAAGCAGACGCATTTCGCCGTGCAACAAAACGTAAGAACTTCCCTTCCCCTGTATTCCGTCCCGGACGGAGTCTTCTCCCGGAGAATCGGAGGGGCTACGCAGTGGAAAAAACTGCCAAGTTACAGGGCTGCATCTCTGTTTCTTGATCCTCGAGTCTCTCGCCTTTCTCGGAAAACCGGCGAAGCTCGTTCGCGCTGGAGTGTCTCGACACCGCAGAAACGTTCGGTGACTCCGGATCGCGCGTTTGTCGTCCGTTCCGCTGTTCTCGTCCACTCGTGTTTACAAAAGACGTGGCGACACCTGGGGAGATTTCGAGGGATCTCTCTCTGGAGTTTATAAATGAAGTAGAGCAGAGCGAACCCCTGCCCTTGCAGAGGAGATATTGCAAGAAGTCTTCACGGAAAAGATACTTAGCGGAACGCCTCCACTCGCTGCGATGTCGATCGTTTTCCCCAGGTCCTCCAGCTCCTTCTGCTCACACACAGTACAACTTTCATCCAACAACAAAGGCGCAATGCCGCGACGAACAGTTACTCTCATTCTCCACATGCTTGGAGTCCAGTCAACTTCGCTCTTGCGGCCAGCTCGCACGTACATACAGATACACCGCCCTTCCAATGTGTTGACATGAGTCTCCTTACACAAATAAGTGTTTTTTGTTTGAATACGCGTACATATATATATATATATATGCATACATATATACTGGAAGACCTGTCAATAGATATATATATATATATATATGTGTTTGAATGCGTGCACACAAGCCTGCATTCATCCCAGTACCTCTGCTTGAATGCCTGTGCACATATATGTAAAACAGATATGGGAATCGAGGCCTGTTTGTTCTGTGCTTGACGTCAAACTGAAAAAGTTTTCTGTGGCATGTGCATTTCCCTTCGCGGTAGAGGTGCGATATGGCACAGAGGCGCTTCCTGCGCACGAGTTTCCTCTGCCAGCTTCTGTCGCGTTTGTCTTTTGTTCTGCGCGACTGTGCTCTAAGAAAACCCAGTGAAAAAGTGACGGAAGACTCCCCACTTCCCTCGAAGTCCCTGTGCTTTTCTTCCCTCTTCTTGTCTGTAAAAAGAAGTTCCCCTCACTCTCTTCCTGCCAGCGCATCCGGCCTGACCGGCGACCTGTCTTTCGGTGCGGTGAAGAAGACAGAAGAAGTTCCAACTGTTCAGTACACTCACGAACAAGATACAGAAGCTGCTGGACACGGAGATTACAGGGAACTCGCAGATGCCGTTTTCACTTGTGGAGTCTATTCACGAGGTATTTCCGTCCCCGAATCGTTATCAAATCGTTTAGCACAGCATTGACAATGTGCAGCTGCTGCAGATATTGTTCCTGACTCGAGAGAGCAAGTAGTTGGAAGCGTAAACTTGCCGGAAGTGCGTTGCCCAGGTCGTCTCACGGAGAGATGCTTCGCGTGGACAAACAGCGGCGGGAGACTTTTCTCTCCACCCCCCTTTGTCTCGCGCGCGCGAGCGGCGCCGTTTCCTCTGTTTGCGGGAGGTGCCCGCGAACGCTGGAGAAACTTGCGCTGTTCGCGAAAGTTCAAGATCTCTGAAAGCATTGCGCAACAAATGCGTTCCAGTGAACTTCCTGACAGCCGAGGGCGGCGTCGCTTCTTAGGGGTTGCTGTCTTTCATTTCAACAACGCGAACAGCGCACCGCGTGTGGAGCCTCTCTGCTGGCGTTTGTCTTTCGTAGTCGCTTCCAGCATTTCGCGTCTCTCGTGTCTCTGCAGTTTCGTGTCTTTTTCTCTCTTCTTCTTGTGCTCTGAGGCTTCCCCTCGCCGGGACGCAACTTGTTTCTCGGGAGTACGCACACCGCGCGGTCACCTCCAGCGCCAGCTTCGGTTCCGCTTTTCTCCCGTCTGTCCGCGCGTTTCTCCTCCGGCCCGACGGCCCTCTGCAGAGTGTATTTGAAAGTCGGCGAACACCGCCGTTGTGAGCTACTTCTGACCACGACTGCGACAAGACACGCAGCAGCTTTCTCTCTGTTCGCGAAGACACTTTGCAGCCGGCTTCTGCCCCGCGTCGCTGGCCTCACGGCAGTTTTACATCCCGTCCAGCTCCTCCCTTCTGAGTCGCGTTTCTGCATGCACGGTCTTCGTTGTCCTCTCTTCTCCATCTCTGCCCTGTCTCTCACCTCGCTGTTTCACGAGGACAAACGCTCGCCGATCGAAAAGCCGCAAACCGATATCCGAACGGATCGTCTCTCCCGCAGACCATGGCACTCCAGTACGCCTACCCCGTCGACTCCCCCCGTAAGCACCTTCTCCCTTCACTCGACAGTCCCTCTGGGGTCCTGTCTCTACTCATATCCTGTGCCTTGCAGTCAACGCATGCAATTGTGTATTTTTACATGTATATATATATATATATATGTACATATATATATATAAGTATATCGAAGTCACGTGCGTCGTGGTTCAGCTCTCTGCATCTTGTGTGTGGCCGTGGGTCTTGAAAGATTGTAAGTGTCGATCTCTCCTGTCGGTAGTGCATATACATATATATACATATATATATATATGTATATGTACATACATATATGTATATACATATATGTATTTATATGTACATGTGTGTGGGTCTGACTCTCTTGGTAGTCGATGAGGATGCAGGCCACGGGTGTTCATCGAGCGAAACGAGCAGGTCTCCACAGCCTCTACAGAGATAGGCAGTTGAGGAAGAGAACACACTCCTCCATTCAACAGTGTGTCAACTTTTTCCTCGGTTTCTCTTTCCTCGCCCCCTCCGCGCGCGCTCGCGTTCTTTGCAGCTGCGGTGCCTCCTGTCGCTTGCCATCCTTCCCCTCTCTCCCCTTCCGTGCTTGTACCCCCGTCCGTCGATTTCGAAGGCGAGTTTTCATCCGGTGAACAAAGATTTCCTTCTTATGAAGCATCAGTCGAATCAGGCTGTCTTCTTCGTACACAAGTTTGCAACGCGTCTCCTCCATGTCCACTTTCTTTGAGCAAGGAGTTGAGTTCGTTGTGACTACTCGAGATAAGAAGCGGAGAAGTCATCCCCCGCGTCCATTCGCTGCTTCTTCAGGTCCCGGGGAGAGCGCGATTTGGCGTTGCGCCAAGTACGAGGAGGCGATGGCGCCTGAAGCGCCGAGAGCTCCTGAGAGGGGATCCTTTCTGACGAGTTTCGACTTGGAGGCTTCCGACTGTTCGGCGCAGAACGCGTTTCCAGAGGGCGCCTGCCCTCCCATCTCTGGTTGGTGGCACTCGGCGTACGGCGTCTTTCGTGTGGGGAAGAGCCGTGCAGGCGGAGGCGCGCGGTGCATGGGCGCGCGACCCTTGCCTACAGACAAGGAGTTTTTCTACTGGACGTTTGACGAAGCTGACGAGAAGGCGAGACTCTTGGGATCAGGCCTCACCGAGCTGCTGCGGGAAGGCGTAGTCTCTGTCGAGACGTTTGCGGATGAGACGAGGAACGGAGGCAAATTCGCGAACGTCGGCATTCTCCTCCACAGCCGCAGAGAGTGGATCCTCACCGACTTGGCCATCTCCGCGTATCCTCCCCTGACCAGCGTCACTCTGCACTACACCTTTCCGCCTGATCACATGAAAGCCATTCTCCTCGAAGCAGGCATGTCCACAGCACAGAGGCACAGGAGAGCGGGGGCGAGAGGGCAGAGGGAAGAGACAGAGAGAGAGGAGAGAGACACATAAGGCAGGTGATGAAGCCGTGACTTGAGAAGCAAAGTGGAGAGGGGATCGAGCGTTGCTGCACGTCTTTCGTGTGTGTCTCTGTCGTTTTTTTTTAAAAAAAAAGAGGACGGAAAGGCGCGTGTGTCCACCTTGGGCAAGGCCGGACGCCGAGGGGCGTTTGCATTTTGGTGGACCTCTCTCGGAGGCGGAGAACTCTCCTTTCTCTCGGCCTTTTCGCGGTTTCTCTGCAGGTGTGTCCACCCTGGTGACTGACGTGGAGCAGCTGAAGGTTGTGAACGAGTTGAAGGCGGACCTACCGCTCCTCAGGGGTCTGGTCGTCGTCAATCTCGCGGAGGAGACGGCGCGGCTGGCAGCCGAGAAGCCTGAAGAGAAGGAGAAGCTTCTGAAACTGGTGGAAGAACTGCGCGCGAAGGACGTCCAAGTTTTCGACTTTCAAGACATACTCGAGAAAGGCAGAAGGGCCTACATCCCCCCCATCATGGAACAAGACCCCGAACGCATCTTCACCATCGTCTACACCTCCGGTGAGGCAAACAGTTTTCACCATTTTTCTGCTTTCTCTATTTGTTTTCTTCCTGCTTTTTCCACTTCCTCTTCTCCCAGTCTCCCTCTGCCACCTTCGCGCCGTATCCCTCCCTTCCCCTGAATTTCCCTTCACGCTCCCCGGCCTCCTCTACTTTCCTTCGCTCTTTCTTAATTCGCCTCCGCGTCTCTTCTCCTTTGTCTTCTGTGTCCAGGAACGACCGGCAACCCCAAGGGTGTGATGATGTCGAACCGGAACTTTGTGCGCGAGATTCAAGGTTGCTTGCATATCAACGACTACACGCTGATGTTGGACGACGACTTCCTGCACTTTGCACTGCTGCCGCTCTCTCACGTTTTCGAGCGAATGGTGGAGTACGTGGCGTACGGCTTCGGCGCGGCGGTCGCCTACTTCTCGCGCAAGAAGGAATTGCTCGCCGACGACTGGCGATTCGCTCGGCCGTCCTGTCTCATCATGGTTCCGCGAGTCGCGGCGCTGGTGCTGGACAGCATCGAGACGCAGATGCAGCAGCTGCCTTTTCTGAAGCGCGCGGCGCTGAACTTTGCGATCGGCCGGAAACTGCATGCGCGCCGGGCCTTCGTGGCGGCCGCGGGGCGCCCGGAGCCAGAGCTCCCCGCGCGCCAGCAGTCGATGGCGTCTGCGAACTCCTCGATGAGTGCCCAGAGCGCCAGCAGCGCATGCGGCGCGTGCAGTGTCCGCGGCGCGCCGCCGCTCCAGGCCTTTTGGTATGACAAGGTTTTGGGGGCTTCTGCGACGCTACAGACGCGGCTGTTTGGGTGCGCGGGTCGCATTCGCTTTCTGCTTTCGGGTGGCGGGAAGCTCAATCCCGACGTCCAGGAGAAGCTCGAGGCGTACCTCGCCACCAGCTTCCTCCAGGGGTGGGGCATGACGGAAACCTCCGGCGCAGGGTGCTGGCAAGCACGCGCGGGCGACGGGAGCCTGGACAACGCAGGCGGTCCGAGCGCCGTGATGGAGATGAAGCTGCGATCCTGGGAAGAGTACGACGCCGAGCGCATGGAACGACCTCAGGGCGAGTTGCTTGTGCGCGGAGAGAACGTGTTTGAGGGGTACTTTCGCCAGAAGGCCATGACCGACGATGCGTTCGTCTTTGACGAACAGGAAGAAGGTCGGGACCAGGGAGAAGAAGCGATCTGGCGCAGCCGCTGGCTCGCGACGGGGGACATCGTCGAGATCCAGCCGAATGGCTCGATCAAGATCATCGACCGGAAGAAGAGTCTGATAAAACTCGCGCAGGGCGAGTACCTGCAGACGGAGAAACTTGAGAGCATCTACGGCCGCAGTGCGTTCGTCGACAACATCTTTGTCCACGGCTACGACTCGCAGTCGTATCCCGTCGCCGTCGTCGTGCCGAACAGACAGACCGTCGCACTCTGGGCTGAGAAACGCGGCGCGACGCCCAAGGCCGCGGAGCTTACCGACGAGCAATTCGCAGAACTTCTGCGGGAGGCCGAGCTCAAGAAAGATGTGTTGCTGGACCTCAACCGCCTCGCGGTAGACGCGAACCTCCTCGGCTTCGAAAAAGTTAAAAACGTACACCTCACCACCGACGTGTGGACTCCCGACAACGGCATGCTCACCCCCACCTTCAAAACCAAGCGCGCCGTCATGGCCAAAACCTACAAAGCAGACATGGACCGTTTGTACGACGAACTCAGCCACAGCGTGTAAACTCCGAGGTCAATGCGAGCTTCTGCGCACGCTGAAAAAAAGGAAAAGGGATGGAAAGGAAGAGGCGCTCATGGGCTTTACGAGAAGCGGTAAACGACACCGGAGAAGAGCGTGTGGAGACCCGGCACGGTGGACCTCCACCGGGCTGGTGTGGCGCCCTAGGGATATTCGGAACGTTTCGCCGAGTGCGCAGGGAACTTCGCTCCCATCAAGGAGAACATAATTTCAAGCGCCAAGCACGCTGTACAAATAAGATAACAACTGGTGGTAGAGTCCGTGGTTTTTTAGAGACCGAACGGAGTTGAGGAGTCCGACAATTCGCTTCGGAGTTTGTGACCCGTCTTCGAGACACAAACAAGTGCGCGGGTGTCAGAAGGGGCTCTGCGTCTGCGTACATGTCTATACAGCCATATACAGAGTAGATCGATTATCTGCGCGTACGTGGATACCTGTATATTATGCATGATCAGGCATGCTTACAAAATAGAGGGCGCGTGATTTCGAACGCATGTCTGAAGGTTTCCCCGGTTCTCTCCGGTGCCTGGATGTAGGCCGGGACAGAGGCTATGGTATCTTCTTTGCACCAATCTCTGTTGGTGATTCGGAAGTCGTCTTCCCAAGCACCGCGTTCGAGGTTCACGTCGCAACCCGGCAGGCCAGGCTACGTTGTCCTGAGCGATATATTTGGCGAGTTTGCTTTCATAAAAGTCGCTCCTTCTCCGTCGCCGACTGAGAGGATCGACTGGGGGTCGGGCGCACAGGGAGCGTGGGCAGTAGCTGGATTGCAGTGTCTTGCGACGTTAAGCGTTTTCCCCATCGGTTGCGTTCTTCCGTAATGTGTGGATTACTTTTGCCACGCATATTGACAGCGAGAAAAGCTTTACTCACATGCTGCGCGCGTGCGGGTGTCGGCAGTCTTTCCATCCAGAACCGGTTCGTGGCACTGCTCGCACCGGCCGGGGTCGGCGGGGTCGCGGGCGTAGCTCGGATGCAGGTTTTTCATTTCGAGGGAAGAAACGAGGGAGGGGAGGAGGCGGAGCTGCACAGTCCGAGGCAGGTGCAAGCTTAGTTCGCGGCAGAAAAGAGCGAAATCCTCGCTTCTGACCCTCGTCCTTGGTTGAACAGAACGCAGTGAACATACACCGTAAGGAGCTGGTTGTGGGTTGTGTACGCGTGTGAACTTGAGCGTATCTAGAATCATCGAATCCACAAAAGCCGTTCATTTGTACATATTTCTACGCACGGGGGCCGATTTCCATGCGTGAATTTGTTTGCATGTATGCCTCGTCTAACCGAGAGAAGGCATGGGTGTGTTTTCGGTAGGCGATGGTCCTTCTCAGCTCCCCTGTACTGTTGGGGTTGTCCAGGCGCAGCACAAGCGCATCTGGTCCTGCGAGGCGCGCGAGTGGCCTTTTGTGTTGACTTTGCACTGCTGCTCGTGTTTTGTGTGGTAGGACTCTTCGGTGCAAGCGTGTCTCTACGTTGCAGTTCGGTCCGGGATCTTCTGCTTGTTCCTTTCCATTTCGAAACGCTGACGACAGTTCTGGACATGCGACTTTATCCGGCGCAGAGCAAGGAAAAGAAACCTGCTACTTGAGATCTTACACGCATACAGCTAGCGTAGCCAATTTCGAATGACTGACATGATTCCTGAGGACCGAGGCTCCGACACAGTCGACGCCGTGCCCACACGCCTCGAGGTCGTCGGCGATTTACATGAATCACCGCACATATGTATGTATATGCATTCACGCAAAGCAGCCGTAGAATATTAGAAGTCTGTGCATGTCTGTTTATCTGCATATATGCATGCACATACGTGTCATATGTGTTATACCGCGAGCTGTCTTGGACCAATACATGGAGGCAGACCACGTTCCGTCTTGGCCGAGACAAGGCACCTCGGCTAGTTTTCTAACGATGTTGCTCTCTGAGGACGAAAGGGCGGATAGAGTCTCACCGTACTGTGTACTCTTTCTAAACTATTTGAAGGCCGGTCGTGGCGCCCAAGCAGCTAGAAGACGTTTGTGTTCCTGTGACAGGAAGACCGTTCCTGTGAAACTGGCGTTGACGGGCAGAAACTTTAGGAACCAAATGAGTCTCTGAGGTGCTGCAGTCATTACAGACCGGTTTTATACCGTTGCCGTTTATAGAACAAACAACTAAAAGTGTTGGGTTTCAGTATCATACGACAGCAAGGCTACTCCACATCAGTCGCGTTCTTGATATAAGGCAAACTCGCAATTGGCTGTGGAAAACAAGCGATCGCCGCCATCTCCACAAATGAACAGGAACAGGGAAGTAGTGGATTCAGCCGGCGGAGCAAAGAATCTACGCTGCCCGTGCAGAGTGTCATGGACGAAACAATTTCGAAGGTATTTGGCGTTTCAATTTCCAGAAGCCGCGAGAATGGCATGTGTTGAGAGTTCCACAGTGCTCTATAATGCCGTGTTCCCCGGCTTCTGACTGTGATTCGTATCCCACAGTACTGGCGTCAGTGAGAATGTAAGGCTCACAGCAATCGCCACAGATCGCTTCCGAAGCGGTACGTTTCTCAAAAGCAGCCAACGACTTTGCTGAAACGGCTTTCGTTCCCGTAAGAAAGCCGTAAATTCAAGCAGATGAAGCGTGCGATAGATTTTCTCAAGACCGCTGTGTTCAGCTGCGACGCTGATGGCTTTGCTCCATGATGTGCGTGATCGGTGTGAGTGCACGGAGAATATAATCTCCTCCTTACCATCATTATTCTGCGACGCTGTCTGAGAAATACAGACCAGTGAACCTGCGTGTGATGCCACCCTGTTGAGTCTGGGTATTTTCCACCATGTACTGTCGTGGTCGAATCGAATGAACAGACTCTAGAAGACGGAGGTTCCTGAGTACTCTCCCACCGCGAGAGTGACAACGTCTGCACTTCGGAGTCGTCTGAAAAGACTAGAAAAGGCGCCGAGGCTCTCGATGACAACACGAGTCTAGCAGCACACCTAACGGATTCGATATTTCGCGATTTAAGTTGGATTCTCGTGATCGAAAAGCAGACAGCGTCTCTCAGGAGAGACCAAGGCACCATCCAGTTGTGTTCTGCAGATTGCTCACAACTTTGCGAAGAGAAGACCTAACTGTGTGTACCTGGTTCTCGGGCGATTCTCATCGGGTGGCATTAAATGTTGTGTCGTTACTTTCCAGAGGTGAGGCTATTTCTGTGCGATGGTTCCGCTGAAAGCGACGAAATTGACGCTGCAACGAACATCTGTCCTCGCCGTTCTCCAGAAAGAACAGGCCTTGTTCTTTTGGTCTCGTCTTGTGTGGAGAGGAGCCCGCTTTTCCTGCACACCTCTAAGAGAAGGAACAAAACCGTGCGCTGGCCTCCGTTCTTTGCGCGTTTTCAGTGGAGAAAACACCCCGTAGATGCAAACGCCACGGATCCAGCTGTGTCTTTTCTCACCTTCATTCTATTTCTAGGAATTTACCACACCTTTTTCCGTGTTTCAGTGACTTTACGAAGCTTCGTGGGTGTTTCACCCCGGGATCCGACACAGGACACCGCTTGCAACGGATCCTTCGCGTCTATCTCTCGCCTGTTGCTTGTCGCTGCTCCCGCTAACTTGGCACGCTTCTCTGTCGGGTGCTGATGATATACTGGGGGATGAGAATCGGCATCAGCTGAAAAGGATTTTCGTTCGAGTTCTGTGTCTTTTCTCCACTTCGTTTCTTCGCTGCTGGACCACGCAAAGTCCACATAAGTGCACGTATTGGACCGGTTGAAATGCCCGGCTTAACAGTTGGGCATCTGTACGTGAAAACGCTCTGTGCGCGTGACAACACCGACGAACATCTGAAGTGTTTGAACGTCTGATGACTGATAATTCTGGAGTGAACGCGCTCCTCTGAGATCTCTGGAGAAAACTTCCCTTGCGTTTGTCGATCTAGATCCAACCTCTGGGGAACGACACACCTCGTTTTTGTTTTTCTTTCTTCGAAAAATCAGTGTGCCCTCCATGTGCAGGTGCCTTTGTTTCTCTCCTGCTACCTTCAGCCTCTCCTACATTGTGTCCCTGTCTTTCTTCTGCCTCGTCCACCAAGAGGTTTCCCTGCGTTTTGTTCTCCATCCCCGTCCACTCGCTGTCGCCACAATTGCCTTACAAACACACTTTCCTTTGGGTTTGAAAAGCGCGCCTCGCTCATTTTCAGTCTAGATTCACACAACGGCTCCCGACTCCGCGACGTTCCTTCCCAAGCCCATTTTCTGTCGCCGTCGTTCCCCCGATATCACCGCACGCGTCTACCTTCCACAGAACTTCTTTGTGTTCTCACGTCTGAACGCGGATCTGACTTTTCTTCCAGACGCGACGGAGAATCCAGTGACATCTCTAGCTCGACGCAGCCGCTTTTGCTTTCTCACTCGCGACAATGACTGCTGTGAGTCCAAGAAGCTGCTTCCGATGTCGATTGAAAGAGGACTTTCTGCAGGTGTCTTTCCACACGGGAGACAGAAAGCGTCTGTTTCTGTCTCAGAACAGCTTTCTTCTCGTGTGAGAGCAAGATCATGCTGCGGTCCTCTGCGTACACCGAAAGGCTACCCCACGCATTAGCGATGTGTCGCTTACACTTGTGGCCAGACAGCCGGCACGCTCTTCACATGCACTGCAAAAAAATATGTGCATGTGCGTATGTGTACGTCCATGACGGTGAGGTTGTAAGCGAGACTTTTTCGAAAGTCGTTGTCAGATTCGTCCTTGAAGAGATCGTTCTCTCGCTGCGATTCCGTGCGCGTTGTGTCTGCAGTACGGAAAAGTCGACTACTGGGATGAGCGATACAAAAGGTAAGCCGAGTGCGATGTCCCTCAACCTGTTCCGGAGTCTCGTTTTCTAGTACACTCTCCTTTGGTGAACGCGAAAAGAGTGTGAGTATGTTTGTGTGTTTTTTTCTGTGCCTTTAGGGACGTCGAGCCCTTCGACTGGTTCCAGAGATATGCAGGATTGAAGCCGATTCTCTTAGAGGCTGGCCTCCAGGCCTCCTCGAGAATCCTTGTTCTTGGCTGCGGAACCTCCCGTAGGTGTACATACATTGGCGTACATGCGCGCAGCTCGACAGACGCAGCCTGCTCAGATCTCTCTTCCACATGAGAGCACCTCGGCGAGAACGTCCATTGAGGCGAGTGCAGATGCGCATTCTTGTGGGGCAGAGAACCGACTGACACACGAGGAGCTGCAGCTTGGTCGCGAAATGCCAACGGTTCTTGACATCATGCGTTTGCTTCAGGCGTCAGCGAGGAGATGTACGCAGACGGCTACCGGAAGATCGTGAATGTCGACTACTCGAATGTGTGCATCAGCCACATGCAGCGAAGATGCGCTGACAAGGAAGAAATGACATGTGCGTTCACGGCGCGACGAAAGCTCAGTGTGTGGACGTTGCGAGACCACACGCGAAAAACAGACAGTTCTTAGCGTTTCCTTTGTCACTTTTGCAGAGCGGCTTCACGTTGAAGTCCGAGGGGTGAACAAGAGAAGAGATTTTGTTGTGGGGATATGCCCCCGGTCGTGGCTTAGCGGCAACAACGAAGGGCTGTTTGGGGATTCACTTCAGTCAAGTTTCTCTGAAAAAGAGAAGAGAGGAAATCCAAGCACTTAGAGACAGTCAAGAGAAATTCACGCTTTCTGTCTTCCTTCGCTGTTCGTCACAGTTCTCCACATGAACGCGCTGGACATGAAGCAACTCGACGACGGTGATTTCGACCTCGTTTTCGACAAAGGCACCATGGACTGCGTTCTCGTGAGTCCGCGCTTTCCTCAAAAGCATGTCTGCTCCCAGTGAAAGCTGCGTTCGTCCGTTCTGGGCATTTGCTACATATCCCGGGTGTCTGTCCAGCACAGGTCGTGGCTCTTCCACAGATCGCGAACTCAGTGAAGAGAAAATGTTATCCTATGAAAAAAGAGTGCCAAATGTTGTCCCTGTTAGCATTCAGGTTGTCTTCCGTCGGTGGCAGCGATGCAAGGAGGCAGAGCTATCTTGTGACGTCTTTTTCCTGAGCGGAACTTTGCGTTTTTGTTGCGTTTTTGTATGTGGAGGTGTCACTTGAGAGATACGAACGTGCAGCGTGAAAATAGCACGGGAAGTAGAAGTGCATGCGTATGTGCATGGACATGTTTGTGCACAGACGATCCATGTTTTTATGTGTTCATCTATTCGTATATCAGCATGCATGAATTCATGGATGTGTGAAGGTAGTACGCTGTCGGGCATGGCGATTCTTCAGGTTGTTTCAACAATCCTGAAAGTGATAGGAGCCTTCAAACGCGGTTCGCGTGTCCGTCAGAGGGTTATATTTCTTTATGAACGCTCGTTTTCCTCTTGTCTTCTTTGCCTCTTTTTTAGTGCGGAGACAATTCCTTCGACAACGTCCAGAAGATGCTCCGGGAAGTCAGTCGCATTCTGGCGTAAGTGAACGCAGAATTCAGAGAGATGGCTGCGAGTGATGGCGGGCCCTTTTTCCACGTTCTCCGGCTGTACAGACACCTCGAATTGCATTCAACATGCGTTTTTTTAGAGACCCTCGTTCGCTCTGTATGACGACCACTGCCGGACAGGAGCTTCTCACCAGAAAATGGGTCGAGAGAAGGTGAAAACACGCACGGGGCGAGAACGTTAGTTTTCAGAGATTTCTGTTTCCTCGCTTTGCATGCAGCCCCGGCGGAGTGTACATCGTGGTCTCTTACGGCCAACCCAACTTTCGGCTGTCGCATCTGCAGAGGGAAGAATACGGCTGGTCTGTGACGATGAAGACGATTCAAAAGCCAAGCATCAACGTGCAGGGTAAGAACCAGGTTTGAGAGGAGCGTGGAAAAGGAGATTACTGGAGCAAACGGAACCAGCAAAGCCTGATAAGAACTGCGGAGTCTGACGGCACGTTTTGGTGTTTAGTCGCCCGTATCCGGCACACAGGGAAACGTCTTTGAAGACGTCTGTGTGAAAACCGAAACGGAGAAACGAATCTGTTCCACGTAATAAAATAGCCTATGGGCATTTGTGATCCATACTTGAAGACACACCTAGCTGGAGAAGCCTGGAATTGCACAGGGATATATGTACATCAGAGATGGTGGTTGATCGAGTGCAGTGGGCAGCCTTTCCTTGTGAAGAAGGACAAGCCGCCGTCACTGTTGGCCTTCGCAGAGTGGTATGGTTGATAGGCAGAAGAACTGTGCATGTTCTTCAAGTTAACAAACAACCTGTTGTGATTGTCGGCTATGTGCATACAGCTCCAATTGACGAAAAGGACAACGTTCACTACGTGTACATCTGCAAGAAGGCAGCGGTAAGGAGCGTTGAAATTTCGTGTTGTTTCGCGCTACGGTATCTTCTGGGCTCCTCTGCAGACCCTTTCTCCTTGTGTGAAGTGCTGCGTGCTTCAGCTGTATTTTCTTCGGGAGACAAGCCGTGATGGAATGAGCGGTTCCTCAGAAGGCAACGTCCTTCCGCTTGCAAATGCTTGAACCATCGACAGACCTTCTCCGCACAAGCGGTGTGTATATACAACACATCGTGTGGGTAGATCGATTTTTCCCGCAGAATGGTAACACTTCTGTTCACCAGTTAGCGAGCAGAGCGGTATGATGTTTTCGATTTTGCATGTGTCTCTCCTTTGCAGAGCGAAGCGGCGCAAGCCCCTGCACAGGTGTCCTCGGATGCCGCCAAAGGTGCCCCGACGAACTGAACGGGTGTGTGGAGACTGGGGAAAGTGGGCCGCATATAAGCCGAAAGCAACACATAGAGTCGTCTGTGGAAGAGACTGTTCGTCCACGTGGATTCGCGCGAGGTGGTTTTCGCGGCGGAACGTAGTGTCGAGCATTTTAAATTGGGTAGACTTCGACTCTGTTCTGCGCTCCTGAAGCAAATGTAGTGTTTGAGTGGGGCGGTCCTGCGCCAGGCACACGACAAAAGTCCGTTTAACAGTCTGTTTGCTGCCGTAGTCACAGATTGCTCTCAAACACGCAGACATAATGTGTGAGTGTACACTACAGAAGTGCACACACACACCTATGTGCAGTTGTATAGAATAGGCATGTACGCATAGGTGTACACATCAGAAAAACCTTGCCCGAGGCGGCGCTGTCCAGAAAGACAGACAGGATGCAGAAAAGGTCAGGCGGTGGTAACAATTATCTAGTATCCTCTCTTGTCTCAAGCGAACTTTTGATTCGTTTCCTGTTGAGACCCAAACAAGGCGAGTACGGAAATGTGCGCGTTTCTGAAAGAACGGGAACCGGCGGTCATCGCGTGCGTCCGGTTTTTTGAGATTTCGCGAAATGTGCCAGGCAAACAGAGCTAGCCCGTGAAGCCGTTGTTGGAACTTTAAACTGTCAACTTGCTGTCGAGTGCGCATTGTGTGAGCATCGATACTTCCTAGCTGGAACGGAACGCTATCGCGTACGGCATGCCGGGACATCAGAACATCCGAGAAACGAGGTGTCGCTGCAGGACGGTTGCATACTTGATTCAGTTTTTCTATTCGAAAGAAACCCTGTCGAACAAAACTTGCAAAATTTTCCGTCCCACCGAAACAGCACGCGAACTGCACACAGGAAATAACCTTCGTCTTTAAAACGTGCGCCGAAAATCGCAGTTCCTCTTAAAAACTGACACGGATTATGCACACAGAAAAGCTCAAACTGCCCATACTCAGACAAGTTCCGTGAGACGAACTCGGTCACTGGTCAACCCGAAACAAATGCCGAGTGTAGTAAAGGAGTTCGTCGATGCTTTCATGTATGTCTTCGAGTGCGCGGTGGTTGGCCGCCTTCTTGACCAGTGGCAACTCGGGTTTCCACCGCATCGCGAGTTCCTTTATGGTGGACACATCGATTATTCGGTAGCTGAGATGTGCTATGAGTCGGGGCATCTGTTTCACGAGAAACTGCCTGTCTACGTGCACGCTGTTCCCACCTAGCGGGGCGACGCGCGTCGTCGCGACGTGTTTCTGTACGAATTCCAGAATTTGCTCCTCAGCATCTGCGAGAGTCAGAGTCGACTTCCGGCAGGCTGCAGTTAGCCCTGACTCCCCGTGGGTCTTTTTGCACCATTCATCCATTCCATCTAGAAGTTCGTCACTGGCGTGCACAATTAGGTTCGGTCCAACGATGCGTTTTTTGCACTGGCCGTCCGTCACAATGACCGCGATTTCGATTATTTGGTCTGTTTCCACGTCCAGTCCAGTCATCTCACAGTCAACCCAAACGATGGGAGCCTGCAGGGTCTCCTCATCTTCAGTTATCGTAACAGCTGTTCGGATGGGGGCTATGCGGTTTGCATCCTCGCTCGAGACGCTCTTGAAGCGCGCGGGTGCCTCCATCATGCCCTCCATCTCTGCTGAAGCGAACTGTGAATGAAGTGAGTGAAAGTGGAGGTCGCACCCGGTCAACAAGGAAAGCCCCAATTTGTCGACTCTTCGTGAATGGGCGCCGCTGCTCGCAGTGAGGAGTGCGGGAGTGTTTTGGTGATAGTTCACTCGTCTCCCGTGGCAGGGATCGTGAAACTCTGTTCTGGTGGAAACGCTCTTGAGCGACGCTTGGTAGAGAACAGGCTTTTCCTCGAAGGTGGTAAAAAACACACCGCCGCAGCGTTTGCTCCACTGCGACCAATTCACTTGAAACGAATTCGTCCTACGCGGTCCAGACAAGCAGCGCCCTAACTCACCCGCGACGCAGTCTTGTGAGCGGATGCTCCGACTGTCCCACGCACACAATGGATGCTTTAACAGCACCGTTGATGTCTTGCTCAAAGGTGGGTGGGAAAATCTGGGGAACAAACGCATTCCAAGCTATCTCGGGGAAGACCAGTGACTGCGAAGCACTGTGTGCAAGTCTCCCCCAAGCAACTTGCATGGAAAGCTGAAGCCAGTGGAAGTTTCAGCCTTTGCTGGGGCTCTTTTTTGGGACAATATCCGATCCTTACGGGTGAACCGTGTTTTAGCCGCCCGCGAGGTCGGACACACTGCGAGAAACAACACCCACTTTCAGGACATGATGCAAGAACTGTAGCTGCCCTTAGCGTGTTTTCATCCCTTCTGAAAACCACACCAGTCCACGACAGGAGAGATGCGACGCTACACACGGACAAGTGGCGACGCACACACTCGACAAGTTCCAAATGCGAAGAATCGTGTGCGCGGACAAAGAGCCGAAAGTTGACTGCTGTTTCTGCTGCAGTTAGCACGAAGTCGAAAACAGAAGCAAGGGATACACACACTTGAACTCGAGAAGACCTGTCAAATTTTCTCGGAGTTTCTCAACCCTGCAAACTTGCGTGGGGCCGGGTCGTTAGATTCCCCCGCTGTGCAACACTGCGTGCACCCGCAGTCGACAAAATTCCAGAACGCGCAGAAATCCAGTTTCACTATCACTCTCCCTCCAAACGGCAAATACGACAATGTCCATTCATGGTGACAATCGAGGGGAGGAGAGTGGTCGTCGAGTGCCACCGTTGATTCAACAGCCGGCGCTGCATGCGTATTCCTTGAATCCCTGGAAATTGAGATACACCCGGGGTGACCTGGCCTCGGTGAATTCCCAATTCGGCTTGGTCACACGTGGCTCCTAAAATTTTTCGCTACCCTTCGCTTCATAGCATAAGTCAGCTCTTCTCTGCGGGATACTGCATCCTTGTGTTTGCACTAGCATAACTGCTGATGTCCTCTGCACGACGATTCGAAGTTGGAATCATTCCTGAATGTGTCGAGAATTCCCGCCTATGCAGACCCTGTTTGTAATTTCCTAAAGCGAAGTAAAGTGTAGACGAACGGACTCCGTTGTTTTGTGATTTGTATCCTTGAGAAACTGTCAAGAGCGGAGAGAGTCGGGGAGACGGTGACACTTGTTCCCAAGTTTCCGTTCCAGCATGACAACTCTGTGGAAAGTGCTTTTCAACTACCGCATCCTTTACTTGGGGTGCAGCCGGTGCAATTGATAAAGGTACTCCGCATTTGCTGAGGAAGCATCTGTAGTTCCTGTCGATCTCAGAATATGGCGTGCTGCACAGCGGTGTGTCTTCTCATTACATTGTTTTCTTGGGGGTTGGGAAACGCGTCTTCATGTGTTTAGAGGGAACCCCCCCCCCAGCAATCAACTAGCGAGTGGCACATACCCAAGCGATCGATCCGAACACGGGACCGCGTCTGCTTCTTAGCAAAGACGGCCCACCATGCCTGTTACAAGTACCAATCTGTCGGCCACGTTTATGAAGCTGTCGGGGCGTCTCCATATGAACTGCCACATTTCTGGCACCCCGAATGTCGCCAACGAGTCTCACCGACCTCCCGCCGCTCAGGGAAAGATAGCTTATCTCCCTTATGGACGAAAGTATGAAGATTTTACTCTGTGAGCCGGTAAAAAGCCAAAGTTTTCTAGGGGGAATGACGTGCAATAAAGTAGTGACATCCGGATCCGTGTTCTCTCTTGTCACGCCTCCGGTGCGTCATGTGCACGCGACACCTGAACTTGACAAACAATAGATTCAGGAACATTGTTCCGAATATATCTGAGCAACCTTAGTGGCTGAAAATGCACGATTCAGAAGGTACCGGGCAATCCCCTCGTCTGTGTGATGAGGTCGGACGCCGGCGTCCGAGACACCGTGTGGGTGTTTCGGCTTTTCCTGTGCCGTAGTGAACAAGCACGAACAGGCGTTTTGCCTCCACCACTTGCGATCTCGATTGATGAATGTCACAAGGGTACTGAAGCTTCTTGCATACACGTCCCTAAACAGAGCAACCGCAACTCCTTCACTTGCACGATCCGAAGCATGGCAAGTTCCAATTTTCTTCTACAGGATTTTGCCTGGCACATGTTTCGTCGTTAAGCAGAAAGTGGATTGGACATGCTCTTCGTTGCCTCGGATGAACACGTGAGTTGCGGGAACGCGGAAGGGAGCTCAAAATGGTGAGACGTGACGTGTGCCGAAATATCGCGAGCGTACTAGCGAGAAAGCCACGCCGAGCCGACCTCCCTGTTCGGCAGGAGGCACTGCCTCCCCCGGGCGCATGCAGAGATAAAGAAAATAGCCGCAACGCCGAGAGGAGAAACGGATTTGCCTGGAAAGACGTGGTTCTTGTCCGTTGAAAGGTAGCGGAGACACTACCACAATTTTTGTGACGCGTGTTTCTGTTGAGGTGTCCTTGTCTTTCACGTGAATTCCTATCTGTTGCGCGCCGACCTTTTCGCGCGTGCGTCCCGCCTCTCTTTTCGTCCTGGCTCTTGGCTCTGGCACAGCGTCCGTTCTGCGTCTCCTGTCTCGTGAATTCGTCTTCGGTTTCCCCGAAAAAGTTCCGTTCCTCACTCCTGTTTGTTTCCAGAGTTCGCGGTCCACAGACAGCCTGAAATCGTTCGACTATTTGCTCCTGCTCCTCCCCACCACGCGTCTCCCAACTTGCGCCCTGCTCGTCTGGTGTTTTCGAGTTCCTGTTCCCACCACCGCAAAACTTTTTCCCATCTACAGAACTCTGTGCTTACTCGTCGCCTCACGGTTCACTCTGTGTCTGAGCCCCCCCCTTTAGCTGGCGCGCCGTGCCTAACCACAGCGGTTCTCATACGGCTTTCTTGCCGCAGAACTAACGATTGAGCGGGAGCTCCATTCGCTTTTCACCTCACCATTTCGCCGCAATGTACCACATTCCCGTAGCTGCGCCCTTGGGAGTGTACGGCACTCCTGCCGTTCCAGTGCCGTACAGCCCCGCGCCGTACGGAGCTCCAGCACACCCTGGCGCGTATCCTCGAGGAGCTGTCGAAGCTTGGGAACCTGGCGTCGACCCTCGTGCTGATCGAAGAAGCGAAGCGACTCGCGACGTTCGCCGAACAAGTCGCGCGCCGATTTCCGCCACTGGCCGCGATCGCGGAGACCTGCGCAGCGGGTCGCATGCTGCGGCGAACGCACAGTCTGAAGAAAACAAAATTTTCGTCGGGAACTTGAATCAGCAAACCACGACGGAAACCCTTTCGGCATACATGAAGCAGTTCGGAGCGGTGAGCACGCGACACTCGAGTCTTGGAGGGGGACGTTGACAAGCACTGACATTCGGGATTTAGCGCGCGACTCTCAGTCACCGTAGATAGAGTAAGGAGTCAAGGGTGACACAAGGACTTACAAACCATGTGGCTCTCTGCCTGGATGCAGCTGGGATCAGCAGAACAAACGAGCAACTGAACGGTGGCAATCTCCTTTCGTCGCACACGCTGTGTCTTCACTATGCAAAGGGACACTGAGGCGACAAGTTCCAGGAAAACGGTGCTGGAACAGGAGCTAATAAATGTGGGGGAGGATTTCAGTACCTAACGACATTGAGCGTAAGCCACATCGGCGAGCTTTTAGGCGTCGCGGCTGAGAGGCTCACGTCCGTGTGCAACTGTCCGTTTTCATGCAGGTGGAAGACGTCGTGGTCATGGTCGACAAAGTCACAGGAAACAGCAGAGGTTTCGGTTTCGTCACTTTCGCCGACGCTTCGTCTGTCACCAGCTGCGTGGGCGCGGAGAAGCATGTGATAGACGGCCAGGAGGTATGTCTGGAAGGACGAACAAGCAGCACGAGAACAGGGTGGACGAAGCGTGGCGCCCGTAGAACTGAGGCCAGAGTTTTTTCTTTGCACTGAGCGGCTTTCTAGGTGGGTCCACGCATTTTATGGGCCGCAGAGATGCCGACACTGGACGCATATGCGATGATTTTATCTGTGTTTTCTGTGCCGTGATATTCGTGCGTCTCTGTAGGTTGATGTCAGGAATGCTGTTCCAAAGGGCCAGATGGTGAACAAGAACGCAGATGACGATCAACATAGCAAAGTCTTCGTCGGAGGAATCCCAGAGACTCTCACTGAAGGTTGGTGAACGCACAACAAGCACCACGATGAACCTCTTCACTGCAGTTCCCCACTCTTGTTCAGTAGTGTACACGTGTACTGCATCCAACATTATATATATATATATATATATATATGTATATATATATATATAAATGCATATATACATATGGTGTTCTGTCCCGACGTAGAAGAGGCCTTCGGCGGCTGTGGAGGGTAGTGGTAGTCCATTGTGTTGCGTCGAAGCTACTGCGTAGGTTCCAGCGTTGAGGTCGACGTCGTTAAAGAATGCTCAGATGTTAAGGGCTCCGGTGTTACTACTCAGTGGCACACTCAGTGGGATGAAGCACAGCGTGGCTTCTGTGTCTACGCTTGTCTACATGCGTGGGTACGCGTCAAGGTGAGAGATTGGAATGCGTATATCCACTCGTGTACGTGTGTTTGTGTGCGACGCTGTGCGTACCTGGTCGTGCTGGCGGGTGCACTTCAGAGCGGCTGTCAGCCTTTCTCTCCGAGCGTTTCGGCAGCGTGAAGAAAGTGTCTCTCATGCACGACAAGAACACTGGTGAGAACCTGAGGCAAAGAAGAGCTCAGAGCCACGAGCATCACGCAGAGAGATGACGACTTCTATCTGAAAGTAGCGAAAACGTTTGGTGAAACAAGGTGGGAAGCGCTTTTGCTCACGGAGATGCGGGGAGTGGAACTTGCAGTGCAAAGAGGTGGCGATACGCTCCTGCTGATGGAGTTCCCTTTTGACTCCAGCAGGGGCGGATTCTCGGCGCACACGCGTGTATGCAAGGAAATCCGGTTTTTTTCATTCGGGTCCCTGTGCGTGTGTGTGCGGTCAGGCCGTTGCCGGGGCTTCGGGTTCGTCACCTTCCAGTTTCCTCACAGTGCGCAGAACTGCGTCGGAAAGCACGACGTCGATGGCCACGTCATCGAGGTGAAGAAGGCGGAGCCGAGGTTTGCGACAGCGAAGCCTCTTTTGGGGTAAGTTCTTCGAAGCTGGGGGGGGAGGGGTCTCCGTGTGGGAATGTTTTCTTCTGCGTTTGGCTCGTCTCCAGAAGTTTCGCTATGCTGTTAAACGACGGGGTATGTCATCGCCTGCACGTACAGACACTGTACCGGATTACTGGATTCACGGGGGCGGTGGTGCAACCTGTCGTTGAAGAAGGGCGTCTGGTTTGCAGCCTCTCATCGGCATTCCGTCTTGGGAGCAGGGCTCAGGTACAGTTCAGAGGGCTAACGCAACGGTCTCAGAGAGCTCCGACGTGCTCATGGGTTTATTCTGCATTTTTCAGTGATGAGCGACGCGGCGAAGACAGACTGAGAGGAAGAGAGGATAACGGCTACGACAGACCCCACGCTGGCCTCTACGGTGCACCCCCCGAGATTGACCTATACGGTGCAGGTGAGCTCCGAGTCATCCGAGACGACCTCTGTATATTTGTGTATGTCTAGAAACTATGGACAAGGTTGCATGGATGGCCGTATGAGCTTTGTCATATACGCCGGGGGGACGTCACTGGATGTAAAAGGCCTTACATGGCGAGTCTCCGGTATACACAACATCGAGGTGTGGACAGAAGACGAGTGCTCCGGCGGTGTTTAGAACTGAGGAGTATGCGATATCGCATTCGTGTTTCCCAGGGGCAAGCTACTTCTTGGTGGAGTCTAGACGAACGGTAAAGTCGGCGACGAGTGGCTTCTTCGAGTGAACCCCGTTCCGAGGCCGTTCATTCTTTTCAAGGGGTGTCGGGGCCTTACGGGCAGTCTGTGAGGTCTGAGTTATCGGGCTTTCTGTTCATGACCCTCGGAAGCAGCTTCCGCCGTTAGACAGCGGTGTGTACGCTCTGGAAGAAGGGATTTTTTGCCGTGTTTGACTTCGTTCTTCAGGACCCATGCGGCGAGGGCATTACCCAACCCTGCGGCCGGCGACGCGAGCGGACTATGACGGTTACGCTGGGCGCCCGTATGTGCCTCCCTCAGACCCTTACGCAGCCGCTCCCGTCGCACACTATCCGCCGGTGGCTACAACTCCGGTAGCGGCAACGGTGCCAGCATACAGTTTGCCTCCAGCCACTGCGCCAGGCCCGTACATGGCGTCGCCATCGTCGCCGACTTCTTTGCATCCGGCTTCTGTTGGAGCTGTGTATCAGCAAGTGTACCCGGCGCACTCTGTGGCACCAGAGCAAGCCCCGGGTGAATCTTATGGTCAGTACGCAGCGGCCGGAGCGGCTACGCCTGCTGGCGACGCAGTCGTCGATCCGTATGACATTCGCAGTGCAGCTAGTAGACAGGCCCGATACGCACGACCTCCTGCGTCGAGGGTCCACCCGTACTAACCACAGAGCGAAGCGGCTAGTGGTCTAGCGCCCCGCGACAGTTGCTTTCCAGTGTGGCGATCCGGAGACACGAAGAGAGGGAAGAAACTTGGAGAAAATGGGGAGAGATAACCCGAAGGCGCGTCCTGGCAGTCACGGCGCCTGAGCGTCTGTACACCTTGCATGGAGTCGTCAGCTACAATCTTAGAATTTGCAGAAGCGAATATGCTGTGGAGCTAGAATGAAGCTGTGTTGGGGCCCCGTTGGCCTCGAAATGGTAAAAACTGGTGGACGCGAGCGCCGTAGGGGCTTCAGTTTAGGGAATGTAAGGGAACCTGAGTAAAGAAGCGTTCAGAATCGCAGGGTAGCAGATCGCCGGGCAAGTCAAGTGACGTGTATACAGAATACATACTGTAGAGGAAGTCCAAGTCTTCAGTGGTGAAGAGGTGCACGGCAGTTACAAAGTCAGTGCCAGGAATGCACCAGGGGCAATGAGGAAAGGCCTCTTTTTGCCCACGTTTTCACACCCATAACTCAAAATTGTTGGGAGGACACTTATCGACTAAAAGACTAGTGATTTCCGCAGCGAAGTACAGATAGGATTGCTGCTAGTGCCCACGGGGCGAAGACGAGACAATCCACTGCTACGAACGGCACCCCATGTTTCAGGGACGCGGTCTGCCTATGTGTCAAAGCTTGTCAACGTAGAATACATTGTGGAAGAGTTTCGTAACAATAACTTGGTCGTATCGATCGAAGTCAGAAGAAAATTCGTAGTCAACTGGTGTGTAGTACCTTATCCGGGTGCCAGATAGGTGTACTCGTAAGCTCTCTCTTGAAGTAGTATGTCAGTTCTTTCTCCAACGTACGCAGATAGGTGTACTTGATTATTTTGTGACGAATCAGTTGCGCTGTGTAGAACTAACCTAGGGGAAGCGTAGAACGGTAGTTCTTGCCGTGAGCGATGACCCGACTGTCTCTCTCGTGTAGGAAGGGCGGAGTCTGAGTCTCAAGATCTCTGTCGCTTTGCTTTCCTTGTTTTAGTATAGGAATGCAGTTTGGCAGAACAATACTCAGTCATAGAATCGTACACTTTCGGGGAATCAATCTAAGCCATACATGCCTCACGAGAAGGCGGTCAACGTACAGCTACACGACGACGGTAGCGCAGTGATAACTTGTAGCAATAGTGGAATTCATCTTTTACTTTTGCTCGCGTGTGATATATTGTTCTTTTTAGTTCTGAAAACACTGAAACCAGTAGGTAGCCCTGCAAAGAGCAGGAGAGAGTGCAGTGACCCGGTGCCTGTATTCAGTGATCGTTCTGTCACTATATGAGTAAGTTAGCAGTGCCCTTTCTGCTGGCCGGCGAATCTACGACCTAGAGAAACGATTAAGGCGTGTCATCAGTGCATAGCTGACGGACGTTACCAGGTTCACTTTTCAAAGAACAGCGTCAGTCAGTTCGAGTTTTATAATGCGTAGATGGTAGGGGTGGGTCGATATTTAGCGAACGTACCGGTTGCCTGAGGGCGTAAAGAGGAGTCGTCGGTTCCGGGGGGTCCACCATTTTCGTCATCAGTCATCGTAGTAGAAGAACGGCGGAGACAATGCCGTGCCGGATGCTTTGTGACGGTTTAGTTCCACCGTTTACCACGAAGGGGAGTGGGCGGGATTGTGGAGAAACGCGTCATAATACGAAGATCTTTCCTGTTTAGTCGGCAGTACGAGAGTGGGACCAAGGGAAGAGGCTGTAAAATGTGTTGAGGTATCAGGGGGATTCTATAGGAAGGTAGGTTATACGGTCTGGGGTGGACTTATTTTTGTGCGGTTTCCTTCTGTAGTTTTAGTGGTCATTACGTAGCAATATAGTAGGGGAACACCGTTCAATCCCACCAGTGTGGGACGGTTGAGGGACGCTTGTATGTATTGAGGTGTATGGCTGTCGGACTACTTAGAGAATTCGATGAGTTTGGCTGTGTTGGTAGATTTCTGGATCTAAGTTGTCTTGGAGATATGTAGTTCATGAGTCGGTTATACCACGTGCGCGGAGGCGAGGAGTCACACAAAGGACACATGTTGGTCTTGGCGCTGGGTGTTTTCTACGAAGGTTGGTGGGACTGGTTTGAATTCGCTGGTCAGCAGGCGCCAGCGGGTGTTGAACACGTAGAAAATTGCGCCATTAATTATCGGAAGCAGCGGTTCCTTAATACTGCCGAACCTAGGGCTTCATGTATGCAGGCGGCCGGTGCCTCTCGCCTCGCAGGGGTCAATGCAGTTGAGACATCACACACACATACACAAAATAGTACGAAGAATCATTGTGGAAGCAGCACTCCACAGGCAGGTACTGTTACTCAGCTTCAGCCGAAGCAAATGTTCAAGCAGCAATACGCGTGGCTGTCAAAGGTCACTTGTAACGAAAACGATCAAACGAATGGAGATGGATGCATGGGAGCTGGTTGATCTCTGTTACATAGTTTAAAAGCGCAATAACTGTGTGATGTGACTCTCTTCCGGACGAGCCGCCAGTCATGAGTTTCACCTTATTTTGGTGACAGCCCGTGGAACACATAGAGGAGTTCGTTGGCGGGAGACGGATTCAGTCTCGTTCCGGTTGTCATTTCGTCTGCTTATCCGTGGTGTGTCCGTATAGACGAGTAGAGTTCGATATTGGAAGATGTGGCAACCTCCGGAACTCGGCGGAGGGAGGGATGCGGAACGAAGTATAAACAGGCTTGCTTGTACGACTGTCCAAAGAGTGCAACCTGCCTCTATGCTGAGGGTGTTTGCAGGCTGGATGGCCGGATGACGGCTTCAAGTGCTTGCATTCAGTCTGGTAGCAACGTGGAGACTGTCGCAGGAAGGACACTCGGATCTCCAAGTGAAGCGAGTATGGAATTCAGGTGAAAAGAGTTCTGTTGTTGCTGCGGTGCAGTGTAAACAATGCAACATGGTGGAATGCCGGCAGGAGCAACGGAGTTTTTATATGTTTGTAAGTAGTGGCGTGTTGTGGTCTGTAAAGTGCTTTGGAGGAGATTACGTGTGGGTGGGCTGCCCTCACAAGACTGGAGACACTCATATGGTGTGAGGGTGGAATAAAGGAAGGAAGAAATGACGAAAACACCGTGCCGTGAGAGTTGTGCTAAAAGGCTCGTCTCTACGGTGTGTCCTGCTAGAATGCCCTTAGTGTGTACACTATGAGCCTACTTTGGTTTGTTGCAGTTGCTTGCCGACGAGAAAGTTTACACGGAACGGCGCCTCTATTCCACGTGTCAACATGGTTGAGGCAAGCGGCTACGAGCAGGATGAAAGAGACAGCTTATCCGGGGTGCAAACGTGTCTCTCCAGGGTACGCAAAATAAAGGACGAACAAGCACATGAATGTATACATGTATGCAGGAAAAATATACATTTGGAAGCGTATCCAACGAAGAATGTTTTCTTAGGTGAATTATCGTACACATAAATCGGGTAACAAAGCCGTACTTCCATTGGGGTGGCTTACCTGCCATGTTTGGCAGGAAGATGTATGTCGATTGAACTTTCCTTCCGATGTCATGTGACAGTATCCACTCTATACTTGGAATCGCGCTGATCAGAGGCGCCGGCCACCGGCGGGTGTTGATGGGTTACTAAAATCATTCTTATGCCCAAACAGAAAACCAGCGAAAGAGAGTAACCTTCAGTATCCCCGGCTATGTGGTGTCTGTTTCCCATTGTATGCAGATTCCATACTCATCGAAGACAGTTGTGCCTTTCTGACTTGAGGCTACGTACAAAGTGCTAGGAGTCCTGGCGCTAAACATTTGCTTGTCACCGTTGCACCGCACGACAACAACGCGTTAGACTTGTCTCGTTCTCTGCCATCGGTGCTTTGTCCGTACGATGTATGTTGATTCCGGATGCCCGTGTGACTAATAGGGGACCTGTGCAGATGAGATGGTGTGATTCCGTCGTGTTCTTAGGTTGCACATGCGTCCCTTCCGCCGCCTGCTTTCGTCTGTTCCCCTATAAAACACGTGTAATACCACTCTGCATCTTTAGGGAGGAAACTCGCTTGTACCTGCGTTGTTTGATGCGGTTTTTGTCGATTGTTTTTACCACCATTCAGACCCATAACACGCGCTATTATGAACCCAGTACCTCTAAGTAAAGAAGCTACAACCACCATTCTGTTCAAGCCGCTGTATTACGATGTGCGAATGTTGGGTTGTCCTGGCTGTGGCTGGGCACTGTGGTTCTTTCCACAACGTGGATGCAACTTTCTTCGGAAGCGGCCGGCTATAGAGGACGACTTCCACTTTGGCAGCTTTTGTGGCTGACCAGCAGAAATGCCACACATCAGATGCACATGCAATCGTGAACACAATAGACGGGCAGAGCTAGGAATTTCCAGGGCTGACTAGATGAGATTGGGCACATTGACAGCGATGCAGCGATCAAGACATTCTCCATCCACTGTCCGTCACCACGGAGCCAACAAACATTCCTTAGTTCTGCAGCAGCATGCAGCAGGGGAGAGTCGTCCCTTAACCTTTCTGATTGGCCTCTTATCGTCGTCCAGCCACCACAAATAATGCTGGACAAGGGCGTACGCTCTGTTGAATTCGTCCTCAAGTTTCCTACAAACATTACACAGGTGTAGCAGCCCGTACCAATCAATGTATTTGTCATACGTCAGGCGCCCCAGGAGAGGACAACGTTGCGTTAACGGAACGTACGAATTTGAATGCGTCAGTGGCACATATTACGGTGGACGACGACGCCGGGGTTCACACTTGGTGCTTCAACATGCCGGGTTCTTACTATATGAGTGACCAACGCAAATGGGAGTTTCAAGTACGTTCTCCTTCCCCATATTTCTTTCTTGTCTGTTATTTTCCTCTCCATAGCAAATCGTCGCTCCGGCTTGCCTCTCTGAACGAAGGAGCCTCGCTCGCCCACTTCGATAAACGCTGTGAAGACATCCGCGTCACAGCGACCAAGAAGCAGACCCACTTCAGCCGGCTCCCGAACATCTGTCTGCTTCGCGATCTTGCACACAACAACTGCTGTCTACGACCAACAATCAGGGCACACGTAGGAACTGCTCGGTTTGGGTTTACAAAGACACTGATATTCTAGGATCCCAAACCCACGTAGTCCAGATCGCGCTGCCGATACAAACAGCTTGAACCGCAACAGGAAAATCGAGCTACAGGCACAGTGCTACGGTGCTCTTTGCAATTTAGCACGCTCCATAGATTGCCAACAATGCTCGGTGAAGCAAACTATGTTGTCTTGGGGCAGTGGATACTTGCTCTGTAAAAACAGATTGTCAACCACTCAATACAGGCCCCTAATTCGGCGTGAGCTTGTGGTATGACGGTGTGTGATCAGTGGAGGCACAAAAGCGCTACGGAATGAGTAGAGTCGTTGCTCGGTGAGTGCTGCTTCTTCAGGAGAGGGTGAGGACGGTGTCCGGTGAGCGGTCCTGCCTCATTTGAACATGACGCGCACGGACGGTGTGGCTCACCAGTTCCCCTATCTTTGGCTTTTCCCGAGCAGAAGTCGAGTTTTCTTCAGTAAGACTAAAACAAACACACTGCGTTCACATTTGGCTGTGTCTCTTGCGGAAAACAATATTATGCGGCCGCGCGCTGTCTCCAACTTCGATCGGCGGTATAGCTGGCTTTTTTTCCAGTACGAACGGAGACAAAGTGTCGCTGCGACACCGTTGTGTCGGTTTGCAAAGCCGGTTGTCCCTGCAAGTGTAGGCTTTGTGGCCGCGCCGAATCAGACTCGGCGCGTTCGCCTTTCTTCGCTTGCCTCTCAGTACGCTCTGAAAAGCACTTGCCTTGGCAAATGCATTGGCAAGATGCCAATTAGCAGGTACTCCGTTTGCTGCGTGCTGATGACTCTCTTTCACTGTTTATATATGTCCGTGGCTGAGTATGCCACCCAACTGAATCCTTCCATTTCGAGCAAGCCTACTATCCCAGTAAACTCGCATGAGACGGGGGACCCCATCTTCAAGGATGTGCAACAACATCAAATTCCTCTCGAGAATGCCGGTCCCCCGAGATGTGCTTTCAGAGTCAGCAACTCGCCAGCGCGTCACCAGTTGGTATCCGTTCACACCCTGTCGGCACGAACTTGTGCGGCTGGGGACCAAAAGGTGAACTTTCGTCAAAAGAGAAAGAATGTGAATTTGAGGAGACATGCATTCACGACATCGAGTGCGAATGACATACAGTCGAAGCAACGGGACTCTGACCGAGCTGACAGTGTTGCAGCAGCACGAAGGGGTCCCAAAACAGGTCGTGAAGTTGAGGGCCTCTTAAGGTGGGGTCGCCCTAGTCACATACGCCTAGTCGGGCATGAGACCAATCGTGACACCAGTTTTTACAGTCGACATCTTGATCTGCCGCAGGTTGATAATCCCTCGAGCCTGTTTGAGAGGGCAGCGATGACGAAGTCATATACGGGCCGGACGGGTCATGCAGGGCGTGTAACGAATACAGAATATCACCATTTGCCAGGCTCATTTGGGCATATCAAGAAGCGTGTGCCACGAACACAACCGGGACAGAGTTTGGCGTCTTCCTTCTTCAACGTCTCCGCTGGCTTCAATTTTACGGTCCTTCTGGGGATGGTCTGCACGTTTTCCCTTCTCTTAGCTATCATTTGGGTGTTCTATCAGGTCAGGGT
Source organism: Toxoplasma gondii ME49 (assembly GCF_000006565.2). Classification (NCBI taxonomy): domain Eukaryota; phylum Apicomplexa; class Conoidasida; order Eucoccidiorida; family Sarcocystidae; genus Toxoplasma; species Toxoplasma gondii. The sequence continues at coordinate 1,022,741 of NC_031479.1, read as the reverse complement.
AGTGGTGAGAGAGCTCTCGAAACTGGCTGATTTCCTTGTTTCCACAAATGAGTTACCGTTTGTGGTCGTGTGATTGATAAGGACGGTACCAATACCACATGTGCGAAGGTGCTCGGTTCCCCAAGTTCTCATAACATGACCTGCGAGATGCAGCCTGAGATTCAGGTGCTGAAGCAGTACCGTGTGAAATCGACGTTTTGAGACAATGTAAAGTTTCTTTTTTGTGGATGAGAAACGTCTGCTGGCGTCTTCCCTAACTCACTGCCGCACAAAACTAAATGACGGCTGCAGCAGGCACCCAAGGCGTGGATGGGAACAATGAAAAAGGGACTTCTGTAGTAACCAGGAAATATGATAGTGAAATTGGCGCTCGGTAGCCTACATGTGCCACTTGCACCTGTAGCAGTAAGTTATGCCTTCGCTCCGTGTTTCCGGATTCACCAAAATACCTCGCAAGCTCGCCGGAGGATATTCACATCATACGAGAATTGGAGTACGCCACCACAGTGTCCGCTTAGATACTGCAACCTACACCCTAGGAGTATGCAGCTGCTGATGTTGAGGTATCCCCTCATGGAATGCAATCCCGTGAAGCATTTGTCCCATTTATAGGTTTGTTGAAGCGGGACAAGGCGGAAGCAGCTGAGTTTCGCCACATCCGCTAGGAAAAAGCGCCGGTCGTTTCGTCACCTTCCCAATATGATGCGGTTACTTGAAGACGCCTCCCGCTTCAGACAGACTACTATCAATCCGTTGCTTGACTCACTCTTATGTTGCTCAAAAGCATTGAGAGACAGGTAGGATAGGATTAACCACGGACAATGTGCGTCCCCTTTAAAGTACCATTAGACTCTCCTACAGTATCGACTGTGACCCACTGGCAGACAGCTTCAGCTCCGCGCTGAAGCAACGCCCAGCACTCCTCGTCGCCAAGTCTCTGCATGACCAGCATAATGGACCATTGTGCATTTTGTAAATGTCGGAAGTTGGCGTCTCTGGAATTTCACGCAGGCCGTATGTCACCTTATTTGCGCCAGCATTTGTTCGTCAACGGCGTCACCAGCGGCGAAACGACGCGGGGTGCTTGGCTCGAGCTACGGCCTTCTAGCTTGCCAGATACACTAAAAATTTAGACAAACTTGGGACATCTACTTTGATGGCATGACTCTGATAATCACCGTCAATCTCCGGTGTGACACGCACGTACGTAATACAGTAGTAAGCGTTCGGTTAGCTCGCGCACGTAGTTACAAAGTGGCAGACGCGCAATCAGCCGGACAGCTGCTACCACAGACTGCTTTTCTGTTTCCTAGAATCCGTCGTTTTTTTCCTAAGAAACTCCCGGTCCTCGAGTGTTTTTCGAGCCACGAATATATGAAAAACGAAGGGGAGGGTTTCTTTCAAAGAACCACTGATCGTGGTCAATAAGCTACTTTTCTTTTCTGACGACAGAAGGTAGAGAGCTTCTGTGCGAAAAGGGGGAAGACAAACATGCGATCCTCTTACGCGAAAGCGGATTCAGCGCACCAGGAGCGGCTTGTACAATTAACAGTCGGCAACGGCGACAGTGCTTTCTCTCCCTCATGGAAACAACTTTTCTTTTGAAGGCAAGTAAAAGTAGAGCAACGCAGGGGGCGGCCTTGCGTTTGTGGTCGTTACTCTGTCGCCTATTTATCAAACTACGTGTTCGTCGTTCGGTGTGCTGAATTACTGACCCTGCCTCTCGCATCCTCGAGCCTAGAGGTGTCGGCTGGGTTCTTCACGGTTTTCCGCGTGCGCCGTCGTCGCCGTCCACGCCTACTCCGAAACTTTACGAGAGAAGCATATCGACCGCATACCGACACGTTTTTTTCACTGAAAGTCAACTCAATGGCGGAGGTACGTTTTGTCGTGTGCCGTTCACCTTTTCGATGCAATGCTCTACGTTTCTCTCTGCTGTGCGCCGCCCCGGTGTCTTTTCTCGGGATGGGCTACATGGTATAGCTTTCTTAGGTTTTTTACTTCACGCAGTGACTTCCTCTGTTTAAAGAACGTTAGGAATGCGATACTTTGTAGATATGGCACCATGGCAAGTCGGGAACCGCAGGAGCGAACCACTTATGTAGGTGACCACCACGACTTGTGCGAACATGGGACACCGAGTCTTGCGTACTTCCGGCACTAGTACAGGAGTCCGTCGTTCCCCCTTTTCGCATTTTCGAATCAGTGGGCGTGGTTGTTGGGAATTGCTTGCAAATTATAAAGCGACTGCGTTTTCGTTTCGCTAAAGGCGCCTGGTGAGGGAGACCGTGCCCTGCCTCACGTGAGGAAAAGGGGCGGTTTCGATGCTTGCAACACAGTGTGGTTCCATGGGATTCAGCGTTACAAAAGAGAGCCTCTTTCTTGAAAAAAAAGCTTCAGGGAAGGAAAATAAATCTACAGGATAGGAAGCCCTGAGGACTACTTTCTATCCAGATTCTTTCTCTACATCGATCACAGGATGCTCCTCTTCATCCTACATAGCCCAGTTTCCTGAGACGTGGAAACATAAATGCTATTTCTGCTGTGCTACCGCGAATGCCAGTCACATACGGTACAAATGTGCTCGCTTATCGCCGGGAAAGTTCACTTTCGGCTTCTGCAGAACCAGTTGTGTTTGTTATGACGAACTGCGTACAGAAACTTGAAAAGCCACTCCAGCTGTTACGTCTTTTGGATTCGACGTGTGGGTGTCCGTGTAGGCTGTAGTGGTGCCGCGATCGTTCCGGCTTTTGGACGAGCTGGAGAAGGGCCAAAAGGGTCAAGTGGCGGAAGGTGTATCGTTCGGACTGGAGGAAGCGGATGACATATCGCTTACAAAGTGGTCAGGAACCATCTTCGGGCCCCCAGGGGTGAGCCTTTTGACTCGGGAAGAAATAAAACCTAGGAATTTTAAAGCGAAAAAGGGACCTTGTAACTGCCTGTGCACCTCCGTGGATCCCCGAAGTATCACCATCGACGACAAGACTCTTTCCTAGTGCCAGGCCAAGCACAGAGAGACACAAGATGACTTGTCGAGGAAGCGGATTTTATCTGCGGTTTAGATGCTCTCCGAAATGTAGCTTTCTCGAGGAGATCAACACTACCACGTGGTCCAGTGGATTTGATCCTGGAGCTAGGAAGTGCATTCTCTGAGTACCAGCATGACTGCAACTGAACCGGTCATTCTTGATCGCAAGGAGAGTTAGGGCCGATTTGAGTTCTTTTACTGGGACCGGTCAGGAGAAAATACACCGCCGGAGGAGACGCGCTTACTCCTCAGATGTGAAGAGCTTTTAATTAGCAGGGAAACAGAGGATGCATAGTACGATCATGTTGGCCGCTTGCACCTTGTGTTCTTGTTCCTCACAGACGGCGTTTGAAAACAGAATTTACTGCGTCAGCATCAACTGCGGCCCGAGTTATCCTGATGAGCCACCTGAGGTCTGCTTCCGGACTCGCATCAACATGCACTCCGTAGACCCAAATGGAGTGGTAGGTTGGCGTGTCAGTTTGTTTATATGACAGTGCTTGCCTGTCTTTCCACTGGGAGCGGAACAGAACTGGATGGAAACATGAGTCTCGAATGTCGATCTGACATTTTCTTGCCAACACACCGTGTTGGCCTGGGGAGAATATGGCGGCAAGATCAATCATAGATATTTGTGCGGTGTCTGTCGAGGTTCGCATCAACGTGCTTCATTTCAGAATCAGGATGGGTGAATACTTCTGCGCGTTTGAGTTCGTATGTGTCCGGTATGCTACCTTTGGCTGGCATGTCAGAGGCAACTACTTTTGTGGGACAGTTGCTTCGAAGGAGAGAACACTCATAGTTTCGGATGGGTACCAAATGTAATATATTGTGTCAGATAGATGCGAACCTCATTTAGAATGACAACCCTGTTTTCCACAACCTTGCCACTATCTGGCGAAGGCATCCCCGTGTCCAGCTAGCGAGTCGCCCGCCATTGGTCAGTTCTGTGTTGCTACCACCTGGAGTGAATGGGGGCAAGCCCGTACGGGTAGTTGAGACAACAGACAACGCTGAGGTTTTGTGATACGGTTCTCTGCGTGTCAGGTTCTGCGTAGCAGTTTCCCGTTGCTGCGGGCGTGGCAGCGACATTACACTTTAGATCTCCTTTTGACGGCTCTGCGCCAGGAAATGGCTGCCCCTGCTAATCGACGGCTTCCCCAACCACCTGAGGGAGACATGTATTGACGAGGAGGCGAGAAACGAGAAAGAAACTTTGTTTTCGCACAACAGAGGTAGATTTACTAGACTACTGAAGGTAGACGAGAAACAGCCGAGGATTACAAATAAGGTGTTCTCTCTGGGGATGAAGTACGGAAAGATGGAGAGGAGGCAGAGAATGCGAAAAGAGAAGAGGTGGTGCACACGAGCGTTTTCGTAGATCGCACTGCGCCATCATCGCGCCCCGCCACGGCGTGTTGCATCGTGAAAAGTGCTGACGCAGTTGGGATTGGAGCGCCTCCCCCAAGACTATTCGGAAGATCGAAGCGTCACCTTCACAGTTTGGCGTTTCCCCGTTTGTTTTTTCATGCGCCTTTCTTTTGTGTCGCGGCGAAAGACACTGCTCACTCGTTGTCTTCAAGGCCCGCTGGCTCGACACACCCGCTTTAAGTGGAATGTCAAAACGCAAGCAAAGCCGTGCATTTGCGTCCTCGGGTGCGGATGTTCATTTTGCCGGTGGCTGTAGACAACGTTGTGAAGCCGTCTTCATGTGAGCAAGCAGTCAGGGCAAACTGCGGTTTTCGTTGCCAATGTTCGGTTCTCCGTTTTCACTGATGCGCCTTAAGGGGCCGCGGACTGTCCTGGCACATACGGTCCCCCCAGGAAGATAGCCACGGACCGCATTTGTGGGATACCACACGCTCTACCTCAGCCAACGCGTCATCAGACGTCTCTCAATTAAGACAGCAGTGGTGGTGAACGAGGAAATGGATATGACAGACAGCAGCACAGACTTAAACATCTTGCTCTTTACTCGGCGGTTACTTCGCACTCAAGGTACTCTGAATATCAGGCACAGCTCGCGGTTGTCGCAAATAGTGTTGATTCCCTGGCTTGCGGAGCAACGCTTGGTGTTCGGATTCTGCTGTGTACGCCATGCATGCATCGTCCGTGTGCTTCCTTGCACACTTAGCAGCGCCGCGTGTACTCAACAGTAGTGTCCGGTCCAGTACCACATACGAAGAGCGACATGCCGTCCCCATCAAGGACAGAGCTTCAACCAGTAGAATCACTGATGCGGCTCGCGACTTATCGTGGGCACTGTAGTCTTCCTTTTCCTCAGGTGCATATCTTCAGTCCGTGCTCAACCACGGCGGTATACTACCCATTTGCATGTATACCTTGTATTGGAACCACCGATCGCTGCGACTGCGGCGATGCGAGGAACACAGCACATTTGCTCGGCAGTATCTCCGATGCCCGTGGGACAACGGCTGAATTCGTCAGGTGGAAGCGGACACATTGGGATGCCGTAGTGCTTGTCGCTTACTCATTTTCATCCCCTTCACACCAAAGTTTCTTCCCGGTCTGCTGGAAGAATCTCAATATTCTGCTCACGCCCGAGAGACACAGGCCTGATAGTTTCCAAGACTTCTCTCGTTTGGTCGGTCCGTAGCATGTACAGGTAACCCAGAAATTAGCGTGATGCCGTAGGGAGGGGGGGGGGCGAATTCACTTGTCAACAGCAATACTGCAAGTTTCTGCACACTGCCACGACCCATCTTTTCTCCCCTGTCCTTCTGTGCAACAAAGGTGGCGGACATTACGTGCAGAGTTCCAGAATGGCATTCACTCACCTAAACATCACAGGAAAGCCTGTTCTTAAATCTCCTACAGTCATCGGAAAGGCGAGCATCCCCGGCCTAGGACTGGGACTTCATGGCTTTCGTCGGTGCCATTCATACACGCCACGTTTCGTAAACTCAGGGGGGTTCAAAACACAGCCAAAGTCTGTAGAGGATGTGAAGGTGGAATGCCAAATGCCTTACTTGTGTCGCGTGGATTGTCTTCGCTAACAGCAATCGCATGACGGGCTGCCACTGCTGAACATTTACGACTTCGTTTATGGCGTGGCACACTGCTACCTAACGCATTTCACGATATAGTCTACGACAAACTGATTTAGTGTTCCACTTGCTGCATCTCTCACCAGAGACCCTTGCTTGCTGTGTATATATCATATTTGTTGTGTAAGGGGCATGCATTCTTGTCACTACCTAGTGATGTGCAGCATCCCACTTGACTTCGACGAAGAGCAGGTATACCGTCCTCCCGTGAAACAAAGCTGAGAGTTCCCTGTGTCCTCGAAGAAACACACACCATAGACAGTAACGCCGTGTGGAAAGAGAAAGTAAATTGTGGTACGGAAAAGGGGCAAAAACGACAAACGGATGACGTTTGTTGCAAAGGATGCTTGCAGAATGGCATGTCAATAGAACGGCCTCCGCTACCGATTTGTTGCGAGGACCCGCGTCATATTCGTTGTGAACATTTCTTCTCTAGCGCAATAATTTTATGAATTCATGGCAACAAGCCGCGGGGAAGGTTTCTAATTTTCCATCTAGTACAGCAGGGCGGAAACCATGCGCTAGCTACCGCCCTCTACACTTTTCCCTGCAACGACACCAGCTTCGGACCCAACGCTCTCTACAGCGCGTCGCATCGGAAACGACTCGACCTTGACCACCCTCTTTTCTCAGCGTTTTCGAGCAGGAAAAAAGCATACCACTTTCCCTTTTTTTATAGAGCAACCGAATACATTTAAAATCGTTTCGGCATCCAAAAAGAGTTCGAGTGCTCGTCGCGACTGGTGCGGATACATGGTGAGCAGAAGTTGTCGAGTTCCGGTTGTTGCTAACCTCCTCTCTGCGGGAGCCAATGTGGGAGCTAAGCCGGCTGCCCATCTAAGCCTCATTTGTTCGCTGATCTGCTCACTGCAACATTTTCTTGTCTCTTGTCTGTGCGTTTGCAGGCATATCATCCCGATTTTTATGGTGAATCGTCTTTTTACAGAAGGCAGGAATGGTTCTGTCGTCGTGCACGTGTCTCCAGTTTGTTCATGGTAACAAAGAGCAAACGAAAATAAAAATTCCCAAGGCAGGTATGCTACCCCCAGTGGTACTCTTTAAAGAACCTCGGGCCCAACGATTTTCGGAAAGACATGTTACCGCTACAGGTGCCACCCCTGTGGCACTTCACTGTACATATAAAATCTAGTGTACAGCGATGTGCGGGCGTAGATTCACGTGAGGTATACCTATGTTATTTGTGAGTTTCTTAGGTGAGTCGACTGCAACCGATTCAGGAACAATGGCGAAAACGGGGGCTGAGCAGCTGGAACTTCATGGCGACACGTGGCGCGTGTGCAATTTTGTCGATAAGAAGGACATCATTAAAATTGATTCAGCTACAATGAAACAGAAAGTCCAAGTAAGTGACGAGACTGGTTGCTTAATGGCACGTCTTCGTTGGTAACACACTTCCTTCATTCGGTTTAGACCATTACATTCCATTGTCGAGACGTGCTAAGAGAACACTACTTGCCGCTTCTGGTTGGACCTCATGTGTTCGACTTGTGCTACAGATTCGGGACTGTAAAGGAGTTGGCATCCAGATAGAATCAAAGGTCAACTCTGTCATCATTGACAACTGCGATAACTTGCGGCTGTGCGTAAACAGCCTGATCTCCGGTGCGGAGTTCGTCAATTGTCGTAAAATCAAGTTTCAGGTCAAGGGTACATGCCACTCGATTGCGATCGACAAGTGCTCGGGTGTCGATTTGTATGTCTCGAAGGAAAGCAAAGATGTCGAGGTTACAACCAGCAAGTCTGGGGAAATGAACCTCAATTTCCCGAAGACAGATGAGGAGGATGGTGACTGGGCAGAAGTGCCCATTCCCGAACAATTCCATCACAATATCAAAAATGGCGTACTTCATACCAGGGTGTCTGAGCTGTACTCGTGCTGAGAAATAACGTGGAGGCGACCGCATCTTTTCAGTGCGTTGAGTCAGGGTGAGTACTAACGTTCGTGGTCTTACTCCGTATGTTCATTACCGGTTTTCGGTGTGCGCTGGCCAACGAAGAGTCACTGCATTCCTCTCGACTGGGGGCTTACCCGTCAAGTATTGTGTACGGATGCACTGCACAAGTTCAGTGGTGGGTTCTCTCGGACAGGGACTCCCTACCAGTTGATGTGAGCGAGTCTTTTGCACAGGTTTCTGTGAAGTCAGACCTGTAGAAAAGGAATGTTCCTCACGGGTTTTGGACAAAACATGGCATGCGTCGTCTTTCAGGATAAATCCGGAGCCAATAGCACTCAATGATTATGTCTTTGAGCACGCTTGTGTTGGTAGCATCCGTATACCGTGGCGCGGGGGCAGATGCCGAGTTTGAAATGAGTTGGCTCAAAAACTGGAGCGACGAGTGTCGAACAGCCACGGAGTTTAATTCGACAAAATGCGTAATACGCGTACCTGGATTTATATCGGCTGCGTTCAAGTCCACTGAACAAGTTTGGCTTGTTCGTCGCAACCCGTGTTTTTTTCGTTATGGGCACACATACCTGGCATCCACAACTGAAGGAATCAAAGAGAAGTGTACGTACAACGGCAAGCTTGGAAGCCACCCGTGGGTGCGGTTTTCTTAGAGGCGTGTTTAGCCACTCACGGCTGTCGCACCTGTGAAGTTCCGGTTTGTGAAGTGAATACGTTAGAGCGTAGATTTGAAGATGATTGTCTTTTTTGCACTCGTATGTGCTCTGGCTTTCACCAACTCGTCCAACGGACAGTTCAACTTCCCGGCAATAGACGCTGGAAATGACGAAACACTGGAGTTTCGCGAGCATCAGGTCATACCGCGTCGCACTATGGATGTAGAGGCAGCTGACATTGAGTCGAATCCATACATCTTCAGGGAGGCCCAACTGGACACGCCTGAAGAGGCTAGCTACCCCATAACGCGGAAACTTAGTTTACAGGAACAGCCTAGCAACGTGAATCCTCACGAAGAAGTTGACGATTACGCTTCTATTCTAGACAGCATCAAAGAAGGAGTTGTGCTGGAGGCGCTCTTACCACTAGTTACCATGGCTCCGTTGCTGGTGTCCGCTGGTCTCGAAGCCGATGTGAGCTGGTCAGTCCCCGCCGCTCCTCAGGTGTCGTTCCCCAAGCTGGGACAAAAGCGGACCGTCTATATGTTGAAGTGCTTTGCATGAACGCAGCCGAGTCAGGTACGTATTTGCTTCTCTGACCGGGATGACAAACCTGAGCTGTCACTAAGATTCAGGAGTGCATTACAGGGGGATGGTCGGAGTCGTCTGCTGGAGGTCGAGACTGACAGAAAGCCTTCACAGCAGACGCTCAGATACTCTCCTGCGACGTAATTGGAAAGTGTTGTACAGCTCTGTGCGAAATGCCTTTTTGATTCGTGGAATCCGCTACCATAAACGAAAGACACATGAGACTGGTGCCGCCACGATGATTTATGCCTGTCCCTATTTCTACGGGATACACAAACATTTTGATGCGAATTGAGTGAAGCCAACCCAGCGTTGTTTTGCTTCCGTATCTCATATAGCTGCCAAAGTGACCGCTTGACGTGACCAGAAACTTTATCGACGTTATGTCATCGTGATCAAAAAACGTCGATAGTGCCCTCGTTCCGATCCCTACACTGGTGCAAGGTGGTTACCACATCTCTTCAGTCCTGCCTAGCTGGAGAAATTCTAATAACTGACAAAATGAGGCAACGCCGTTTAAGACTTGAAATAAGTCACGGAGGATGAGAAGTTGCTTGGGCTCAGCAGTTGTATGGCTCGAATACTGAAAGTAACCTGCGTCGAGGCTGAGTCTCAGCAAGTAGCACTGCCTCCGCCTCACGTAGTCCAATTCTTCCGGGAAACTATGAGGGGACCACTAACAGGGTACTTTTTCAAATTTTCTGCCCTTATTAGTCTGCGGACCGTAAACTGCGTCCGTGACCGCGAAAGACGAAGTGAGGATCAGTGACACACGCTTCAGCGAACTCTAATTGTCCGTCTAACTGCGTATCCGGCTCATCGACAGGTGTTTGGGGACCATAAACCATGCTTAAAACGTTTACTTTGGGCATGTGAAAAACTTGCGGAAGCACAGCATTGGAGGTACAGTACTACGTGCGCGAAGGTACTCGTCGGTCCGTTTACAAGCTCAGTGTAAAACACATGCCCCTAACAGCGTAGAGAAATGAATGATGAATCACCCATCTGACAAAAAGTCTTTCCAGGATAGATTTAAGTGTATGAAAAAAGTCACTGAGTCGCGGGACTTTCACCTCACAACTGCTCACAGAGCAGCCCTGCCGAATGTGCCTGTGCCAAAGTGGAACTCTGATCATCTTATCTCCGGCGCCCTTACTGCTAATAGACAAGGCAGGGAGGACGGAAAGAAACTTGGGAAAAACTTGACTGACAGTCATCTGTTACAGTTCTCAATCACGCTCCAGTGCCTTCGTTCGTCGGCAGACGCGGGTTTGAAAAAGTAGCGTCAGAGAATGCTCGAGACACGCCAGAAAAACAAGGACTCGCTTTGAACAGCGGTATAGACAGAGTGCCGGTGAAGCAGACAAAAATCAATTTCTTCTTATAATCTATTGGAGATAGCTAGAATGTCTTGACGATTGCTGAAACTCCGATTAGCGCGAAAGCCGCAACTGCCACGCCTGAATCAAAACAATTTGCCAGCACACCCCTAGTCACAAAATGATCGTTTGTTTTGGTCCGAGACAAGAGAAGCTTTGAGAACCTTTGAAGATGAAATACCACAACTTTAAACACAGAAGGAAATCTGCGCACGTTTTGACATTCACAAAGTGTGGCTGATGTCTGTGTGCATTCTTTTCTCCTCCAGTTCCCGTTCAGTGAACTGGAGAAATATTCACCAACTGGAAAATTATTCACGAATGTAAATCACAGCGGACCTACGGACACACCAATGCTATGTGATCGTCGTTACTCTCTCAAGCAGGCTAGAATCCGTACACAGAAGCACCAGACTGCGAACTACAGTGGCTACGACTGCATAGACTGGTAAGACGAATTTGCTCGACCTTATCGTAATGCTCGAAGTAGATATTACTCACCTTGTGTGCTAGCTGTAGCCAAGGCTCCGCCTGTCTCCAAGCCAGCGGCTGCCAATTCGGGTGCTGCCTCTACGACATCAGCGTAGTCTTGTACCTCCTTCATGAACGCTTGTTGCTGACTGGAAAGTGTCCCCTTCGCGATACAGGCAACCTGCGGATCGAATACCCCTTCCTCATGACAAGTGATTACCCGACTTATTCCCATGAACGAGGCACCGGGCCGGCATTTCACCTGCACGGACATTCAGCAGATAAAAAAAACTCGCGTGAGTTGATATACTATATTCCCGCTTAACCACTTCACCGTCTAAACCCGAGAAGCCGAAGCGGCAGCAGAAAATAAAATGCTAAGAAAGGCAAAGAAGGACTCCTCCAATGATACAGTCAACGGACCAGATCCCTCCTTCCCACGAATGACACGGAAGCAAGCGTGATTCGTCAGCATGATGCCGTATGTGGTCGTACGAAAAGTGGCACGTCCAACCCAACCTGAGAAGAAACGTTTTCAGAAAAATATACTGCGGAAGGTGAGACCTGAACTGTCAATTTTAGTAGATCCTAATACTAACGCGTCTACCAGTTTCGTCACATCCGCATACCATACTATTTGTAGTAAGGCCTCGTAGGTTTCCAACCCACATACAAAACAACAATGACTTGCCTCAACTTGGTCGCCCAGTGCGTAGAAAGGTTTATCAGGATTGAGCATGGCGTTAGCCAGTTCGCGAGGCCGAACACAGACTTTGTCTGGTGTGAGGTTCCTGCTAATTTGCAGCTCTGTACACAGCAGAATAAGCCGCTCACAAAAGAACACCACTGAACTTCACGCTTGAAACAGTGCAGCGAATGATTAGCGTAACTCTGGCCTAACTCGTGCGGGACTGTCCCTCTGTTTCGATTCTTACGGATGCTAAGTAGCACTTCCCGGGTGGTGGTGCGTTGATGCGAGCCTCATCGATGCGAGGTTCGTCAGGTCAGACCCTCCGTGTATGTGGAGTCAAGACGTCAACAAACATCAGGAGGTCGAATTTCTCAGCGAACTATATGTCATGCTACAGACAAAGAAAGACGTCTCTCTCGACTGCGAAAGTTCTAACGATCCGTGGACTTCTACGAATGATGGTACCTCTGTAGACGAAAGAGTCACTTGCTGGAACAAAAAATGTTTGTGCAACGTGCCGGCAAAAGGACTTTTACCACCGTGAAGAGATCACTTACCTTGGAGCTTCCTTTCTTTCTCTGCAATGATTGTCCCCCACAGAAGTTTCTCAGCTGTGGGCGCCTCCAGGCGGTTCACGCAGATGCTACGGCCACCTTGCGTCTGAGCCGCCTCCTCCTTGCCAACCTCTTTTTCTTCGTTGTCGCCAGGTTGTGTGCCATCACTAAGCACTTCACCTGAAACCTCGGGACCCTCAGAAAGCCAGTGGCAGTCATAGATAACAGGGGTCCCCGACTCTTTGAGTCGTTGTGTCGCCTTTTCCATCATATCACACGACGGCTTGTCCCTGAACTCCTCGCAGCCACGCATGATGCCTTCGAATGCTTGCTTTGTTAGCGAGACGGACTGGTAGCCTGTTCAGAAACAACAGCAGAAACGCCTGAACGACAGACGAAGGTCACAAAGGCAGGATTCGCGCACTCCCTATCGATACAATAACACACACACCACTAGTGACCTTGCTGTACTTTGAACCACATCAGCTGTGAGAGTTCGAACTCCCGTCTGCAGTATTACAATATTGTACGCGAGAACTTGCAGAAGCCTTCGCGAGTACAGAGGGGAGGCGGGCTCGTACGCAGATGCCAATCGAGAGCAATACACTATTGCGCGACTGCAGTGACGGCGTATGAAGGACAGACAGTGAAACGCTGCACCGTGGCACGAGTCAGTGTATTCCACGCAAGATGCCGAGAACAGTATGCGGCCGTGTGAGCTGAGAGAAGTTGCAGCAGCTTGGCTGCCCCTGGCTGCTGATACTGTTTCAGGTGTCGCATCCATCTGACTTGGAGCTGCAGCAGGTGGGAATTTGTTTCTGCAGAAACCGGATGTAAAACGACTTGCCTTGGTTGACGCAGGCGTCTTTAGGCAGAAGTGTTTCATATCTGCAATTCTGGTGCTCTTTGCATTTGTCAGCCTCGACGATGGCCGTACAGTTGAAAAAGCACTGACGATAGACGTCGTCGTGGAAGCAGTTTTTGGTCTTAACACACTCCTGCGGATCCATGATCTCAATGCATCTGGGATGGTCCTCGCTCCTGGTATGACTTGTTGCTTCTGCCTTTTCACTGCTGTCGTTCTCTTCAGGTTTATCGTGACTACCTGTCTCTTCAGCCTTTTCACTGCTGTCGTTCTCTTCACTCTTATCATGACCCCCTTTCTCTTCAGCCTTTTCACTGCTGTCGTTCTCTTCAGGCTTATCATGACCCCCTTTCTCTTCAGCCTTTTCACTGCTGTCGTTCTCTTCAGGCTTATCATGACCCCCTTTCTCTTCAGCCTTTTCACTGCTGTCGTTCTCTTCAGGCTTATCGTGACCCCCTTTCTCTTCAGCCTTTTCGCTGCTGTCGTTCTCTTCAGGCTTATCATGACCCCCTTTCTCTTCAGCCTTTTCACTGCTGTCGTTCTCTTCAGGCTTATCGTGACCCCCTTTCTCTTCAGCCTTTTCGCTGCCTTCCCCCTCCTCTGGCGTAGAGCTCTCCCCGTGCGTCGCTGCTCCGCCGGCGCTTTCACTCTCCGATGGCTGATCGTTTCCCCCTTGCCCATCCGTCTTCTCACTTGAGGCTTCCTCTGCACCCTCTGCTTCCGAAGCGTCCTTATCTTTCTCTGCAGACCCTCCTGCCGTTTTCCCTGCCTCTTCAGCTTTGTCACTTTCACCTTCTGTTCCATTCGCTGCGGATCCTTGTCCTTCGCTTTCCGAGCGCATCTCATCAGAGCCTCCGCCCTCCTCTGCCGAGCTTCTGGTCTCGAGGAAGCTCAACGGCTGCTCTCCTTCAACTCCGTCTTCTCTGTCTACGTCCCGGTGTTCCCGAATGTCTTGCACGGAGTGTTGAGCCCGCTGCACAAACGATTTCTGCTTGGCGTATGGTGTATTGTCGGCTGCTGTGCCAACGGTGCGTTTGCTGCCTAGTTCGAGGAAAAAGAGACCAGGGAAAACAGCAGAATCCTCGTGGTTCATGGAGGAATCTTCCTCGTGGTCCTCCACGGGTTCCGTTGGAGACGCATAGACGGACACGGACTGACGGTGCGAATGAGCGCGAGAAGGCTTGCTGGAACCCTTGTACCAGGGGTGTGCCTCTTCCTTCTCCCAAGGCAGGCGGAAATCATGCTTCCAAGATCCCTGGTTCCTCTTAAAATGTAACTGCTTCTCCGGGTGTCCGTGCGTTCTTTTTTTTCGAGGCACATCGTCATCGTCATCGTCTTCGTCGTCGAAGTCAAAGGGGTCATTATAGTCGAATGGATCGTAGTGGTGGCTGTGGTCGAAATCTGCGTCATCGTTGTCCATCAGAAAAGAGTCATAGTCGTGTTGCATGCGGTCGTGGTAGGCTTTGTCCACATGGAGGAGAGCTTGTCCCTTTGACGGGATCCAGGAAAGTGACTCATAGTCCATAGAACTGAGGGGTCCGGACAGAGGATCCATCACGAATCCGAGGGTTTCTCTGATTCGCTCCGCTTCTCCAGAGGGGCGTTCGGCATCAAGCCGCTCCAGCGTCTTGAGTTCGCGGGAAAACTTCTTCACCGACTCCTGCATGTATCTGATGCTTTTGCCGATTACTTTCAAACAATGAAGAACATCCGATCCAGACCTCTTGTCGATTGCGTCGATGATATCAATTGGTTTGTCCAGTTCTTCGATCCTGTTCACGAGCGCACTGGTGTTTTTCGCTTCCACATTAGCCTGAATGTGACCGAAGAGCTTCTTCATAAAATTGTGTTGTTCCGCGAGAGCCTGCATCTCCAGCTCCACCTCGCGCTTCCTCGCCTCCGAGGAGTGCTCGTGGTGGATCACGTCGTCCATCTTTAGTTGCTCCACCCCGAAAACTTCCGCCTGTTGGGTGTACAGCTCCCGTTCGAGAGCCAAGATGTATTCTCGCAGCAGATCCCGCATGTCGTCCCCAACCCGCTGGTGCTCCTTCCAGATCCGCCGGAGCAAGGCACCGGAAACTTGCACAGATCTCATGCTGTCCAACTTGTCAATAACAGCATCTGCGAGAAACTCATCATGCCTTTTGAATTTCTTGCCTATTCGTTTCTCTTTCCTCGCCGAACTCAGTTTGTTTTTCGGGTCCTTTGATGTGTCTGCCGACGACTTGGCTGGAGTGGTGCTTGTACTTACAGCTGGAGTTGGGGCAGGGCTTGGGGTCGGGCTCTTCGATGAGGCAGGAGGGTTGGATGCATCCCGTCCCGCCAGCTTTGCTTCCGGAGTTTCACTAGTACTCTTGTTGTCGGGAGGGTCGTCTTTCCGTTCCGCATCGGAGGACTCCGAGGAAGCGACGGAATCGTGGGCCTCTGAGTCGTTGCGCTGTTCATCGCTAGCACGCTCTTGTTCCGACTGAGCCACGCCACCTTCGGAACCGTTCGCCGCCGCACGAGACGAGACGGACAAGGCGTCAACACCAATGTCAGAGGTCCGAAGGGCGGCCGAAAACCCCCATAAAGCAATGAGACAGAAGAAAAACACGCAGCCAAACGGAGTTTTCATTCCCGAAATCCACGTAAACGATGCTTTGGCTACTCCGTGAGCGAACGCCCCGCTCGGGGCAGCTCGCGACGAACGCGCCATTGCGAAAATAGGCCTTCAAATGGCCGCTACGATGTTCAAGCCAATTTCTTACGGTCGTTTCGTGATACGCAGGTTGAGGGGTAGACGTGATGAAATTCGATAGTATCCTGGATATCGGAGATCTGATCGAGCAGGACTACGTCAGATCCGACAGTACAAGACCCCGCAAGCCTCCACCGATTTCCGCGAATCGTTACAAACCGGAGAAAAGCACTAAGAAAACGACACCGGAATTGCAACAGCGACAAAGACAGACTGACGTGGTGCAAACAGACTCAACAAAACACAGAATGAAACTCGTGGGTCCTTGAACAGGTCGAGCATGACCCAAGCGACGTGGCAAAAATGGGGCGAGTGGTGAAATTGCAGAGGGAAGTCGATACATACAATTGAAAAATAGGCGTTCCTGAGTCCTCAAATCACCTGGTTCTTCTGAATGAGCCAGGACATGCCGTCAAGGGCGTTGAAAATGCCATGAACGAGTTACGTTCTGAAAGGCGTCTGACTGGCAGAGCAGTTTGCAAGGACCACTCCGACGGAAAAAAGCGAGCTGCCTACTTTGCCGGGCCTTCACCGATTCTTGGATCCATACCATCAAAAAACTGACTGGGCCGGAAATACATTTACAGGAGAAGATGTCCTCATTTGAAGCGCATCGCTTCAAGATCGTAGGCGACACAGCGAAAGATATCGGACAAAAACCTGACTTGCACCTTATCCACCGTCCCACAGATCCGCTGTAAACGTATCAACGGAGAACCGAGTGATGGGTAAGACCGTGAGAAATAAAATATATTCAGCTTCGATAAAACGCTTCAAGAGTTGATAGGAGCTAAGGCTCAAAGAGGCGGACAACCTGCGGCCTTGCACGCTTTGGTTTTGGCCCGAAGCCAGCAATGACGCTGCCGTTACTGACGAGAACCCAGGAAAGGTCTGAAAACGACCAGCATTCCTGGGAAGCCAAACAAGATAGCACAGGAATTTCTCGTGAACTACCTGCCTCGGGTCCCAATCCAGTGGTGCTCGCCAAAAGCAGTCAGAGACAAGCAAATTCACCATTTGACTCAACAGGGTCGCACCGCTAGACAGCAAGACATAACAGCCGCTTTACCATGCTAGCTGGACGCTTCGAACATGGGGAACCGCGAATCTGCCTCAGGGTTGGGAAAACTGGGTCACCTGCGACCGGCTTTTTCACCAGCTCCCTTCAGAATCATGAAGTATGTTTAAAAAATTACGGGGATTCACTGTTGGTCCTGAAGAACTCAAGTGCTCTCGTCTAAAAACTTGCTATGTCTGTCATGTATGGGGCCGCGCGTCGCTGCTGGCGTTGCCGCATTCATTGCCTTCAAACCAGGCAGAACCCTCATGCGTGAAGGATTGCAAGTCATTCGCTGTGTCCCCCATTATTCTGTCTGATATTTATTGTATCTCCATAAGCTTCCACTCATGCTTTCAACATCGCCCGAGCAAGATGTAAGGTGGCCCCGATTTGCATCCTCGGAAAATCGTGGTGCGGAAGCTGCAACTCCGTACATTGTCTGGCGACGCGATAGAGTGGCGGTGCCGTGGGTCCCAGAGAGATGCACTTGATCAGCTCAACATAAAGAATGCATATTTGAAGTTTTATCTACACAAGATGGGTTTCACCAGACATGTTAGTCGGTACAAGGATATCTAGCCGGAAAGGTTGGGCAATTACCAGCAGTGAATCTGTAGTTGAACATCTTGTCTGTAGTAAGGGCATGCACTGCGCAGAATGAGGAATGTCTTGCAGCAGAGGGATAGTTTCTCTGCAGTAACGAAGCTTCTGAACGAGGGGAAAGAGTTCCAGTAGAAGGTTTGTGTATCTGAGGCTCAGTTACGGTAGTTTTCTGCCTTCGTCGCTTGCCGAGAAAATTCCGCTCGTTAAGCCTAGATCCGCGGCAATACTAGGTACAAAAAATGTCGTAGCATAGACAACCTGTAAACTGCAACATCCTTTCCCGCAAAACAGCAAATACGCCAGAATATCGTTTCAACGGGGCCCGCCACTGCAGTTGCCTTCACATGAACTACTGTGCACGTACGCCACTGAAATGATCACGCGGGAGAGTGGACAACAACACGGGCATGATACGCGTGAAAACCACCACAGCAACATGGATTCTGTGATGAAGCATTTCGTAGTCCGGACTATTTGTGGTCGCTGTAGATTGACACCGAAAAGGATAGCTAAACAGGTGAGACTCGCGTCTGAACGCTCCACCTATCACGGTATGTTGAACGCGTTATTTTGCTGTGCCCTCTTCTGCAACAGTTCAGCATAAGGTTGGTATGATGTCGAAACAAGGTAGTTGGCAAACCAGCTACTAAACAAACACTTGAAGACGATACAACTGGAGTCGTAGTTATTTTAACACCATATCTATACGGAAATATCTTCGAACCCGGTCGTTGCACCAAGTGACTTTTATCTTTGATTCATCCACCCAGTTGCGTGTGCCCGTTGACTTCTCTGTGCAGTCAAATGACTAAAACAGCTGTTTTGGTGAAGGTGTTTCCCTGCTTGCCTGTAAGCAACAGTGACCCTGTCGGATCTACGTAGCCATGCGTTTATCGATGGGACTACATGCATGCTTTCAAATAGCACAATAGACAGAGGGATTTACAAAGCTGAGTGGGGGCCTTAATTACCTTATGTATCACTGTCTGATTGTGTTTCTTTAGTGAGAACGTGAGAGTTCATTATTTCCTCTACGTTTCATCCCAGTGCTTCTAGCGCTGACACCTCGCCAGAACGACCGCAACCTGACTCACCGAGATGGTGAAGGTGGGCGGACGAAACGGGGAAAACAAGCTTTTTTTGTGTTTCCTCTGGGAGAACGGGCCGCGAAATACAACGAAGACCGCGAAGATCCAGTTTGCACATGCCACGCATGTGACACGAACGAGTTGGTCCCCGCGCACGAAAAATACCACTTGGCATCAATCCACTCTTCCTTCCACGGCCGTCCACAGTTTCAGTGGCACAGCTCCTTCCGTCATCAAGTAAAAATGATACCGAAAGGTACAGAACAAACTAACACCGACTGCCGTTTTTCTCGTGTCGATATCATTCTCCCTGTGAGTGGTCCCAGCTTTTCGTTGGCACCTACTGTCGTACGGATGCGACACAGAACTCCTCAAAGAACAACCGGATCAACCATCATTCTCCCCTCTACTGTCGTCCCCTTAGCTTTACTCAACTTGCTTCTGTGCTGACACCGCTGCTAGTTTTCCGCCGGTTGAGAAAAACAGATGGAAAAATTGAGCAAAGCTCTAGCCAGTGCAAATCCTTTGCTCCCAACGTATCCACCACACTTTCACGCCGACTGCCGCGGCTCTTTTTAGCGAGGAAAGCGGCTGAGTGAAGTAGCAAGTGCTCACAAGCCCTCCTGCAGAGAAAAACGAAATACAAACATGGCATGTTGTTTGATTCATTCACAGCGGCAATGCGGAACAAGCGAAAAAACCAAACCGTTTGACCAAACGACAACAGTGCACACAACATTACTGGGACTGTTCGGCGCCCAAAAAGAAAAATAGCGAAAAAAAAACCGTGATCACCACCAGGGAGTCCGTGGTTTCACCGTCCCCTACCTGTATATACGGTATGGCAGTCACGAACTTGTCACAGTGACAAAAACGCATATCCGACAATTGCTACACCCAAGAAAAGGCGCAACGCGACAGAAATTAGCTCACCCCCGCTTCGCATCTGAGTGAAAAAACGAGGAACTCGACCCTTTTTCTGAACGTGTCGGATTGAGCCTGGGCGAAAAACTCACGCCCCAAACTATACTTAAAACTGTCAATGTTTTGCCCGCCTACTGCTGTCAACCACAGTAGCATCCCATAAGAGAACAATCACAAGTGTGGGCATGCCCCTGTTCTTCTCTATAACCACCTTTAGATGTACATACACTGGCAGCTCCGGTAGTTCACGACTTGACTGCGGTCTGTCGGTTGCCTGTTACCCATGAACAGCTCGGTGGGTACCTTTTTCGAATCGTTCTTCCTTCTTCGGCTCCATTTCTCTCCTTCGATGGTTTTCCGTCAAAAACGTACCTGCCCATGGTCTAATCTGCGGCCATTTGTCGACGCGCCATCTTGCGTCGTCATTTCCACTTCGTCATCCAGCGTTTCCCTGCCGACAACCTGTGGCTGCGGCTTGTTTCCCTCGCCTGACCGCGTCGGCGTTGGGAGTTGCTGAGATGTTGGAGTCAAGCGTGAGCTGGTGTGGTAGCCTTCCTCGTCTCCGTGAAGATCGTCATCCGATAGGTTCCCGTCTTCACTCAACGACCCAAATGAGTGCAGCTTGAAGTTCGGAATCCCTGCTTCGAGCTCTTCCTCCGAGAACTGACAAGCACGGAGATACAGCCGAACAGACATGAAGAGGCGCAGAAACACCGGTTCTTTGAGTGCTTCCCGCTCCAACTCCTCACCTCTCACCCTCTCTACAAACATCCCTATATACTCTCAGAAAGACACATATCCCCCCCAAATACGTATCACGGATGCATATCATGCATTCTTCGACGCACTTGTCGGGCGGCGGCATTCCAGCGTTCATTTACGTAGCAGTTGCATTCTCCTTGAAGGCTGAACGTAGTGGGTTACGCAATTTTTCTCTGTCCTTCCGAAACCAAGTATCACAGAACTGTGTGAGGCAATTCGCTTCCATTTCCCACCGGAAAAACATATCACGTGGAAGACGTACGTGGTCATGGAAGTCGAGTTCCTCGCCCCAGACATGCAAGTCCGCAGCCTGCACAGATCGAGGTCAGACAGGGTAAACCAGATGCAACCCCAAAGCCACCAAAGTCAAACGCACAAGCCTGGAACTCGCCTACACGCACCAGTCTGTACTTGTATAAGATACCACCTGTTACACATAGCTGTGACCGCGCAAAAGATCAATTCCACAACAGTACGCGCGACTATATGCACACACACGCAGATGCATGCTGACGCACACACAGCTATGGTCACACACAGACACGCACATGTATTCGCCGCACGAGCTCTTTAGACACTTGATTCACAAGACGTCCACAGAAAAAAGTATGTTCACTCGACATTCGCAGAAGAAACAACTCGTCTCTCGCGAACTGCTTGCCCACGACAATGCTTTCACGTTCGGTTTCCTCTCAAGGCACCTCACTGTTCCTTTCAGACAGAGACCGACACTCGCTCAAGTGATGGACTTTCGTCGAGTGGAAAGCGAGGACAGAATTGAGGTTGCCACAGGGTACGCTTGCACTGCCTCGGTTTCTGGGAGAGAAAATCGGAACCGGCATTCGATCTTACATTCTTTGCGCGAGCATGGTGATTCTCGAGATCGTCTACGTCGCCCAGCTCCGTGAAGTACGCTAGCCTGAAGAGAAAACGCATGCACGAAAACGTCGACTAACCAAGACGTTCACGCATACTCACAAGCACTCCTCTTTACAAGTGTGAAGCTCTTATCTAAGACAGCAGGTCCCTCTCTGCTGCCATGCATTCCTAACGACTCCTCGTTGCATGCAGATTCTATCTGAACACATGTTCACGCCGGAAAGGTTCCCCGCGTCGCTTCTTCTGCTGTAGGATCGAATCCACACACATGAATGACGACGGTAGCTCTTTCCGCACACCTGTTTGCACCATTATACAGTGCAAGGCAGGACACACTTCGAGAGTGATATTTCTCGATTGGCAGAGCCGAGAAACACGACCACGCCTGGAGAAAGTAGTTTCGAAAAGCGGTTTCGTGCTCACCGTCTGGATTGCTGGCTAGGTCGCCAGATAGCCATCATTGCGGCGAGGACGAGAAGAAAGAGGAAGTGAGGGATCGCGTCGCTCAACCACCACTGGTCCCTCCAACGGTCCGAAGCATCCTGCGAGCCAAACACACATGATGCTCTAGCAGAATTATTCGACAAGTCCGTTAAGCTGGCAAAGAAAAGCGCACACGTGATCGAACCACTTGAACAACACAGACAGAACCTGCGGACGTACATACCACATCTCGCAGACCCGTAAAGGTGATACAGCTGCCCAAAGCGGTGCAACGGCCGGCGGAAACAATGCATCATTCAGGGACTTGCAGCTTTGTAGCTTTTTCGAGAGTCACAGACACACGCGCGTGCTCAACTCTGTAGAGATGAAACCCAGAAACGAAAACCTTCCCCTCCCCCCAGGCCAGGAAAACCAACAGGAACCGGTAGCCGCGGAGTGTCCAGTTCTCCTACCCAGGAAGCTACGTAGATTTGACAGAGAAGATCGATGATAGCCAAGACAATTGCCAGGAGGAGGACCGCGTACAAGCGCCTGTATATGAGCAGTTTCTCGTGCTGCTTCTGCTGTTGCAACATCTGCAGAAACAAGGCACATCCGTCCAGCGCATGGACCGCGAAATCGCCCTTCACAGATCCACGCAGCTCGGCAGATCTACGAGCAAATACAATTTAGCTACAGAGGTAGGTAGCACATACCCGGTAACGAATATACCATTTTCGCGAGGGTGTACATCTCTATTCTACGCTGCAAGACTAAAAAAACTGCAGACTGGAAAGAACGATATAGGATAAATCGTGCACCAGCGAAGAACGCAATTCCAACTGAGGCCGAACGTAGGTGCAGGAGGCCCGAAGTTGAAACTCGAAATGTACAACGCAACCAATTCACATATGTCCGCCTGAAATACCGTGCCTCAGCTGGCCCGTGGCATGCTCTATCCATGTCATTGCAAAGCAGGAGTACTACGAGGAAAAAGTCCCCACAACTGCCTCTATAGTTCATCGATGATCTTTCTGGGGTCCTTGTGGCGGCCCATCTGCCGTTTGATGGTTTGCCTGGGTTTCCCCACGCATGCATTCTCCTGTATGCATATATATATATATATATAAGTACGGATTAAAACATGGCGGACACTTTCTGTCGGCAGAAGCTTACTTCAATGTTGTTGTTGATGGACGAGATAATCCAGTAAAAGAGAACTCCATTGAGGGTTGAGATGGGAATGAGGCAAGTTAGGAGGAGAACAAGAGGCAGGGAGTGAGAATTGCTGAATTCATCGCTGACTTGTCTGCATGTGACACACACCAGGAAACAGAAAAGCGATGCAGAAACAGTCGAAGATATATGGAGGGCGAAAAATCGCCGTGTTTGTGTGTATTGCCTTCAGCATCGGCAAAGCTACTTGCATCACGCACAATCAGATGCACGTACACCCGCTAGTCCCGACAGTCGTCGATATCTGTCAAAAATCGGGATGCCTTTTTGCCGTTTACATAGATATGGTAAACTGTGTCAGGCTTTTCGTTTCTAGCTAGCTATGTGTTGGAAAATACCATTCAAGCACGATGCACAGTGGCGTTACGAACCGGCTAACATGTATTTAGACATCTGCACCGACTGGAATCGTATGGCCAAGAGACAACCATGTTCTCTGTGGATCTCTCTCGATCGCTTCTATGCGCTGAGTTCTCCATGGGTAGGTAGTGAGGTCCCTAAACTCAAGAGAATCATTAGATATGTTTTGTTTTGACTACTAGTTGGCAAATCTGATTTGGTGCATCCACTGCACTTTAAAATGAACTCTTGAGACAAACGCTGTCTACCAGTTGATACATTTCTAAATATGTTCCTGCAGGCTGCGTCAGCCAAAGTCTCACCGAACAGTGTCGAGAATGATGTACAGCACGACGATGATTTGCATGCGGACGACAGTCTTTTTTTCGAGGACCGGGATGGTGATGGACCAGCCGATTGCTCCAAGGAGCACGAGCATGTAGGAGAAGATGTTTTTCACGACTGTGACGAGGATGGAGACGACAAGCAGCACTTTGTTTCGGTCGCCGCGCATGTTGTAGTCGTACAGGTAGACGAAGAGGGCGAGGCTTTCGAGGAAGCCGAGCACCGCGACGACGAGCATGAATTTGTGGAAGGTGATCAAGTTTGCGCGCTGTCTGTACATCAGACACCCCCAGACGAGGCAGACGACCAAGTAGACGAGCATGAAGAGGAAGTAGAAGGGGATCTTCGGGTACTCATACCCCGGCAGGTAGCCGTACGCGTTCCGGACGGCGACTTCGCCCTCGAACGCGAGGCCCTTGAAGCCTCCGCAGTTGGACGCGACGAGGAAGTAGATGTCGCTATCTTCGATCTCCATCTGGACGACTCTCTCCGTCTCGCTCGCCTCGCCGCTGAGGGTAAGTGGGCAGACATACTGTCCAGCGGGTTCCCGAACAGATGAGGAAACACGAGGAGAGGTCGGCTCGCGCGTGGAGCCTCCCTCAGCACCGAGAGACGACGAGAGCAGCGGTACGGCGTCGCCGGAGATCGGACGTTTGAGCGCTCCCGGATATGGACACTCGTTCGTGGGCGAGAAAGAAGTCGGGATGGAGAAAGAGGGATGCGAGTCGCCCTCGCCAGCCGCAGGCCGCGCAGAGCAGCAGAACGGCGCCGCAGACGGAGAGGTGAAGAGCGTGCGGACGTAGGCGTAGGGGAGCAAGGCGAGTTCCACAGCGACGGGAGATCGCGGCGAAAAGGGCGGCGATGAAGCGTCCGAATCGCCTTGTTCCTGAGCCTGGCGCACTGCCGCCGCCGCCTCCGCGGTTAGCCGCACATTCTTGAAGGTCACAGTCGGAGCGGGTAGCGCGGCCGAGGGGTCGGAGCCGAACAGGTTGAAGGGGAAGTAGAATTTCGTGTTTTTGCCATAGACAAAAAACGCACCCTTCTCGGGAGCGAGGAGGAATGGGTCCGGCACAGGTTGCTTCGTGTACGTGACGATCTGGCCCGCGCAGGGCGCAGCGACAAGACCCAGGCAAATGATAAGAGACAAGAAAGTGAGATACGCGACAGAGACCCGGCCAAAAAGAGAAACTGAAGAACAACGCGCGAGGGACGCACCTATGGGAGTCTGCGTGCAGAAAAGGCGGCTGTCCAGACAGCCCACGGAGCACAGGCGCGGCCCTTTCGGAAGCCTCTCGTCCTCTTCCGAGTCCCCGGACAAAGCCTCGGGCGCTGCGGACTTCTTCATTTTGGAGCAAACAAATCGGCTTTTGAGAAGAAATGGAGCAGCAAGGAGAAAGTCATCCGATGCTGATAGAGTCGGCCGCGCGAATCGAATGCGCAGATGAACTACCCTTTCCCGAGACGGAGATACGATTTATTCAGAGGTGGGGAACTCAACGGAAAGAAAACGGCGTTTCCTTTCTCCCCTCGCGTGCGACGCCGTCGTGTGCCCCTCCGATGTGTCTCTGCTTCAAGTGTAAACGAGACGCGTAGCCAAATATCCCCGTCCTTCTTTCTCGCGTTCAAATCCAGGCACCCCGAGAATGCCCGAACCGCGCTATCCGCGGTACGCTGCGACAACAATCGTAAGAAATAGGTCTTTCCTCTTCCCTCTCCCGGCAATGGGCAGCGACACAGGGCTAGAGGCCGGGTCACTTTAGGCGGAAAGCTTCGCGGTGGAACGAAGACTCGAAAGGGACGAGGCAAGTGGAGATGGAGGCAACGCCGAAGTTCTGCCCGCGCGTTTGAGCAGTCTTGTACGGATCATGCTATTACGTTTAAAAAAGACGGGGAGCTGCGGCTGTTGTGCAAACGAAGGACGCTTGTGAGCGACAGGGACGCGTGTACGGGCGGCGGCACCGCCAGTCGATGTAGAGCGGAGGAACTTAAAAATCGAAACGTAGTCTGATGATACGGAAGAACTGCAGCGACACTGCATTTGAAACGCTGATTCAGCACACTTTGAAAGGTGGGCAATTCCTTTATTGACCTCGCTGTCTCGCGAGACTGTGACGGTGCCTACGGTGACCCGGCCCAGCAGAGCGAAGCAGTGGCCGATTTTGCAGAGACGACACAATCTCCCCCACAGACGGTGTTGTCCACGAAGGGACCGGGATTTTCGCTCAACGAGTCGATTGTAATTCGGAGAAAGTCGATGTCTGTACTTTTGTTTACGAACAGGGAAACACAGGATTAGTCCCCCCGGCCGACGACTTGCTAGCACTGGCGTCTTCGTAGAATTTGTTGCGTAAAGGGACACGGGACAGAACTGTATCAGCTGGGTGAGAAAAGCGAAGAGAGAATAGTGTCAACTGTATCTTCCTTTCTGTGAAGAATGAAATACGTTACTCCACCGCTCGTTCAGCGCTGCCCTCCACTGTCAACGGAGTTGCAGATCGCATACGGTCCTGAGAAAAAGTCGGTTCCGCAGGTCCGTGGATGCGTGTCGAAAAGCCTCCCGTTTAGCTGGGAAAAGAAGGCACACAAACCGCCTACATCTGAGACAACACAGAACGCCATCCAAGACACCAGCTTCTCGCAATGAGGGTGAAGACACTCATGAGAGTTTATTTCTCATCGTTCAAACACGAGACAAAAAACATGTCGCAGGTGGTGGTCGAACACACTGCGACACGGCGCAATCGCGGCGAAAAACGAGACTTGGTCTCTCACATGAAGAGGCCGAGGCAACCGCAGACGACACAAAAAACGACTACAGGATTAAAACGCGGACGCTTGTTTCTTTCTCAGCAATAGTCGGGAAATAAAGCCGACACAACCGAGATCATACCTATAAAACAGTTTAGTCCCTCTATGTGTATGGGTGTCTTGCACGTGCGTATGCATATAGCTGCAGTGGCTGCAAGTGTACTTATACGTTGGTTGCATGTGAATCCGGAATTCAAAGAGCGGTTACAATCTTCGTTGGCAAAGCATCAGTGATATCAAAGAACATGACCAGAAAGTTGCCGCTGGGAAACTCGGCTCTCACGACACAACAGTCTTCTTCCAGGAGTACCAATCCCCACCGGCAAAAACATCACAGGGGCAAACTGTTTCTCCTCCAAAACGAAAGCGCTGACACCATTGTGGAACAAACCGTACACAGATGGGAACACATGATGCATGGAATTCCCTGAGGCACTCGTTTGAGATGGAACGCATCCTGGTAGGGAAATTGCGGAGGTTCCGTTCAAGACCCCTATTCTCAGAGATATAGTACCGAATATCATACCGTCACGCACTTAGTACATGTGAGACAGCCTCGAATCGCCTTAACTCAGAGCGAGTGAAGATACAAGTATCCACTACTAGGAGACACGGTTGCCACATGGCCCGTGTACACGGTTGTCATCCATGAATGGACATGGCAGTGCTGGAAGCTATACGAGAAAATCGTTCCGGCAAACTCAAGACGCATATCGAGGACACCTGCAGTCCTATTATGCTGCCGCTTTGACGGCAAGAAAACACTGCCGCTTGAACAGAAAGTTGATCGACTACTGCCCGCTGCCACATTCGTGCTGCTGTGGTGAGACCCAGCGCAATCTACGGCTCGGCTCGAGTGAGGCAGCATTCCAGTGGGAACTCAGTGAGCGTAGAGCGAGTGCTTGAAAGCGCGTGACAAACTGTTCAAGGAGCTGACTAGCAATGGAGGAAGCTTAGGTCGGTCACCCCTGCGAATCGCAGGACCAAGGGAAAGATTTCAAAAGTATTCAAAGACTGTTTGTGACAGGAAACACGAACACTGCATTCACATGACGACACCAACTAGCAGTTGAAGCACCACGAACCACAAGCACAGAACAAACAACGTAACAGGCGAAACATTCACATTCCCAGCCAACACAGAGCAGCAGCATCCTCGTTCCACACTCTTTGCCTTGTCGTCGGTGGCTTCTCGTTTCCCTCCGGTAACTCATCGCTGTCATCGCCTCGTCTGTTTTTCCTTTCGTCGTTTGTAGGAGCTTCTTTCCTGCTCCGATGGGCTCACGCTACTCACGCTAGAGGGACCACGATTTTCCAGTCGTGTTCCTCATTTGCTGACGCTGGCTTCCACCACGAGAGACGAGGCGCAGAAAACAGCTAAGAGGGCGAACACATTGGCGGCGACGCTGGGTAGTACGTGGCGAGGCCGCGAAGATGACTGAACGACGGCGACGACCAGCAGAAGAACGGACGAGCGACCTGAGGGAAACGACCCAGCGCGGAGCGACTGACAGGACACGACGCGGAAGAGAACGCCGACGCCACCAGCGACTTCCTTTCCTCCAGCTCGACTGACAGGGCCCCAACGATGGCGGTCGGTCCTGCAGCTGCTGTCACCGCAGCGAGCAGACACGTCACAAGGAGAAACACGCTGCGACAGAGAAACCACAGAAGCACTAGAGAGTCAGAAGACGGACGACAAAGTCCCCGTCGGAGGAAAGTTTTGCTAAAAGGAGAGAGTGCAGAGAAGCGGAAGGCGAAGGCGACAGGCTTTGTCAAACGGTGAATGAAGGAATGAAGATTTCTTTCAGACCCAAGAGCATGTAAAAGAAATCTTCTGATGGTTTCTCAATGCATTCCACCATGCGTGACTAAGCATTCAGGTAGTTGCGTGGACGAAGACTCGACCGGGAAGGCCGAGCCGAACGAGTGTGCTAGCAGAATCGCTAGAAGAACCGCGACTAGCGTTGAAACCGCCTGTGCGAGCATTCGCATCTTCCGCATCCATCGGGAGAGGAGCCAATGTAGCAGAATGAGAGGCCCGTGCAAGCGAAGGCATGGTATGCCAGTTCGAGCAACATATCAGATCGCAGCCTGGCTCGCTCTCTGAAACACTGCCCCAGTGAGGGTGGCATAGATGGAGGGCATGACGCGGTCGCTGTCGCGGTTTCATTTCTGGGGGGTTGGCTTGTCCGTGACCACGTGAGGACAACGCGCGCGTGTGGTTTGCTTAGAATGGAAAAAGGTTGTGGGCGCTACTTCGTCAGGTCGCTGAAGGATGCACACACGAGAAGCACCTCCTTTATTACATGACAAGCCTCATCAGGCAAGAACGCGGAGGCGTGAAACGGACCCGTAACTACGTCCACACTTCACCATTGGATGCCGTTCATTTAATGAGGGGAGACGTCCAAGAAGCGTTTCGTTTCTGTTCAATAGCGAAGGTAGGACTGTTATTTAATCCGATCAGCAGCGTCCAGTACGAAAGAAAGCGGATGCTTCTCGAGACCACAAAGGGACTGATGATACAAACCCCCATTTGTGCGTGGAGAATTCGTCGCAGGTTCCCGTCGTTTCGCAGCCAGCAAGAAATAATGTATTTTACCTCTCGTGGCTCAACAGAGAAGTCCTCGAGGGCTGATGAGAGGGAACACTCCGACAAACGCCGTCGGACGGGACCTGATAGGAATGCAGCTATGCATTGGGATGTGTTGCAGCTAAAAGAATCATGCAGTGGGAGTAACGCCTTCGCTACAGTATAGCACAACTCAAAATGTTGAACCGTCCGAGAAATAGTCCCGTGGGCAGGACCAGAGTTTGTTGTTCCACGTTAAGTTGTTCAGGTCCACTTCCGTTTCTCCCTTGGTGGGTAAACCAGTCGCCAAACTCCGTAACGCCTACTCGGGACAAAGTACACGAATACATATCTACATGCGTCTCACATGTACAACAGTGAACCTGCGCATACGTATGCGCAGATATTTCGGCGACGAATACAACCGCTTAGTCGTCAGCAGATTTCACATGGAAGACCATGCGGTGCATCATCATTTCTGCGCCGTGAGTAACCGCATATGTCGACGAGTCTGGATTTCTATCCGTATCGCCATATACATATATATAGCTGCACTCAGCCGTGGTAAACTACAGCGGTGCTAATCCTAACCAGACATGTACACACTGAAAAAGGAATCTCGATCTGCGGGTTTCAGTCGATGAGAACATAGTAGTTTCGTTTTCCATGCGGAATTGACGATTGTCAGCAGCCCCCTTTTAGCATTTCTTGAGTATTTCTACCTGAATATGGGCTGGCAACACCCAAGGTCAAGGACGACAATTCTGCATTTGGCTTGAGTCTTCAACTTGTGATCCATTCTTTTGTGGCAGCAAAGGTGTGCCAGCACTAATTAGGGGCGGCGCGCAGAGGATCACGGCAGCTAGAACAACGCGTACTACGAGTCGCTGGTAATGAGAAATGTATTAGGTGCCCTCATTTTACCAAAGAAACATGTGCGTGCTTCTGAAAGGGGACTGTTCAGTGGGTGCCGCTCAACTCTGGTAACATGGCATAAATGGCACCACATCATCAAGGACTCTATATGATTGCAGGTGTTCTTACCCCAAGTGTGAAGACATCCCTCTACACGTCAAAGTGGGACAGTTCTAAAGGTGGTACTCCCGTTCATTTTCAGTGAATTTCTCCTACGGGACGGAAGCGATACGTTTTTCTTCTCCCTCGTTATGCAGTCCGGAAAACAATCCGCACACCTTCATCAGACGTTTGCCGTAAAAACGTCATCTTTCCGTTATAAGTCTGCACCGGCAGACACTCACTGAGGAAAACATCCTCATGAGGTGAAGAAAACACGTACCCAGTTATGGCGAATGTTCGACGCCTTCGACATGCTTCATATGCGGTCACCTAAGCACTGTCTATCTCTGACGCCAAGCAACTCATGCGCTTTTTGGCACGTCCATCAGCAGTGGTTCGATCCTTTCCTACCAAATGTCCTACTCGCGTCGCCACTTCGCGTGCCAACACCGGAACATTTTCAGAAGTCCTTAAAGCTGGAAAGGGAACAAGGTGATAATTGTTGCAGTCAATGAAAGTGGCGTCCAGAAAGACATTTTGCGTATGAACACCCTTGGAGCGCATATACAACACTGAGTTTCAAAGCGTTTTACTGCATTGATTCAAACGAGGAGTCTCACGACATCCAGGTTTCGAAACGGGCGCTGTCGGCGAGCAAACCTCAATTAAAGACCTATAGTCACAAGCTCATACTCAGCCTACATTTACAAGCTTGGCAGCTAGCTGGGACCAATCCACATGCACACAGGCTACTGAAAATGGATTTCACGATGATCCTGGACTAAACACTTTGAGTCCCATTGACCGTCTGCGCCAAAGTAGGGTGCCTAACGAGAAGGCAGAAAAAAAGGAATCCGAATTGTGCGAAAGGCTCTCTGGACTATCTTTCCGGTTCCAGGTGTCTCCCTTGGCGTAGAAACTCGCTTGATCCACCAGAAAATATGCCGCACAGGACTAGCAGATTTATTGCCGGGCAAGTTCCAAGCTTTAGACCCCTTGCCACCTATCCAGCGATCTTGAATAGCTATTTTCGAAGTCCTAAATGGATTCTCTTGCAGCTTAAACCTCCGTGGCAGCTTCATTGTCCTCTTTCTTGGTACTGCTAGCATTTTTTGAAGACTCAATCTGCTTGTAGTTCCGATACTCACATCCATTTCCGCCCACCTTGTACACCATGGCCGCACTATACAGGATGTTTGCCATGGAGAAGGTAAGGATGATTGTTAGAACCTGACTGATGGAGGACGTAACCATCGCTGACTGGAAAGACATGGTGCCGTCATGTAGAGCAATCCCCCAGTCGACCCAGTTCAATATGAATGTCACGAGCTGTACACACACACCGAAGCAAGTGGCCACTGCAGCAACGGTCCTGGATCTCTTCGTAATTAGAACACGTGATCGCTTATGCGACTCCCACTGAAGGCAACGGGATCTCCTCTCTGAATATAACGAATTTTTTCCCTTGTGCGAGGTTATAATGACTTCAGCGGTGTGCCTCTATCTGTACTGCTTCGGTGTCGATGAATACTACCGTGCCCGCAAAATCGGGCTCACATGAACTTCCCATACTAGAATCAGGTCCGCCCTGAATTCCTATACTGCCCGTCCAGGGACTCTGAGAAATAAACCAAACTCTGATTCCCGCTTGACTTGATAGAATCTTACCTTGAAAATTGCGTCAGAAAGCTGTAGCACGAAAACCATCATCGTGAAAATATACGAAACGATTCCCAGCTTCAGGACTCCGAGGACGACGGAGACGAGCAGCGCTGTTGCAACTGATAACGTGAATATGGCATTGTACTTTTGCGTAACTAGGACAGGATGTGATTTAGTGGCCTGATATAAGTCCATTCCACCAACTAGGCCATAATATACGGCAAACAATAAAACTGCAACCGCCAAATTGAAACAGCTGCAGCTAGCCGCTTTCCCTGGGTTAAAGCAAATTGCACACATGTTCCCCATCTTGATTCGTTGAAGAAAATGGATCTTACTGCTCTAATGATTCAGCAAGATGTTTCAGTCCCACTGGGTGCTCCTGTTTCACGATCGATAATGGATCGACTACCCTTAGCGGGAAAATGCACTCGCCGCAATCGACAGGAGGGACGCCGAGTGTGGGATTTCCGTCGGTCAGGTTCAGAGGAATTCGTCGGTCGACATCAAAGTTACTAAACAGAAATGTTGCTCCCGGCGATGGAGATGAAAAGTTGAAAGGGTAGTGAAACACAATAATGTAAAAGCCATTCGGTCCTTTACTAGCCGTACAAGAGACGCAACCGCCAGTTGATAACAGATGCAGCGGAGGCGTGAGTGACTTACCAGTATGCACCGGATCAATCGCTTGCCGCGAGACATGGTCAGTCGAGTGGTAGTGGAGGCACGGTAGTGTGCGCGACACCCCCACCCCGCAAAAAGCGGGTTCTGGTTGCTACCCCCTCGCCCGTCAAAACTGAGGAAACCGGCTGTTCCCCAAGAAGGGTACGTGACGCCCTACACTACTGCTTTTAACTGCCTTTGAGGCTAGCGAGACCCAGTTCCAAAATTTAGCACTAGGCAGTTCTTTGGTGGCCACAGTTGACAGTGGGTTTATATACTGTCACCGTCCGTGGCTGTTCTCCCTGGC
Source organism: Toxoplasma gondii ME49 (assembly GCF_000006565.2). Taxonomy (NCBI): domain Eukaryota; phylum Apicomplexa; class Conoidasida; order Eucoccidiorida; family Sarcocystidae; genus Toxoplasma; species Toxoplasma gondii. The sequence goes on along the minus strand of NC_031479.1, from coordinate 990,082 downwards.
GTACTTGCACGAATGACAACGGACCGCAGTGTACATGATCAATAGAGGCGAACGAAGGTTGATGTTTTTCTCAACACACTTGCTTTTGTGTGGTAATATTATATGTCAGCATGCAAGAACCGTTCGCTTCAACACACACGTTTGACAACGGGGGAACAGGAGCGTGCGCTCCCCTAAACAACGGGTTCTGGCCGGTGCCCGGTAAACTTCGGCCGCTCAATACAGGGGAAGTGGTGGCAACTGTGCTGGCTGAGCACCGTGGATAACCTAAAGGCATCCGGGGCTTTGGATTCATGCACGACGAGGCAAGCCTGAGGCTCACATGAACGCACTGCGTGCTGATGCCATCGATGAGGTACGAGCAGAGCGAGACTCTTTGCAGGCACGTTGATTCGAGTGTAGGTCAGTCTCTGGCACGTAGCACACCGCCTAGCGATTTCCGCCGTATCCCCGAGAGAGCGGACGGGCTGCAGCACTAGAAAAATGACGAGTCAGGTACTGTGAAGGGACCGTCTGTTTGCAGGTGCTACGTTTATCTGCTGTGATCAACTGAAAGAGCAGATCGATGAGTCGAATCTTCTTTTCGGCAGGATCCTGTTACCAGTCTACCCGCTGGAGGACACACGCGTCCCCGGTTCAAGCTCTTTCTACGCAGCAGCCCCCATCGATTTTGAATTCCTTTGAGCTCAGAACTGCACATATCTGTCGAAATTTCTTATGTGGTAGCCGAGTAGAATAAGGCCGATAACTTAGTTTATCATGGCTGGAGCAGTAAATAATATGTACCGAGATGTGCAATCACCTGTATTGGGCTCAGAACTACACAAAGTGCCAGCCGAATTTTTCCTCTTTGGTAGCCGAGTAGAAAGAGGTCAGTAACTTACAGAGTTAAGCATGACGACGGAAGGAACTGACCAAACGGTGCCGCGTCGCACAACTATTTCCTGTGCCAGATGCATGGTCTATGCTACTCCGTCGAGCGTTCGGAACGCTGGTTGAAGATCAACAATCCGCATGACTAGAAGGTGATGACCGTCTCTGAACGTTAATCCGTAGCCTTTATGCAACCAGAAGCACCATAGGGGCTTCATTTTCTGAGCACGACCATTTGCTTTATGTCGATGAACGTTACATGCACGTATTGGGGAACGGCTCCGCAACGCGGTTCTCACACTTTAAGGGGCGTCAAACGAAGTAATTTTCGCTGAAAAATTGTTCAGTTTCTGGCTCTTTAAAACAACAGCTGCAGCCGAGCACGTTGCATCTGGCTGAATATAAGTGCGTGCCTGACGCACTTTTAGGATGCGGCGGCCCCCGAAGGGGGCCACGGCACGGCTGCCACAGCAGCTGGAATCGAATTGTAGGGAGAAGGGGCGAGGAAAATCACACAGCATTCTAAGCTAGACGAAAGAAAAGTCGACAACAACGGAGCTCTCTTTGAAGTCAGTCTGCTTCAACAGAAAGGCGGACCTGCCCCTACCTGAATCTGGTCGACAGTCTTCGGAGTCCCAGCTTACGATTTGTTGAGCTCATGGAAAAGCTTTAACGAATACAGCACATGCATATTCTTGCATGCATTCTCCATGAGTCACTCTACTACACGTTTCGCGTGACTTTTTCGTAAAAGAAAGTAACACTCTTTCTGGCACAAGATGGCCACAGCCTTGTCAACGCACTAGGGAATAATGCTCGATTTCAGTGCGCCTCCGTGCTATCACGAGCGCTGATATTTCAAGAGTATAATTGAGCAACTGACAAAGCGTCCGCGCAGCTTCGGGACTCGTGAAACGCTTTGAAAACACACGTACTTCTTTGGTGTGAGGCTCACGCACATTTGGTAGTTCCACGACAGACAACTGATCGAGCAGCTGCGTTAATGTTTGCTTGACTCCATCTCGCTTGCCAACATGGCCTTCGATGTTAGGAAGTCATGGCTGAAGAAAAAAGTTCTCGACCTACTGGGAGCTCACCCGTCCCAATGGGACACCCTCCTTTGCCGAGTAAGGGTTATACTTCTGCTTCTGAGGTCCCATCTCGTATTTCGGAGGTATGATTGAACGATAAAATGAGATACGAGAGAACGGTGCGGACACGAAAAAGTGTTCGAATATGCAGCAGCAGCGTTTAGAGCCAGACGACCATCGCTGGGTCGCTCATGAAGAGCCATCAACCTCATTCATTTATACGGAGGCGTGGCACCCTTCTAATGCTGCGCCCATTCTATCGTATACTTTCAATTTTTGCCAGCAACAAAATATGTCCTTGCAGTCTCTGTGTCCTAAAAGAGCTGATTGACACCGGCTAGGGATGCGTAGTGTGCTGTCGCTCTCCTCGTCTGGCGGTAACTGGTGTTGCTGGCATGTAGATAAACGAAGATCCATGACTTTGTACGAGCCACGATGCCGAGAAGCCTATGAGCAACCCTGAGGCTTTCTCAGGTTGCAGGCAAAACGCATGGACGTTTCTGATTCGCTTCCGCCCTTTCTTTGTTTACTGAAACAGAATGAGCAGGCTGCTGACAAGCAGGTGGTGACTTTTCTGAACAGCAGCTGCCAAGGGGAGTCGCTGCTTTTCTATCTCAGACAGAACACCGAGAGCGGACAGCACGGCAAGAATTGTTCCCCCGCCCATGTACGTAAGAAGTTCCATACACATGGGCCAGATCATTTGGTACAAGCTGCCAACAACGGACTCCTTAACTTTAACTGAGGAGTCAAGTAAGGTACAAACCGTTGTTTTTGTCATTTTTTCAAAAATACACTCTGTTTATTCAGATAACTATGCCCGCACAGTTACCGTTTTCTCGAGCATCTCTGTTTATCTCGACCGATGTACGCAACCATACAATTATACCCATGACTCAGCTCCTTTTTTGACGCCTGTGGCGTCTACTGATTTGGTTCAACCTTCTCTCGAGGATGCTCACCAAGGGCAAAAATGCTTTACGATTCAGATAAGTTGACAGACTGCACAATTTTCACCATACTTCTGCGTAGTGATGCTCCGGTGTTTGGCGGGTGGATCTCAGGATGACTGCCATCCGAGTGAAGAACTCGCCGTCGCAGTCAACTTCTTGCCTCGCGGTGATACCGTGCGGCTTGTTGCCTACGCAGTCAAGACGCAGACTGGCACGATCGACGTGACTGGAAAGGTAGGATCCTGGAACTCCTGTATGGCCAGAAGAGCTATTCGCTGATTCGCCCCCTTTGAGATGGGCAAGTCGGGGTGTGGGGGGGGGGGGGGGATGCTTTTTGAACTCACGGCTACAGTTGCAGGATGTGTAAGTGGAAACGTACTTAATAATGCACCTGGTGCAACTTTGTTAACGTGCAAATGCAAAAGGGTTTAGGAATCGCCTTTTGGAAAGACGAAGGCCTGAACAGAACAGAGACGGTGGCATCAGCGAAACGCCCTCGTCTTTACGGCTTCTACCCCGCATGAAAAAATGTTCTCTTTGTAGGCGATCACCCAGGAAATGAATCGATGCATCGCGACTGGCACGGCCGACGAGCGTTTCATCTATGATCTGCGCTCTTTGATGGAGGATCTGTATCTGCCCCTGCTAAGCGATCCCGCTCCCGGAGACTTTCAGGAGGACGAGCCTTTATTGGCGAAAAACAGTTTCGATTCCTCTTCACGCGCTGACAAGTGTTTTTCGGAGGCTGCCGACAAGCTGCCACTCGTCCAGGCTGGCAAACGGCGAAACTCTCACGGCTCCGTAGATGAGGAAGACCTGAGCGACTGCAAAGATCTAGCAACTGATGACCGCATTGCATATGAAGAAGAGGTAACATTCTTTCGACGAGATTCTACCAAGCGTATCTTGCTACAAATCGCTTCCTTTAGTTTGACATCACGTGAGGCACCTGACTGTTGGCATACTCCTAATCGTACGCAAAAACGCCGCAGAAGGTAAATTCGGTGGTGACTATCACGCCTCGAGTTACCATCAGGGTCCTGGATTAAGCGAAAGATCTATCACTGTACTTTACTCGACATAAAACTAACTAAGGAAGCATTTACTGCCACACGGTACTACTTTTCGGTGGCCGATGAAGCTGTCGCGTGCCTATCGTTTTAGCGGCTCAGCACACGAGCCACCGTAGAGCAAGTATGTCCTGGATTCCGATACAGGATCATAATGAGAAAATTGCAATTGCAGGGATCCCTCCCAGGGAAGGCAACGAAGGCATCGTGAGACGACAGTTTTGAATTGTAACCTCTCAGAAGCGCGGCACCTCCTACGAGATCTTGAAGTGTTTCATCCAATGATGCTTCTCGCTTTCGCTTCACAGATCGATGAAGGAGGCATCGCACCAAAGGCACGGGGGCCTGTTCCGTGCCAGCCTGTGATGACTCCGCAGTTGTCTGGGGAGAAGAGTTTGACGAACGCTCCGCGACGCTCCGTTGACACCACATGCGCTATTGACTTGTCGGACACCTGCCGACATGAGCTTGCAGCTGCCGCCGAGGAACTCACAGCAAGAATCAGACTGGCGATTAATGAGGTGTGCGAAGCGGTTCCGCTTCGTGTGCCTTCCGAAGACCTCGAGGGCATGGCTGACTCTAGAGACGCCCATCTCATAACTGCTGTCGAGGCAACCATCGAAGACTGGACTCAGGTAGTTCATCTTTGCTAACGAAGCGAGAAAATACCGAAATGACCGCTACACTTTCTGTTGTTAGTGTACTTGCTGTGACAGTTATCGACCTTGCGTAAAGTGGGCACGAACGCGGACGATGGACTTCCTGGCACCAGGCAGGACAAAGAGTCTACGTAGTGACTAGAGTTGAGTTACAGAGGCATCGCTTGTAGAATACATCGCCAACCATTCTACATTTAGCTTCGGAGTCAAGAGAAGTCGGCCTGCAATCGTTTCTTCTTGCAAGGCATTCTGGACGATGTCTACAACCGGTTCTAACATTGGGGCTTCACTTTGCCCACAAGGCCGTAGAATTGATAGTAAGCAGACGCAACGAGTATCTGGGGTTTGGTGCGTCAGACAATCAGAAGTGTCGTCGAGGCGGAGACTCAGAGGCGACCGATTGACAAATATCCGCAAGCAGAGTTAGACTTTTGGCGCGAAAGGTAATTCATTACGGACACGAAGAGTTATCGTATCGACTCTGTTGAAAACCGAATGACTTTCAACTCACTTCTTTCAACAGCTGTCTCTGTTTCGCAAAACTAAATTCACTAGTTCCCCAAAATCTTACGGAAACCCTGGAGAAGCCAAGTGCGCGGCGCATGCAGCAGCACTGTTGGCGAGGGTCCACGAACACCGGAACACCGAGGTTGTCACCCTATTCGTTTTTTTAGCGTGCAGCGCTTTGCCGTAAATGTGAACGTGGGGTGGATACAAAGAGGCATCGTGCTTACCCGTGAATCGATTGTAAATCGCCAGTGTATCAAAGATAACGTACGCTCCACACGCGACTGTCGAGACCACAAATGGTCAAAACATAACGTACGTATTCCAAACCCAGTTCGTTCACGAGACACACCAGGAGAGGGAACACGTTACAGCATGATGCATCTGCGAAAAATGTGTTGTCGTTGAGGCGGAGTAATGCTTTCCAGGAACTCGGCCGTTTCCACGCTTTACGAGCAGCTCACAGTCCTCAGGACACAGCGAGTTCTTAAATGGTTGAGAAATGCGAGTCCTGATTCCAGAAGCTTGGAGGACTTCTACAGTCGCTTCGAAGAGCTCCAGAAACTGTATGTGGAGGCAAAAGATACAGTCCGGTTTTTGTCGACGCTGGAAAGGTAGGCGTCGAACACAGAAGGATACCAGACTGCGTGCCGCGTGATGCTCCGTTTCGACACAGAGTTGCTGCCAGTCATAGATTCAGTGAAAACCCTGATCGTGTACGCAAGAAGTCATGGAATCACCACAGAACACACTTTCGACACTCAGCCAAAAGCCAGGAGATCGACTCGTGTACCAGCATCGACTCACTCACTGGCAGCATGCTGCTATGTAAATCCGGGGCTTGACCCCTTCGCACTGGCCTCCCTGCGTGGAACATTTTCTCTTCGACCTTCAGTCGTGTAAACGACGGCGAGGGTCCTAGCGCATGTTCAAAAGCTGCAGTCTGCAGTCGACCTAATCAAAATTATAGAAGCCGAAACATATATATAATGCCTATATACGATATCTATCTGTCCGCCTATCTACAACTTGCCGCTTATTCGCTGTTCACGATACGCCGGCAACCTATCCGTTTCTCCTCTACATACACGTGAATTTTTGTTCCACGTTTCAGACCGCCTGCATTGTTCTCAAAATTAAATTCATGCATTCATTTGTAAAGCGGGTACACGATGCTGGCTGGGGTAGTCTGTCATCGACGCGGAGTTGGTTGCACTCCTGTGTAGCCTCCGTACACAACGAAAGAATGAAAAATAACACGCTGACTTATGACAAATCTGCCATCTGCGCTACCTCAGACATTTCAAAAGCCTAGCCACAGGCTCTCTCAAAATCGTCGCCGAGACAATTGCCCCCTTGTTGAGTGCCATACGCATGGTTTGGATCACCTCACGTCACTATAACACGGATGAGAAGATGCAGCCGCTCATGATTCGAATTGCAGAGCAGGTAAGCGCCAGGGATCATGGAGTGTGGGAACTCTCCTGGACAGCCCTGTTTCACCATTGGCTTCCTCCACGTCAAGAACCTGAATCAAACTTACATAATTTTGCTCACAAGCACACAAATAGGCGCCTGCCAGCAGCCGCGGAAACATCTTCGTTCACCACACACGTGCTGAGCTCCGTTGTGGCCTCTTCCGATCTCATGGACCACTTGAAAAAGATGATGCGCAGCCTAGGCATACAGAGCACCCTTGAGGCGATGATGTGGCCACTCTGAGGGAGTTTGCTCGTCCTGTTTCGGAAGATTTTCTAGCAACTTTGAGGTTTCTCCGTCACTGCGTCGATGGCACTCGGAAACGTGGACGCCATCACGCTTCTTGGCCACCATGAGCAAAGGCACACTCTTTGGAGACACTTGGAATGCAAGCAGCCGTCGTCTCCGTGTTATCCAGATGTCTTGTCGACGGTAGTATCATGGCAAACTTGCATCTACACACAAGTCTGTAGACTTTGGCTTCTAGACAACACTGTACCCTTTCGAAAATTGGGAGCTTGAACTGTCGCGCAACAGCCGCTTTGCGAGAGTCGTCCAGGCGTTGCCACTCTTCTGAAGATGACCACCGCGGCAACGGCAAAAATGTGCAACAAACGGTGGCTTTAGTCTGAGGGTTTTCTTGCATGTGTCTCACAGATTGCAGATCGAGTTGCCGATGCCGTCAAGCCTAACACTATCTTGCTTGGTGACGTGTCGGCAGCGGGGCCACTAGTCAGAGAGGCGAAGATCTGCTTGGACAAGTGGCAAGAACTGTATATGGACGTGCGGAAAAAAATCGAGGAGTCCGAGTGTGATAGGAGGTATGCGGCCCACCGCGAAGGATCCCGCGGCAGTCGATGCAGCTGCTTTTCCAAGGAACACAGAGTCCCTTCTAGCATCCGAATACCAGTTAAGCACTCTTCTCCGAGTACCATGGGTAGGGAACACAGTTGTCTGTTTCGTGGTCCCCAATTCGAGCCAGCACACGTGTGAAGCACACTCCTACACTGGGCCTACACCAGACACATGCGCTGTGCGGCTCGGCAGCATCTCCCCGTGTTCTCAGATGGGAGTTTGATCGCCGGAAACTGTTCAGTCGAACAGAATATATGTCAAAGGTCTGCACATATCTGCGAGAGGTGGTAGAAGTGATTAACCAGTTCCAGCGCTTTCTTGGCCCGGAACTGAAAACTGTTACGCGGTACCACAAAGGTATCGATCGCCTGAATCAGGACGTCCAGGTAGGCGCACCTGGCAAGAAGACTCTCTGCTGATCCAATAAAGGTTTTTTGTTCCTACATAATGAACAGAGAGGTAAGTGCGTGTGCGGAGGATCAACGTCGGTAGCTCCACACTGGAGAAAAATTCATAAAAAACACCGTGTGTTGCGCTCGTTCCTCATGACCTCTTAGGCCTTGGCTAGAAGTTTCGACGTCCTCGGGGACAACGGCTTCGACGAGAGCAGCGCAGCTGCCTGGGAGAAGCTGCTGGCAAATTTCAGACAGCAGATCACTGTCGTGGAGACGAAATCTCTGCGTTTTCTTGACACCAGATTCAAGAATCTTCGCTCGGCTGTGGGGGCCTTCACGATGCTGAAAAGTTTCAGCACGATCGAAAGTCGCCCACTCATAAATGCAAAACTCCGCGAGAAGTTCGTCGATATTTTGCAGCAGTTTGGTACGCGTCGAGCATGAATGTTTGCACGCTTCAGGGTTCCGAGATACACAGACAAGCTGCATCTGTTTCCAGCTCAACGATTCTTTCTGTCGGTCCTTTTGTATGTGGATTATACGCTTACAAGCACAAAGCGCTTTCTAGATTGAAGTCTTTATATATAGATATTTACTAACGGTAGGGTTACCTGTCTAATTACGTATCCATACATATGCATGTGTGGATATCTACATATGTGGATAGGCGCACGCGTGAGTTCTTCTCTGTTAAGGTGGTAAGGATTCGGATTGGGAGATGATACCAGCAGAGCGGCGATGTCTGGATTTTCCTTTCTGTGAGCCTCTGCACACAGGAAATGAGGTGGACTCTGTGCGTGAGGAATTTGAAGCCGGAAAAGAGAACCCTCCACTCGCGAAAGGATATCCGAGAGTAGCGGGTTCTATTGCATGGGCGCGGATGTCCTTGCAACGGTTGAAAGAGTCTGTGCTTCAGTTCAAGTGCATGCCTGCTTTCTTCCAAGGCAACGACGCCGAGGTGGTTTTCACAAACTACCTTAATCTTGCTCGTCAGCTTGTTGCGTACCAAGAAGCCGTCTTCAAAAAGTGGCAGGTCCGTGCAGCCTCTGCGCCAGGTAACGAGTTTCTCGAGCCTCTATACAAAGCAACTATGCCTGTCGGAGCAAGTGCGACTCAAGTATATGCATACATGCTTTATCCAGACGTTGTATATTCACGCAAAAAGATATTTGCACAGATGAATAGTTGCATTACTCATCTATGTAAAGGGGAATCTACATGTGTTTTTGGAGCAGGCACACGATAGAAGAGTAGTCTTTTGTCAATACGAGTCTTGTTAGTTTGCCGTGCATCTGCAACAGTGAACGAGAGTTGGTCTCAGTCGGCGTCACTGCGTCCACCAGGTTCGGACGAGCAACACCGTGGCGAATTGCTTGAAAATGAACATCTTGAGGAGAAGTGCAAGTGGCAAGTACGAGGTCAACTTCGCTCCTGAGATGTGGGTTGTCATGCAAGAGGCCCGCTTCCTCAACCAGATGGGCGGGAATGACATTCCTCACACAATTCTCAATGTCGCTCTGCAAAAGGTACTTCCTTTACCCGATGGAACACAGAAATCTAGAAAAACCACAGCCTCATTCATCCCTACAGGCACCAGATGTCTCCGGTTACGTTCTTTCTGTCACTTTTCCCCGCCGCGACCTCCTGCGTTTTTTATTCTCCCCTCCTCCCACGAGACGCACGTGACCATTCTTCAGTCTTCGAACTGACAGCACACTGCTTATTACAGACACGAACACTCTGAATTGCTCTCGCGGGTCACACGTTTTCGAGCACAATGAAGTTCCTAAAGCGACTTTTAGGAACACGCCCGACTTACAGAATCGACGGGGCGCCGATGATCAAGCAATCACGGTCTTTTTGGTTGCTCTACACCGCGACACCACAAGCCTGCTTATGCCAGCTAAAACTGTTGGGTGCCGTTGGACACATTTCTCAGCCACATTTTTTCTCGAGGAGACGCCTCACTCCATTAGGAACGTTTGTCAGCTCGATGGGGGCTCCACACGCTTTGTGCTTGGCTGTCAGGAAAAATACATTGAAAACTGCGGGTTGCTCGATCAGATGCTCCATCACCTTGCGTCTGCTCGCGACGGCATGCCTCCCGTCCAGGAAAGGCTGCTGAACAACCATCTAGAAAAATTGGAGAAGTGAGAGGCAGCCCACAGCCATCTCTACAGGGAAATGGGAGGGAGGCGTCCTCAGAACAGCCGGACACTCTGTGCGCGGTTCACAGCTGGCCGGTAGTCCCGGCGAGTTATCTGTTTCCCTTGAGAGAAATTCCCCCTTGATCAGTCGACATCTCAGCTTCTCGCCTGAACCAAGAACAGCTGCACACAACAACAAATTACACACACAGTGACGCCATGGTCTACCCTGTATTTCTGAGAACCTGTGAACCTGCGCCGACTATACGTTCGTGCGGCGCCTATCAAGACACATTTGTCGTCCTTTTCTGTGAGGAACGCCTTCGACCACGAACCCCCTTTCCTCGCACAATACCAGGAATTCGAAGCAAAGAGACACCCTTCGATTTACGCGTAAGTCTGCACCTGCACGATGCACCCGCGTCTCGCCCTTCACTCAGGTGGCTCCAACCGGGTTTGAACTCGCTGAACTGGACCTCTCTAGGTTCGGAGGAGTTCATCAGCAACTGCAATAAAGCCATAACAGCGTTTCGAACACTCCGGGACCAGGTGGAAAAGAATGTCGAGATCATCGACGAGGTTGTGCAGGCGATTGAGGATGCGCAGCTGGTCAGGAATCTCGAGTGGAACCCCGAACAGCCGTTCAATATTCAGGTGAAGTTTGTTAGCCCACACAAAGCAGATGGCTCAAAGTGTCTGCGTCCTGCGAGTCACTCACCACATGCTCGTAGATCGACACGGCTGTTCCAGTCAAAGGAACGCTGTCCCCCGCTTGAGCCGCCGAAAAAGAAATCCATTGGGCTGTGAGTATGAAAGCAGTCTTACTAACCTTTAGTTTCCTGGTGGTTTGAGTTCGATTCTCCGCACCGGGGACCCTTCGTGAAGTCGAAAGGAAGGCGATGGACGAAGGTTTTAATACAAATACACGGCTGAAAAGTGGAACCGCACCCCGATGTGTGGTACACGCCAGGTGCCACTGCTTGTCGATTCAGGAATTTTACGAGTATTTCGAAAAACACCGCGTGGCGGTCGTCGACGAGCTCCAAACAAAGTACGAATCGATTACTTCCTACATTATCAAAATTGAAGAAATAATCGAAGGAACGATGACAGGGACAAGCGAGTCGATGGCTGAGTACTACAACTACTGGGAAAGACGAATCTTCAATGCCATTTCCACGATGCTCATTCGAGGTGAGACACGCGAGTCTGCACTTTCCTTCTGTTTTACCCTGCGGTTTCTGTTGATAGTGTTCAACAGAGAAGGAGGCAGCTCGCGTTTGTCGGTCAGGGAGCTAAATCTATCCTGGGCAGCATCCACCCTGGCTGACCGTGGAAACCGTCCGGTGCAAACAACGTGCAGAAAAATTCCCAGCAACCTTTTTCTCCATTATTTCCGAGTTGAAAAACATACCACCCTCCTTGGTGCTCGCGTTCCCCCTGCCCCACCCCCCCCCATCTGCAAGGAGCTCATTTCTCTGTTACCCCTCTCAGGCACGAGTTCCCTGCGTGCTCTCTTTTCTCTCAATCACACCGGAAGTCGCTTGCCGCCCCTCATCACCGTCAGCGCGGATTTCAACCAAGCAGAGGTCGTCGTTCACGGTTCGACCCAGGCCATTTTCAAAATCATTTCGCGGCTGATGCAGAATATTCTCTACTCCGCCACTCGCTTTGTTCGCTGGATGAACGGCACCTGCAAGTGAGACGAGTACCCATATGATCTCTGTGCAGGTTTTCCAACGGACATTGTACATCTATACCTGCTCTTCGGACCTTTCGACAGTATATATATATATATATACATATAGTGCAGACGCCTTCTATCTGCGAAGTTTGCTGATTCACGTGCAGAGTTCGTAAAACAGATTGGAACACCTTGTGAAGGGAGATTTCGAAATCATATTTGACTGTGTGAGCTAGCGAAGAAGCAAGGAGGAAAATCACCTGCACGCATCACTCTGTAAAAAAGCTTGCAGGTGGGCAGGGACATGCTTCGCCTTGATGGGTTCCCTGAAAGGGAAGCACCTGAAGAGAGTCCTCTCTTTCGTCTTTTTACGAACGGTGCACCATACTGTTTCTTGTTTGACGGCCTACTTAGGCGATGGACAGCTGCCTTTCGAATGGCGCACGCACACACACATACACACTCATCGCGTGAACACTTTCCCCTCGAGTATATCCATTTATCTCCACATGCTTCTGGGACTCCCCCTGATATCTCCATCCATCTATGGAACCCCACCTGTACAAATATATATATATATATATATATATTTGCATTATCACATGCACATAAAAATCACCTAACAAGCCTGAGATGATGCGCTGATTTTTACGGCCAGCAGCTTCTTCCTCAGCCGTAGTCTTTCGCGCGATATTTCCTCAGCTCGAGTACGCAGGGACATTTTATGCAGCCGTTTCTGGAGAGATGGAGACAGACATGTTTTCTCTTTTTCCTCGTGTTTCTTCTTCAAGGTGTGTGCCTTCTCAACTGGGGCAAGAAGAAGAGTTGCAAGTTCCACCTTTCACGTTCTACTCAGAAATTTCCAGAATCCCTGCGCTAATCGACACGACTGTCGCCACCCACCAAGCCATCCAGAAGGTGTTTCAGGTAAATGCTGAAAGCACTTAAAAAGCTCAGACCTGCCAAAATGTATCCACGAGACATCGCTGCGTTTGCTCTACGGCAATGCCGCTACAGAATCAGCGTTGTGAGAGCACAAGCCTCCGCATCTGTGTTCCTAACCACAGAGACGAATTTTGCTCTAGATGGTTCATGCGCTTCGAGACTCAAAAAGTCATCAGCGCCTGATGTCACTCACCGGGTCCGTTTGGAGGTTGCATACATAGCAGGTCTACCGACGTTCCGACATATGAGATCGAAAAAACGCGGTGGTTTTTCGGATCGGACACATGCAGTGGAGGAAGGAAACTTACGTTTCATCTTCGAAAAGGACTGGGCAAGCTCGTAGGTACACGCAAGGGTCTTAGAAAAGGGATGAGAACTCTCCTGGTACACAGGGCGTTCGCGTTTCTCTACCTCACCCGAATATTGGCCGATTCCTCCGTCCCCTCTGTCACCTCCTTCGACGGAGCGCCAACGAGGCTCGGCAGCGGACGGATCAAGAAACTGCCGTATCGACAGGTGGAAGAACACTCGCTGCACACATCATTCGTGATCGTCGTTTCTCAATAGATCCGTTTAAAAACATGCTTCTGCAACTGTGTCTGCACTAAAATGTGTGTACTAGGGTAGCACCCGTGGTACGTACACAGTTGCCCGGGTCTGTTCTTGGAGTTACTCTTCTGCATGACTCTTCGCGTACTGCCTATATATGTATGTATATATATAGTGCATACAATGCACGTATACGTATCTGCGACGATATCCTGTGGCTTTCATTTGGGAGTGCGGGGCATGTGCAGGTAGGCTGCAAAGAGACCTTATGTGTACCCAGGGTGAAACTAAAAAGTAGACAACGCCTCTCTCCTTGCGACGTCGCTGTCCCCCCTTTTCAATCGATACTTCGTTTTTAGAGTATCTCGAAGTACGCCAGGAGCTGGAAGAAATACGACACACAATGGGAGCTGTGGGATCTCAAGCGGAAAGCCGACTTGGAGAAGCTTGTAGACAAAAGACCGAGGATTGTCTACTTCGATGTGCATATCTCGGCCTACAAAAAGGTAATGTCTCTCTAGTTCACCTGGAAAAACCATACCCCAACAAGTTTTGCATTTCCCGACATGTGCTGCATTCCCTGACATGTTTCTGCAGCTGCCTCTCGAGCTTGCTACATGGCTCGTATTTGCATGTTTATACCTCTATCATACAAACGAACAATGATTTGGTTAAAGACAGAGTCTGCTAACTCCTGTCGCCTCAGATTCTCCTCTTCTCTTTGTCGTCTACTTCATTTAAGTACCGTTCGAGCTCGTGCAGCGATTGCACGACAGAATCTGTCACCGAGGACAGCCCGCGTGAACGATGACTGTCCTCGGCGAATTTGCGATTGCGTCTTTGCTTTTCCATGCCTCGTCCCTGTTTTGTCGTCTCCTCCCCACCACTGATCTGGAATCTCATGCCAGCGGAAAGCTTCCACTTTCGGTGTTGTTTCTCTCCAACGTCTCTCTGTGCCCCTTTCGTAGTTTCTGTACCGTTTTTCTATCGGAGTCCTCCCTTTTTCTCTCCACGCGGATCTCCTCTGTTCCTTATCTCTTTGCCCTTTCTTGCCTTTCTCTTCTTTTCCTTCGTCTTACACCTGCCGGCCTTCGCATGCCTCGGCCTCGGCCTCCTTGCTGCCTCTTTCCTCCGTAGCTCGCAGCCGAGTTGAGCGCGCTCCCGACCACGAAGGTCGTCGGCTTTCTGCAGATCGACGCCTCCGTTGTCGTGAGTGGAATTCGCGCCCAAGCGCTCGAATGGGTGAACGAATACGGCCGCATTCTGAATGAAATTGCGACCCGAGAGCTCCAACAACTGACCCAGCTGATCGATTCAAGTCTGTGAGTCTCCGCATCCACTTTCGCTCCTCCACTCCTGCGCATCGAGGTCCCTCTATTGACAGTCGCGGATCCGATGCCCGTAAATGCGGGGATGTGTGTATCGCGCACAACGTGTCAAATCGCTTCTTCAGAGAGATCGTCTCTTTGTACGTCGCTTGAAACGTTCGTGCATGGTTTGGTTGTCCGCTTGTCCATTTCATGTTTCGCTTCGCACCGGTCCCAAAGAGTTCTTTCTTCCACGTACTTGTCGCGCCTGCCTCTAGAGCGAAGCTCGAACAAAGCCCCGACTCGACGGAGGCCTTCAAGTTTCTCTTGAGCGAGATTGGCGTGATCAAAAGTATCTCGATGGACACGGAAATCCGCATTGCCGACGTCCAGGCCATGTGCCGGACGCTCCAGATGCACGACTGCTGCATCGAAGCCAAGCACATACAGCAACAGGCTGAGCTCGCCAGTGCCTGGCACAAAGTCAAGACCCTCGCGCTGGCGAAGGAGAAGCAGCTTGAGCGAAAAAAAGAGGTTTTCGCCCAGGAAAAAAAGGCAGAAGTAAGCGAGAAGGCGGAAGCTCCGTAAGGTGACGACGCAGAGAGAAAGAGACAGAGGGTCACAGAGACAAACAGAGAGAAAGAGAGACAGACAGAGGGATAGGAAGAATCATTGCTTGTTTGTGCTTTGTCGCCTCGTCTTCCTTGCTTTCGGGAGGGCGTCCCACCATCGTCGGATTCCGTGTCTAGCGCTGAGCACTGTCTTGGCTCTAGAACGTTCACAGCTGTCTCCTCTTCACTGCCCAGGTCTCCACATTTGCCTCAGAGTGCAAGGCGTTCCTGTCTCGCTTCAAGCAAGCAGGCCCGGGGGCTGCGTCCGTGGAGCTCGAGGACGGCGTCGCGCTTCTTACCTCGTACTCCGAGGAACTGTCACAGTTTCAGGCACAACGGGACGCGCTCTCCAAAGCCGAAGTTCTGTTTTCGCTCCCTGTCACGACCTTTCCCGACTTAGACCAAGTGCGCAGTTCTATGCAGCTTCTCGAAGTCGTCTATCGCCTCTACGTCGAACACAAAAAGGCAGTCGCAGAGTGGTCCAATGTTCCCTGGGCGACGTTCGACGTGCAGGTGAGGCAGGAGTCGGCGAGGCCGCGCGGATTTGCACTCCGGAGAAAGCGACGGAGGAAGCGGAAAGGAGACACCGGGCGCGACGGAGGACAAGAGGCGCGCATGCGTTTCCCGGTTCCGCCGGGTTTCCATTGTCTACTGTTCCATCCTCGTGCTGGCTCGCAGTAGCGGTACTTCTAGAGTTCTCGCCGTGCCTCTGTTCGGTTCAGATACCCCGGAAGTACTGTCGTTCACGGTGAGAAACTGATTGTCTCCGTTAACAGGCCCTCTCCCACACGGAGCTTCTGAGTGGCTCTCTCCCGCTCCAGTGAATCTCTCTGCGCCTCGCCGCCTGTCTGCGTGCGCCGTCAGGCGCTTGCAGAACTGTCGAGAGAGACAGCTGTGTGGTAATTACGTTCTGGGTCCGACGCATTCTTTCGCGTCGACCTAATTCTTTGTCTCACCCTCTCCTCGTGCGAAGTTTGTGTTTCGCACCACGCCTCGGAGCAGACCAAGTATACAGACACTTTGGATTGGAACTTGGGTTCCTGGTCACTCTCCCGAATCACTGTGTTTGCTGGTTTGTCTCTAGGAGCTGCATCGCGGCACCGATGAATTCGCCAAAAGACTGCGAAGACTCCCCAAGGATTACCCCGCTCTCGCAGAACTGCCTGTAAGGCAGAGCAGCTTCCCTCGACCCACACCAAGCCCCAAATGTGGCTGATCTTTCTGCTGTCCTTTTCACGCGCACCCAGTGGCCTATGTATATGTTGGCGCCTTCACGGCCATAGATAGATGTATGTATTTATGGAAATGCGCAAGGATATATGGACGTAAATGTGGACGCGCACCAGAATATATCTAATTATTCGTATCAATATATATATATATATATGAGCGTGTGCATGTCTGCCTCGTTTTCTTATAGACCTATCAGAAACTGACTCAGGCGATTTTGAGTTTCAGAAACTCCATTCCGTTGATTGAGAGACTGAAGACCGACGCTATGAAGCCACAACACTGGCGACATTTGATGGAACTTGCGGGGTGCGAATTCGAGGTCGACAGCAAGAAGTTTAAGTTGCAGAATGTGTTCGATTTGGATCTCTCCAGATTTCCAGACCAGGTTCAAAACGTTCTGCAGACTGCCCAGGTAGGTAGCCAGAACACCCATCACTTTTTTCTCGCGGGACTTCTCCGTGTCCGCCGACGACCTATTTGGGAAAGAAAGCGGCTGCCATTCCTGAAGAAGTCACGTCGACGCTCGCAGCGACTTCCGATCCTGTCCTAAGGATGACGAGTCCCTTTATCTCGCAGGAAGAAATGAAGCTGGAGAAAGACATCGCCAAGATCGAAAGCCACTGGCGCGCACAGACGCTCGACATGTGCCGGTACAAGACCGAAGAACAGAGTTTCGTGCTCAGAGCAAACGAAGAGTTGCACGTCACGCTCGAAGATCACATTCTTCAACTCCAGTCGATGGTGGGCTCTCGGTTCGCTTCCGTTGTGATTGAGAAAATCAGAAAGTGGGAGAAAACGCTCAACAACATCCGCGAGGTCTTCGAGGCGTGGCTGCAGGTACGCTCCGGCTCAAAGAAGAGTCTCGAAGAGAATGCGAGAAAGTCCTATCCGGGCTCTATGCCGCTATGTCGACCACAAGGACGTTCCGTCGTCGGAACAGATACTGGGAGCTGCCAGCACAGAACTTACTGGTGATGCGTCTCTCTCCAGGATGGTCTCGTAGAAAACGGAGGAAAACAAGGACACAACACTCTCGTCTCTGCTAGAAAAGACAGGGCGAGAGCCGACCGGCGCGACCATCCAAGCTCTAAATGTTGTGTCCATGCATCGATCGATTCTGCACGCGTTTTGGGGCGCCTGGAAAAAGTCTGTCTCTACTTTGCCTTCATCTGCGCGCGATTTCATGGAGGCGTGTACCACGCTCTTGAACTCTCACCCACGAATTCTATGAATGGTGGTCGACTCCTTTCTTCGACCTTTCACTCCATCTCCCGACTTTTCCTCGACTGCCGTGTGTCGTCTTCTCGTTGCTCAAAGCGCAAAGTGTCTCCAGAGCAAATCCCCACAGGTGCTCCCTTCCCGAAGTGGCAAACAAAGAAGCCAGGGCCTTCTGTTTCCTTCGCGTTCTCTGTCTCTGTAGGTCCAGCGAAAGTGGATTTATTTGGACGGCATCTTCACAGAGTCGGTGGATATTCGTCTTCAACTGCCAGACGAGGCGAAAAAATTCGACGTTGTTCGTCGCCAGTTTCTCTCCATTCTGTCGCAGACGGCCCAAAATCCAAGCGTCTTATCCGCCTGTTGTGCAGAGAACCGACTCCAGGATTTGAAGGCTCTCTCAGCGGAGTTAGATCGGAGCCAGAGGTCTCTCTCCGACTACCTCGATGCGAAACGCATGACGTTTGCCAGGTGACACACATAGATACGCAACCTTCACATCACCACACAAACTCTGTCCTACGTCTACGTACGCATGCATACATACTGATATGTACGTAGATGCATGCATTCAGTAGAGAGATACGCGACAGAGATGATGATAAGTGCCCTCTGCTACAAAACGGGCAGCGTCGCTCTTTCAAGGGGCGGTGCATGCCGTTCGTAACTTCTCTACTGAGTGCGTGAATCTGTCGCCTGCCTGCCTTTTGCGCTCCCTCGGAATAATTTCAGCTCCTTTCAAGGGTCAAGAGACTCCAGTAGTTCAGACGCTCTTCTGCGTGTGTCAAGGATATCCTGCGCTCTTTCATATGCTTTCCGACACCTTACGCAGAGTTTGACATTTGTCGCGCGTGAGCTTTGCTCGGTGGGTTCCCAGATTCTGCTTTATTTCCGACGACGAACTTCTCTCGGTGCTGGGATCGAGCAGCCCCGCGGGAGTCCAGCCGCTGATGCTGAAGCTGTTTGACAACTGCAAACAACTCATTCTCGAGGCCGACACTCAGGCAAGGCTAGAGGGATTGACGTGCGAAAACACAGCTGCAGAGCGGCGCGGGGGCGCAGTCACTGTCGAGAACCTCTTAGAGAGAGGGGAAAGTGCAATCGACTCTCCGTCGTCATCCCGCGCTGTGTTCAGGTCTTGGGAATGGTATCCGAAGAAGGCGAAGTCCTGCAATTCCACGAGCCGGTCGCGGCCGAAGGACCCGCCGAGGACTGGGTGAAAAATGTCGACGAGGCCATGAAGCGGAGCCTTCATCGCACCACGAAGGCGGGCGTGTACCACTACGCCTACAAGCCGAGGTAGACACAGCACCCAGACACTTTCTTGACTCTCGCGAACCGCTTGCGAGACAGTGAACCTCCACAGGCGAAGCCACATGACGTTTTCACAACAGCTTCCGTCTGGTGTGCTTTGGAAACCCAGCAGAGACTCCGGTTTTGAAGCATCTTCTCTGCTTCTCGCTTTATTTCTGCCTCGCTTGCGCGCTGTCTGCGCTCCTTTCCTATGCAACTCGCCTGTCGTCTCTCCGGAGGACGGAGGCGAAGAAGCAGCCGCAGCATCTCGTTGTCGCTTTTTCTCCTTTGTCTCTCTTCAGAACGCAGTGGGCGCTCGAGCAGCTGGGGATGGTCACCTGCGTTGGCTCGCAGATCTGGTGGACGTGGCGAGTTGAAGACGCTTTTCGGCGAGTTGGTCGCGGCAGCAAGCATGCGCTGAAAGAAGAAGCTGCAAAGCAAACGCAGCAGGTGAGACACTGGGGAGCAAGTGCCACTTAATGCGAAGAAACCGCCGAAAGAAGGATACAGGAACATAATGCAGAAACGCGAGCACTGAAGAAACAGAGAGCGAGACAGCTCTGCTTCAGGGTAGGGGGCGCGAGACAGAGTCCTCTGAAGAGAGAGGGCACCATTCTCTCAGGAATGCGTTTTCACGTTCGACCGCTCTTTTCTTTCCCGGTTGAAGTCTTGCTTACTTCTTGGTTTTTCACTTCGCGTTCGACTTCTCTGTCTTCAGCTGAAAGACTTGATCGAGTTGGTCAGGCAGCCCCTGGACCCGCGAGCACGCAGAAAAGTCAACACATTAATAATTCTCGACGTCCACGCCCGAGACTTGGTCGACAGGTAGACAAAGTAAACGGAAAACGAGGTTGGCGCTGCTCTCACACACCCACAGGCAGAAACGTCCTGGGATCCCAGTCGAGATGTCGACACACGAAGAGAGTTGATCGGCCTATGAAAATACACCTTTCGCACATATGGTCTGAGCACGGAGATGCGGCGTTCGTCGCTCACCCTGTAGACCGGTGCCGTGGATAGGTCTCTCCGTTCGACTCGCAAGCATATGCTTCTGTAGAACTACAACGTTTACACTGTCTACCTCAAGTGCATATACAAATCCATCAACGCAAACAAAGACACACATATAAATGCACATATCCATACACATCCTCATATATATGTATATATATATATGTATATGTATAGGCATATGTATATGTATATGCATACCTACAGATGTGTCTGTGTAGGTATATTCATACAAGCCCAAATGAATTAAGCGCATGCAAAGAGGGTCAGGATGTTTATCTTCAGGTTCGTGCGAGACGCGATTTTCAACCCGCGAGAGTTCGAGTGGGAAAGCCAGCTGCGTTTCTACTGGGAAAAGGAAGCCGACGACATCGCAGTCCGGCAGTGTGCTGGCGAATTTGGGTAGGTCGCAGCATGCAGAGCTGAGATCTGTGGAAGCTGTACTTTGTGATCAAGATGGTTAAATCTGTAGGTGCCGGAGGCAGCGGAGGCGTGGAGGGAGAGAGCCACGTATCACTTGCATTCCTTCGTATTTCTCCCCTTTGCATTAGATTACGCGAGACTGTTGTGTAGAACGACAACAAGAGTGTGGTGAAAAGTCCGGATCTCGCAGATTTGTCAAGCAGCAGGTTGCTTTATCCCAGTCTACCGCCCCCATCCCCCTTTCACTTTGATATCCCTGCTTGGTTGACATCATGCTTTGCCGTGTTTCCGCTGCTTCTCACTCTCCCGTTTCGATCTCACGAGCCAGCAAGGAAACACAGCTGCTCTTTTCTATGTCTTCTATTCTCATCCTGCGGTTCCTTCCCAAATCGCTTCTCTTTCCTCCGTCCCGCCCCTCTGTCGCATGTGTAACCTCTTCTTCTTCCCTTGCGATTCTCGCCCTGCTATCCTCACCCTTTCGTCACTTGTATTCTCTCCCTTCTCGTTCTCTCGGTTTTCGCTTGTGCTTGTGTTTCTCATCTTTTCGCTCGTTGTATTTCTCTCCCGTTCCTGCCTGTCACCGTGATCTGTGGTCGTCTGTATCCTCTGTGGCCTCTCTTTTCTTCTCGATTCTTTGTGCATGTGCCTCCCATCTCTTCTCACCCTGCTCTCCGCGACCTTTTCTTCTTCGAGTCCTATCGCCACCTCGTTTCTTCTCTGCAGCTTCCTCTGCGTTGTCGCTCCTTTCTTCTCCTCTGTTGCCTCCAGATACTCGTATGAATACGAGGGCCTGAATGGGCGCCTGGTCATCACTCCTCTGACGGATCGCTGTGTCATGACACTCACCACGGCGCTGAGTTTTCATCTCGGCGGCGCACCCGCAGGACCGGCAGGAACTGGAAAAACAGAAACTGTCAAAGACCTGGCGAAATCTCTCGCCATTCGCTGCGTCGTCCAGAACTGCGGAGACGGCCTGGACTATAAGGCGATGGGCACCATTTTCTCCGGACTGGTCCAAACAGGTCCGCAAGCAGACCGCAGATTCAGGATCCCGACAGACAGACGCGAGCCGGGGGACGCACAGCAAAGGATAGAGAGATACCGTCTCTCGACAGCCAGTTCTGTCTCTCCAGAGCCAGTTCTGACCCCCTGTAGAGAGCTTTGTCTACAGTGAATTTTATCCATATTTACAGCTGCTGACCTACATAAGGGGGCACCTTCAAGTCACTGCACGTTTCCCTGTTGAGATATAGAAACAGACCGGCCTATCCAACTGCATAGTGTACTTATATATATATATATATAACGATGCATGTATATATTTGTATACCTATATATATATATATATATATAGATTTGTGTCTCTTGGAGCTTGCGGCCGAGTTCAACATATCGTTCGCCTTAGTAACACCACTGTGTATCGAGCTTGGATGGTCGTTTTTAGCATATTGCGCAGCGCCAAAAGCAACTCCTTATTCTGGCAGGTGTTGCTGCGCTCGCGTCTTGTCAGGTTTCTGGGGATGCTTTGACGAGTTCAACAGAATCAACCCAGAAGTCCTTTCAGTTGTGACGGAGCAAATTCGGACGATCCAAATGGGCCTGCACCAGGCGCGAACTTCGATCGAGTTGCTCGGAAAGAGTCTCGCGCTCGTCCCCACAATTGGCATCTTTGTCACGATGAATCCTGGCTACGCCGGGAGGTGAGCACCCACAAGAGCAGCGCGACGACGCGCGCCTAAAAAGATTTCTCTTTTCGTAGCATTGCTCACTCGTCAAGCTCGAGCAGCTCCATGAAAAAGGTCCCAGCTATCTTAGAAACACTACAAGCATATTTATGTAGCTGAATATACATATGCATATGTATATATATATATATATATATGAGCTGTGAGGGGTTCATATAAATGTATAAATATATATATATATATATATATATATATATATATGCCTATGTTTACCAGGATAATTACAAATATAGAAATATGTAGCTGTATCACTATAAGTAAAAGTAAATTTTCACATAAATACGTAGGTGTAGAAAAAAACTATCTCCCCCATATGCACAAATGCATGTGTAGCCCGGTAGATACATGATTCGGTTGTTGGCAGAGCCTGTAGTGTTTATGGATGTAAACCTGGGAGTGGTGAGTGGAGCGTTATTCCATTTGTAAGACGAGACTTGAGTTCCCGTCGAAGAAGTGCAGGACTGCGGCCGTACACACCCCAAGGTTGTCGAGTGTCTCTTGAGACTTGTGGTACCCCTCTTCCCTCTTTGATGCGGCGACAGAGTGTCTTCATGTGTGCACGTTTCGCGTCTTTATAGGTCGGAACTTCCCGATAACTTGAAGGCGCTGTTCAGACCCGTCACGATGATTGTCCCTGACCTCGTTATGATCTGCGAGAACATGCTCATTTCCGAGGGATTTGTCCAGGCTCGAGCTCTTGCCCGAAAAATGACAGTTCTGTACACCCTGGCGAAGGCGCAACTGTCGAAGCAAGTGCGGCGAGCAAAGAAAGAAGAGGCTGTTTTTGCAGAGAAAATGCGAGAGGATATGCAACCGTGTACTCCTTTCTCAAACTGTTGTTAGCACTCTTCTTGTCGGGGTTGAGGTTTTCCTAGACTTGAAGGAAAATGCAGAAGCGCAATAGGAATACCGGAAATCTAAAACAGAAGGAATGGCGTGACACGCGACCGTCCTGTCGAAACCTCCACCTGGCACTCATAATTGAAATCTTTTCTTCTATTTCAAAGAGTCTCGGTCTGCATAGGAGCACACGCAATTCGCCTTGAGGCACCCAGCATCTTTGCTCCATACTGGGTGAGACTGTCGTAGAAGTGAGGTGCTTCAACCGACTCCGCGGGATTTTCCTTCTTCAGCAAAGGGACGCATGAAAGAGAGCCGTAAACCTTCCAGCTCCCAGTCGTAGTATATACTCTTTAGGAAAAAATATTGCTCATAGGAAGCTGGGAACTCCTTTTCATAATGCGTTGTCTCATTGGAATGGTAGACCCTAAGCACTTTCACTTCTCCGCTCTCTTTCAGTGGACTCGAAGTGCTTGATTCCTCGCAGAACCAACCAGCTGAGGCTTCTCTGTTGTTCGATGAATCGAATACGTTATACATGGTTCGCGCGATTTCTCTGAAACGCCAAGACACATACCCCAACAAAGCAGCGGTTCTGGAGTTTTCTTTCAGCACTTTTACGACTTCGCCCTTCGCGCCTTGAAGGCGGCTCTCGTCACGGCCGGCGCGTTTCGGAGCGCGAGTCCCGAGTTGCCAGAAGAAGTGATCCTCATGCGAGCTCTGCGCGACATGAACATTCCGAAGCTCGTCAAACAAGACGTCCCGCTCTTCCTCGGCCTCCTCGGAGACCTCTTCCCCGGCCTCGAGTGTCCGCAGGGCGGAAACAGCCAGCTGAAGCAGGCAGTCGAGGAGGTGAGATCTAAAATGCCCGCCAATTCGTGGAGCGAGAAACCGAGCGAAGAGGTTCATCAGACAGCGAACCTTCCCTACGAGTTGCTTGAACGGATGAGCTGCGTTTCTGGGGCGATTTGCGGGGCGGCTCTGGAGAGCAAAACAGTTGCGTCGGCAACACAAGAGTCACACACTAACGCATAGACACACAAAGAAGTAGATGAAGCCATCGCCTTGGTTCTTGGACATACGTGGAAGTTGTTTTATTCTTCACATCGGTACTGTACGTCTCATGGTGGTCCACGTCTGGTGTTCGAGATGATATCTTTCTCGCTCCGTGGTGACCTACACGTACCCACTTCTTCTTTTCTTTTCCTTTCTCCTTCTCGTCCTTCTTCTTCGTCTTTCCTTTCTTCTTCTGCGTCTCTCGTCGACTGTGTCTGCCTGCCTCGATCGTTCTGGTTGTCTCTCTGCATCCCGGCTGGTTCGAGTGCGAGGGAGTCACGTCACCGCACATCTGCCCATCCACTTCTTGTCGCAGTTCCTGTGTTTGGCTCCCGGTCTTTCCCGTTTGCCCTATACTGGCGGACCGGCTCCACTTGGCGGTTCTTTCTGCTTCCGGTTCCTGCCAGGAACTCACTTCCAAGGGATTTCGCTCCAAATACGCGGACTTGTTCGATCTGCAAGTGAACAAGGTGATTCAACTGTATGAAACGATGGAGAGCCGACATGCGACGATGCTCGTGGGTCCGACAGGCGGCGGCAAAACGGTGATTATCCACACGCTCGCCGCTGCGCAGAAGGCGGCTTTCGATAGAGTTGTCAAATTGTTTGTTATGAATCCCAAGGCGCAAAGCACCAATGAACTCTACGGAGTCCTCGGTGAGGCACGCAAGGTCTCTCACGGGGTGGACATTTGTTTCAAGCTAGGCGAAAGGGAACGAAAAAAAAACACTGTCGTAGACGCTCTTTGTTCTCTTCTCACACTGAGTTGCGTGTGGACCTGATTCTCCGCTTTCCTTTGTGCGGCGTAGTTGCTCCTCTTCAAAAACGCATGTGCTGCTCCAGCAACTTCCTCTCGCTTGTCGGGTGTCCGGGAATCTACCGGTGCATCACGTGCTGTATCACGACCTCCATTTATGCATGCGCATGCAAGTGAAAAAATGTATGCACATGTACCTCTGGATGTGGAGTAGAAGGACTAGATGTCTCTGCATGCGCTTTTGCACCAGCTGCTGTTGAACGTGGATGCATGCTGTTTTGTATGGAACTCGTGCCTGCGTATCTCTTGGCTTCTTTGTCTCCATGACTGCTTCTGTGTGGAGTTTTAGACTAAAAGCGACATGCACTATATACGCGTCAGGACTTCAAACGATGCTTTTACTCATTGACATGCGGCGGTCAGGCGCCCCAGGCGCGGGCGTTTCAACATACACGTCCCCGCCATACTGCCCTGGTCACGAACGCGCTTTGGTTTCCTTCTCGAGCCCGCGACCTTTTTTTATCGACTGGATATGCGTGCACGTCTCGCACTTCAGGATTTCCCGTCTGCTCTCTTTCAGCTGCGTCGCGGGGTGTCTATCGTCGTTTGAGATCCGCCGCTCCAGAATCTGCCTTTCGCGTTGAGGTTTTTCTTGTTCCTTCTCAATGCGCGTCTCCGTGCAGACCCTGTGTCTCGAGATTGGACCGACGGATTGCTGTCGAAGATTTTCCGCGACGTCAACCAGCCGCTGCATGCAGGGAAGAGCGAACGGCGCTACGTGGTGTTTGATGGGGACGTGGACGCCGTGTGGGTGGAGAATATGAACTCTGTGATGGACGACAATCGCCTTTTGACTCTGTCCAATGGCGAGCGAATTCGTTTGGAAAAACACTGCGCACTGCTTTTCGAAGTCGACGATCTCCAGTATGCGTCGCCGGCAACCATTTCCCGCTGCGGCATGGTCTACGTCGATCCCAGAAACTTGGGTGTCGGACCTTTCTTTGACAAGTGGGTCCGCGTCAAGAACTCGGAAGCGACCGCCGAGACGCTCGACTACCTGTTCGACAAATACATACCTGCATGCATCGACTTTTGCTTCAAGCAAAAGCGAACTGACGACCTCGGAGCCGCTCCCAGCCTCGCCATCCCACGAACAGACCTCAATCTTGTAAGGGGCGAATCTCGACTTCAGTCACGATTTCGACGATATTCGTGCATAGGTGTGAATACAGGTACAAAGATAGTCCTGTATGGTCTCGACAAACTCACGTGTGTTGATCTAGATTTGGGGAATTCATTTCATCCTGTATGCATGCCTCGCCTCCTTGTCGTCCGCTGGCTCTCTCTACGTATCTATCTATCTATCTATCTATCTATCTATATATATATATATATATCTATATATGTATGTATCTAGATATGAATGGTGATGCATAGATGTACAGAGAGGGATGCGTATACGTATACAGTGAGATCCAGCTCTCTATTCATGCTCGCATTATCTGCAAAGAAGGCACCGACAGAGACTCACGGATTATCGACAGCATGCGCAGATGCACTTCCTTCGCGTTCCTACGTCAAACGGGAGGCATACAGGAAAGTCCGAGACGAACGCCAGTGGCATTACCGCAGACGCGGATTGGTGACGATACAAATACCTGTCTGTAGCAATATACATGCTGCTTTATGTACAAACATCGAAACATACGTATACATCTCTGTCTATATCTATATCTATGCCTAGCTAGCTATCTATCTATCTGTAGATCTATTTATCTATGTATCTATCTGTAAATCGTATCTAGCTATCTACACATGGCCGCGCGTGTGCAAAGGTATACGTATATATATGCAGATCTAGGCAGATAAACTGGTACATATGTACATCCATAGGCGTAATAAATGCAGGCAGACATATAGACATCGGAATGGAGACCGGAACGTGCTCTTCTAAACCTTGTCTCTCTTTTGCTTTCGCGGTGTCGTCTGATTTCGTTAGGTCCAGCAACTGTGTCACGTGATTGACATCGTTCTCCCAGAAGATGCGATCCACAGCCTGGCTCCAGATCGCCTAGAAAGCGTGTTTCTCTTCGCTCTCACTTGGTCCTTCGGGGTCGCTCTCGCTGGAGAAGAGTGGGCCAGATTTGATTCGTTCCTCAGAAAAATCGCGAACAAGGCGCTTCCCAGAGAGAGCCTCTTCGACTGCACGTACGATGTAGCCAGCGGAAAGTGGCTTGCATGGGAATCTCAGGTAGCCAACAAACCACCGTCTTTACGCATGAACAACGTCAGCTGTCTCTAGCCCTCCCTCTCTCTATCTGGTGAATCGTTTTTCACTAGATGCCTATAGCTTTCCCTCGATCTACGTCCATCGCTATCCACATGCATATATGTATATAGTCGTATATATATATATATATATATATATATATGCATATATATATATATATATGTATACATGTATATATTTATATTTATATATACATATACATATCTACATATATATGTATGTACATATATATATATATATATATATATATATATTGTGTAAATGTGTACATGGACGAACGCATCAGTATCGCGGACGCTGTGGACTGGATTGTCTCCAGATTTTCCGCGTTAACTGGAGTGCACGTTTTTCCCGCCGTTCTTCTGAGTTGCACGAGCTTCTTTTCTCGTTTCTGCTGAGTGGCGCGTGTCTAGGTCAAGCCTTACAGCCCGCCTACCGATGTGGAGTTTACGACGATCTTCGTGCCTACGATGGACACAGAGAGATACGCGACGCTGCTGGACGGCTTCGGCCGCCAGTCGCTCCCTGTCCTTTTCGTCGGCGACTCTGGTGAGAACAGCCGTTGGATCTGACGCTCAATCTCTCGAACAGACTGCGATGACAGACAGGTGACTTGCGTTGCAAGCTCCACCGAAAGACGGCCAGACGTCGAAGCGGTGCTGACACACTCGATCTTGCTTCCGGTGAAAAAGATTTCGAGGTCGAAACCCAAAGTCCAGAAAGCCAGCAGTACGGAGAACCGTGGAAAGAGCAGCTTGTTCTTCCTGAAGGATCACTTTCCGTGTGTTTCTTTCTTTTTTCTGCCTGTCCCGACTTTCTGCTTTCTTCTTCGCACGCCTCCGCTCTTCATGGTTCTGGCGCTCTCCGCAATTTCAGCGTTGTCTTGCGCTTCCTGTAGATCGCGTTTCGCAGCGCCTGCTCCTCCGTCTTCTCCGTTCGCTCTTGTTTGCGCTGCTTTCTCTGTGTGTGCCTGCGAGTTGTCTCTTGATCTCCAGTTCCTTCTCTCCTGTCTTTTTCTGTGGCCACAGGAACTGCCAAGTCGGTCCAGATCCAGAACTGGTTGGCCTCACTGGACACGCAAAAATATCTGCATGTGCAAATCAACCTCTCCAGCCGCACGACCTCTCTCGACCTCCAGCGCACCATCGAGGAGAGCGTCGACAAGCGCACAGGACGGATCTTCGGACCACCTTCTGGGAAACTGCTCAAACTTTTCATCGACGATTTGAGCATGCCCAAGGTGAGAGAAGCACTCGGGCAAAGCCTCCAAACTGCGAATGCAACACACCAGAGAAACGCCTGTCACACCCATAAAATTCTTCATTTGTGTGCACATACAAATATACACACAAACAGACATGTATTATTGTATACACAGGACTGTCACATATATATATATATACATATATATATATATATATATATATATATGTTTGTGCATATGTATATATATATATATATATATATATTGATGTAAACATTTAGGGAGAAATGTCCATGTCGCCACCACTTTCTCTGGATGTAAAAGTGCAGAAACGTGTATCGTGCAGACACAGCGTCCGCTTTGGGCTATTCCATTTGCATATGAACAACAGAGACATCTGCAGTCGCTGCGTGCCGACAAAACGCTTTTTACTTTCTTCTCGTTTCGCGGCTTTCGGCCTCGGTCTCTCTCCGCCTCTCTCTGACTGCAGGTGGACATGTACGGTACTCAACAACCGCTCGCGCTCCTGAAGTTTGTGATGGAACGCATGAGCATGTACGAACGAGGCGGCGACTTGGAGGAAATTGTGTTGAAAGATATCTCTTTCTTGGCGGCGACGAATCCACCTGGAGCAGGCGCAAACCGCGTCGATCCTCGAGTTATCTCTCGTTTCTCCTGCTTCTACATCACGTTCCCTTCTCGGGCGTCCGTCCACCGCATCTATTCTTCCATCGTAGCTCACAAATTCTCTGACTTTCCAGAGACCGTGCAGGTAAACCGAGGCGGCCAGAGCCGGCGCTCGAACTCCCAGAAAAAGGTGCCCTCCGAAGCGGCTTCAAACTGCATGCAAGCACGCCTTCTGCAACGACGACCTCTCTCTCCAACCATACATCGATCTTATATCTACCTGTCTATGTGCATGCTTAGCTATACTTTCATTTGTAGCTGCTGAAATGCAGTCTGACGATGGCCAGCTGCTTAGGTCTAGCGGCTGGTTGCTCAAGTCAGTTTTCACTATTCGCCGAAGTAGGAAGTGAGGGCCGCGTTAGCGCTTCTTTCTGTTCGAATCTTGGAGGCAGGATGGCAGTCAAAACGACGGCAGGAATGCGGAGGCGGCGCGAATGATGAAACTCCGTTCAGACGAGGTTTTCTCTCGAGGTCAAACTCCACCTCGTGCCTGTTACTTCATCGTTCTTTGCCTGCTTCCTTGTACATCAGTTCCTTGCTTTTCTTTGCCTTCGTTCCTCTGTTCATGAAGTCGGCTTTCACGCTATCTCTGTTCTTCGTCTTTCTTTGCCATCACCTTGTGTGGTCTGCTTCTTCGGTTTCTTTGTCTCTCTCTTCTTCACTTTCCTTCTTCCTATCGCTTTCGTGTCTACGCACACTCGGGAGTTTCTGCGCCTTGTCCTTCGGTTTGCTGTTCCAGAAAGTGGCGGAGGCTCTGCCGGCGGCCAGCCTTCGGGTGTACGAAGGCGTGGTGTCTCACTTTCCTCGGACGCCTACGAAGTTTCACTACATTTTCAACCTGAGAGATCTTTCGCGCGTTTACCAGGGTCTTTGGCAAGCGAAGCCTGAGGCGGTTGGAGATGGCAAATCCCTCGTCCGCCTCTGGAGGTGAGTTTGCGGCAGCGACGAAAGAGAAGAGCGAAACAGGAGAAAAAGAAGTCGTGAGAGGGAAAAGAGAGGGAACGTGGACGGATAACAAGAAGAGTCTCGACCACCTTCCTTGCTGAAACAAGAAACAAGCCGAGGGAGGAACTGAACAAGAAACAACCGGAGCCCCTAAGGTCTTTGTAAGAGTCTCTCGAGTCCAGAGAATCGCTTTCTGTTTCCTCTTCGACAAGGGAGAGACGCTGTGTGGTTTACCTCTCTCTGGACGTATGGCTTAGTCCGTTCTGCTCTCGCAAGAGTAGGCAAAGACGTAGACCTCCACGCGACAGAGTAGACCGCACCACTGTGTTCGTTTTTCTTCCGGATCTCTGCGAGAAAGAGTTCGGAGCGCCGACCGTTCCGCGGAACAGGGCTCTGCTGCGTTTTGCGTCTCTGCCCTGCAGACACGAATGTCTCCGTGTGTTTCAGGACCGGCTGTTGGAGGCGGAGGAGCGCACAATCGTCGACGAGGAGCTTGTGGGGAGGATCCTGAGAGACTGTTTTCCAGACGAGGCGGAGAATGCGGCGAGAAATCCGATCTTCTGGGGCGACTTCCGAACAGCCGTTGACACGCGTCATCTTTCAGGCGACAACTCCGCCACAGAGGTCAAAAGCTGCAAAGAGAAAAAAGAGACAGAGAGATGGAGAGAGAGGGCAAGAAAGGGAGAGGGAGAGGGCAAGATCGAGAGGTAATGAGAGGGCAAGGAAAGAAGGTAGAGAGAGGGAGGGGAAGCGAAACAGAGGCACATAGGTAGAGGCAACGACGGACAGCGGGAGATACCCCAATAGAGAAAGCGAGAGCAAGAGACACGCCGGTAGACCCAGCGAGAGAGACAGCAGCTGTAACAGCAAGCGACCGTACATAACAAAAGGAAAGGTGCCGGCGAAACAGAGGAAAGGTCCGAAGGGAGGAAAGAGGCCTCAGACCTTCCAAAGGAGGGAGACGCCGGCGGGATGGCGACAGCCAACTTACCTGCAGAAGCTCCTTCGTCCAGTGTGCAGTTCACAGTCTCTGCCTTCGTTTTTTCTCGTGCTTCCCTCTCGTCTTCAGGAGAGAACGTACGAAGACCTCAGCGATGTAGCAGCTCTACGGAAAACGCTGGAAGAGCTCGTAGAAAGCTACAACGAGGAGAACAGCTGTCGCCTTCAAAACGTCATGTTTGAAGACGCAATATCCCATATCGTCCGCATCCACAGAGTTCTTCGAATGGGCCGGGGTCACGCGCTCCTGATCGGCACTGGTGGCTCCGGGAAGAGGAGCCTAACACAGCTGGCTACGCACATCGCTGGGTACGAGGGAGCAGCGCCACATCCGCAAGAGGCTTCTTACACACAGAGACGCATGCAAAAAACAATAAGTTGGTGTTCGTGTATCTAGAGATCTGGGGTGTCTACGGATGTACATGTGCCCTTGTAGTTCCGAGTTGATCTTTTGCGTCTCTTCTCTCTTTCGTCTTCTTAAAACCGGTTTCTGTCGCTCGCCGCGTTGACTCTCTCTGTCGACGCTGTTTACTTTTTTGGATCGATTCTGTTCTTCTCTTTCTTTCTCCACCCTCCGGTTTCTTCTTTCCTTCCTCACTCTCCGTTTCATCTTCTTCCTTTGACTCTCTCGCCTTTTCGCGCGTCTGAGATCACGCTCTCGGCCTCTTTCCTTCTCTTCTCCTTTGCGGTGTCTGTCGGCGGCGCCTCCGGACGTTTCTCGTGCCCTCAGAGTTCCCCTTTCAGAGTCGGCTTCTGCACTTGCCAGGTTCTCTTTGTTTCTCTCTGTGTTCGCTTGCAGGTACAGGCTGTTTCGCCTGAGTTCCGCGCGGAACTACGCGGAGGCAGAGCTCCGAGAAGATCTTCGCTCGCTGATCTGCGGTGCGGCCGTCACGCCCCACACATTTCTGTTTGCGGACTCGGACGTCGTCGACGAGGGATTCCTCGAGAGCGTCAACAACCTCCTGACCATCGGCACAGTTCCTGCCTTGTTTGCTGAGGAGGACAAGGAGACGCTGACGGGGAAGCTTCGTCAGAAGGCTGCCGAGAAAGGCATTCGCGAGGACGGCCTGTGGACCTACGCCATGTCTCAGGTGAGGGCGAACCTGCACGTAGTCTTGGCGATGTCTCCGGCAGGCGACGCTCTCCGGACGAGGTGCCGCAGTTTCTCGGGCTTCACCGCTTGCACCACCATCGACTACTTCATGGCCTGGCCTCGCGAGGCTCTCAAGGAAGTTGCGCGGAGTCTCCTCAGGGACGAGACTCTTCCCGAACACTCACGCGAAGACATCGAAGACTTCATGGTTGACGCACACCTCAGCGTGGCCACCTGCTACGCGCCCGAGTTCGAGAGGAGAGCCGGCAGAAAAATTTTCGTAACTCCGCAGAACTACATCGATTTTATCCGCGTCTACGCCGGGAACCTCGCCGCAAAGAGAAGAGACCTCGACACTCTCGCCGACCGCCTCGAAGGGGGACTGTCCAAGATGGCCAGCGTGAGAAAACAAGCGAGAAGACAAGAAGCAGGGAAGAAGATGACTGAAAAGAAGGCAGAAGACGAGTGAAGAGGAGAGAGAAAGGAGGAGGTCAAAAAGGAAGCATGAGGACCGAATGGCTCGCTGAAAAGAGAGAAGACGCTGCAGACCTCGGAGCTCAATTCGGACCCTGGGAAGTAGAGGAATTCTGAGAAAGCGGCGGAAAGCCGAGCATCTGGGGACTTTTAAGAGGGAAGAGAGAAGAGCGGACCAGACGGCAGAACGACACGAGAGATGAAAACGCTGAAAGGCGTTGAAAGATACGAAACCAGTAGGGTGGAAGGCAGGATTTCTGGGAGTCTCGCCTGGAGAGGGTTGAATGGGATCAACGCCTCTTTGTTTTGATAGTCGTTTTCCACATTTTCTGCTTTTCCGTAAATGATTGAAACGCATATCTATAAATATATATATGTGGAGTTGCATGCATCCACTTAGATTTGCATCTGTGCGCGTCTTGCGTCTCCGAAGTTGTGCGTGTGTGCGAGTGGCCCTGCCTGTTACCTTTTCAGGCCACCGAGGCGGTGAAAGTGATGAATCAGGAGTTAGCAGAGAAGAAAGTCATCGTCGACGAAAGACGCAGAAGCGTCGAAAACCTGATCAACGACATTGAAGAAAAAAGTTCGAAAGCAAGCAAGCGCCAGGAAGAAGCCACTGCCGCCGCGAAACAGATCTCCGAGGTGGGAAGAGACACGGGATGAAAAAACCGGATACGCGGGAGAGACACACAGTCCCAGAAAACTGTCAGCTGTGCAAGTGGGCTCTCCTGACGTTTGCTCGCTGCACATGTCTTTGTGAATTCAAATGTACATGCTTCTGAATGAAAAGCAAGCTCACATCGGTGCTGCGTCTCCGGCACTCCACCTATCTACACAAATACAAGCGCACACAAGCAAATATCGGCACATCTACGCACATGCAAACGCACACACATATTTGTATACATATAAATATATATATATTTATGTATATTTGTGTATGTAGATGTATAGATGTGTGTACGCGAAGGTAGGTAGATAGACACGTAGCGTTTGTGTACTTCCAGTGGACATGATGGAAAACCTGGTGAACATATCCTGAGAAGGCTTCGAGTTCCGCGTCTCGTTTCTGCATTTTGGCGGCTTCGTTCTCAGGACCAAGTCGTCATCGCGCGAGAGAAGCAGTCCGCAGACGAGGCCTTGGCGGCGGCGATTCCTGCGTTGGAGGCGGCTGCGCGAGCCTTGGAGACTCTGGATAAAAAGGACATCACCGAAATCAAGGCTTTTGCGACTCCGCCGAAACCCGTCATGTACGTTTGCATGTGCGTCGTCGTCTTGAGGCCACTTGGGAAGGAAAGCGAGACAGAGGGCTGGAACGGCGCGAAGGCGATGCTCAACGACGTCAACTTTCTCAAATCTCTCATCGATTATCCAAAAGACACAATCACAGGTGGGTGCCGCAAG
Organism: Toxoplasma gondii ME49; assembly: GCF_000006565.2. Taxonomy (NCBI): domain Eukaryota; phylum Apicomplexa; class Conoidasida; order Eucoccidiorida; family Sarcocystidae; genus Toxoplasma; species Toxoplasma gondii. The sequence goes on along the minus strand of NC_031479.1, from coordinate 956,288 downwards.
ACGGCTTCCGCCGTCCGGCGAACATCCCAAGACTCTCGCGATCGCTGTCGACCTATGCCCCAACCTGGAGCACCGTTCATTTCCTACTCAGGCCTCTGGCATCTATTCACCTGCTACTTTCTCTCCTCTCACTCCGACTTTCATCTTTGTTCACAGGCGGCTTGTCTAGCCGTTTCAGCCTTTGCCTGTACTAGCTCCTAGTTTGGCTGGTTCTCTGTTTTTTTCCCCTGAAGTTCGTGCGTTGAGCCGACGCGCTCGACTTTTGCGAGTTTCTCTTGTCCCTCGGCGAGTGTGGCGTTCTGACAGACGAGGGGAGACATTTAAATATGCAGCGCGTCATCGAACACAAGAGCGATCTGCAGACAAGGCCGGTCACTTTTACGTTAGCCTATGCTTTTTTTTCTGAGCACTTGTCTTCTTCACAATGCGTGAGGCGCGTGTCGGTGCAGGTCGGCCGAGAGACGATGGGGCTGTTCGTTTGCTCTGTGCCTTTCCGTAAGCCTCTGGGCGTTTGTGCCTCCTTGTCTCTTTCTCAGTCGCTTGCGACTTTGCCCTCTCGCGTGTGCCTCTCCCTCGATCTCGTTCCGTCTCTGTCTCGACTCTGTATGTGTTTCTCTGTCGCGGTCGCGGGTCTGCGTTTCTGTGAAGACAAGCAAGTGAAGAAAATTGCGGAGTATTTCAACAAAGAGCCAGAGAGTTTCACATCTGAGAAGATGGCGAAGATTTCCAAGGCAGGGAACGGGCTGTTGACTTGGGTTAAGGCGATGGTGGAATACCATCACGTGGCCAAGAGCGTGGAGCCTAAGCGAAAGTCGGTGGAGGAGTTGTCCGTCCGGAAGGCACAAGCCGAGCGCGACCTTGCGAGAACTCACCTCGAGCTGGGCCAACTGAACGAGCAGATTGCGGCTCTTCAGCGAGACCAGAAAGATCAAGAGGCTCATCTGCTGGAGATCCAGACGGAGGCAGCCTTGATGGAGAAGCGTCTGACGGCTGCGTGTCAGCTCATCGAAGGCCTCGAGTCCGAGCGACAGAGGTGGACTGTCGACCTGCAAACGTGCGGGAAGAAACGCGAAGATCTCATCGGAAACTGCTTAGTCGGTGGAGCGTTCCTCGCCTACGCTGGACCCTTCACTTTTGAATTTCGACAGCAAATGGTAAGACGGGCAGAGCAAAAAAAGACAAGCGAGACAAGCAGAGCCACTCTGTACGGACGATCGCGACTCAGCGCGTCTTCATACCTCAACTCGCAGACACAAGGACACTGCGTCGTCCGCAGGGAAGTCGAACAGAACTTTGAGTCTCGTGCTCAAACGGCTGTTGCGTCCACTACAGTTGTAGGCAGAGGGGAGGCTAGAAACTTACACGAGCGTTGCAGGACCTTACTCCACTTGATATTCACACCGCGCCCTCCAGGACGATGGCGCGGCTCCTACCAGCATCTGAGAAGTCACGTTCAATCACAGATTGACTCCTGAAAACTGCGGACGGACAGACGCAGCACGAGAGGAAGTAGGCGGAGGGTTCAGGTGTTCTACGCAGGAAACATGAGTGAAGGTAAAAGAGACGACTTTCGCTCGACACAGAGACTCGGCAACTTTCGAAGACGCAGCTGAGGGATAGTGGGGACAGAAGAAGGGAGCGAACCGGATGTGGACGCCGAGTGCGTCGCCGGAGGTAGGACTCCACCACTTGCAGCTGCCTTGAGCAAGCAGGTGGGGTGAAGGCGCTTCGCTTGTGTTGCTTGGTTTTCTGTTCACAGGTCTACGAACAGTGGACGCGAGATGTCGAGACACGCCATATCCCTTGCACAGGAAACTTCAAGTTGGAAGCTTTGCTGACCAGCGACGCGGAAGTGGCGCAGTGGAATGGCGAGGGTCTCCCGGGAGATGAAATGTCGATTCAAAATGGGATCTTGACGAGTCGCTCTGCTCGATGGCCTCTCTGCATCGATCCCCAAATGCAGGTGAGGAGCGAGGGAGCAGAAGAAATCGAGGGGCGATCCAGAAACGTTGCTCTTTGCTTCGCGCCTCCGCCGTTTTTTTCGTGAAAAATAGTGGTCGATTCAAGGTTATCTTTTTTTAATCGTTAGAGACATTCGGAGAGCGACAGCGAGAGAGAGAGATCTAGGTAGACGCATACGTATCTGTGCAACACTGTGTTCACTGTTTTTCGTCATGCACGCACAGCCGAACAGTGTTTCACCTCCCATCTTGCTTTCGTCTCCTATAGGCAGTGAACTGGATCAAGCGTCACGAAGAAGCCAATGGCCTCGTCATCAAATCGTTCTCCGACGACTACCTCAAATTCCTCGAGTTAGCGATTCAGTATGGCAAACCGTTCCTGTTCGAGAACGTGGAACACGACCTCGACCCGCTCATCGATCCTCTTCTCGAGAAAGCGTGGACAAAGGGGAACTCGCAGGAAACGCTGCTCCTTGGTAAGACAGGGACTGTGGTGAACAACGGACAGTGCCAGAGAACGCGCGTCGCTTCCCAGTCGGCACCCTACAGAGTGCTCGAAGCAGAAACAGAGACGTCGACAGACAGACGCCATTCATGCACAACTCTGCACTGCGCCACGTGACCAGTCGTCGAACTAGATACAAATGTATACCAATCCATAGATATGTGAAAGGCACATTTCTCGTCCGGACAAACGTTCGACAATGGCGACAGTCAATATGCTATAAACGGAAATCGATTGGTATTCCGTCTGCGTTATGTACATACCTATCTATATCTACTGCGTGTCTTCTAGATGCCACCGTGCCGCTTCATATATATATATATATATATATATATATATATAATATAGGCAGCTCCAGACACACATCTACATGTGCATATATATATATATATATATATATACATATATATAGGTTTGTATGCATATGCGAGTGGATGTAGATCTGAGTTCTCTGGCGCCTGTACCCGTGTACCCCGCAGAGAGTGTAGGCGGGGGACAAGATGGAAGAGTGAATACAGGGTCAGCAGCGAAAGTGACGTGTGTGTGCTTTTTCTGCGACGCCTCAGGAGGAAAGGAAATCGAGTGCAGCCCCGCATTCTCCTTGTATTTGACAACGAAACTAGCTAATCCGCGTTTTACTCCAGAAACCATGGGCAAAACAGTGGTGATCAACTACGCAGTCACCATGTCAGGACTGGCGGAGCAGCTTCTGGGCCATGTGGTCGGCTTCGAGCTTCCCGAACTGGAGAAAGAGCGACAAGAAATCGTTCAGAACATGAGTGACTGCCACCAAATGATGAAAGTGCGTTTCGCCACGAACACGACAAAAATGCGTTGTGCACATCCTCGCGAATATCTGTATCTCTGTATATGTCTATCTTTATGGAAGGCATGTGACTCGGCAGGCCCAGACTGCGCGCTTTTCGTCAGGCAGGCATGAAAGTTGCTCGAGCGAAAAAAGGCGATGCAGGCTAGCGCGCTCCACCGGCAGGTCTTGTGAAGAAGCAGATATACTCCTTTTCATCAAACTGCACATTTGTATATCTGCATATAAACATGTATGTATATATACACATATAAATATATGTATATAGATACATATGCATGCACGTATATGTACATGTATGTGCATGTGTATATATCTGCATAGGTGCAACGTTATGCCAGCTTTTTCTTTTGCTTTCCTGTTCCTGTTTCTGGTCGCTGAATTCGCCCCTGCTCGTTTTTCTCGTTTCCCTTTGTTCGTCGTACCCCCCGTCAGCACCTGGAAGACGTCATTCTTCATGAGCTCGCTGTCTCTAAGGGGAGCATTCTGGACAACCAAGACTTGATACAAACGCTGCAGACGACCAAGGCGAAGGCGACAGAAATCACCATCACGTTGGAGGAGGCCAAGAAGACGGCAGCGCAGATTGAGAAGGTGAGTCCGATTTCATCAAGTGCACAACAGGTTCGATTCTCCAAGGAACCACGGCTTCACTCTTTGGGCAGGACTCCCAGGCGTTGCATGGAACAAAGATTTTCATGAGGAGAGGGAAAGCGAAGACAGATGCAGCAGAGAGGGGACAGCGGCGCCCCTTTCCGAGACGCAGACCTAACGTTGTTTAACAAGTGTTCAGCCTTTCCTTGTTCGATGCTCAGTGCACGTACACTGCTTCAGATCAACGAAACGGAGTCGCGCTGGCGCCCCTTAGGTGATGTAACAGTAGTCGAATTGTTGCTCGTAGAACGCGTAGACGATCTGCAAAGCTTCATTGTTCCAGGATGCTGAAATCCAACTTCAGCCGGGAAGTTAGCCTGTATTAGGAGAAATTCCTCCCGGTACGGTGGAACTGGCCGTCCTTGCGTCTGAGGACTTCTCTCTTCGTGAATCGAGTGAGAATAGGAATTCCTCCGTTACGCGTAGCAGACAAAAGAGATCTGGACCATCTTTGAGATCGGGGGATATCGAGACTGTCTTTCAACAACGGCTGGCTTCCGTCTTTGTTTTCAGTCTCGCCAAGAATACTACAGCGTTGCCAAGAGAGGGTCGATAATGTATTTCGCGATGAGCAGCCTCAGGAATATCTCTAGCATGCTCGAATATTCCCTTGCCTCATACCTCGCGATTTTCCAAGCTGCGCTACGCGAGGCCCGCCCGGACCGGATCCTCGAAAACCGCTTGAAAAACGTGATCGAGAAAATCACTCAACTTTCCTATGATTACGTCTGCCTAGGTGCGTTGCGTCATCGCTTCGTCAACTGTATATGTGTATCTCAAGGAAAACTCAAAAGAAAGCTTTCCGATCCAACGGAACACAGAAGAAACCGTTGCCGCAGCTGCCACACCGGCGCCTGAATGCGTCGCTTCTAAGACACTCAACAGATCCATATAAAAACACACGGTGTTGCACAACGCAGAGGCAAGGTATACGCTGATAAGTATATATATATATATATATATATATACATCTTTCGCAGAGATTCCCTAATCAGATCGAAAGATAGACAGGCAAATAGAGGGATAGAGTGAGAGTGTGATAAATATATAAATACATGAGTGCTTATGTATAGATAAACAGACTGATAGGATGGGCTGTCCTTCTACAGGTGAATGCAGGCTTCCATTCGTCCGTAGCGTATGCTTCTTTCTCACCACGTAAATGCACATGTGCGCCTCGAGTGAACAATAAAAATATCCACATACACCTGTGTGTGTGCACACAATTTTTTGCACACCAGTAGACGACAAAGAGATGCCTGCACGCTCTTGGGACGTCGACGCTTCCTACGGCGAGTTAGTGGGGCCTCTCAGTACGAACCGCCATGCGATCTATAGAGCATAACGAGACGAAGCGAACCAGCGGCAGGGCATACGCCTCGGGTGAGAGTAACGTGACGGCTAAATGTTGGAGATCAAACTTTGATGTCGTTCGGCGACATGGCGAGCGCTGTGTTTTCGACAAAGCAGAATGCGCCCCTTTGACTTTGCAGTGTTTTCGAAAGCTGAGAGTCGAAATCGGCTTCAAGCGCCAGGGTGGCCTTGAGTTGAACAGCATCCACGATCGACGTTTCTTTTTTGGAGTGGAAAGGTTTTCTTGGCTTCGTCACGCTGCGCCACTGTTGCTGCTCTAGGTCTTTTTGAAAAGGAAAAATTGATGTACACGTTCCATATGACGACGATGATCATGGACGGCGAAGGCTCGCTCGATCGAGAAGAACTGGAATTCTTTTTCATGGGGAATCCTGCGCTTGATCAGCTCCGCGAAAAGCCTGCCCGCCTCGCCTGGCTTCCCGACAGCGGCTGGAAAGATCTGCAGCGGCTCGAGGAGTTAAACGCCTCTTTTCGGGGGATTCTGGAGAGCATCTTAACTGCCGCCGAGGTCAGGCTAAAGCCAGTACCGAGCAGAGAAAGAAAGCAACACGGAGGCAAAGACAGAGCAAACAGAACTCTGCCCCCACGGCGCGGAGGCGACGCCGAAAACTCGAAACCGCACTTTGCAGCACATGTAGATACAGATCTCAAGAGGAATACCTGCAGACGCATGCACAGCGGATGTCCTGCTGCTTGTCAAATTCTTCTATCCATGGGATCTAGGCGTGGAAAACATGGTACGACTTGGAGAACCTCGAGTCGATGCCGCTTCCCGAAGAAAAGTGGAATAACAAACTGTCGCCTTTCCAGAAGCTGCTCCTCATTCGCGTATTCCGCGTAGACCGTGTGCCAACGGCTCTCAAAAACTTCATTGCCCGGAGACTGAACGAGCACTACGTCCAGTCACCAAGCCTACAGTACGACACACGTTCCTCTCTACACATGCCAATAGATATGCATAGTTATGTATTTGCTTTTATATTGGTGCTTCTGTGCACTTACATACATGCAGAGGGAACAGTTCTTCGTACGTACCTGTGCCTGAAACTGTCTTAATAGATGTGCATCTGTATTATATTCAGATCTCTACATGCATGGACATACCTGCACGTAGAGATACACCAATCTCTATGTATGCATATATATATATATATGTATATATGTATATATATATATATATATGCAGAGTTGGTTTCTAGCTGATCGGATGTGTACGTCCTTGAGTCCTCCTCCGGTTACGATTCACTGGCGGCAACCTCATTATTCACAGATTTCCCTTTTTCTGCATGCGCCTCATCTTCCTGTAGCAGCGTGACTCGCGTGCGGCCTACCCCCGGGTCCACAACACATGTTTGCCATTCTCAGTCGACCGCGAACAGAAGTTCCTCGCGTTGCCTCTCGCTCTCAAGGATCCTTCTGGTTTTCTGAAAAAATGTCTATTCTCGTTAGCTCATGCGCAAGCGGGGGGGTCTCACCCGAACGCTGCACGAAATTACCGCTGCGCGTCGCGCCTCCTGCTTGCGCAGCAGCCAGGCTTTCAGTCTTTCTGCCGCTGACTCATTCTCAGTTGGGATTGTTCCTTGGCTTTTGTCTTTTTCTGGCGCCTCAGATACTCGAAAATACTCGCGCAGTCCTCGGCGCACTGTCCGATTTTACTGATTCTTTCCCCGGGGGCGGATCCTCAGAGCGACATCTACAAGTTGGCGGCAGCGCGAGGCTTCGTCGGAAACAATTTTCGGTTTCTCGCTCTCGGCCAAGGCATGGCGCCTCTTGCGCAGAAACACATCGAAAAAGGGTGCCAACGAGGCTGCTGGGTTCTCCTGCAAAACTGTCACTTGCTTGCATCGTGGCTCAAGTCTCTCGCCAAGCTCCTCGAAGGTGGGCGCGCAGAGGCGTCCTGAGATGCCTCTCTGCACTGTTCAAGGTTGACACTTTGCCTCAGAACGCACCTCGCTGTTTCCACATCGGATAGAGGCGGCGGTCGACTTTGCGCCGGTGTAGTTGATGCGGACACCGGGAAGGCAGACATGCAGCAGTATCGAGGCAGAGAGCCAGCTGTAATGCTCAACTCATGTGCTCACTTCGAAGACCACGAAACGCGGTGAAACGCAGGTGGGATGAAAGAACGAACACCCGAGGAACCCTGAAAAACTGTGGAGAAACAAGGTGACTCAAACCATTGTTTCTCTCCGTCAATGGATATATACAGACACACGACCACATAACCTTATATATATATATATATATATATATATATATATATGTTGTACGTTTATGCTCGAGTAGAGTAGTCTGAAACTGTCGCCGTCGTTGTGTTGTTTGTGTGGTGGCTCAGGCATTCAGAAGCCTCACAAGGATTTCCGCCTCTGGCTGACAACGCAGCCCATCGACGATTTCCCCATGAGCATCCTGCAGGTGCTGAGCAAGTGCTTGGTTTGATGTCCATTTCCTCTTCCAGTGGTCTTTTATGTCGGAAGCTTTACTCAAGAAAGAAAACGTACACTCAGTCATTTTTTCGAACGTTGCGCGTGCGTGCGCGTGACACCCCTGGAAAGGTGGTTCAAACACATCACAGTCTGTGTAGAACCTAGAACTAATGGATTTGTCTCAGGAAACGGCGTTTTCGGCCTGATCCGCTTCCTTACAGCTCCAGGGTTCTGCGGCCGACTTATCGACCTCGTTCTATGTAAATTCGTCTCCCCAACACTATTTTGGTTTCTTCAGAACTCTCTGAAAGTCGTGACGGAGCCCCCAGACGGACTGAGGCCAAACCTGCAAGGGTCGTACGCCAACTTGACTGACGACGCGCTCCAGGAGAGTTCCCATCCTGCCTATCCCTCTCTCGTCTACGTTCTCTCTTTCTTCCACGCCGTCGTACAGGTTAGAGAAGTGAAACGCGTCTTGAGCTTCTTGTGAATTACGTCCAAGAGCGAAACCTATACCAGTCTAGAAAAGTTCAGATAGAAATGGAAACTCAAGCGTATAGATGCATGTCTCCATACATGTCTCCTCACGCATATAAAGACACCGTTCTCGTCTGTCTTTCGTACTGGACAAGGCACACAGGGGATAGGTGGATGATGAATGCAGTTCGCCATTCCCTGCTTCGGTTACACTGAGAGAAAAAGCACTCTTTTCAGGTTCCCCGCACATCCGCTCCTTCACGGTTCTAGAAGCGACGGCGTTTTTTATCAATATATGCGACTGTAAATATGTGTATGTAGGTGTGAGTAATCATATACATAAATGCAATTTTGTATATATATGTAGTGGTAAACAGATAGTATATAGAGGCAGATATATCAAAAATAGGTGGACAGATATGGACATGTTACCGTGTGTGTGTCAGCAATCAGGGACGGATATTCGTTCTGATCAATCGAAGTCGCTGAACCAGGACACTGATGTGCGAACCACTCGGATATCGAGAACATTGCCGTGCTGCATGGATGCGTTGATGCGTCTCGGTGAATCCTCACACCGCTCTTCTTTTCGTAACCAGAAGTCCTCAGTTATTCGGTTCTCTCTCGTTGTCTAGCTGCGTTGGCTCTTTGCCTCCGTCCTCACAGTCAATTTCGCGTGGCTTTGCGAGTTTCAGGAGCGTCGTAAATACGGGAAAATCGGGTGGAATGTGGCGTACGACTTCAACGAAGCAGACTTGGTAATTTCTCGTCGCCTCGTCGCGATGTATTTAGACAAGTCGCTGGCTAGCGGAGATACTCTGCCTTGGAGCACTCTGCGCTATCTCATTGGAGAGGCGATGTACGGAGGCCGTGTCACAGATGACTGTGACAGACGCGTCCTCGTTACTTACTTGGAAGAATACATGGGCGACTTCATCTTTGATTCTTACCAGCCGTTCTCCTTCTGCCAAGCCGGCTTCGACTATGCCATCCCCGTCCCCGGACCTCTCGCCACCTACCGGGACTACATCAAGGTAGCAAGATCAGGCAGAGTTTCTAACGCGCCGCAAAGCAAATGTGAAACGAAGAGAAAACGATCACGCATGTCATGTTGCTCACACTCGTTTCCACACATAAAATGCGTCACCCTTCTCATGCTCGTCGGTATATATTCATACATGCACGCCTGTAACTATATATATATATATATAACTAATATGTACGGACTTCCAAACCGTACGCAGGAAGCATACACCTATCTATCTATCTACCTATATATATATATATATGTTTATGCTTATGTATATGTAAGTTCATGAGTGTGTGGTGTAGTCAGTGTAAGTACGCATGAACAAATAAGTAAGACGCCCGAATGAATTTGGATGTATGCTTTTGCTGTGCATTTGTCTGTGAGAGTATCCGCCTCTGTTCTGGAGAGCCGATTCGAGCGAGAGGTTTTTTCCTCGTATTCTTCTTGTTCCCTCACCCCTACCCACCGCCCGTGCGTGTGACTCTCTCTCTAGGAGCTACCTCTGTTCAACACACCGGAGGTTTTTGGACTCCACGAAAACGCGCAGATTGGCTACTTTGTGGATTCCGCCAAGAAGCTGTGGGAAGGCATTCTGAAAATGAACTTTTCTGGAAGCCTCAGTTCCTCTGGAGGCGCCTCGATGCGTGAAGAACACATCGCTGCCATTGCGACAGGAATTGAAGAGAAACTCGGCTTCGACGACTTAGCTTTTGGAAAGCCTGAGGGCGACTACACGCCCACAGAGGTTGTTCTCATGCAGGTGAACATGCAGGAAAAAGTCAGGAGAAGATCGTGTGAACACGAGTCCGTAGTGCGACGTGTGTGGCTACTTCGGGGTCTAGCGCAGGTGGTGGAGGTTGCGGAAGACACAGCAGATCCTGAAAAAAGAGACCCAGCAACGCCTGTATACGCAAAGAGCAGCAGGGAGATGTCGCCTACACGAAGGCGGTTTTGCCCCGCTCCTCATAGTCAGTGAAAACAAGACGTTCTCCACTTTTCTGTGTAGGAAGTCGAGAGATTCAACAGTCTGGCCGAACGCATGCGCACGACCCTGAACGACCTCCGGCGCGCTCTTCGCGGGGAAATCGGCTTATCTGCGGAGCTCGAGGACTTAGCCAACTTCCTCGTCACAGGGTTCCTGCCGCGCGACTGGGCGCGGTTGGCCCCGCCGAGCCTGAAGCCTCTGGGGTCTTGGCTAGCGCACTTCCTCCGGCGCTACGACCAATACAAAGCTTGGATTGACAAGGTTGGAACAATACGCGAAAAGGAGGCGGAATGCGAAGTTGAGACCTTGAAAGATTTTCGCTCGTGCTACCGGATCCACGTTCTCCTGCGATTTCCATCACCAGCATATGTGTGCTTCTTCTCGTTGTCTTCACAGCCCCGATTCGAGGAAACTGTTCTACTCGTTGTTTTGAGGTGCTGGTGATCACGACTATCGAGGCTTCAGAGCTACTCGTCAGCTACAACGTTTCAGCTTCGTTTGCAGTTAGGAGGGCACATGCATTAGCCTTACACTTAAGAAAGCGATGACAGGGCGGTGTCTGAGCTAGCCTCAGAAGCGAGTCTCGCAGTCTACGCCCTTCTGACCAGCAAGGCAGCAAACGCTGCTTGTGCGAGTTCTTCATCCTTCAGTGTGATGTGTGGACGTTGGTGGCATGTCTGCCTGAGTTCGTCTTTCTTCAGAGAACCCTGCTGCAGCTTCTGTTTCTTTGTGTCCCTCTTCCCCACTTCAACTCCCGCAGGGCGAGCCTTGGTGCTTCTGGCTCAGCGGCCTCCACATCCCAGATTCTCTTCTCACTGCTCTGATTCAAGCGACGTGCCGCAAGCGAGGCTGGTCGCTCGACAAGTCTTCGCTTCTCACGCAAGTCACAAAGTTTACTTCTCCCGGCCAAATCCCAAAGAAACTGGAACACGGGACCTACTTGAGAGGCCTCTATCTGGAGGTAAGCCGAGTGCCGAGACCACCTTGAGCAGCTGAAACCTCAGACGCAGAGCCCGTTTCCGAGCACACTGAACTGCACCAACGTTTACCGCACAGATGCATGCGGTCACGCTCATATGCAATGAACGCGACAGGCAAATAATAGACACACATATATATAGATGTGTGCGTGTGAAAATATACATATATACATATATATATGTATATATATATATGGATATCTTGGTATCGAAAATTGATATGGATTTGCTGTTTGTGCCGGAGCACGCGGTTCGTTTCTCTGTACTGCGAGCATTGATGCGGAGAACAGAAAACGACAAAAACAAACAGAGTCTTCTTCGATATGCGGCAGACCTGTTCTTACACCATGGCACTTCCCACCGTACATGCGCACGTTTCCTTGCAGTGAGGCTCCCCTGTAGCGCACCCTGGAGTTCCCCGTGTGGATGTGTTGACGTCTGCTTTTGAGGCATGAGGAAGCTGGTCTGTGTGTCTTTTATAAGAAACGTAGATCTCTTTCAAAACAGCAAAACGAGGAGTATATATAGCTCTTGTGTATAAAAATATTTGGAAACTTCACGATGGACAGATCGTCCAAAGAGCCTATGCTAGAGACTCGTTCGGTGTGTGTATTTGGCAGCTTTCTGCTGTTCTCCACATCGCCTTTATGTGTTTCGTTTTTTCTTTCTGGTCTTGTCTAGGGCGCGAGGTGGGACATTGAAGAAGGTCGTCTGGCGCGGCAAAATCCGAAAGAACTCACCATGGAAATGCCGCTGATTCAACTCATTCCTGCAGAGAGCCACAAAGTGAAACTGCGAGACACACTGCAAACACCTGTCTACGCGACACAGAACAGAAGAAACGCCATGGGCGAAGGATGGATCTTTGACGTCATGCTCCACACCAAAGAACACCCTTCTCTCTGGATTCTCTCAGGCGTTGCCCTCGTGCTACAAACAGACGAATAAAACTCGAGACATGAACAGCTCTTCTCTTCTCGCGGCTTTCCGCAAATGCATACTGCCTCCAGAGAAAAACCAGTCGTCCAAAGACACACCTGTTTTCTTCGACTCATAAATGCACGCACTTTCGCATTCATGTGTGCCTACACGCTAAATGCGTGTCTACACATTTATGCATTAAATTGCCTAGACGTGCGAAGAGGCATACGTGTGAGCGGGATTAAGGTGCCTTGTTGTGGTAGACGGTAAGGCGTGTGGCTGTAGGCGACGGCCGGTATTTTGATCCGCTGCGCCACACTGTGGCACGAGTGTAACTGCATGTAGATGATTTTGTCAAAAATTCCTGATGGATCTCCTGGACGTTTTGCCTGTTTCGCGAGTTCACACGCTCGCGTTCACCTCGCAGCGTCTCTGGTGTCTTAACACAACTTCCATTCTAAAGAAGATCGATGTTAAAAGAGCTCTGGGCACCCCCGCTCTGCAGTATATTAACATCGAGTGTCAAAGCCCCTCCTTACAAATTGTCCTTCGTGCCTCTACGCTCCTGTTCCCTCCTGCGAATTGCCTTCGCCCGGCCTCAAATAGAGTCCACGTGCATGTACGCAACGTCCTACGCAAAATGCACACAAGAAGACATGAAGATATATATATATATATATATGTGTATATGCAGAAGAGAATGTGAAGAAGTGTTGGAGCCTTTGGGTCAAAGAGATGCAGAGGCGACCTGCATAAAAGGATATCGAGGAAGGATGTGTGTGCAAAGAGGAGAGAGCGTGTTCTGTGAAGAGAGACGTTCAGAGTTTCCGCCCAAAGTGGAGGTCGTTTTTTTCTGGTTTCCAGAGGAGACGAAAGATGAACAGCGCGAACTGTACGGAAACGTCGAATCTCGAGAGATCTTTTGAGCACAAGAAGGTACACGTTTCTTTCCCTTCTGCTCGCCTCGGCGGTAAGGCTGGTGCGCATTTGTTGCACGCGCATCTTTCCACATGAAAAAAGAAAGAGTATCGGGATAACGGGAGACAGAGCGAAAATAAAAGAGGGCGGGTTTCATTTGGAACAACGCCAAGACATTGTTTCTGCAACATACACCGCGAGAAAATGCTGCACCCGGCAGTAGAGATTGAACTTCACCGGAATCGAGTGTAATCCACACGCTAGACCAGGCCTAAAGACGTTTACCCAGTTCCTAACCGAGCGCCGCGCTTGTCCTTCGAGAAAAAACTTCATGGAAGAAAAAAGCTCACACTTTGTACCGACAAACGGCAAACATTAGCGCCATACGCAAAAGGAACCGCATGCACACAGCTCGGTAAGCTCCTCCTCTCGACGGTACCTGACCTAATTCGGTGCACCGAGCGATAGACAATTGCGGAGACACATGTATATCTGTATAGAAGGTACGCAAAAAGGTAGGATCACAGACGCGCATGCAAAAACACATTCCTCACAGACGCGATGGCGTCCTGCACCTGCAGTGCCGCTTCTTCATTCACCGATTCACATGACATTTTCCTTCGACCGGAGAGACGAAAACATCCGTAAAGCGGTGAGTGTCGTTCTACGTATCGCCTCTCGTCGCCGAAGAGAAGAAATTCCTCCATACTCAGGACTCTTCGGATTTCCTCAGTTTGCTTCTGCATTCCGTGTTCCCTTCTTCGTCGTCTCTCCTCCCTCCTCCCCATTTCTTTGCTTCCTCTCTCTCCTTTCTAACCGTTTCTGCGGCTCTCCGCCGTCGCTCCGTTCCTCGACTTTGCTTCTCGGAGTCGAGCGCGTCGACCCTTCCTCCCGGTTTCTCTCTTCTCTGGATACGAGCGAACGCGAGCTGACCGCGTCGCACCACCCTCAAAACACTCGCACGGGGTCCCATGTGAGGTACACACACGAAGTATGTTGCCTCCGGCTGCACTTGAACGTACACAGAAGTCAGGCGACACCGTGAGTGCAGCAGGCCCGCGGCTTGGGGGAGCTCCGGCCTCTCTAAACGAATCTGAAAATGCGCGAAAGAAAAGCGACTTGCCCTTCCCGCACAGTCCGTGGTGTGGCGCGAGCGACATTCCACGCCTGGGATTTGCGTCATCACAAAACTATCGAACCAGCAAATGCACTTGTTTTTCGCCACCGCAGAGACACGTGAGTCATTGTTGCTCTCGCTTCTTTGCCCTCGAGAGAGAAACCACGACAAGCTGCTTGTCCCTTGTCGTCATGGAGACGCGCGACTGAGCAGAGAGGTCCAGCGTTGACGCCTCGAGAGATACGGCAACTGTGCACCCACAGACGTGCATCAGGCGCCTCTCTCCAGCCACGGGTTTGTTGTCTTGAAGCGATTCGCCACACGCGCGAACTCCGGGACTTCCTTCGCTCGCACTTTGAGGCCGCTGAACTCGTCTCTTCGACCTTCTTCTGCGTGGGCTTCGCAGTTGGCCTTCACGTCCCGCACAATTTCAAAGACCTCCGGGAACTCCTGCACGAAGGAGAGCAAGCCGCCGTACCCGTCGTCGCCAGTCGGCTTGTCCACGCTACGCATGTCCGAGCGCTTTGACGGGTGGAGGCCTGCAACTTGGAAGTCCTCGCGGCTCTGCAAAAGCCGGACTCCCCACTTCTCCTCAAACCTGGCGGGGAGCACCGTCAGACTCTGCATGCCCTCCTCACTCAGCAGCGCATGCAGAGACTGCAACGTGAGAAGCAGCAGGCAGAGCGGTGGCGTGCAGTCAAGCAGCAGCGTCTGGTCGCCTTCGTACAGCCGAGCTGCACAGCAAAACACTCACGGCAGCACACACACGCGCGCAGCTTTCATTTGGGCACCTGGTAAATGCAGAAAGACGGCAGACAAAGAGCAGCGGACAATTTGGAAACCGACAGAAACTGTCTCTCTGTGCCACACTGTAGAGAGAGCGTGGACTTTTCCGCTTTTTCCGGGAATCGTTAGTGCCTTTCTTCCTTACGAATTGACGATGTTCACTCGGATACTCTCCTTTCTAGTGTTCGACTGTACTACGGTATGCTTCGCGCTGCCAGCCTATATTAACGATAGAGGACTTGGCAATGGTCTGTTCAACCTTGCTGGCCCACACCGATCTCAGTCCACCCGGTGTATCAGAAGCAGATCTGTCCCGCGTTCGGGGGCTCCTCTTGAGGCGCCGCGCGGTCCCTTTCTCTCTGTGTCTCTTCCTGTCTCCACCGCTCGATAGCTTCTTCTCCCTTACCGTCTTCTTCCTCGCCGCCGGGAGCTCTGGGCAGGAATCCGTGGCCAAAGATTCTCCCCGAAAAGTCTGTACCCCAGAGGAATTTCTTCGTCTCCTCGCCCGCGGAGACCTGGGAGGTGGGGGTGGAAGAGAACGTGGCGTCTGCCGCGCCAGCTGCCCCTTCATGCGTGTCCCCCCCCAAAGCCAGCGGCGAGTGGATAGGCGTGGGAAAGAGATTCGGCTTATAGACGAGACACCCTTGCAGCTCCTTCGGCGGCGGCTCGTCGTGGAGGCCGAGCGGGTGGACGTACACCAGCGGTCCGCAGGAAGGCCCCGCAGAAATCTGTTTGTCGTAAAAACTTTCCGGACGCCGTGTCTCTTCGCGGGGCCATGTCCGCTCAACCAGCTGCTCCAAAAAAGCCTTGAGCCCTCCCTGGGCCCGCTGCGCTGTCTCCGCACAAGGTGCCTCGCGCCGCATGCGGTCGAACGTCACCACGAGGTGCAGCGGCTGATTGTCTCTGGGGGAAAACACACCTTTGATGCGCATGCGTGTGAGCGGCCAGCAAAGAAAAAAGAAGAACCACTAGAGCCTTTAGTTCTTGATGAATTGTCTTAAATTTGGTTTAGTTTACTTAACGAAACATAACCACTTGTCGACTTATATAATGAAGACAGGATAAATTAAAATCAGGCCACTAAACTATTTATGTCTAAATAGAGAAGAAAAAGGAAAGGAGACACACGTGCCACATTCATCTCGAGAGATGGAGTCCGAAAAGAACAACATGCTGTGTTGCGGGCTCGCGAGAGAAAAAAGGGCAGGTTCGAGAACGAAAAACAAAAGAGAGATTGTCGACGAGTACCACGCAGCACATAGCCAACAGGTCCAGACTGGTTACTTGACGTTCAGGAGGAAACAGGTTCTTTAATAATGGAGGATTCAGATAAATAGCATGCTCTGAAAAAGACTTGCGTATGCTACTTAGTATCACTATTGTTCCTTTCTTTATCAAGATTTCAAGCTCTGAAAAATCTCTTCAGATGCACAAACAGAAGACCTGAGAAAGCGGGGGGGGGGAGCTGCGCATTCATTTGGCAGCAGCGAATAGTCGAGCCGGCCGCTAAGAGACCCCTAAGAGAGGTGAGCGACCTTTGGAGTTCTACCATCAAGCTGAAAAACTTCCAATTATAAAAGAGAAAAGGCTGAGGTCAGCATTCGCACTTGTCCGCATGCACATTTCTCGTCTTTCAGAGAATCGCTCACACACCGTTCGGCCCTCTCTGTCTCCAATTGTGTTCACGTTCTCCAAAGGCCTTTTATAAGATGAAAAACTCATTTAAAAGCAAGACAGTACTTCGCTTTTCTCGAATCTAACTCGGGCTCAACTGCGTGCGTGAGCGCAGACCATACTGCATCTTCATGTATGTGAAGACCGCTGAACTGTGAACAGTGACGACCCTGAGCCTGCCGCACCCATTGCAGGGCCGTTAAGAAGACCCGCCTCCCTGAGGCTTTCTGCCATGTTTTCGACTCTAACCTGAAGGCATCGTATCCATGTCGGCGAGTGCTGCGGATCATTTCCTTGCCGTAGATTTGGATGCGCATTCTGGAAAGTTGCTCCATTTCTTTGTGCGTGCGACCTTTCGGACCTAGAACGAGGCGGACGCGCTCTGGACACGACGGATGGAAGGTGGTGGGGACCCACAAATCGAAGAAGAAAGGCAGCTCCGCTCCCGGCTTCACAGCGCGAGGCTTTCCGTCTTCCGTCGCGGACTTGCCGTCGGTCGCTTGCTTCCCAACTGTCTCCTCCTGCTGTTGTTCCCGGCCGCCCGTGGGCCCTTGAGGCCCTCTGTAGAGGTTTCTGCCCTCGTCCCGGTTTTCATGAGGGGGCTGAAGTAACGGAGAGACAGGAGGGAAGAAGGCGGCGGGAGGCGCCCCGGCAGATGCGGGGTATGGTCCCGGGGCCAGCTTGCTGCGGTCTTCCGGCTCCTCGCGCACAGGCGAAGGCGAGGAAGAGATCGACGAACCGCAACTCTGTCGCCGCTCTCTTCTCTCGTTCTCCGCGCCCCACGGGCACTGCTGCCCGCCCGTGGGCACTGCGGATTCTTCTCGTTCCGGGCGCTGAATCGACGGACTCCCGCGTCTCCGCGGGCATGAGCTGGACGTCTCGCTGCTCCGTCGCCGCTGTCTCCCTACGCACGGGCTCTCGCTCTCTTCTCTTCTTCGCCGACCCCCTGGAGGGCATCCTTGCCCGCGCCTCCACCCTCCGCGGTCCCGCGACTCCGCGTGGCCGCTCTCCCCGCGTTTGAAAGCGCCCCCGCGGCTTCGCCCCCGGCCGCGAGGCGGGAGGTCGCGGCCTTCGCGACGACTCCGGCCTGTCTCCTCGCCCTTCCGGGCCCCCAGGCTCCGCTCCTCTTCCTCTCGGTCGTCTGCGCGAAAGGCCGGAAACGCGTGCGGCTCTCCACCATGCGCTCCAGCCCCGTGGTGAAGCCCAGGGGTCGGCAGCAGGCCCGCGTCAGTGCCGCCCTCTTGTCGGGGGCGCTTCGGGGCCAAGGGCGGCGAGGGGCCTTGGCGTCCGCAGGCGCCCACGCCCTTCTCGAATTCTTCGTGTCTGCCTCGGCGATCTTCCCTGCCTTCTAGGAAGCCGTCGCGGCCGAGACCACGCTTTCGCGGGTCGCGCCACTCTTCTTCTCGCCGGCCTCGGTCTCCGCCCCAGTCGTCCTTCTCGCCTGCAGTGTCTCCGTCGAGGCGAAACCGCCCGCTCTCCCGGGGGCTCCGCCCGCTGTCGCGGCGACCCTTGCGTCTCTCCAGTCTGTCGCTCTCACGGTCTCCGCCGCGAGAGAAGTCTCTGCCGTCGTCGCGCCGCGTCTCGTCTCTTCTGCCGTCTCTTCGGTCGTCTTCTCGTGGTTTCTTCTCTTCTTTCTCGGGGAGAGGCGCAGCGCCTCCCGGGAATAGCGGAACGAGGAAGTTGCCCTCGGGCCTGGGGCCTGCGCCCCGTTGCGGTGCCGCACCCACCGGGAGGCCGCGACCGTCTTCTCGCGCGTCCAGCGGGAACGGCTGGTTCGCTGGGTGCATGTAGACCGGGAACGCCGATGGCGGACCAGAAGCGGCCCCCGGCAAGAAGGACGAGGGCAGCGGAGACAGAGACACTCCACACGGACCCGGCGCCGTGCCGCAGGGAACCCCCAGCCTCTCGGGCTCGCCGACGGTCGGAAAGGCGAGAGGTGACGCGGCAGCTGGCAACAGCATGGAGTCATGGGGAGGCCTCACGGGAAAGGAAGAAGGCACAGGCGCGGACGGAGGGTAGAAGGCCACAGACGGCGTTCCGAAAAACAGAGAGCCTCCAGAAGGAACTTGCGACGGGTGAGGCGCGAAAGACGGAGGCATCAGTCCAGAAGGAAGAACCCCCCGACCAGGCATGCCTCGCGCAGGCGGAGACGCAGACGGATGCCGTGCGTCTCCACCCACCATGGTCAGTTGTGGAGACGGAATAGGAAGGAAGAAGAGAGAAGAACGGACAATAAGAAGTAAGAGGAAAAGAGGAGAAAGAACAAGCGAGAAGACGAGAAAAGCGGAGAGGCCGCAGACAGATTCACAGACGAGAAAAGTCGAGGCGTATATCGAGAGGAGACATAAGGGGGAATCAAGAGATCTCCTCGAGGGCCAGAACGCGGGGCGACAGCGACGGGCTGCCTCCGCAGGGCAGAGAAACAGAGAGAGGGACGAGAGAGACACGACAGAGAAGCGCAGAAACTGCGAAGCAAGATCGGTGGGAGCGACGGGGAACGAATGCGTGAGGTCGGAAACAGTAGAGAAACCGCAGACAAGGAGAGATGCTACAACACAAGGAAAGAACCGTGAAAACAACAGAGAGCGCGAAATGCCTTCCTGAGGCTCGTTTTCCTCTTTACGGGAAGGAGGGGAAGCGAAAGGAAATAAGAAGAGGAAAGAAAGGAAAGGATCGGGTCTCGCCCTCTCTGGATCACTGGAGGAGAGACCGAGACACGATGGACCATCGTCTGTTGGCGTTCAGAGCCCAAGGTGTCCGCGGAATAGAGTTCACACGCCTGACACAAGTTTAGCCATCTGTGAGTCGAAGAGGGAGGATGAAGGAGAGAGAACGGCGTCCCAGATTCCTAGGTTGGTACGGCGCCTCGTTCCTGCCTCCTTCAGCTGCCTCCGTGCTAGGCAGAAGCAAGAAACAGGTGTGCATGCATACATGCATAGACAAATAAAGACGCAGGTACGTCCTTCGAACTCAGTGCAGCAATGCATTTATACTTTGATTTGTTCTCGTTGCCTATGTAGATGTAGACATGGAGACGGTATCTAGGTGTAGCTCGGGATACTCCTGTGGAGTCGTGACCCGACAGTCCGTGAAAACACTGTGTTTTTCTTTCTGGAATCCGTGGATATGACACTCAGGGAGAGCAGTCGGAGAAGCGAAGTTATTTTGGAAAGACCCAAGTTTTTGGCGGGCTGTTTCTCTTCCGCGCGGCTATGTACAGCCTGTGTTTTTGCGAGAGTGACTGTTTCTCGGCCGCGCTAGAGCCAAGGAGAAAAGGGGCTGTTGTCAAAGCGGTCGAGCAGCTTTCAACTTGACCAGACTCGCGCGAGAACAAAAGAACGCCTCTTTTCTCCCGACATCGCACCAGCCACAAGGCACGCGTCAACTCTGATTTCGGTCGGCGGCGGGGAGAGGGAAACACGGCCAGTGCGACGCGCAACAGAAAACAGGGGAGAGACAAACCAGAGACACGTGTGCCTTTTTCGTTGTGCGGAACTCTTCAAAAATACCGCGAGAACCACCAGACACACCGACTTTCCACGCGTGCCTAAAATGCGGGTGGCGACAGCATGCACCGCAAAAAGTGCCGCCACGCGGGCGGGGAGCAAATCCCAGGGCAAAGCCCGTCCAGCGTAAACCTTTCAGCTTACATAAATAAAAACCAGATGCATCAGGACATTGACCTGTGGGGGTTTCCACGACGCAGATGCCTATTCGCCTTTGCTTAGTGATATACTATTGTGCCTAACCACTACTTCTGCCAGGAAGGCGGAGACTCTCGGCACCACTCCACCTGGGTGTTCCTTTTGAGGTCAAGGCATCTGGCACAGATCGTGAGCGGAACGCAGGCGGTGAAAGTGACAAGAAGAATGCGTGTCGATAAGCATGTACACGTCTAGAGTTGTGTACACACTGAGGCTTCTGCAAAAGACGTTCGAAGTGGTGGAGGTTTAGTTTTTAGGCAATTGGCTCGTTCACACATCTCTCGATCTTAGACTATCCGGATCCGGATCCACATCGATAGCGGTAGATGCGTCCAGTTGAGCGTTCAGCAGAGCGCACACTCCCAGGCGAGTGCTTTCCGGTTTTGTTAGCCTTCCATCGCCGCAGATAACGTGTACATCTGTTTCAGAGGTAAGTAGCCTTCTTTGAACGACGAACTCTCCTGACAAGCCTGGTGGCACTGAACGGGATCTCCGCGGCTCTCTTAGAAAAGCCCCTCACATTCGCAGTAGTTCAAGGAGCTGTCCAGGTGTATGTACACCTCCCAGTTTGCCTCGAGAAATGTCGCCAGCCAGTCAGTGACTCTAGATTTGACATAGATTCCTCGGGTGGTTCGGCGAGGTGTGCGCGAACACTGCCTGTGTTTACATTTGTGATTTAGCCAGTGTCATTTCCTACGATAGGCCCCGCTGCTGGTGCTGTCTCCGTCGCAGCAGAAGAAACAAAATCTCTGAAGTCAACATGGCGGGAACACACTAACCTATCGTGACGCTGATGCTACAGAGAAACTGCGGGGCGTGTCTTCGCGTACCGCTACAGTCACTCTCAAATGGATCTAAGCCACAGCATCAAGGGTCACATATGTCAGCGAATACCACCGTACAACACACTAAGCCGTTCCTACCACGGCACCATTTCCAGCCCCAGTCGCAGAGGAATGTGCCACGTTTCTTGCAGCTGAAGCGTCGGCTTCACCCCGTTGCTTCATTTAAGTGCAAGCCTTCATATAAGCAAACACTTTTTTTTCACAGGTTCCTGAGTGGCACTGGAGTCCCCGTATTCCATCGCAACAAAAAAACGAAGAGGCGTCGGGTCGCACGGGCATGTGAAAGATAAACGCGGAGGAAGGCTAAAAAAACATTTATACTACCCCATTAGGGTATTTATGGGGAACGTTTCGACTCTGTGCGTGAGAGATTCGAGGCAATATTGGCGACGCCAAGAATGCTGAAACTCGCAGAGTCACGCGAAGTGTGCCGCATCGTTGCGGGTTTCACCCTTTTGCCAGGCTTTCAAAGGAGCCTGGCAAATTTTCAACCACCACCTTGTTTAACTCTCTGCCACAATTGTCGCTCCGTGGCCTTCTGTCAACGATCACCCAACCCCCTCCCTTTTTTTCCCCACCCCCTTTCCTTGTTTGTTCCCTCCCTGTCCCTGTGTCTGGGCAGCGCTCTCCTTCGTGGCTTCTATACTTTCTGGTGCTTTTCTGCATGTTTCCCCTTCTGCAGTTCCTGCCTGTCCTTCTGCGTGTTTCGGTCTCTGCACGCTTTGCTTCCTGCACACTTTGTCTTTTGCCCTAGGCTCACTCGTTCTGAGTTCCTGTCCACTTAGATCCGAAGGTGTGGATGCGTGTGACGCCGTCGGAACCTCCAGTGGCGAGTTTCGCAGGTCCGAGCCAGGCAGTTGTGAGGAGCCTTACGGCCTTCGCAGATCGGTCTTCCTTCTTGTCTTTGCTTTTCGTCGCGCCCTGCACGTCCATTGTGAGGAGCGGCAGAGTCGGCGCTCGAATATCGAAGAGCTTGACGACTCCCTCTTGCCCGACAGAGGCCAAAAGGTGTTCTCCCGCAACCTCGTCCCTCTGTCTGTCGCGCGCTTCTCTGCCAGGCTGTCGCGGGAGCCACCGCACCTGTGTGCAGAGCCTCGCATGCGGGCAGCCGAAGGTGAATCTCAAATCGAGTCTGGAATTCGCATCCAAGCTCAGTACGCCATTCGCCGCCTTCCCTCCAGCGTCGCCTCCACCCGAGCGAATGTCCCAGAGCCTGAGCCGACCGTCCTCGTGGGCTGTGCAGACCACGCGGCCGTCTGAAGGCTGACAAGCAAGCGAAGTCACGCCGCGCGAGACAGGCCAGGTGACCAGCGGGGCGCCGCCGACGAGCGTATCCCAGGCAGAAATCGAGTTGTCAAGGGAGGCGGAGTACAGGACGCATCGGAAGTGGCTTGGCGCGAAGGCCACGTCGGAGACGGGCGCCGTGTGGACGCCTCGAAGGCGGAGTTTGGGTTCTTTTTCTTGACAAGAAAAAAGACTCTCGGCCTCGTTTGCGAACGCACGAGAGACTGACGGATGCCGTCTCTTCTTCCCCTGAGTCCCCTTGCCTTTCGTCGACAGCGAGTTGCCGTCCCCACCCTCCCCTTCGGGCTGTTCGTCGCCCTGCGCTGCACCCTTTTCCCGCCACTGACCGATCTGAGTCTCGGCCTCCGTCAACAACGAGAAATTCTCCCACAAGTACACATTTCCCCCATGGTCGCCAGAAGCCACCGTAACGCCGTCCGTGCTCACTGCCACAGACGCCACGCTGCTGTCGAGACACCCGACGGCCTGCACCGCGGCATGCCACCGACCTGGCGCGCGGGCCTCTGAGACAGCCGCTTTTTCATCGCTGGCCGAAGACGACGACACACATGTGACAAAGTAAAGAGCTCCGCTGGAGCTGCCGAGAAGAAGCTGAGCGGAACGCGGCGGCAGGAACGCCCCGGCCGCAAACGTCGCAGAGGTTGTCAGAGGGCCTCGATTCAACCCCAACGTGAGCAGGGGAGCGGCAGAAGAAGTGGAAAGAGAGTCGTGCGAAGCGGACGGCGAGACGTGGTGCAGACGACAACATCCGTCGTAGGACGCCTCCACGAGCAGGTCTGCAGACAGGAGAAAAGACAACGGAGAGCTTACACAAAACAACGTGTACAAAGCGAATCTTGACTGCCTTGACGTGAACGAGTAGTGAGGAGGAGCAAGATGAAAAAGTGCGGAGACACGAAACACACTCGTACTGAGGAAACAAATTCACCCACACCCGCTGTACTGAGCACCAGATTCTTCTCTTTTTACGGTAACTTGTTCCTCAATCAAGCCTAGCGCGGCTTCACTTGAGAGGCTCTAGACACAAAAGACACCGCTTCGATTCCGCAGGTTGTCTTGTACCTTCTTCTCTTCTCATCTTCGTTCCTATTCTGAGTGCCTTGCTTCTGCTCCCTTTGTTCTTCGCGTTCATCCAGTTCCCAAACCGGAGCCAGGCCAGCAAGAATCCGATCCGTTCTACAATAATAGATTGGCAGCCGAAGACAGCTCGGCTTGAAAAGGTAGATCGCGTTTGAGAGACTCCACCGGAAGCAGGCAAAAGTAGACTGTACACTTCTGCACGTCCAAATAGCCTGTCTCTGCTGTCTTGCCAACACTCGGTTCCCGTTTCGCGCTCCATCGCATCGCTCCCCACCAGGTTTTCTCTCCTCTTCTCTCGGTTGTTTCTCTCTTTCGTCTCGGAGCGTTCTCTTCCCTTCCTGCAGCTGCGTTCTCTTTTTGCGTTTCTGTGTCTTCGCTGTATCTTGGTTTTGTCTTGCGGCTCTCATCTTACTTTCTGTGGGGACGAAGGAGAGCGACGAAATCCAGTCCGCTGCGCGCGGCAGCTGTTCAGTGCCGAGGTTGCGGACTGCGAGTTGATAGTGGAGAGTCAAAGAAACTTCTGAGGTGATGCCTCGAGCATGCATGTACCTGAGAGCAAGAGCGCCCAAGCAGAGAGAGCAAGGGGAACCCAAAGAGTCAAAAAGGAAGCGCAAAGACGAACGCTTTGGGTCCGGTCCGAAGCACGCAGCCGGCTAAAGAGATTCACAACTTGACAAAGAAGGAAAAGGAGAGGGAAAGACAGCAGACCGCGAGAGAGGAAAGCGACGAACCGGCAACCGAAACTCGGCGACTTCCAAGCGAGGATATGTACTGAATGAGCAATGGATGAGGGCAAGAAGACAAAAGAAACAGTAGCGGAGAGGACAAGCAGACACACGAGACGGGAGTCTGAGGAAGGAGAAAAGCAAATACAGTGAAAAAAGGACAGATCCTTTACTGCAAAGAGAGAATGAGGTGGGGATGCGAAAGGGTGTACGGCTGCATACGCGCGAGCGAAGTCACCGAGACTGTCACACAGTCTTGTGCAGCTCGGTTGGAGACAAATGAACACAAAAGAAACAGTCTGCACTTTCATGTACAAGCCGGGACGTAAGAAGTTCGACTTCTGCTGTCTCTGTCGACTGCCTACTCTTCGAGAGATGTTCGGAGGAACCATTTATTGTCGACAAGAAAGTCGAAAGGCTGGTGGCCAGGCCAGTCGGGGTCGTCTTGCTGTTCCAGAAGCTTGTTCACCAACTGCGGCGACAGGTGAACAAAGGCGAGAGAAAAAACGAGAATCAGAAGGCGCGGGAAGGCTACAAAGACTTTCTCCAATGACACAGCACATCGTTGCATGCGGTTGGACGCCCACGATGATGGAGAAAAGATGCATGAACCGAGGGCTCATGACAGACAAGTGAAAACTCTCTTCTCTCCAGTTGTTGTCCCCAAAAGTTAGCATCCTCTAACAGAAAACTGCACCCTCACTTGAATCTGTGCTCACACTCGGGACATACACACTTTTCAGTGTCCCCCTCTCGTTTGCCGTTCGCCTTGTTCCACTTCCTAATCGAAATCGGTTTCTGCTTTCGAACCTCTTCGTCACCATTCAAGTTGATACTTGGCTATGGTTGTTATCTAAATGTATACATCTGTCTATCTAGTGATGTGGAGTTTCTTTTGTACATCTATATATACATATATATACTTATATATATGTCAATGTTTCACTGTCCATTTGCTTCTAGGCGTTGGTCCGAAGGGAGCGAGAAGTGACAAGATGCACTTCAATATCTGTTTTTGTTGCGCGACGCTGTACAGAGAATTAAGAGCAGATCGGCGTGGAAGAGCCGTTTCTTCTCAACGCATCCCCAGACAGCCGTATAACGAAGCACGCTTGTGCGAACCAAGGCATGCATGCACGCGTGAAAGTAAATGAATATGCATGTATATATATATATATATATATATATATAAATATATGCATAAAGTATCCTGCATGCCGGCTTTGCATGAGGAGAAGTGACCGCGTTTGCGCACCTTGGAGAGCTCGAGTCGTCGGTAGCTTCCTGGGACGACGAACGGTTGGTCTGGCAGTCGAAAGATGTCCGGAAGATTTGTCGACAAGTGGATCTGAACTTCGGATCTCCCCTCCACAGTTCTGTCTGTGGCGTCCAAAGAGGTCGAAAAGGCCTCTCCATGGCGGCTGGCCTCTCCCGCAGTCTCCGCTGTAGGAACAGCCGAGTCGGCTAGAGCCGACAACGACGTGGAGGCAGGCATCGCGTTTTCTGGACAGAAGTGAGCGAGGCGCAGAAATATACCACAACGCCACCAGACAACAGGGAGGAGATAGGGTAGTGAAAAGGACAGGCAGACAGAGCGGGGACAAGACCGCTTGAAGACGAGGAAAGCAGAAAAGAAAGTCCGGACAAGGGGAGCTTCAGAAAACAGTTCGAGAGAGTGGAGACAGTAGAAGCGACGAAGCGACTCTGGACTGAAGAAGACTCTCGGAAAAAAAGATCGGGACAGAGAGGCTTGGCAACTGACTTCTTTCGATGAGGGCAGTTGAATAAAACTTTAATATTAAGGAAAGCGACAAGCGTCCTCTTCCTGTACAAAAAGCAAGAGCCTGGCTGTTCATCACGGGTCAACGGAGTGGAAACTTCGCATGCGGACAGCTTGCGTTGGTACAGCAAACGCAGAAAAGGTTCAAATTTGATACGAATTTCGCAGTGTAGGGTAATGAAAAATAGAGAAGAAATCCACTTTGCCCGTGCATGCAAAGGGCGAAAAGTAGTCGTCATGCAATGAGACAAGAAGCGAAGTCACGAGCAGGACGGGGAGTCCCGTGGTGGCGAGGAAAAACGGGAAAAAGTGACAAAGGATGGAGAGGGAAAACAAGTGGAAAGAAGAAAAAACCTACTCATTCCCACTGCGATTCCTTATTCCGTCGTTAGAACTCACGGGCTTCGCCTTTTGTGTGGGGTCCAAGAAATTCGCTCCCGGCTGCATGCAGCAAGTCAGGCAGCCTCAGGTATTTTTTAGACAGGATTGTATAGTATTCTCCCGTTTTCTTGAGTTTGCGTTAGCTGACAGTAGGCGTATTGTGGTACTTTTTCTCGGATTTTGACTAGACTTGAACTGTCTCGCTCTGCCGCTATGAATCCTCCGAAACTTTACGCAGCACACGAGAGCTATGCAGTCACCCGTATTCTGAATTTGACTTCGTCAAGCGGTTACTGCCAGCACCCGTTAGAGTAATTTATCCCCAGATTTGCTGGTTCCTTCTGCTCTGCTTGTGTTAAGCAACACACGGTCAGCTGGCGTCGCCAATTCAAAACTAGAATGCGTCATGTTCGTATTCTGAGGCACGCAGTTCCGACCTTAAGCGTCGCACGAGCAGGTACTTGTAGCCAGAGTCCACAAACTCCGCCGTGGCAGAAGTCCCAGTTTGGAGAAAGAATCTCAAAAGTGCCAAGCTCATCCTTGCGGCTGCTCGCAGGTTTCTTATGGGAGCAACTGTAACTGAAAACTAGCTTCAGTGGATTCGCCACGGACGTTTCGCAGAGACAGACGGCAGCAATTATCAAGCTGCGAGGATGCCGCATGCAGCTCGAACATGGCATGGCGCAAACCAAACATGGATCGCGTTCGATTGGGTAATTTTGGACTCCCCAATCGTTTCCATGGAAAGCACAAATGTCGCATGTTTGACGTGGGCTGCTAATATTTAGTCACTGAGCATAACTTTACGTATGAGCAGTGGAATCGACTGGGGGAAACCGCCTGTCAGACGGGATGGTTTATAAGTTGTTTGTCGGGAGGAAATGTAACGACGTGGACTACTATTTTAGATATACATATACTTCTACCACGGCGGCTCCCTGTCTGCATGCCGATCCGCTGCGAGAAACATAGATTTGGAGTTCAGAATTCCTCCGGCGAAACCCACCTCGTGTACCTGTACCCACAAGCATTGCCAGTTGTCTAAGTGAAAATTAAACACGATACGACGTCGACAGTCTGAGAACTTCGCGCTCCTTCCGGGCCACAGCAACGTAACGCGATTTCCAGCAACCTAGAACCATATACACCTATACACGCATACATACATATACCTGCATATATGACCATACATGAAGATGCACATATACAGTCATATGTATGCATGTATACAAACAGATATAAGTATATATATGCATATATATATATGAGTAGAGAGAATCCCTGTTCTAGGCAGGTGTACCGCAGTGTAGCATCCCTGGAGGTGTGCTTGGAGACGGCGTCGGTAGTTTTATTGGAAACCCCAGAGCAGAGACGTCGAGAGATCTGACGCAGGCATATCTTCGAGGTACGATGCAATCAGGAGACGATTCAAGACTGCCCGGCGTCGCTGGTCAGAAAGTCCATCGAAGAAATTCTTTCCTGGTCACAGACAAAGTCAAGCAGACAGAGAGAACATTTCGATGAAGTCCACCTGAGAGAAGACGACATCGTCAGGCGCAGAGACGCACATGCCTGAATACAACGATCATGCATGCGAATATCTATACCCCTCACATGTGCATCCCTGTAATCACCTGCATACGGATCGATGTGAGCGTATATATATATATATATATATATATATGAATGTGGCAAATCCACTCCGACCCCTGGTATGCATATACACGTATTTGTCTAAGTATACGCCTTTATATGCACGTATGTACATGGTAGCTTGCGTGACGATGTATTGATTTCCCAGATGAATACTCATACACGAATATACAAATATACAAATATAGATGTAAAAGTCTGCATAAAAAAACGACCATGTCCTTACAAATTCGTCTCTTTCCCCGACGCATTCCCCTTAGATATCTGCATCAGGCGACGCACATCGGCGGTGGGATACATCCCGCTTGGCGATGCCACTAGGGCGTTCCAGAAAGGCTCGAACTTTGACGCGCAGCTTCCACCCTCTCCCGCCACCCGCTGCAAAAGGCCGAGGACTGGCTGCACGCAGATGCGTTTAGGAATTTGTGGCCGCCTGTCTTACCTGCAAAGCGGGTGATGTAGTAGCAGAAGAAGCAAAGGACCTTTTTGACGAGAGACTGGTTACTCCACTGCTCGACAGTCATTTGCTCTGCCTCGCCGCTCTGCACATGTCTCCAGTAGAGATTTTCGAATTTGAGAGCAATCCCAGGGTCAAGAAAAGCCACAAGCACCTCCATGTTGCGCCGCGAAGAAAACCTGAGACAGGGACAGACGACGCACATGCGCGGCCCACGCGGCCGCAGGAAACAGGACGCTGTGCATCTTAAGGGAATCCTATAACAACAGAGAAACCCGGTTTGAGAGGAAACGGATGGGAGAAAATATACATGGGCCTAGATATATATATATATATATGTAAACGCTTCTTGGTTCATGAATCTACACAATTACATACATATATATATATATATATGCATATCTATGCATTTGTAGGTTTATACATATCCACGTTTATGTATATCTACACGAGAAGAGAAAGATACACACACAGCCGCTTTTTGCGCGAAAGACGAAGAAGGTGGAAATACGCGCGGAGAAAAGGCTCTGCGTTGAATCTGAGACGAAACGGGAGAACACACAGATCGTGGCGAGTAGGTCTTGAAGATCAGGAACACCATACGAGGGGGGGGATCGGAGAACCGTTCTCTAAGGGCGTTTTTCCGAAACAACCGGACCGTGTTGGCTACATGAACTAATCTTGTTTCATAAACGCAATTAGTGAAAGGCCCCCGATTTAGAAACAAAAAACCGACCCAACACACAGTTTGTCACTGCCTGACGGTCCGAGTCACGTCTACTCCGAGAAGGAGTTACAGAAGCTCACCTGTCGAAGTTGAAAGATCCAGTGGTGCTCCACAAGTGATCTACGACGATGTTTTTCGCGTGGCAATGACGGGACGTCAGAAAGTAGACGGACGCGTCTCCCCTCGGCTCTGCATGCTCCCTCAGACTCCTCCACCTCTTGGGCCTCCGCCTCTCCGCCCTCTCGCCTCCTGCCTGAGACTCCACACTGCCTTCTTCTCGTCGTTGTCTCTCTGGGCCGCTCTGGGCAATGGACGAGACCCCAGAAGAAGCGGCAGAGTCCTCAGCAAAGGATTGTCCAGATCCGCTCTCGTCGACAGGCGTGGAACAGTAGGCGTCAAGAGTCGGCTGTCGTCGAACGGGCAGGAGAGAAGAGAAGAAAGTCCTCACTCTCTGGGGAAACGACGGATCCACTTCCCAGTCGGCCGACAGAAACGCGTGTCGTCGCTGTTTCGTCTGAAACGCATAGTTCAGAACCCACAGAAAACGCCATCGACATATCTGCGAAACGCGAGAGAGAACAGACGCGCGACGTCTGCCAACGTTTCGTCAGCGCGAGCCCGGGCGTCGTCGATCATGGAACTTCCCGCGAGCGAGTGACCAGTGCGTTCGAAAATGTAGCAATTGGAGCAGATGAGGAGGCACGAAACGAGAGAAGCAGCTGCACAGGCGCCTCCAGACAGACAGAGTCGCGTGTGCCTGTGGAACCACCGTCGGTCTTTTGCACTGACTAACCCAGCAGAGAGAGTTTGAAGCGAACGGAACGGGTACTCTGCGTTTGCCTAGTCAGACCCGATACACATCCCAGCCAGTCGCCTTTCTCTGCTTGACGACACCTGGCGACACAGAGAACGACGCGTCTCTATCATCCACGTGCAACTCAGGAAGGAGACAACCGAAAGGGCAAGGACTCGTGAGAGGGCAATCGAGAGGAAACGAAACGCTGCAAGGACAACAAAGGGTCACGACGGCCGAAACAGCGGCGAAACCGACGGGCAACGAACTCGAGGAGATGCGACAGTCGAGACCGAGCTGGACCACTGAGCATGGCTGAGAGTCCGCGGTTTGGGGCGCGTGGACGGCCCAGCAACTCGCGTCGTCTGGCGTCCCCACGCGCCTCTTCCCTGCGTCGTGGAGAGACAGGTTTTTAGGAGAGAAAAGGCTCCGCGACAAGGGAGAAACAACGCAGAGAGAGCGACGCGGGTCTCGCGCGGCTGGTGACCCACCAGGAATTTTCGAGCGACGTATGTTGTTGCGTACACGTCGCCCCAAACGTCGCTTTCCCCGGAGAGAAGCAGAGACACGTCGACCCCATCCCTGGCGAGAGCTGTCTGAAGCGCGCGACGGAGGAATCCAGGTGGAATAAAGTAGGCTGCTGTCACATACAAAGAGACCGTCGCCTGCACACGAGAAGAAAACAGGGAGACAAAGTCTATAAAAAACATGTTTCGTGTAAGCGGACAATGGGGGAACACAGGAAGCTCCACAACCAGCAGGAGACGGGACCCGTCGAGGGCGGCATCTTTCCAGGGGACAAAGCGCTGTCACAAAACGATAGAGTTTTCGGAAGGGAAAACGCCACGCAGATGCGTCTCGTCTCTCTTTTGCAGCTTACATTGTAAATCGCAGATTTGAGGACAGCCTGAATCGACCTCTGATTCCGCATCACATTGCTTTCGAGAACCTGAAGAAGACGCGAGTCAAAATGCCGGAACTTTAAAACTGGAGAAGGGAGGTTTGTTGTGACTGTAGCTCCCCGAAAACGCATTTGCTCCCAGGAGAGTGCATTTTGAAAGAAATCGTTGACAGGGTTTCGACGAAGACTCTTTTTACACCGCACAGAACTCGCGCACGAGACGTTTTCGTGAAACGCGTGACAAACAGAGGGCGTTCGTCACACATGCCAGACCAACAACCCCGCGCGACACGAAGCTTCGAAGAAACCGTGGAATGCCAGACAGTGCAGGAGACGAAAAAGCGCAAAAACGGAAGGCGAGTCGAATTGCGGTACGGCGAACGCTCAGCTTGTTACCTTGAGGATCAAACTCAGCTGTAAGGAAAACCTCCAGAGCATATTTTGTGAATGTTTTCAGTATTATTGCTGACTTCTTCTGTAAACGTTTCAAGTCTTAAAAAGTCGTTGCAAAGACTAAACACAAAACTAAGGAACTCTGGGGACTAGAAGCTGAGTTGTCTCAAACGTTCAGCACAGAGGTAGTTTCTCAATCGTGTTTTCGTAACCCACTCACCTGAACCAGAACATCAGTCGCGTCGTCGGCGTCGTCATCCTCTTCGACTCCCTCGTTTTCCACTCTTGGGCGAGAGACCCTCACAGCCTTCCACCCTAGAAGGAGGTGTCGACCCTCCTCTGTTTCCTGCACTTCTGCGTTTCTGTCTCTGCTCGCGATCGACGGCAGAAGCGCACGCAGCAGCGCTTGCAGGTTGGACCAGGAGAACTTGATCAAAGCCAGTGGTGAAACTAGGGATACGCACGAAGAAATGGAAGACGCCGAGACGGAAGAGGGAGAAGCGTCCGGCAAAACAGAGCCGTCGACACAAGACGCGTGAAGAGAAGAAGCCGTGGCCAGACTCTCACGTGTGTCCGCCTGTAGATCCGCCACCGCGCCGCTCCTTTCCGCTCTGTCAGGCCAAACCCGGGTAGACAGCTGCTCGCTCTCTCTGTTCTCCCTCGTCTTGGCGAGTCCTTCTGGGTCTCCAGCGTGTCTCTCCGATCCCTCGAACTCGCTGTGAAACCTCAGTGTCTGCATGTCTTGCTCTCTCTCGACCCGCGCCAGATGCGCCACAAGCCGATCTCTGAGAGAGCGAGCATTTGAGGTGTCCAGCGTCTCGACGAACAGAGACTCCAGAGCCTTGACTGCGGGGCCTCGAAGCCGTACATGCAAATCGTAGAAGTGGTTTCGTCCTCCGAACTTCTCGCCTGCAAATCCCAAACACAGCCGACTCGGTTCCTTCCAAGAGGTTGGAGTTGCCTCGCACTGCAGGTGTACAGTCCTCGAGTCACATGAGTCGAAATACACCAAATACGAAACAGGCCCGCGTCGCAGGCAGCGACCTGAGTTCCCGTCGCCGGCTGCTGCCTTTCGAAGCCAACGTCGTCACCAGCCCAAAATGCACAAAAACGTGGTCGACCGAATGTAGAATGGAAACGAGAATCTACTCGGAACACGTTCGTAAATTGTTAGTGAAGAGAAAAGCAAAGTACATTGTAGAACATAGACTAAAACATAAAACTCGAAACGCCCCTGATCTGATTTCACTTCAGGAGACTCCTCAAGTTTTCGTTCTGCACTGAATACACGAAACCGGTACCTGTTTGCTTTTCCGGGCATCTGTTCAGTAACGAGATGGCGTCGTTTTACACCTACGACAGTGTACAGACACTTCTCTCTCTTTTGCAGCTGTTTATCGTCACCCTTCAGAGTGCCGACGAGGCAGAGAAACCCAACCCTATGTACACCCTGTTCGACGCGGTTTCAAGTCTTACCGACTGCGTCCTCAGAAACGTTCAACGAGCCCACAAAAGCCACCTTTCCATCGACAATGAGGTTCTTCCGGTGGTCGCGGAAAGGGATCGGCCCCACGCGTTCCGCCCACAGAGAGCCTGGTGCCTGTGCCCGGCTGTCACTCCGTGAAGACTCCTTCGTGTTGGGGGAGTCTCGAGGCTCTTTCTGATGTTCCAGAAGCGCAGAAGCAAGCGAGGCACCAGCGTCCTTCTGCGACCCCACAGAGAGAGAAGGTGACTCGCCAGAAGAGAGAGAGAACGGCGAGGACGCCTCCGCGTAACAGCCGCGCGCATCGTGCGGCTTCCGAGGCGGCGAAGAGAAAACAAGGGTGCCACAGAGATCCTTCCCATAGGCCAGGATGTGCTTCGCTGTCGCAGCGAGATACGAGAGTGAAGACTGCGGAGACGCGTCCGCAGACCCTCCACTCAAAGGAAATGGTGGATTGAAAATCACCATGTTCACGCCTGCAGCAACGAGTTCCTCTTGCCACGCCGTTGGCATGTTGAACCCCCCCACCTGCAAACGGAAAACGCCGGAGAACAGAGAGAAGAGTCTCCAGAGAGAGGAAGCTCAGACGCAAGCATACAGCTGCCTGGTGCTCTTTACAGCAGTCGGAAGGCTTGGTGGGCTCCGCCAGAAACCTCAGAACATCAAAGTGGGTTCGCGAACCGTGCACCTAGAACCGTGCACGCAGCCCAGCGATGGTAACTACTACACTCTAACTGAGAGTGTCTCTGCACAAATGGTAAACGCGACTCAGACTCGCATAATAGCTCACAATGAAACACCGGAGGCATCTAATGAAGCCTGGACTCTTGTGAAAAACCGCGACCTCCACGAAAATGTAAACGAAGGAAAGCGAGGAATGCCGAAGACACAGAAAAGCCAAGAACGTCTCTCCGTCGCTTACCCAGTCCACCACGAGCACCACAAAGCAGCCTCGCCGCGCCGCGGCACACAAAGCATCTTTGATAGTTCGGCCGATGCTGGAGTTGTCGTAAATGTAAAATTCCATTAGAATCGTTTTCTCTGCATTTCGGAGGGTCCGCAAGATCGACGAGAAGGCCTTGTCCCCTGGAAACAGTGAAAAAAAGAGTCGAGCAAGCGATCGATTTGAAGACACATACAGGTTTTTCAACTTAAAATTTGGAGACAATTTTCAGGGTATGTATTATGCGTTATAGTACACTTTAACAGCTTGCACATACTCAGCACTCACACCTTTTATGTGGAGGAATGATTTTTCGTGGTCCAGAGAGCCGTGCGCAGGGTCACCTCTCTGCTCCGGTCTTCTTCTCTTTCCGTATGCTGGCCTTTGCTTTCCTTAAGAAATCACAGAAGCGAGGACGCGAGCGAGGGCCGATAGAGGGAAAGACAGACGCAGAGAGGAGGAGGGAATCAACAGCAACAGAGAGAGAGGAACGGCCCAAAACAAAAGAGGCGCACAGAGAAAGCAGAGGCGTGTGCGGAAAGAGAAGGAGGAAGAGAGGGGGACGTCGTGCGCATGC
The DNA here is from genome assembly GCF_000006565.2 of Toxoplasma gondii ME49. Classification (NCBI taxonomy): domain Eukaryota; phylum Apicomplexa; class Conoidasida; order Eucoccidiorida; family Sarcocystidae; genus Toxoplasma; species Toxoplasma gondii. The sequence continues at coordinate 921,907 of NC_031479.1, read as the reverse complement.
ACTAGACGTCATGACAGAAGCGAAGAGAGCTGCGACGGAGAGATATGCAGTGGGTGGGATATAATCACAGAAGAGCAGGATGGCACGCGAGGAGCTGCATTGTCCACGCTCATGAATTCAGTATCCAGGCGGCCGCGTTGATTCTTGGGGAATCGAGTTCCGAGCCGCCAAATAGAGATTCGCACAAAGAAGGTTTCAGGAATGTTCAGACAGGAGGATCCGAGAAGGCGAAGAAGAACATGGAACTGAAAAGCGTCGACCGCATTTGTGATTTATCGATGGGAAGCCCAACACAAGCGAGAGCACTGAGGACCTAAACACAGACAGCCAAGGCATGAGCAGGGAGACGACGACACTGACCACCGAGTGTTTGCCTCTTCAGTGGTCTCCAGCGTCGCTCTCACCGAAGGAAAAGGAGACGCACGCAGCACATAGCGCCCATCCGAGAACGAAAACGAGGAAAATGCGATACAGGAGGGCAATGGTGCAAGACGACAAAGCGAACAAGGGGAAGAAAGCGACGACAAACAGAACAGAAAAAAGAGGAGGCGTTGGCGGCCTGGGGACGAGGTGTGTGGAGGAACGGAAGACCCCCAAGACAAGACGAGGGGAGTGTCACCTGAACGAAGAGGTCCACGACAACTCTGAGATGAAACGAAAACGACAAAAACTCCTAGACTGGATCGGGAGCGGGGCCTTAACCCAGACGGCAGACAAAAAAGCGTATTCGAGTTGCCTACCTTCGTGGTAAATCTTTACACTGTTCCCGCTGGACAAACGACCAAAGTGTTTCACGCGTTCCATCAATGCTAACCACTGTGTTTCCTGCGGCCAAACGGAAGCGGAGAAAGAACAGACAAGAAAAACGAGAAGTTGCACTTTTTCAGATGGAGAGGAAACGCGACCGGAAGTGAAGAGGACTGTGTTGTCGCGAACGCTAAGACCACACGGAAGTGCCTTTTGACTCTCGGATTTTCTGCCCCTCATCGGGATTTGCTGGTCTAGAGTTCAGTCGTTACTGTCGGTTCTGTCTCGAGACTCTTTGCTCAGCTTATCTTTATAGCTCTCGCGTTTCGCACTTACCAGTAAACTGCGTAACTTTGAGTGCATGGAAAGGTACGCTACGTGAAATCCTCTAGGAATCCTCATTTTATATATCTGCACTTTAAGCCGCTCTTCGTCGCGCATCGACATAAGCCCCTCACCTGACAGGGGCAGGTTCACAGGTCTCTTGCAGGGCAGAGAAAAGCGGCAACACACCGAAACGCAGAGGCGCAGGGCGACCTCAAACCAGAACAGGAAACCGTTTCCTTGGCAGAAACACTCTCCTCTGTTCGTTCCTCTCTGTGACAAGAAGAGGCTATTCTTGCCTTTCTCCTCCTCCTTCTGCAGTCCGTGCAGGAGCCATCATATCCGCACTACCTCACAAGTATATGCATACTTAAACGTCAGTGGCGTACAGAAGTACGTCTTTATGTATATATATATATATATATATATATGTAATTATGTATATGTAATTATATAGATAAATATATGTATATATATGTATGTATATATATTTATTTATATATGTAGATTGTGCTGTGCGTTACATTTGGATGTGTGCCCCTTATACGCAGATCTGTATGTCTTGACCCAAGTAAGGACTCGACCCTGCACATTTATTCCCACAGAGTGTAGAATCGCCGTCACTAGTGGGTCTCGTGTTTGGCTTAGGCACTTACAAGACGCGAAAAATCTGCTTCCGACAGTTGCAGACTTTGGCCGCGACGCGTGACACCTGGGGCGCCTTGTTCTCGTCGTTCGCCTTCTCGCGATGTCCTGGCCTCTGAATCTATTTGGGTTGTCTCCGCACCTGGCCCACAAGGTCCTCCCGCAGCTGCTGGTTCTGCGCCTCCGTCTCTCTCCTCGCGTCTCTGCTGCTCTTGGAAAAGACGAAGACGAGAGACAGCGCGCCTGACGTGAGAGGGTATATCGAGTGACGCATCCCCTGAGGAAGAAGAATTGCTGAGCTTCGTCGAGAATTTCGACAAAGAACCAGATGTAGCCGAGGAAGAACAAGGCAGAGAGCAGAAAGACGAAGACAAGGAAGAGCCGGGAGAAGGAGAATCCGAGGCGCAAAGAGAGACTGCGTTTCGATGGAGGCGACTTGGAGAGAACCTGGACAACAAGGTGCCAGGCTCCGCATGCGCTTGAGCCCATTGAGCGCCTTTTCTCACTTCCCTTCTGAGGTGTTTCTCACGCACGTGACCCTTCCACCCCGCCTGTTTGTTCTCATTCACGGCTTCAGAAGGTAGCGAGCTGACAGGCACTTGCAAGAGACAAATTGTTCTTTCCTGTCTCTGACTGGTGATTCCAGCATGTCCTTCACCCACAGAACCCTTCACATCTGTCGCTCCTCCACCCTGCCGTCCCCGTCCGTCAGGCCTTGCAGGTGCAGTGTTGTCAGCATCGTTCGTCCCCCGTAGAGGAAAAAACCTGTTTGTTTTCTTCTCTTCGAGACGGGATCCTTCTCCATTGGAAACATGGGAGAGACTGCCGTTGCTATGTCGCCGTGAGTCTCGGGCAGCGCAGAAAGAGTCTCCTACGATGGAGGCATTTGTTCCGTATTCCATGAAAGAAGACGTCAGCGACGATGCAACTGAGAAGAAAGCGGGGCGAGAGAATCGTTTTTCTTCGTCTTCTTTCAGTGCCGCTAAAGTGGCGAGGCTGCCGAGCGACGCGGAAAGCACCGCCGCAGCGCAGCGCCTCGACGGGAGGCCAGAGCTGGACGGAGGGACCATCTTTTCTGGTGAGGAAACCGCCAACAAAAAATTTTTGAGGAGACAAAGTAAGACAGAAAGGAGAAACCTGTAGAGGAAAGCTTACGACATGGTGGGCATGTCAAGTTGCTAGCTACCTTGTTCAACAACTGCAGACATCTGTCGCGGCGTTCGTCCGCCACGTCGAGGGGAAGGAAAGGTCGTGAGGAAGAAAGAGAGGAGAGAAAAAAGTCTCTCTCCCAGATAAAAGCAGGTGTGTCCCTTTTCAACGGGAAAAGGAGTTGCCTCCTGGCAGCTTGCTGAAACAATTCCGTGGTTTGACAAACTTTTCAAGTTAAGACGCGCGCATGCATGCGGCAGCGCCGCGCATGCAGCCATTTGACGGCGTGTGCAGCAGTAATTCTCAGTGTGACTAAGCTCTGCTATTACAGTGGAACTTGGATCCGCACGGCGCTGGACAAGAACGGAAGGGGACATGCAAATGGTGGATCCTTCGTCTTCAGTACATTCATTTATTGAAAAGGTGTCGGTTTAGCCAGCTGCTATAAACTTCGCGGGCAAGCGGGTACGAACCGTTCACGTCGCACGCAGGTGTCACGAGAAGCAGCTTTTGCCGGACCGTCGTAGAAATGTTGCGGGGGGGAAAAACGAGGCTCTGTGTAACCCGGTGTCTCAACGTACAACTAGATTCGGCTGAAACTGTGGGCAACCGCCTCCAGCAAGGGTCACCGACGGCAGCCAAAAGAAAACCACAAGGCCAGAACGGTGGAAATCGGTAAACCTAGAAGCATGTGCAAAGGTCAGCAAGCCACGGGCTGAAGTAAGTACCGCATGCTGCAATGTTGACCTTCCCTCCAGCTAGAATAGCAGCAGGCTGCTACGAAAAAAGCGGTTCCACACCAGTGAGCTGCTCCAAACACGACCCAACTCCAGAATTAAGAAGAAAATCAGGATTCATGGTTCCAGAATGCGTTACGTGCACTTCATGTGGGAAGAGCCGACAGGAGGAATCTATTGAGTTTGTCGTGTGTCAACTATGGGGCAGCGGCTCCGCAGACGCTGGATATATCCGGTGCATGCTGGACTGTTGCGCAGGTTGTATAGTACCAAAAGGCCAATATAGATGACACGGTCAATCCGGACACGCGTGGTAAATTTTCGCTTCAGTGTAGCTCTCTTTTGATCTGAAAACTCGATGCTGTATGGACTCGAGGAAGTCTCATTCTTCTGTCATCCCGCCTTCCTGGCCCTCCTCTGCACAGTGTTTACTTTATCTCCCATGTTACCCATGGGTGTTGCGTCAGCGAGGATCCAGGTGCGTTTTCAAAATCAGTATATGTTAGCGAGTCCCCACGCTGTCGCACTTGTCTCCAGTTTGGAATGGGAGGGGTAAGAATGCTGTGGACCGTCAGTTTCTGCAGCCGCTTTCTAGGGTGTACGTGCCGGAATGTTTTTCTTTCCGTGTAAATGGAAGGCGCAAAGCAGTCAGCGTATCCTTGGTTTTCCCATCTCAGGAGCGAGTCCTCCTGAAGGTACAAATGACTCGACGGTTTCCCGTAATGCGAAGGCTTCTTGACCACCCTAAAAGTTGCAGGGATATTATTGTTCACATGTGTCTTGAAACGCATCGTTTAACGTCCGGTTCCAGAGACAGGTAATTCCTTGGGATTCAACTGTGTGAGGAGCCCGTCCACAGAAAATGCCCATGTCACCACGGTCAGGAACTTCCATGTGCACAGGGAGCTGAGGGGCCTGCGAATGTACCCACGGTGCCAGCATGATTCGTTGAAGTGTTCACAATCCATCGGCATGGCCAACTCGTGTTGAAACACTTACCCTTTATGCAGTTTTTTGAAGCGAAGCTTACAGAAAGTACATCAAGCATATGCAGCGGGAGAAGACGTGCCGTATCACTGAGTCGCGCTGCGTATCACGCCAGTGTTTCGAGCACCGGGAATTTTCTTTCTCGACTGTATTAGCTAACAGCTGCGGTGATCAAAGTGGCAAATCAGTGGAAATGCAACCTGCATTTTGGGAGGTCAACCTCACCAAGGAAATTTCATTCCCCCCACGTACGCTCCCGTCGTTGCCCCGTACACACGGAAAATAACGATGGCTCACACATTTTGGCATCCGGACGAATTTCATCGGCCCCCTGGGCAGCACCCACAAAACACGTCCAGAAATCGGGGCGTTTGCAGAACAGCATCTTCATTACCCGATCATGACCGTCACATGTGCGCAGCAAATGCAAGAATTGTCTTCCCCTTCCTTGTGCAGTGAGCCACTCCCACTATCTTTTGCCTCCTGACAATACTGAAGTTGTTTGATTCGCTCTGCCTGTCTCCCAATTTACCTGTGCCTTCAACTTCGTCCTTCCATCCACCAGAATGCAAAAATGGAGCAGCTGACATGCCAGAGAATGAGCGATAGCCCCCCTCGTGAGTAGTAAGGCTGCTTTGGCGTCTTGTTGCACTGCAAGGCACCTCCTACAAAAGGTTTGCCGTACAAACAGTGCTGTGATCGCCTCGGTCGACGTTGCATCATTTTCAATTCGCAGCACTGTACTTTAGTGCTGTCGCACATATATATGTAGTGTCAGGTGCATGTGTCGTGAAGGTTCACGGTCTATTTGTCCTGCCTCCCAGTAGGTAGAAGCAGAGGTGCTAAGGCACTGTTGGTTCCAGGCTGGTGATCCAGGAACCTCGCTTGCCGGCACAACCATCACCTTCCAGCACCTTTGTACGCGTATTCCCCACGCATGGCATCTGTATCCTTCGCACCATGTGGTGCTTTCGACTAGGACGAATCTCGCTCAACAATGCACTGTTTCAGGACGCATGCTAGGCGGAAAGACAGCGATTCAATTGATTCGGTGGAACTCTGCAGTCAACAACGCGTGGCTGCCACCGTCCGCAAGTTCGGTCGGACTGTGATGACCGGCGAATCTTGCTGGTCCGCGCACACGGCTTGTCTCGGCTTCACAGTCCGCCCTTCGCCTAGAAAAAAGACATCACCAAACACGTCGTATCACTGACTCACTCTCATTTATTCTCAGCACAGATGGAGTAGAAAGCATGTTATCTCCGATAGTTTACCTTCCACACCACGACGCGCATACTTTTGTAGAGCGAGTCTACGTACTTGACCGTCCAAACGGCGCGGGTGTTGCACGTTTCGTGAGGTGGCGGTGAGCTTGTGACTGAACACCGCACACAAAGACTTCTCTCAGTGTCCCGGTCCGCGTTTGTGATCTGCCTTACCATCGAAACAGCACGGGCTTTTTATTGCGAACTGTTTCATGGCTACGCGTCCTGTGAGTCTGCGTCAGTGGCTCGGGAAACAGACGTTTCTGGGACGTTTGTGGGACGTTTTCCCTTGAAACTCTACGAACTAAAGGGGGATCCAAGGCTCGCGGGTTGACACCACTGCAACGATCGACGCCAGTGTGGTAGGGCTGCAGACTGCACCGCAGCAGCGTTTCGAGTTCTCTTTGAAGAGGTGGTTTTATTGCAGTTTGGTCCGTCCGCGGATTTTCTTCCTCTGTGTGTCCGTCGAGTGCTGTTTCCTTCCGTTTTCCCGTACTTGCACGGTTCCAAGGATTAGCCAGCCATGACTGAAGACAGGGCTAGCGACCCTGGCTGGGAGACAGTGGCCTTCCAGGCGCCTTCTCGGCTTCCACGAAAGCCACAGAGGACGAGCGCACGCCCTATGTTCCACTGTTTGCTTCGAGTTACTTTCCTCTTTGCGCTTTCGTTTTTGTGTCTGACTGCATCTGAGGGCACAATGCCAGCCTACGAAAATACGCTGCAGAGGGCACAGATAAACGACGGACAATCCCATGCGAGACATGGCAGCGAGAGGCTCACCGAAGAAAGCGCCGCATATGTGCAGCGTGAGGCGCTCCACGAGGAGGGAGCGGCAGAGCAAGCGACGGTCGAGGGAAACCAAGAAAGAAAACCAGACAGTCGAACACGGAGAGACGTCGACGGAAAGATACCCTGTCTCACGCAAGCTTGGAGTGCGACAGGGGAACAGAAAGAGGATAGTTGCACCAATCTGTTGAAGGCAGCGGAGGCAGGAGTGCGCAGGAGCGCCTCGTCGGTCCTGGCAGAGGGTTCAGAGGAGAGAAGTAATCTCGGCTTCCTACAGTGGAATGAGGGTGGAGGAGCCCGGCCTTACAGTTGGCGAGTCGCACAGACTGCTGGTCGAGACGATTCAGTACCAGTTGGTGAAAAACTCATGCGTAGAGACAGGGAACAGGTGGGAAGCATTAACCATCACGGGCACCAAGAAGGAAATCGTGAGGGGAAGGCAGGTGATCAAGTCTTGGAGAGTGGTACGATGGATCTCTTTGATGAAGAAGATGACCCTAACCCTTCTTTGTACCTTTCTGACGGAGACGAGCCAGCTGCATTGGCCGATCCCGAGGACGAAGACTTCATATGGGGAGACGAGGACGAGGACGGTCCGTTCCTGGATGGAGATGCGGACGAGTATAGTCTATCTTACGATGTCGATGCAGCCGAAGATGCTTTGAACCTACGGGAGAACGAAGACCCACCAAACGAAGGTGGCATGAATGTCGACCAGGAGGCTGATGAGCCGTTTGGAGTCGACGCGGAGGCAGACACGGAAACAGCTAACGCAGCCCACACAAGGCCACCTGACCACTTCCTGCAGCGCTACAATGATGACGTGGTTCCTTCACCAAGAGCGACGCCGCTACCTGCGGATGCAGAGGAACCCTTCGTCTCTGCTTCAACTGCTGAGGTCAATGGGCTTGCTGAGAGGAAAGAATTCGCAAAGTGGAGCCAGGACACCGCGCCGTTAGTCGTGCCTAACAAGCATGAGGAAGGCGATGGCATAGGCTATCAAGGCCTCGTCAACATCTCGGAAAACGAAAGTAGCTCGCCGGCACGCACACCCCGTGGGAAAGCAAATATTCCAAAACCGCCAATGGGATGGAGTTCATGGTACGAGGCAGGCGACGTGCAAGGAGCAGCGTGCGAGAAAAGTGTTCAGCGCGTCATTTTTCAGGGCGGTGGTAGATTAATTAGCCACGATGTGTATAATGTCTTATCACAGCCAGACAGTCTTCAAAAGCGCGTTGCCACCATTAGATGCTAGGCCCCGTAAACTTGTTGATCACAAGGCGCACAGTGTGAAAGTCGATGCTGGCTTGCTGATGGCGGAGGAATTTGGAAGGCGAATGGCATATTATGTGACAGGGGTGCACTTTGTCGACGTTCGTATTGTGTCGTGTTGGCACTTTCCAGAGGAACACTTTGGTAATGCTGGATGAGCAACACGAGAGAAGCCCCAGCAGCTGGCAAGAGGGTGGAAATCAGCAGAGGGGAAGGAAAAAGTAGATACAAACACAGACGGAAGAAATTAGTGGAGCACAGTTGCCAATCTGAGGGAACTAGCTATACGTGTCAGCACAGAAAACTCGGAGACACGCGGACTGCTTGGAGGTGTTGACTGTACCAGGTTCGTTATCAGCAGTGTGCCAATACGTTTGTAGTCGATTTCTGTAATGAAGATGAATAGTTGTGTGAGTGACCGCAACTGTCCATTTGCCCGAGCAGCATACAGTTTCGCTACGCGTGTGTGCTGCGATTGTGTGTGCTTTCCGTTTCTTGTCAGGAATAGATTTGAGTGTGACTTGTCGGAGCTAAATGAGAAGCTGGTCATGGACACTGCGCTCGCACTCGAACAGTCCGGGCTGCACGCAGCCGGGTACGAGTATGTCATGCTTGACGACTGCTGGAGCATCAAAAAAGATGAGGTAGGGAAGAAAACGAACCAATCTAGAGATTTTGGCGGAGAGGGCACATAGTGCGCATGACGAAAGAAAGGGGTAACCAGACAATAGAGAACAGAGAGGCGCAGGCACGCATCGAGAGACGGACGCGGCTTCCACACTCGGGCAAGAATGAACGAACGAAGTCAAGTCGTAGTGAAGCTGAGATGACAGCAGTGATATGTTTGGGTGAAAGCAGACAGTCGTTACATCGTTGATCGCCGGCGGACACAAACTATTGTTACCACACGATAACGACGTGGTGCCAAGGGTGAACCAGAGTAGCCCGAGTGGAGTGCAAAGATCATAATCAAATCATCTGTCTTACGTATGGCGGTTCTAGATGATGACTGTTGACCATACCTTGTCTCCGTGTAACGCCGCCGCTCGCATAGTCCGTGTGTGCATTCATGTGCTCCTGTGTTTTGCTCCTAGCACACCTCCGTAGAACAACACGTGACCGAGAGTGCGGGTAGCGTCATTTGAACGACGGTCATTGTTTTTTGTGACTCTTCCGCCTCAGCGGCGTAGTCATGGGTGGTGTTCACTCGCGCCTTGCCGATTTAGCCAGTTTGGTGACGGAACAAGGTCGAAGAGTTGTGGCAACCGGCTATTGTTTGCTTTCCTATAGGGATAAAAAGAAACTGTTGCTGTTTGAAAGGAGCTGTTACCGTGAACACGAGTGCCAGGTGCCCACTCCAATTCTTCGTCTAAGGGCCAGGAATTCCGTCCGCTTTTCGCTGCCCTGTGTTGCCGAACATCGGTGCTTCCTCGCGGGGGATTGCGTCCGATTGGCAATATTGTTCGTGTCGTGTGGTGTGCCAGGCGCCTGAACGCTGTCCTATTTTCCTGTGGTATCGTTTCCTCGGCTGTCACAGGAACGTGGGGCCAGAGAACCAATTGTTTGGGATGCCAAGCGCTTCCCCAATGGCATGCCGGCTCTCGCGTCATTCCTCCATTCTCGTGGATTCCGCTTCGGGCTGTACACGGACAGTGGATCCAGAACCTGTATGGGGTAAGTACGAGGGAAGCAAGGGAAAAGCAGCTGCGAGGTTTAAGAGATATGGACGAATGGAAAACGCAGACTGTATGCTTGTTAGAGTCGATACATCGGATACTACAGCTGAGGATAACCAGAGTTTGTTTTTTTCGCATTGCGGACACACATACACACTTTTCCTATACAGATAGCTTTATATGGAAGCATATACCCATGGTCAGGGTATTATGGTATTATCCACGCGCGTGTTGCTTTACTCAGGTATATCGGGTCAGCTGATCACGAAGAACAGGATGCAATGGCATTTCAGTCTTGGGGAGTCGACTTCTTGAAAATCGATGGGTGCTACGCGGAACCGTCGGAGATGGGCATGCTTTACAGCCGGTGGTCTCCTGCTTTTGAATACGCGGCTGCGGCGAATCCGGATCACAAGCAGACAGTTGTCCTCAGCTGCAGTTGGCCTGCCTATGTGCACAACCCTACGGACTTCGATTTCAAGCTGATTGGGGTGGGAAAGGCGCAGACGAAGAAACAGCAAAAGCCACGAAGTGGATATGTCGGAAACACACAAAGACGCATGTTCGTATACACTAGCCTCTGGCAACAAGAACCCACAAGTTCTACATAATAGTGTGCCGAACCTGGGTGGTACTTGGTAATGTGGCAGAGAAGCAGATAATTCGACGACAATGCCCTAATTGTAACAGGGTTCGTGTGCCCTTTTTGGCATGCCCTCAGGAAATGTGTGATACGTGGAGGATTTTTGACGACATCCAGCCCACATGGGAGAGTCTGTCTGCAATCATGAAGTTTTGGGGCGACAACCAAGGCATTTTCGCGAACGTCGTGGCGCCGGGGAGATTCAACGATCCAGATATGTTGGAGGTTGGAAACGGCAACTTCTCCACAGCAGAAGGTAGAACTCAGATGAGCGTGTGGAGTATCGTCGCGGCTCCACTGATTCTTGGCAACGACGTACGCAACATGACTCCCCAAACACTTCAGGTGGGTGAAGCAAGGAAAGCAAGGAATCTACAGTTCTGCATCCCTGTTTTAATAGCGGTGTTGGCAGCCAGAGAGCCTTCTCTGAGGTAACTGAGTAATTCAGAAGGGATGCTTAGCATAGTTGCTGCCAATGTTGTGGCGGCATGGTCGGCATGACGGGTACGACCGGCTAGCTAGGAGTACAGGAAGAGCTCTCGTTCATGAAGACAAGTTTAGGCATGAGGAGTCTGCCAGTGATCGAGGCATTTATGTGTATACGCGGACGCTAATGAGTGTAGCGCGTTCCAGCGGTGGTTCAGTGGCCAAGAAGTCCTTTAGCAGGGTGCCTGCTTCGTTCTTCGCATGAGTGTCGTGGAGAAGTGTCTTCTGCAGCTAAGACACCAACTGTTCGCCTTTTGCGTCCTTTCATAAACTGAAAGACCTTCTTTTGTGTCCATTTTCGGGAGTGCACCGCACCGGCGTAGAATGCGACGGATTCCAGTGACTCGTGAGTTACTGTGTTTGATACTGGAGGCGTCGTATGCATACAGATCCTGGCGAATCCCGAGGTTATTGCAGTGAATCAGGACGACCTGATTCTCGAAGGTCTGCGGGTGTTCGAGTCTCCTAACACTATGTCGATTTGGATGCGCCCACTGGCTGCCGGTTCGACAGCTGTGGCATTTGTCAATCTCTCGTCCAAGCCCCGAAACGTTACCATCAATCTGTCCGAGCTACAGAAGGCATACTGGGAGTCGTGGTTGCCCTGGAGGCGCCGTAAGCTTCTGCGGCTTCTGGACAATATACCGCCAGCAGACAGAGAAAGGTGAGGTTTGGAAGCCAGCGCGCACTGCTTCTCTCTTACCCACCTGACTCAGCGCCTGGCGCAGAAAGGGATCCTTCACTACTTCCGTTGTGTTCAGAGGGCATTTATAGAAGTCGGGAGTGTCGGTGTTACGAAGCGTAAAGCAGAGCGAGAAGGTTTCATCGGAACATCCTCATTCCACAACCGGCATTAAGAGAATTAGGCCATAGATAGAGCATAAGCAGTATTAATCAATTAAGGTAACTAAAACCGAGTGGACTGCGTTCTTCTAGGTCACAGCTACTCGAGGGAGTATAAGAAAAACGCGCAGTTTCGCTTACGACAGAAGAAGCACCATAGACGCTCTGATTTTGTTATGAAAGCGTGGAAACGAGCCATAGTTTTCCAGTAATAGCCACGGAAGTAATAACTAGTAGACGCTAACGGCTGCGATAGTTCATCCGATGCGATACGCGAAGCCAGTACGCATCTTGCGATGATTCGGAGTCTACAAAAGTGGGCGAGATTCGCAGCAGCGGAGGTCTAGAAATGCAGCGGGTGAAGTCGAACGACTAAAGAAGTGACTGTTACGTAAGTAGTTTCCCAGCGACATATTTGTTTCGCTTGAATTAATGCTGTTTTTGGAAAGTGACTGCAGAATTCTGTGCACGCTACTTGGCAGGCTCGTGCAGGTGCATTTTCCTCCCGTGGACAACGATCCCACAGCGCCTTTCGGGTGCACTGTCAGGGATGTATGGCTCGGCCTAAATTTAGGGTTCAAAGAACGATACATCGTATCCCCATACATCTTGGCTCCTCATGATACGTTCATGGTGATCATCAGTGGATGCACACTGACGGGAGAGCCCCATCGATTCTCTTCCGCTAACGATGAAACACAGAGTCCAGAACTACGGAAAGCAGGCGTTCGTGAGCGAGACGAAAATACCGGAGTTCGACGGGAGAACAATAATGGTGAAGCACGTGGAACCGAACCAGATATTGACATACTCAGTGGACATGTCAGCGTGGCAGGACACGTCGAACAAGTCAGGGGAATTACGGGAAGCGGAGAGCAACAGAGAAACTCACCGAGACAAGCTGTGGGGGAGGAAGCAGAAACATACCCCGCTGTGGTGGCAAACCAAGGCAACATTCCCGCTCATTCGCTGCGTTCGCGGATAGACAGGGAGATGTAGGAGACGACGAATGGTTTAACAACCGGGAAGGAACGGTAAGAGACAAGGCAGGTCTCCCACCTCGATGGTGGTTCCATTGACGGAGCTGAAATAAGTTCTGAAGTGAATTTGATGTCTACTGGCTGCTCGTGTGGCAAGGAAAGCTACAGTATGAGGTACACACTTTTTCCGGACTGTGGGGAGATGTGCCGGTATCGGAATGACCTCGCCTCAAATAGACACTCTGCCAAATACTGCAGCGAAAAATGGGTAGAAGAAATAGATAGGATGAAGGAAACGTAGAAGCTATAACGAGGTAGACAGGCGAGAATGTTGTGCGACTCTGGCATTTTGATGGTTCCTTACTAGGGAAGACAATAGTGCAGGCAGAGGCGCTCCCTGCTTTTTGCAGAGGCTATTTTCCTTTGTACACGAGGACCTTGTTGGTCATTGGTACAACACTGTTTCATATTAAGAAGTTAACGTTGCGGCAGGGAAGTACTGACCGCAAGATTTTTCCGCATGCAAATACGGAAATGAAACATTTTTAGAAATAAACAAGGGGCGTTTCCGTTTCACCCAGAGGGACTTTTCGTTATCTCAGCAAAGGCGTCTGCTTAAGACACACGCAAATGGCGTCGACTGCCCAGCAGCGTTTACGATTATTTTCTCGTTGCTCATGATGTAAAAGGACCCCTTCCCCAAGCCGCATGAATTGTCGGCTAGGGAGTGCAAGCGAAAGAGAAGAAAATCCGTGTTCCCAAAATGTTCAACGGTTAGAAGCCGGACCTCTCCGTGAAGGTTGTAACTAGGAGGCGACTGCTCAATGCAACGTCTACTGTGGACAGACGGTCGTTAACAAGGACCGAAGTGTTTCAAAATTTTATCTCGTCGAAACGTACGCTGTGGCAGCCTTGCAGCCAGTGTGACCGCCGCTTCGATTTAGTCTGCTGCATTCAGAGGCATCTGGATGCGCGTGTTCGGGGAGTGCCTCCACTCTGGAGATGTTTACCGCGTTCGTGCGTGCTAATACGTTTACATCTGAAGAAGCGAGGGGTTGGCTTTGCTGGTTTCTTTCCGGGGCACGCCCTTTCGAAAGATAAGTAGGGGTCTCTGTTCCTGGAAATAACCGACGGCGCCGAAGTTTGATCCTAAGTGATCGACGCGCAGGTGTGGCACTAAAGTGAACAAAGAATTCCGAGCGTTTCGTAATGTTCGAATTTCGCACCCGCACGGGTTCCACAAGTCGTGAAGATTCCTGTGCTCCTGCGAATTCAATTTTGCCGTCTCAAGGTTTCAGGAGGTACAGTTGCCGCCGACAAAAATTGGACACCTTGCACTGGAAGACACGGAAGCAGCAAGTCGATCACGTTGTACAAGTGCCTGCCTAACAATTTCGAGATTTTGTTAGCGGCCGATATCGGCCTCCACACAGACACGCAGTGTATGAGTAAAAGCGGTCCGAATTGCTCGGGTAACTGTCCTGTGTAGTTGCGGAAGAGTTTTGATTCTATGTCGACTTACGTCCGTCCGTTTTCTCTAGCACGTTCCACTCTAACAGCACTCGGTTCAACAGCACAGGTCTACGGCAGCTGCATGGGTTGGCCAGTTCCTAGCCGGACGTGGTACTCTATTCCTCGTTCGGTGTCTGTCCGTCTCTCCAGTCAAACGAGCGGCTACAAAAGTTGCGAAGAATTAAGCTATTTGTGGTGACATCAAGTCCATCTAATCCCCTCGTGTAGCAAACGAGTGCCGGCTGCTGCTAAACACGTTTGTTGTTGTACCAATTCGGGGACAAAAAAAAGAAAGGGCACCCACGGGCCGAAATGCGAGCTAGTTCCTCCAGCGTGTGGACGGAAAAAAATCAAGTGGGAAAAGCACAGCATTATTCAGGCTCTCTGTTGAGTTCCCCTCAGGATACGCATTACATACTCGGTTCTCCATCTGCTCCTCCCCCTCCTTTCGACGGGCCTGTCCAGCTTCTCCAAAATTCCACAATCGTCACACGTAGATTTTCGCCTACGGACATTGCATGCGTCGTGAGCCGCTCGTATGTTGCATGTGAGAATTTCACCCAACCTTTCCCTCGGTCCATCGCCTCTTCTGCAGAGCTGTGCACACATGCCAATCGAAAGGCGAGTCCGCAGCCGTATGAGAAAGTAGCTTTTCAAGATTTTACATTTACCTGGCCTGCAAGCGACCCGGAGCTGCCGCCTATGTAGCCTTTCTACTGGTTCCCCCTACAGCTCTATTTCTGTCGAATTCGCGATTTCTCTCTGCACTCGTCTTCTGCTGTCAGCATCTAGAAACGGACGAGGTTTGCGTCTAGACGCAAAAAGCGAGACGCGATGACGTAGATTCACTGAAGAGAAATGTGTGTGCCGCAGACGACGCTCGGCTCCTCTTTTGCGGACATCAAGGAAGACAAACATTCGCTCGCTACGCTGCAAGGAAAGACAGTTGCTTGCTCTCCGTACACGGCAGCGGACAAACTCGAGATCTGCCCACAAGTGTGCCGCACCTCAAAAGGTGAACTGCCCAATCCACCGAGACAACGGTGGATTGAATATTAAGCGGTGCATGTATTATAATCCAGCTGTGGAAGCAAATTAACACTCATCCATAATGACCGCTTTACGTGGATACGCACGCAAACGAAGCGAGCGGCTGGTCACTGAAAACTTGTGAAAAATGTTTTCTTTGAATGTGCAAAGACAGAGAACGTTTTCCACCTACACATAATCGCGAAGTTTCACACCCAGTCATGGACACTTCAAGATCTCTCTTCCTCTTTTTTCTTTCTCTTTTCTCGTTTTTTCTTTCTCCGTTTCGCGTGTTTTCTCTTTTCCTCTTGACTTCTTTCTCACTTTTGTTCGATCTCTTCATCTATTCTTCTCACCGTGGGAATGCCTCTTGGACTTTGCCGGCGACTGACGAAACTGTGCTCGGAACCGCCTCTGCCGCTCGTTTGCACATTTCCATCCTGACATGAGAAACAAGAGTTGCCACAGACTCTGTATGCCAGTTCCTCCGCTGCCGAGGCTGACTCAGCTCTCATGAGGTGATGCCCACAGCCGTTACTTCCAGGAGGCTCGGCCTCACCACCAATGCGAACGCACGTATCCTGTGAAGTATGAATGTGTTTCAGACATCTCTCGTCTTCTATCCGCATGAGACGCATTCGTCGACGCATACGGCACCCGATTTAGCTAAACAATCTTCTACCTCCATGCACACCTCCCCACTGTGGATTTCATACACTGCACCGGGAACCTATCGAAACACCCCTTGAGACGGCCGCACGATGGTACGAAAACGAGGGTGTCCTGACTACAGGCGATGTTCTGGACACCGCCAAGCAGTGCAACAGCAAATCGAGTAGAAAAAGCATGGTAGCAGACACTCTACCATGTTCAGAAACTATATATATATATATATATATATATATACATATATGTTCTCTAGTGACACAAAACACCCTCGGAGGTCAGCCTCCTGATTGGCACATAGGACAGAAGGCTTGGAGAAGAACCGGAGAGCGAGTGCGTTCCCTGAATAACACGAATGTTGCTTTGGTGACTAGCATTTTTCAGTGAAGATTCCTTTCAGTGATGGGTGCGTTTTGTCCCTGGAGACTGCTGTGTAACTACCCTACACAATTCGCTTTCGCCAGCCTCGCAGGAGACACCGCCCGAAACGACATTTCCAGGCTGCTTCTGCCGATCTAAAACTGTCTAAGAAATGCAGTGTTTTGGAGACTAAAATCACGAGAGCCCCGAGCCTCGCTGTCCTCTTTGCCTACACGTGGTTGCCGACATCCTCCAAAGTCCCCCGAGGTGTCCAGAGCTCGTCCTCCTCTCTGGCTTTGTCGCTTTTCTCCTTTCCTCCGTCTGCATTCATCCTCGCGTCTCTCTCAGCTTCTCCCTTGTTGTTGCCAGGTCCGCCTGCGGCGCGTCGCCGGTCTCCGTCCTGCGGGTTCCTCAGCCCGCCGTCAGTCCCCCCAGACGCCTCCGGTGGAGACACGCTAGGAGTGCCTGTGTAGTACTCCAGCATGCCTTCTTGCCGCGAGAGAAGAAATGGATTACACGCCTGGAGAGGAATCTTCAGACCCAACCAGTAGCAGTCGCCTAGATGTCACACACAGCGAGGGGGACACAACATGCACAAGACATCCCAACAGACGCCCAAGAAGTCCCGTCAGCATGCACAGAGTGTCCTATTAGGGGGGTGAGTCTCGATGGACAAATGAGAAAGAGAGGGGCGTTTGAAGGCGCAATGATCAGACTTGAAGAACTGGAGAGGGCTCGCATGCGATAAAACACAAAAACAAAGAGAAGCACAGGCAAGAGACTCCGTATGCATGCACGACCTCCCAAGCCCCCACCCAGACTAGCCAGTGCTCATCTGCAGTTCCTTCTACATCTGTGGGGGTGTCAACGATGCGTCGTATTGAGCGAAGTGTCGATCTCTACTCTCATCCAATACAGTGCACTAAAAGAGACAATGCATCAACCATGACTAAAAAATCTGGTAGCCTTCACGGCAGGTCGGCAAACCCAAGAATAGCGGTGAGGCATCGACGTGAGACAAACGGAAAGTTTAATCTGAGCCCATCGCTCCTGCTGTCTCCACGCGTGCAGCAAAGGGGAAACATAGACACATCTGGATGGTGAATGCTTCCCACTGCTTCCGATACCATTGTACCTTGTCGTTTTTTATACACTGTATTAAGCTCGTTCTACACATCTTTCACTGAGTCGCTACGGAGTCGAAACAAGGGGGAGTCCGTGGTGAGCTGTTCCCGCTGTCGCTATCGCAGCGTGTTGACGCTCTGTGCAAACATGTGGACTGTGAAGGCCGGAAGGAAAGAAGCTTCTTTTCGAGAAGTTGTCACTGCACACGGAAGACTGGTCGTCGAGCTCGAATCTGAATGCTTGAGATATATCGATTGTGCTCTGAGGAGAATCCTGATTACGTACCGACGCAGAGGTTTAGATCCTTTTCCTTTCCACGCTTGAATTCGATGAACTGCACAGGAACGCTACACCGTCCGTTCTGTTCGAGCTCCGTGAGAATGGGTGCGGCAAGCTGGGGCGTCGTCAAACTCCCCGACAATTTCTTCACATAAAGACCCTTTCCATTCGTCCGATTGCGACTGGAAGAGGTTCCCCCCACAGCGCTCTTCGCCTCCTGTCCATCTCCCGCGTCTCCCTTGTCTCCTGTTTCCTTGTCTCCAGGAGTCTGTGAGGCGGCATCGCCCTTTCCGAGTTTGGCTGCAGCGGCGAGGAAGGCAGAGACCTCGCGGTGGACTTGATTGTGGACCACGTTGGGAGTCATTTGTCTGAGGACGAAGCCATCGAAGAAGGGTGAGCGCGAGGCGAGACTCATGCTGTCGAGGACCTCCGGGGACACCAAGAGAATGCCTGCGCCTTCATCGAACTGACCGTAGCAGACTTTCTCGCCTGTCTCCGGAGCTGTGAAAGACACACCCCGACAGCGGTGCACAGGAAAAGCCGGAAAAAAACGAATCCCCCGACCTCGCTTCCTCCTAGGCGCAGACGGCTGACCTTGTGGAGCGGGAGAAGGCCCAGAGGAAGAAGAAGGCGGCGAAGAAGACGAAGTGGGGGGGACTGCTGAAGAGGCGTAGAAGCCTCGGGGCGCCAGAAAAGAAGAAGCGAAGAGAGAAGTCGAGAGAGAGCTGCAGAAAAGGGGGCGAAGAGGAGAGACAAAGAGCCGAGACGAAGGCGAGAGGAAGACAGACGGAGAGAGAGATGTCGAGAAACACAAGGGCGAGAGCGACGCGAGCAAGGGCAGCGACGAGGGAACGGTAGGCCGAAGAAGATTATCAGGAAAGTGCGAGGAAGACGGAAGAAGGGAAGAAGAGAAAGGTGTATCTGATGTCTCAGATAAAGGAACACGGGGATGGTCGACGGAGAGAGACGAAGAATACATGGGGCGTCCGCGACGCAACAACGGATAAAACCAAGTCTTTGAGCAGGAATCTCCAGAGCGTCCCTCGCCTGCAGAGACAGCTGACCGGGGCGACGTAGAAGCGCTTCTGACGAGAGAACAAGGAGAAAACAAAGACGCACGCTCGGCATCTCTAGACAAAGTCCTTCGATTCCCTGTGTGAAGTTGGGAGCTAGACAGAGTCGCCAGTAGATCTGAGTCTCCACTGTTCCCTGGGGCATTGCCACAATTCGGAGGAAGAGACATCGACTCAGCGACGGATACGCCAAGGCCTGGAGAAGAACAGAAAGACGGGCCAGCGCAGGAGGCAGCAGAGGACGGTGAAACAGAAGAGGATGCCACCGACGTCGGCCTCGAGAGGAATTCTTTTTCATCAAAAGATGGAAAAAACAGAGCTTCGCTCCTTGAAGAGACAACGTCATGACCATATTCGAATGCAACGCCTCGCAGAGAAAGCGGTTGGACAGGCGGGATGCTCGCCGAAGCACATGACGAGGAAGAGGAGGAACGAGAAGCAGAAGAGAGGTCCGCAACGGCGGAAACAGCGTCGACAGGAGAAGACCTTCTCAAATTCGCCGCGAATCCGCGCCAGGAAACCTTGTCAACAGCTGCTCCGTATTCCTCAAAAAACTCTCCAACGTGAAGAGACAGGCTAGGGACGGCAAGCCGAGTCGGGAGACTGAGGGCCTCTTCTGCACTCTTATCCCGCGGCAGGGGGCATGAGAGATTCCGACTAGGCGAAGGCAACAGAGAGTGCAGAAAAGGACGGGGAGAAGGAGTGGAGGCGCGTGAAGCGACATGCGCAGAGTCTCGCATCGCCCGATCTGCATTTGTGGGACCATCCACACGGAGAGGAGACGAAGAGCAGACAGGACAGGCGGGACTGGACGTGGAAGACTGACGGAGCACGAAAGGCACCATAGTTCTGTTCAAGGAGGCATCTTCTGCAGAAGCAGAAGAGCCATAAGAAGAAGTTTCTTCACCAAGAGCCACCTTGCGTCTTCTTCCTTCACCTCCTGAAGACCGCGTAGGTGATGGCCTCTTGTCGTCCTCGCGACCCGTAAAAGCAGGAAAAGGAGTTCCGCTCAAATCCATTTTCGCTGTTGGTACACCTGGACAGTGAGACGTGGAAGGGGCTCTGTCAGAAGAGAAAGCGGGGGAAATGTTGAGTCGGAAAGCTCACAGCGGACCGCAGAACTCTCAAGAGAACATCAGGGAGTCGTCCTTTGGAAACACACGGCAGCAGAGACTCTTTTACACGCGAAAAGGCAGAGTTCTTCGAACAGGACAGAGAGTGAGACCGGCGCCATTTGCTGCAGTGAAAAATGCAACTGCAGAAATCTCCGGCCTTTTGCAAAGACGAGGCAGAACCTCATGCAGTGTGACTTTTTGTGACATACGACGAATGCAGGGCGATTGAAGAGAGGCAGCAAGAGACAGGGGAAAGAGACACAAACGGGCTGACAAAGCGGGGAAGAGATTCCACTTTTGGAGACCCAGAAGTGGAGAAAAGTGAATTTGTGCAGGTGTCAAACAACAGAACGTCGCTTTTTCGGTGCACGTTCTTCACAGGCGCATGCGGTGCTCGAGCCACCCTCCAAGCTCCCCCTTTTCTCCCGTGATTTCACTCACCCGCAAAGCGGGTCGATGAGCTGTCTGTTCGCAGTGTGAATCTACGTGTAAGTGTCAGTGCACAGACAATTCGTGGTTATCAACTGAATAGAACGTGTGTAGCTTCAGTTCACGGCCTTGAGCATTGCAGAAGGAAGGGCGACCTTGACTTTTCTTCCTCCACCCTCAAACAGCTGAAACAGCGAACAGCACACGGGCGCCTCCCCGTCGAAAGCTGTGCGTCTCGTCGCGGGGGCTGGATCGTTGCCTTCCCCCTGTAGAGCGCGGAGGGTGAACTGCGACCGAAAAAAACGTTCTAGAAGCAAGCGCTGGTCTCAATCCCACAAGTACAGCGGATACAGAAGTCCGCCGCAAATGTGTCACTTTCAGAATATCTGAGTGTTTTGCTTGACTGGAGCTGACGTCTTCGCGGAGCCTCTTCGGGGTGATGTTTCGCTAGAGGCAGCAGCGACAGCCCGGGATTTCACTATCCTACCGCAAGGGAATTTTCCAGCGTTTGGATTCCGGCCTTACTGTATGGACTGCTGGTATCGCTCGTATGCAGTGCGAGGGAAAGGCAGCTCGAGAACCTCCGAACGCGGCACACCGCACGGCAGGCGGGACAGATGCCGGAGGCACTTCCCGCCTCGCGTTTCTCCCCTCGTTTGTCACGATTTTCCGGCTGACTCGGACCGTTCCACGGGCGCTTTTAAAAGGGTGTTCACGGCCCGTTAACGCAGCGACTTAAACTCGCCGGAACAGATGTTCTGGCACCTTCGAGCCCGTGGACTTGGCTGTCTTTCGTGTTGCAGCTCGACAATATCGAGCTGAACACTTGCCAACTTACTTCGGTGAATGTACACCCAACCATTGCGCAGATCCGTCTTGACGCCGTTGGTTTTGCTCCGTGGAAAGTGCCGGAGTGTGTAGAAGCCGCGTCTTTATCCGAACCTCGACTGCGAGACGCCTTCAACCTACCCAGCGTTTTATGCTCCATGTCTTGGGGATGTCATTTTCACGGGAAGGGCTCTCTACACGTGTTCCCGTTTCCATACCCGCTGGCCCCGGCTTTTCGTCTGCCTCGGTAAAGTTATATGCATACTTAAGAAAGCTACTCTTTCTTCCTGGCATCGACTTGCATGAAAGCGGCTGTTCGTCTGCGATTTTATGCATGCTCGAACAAGCTCCCTCTGTGACAAGTTTGGCTTCGTTCCGGTGTCACCACGCCTGTCGCCTTTTTCCCGATCTCTTGGCCATCTATTCCCGCGGCTCCCCGTTCGAGGACCTGCGGCCGCTTTTCCCATCTGGCTGCTGCTCGTCGTAGAAGGCGCCTCTGTCCATCCCGAGTTTCTCTGTTGCTTCTGTCTCGGAAGGCGTTTTCTAGGGAGTAAACAAATTTACTACACACCCGGTCAAGTTGGACTCCTGGATAGCGCGTCTGAAGTTGCCAGGCCCCATTCCCCCTCGTAGGTGGTGTGCAGCATTGCACCTATGCAGCTGTCGGGAGTTGCACGCGTTCGACATGAAGTTGCTCTTCTAGCTCTTCTTGGCGTCCTCTCCCTTACGTCTTCTGAGGAACCTCTACGATGGGAAACAAGGGAGACACCGCGCCTTCCTCGGGGAAGGTTCCCCAGAGGGTCGTCACCCTCATCCGGTGGCTAGGACGCGGGGCGAGAGAAGCGCGGAGGCAAGAGAACAAAGAAAATGAGGGCGTCGGTAGAGAGAAGAGGAGTATCTTTCTGCGCAGTGCAACTTCCTTCTTAGGAGGAGGTTCAGGACACCAGCGAAACTCTGAGATACGCCGGAGCGTCTTCGGCTGGTTATCTCGGCAACACAATTCTGGTGACGAAGAGGGCAAACAGCGGCCACCCGCCTTCGAGAGAAGACGAAAGCGGTACCTAACTGTGAGCTGGAAATACAAAAAGAGCATCGGCATGTCGGCGTCATTTGTCTTCGTGTGCAACCAGATTCTCGCCTCAGGTGAGTGGGGAAGCTTCCAGAGAAGAGAGGAAGGCGCGCAACAAGTTGATCTTACAGGGGACGGGAACGACGAAGAGGGCAGGTTTAAAAGCTCTTGTCTCGAAACTCCGGCTCAGGACAGAACACATGGTGTATAAACTCCTAGGGTTCGGACATGTTCCGCGGCAGACTCCCAGTAGCGCATTCATCGTTTTTGGGGTACTCTCGAGGATTTCTTCCCCTTTTAGACGCACATCTGTAAACGCCGTCGTCTATGATGAGGGACAGTGTCCTGCATTTCTTTCTATTCGTGACTGTGGGCCTGCCCCCGTCCTCTCTCCACTCTGGATCTTCATGTCCCCCAATCGCTCCTGCCAGTTTCTCCCCAAGGATGTGTTTTGCTTCGCCCTGAACTCGAGTTGTTCCGACTCTTGCCGTTGCTTCTTCGCATGCAGGTCTCACGTCGATGCCTCTGACGCTGATCGACTTTGGCTGGCTGCCCTCGCTGCTGATGAATCTCCTCTTCTGCGTGCTCTCCTTCGTATGCTCTCTGCTCCTCCTCGAGTCCGTGACGCTCATTGAAAACAATCAAAACTTCAACGAGCGCTTCGAGTACTCTGCTACAGTCCGGCACTACCTTGCGCCTATGCACGGAGCGCGTTCTCAGAAGCGGCTTCACCCGGTCACCGGTACCGGCTTGGGTCCGCTCTCTGGAGGGAGCGAAGGGAGAGACGGAGACAGTTCCTCGACTTCTTCTCCTCCCTCTGCTGGCGCGGTCGACTTCCCCTATGGTCCTGCGCCGCTCCTCAGACGCTTTCTTCGTTTGATGGCCAACCGACAGGGGGGTCGCGAGTCTCCGGCCTCGGGTGTAGAGGCACCACAGCCTGGCGTGGGAAGGAGGGCGGCGGGCGCTGCTCTGGAGGCAGACGGGGAGCAGGCGAGGAAACCAGGCAGGGTCGCCAGTGAAGATGCAATTGTGACTGTCGCGTCACAGACTCCTCCGGAGACTATGGCGAAAGTGAGGTTCTCCGTTTCTTCGGTTTTCCGGGCGCTGGTGTCTGTATGCAACGTGAGGCGATGGTCTCTCCTCGCGGTCGGTGCCGCGACTGATCTGTACACGCGAGTCGTCCGTGGAGTCCACGGCATCATCACCACAGCCCCGCCGCTTCTACCTCCGAGCTTCCCTCGAACGTTTACCATGCTGCTGCACTTGAACACTTTTCTATCTACTTGTTCGGCTGCTCTGCTCGTGGCGTATTGTCTCGATTGTCTGTTTCTGCGCATTTTCTCCTTCACCCTTTTCCTCCCGCTTCTCCCCACGGACGTCAGTCCGTTCCTCTCCGTCTGTGGCGCCGTCGAGTGGCTGGGTGAACTGTCCGCGCTTCTTCTCCGGCCACTTTTCGTTTTCTTCGATGCCTTCGTTTCGCTGCTGTTTCTCCTTCTGTCGCTGGTTGGCGGCCCGATGTCGACCGTCGCGTCCTGGTTCCCGAACTTCGATCCGCAAGCCAGCTTCGCCCTGTTCTTTTCAGACGGCCTGTCGGAAGCGCAGGACGCCCTAGACGCGTCGTGGATGTCGCTTTCGCGTCTCTTCTCTGCGGTTACGAATGCGCTCTGTCTTCCTTTGGGCTTCCTTCCAGAGACCGTCTCGTCTCTTCTTTCTGCGTTTCCCTTGACTTTGCCCCGGGCCTTCGCGATCGGCTACAGCAGAGGCAGTGCCCCGCAGCCGTTCGCGGTGCCGGCACTGCCGTTTCTCTACGCGCTGCCGAGCCAGCACCAGATCGAAGAGGTCTTCTCGGGTGTATGTACACCCAACTGCGACGGAGAGGAGCCGACCACGTCGTCGCTCCTGCCCGCCGTGGTGACGGCTTTTTTCCGCCCCAGAACAGCGGACGCGCAGGGCCACTCGGACGCTGCGCTGTCCGACCTCGCCGCCGCAGCCGCAGGCTCGACCCTCGGGCAGTCCTCGGGTGTATGTACACCGTGTGTCGGGCACATGGGCATCACTCTCGGGTACGTGGTGACCGCTGGGATTTGTCTGCATCTGGCTGCCGCCGATCTGCAGGACAACATGCAACTCCAGTTTCTTTCCTTCGGAGCGATCATCGCGGCCGTCTTTCAGATCACTGCCTCCGCTGCTCTCGTCCTGCTGCGCGTCTCCTCCGCATCCGCCTTGTCGTCCCTCTTCCCGTCCGCCGCGTCGTCGCCCTTGGCGTCCGCCTCGCCGTCTTCAGACGCCACGCGAGCTGTACACATACCCGGCACCTGTGCGGTCGCCCCGCGTATTCCGGGAACGTTCGCTGGCACCGAAGTCTGCGGTCGCGCCGATCAAATTCTGAACCAAGTCGACACTCGCTTTTCACACTCGGAGACACTCGCGAATGGGAAGCTCGAAGGGTCGTTCCTCGCGTCACCCTGGCCTTCCGCAATCGTTCGAGGGAGTGGCATCGGCAGTCTTGTCTCCACCTTCGTCGACGCCTACAGCTTCTCGAATGCACTGCCCAGTTGGGCTAACGAAATCAAAGACGACGTCCCGGTACGGACATGATGTCGTCTCACACAGTGGGGTGTACAGAATCTGGGGTTTAGTGCTCTGCCGTGGTGCTGTGGAAGAGAACGCGCAAAGACTAGACGGCACGGTCGAGAAGTCAGAGAGGCCAACGCCGGAAACACGGACGGCAGACGAATCGGTGCACTCCTGAACCTCGTCTCTTGGGAGCGAAATCGAAAAACGTACACTTGCTCGAATTTGCGTGGACTCGTCGAGCCTCAGCTCAGCGCCGCTTTGTTAGTCAAAAACCATTTGTGACAGCAGAGAGCCCAGGAGACGCGGAGGAAGGTGACCACTCCTTTCGCGGGGGGGGGAGGGGGGGAAGGCGAGGCGTTTGCACACCCCGGTGTTGTCATTGGCCTTGTTTGTTCTGTCTGGGTGTGGTGCAGGTGACGCGTACAATCCTCACGAGCACGGCATTTTCTTGTGCAGTCTATTTCTTCTTTGGCTATCTCTGTGCGGCGGCCTTCCCCGCTCCCTCGGCCTCCTCGAATGTCATCGCCGCCATGCTTCCCTCCTCTCCATCCTTCGTCGCTGTCGCATGCATCTGCTTCTTCCACGTTTTCGCCCTCCTGCCGAACATCGTCACGGGGCAAATCAGTTGCCGGTGAGTGCCGCAAAAGCACGAGAGACGTGGCAGACGCAGAGAGCTGCAAAAAACAGTGAGGGAGTAGAAGTTGGAGGAAGGCCATGCAACTCAGCTGCAGGTGCATCTCTTAGTACGCGGGGCCGGTAAACGAAATTTTTCACGATCTAAGCCAGTAGTCTACCTCGTGGTATTTCCTAAAAAAACACCGGCTTCGGAAATGCTGCTGCTTTGTATCAGAGTGATTCATTTTCTGTCGTTTACTGCGTACGCGCAATCCGACCACAGCTGTCAGATCTGGGCGTTGACGAGAACGAACGCCAGCAGATGCGCAGCGAAATGGGCCAATCCCTTTTCCAGTTCTAGCTTGTGTCAAGGTGATCCCGCATGTTCTTCTACGCGTTCTTCTGCTTGTTCTGTTCTTGTTTTTCTTTGTCGCTTCCTTCATCGTCGATCTCCCCTCCCACCTGCGGTTCGTCTTCCTCAGAGTACCAGTTCTTCGTTCTTATGTGTATTTTTCTTGATCTGTTCACCCGGATCATCGCCTTCGCTTTGTCGTTTCTCTCACAGGTACGATCTGATCAACATGGCGATCTGCATGGACAAGCAGTCTGCGTTTTTCACGGCTTCGAAGCTTCCGTGGTTGTTGTATTGGCTCTTGACTTTCAGTCCCGTTTTCGCGCTCCCTTCCTCGCTCCTCACGCTCTCCACAAACGTCTTGTTGAACTTCGCAGCCCCAGCCGTGGTGTTTATCTACGCGTTGCACGCTTGCGCTGACACTGGGGATTTCTTCGAGGACGAGAGAGAGCTGCTCTCTGAGAGCGGCGACTGCGGCTTGTCTGTCGTCCTCAGCAGAGACCGGAAAAGAGGTAGCGCGTCTTCTGGGGAGACAGATGTCCACGGGTTTTCGCCTTCTCCAGACTCGGCTTTTGAGACTTCTCCGCACCATGCCTCGCCCCTTTTCTCCGCGCGCGTGTCTCCGAGTCTCTCGAGCCCGCGCCATCCGTCACGGCTTCTGGGGGACTCGCTTTCGACGACCGCGTCGACGGGGAGTGTCTCGCCGGACAGCTGCGGCCTGAAAAGCTGTCTGAAGCCGGGGACAGGTGGCCCGGGCCTTCGCGCGCAGGGCAGAAAGAAAACCGTCGTCGCCCGGATTGACGCCGCCTCCTCCACGCCCCGTGCCGGGAACGACGACGGACTCCATCGCCTCCGGATGGAGGCCGCGGAGGCCGGGAGCCGGCACGAGTCCCGGAACTCTTCAGGCGCGTTGGGCTCTGACGGGTTCTCAAGCGTCGAGGCGGAGGCCGGCGAATGGGGCGACTCGACGCCTGGGCTGAAGCGCTCACAGACGCAAGACGTCACGAGACTCGCGACAACGGCTCGAGTCGGCTCTGGGTCTCTCGAACTTCGTAGCCGGCCTACGCATGCAAATCTCGCAAATGTGGGGAACGCAGGAGGGATGGCCCGCGTTTCTGGAGCTGTCGCAGGCGGCGGCTGTGCGCGGTCGCGAGAGGTGCAGAGACAACTGCATGAGTGGCTCCAGGAGTACTCACGGCAGTTGCCAGACAGCGAAGTGGCGCTCCTGCTTCAGCGGCAAGAACAGGAGGAAGAAGACGAGCAACGCAGACTCCAAGAGGACGAAGACGAGGATGCCAAGAACCGCTGCCAGCAACTCGGAAACGCCTGGCTCAGACGGCAGGCCCTTGGCGATCCCTCCGGGAGTGAAGAAGAAGGCGACCTTCGTGAGACAGAGCAGAACGGCGAGAAGGAGGCTCAGGCGCAAGCGCCGGAGAAAGAGATGGCAGAGAGCGACAGAACAATCGAGGGAGAAGGCAGGAGGCGTCCGGCCGGCGACGGCAACTCAGAAGCGGAGGAGGCGAATGAGGAGGCCCCCGATGCTTTGTTAGCACCCATGAACAAGGAAGAACAGACACGCAGTGACGGGGTGGAAGCGCCAGGTAATGAAAATGACAGAGAAAACGAAGTCAATCTCTCTCGTTCGTCCAAGAGGTCACATGTGTCTTTCGGGCGAGTCTCTTTCGACTCGACAGACACGCGGGAGAAAACGCAGTGTGGAGACGGGAACCAAGATGAAAAGGAGGAATGGCAGGCACCGACCTCCAGTCTCCTCGATCATTCCACAGAGGACAAATGCAGTCAGTACGGCGCTTCAGAGAGTCTTGAAGGAGACAAAACCCAAGGGGACAAGGCAGAGAAAGAAGCACTCAAGACTGAGACAGACTCACCGCCGGCTGCTCTCGCACCTGGGGAGATCCCCGTGGAATTCGCGGCGGCGGAGGACGCCAGTCGCTTCGTCAGGAGGCAAGGCCGGACCCGGCGCGTCGACTCTGCCTCGCTCGCGCTGCAGGCCAGGCAGAGGGCGAAGGAAAAACAGAGAGCGGCAGACAGATCCGCAGAGGAAACTTTGGGAGGCGAACAGGCTGACCAGAAAGAGACAAGTGCCGGAGCAACTGAAGATAGAAAACAGGCCGAGGATGCCCGTGTACCATCGGGAGCGGCTTCTGCGAATGGTTTTTCTTCACCTCTGATCTCCCCTTCCACTGACGAGGTGTCCTCGCCCGCTGACGAAGCGCCTCCTTCCACCACCGAAAAGGTGCCGCCTTCTACCGCCCAGGAGGTTTCTTCTCCTGACTGTGTCCATGGGGGGCATGCAGCCACGCCGGCTCTGTTGGCGCCTGGAGAAATCTTGGAGGAATTTGCGCCTGCGAGTGCCGCAAGCACCTTTGTTCGCCGCACTGCGAGATCAGCCCGAATCGACTCAGTGGCTGTGGCACTGCAGAACAAGAAGGCGGAGCGACAGCGGCGGTTGGCGAGGGAACGGAGAAACCGAAACGACGACTCCGAGCTTGTTGGCGAATCCCAAGCAGGAGAAGCGGGTTCAAGCGATCGCCGCCTAGGCGAAGTGGCGGAGGCGCAAACACACGACCCCATTTCTTCGTCGTTGTTTCATCCTTCACCTTCTTCCTCGTCGGTGTCTCTGTCTTCTCCGCATTCGTCTTCTCTGTTGTCTCTTTCTCTTGCGACTTCTTCTGCCTCGGCGGAGTCCCGGGGAGTCGAGGCAGCCGCGCCTTCCGCCGGCGACAGAGACACTTCGAAGGACAGGGGGGGCGAGGGCCCGAAGGCAGGCCCGCAAGGTGTGGGGTCGGTTTCAGGCAGTCCCCGTTGCTCACGGGAGGCATCTGCCGCGCCGAGTGCCTTCGCGAAGCCCGATTCGGACGCGGTTTCCGCTCGTCACATTTCTCTCTGGCATTCGCTGCACAGGGCGACAACGCGTTTCAGAGGCTCTAGCCTTCTGTCGCTGTGGAGTTGGGGGGTGAACGGGGAGTCCAGAGGGAGTCGAGACCCGCCTCAGTCTCTGCTGCGCCAGTGCACAAGCCGCCTTCAGACTCTGCGGATTCCAGGAGCCTCTTGCTTCTCCAAGAGTCAACGACGCGTGTCGACCTCCACCTGTGCGACCAGCGAAGAAGGCCCGCGAGTCGTCGTCTTCGCCTGGCTCCCCACCGTCGAACAGAAACTCGTGGCGACCTACGTTCTGCTTCTCGTCATCTGCTTCTGCGCCATTGTCGCTCTGGCTGAGGACACTCACGCTTTCCTGGAAGCCTTCGTCGTCTTCCTCTCCACGACCGCCGTGTCGCTGTTCCGCCTCCTCCGCGGCGGCGTCTGCGGGACCGCGTGGAAGGGCTTGTATGCATGCATCGGCCTCGTCAGCAGCGTGGTGCCCTCGCCGGTCGCTGCGGTGGTTTCGGACCTCGTTGCGTCTGCTGTCGCATCTCTCGAGGGCGCGGGAGCCGCCGTCGAGATGTTTATCCGAGTCTCAGTGCCCACCCTCGCTCGACGCGCTGTGGCCAGTGCAGAGGCCCTCGTCGTCGGCGCCCAGGAGCAGGCCGGAGGGACATTTGTTGCGCGCACTCTGGGCTCCATCTGGAGACTTCGCAGCTTTTTGTGGGCGGCCGTGCATTTTGAAGAGACAGTGATAGACAGACAGGCCTCTCCGTCGGCCGCGACGAATGGACGCGCTTCTCAGGTTGCTCCCGTCAGTGACGATTTTCACGCGCTCGACGCGGGAGAAGACGACGGGCTGTGGTCCTTCGAGGCCTTCTTCTTGTCGCTGCTCTGTCTCCTCTTGACGGCAATTCCACTCTTCCTCTACGTCTCTCCGGCGAGACAGAGAGAACGGAGGAGGAACCGCTGCATGCAGAGACAGGCGTCAGACAGTCCTCCCTTTCTTCGATGTCCTGACTCCGACGCGTGAGGTGCCTCTGTATGTGTTCCTTCAGCGTTTTCGTTCGCTCTGTTGGTGCCTTGAAAGTGGAAAGGATGGCAAGAAAAAACTGGAAGAAAAGCGGTGCCTCTCGGGGGGGGGGGGGGGAGAGTGGGTGCGCGGTTTCGTGAAAAGAGGCACAGAGACGACGAGGAAGTTGTTCTCCTTTCGTGTGGTCTGCCTTTTGGTCTCTACACTGGGCGAGAAAAAGCAACTACCAGGCAGGGTAGCCACAGTGTGTGCACATGGTGGATGCGTCCTTCCGACAGGGCGCAGTGGCGTCTGAATAGAGAGCACAGATGTCTGAGCACTGGCGACTTCTCGAACAGAAAAACATGGCAAAGACGGGGGGTTTGGTGGTAGTTTTCGACGGAAGTGTTCATGGCTTTGAATGCTCAAGGACGGCTGGGAGAAGAGCAGATGGTTGTCTTTGCTATTGTCGAGAGCAGAGAAAGCATTGGGGAGTCTGGAGAGGCAAACCCCGTTTCTCGACATTCGCAGGTACGCATTCGGTGTTCTTGAGACTTATTGTATCTGTAAAAGAAGCTCTGACGGGCGTGGATTTGAAACAGCCCAAGTGGGGAGGCTGAGTCCAGCAGACGGTCTGCTCGTGATGTGCGATACCGACCGAGTTGTTTTCGTCTTTCGCGCAGATCATCGAAATGGTACGAAACTGGGTGTGTCTGTCCTTTTGCTCGAGACTCGCGACATTGAATACCACAAAGAATGTCTTTTCGTGCAACTAGAAGAAGACGCGACTTGGTTAAGACCGTGGCCCAAGAGTCTGCTTTGGGACTGTTACGTACGCAGAGCTACTGTGACCCTCGATACACAAATGTGTTGTAATATCACCCATACATAAATTTGTGAATATGTCTTTATTTTTAGTTGATATGTGGATCTCCATGTGAAGGTACGGAACGATGTTCCCGGCCCAGATCTTTCGCCGGAGTTTTTTCGCTTTTAGAGTTGAAGTTGTGGGTGGGAAGGCCGGGACACGCAGTTGCACCAAAATGACGTTCGCCCAGGAGCGGAGATTCGCTCCGGTGTTTCTCCGGTGTGGAGAGCGTTTCACAGGAGACGAAGTTTTCCGCTCTACCTGCGTCGCTCCAAAACCGGCATGACCACCGCAACTGTCGCACGTTTCCCTTGTTTGTCCGAGTTTCGTCTGTTTGTCTCGCGTCTGCGTTTTGTGTTTTTTCGAGTCCTGACGACTCGGCGAAAAGGTTGGCAAGCCGGCCTTTGCCAGGGGAAAGAAGGCCTTGTTCCCTCAGTCTTGGCACCCGCCGGGTTTCTCCTACACGCAGAAAGAAACCTACGGACGAGGTTGGTGTGCATGTGATCATCCGAGGAAACGTCGGGGACGACGGCATTTCGTTCTCGCTTCTTCTTTTCAGGCAGTTCCACAGAAACTCAGAAAAAACAGACCCCAGCGAAAGGCAGCGAGGTCGAGTTTAGAGTTCCATGTGACTTCTACCCTATCAAGCGATGAGGGCAGAAATTGATGATAATGAAGTAAAGACAGAGGAGAAGTCTGGTTTTGAAAGACACGGTTTTTATGCTGGGTGTTGATCTGTTTCGGCTTAGATTTGGAGACTTGTCGCTCTTTGGATGGTGCCTTAAACTTGTCCCCAGCTTCGCTCTCATAGTTTCGCTTACCAGAGAGGGCGCATTGCGAGAAGAATAACGATTCTCGCATTGAGGTTGTTTCGTGGGTAGTCCGTTTGTCGGGAAGCGATTTTCCCTAGCCTCGGATTCAATTCTCAAGGTTCACAAACTCGATTCGAGAGACAAAATGTCACAAGAAACACACCGCAGCTCTCTGCGGAACACACTGTGTTTAGGTGCGTCCAATTTACTCTTTCCTCAGTCACTCATCAAATCAATTCCATAGGTAAACCGTGAATTGCTTAGTCGGATTGCGTCTGAGATTCTGTGCCAAAAATCATAAATGCCCAAGGTCCGCGTTTATGTAAATCGAGCACCGACGCAGTGAGGCGGCACTCCGCCACAACCAGGAGGCACGATAAAAAAAATACCAGAGTTGAACCTTGGTGTAGTTTCAACTCCCAGAACAGTCAATTCCTCGCGACCTGTGTACGCATTTCTATTAGTGATTGAAACACCTTCATGTTTCATAGCGAACAAATATTTTTCTTGCAACGACCTTCCGGTATCACGGGAAAGCCATAGTTTCCGTACACAGCTCCGGAGTTGTGAACTGCGCCATTCTCACCTTTGAAACACCTTCATACTTCATAGAGAATAGCTATTTTTCATGTAACGTCTTCTCTGTATAGGTAGATATGAAAAAGAGAAATGCCCTATCATCGAATCCGTACCATGGTTATGGTGTTGCAAACGAAGCAGCGAAATACAAAGCAATGACTGACGGCTTCAAGAACTCTTGAGAAATATGGTGTCTCAGATGTCAGATCAACGAGCGGCATAGCCGCGTACATTCAACTGACTGGCGAAAAAGATACTTTGCCGATCTGAGTCTGTCTGCGTAACAACTCCTTTGAACCGCACACCGACAGGGAATGGACGTTTGCGGCCGAGGGACGCTCCGAGTCGCAAACGGACAAGACCGAGATGGAACACACTACTGCAGAAACAACATGCAGGCAAAAGACCGAGCACGTAGACGAATGTTAATTCTACAGACCATTTCCTATGGCGTTGCACAACCTATCAATGCATTGAAGAGTTCGGGACGCGGCAGCCGGAGAAAAAACAAAAATCCCTTCCACAGTTAGAAAACTGACTCAGAATCCGGCTCCGCCCTTTTCTCATACCCTTTTTCTTTCGGCATGCGACATCGACAGCTTTGCGATGGAAACTTTAATAGTCTGCCTCGGTTCTTGGTGAAGATGACTTCCGGGCGCTCACCGTTTGATTTTTGTCTAGTGCGTCTTGAGGACAGGGTGTTAAACCATGGAGGAAAAGCCTCTTTAATATGAGGGCAAGGGATTTTTTTAATGGGAAAAAAAAGACCTTTTTCAATAGAAGAAAAGCGCTTTTGTGAGGAGGAGCAGTGTAGCGGAGTGTGGAATCGACCGAGCAGATGAGAACTTTTCTCCCTAAGGAAAATTTTCATAAATCCCAACGCTGCCTTTCTCCAAAAATGAGCCAGCCACGGACTCGCTGATTCTGTTTGGGTGCTGAAAATCGAGAGAAAATGTGGTGATTCGCTTAAAAATTTCCAGAAGCGCTTGACACTTTAGGGTTTTGAGACAGAGGTCCTTGGACCGACAGAGCGTGATCCCAGCGTATTGGGGATCGTGACTGTGGCGTATCCACGTTAAGACCCATCCAGCTCGACATGCACGGCAAAGACTTTTCTCTGCTCCCTTCATGTTCGTGTCTTTTCTTCTCGCCAAGACATTCATCCTTCCTTCTGGATGCCCCCGAGAGAGACGGAGAGACTGAAGTGTGTGGGGAGGAAGGAGGAGAGGAGACACGAGAGGGACGAGGAGTAGGAGACACTGGTAATGGTTTCTCCGCTGTTATGTTGGCACTTTTTCTCTGCACAAACTCTGGCGCCGAATCCGAGAGTTTTTTGTTCCAAAATAAGGCGTTCATGACGCGTTTCGAAATCGTCGCCTTGTCTATCTTCAAGGATCCACACGGCGTTCTGCCCCTTCTGGTCCTCTCGTTCTTCCTTCGCCGGTGGCACGGCTTCCTCACTCTTCTGGAGTCGGCGCGACCGCTCCCCTACTGGCGAGTCTGCGCGACTGCATGCGACGCTGCAGTGTCGACTCACCCGCCTCCGCGCCTGCAGGAACTGCTGGACCACTTCCTGCTTCCCCGGGAGAGGCAGTCGGCCCTCCAGGAAGGCGAGGGCGTCACTTCTGCTCGCACCCGACACAGTGCCCACGGACGACCCATTCCCCACAGAAGGCCCCGTCCCCACGGAGGGTATACTCCCCGCAGAGCGCAGGGACACCACCGCGGTCGGCTGGACCTTGTCTGACGAAGCGATGGTTCGAGCAGCCTCGGCGTAGGCCGCAGCCGCGGCTGCTGCGTGCGCGGCAGCGGTGAGAGCGGCGCTGGTGGCGCGGGAGGTGGGGGAGAGGGGAGCAGAAGAGAATCGCGGATCTTTCTCTCCCAAACATCTCTGAGCAGCTCTTTCACATCCGTCCAACGCCTCCATCTCCCCGCGCCTCCTCCGAGTGTCTGGACAGGTCTGAGGGACGCGGACGCCTTCGTGACCCCCGATTGGCGGGAGGGCCGCAAAATCCCGCATCGAGAGAGCCGCGGATTCTTCCTCACGCTTGATGTATCTGTTCACTCTGCGTCGCTGAGAGAAGGCAATCGCAGCAGAAGACAGCGGCCCAGGAAAGGGCCGCGCCGTCTCCCGCCCGCGCCAGTCGCCCTCCCGGCGCCTTGCGTGCAAGTGGAGGTGTCTGCGCGTGAGCGGGCCGACTGTCGAAGAAGAAGAGAACGAAGGTGAGTCCGGCTCGAACAGTTTGTCTTCCCGATGGTCGCAGGAAGGGATGCCCGACATCCACTCCGACCCCTCTGTTTCAGAAAGAAACGAGTCGTGCGCCTGGAAGCCGTCCTCTTCGTCTTCTCGCTCTGTCCCGTCCTTGAATATCCGGACGCGGCCCAGAGAGCAGACAGCCTTCGTCTCGTCCGCGAAAAAACGAGCATGGCGCGCGAAGGTCGTCGGCGACGAGAACGTCCCCATCTCCGCCTGCTTGGTCTCCAAGAACTCCTCCGTCTCCGCGTGGTTGGGATCCAAATTTTGCGGGAAGAGAAAGTCGAACCCGCTGCACGTTGTTTGCCGGGTCATCTGGGCGGCCTCGAGATTCAAATTCAGGGTCTCTTTCTCTGTCGAACACGAGAAGGGCACCTGTGTCTCTCTGCACTCTTCTGAGAGCGAAGCAGCGTGACGCTGGGGCGTAACTTCCAGTCGATTCTCCTGGGATTCGTTCTCTTTGTCCACTCGTGCTCGCAATTGCCTGAAAGGCGGGTCGGTGTCAACCTGGATGAGGTCTCCGTCCAGGCACAGCGACGGGCTTCCGCGTTTTCTCTTCTCCCCAGGTTTCGCGAGTTCTACTTGTTCGTGGTTCTCCGGCTCTTCGCAACGGCCTCCGCGCGTCTCCTCAGTCTCACCAACAAACGTTATCTGGGGACTGTCCTCTTCGCTGCAAAGACAAAAGAGATCGTCGCGCGGCCACGCCGGAGGACATGGTCTCCCCGCCCGGTCTCCCCTGCCGAAGACGAAGATTCCAGAAGGCGAAAACCCCGCGACGGCGCTCCTCTCGTCACTCGCATCCTCCCCTTCCTGGCTGTCTCTCTCTGACGAGCATCTCTCCGATCCAAGCTGTTTCATGACGCATGTCTCCTCTTCACTCTTACGAGACAAAGAATCACCCTCAAGAAGGCCTGGATTCGTCTCGTGGCCCCGCGGAAGAGACAGGCCGAGCTGCAGGGCCTCAACTGTCTCGTCAGGAGCCGAAGAAGCACCAGATGACATGGTGGCACCAGCTGCGCGGGCCTCTACTGGCGTCTGGGGGGTTGAGTTAGGCGTCTTTGCTTCTGTTTCCTCTTGCTCGGATAAGTCCCCTTGATCCTTTGTGGCCTCGACCTGGGCATCAAGAGGGAGAGAAGACGCCTCCGGCAAATCAGGGGAAACCGGACTCTGCGGCGACGAAATGACGCCCCCACACGCGCGCACCGCGGGTGAGGAGAAGCAAGCGATGTGGTCAAAGGGTACGTTTTCTTTGTCGCTGTTTTGTCTGCGTTCATGGTCAGCCTCCCTTCCTATCCCGGTCACAGGACGCAGGTGCGTGTGAGACAAGAGGCTCTGTGCACTCCACGCGAGCCTCTGAGGCGTCATCCTGCCTCTATAACCCTGACATTCCATTTGTCTCCGCGAGTGCTCTCCCTCAGCGTGGTCGAGAATCCTCGGAGACGCAGTCTGCTCTCCAGTTTCACCTCCATCCTCGTCTTCTTTCGACGATTCTTCGCGTGCTTCTCTTCTGCTCTCTGCGTCCCCTACGGCTTTGGGGAGCGCAGGCTGCGCCGTCGAGTTCCGAAGCCCCGCCGGGGGCCCGCCAGAGAGAACCAGGGGCGAGTAAGGCGACGAAAAGTGGAACTCAGCCGCTTCGCGCACTTGGTCCTTTTCCAGATCGAAGCTGTCCATCCGCCTGGTTTCCTGTCCAGGAAGCAAAAGAGCTACGTCGTTCGTCTCCGTAGTGCTCTCTTCCCTGTCTCTCAGAAACAGAGCTGGCTCGGTCATCGGGCAACTGCCGCTTCCAAGCTCAGTCGACGCGTGCAGATGAAGAGACAGCTCCGTTGTGCGCGACGGCGCGAAGACGGGATGCCTCTGGAGAAGGCTCACGGCCTGTTCCATGGACTTTTCTTCTCCTTCCGCATCAAGGAGCGAAAGGCCTCGTCCTTTAACGCTTGCAATAGACGCGAGCAAATAGCCGCCTTTCTCCTCGCGGCCAGGTAGGAAAGAAGAAGACAAAGGCGGTGCATTAGCGAGAGAAACAGGCAGAGAGAGATCGCAGGTCGCGGGAGAGATGCAGGGAGAAGAAAAAAACGATGTGCGTGCTATTGAGACACCCGAGGCGGATGCGGCAGACAGCTCGTCGCTGTGAATCTCTCCGTAAAATCCGGGTTCGCTCTTCTCGCACCCGTCACTTTCCTCTGTTGCTTTCTCGCCTTGATGCTTTTCATCTTCTTTCTCACCCAGATTCTTTGCTGCATGCGCTTGAACCAGGTCGCCTGGGGTCGCGGAATCTTCCCCGGCGGCCTCACACTGACGAATCGAGGCTCCGCCTTCGTCACACCTCAGGAATCGCAGAAGCTCTGACGTCTGTGCAGGCAATCCCAATGTCGGGGCAACAGAAATTTCTAAATCGGCGGGAGCAGGGCGACCCCCCACAGTCTCCCGAGAGCCGAGAGAGGGTAGGCCCAGACGCGCGGCAGACGCAGGGAGAGAGCAAGAGGCGAAGGAGACCGGACGCGGGGAACGAGGACAAGAAGACGACAGAGAGAGAGCAGCGCAAGACGAAGGAACCGGCTGAGAAGATAGCGGCCACAAAAGATCAGGAGTCGAAGAGAGAGGCGACGAAGAGTCGAGTTCCGAATAAGAGGCGGAGCCACAAAACGGGAGATGAGGCGCAGCGACGTGAAAGGCCGACGGGAGATCCGGAGAGAACGAGATAAGATGAGATGACGAGGTAATGTGGGAAGGAGAACAGCTTGGAGAGGGAGAGGCGGAACAATAGGAGGCAGGATCAATGCTGGCTGAAGGTGAGCACGAAGATGAGGACGCGGGGAAAGATGCAGAAGCGTCTACAGAGAGGTTGGAGGACCACAGCACGGTTGTGGAGGAAGGGCAGGTTGGCAACAGCTGAGACGAGGCAGCAGAGACAGACGCTGCGGACGGAGACGAAGACGCGCCGCACGACAAAGGCGAGCAAGACAGTGACGAGGCGGAAGCGAACGAAGAAGATGCGAGAGAGCAGGACGCGTATGGCGAGAAGGCCTCCGAAGGAATCTTCTGGGCAGCAGACTGCAGACCTACATCATGTCCTGACATGTCACGGGAAAGAAAATCCAACGGGGACGAGGGAGACAACACGACCGACGGACAGTTTGCCGGGTTCATAATCACCAGACTTTTCGTTCGAGAGACTGGGGAAGCGGAAGGCGCATGCATCGACAACAGAATAGGACAGGAAGGGGAAGACCGCGGCGGCGAGCACGAATTCGACCGGGGAGGAGCTGAAACAGAAGCGGGGCGACGCGACACCCGAGAAGCGTCGTCGACGGGACGCGAAGACGCAGCGAACCCCAGATCTGAGTGCAGCTTTCGAGGGAAGCCTCCGGATGACGGGGACTCGAAAGGCCCGCTGAAACCCCCAGAAGCATCAGGACCGAAGGAGCATGACCGCGACAGAAGACCACATTGTGGAGGAGTCCAAGCATCTGATAGGTCCACCTCCCCTACTCGGGCGGAAGTCTTCTCATTGTCAGCTGCAGCTTTCGAGCTGTCTACCTTCTCGGCAGGTGCTGCGGGTCTCAGAGACTCGAGCGCGACCCCTGGGGGCGAGGACGAAGTGAGGGAGCGAGCCCCCAAAAACGGGGGACTCCGCGGCGAAAGAAAGTGAAGCAGAGAAGGTGAAGAAGCAATCGCTCGCGGGGGGGCTGCCTTGTGCAGAGACTGTTGAAGGAGAAGGCGGCTGGGGCGGCGCCAGGAACCACAGAGACTCGGCGAAGTTTGCGCTTGGCTGACCCACGAATCGTCGGGCTCTGGATTTGCTCCGTATAGGTCCACACAGTCCCCGCCTTCTTGTTCAGGACCGAGGTCGAAGAAGGTTGAGCCAAGGGGCGGTGGGGCCGAAGGCACGCTCGAAGAAAGGTCTTCTCTCTGCAGAAAAAGCAACAGAAAAGAATCACCCAGTTCCCTCCAAGTTCAGACGCCGAACGGGACAGAAACATGCGAAATTCGCTAGAACGCAAGAGAAGTCATTCGAGAAAGGAACAACAGCTCTCTCGAGTGTGTGGCTGTGCGTGAAAACTTACCCAAGTGACACATTCAAATCTTCCGCGGCAGTCATGGGGCCTACCTGTCCACCTCCGCCTATACTCTTCCTTCTTTTTTCTCTCACCTTAAGTTCGCGGCTGAAGCCGAATACAGCGCCAGCGTCAGATTCGGTGACTCGGTCGTGGGGTGCTTTGTATCCGAGCAGGGGGGAGTCTGTCGTGTCGTCGTCCAGGCGATATTCCCCCTCTCTCTTCGCTTCTGCCCTATCGCATCTCGCCTGAGTCCCTTGGTCTCTACCCCGGCGCTGACGACCCCAGCATACGGGCCTTTCGGATGTTTTTGCGAAGAATCCGCGGTCGAGTCGAGTGGCTGGAGATACCAGAGACGGGGAGCCCAAGCCCGGGGTGACGCCTGCCAAGGAGTGCACGCGTATAGCCTTGCCTTCAGACAAGTCTCCAGTGCTGGGTGGTCTCTGGCGTCTATCAGAAGAAACAGCGCCCATGCCAGAGCCTCGAGTTTCGTGACCGTCTTCGTCGCCCTCCCTGGTCGTGTCTGACTTTCCTTCCGCCTTTCTCGGCGACTTGTTTGCGCCAGGAAACTTCCAAGAAGCAACAGTTCGAAGAGGCGACGAGAGAAACGATGAAGAAACGGAGGCTCGGGAGACCAGCGACGCGTCTCCAGGCTTCGAAGATGCCCCTGAAGAAGAGATAGGGGAGTGCCCTGGGGCTGGAGCGCCTGCTAGCTCGAGAGAAGAGCGCTGTAGACGCAGGGACCGAAGGCCGCGAACGCCAGCGCCGTCAGTCGTTTCTGTTCGTGCCAGAGTCTCTCGCTGTCTCTGCAGTTCCCGAGACGTCTCCTGCTGCAGAAACGCTGCGAGAAGCGACGAGTGGCGTCTCGCGTCCGGGGCGAAGAAGGCCAGCGCGGCCGTGGCCGCCGACCTGGGACAGGTGCGCTCTTTGAAGTCCTTCGGGGCTGTGGGCTCTTGAAAGCCTTCTGCGCCGGAACCCTTTCCTGCATCGGGCGTCCTCTCGCAACTCGGAGTGTCGAGTTGGCACAGCGAAGGTCGCTGAAACCTCCTTCCAGAGATGCTCGGCGCGGACAGCGGGGCGAGGAGCGCCTTGGTCGACGGAGCCTCAGGGGGCGAAGCGGGGGCCTTGACAAGAGACGGAAAGAAGGGTGAGCTGGAAAACGGGCCTTGTTGAGGTAAGAAGCGGTCGAATCCTTTCTTGCCTCTGAGGAAGAAGCGCCGTCTGAACGCAGAGGGCAGGAGTGTGGGATCGCTCTGCCACGGGGACTCCCTCTCTTGAGCGGGATCCGGGGCCAGCCGGCCGGAAAAGTCACAAACTTCCCCCTCTACTTTCCAAGGGCGCTTCTGTGCGTTTCCAGGATTCTCATCGGACGCACCGCAGCCAGTAGCCTCGGTGTCGCAGCGCAAAGGCATGTCCACGACAGGATCAGCGCCTTCGAAGAGAAGGGCAGAGACTGGGTGAGGCGCGTGGAAAGGTGTGGAGTCTGCAGACGCAAAGGCGTCATCTGAAAACAGGTCTCCGTCTTCGACATCAGTCTGCAGTCCATCATAACTGTCTTCGCAGAAACAGAGTCGAGACGTCTCCGGTTCAAGCAGGGACGACGCTGCGAGTAAAGAGTCACACGAGCCTAGTCGTGCCCTGGACTTCGGAGATCCATCTGTC
This sequence comes from Toxoplasma gondii ME49, assembly GCF_000006565.2. NCBI lineage: Eukaryota > Apicomplexa > Conoidasida > Eucoccidiorida > Sarcocystidae > Toxoplasma > Toxoplasma gondii. The sequence goes on along the minus strand of NC_031479.1, from coordinate 882,213 downwards.
CCGACGAACTCTTCCTCGTCTTCCCCTTCATCATCCACTTCTCTTTCGTCACCTTCTTCCTCAGCCTCTCCCTCTTCGTCATCCCATGGCTCGTCTTGTGTCTCTGCAGTCGCGCCGCGCTCCGCGGGTCCCACCAGCAACTCGGCAGGGTGCACAGATTGGTCAGTGCTTGGCCAGTACCCCGCCTCAGACAGGCGCCTCTCCCTGTCATTTTCTTCTTTCCCCAGTCTCCGCCCTCTGCTTTCCTCCCGTCGTCCTCCCATGTCTCTGTGTTTCCCCCGATGGAGCAGCCCGGCCACCGAAACGGTTCGCGCCGGCATGGCTCGACACAGAAATTTTGAGTGCTTGTCTCCTATAAAGACGTTGGCTCCTTCTTTCGATAATGGCGAGTGGGACATACACATGGAGTCCCCAGCTGTCCAGCTGCTGCGACGACTGGCCTGTCGGTGACCGAGAAGACGACCCGGCTCTTGCCGACCTTCACAGCTCCCTTCAGAGCTGCTGCTTCTGCGCCTCGCGCCAGCGTCCCACTCCGAGACAGGCGATCCCGCAAAAGCCCCGTCCGTTGTTGCACGAGGAAATGCCAAAGTTTTTACGTCATTCAAAACGAAAACTGGGGGCGGCAACGAACCGGGCTTGCGCAGTCTGGGGAGTTTCTTCGAAAAACATGGATCTCCGGGAGTCCTCGTCTCGCCAGGACTCGGGGCACTACCGATCGCCCGGTTCAACGAGACCGTGGTCGGCCGCCAGGGGACGCGCTTTTTCAGCGTGGGTAGCAAGGGAGGATGGTCGCTCCTGATCGGAGACTGGTCAGCGCAGGAACTCAAGTTGCTGTCGGTTTTTCTGAGGCTGTCGCGAGGACCTGCAGCGTCGGCGAGCAAGAAGCTGTGGAGCGAGGGAGAAGAAGAAGCCCGAGTCTCGAGGGAGGCCATGTCCATCGCTCCTAGGGCTTTCGCAAGGTCGCTCGATCCTGCTTCCTCGGTGGACTCTTTCTTGCCTTGGATTACTCGAACGGCCCGGCGCCGGGACCCGAGACTCGCGAGGGACGGCAAAGAATTCTTCAACTCTCCCTCAATGCCAGCCTCACAGTCCTCGTCACTCTTTGCATGCGGCCCAGTGCCTAGACGATGCGATAGCAGCATTCGCGACCCAGACTTCCCGACGCCTTGGCACCCGGACCCTCGGCCCTGCACGGCCCTAGGAGACACCTGTCTCCGCCCCTGGTGCCGGACACCCGACACGGTGCGGTCGAGGCGGCCGCGGCCGCCTCCAGCCTTCGCAGACTTCCAGGAGCCCCCAGAGAGATGAGGAGAGGCATCCCCCAACGGCTGCTGATGCGCCCGAGACGCGAGGTGCGCCGCAGAGGCGGTCTCGACGGCACGTTGTCGCGTCTGGCTCGCGGCCTTCTTGGTGCGTAGATTGGAAGAGACTTTTCGGAAGAAAACTTGGAGCGGGACAAGAATGTCCCCGTAAAACGACTCCAGATTCATGCCAACATTGTGGTTCCCGTCCGCAAACCGAGCAACGCGAAGCGAAGGCGGCTGACGCGCCGCTTGCCACAGCCGCTTTGCATGCGCGACGGGGATCACATCATCCTGTGGAGAAAAGGGGAAGCAGCGCCCACTCAAGAAAGAAAAAAAGTTCTACGCAACCACACGCAGAGAGGCACAAAGCGCTACAGCAAAGGACTCATGCGTGCATGCGGGCAAGTACAGCAGGGAGGATGAAACGAACGAGTCGCGATGGTTCTCCTGAGAAAGAAGCTAAGCGAGGTACGGGATGGACAGAGCCAATGCGTAGGTGTGGGAGTAACCAAGAAGGTGACTAGAAGAAAAACCACTAGCAATGGGGACAGGGTGTGTAGAACAAAGCAGCGCGCAGAGGAAAAATGAAAGAAGCAAGGTCTGTGCGTACCTCCTTCCCGTGAATTATGCATAAGGGGACCGTGGGAATGCTGGCAATTGCTGCTTCGTTGTTCCAGTGATGATGCACCAAGACCTCTGTGAGAACCAGAGGCGCGTCTGCCCAGTCCGAGGCCACTGCCTGAAAGCGCAAAACGCACCGACGCCGAGAGGAAAGTCAAAGAGCGAAAAAAGAGAGCGCAGAAACACCGGAAGGGTCAAAAAAGTACAGCAGACAACCAGGCAAGAGAATGGAGACACGATGGCGGCGTAAGACTGCAACCCTCTGGAAACGAAGCACCCCAGGTTCGCAGTTCTACTCCGGGGCAAATCTGTCTCAAGTGTATCCTCATTTGCATTTGGAGAGTCAGTCTAAGCATGAAGGGCAGCGAATCGAGTCAGCGCGAATGGACTGATGTGGGAAACGTGGTTACGGAAGACACACAAAACGGGCGCGCGGCAAAGAGAGCAACACAACAAAAGAGACCCTCTTCAGCAGCGTGGTAGGAAAAAACACCGAAGTAAATGCAAAGCGGTCTTTTCGTCACAGCAGACCTTCTAAGTGGGTCGCCAGTTTCGCCTGCACGATTGTGCATCCGAAAATGCATCTTTCAATTTAAGATGAAAATCGGTAAACTTACTGCCAAAGAAACGTAAGGGGAGACAAGAACGAGGCCGCCAACTTGGACGTTGCACTGGGCCAGCTGAGAGGCGAGCCATGCAGCGGCTCCCGTCCCAATGGACCGGCCGCAGAGAATGATTCTCTCGATAGGGAACAAAAGCTTGTCCACAAGGAACTCGAACGCAATCCGCGCGCACAGGTCTATGCCTCGGCTGCTCTTATCGTAGTCCTCGAGAAGGCCGTACCCAGGATATTCGAAAATAAGAACGGTAACTCCGAGCTCATCGGCAACGATCTGCAGCCAGTCGCGCATCATGTTTGCGTCGCATGCGTTTCCGTGGAAGTAGAGGAGACAGAAGCCTTTGCCGTCCTTCCGTCTTCCTTCAGCGCCACCGCAGCTCGCCCCGCAGGCTGTCTGTCCAGCCCTGGCCGCGTGATCTAAGCCATGTGCATCGAAAGACCTTCCACTACACTCTTCGAAGAAAGTAGCACCTCGTCCACCGAGCGCCTGCGCGGCTTTAGGGCTGGAGGGAGCGGTCTCGTGTGAAACACTGGACCGTGGAAAAACAAAGTCAGGCAGCGAAGACGCGCTGCTTGCCTCTATCTCGGCCCCGGAATGATCGGAACTGGCGCTCGACCTGCCGAGGAGAGCCTCGGCTCCAACAGCGCCCTCCTCGCCAGCTGCATGTGAAGCGCCTTTCTTCCCGCGTGAAGGCTGGCCAGCGGCGGCCGAGCCAGAGTTTCCAGTGTCTGGGGTATCGCTTCCTGAGTCTTTCTGCCGTGCGGGTGCCAGAACAGAGCGGGAAATAGGAGGTCGCGAAACAGAGGTTTCCACGGAAATCTGTGTGGAGACACAAGGGGAAGAGCAGGGGCGGGGTGTCGAGGGAGTGGAAGCCCAAGGAGCTGCACAGACGCCAGGAGACAGGTGAGAGCGGGAGGGGAAGCCTCCAGAGAGCAAGGAACCGGCGAAAGGCGCGGATCCGCGCCGTGTCGGAGTAAGCCGCGGTCGAATGAGAAACGCTGGAACCTCCCGAGAAGGGATGTACTTGGATCGAAGCAACAAAAGGCCGGGTGTGTCCAAGCCGTAGGAAGAAGGGGGTGCAGGGAAAACAAGGGTGGAATCCACGAGGGGATTGCTGTAACTCGTCCCCATGATTGCCGACAACAAAAAAGCGATCTACGCAGCGGGAAAAACAGGCAACCACGACAGACTGCAGTGAGGCGAAACAGGCTATATTCAGATGGCACGCATTGTTTCAAGAGTCAAGGTCGTGCAAGGGAGACGAACAAGCCGCAAAAGAAAAAGCCGTTACGCCTTTATGCGCAACGGGTGTAGAAACTCTCTCACAATTGTCGCTGTCAAACCGTCGATTGTTGAAGGAGTGAAGCGATGACGGCCGTCCTAAGAAAACCGCTTCGAACGTCCCGCACGAAAAGAACAAGCTTGCGCGAGATATGGATGGTACTGATGAAGTGGAAAACGAAGCTCAAGGCGGTCGCGAAAAGAGTGCGAAAGTTGCTAATAAAACTCGAGAAAAGATTTTCGTTCTTTCCCTCTTAGAAGAAGGAAGCATTGACCCGCTTGCAAGGATCATCCTTGCCGTAGCGACACACGAGTTCGAAACTGAATGCACAAGGCAGAGTCGGCATCTAGTGGCAGAAAAGGGGGAAACGTGGAAAAGGGAAGAAGGAAAATCTAGAAAAGGGAAAAAACGAAGCCACACGATTTTTGGGAGAGAGGGTGTAGCGACGCAGATCGCGTTTATCGGGTCTTCATTGTCGCTGGGAAAGCTGCACGGTACGAGGGAAAAGTGGACAGTGACGGCTTCCATCCGTTTCAAAAGGGAGAAATTTACCGGCAAGATGTGGATGTTTTTCAAAAACGCAGGAAACTATGGGGAATATTATGCCACTTGTCGCCCTTTCTAACTAAAATTTTGCGTTTTTCATTAAGGAAAGATAGTGTTGGTAGGTGGGCAACAAGGACCTGGACGGGCCATCCACAAGTCCAGCATCCAAAGTCGTCGTGGCTTTTCCGTTCATTTCTCACTACCGAAAAAAGTTCATTTCATGAAGAAAGCTTCGAGAAGGCGAGGAGAAATGATTGGCGGGGCAATACCACACAAGAGTGCATTAGAATCCTGAGAGGTTGATACCACCTCTCCCAAAGGCGGGTAGCTATGCAGCAAGCGAAGAGGGGGGAGGAGAGTCCCGTTGCGGGAGGTCGTTTGTACCGGAGAGGGCAATGCGTGGTTGCAAGACGGCGAAATCGGAAGTTATAGGCGTGGACGAAAACCCCGGCCTGAAACGCCAACTGAAAGAGTGCAAAGGAGCGCAAAGAAGAGTATGAAAGAGCAAACGACGCATCTATGTTACACAAGCTGCGGCTAACGAGATCCAAACCTCTTGCACATACACAGCATTCAACCAGACCCTGGAATCCAAGACACTTCCTCGTGCGGCGTTTAGCAGAACCACCCGCCACGGGCATCAGACGCTAAGCCCACAAGAACAACGTCGGCGTAGCTATTCCTTGGTCAGTTTTAGACACATAAAGGACGAAATAGTATTGGCCCATACGGATGGGTACAACGTGTTTCGCGCTCATTACCAACAGTTTTGATTTCTCATTCGGGACAGGCGACCCACAACGGGATAACCCAGGGGGTGAGAACTCGGGGTAGGGCTGCTTCGCAGCTGTTTCCTCTTGTCTGGCCGTGGTGCTATCGCACCCGTGCCCAGTCCGGGGTTTCCATGTCCTTTGCCAAAGCGAAAATCTCGTCATCTCTCTCTGCTAAAGTCTGGATTTAGCATGTCTTATGGTTTCCGCAGACCTGGTTTCCGGGAAAGCCGGTGAGGAGTTCCGTTGTTCCCTTCCTGAGGGAACCAACTCAAGCCTCTCCATGCAGAGGTCCTGTCTACGCAATCGGGAAACACACTTGACGAACGGTAACACCCTGTTGACATGACCCGGATTTCGCTTGCCACTTCGGACAGTTTTCCTTTTTTTCTCTGCGTGTCTCGTTTTCCTGGCCTGGAGTTGTCTGCATTTACCACCGTCACTGCCAAACCCGCTGAAACCTCTGTGTATGAGAAATACAAAGGTAGGTCCAAGTCGAGACTCAAGTGCAGGCTAGAAATCCAATTGGCTGGTAGCCGTACCAGTTGGGAGGGTAGGAAGACACCGGGCGAGGGCTGCGTAGCAATTACCTAGCTAATGGTCTTCTACTTGGAAAGGCAGTATCGTCGAATTAAATAGCGGAGGAACTTCTCGTTCACCAGCTGGTGAGGATAAAGCACACCACGGGTGTCATGTAGCAAAAACACCAGCCACCACTTCAAGATAACGAGACCGATGGCTGTCAAGCCAAAGGGCATGTGAAACACGCTGAAACATCTAGTCTGCGATGAAACATCACCTCCCGGATTCGTGAGGTGAGCTAAGGCACCTCTTCAATTTTCTCAGAAGCGACAGGCTTCATGCGAGCCATGTTCCCCTGCCAGTGGACATCTGGTCTAGAGAGCTTACCAGCACCCAACCTCGCGAAAGCAGAGCCGTGTCTTAAAACGAATTAAAGCACCGTGAAGAGGTTCTGGAGCAGGCGGTCCACGAAAGAAACGCAACGAAAAGAGTGCTTTCATTCCCACGAGCGCACATGCTTTTTCCCTTCTTCACACTGTTCTTGCCTTACAGTGAAGTGCAGGACTGGTCTTTAGCCGGATAGCTTTCGGTTTGTTGATAAAGACTGTCCTTCTCTTGGTCATTGTCAGATACAGCCGAGCTCTTTGTTCAGGTAGTCGAAGAAGCAGATCAGCTGTGCCTACGTCGGGGGCTACACGTAGAAACGCATCCACCGACTTTGTCATACCCAGTTGCTGTGTTTGAAAGATACATTCAAATAATCATAACGAAGTCGCTGCAACGAACGCGGTGTGGCCAGATGATTCTGTGCACAACATTTTCCAACGATCAGATTTAGAGACTTCAAAAGAGGCCATACATAAACCTGAGAATTGTTAAACGAGTTGGAGCAGAATGGGAAAAACACGGCTGCGAGGAGCCACAAGCTGCATTTGTGTGCAGCCGTATCGAAAGCTACTCAGAATGCTGTGGTAGTGAAGGGTTTGCGTCACAGTGCAACGGTTTTGGTAATCCGTCTCCTTCGTTATCTCTCGCTCACTCCATTCATAGTGTACAAGAAGCCATTCCGTCCAGTAGGACCGTTTACGTCGAGCCAGTCGTCAGGTTGTGGCACCCTTCTAGTTTTTTTCCGCCTCACAGCACGCTGCGGCATTCGCATTTCAGAGTCTATCTCCCCGAAGCTCAGTTAAGACAGAAAAAACGGATGGTCATTGCCCAGGAAATACCATCCGCCAGTACATTTCCGCCGTTGCGTCAAAATGCGAAAAGGCCGAGATGATTGCCGCTTCGCATTACTGACGGCTTGTTTGAATCTCGACGGCGTGTGTGGCCGTGTAACAGAAACCCAGCTGCGTACTGCCGCGAATAGTGCACATCGACTGAAGCAACTGCAATGCATATAGCTTACGTGTATTCGGAGAAAATTTGACTCGAGGCTCTTGTGTCTAGGAAAGACGCGCTTTTCATGACTTCGGGGAGGGCAGCGGGGACTCATCGTCCAGAGTTTCTGTACAGTGTGAAAGTTGTCAAAACTCTGTTGGACATGGTTACCTTCAGGTGTCTTCCTGGCTGGTACACTGTACAATTGCTTTCAAGAGCCACACGATAATGTGGCCTCGAAAGAGAGCAGTGAAAATCCGGTTGAATAAATCTACCAATGCTAACTCTTGGCCACGGAGCAGCAGATTCGGCGTCCCTTGAATCATGAACAGGATCTGATCTTGAGCAAGTCGACAGCCACTGAAGATCATGTGTAAGCTCGTTTTGTTCCCAGGAACGGCGACTACACAATTTGTCTTTGCCTCCGCATTCTGTAGCTCGTTCTGACTCTCCTACGTGGGAGAGAAGCCGGGGTTTTTCTGCGAAAAGCGATCCTCCCTGATTTGCTGTGCGCGAATTTTTGTTAGTTGTACCGCGGTTAGATGGTCCGTTTGTCGTCTTGCGGGTGGCCAGTAGAAAGCAGACCTGGAGATCCTTTCCCACGAAGCGAACTCCCTTCGTTGCGTGGACGTTTCTTTTCTACATTTTTCACTGTTTCTTGGCCGTCTTCGCTGCTGGCGTTCCTTGAGGGCACGAGAACGAGTGGGGTCCGAGAAAAAGGTCACTTCGTGTCAGAAGCTTTTCTATCGCTGGGGCCGGGGGCGGCAATTCAAGGAAAACACAGAAATCAGCTGCGAAGTCGCCTTTCTCTTTCTTCGATTCGTAGCTTCGTGAGAAACTCCTGTTCCTGCTTCATGTGACGACAGTGAAGCCGTTTTGGCACGGGAACTTCCAGTTAGCGTGTTTGCTGGACATCTCCCAGTTCCGAATGAGCGTTGCTGCAACGCAACCTGCCTGTCAGTACCGCGAAAGGCATTTTATGAGTGCATCCGAAACGACTGCATTATTTGATGAGCGATTTTTCTTTGTTGGAGGCCATGGACGCTAGGTTTCCGAAGAATTCTCTGCTGGTAAAATGTCCCTCTTCCGCTGGTGCTTGACAAGTCGAGTGTCCAGCGCTCGTCCTGGCGGGGAAGCGGCAACGCGCCAGCGCGGAAAGTACGCCGATGACTCGTGTGAGACGTAGAGAGGAATCGACACCTTCTCTCCGCTCTCCTGATCACTTTCTGAAACTGTAATAGAGAGAAATCGATTCGTAAGCGGTTATGGAGTGCTCCTACAGACATCCTTATCCCGGGAGGCTCCGGGCGGCGGAGACAACGCAATGAGCTCTCAAGCTCTAAGGTCACCTGCCTCTAGTTCTTTTCGCACTTTTGAGGAAGAAAGTATTCTTCGCCACTCTTTTTTATAGCAAAGATCTGCAACCATCTGCAGGTCAATTTCTTCTTTGTGAAATACCCCATGCTCATCTACCTTGTCTGCTTGCTGGCGGTCGCGAGCGACAAACTCAAAGGGTGGCCTTTGTTGAGCCTCCTATGCCCAAGCACCAGTGCACTCTGTGTCAAACCATTTTCAACCTGTGGGGAGCGACAAGATACAGCAGTCATAAACAACGTGATTGTCTGTGTCTCATCGCTAGTGTCCAGAATTCACGATCCTAGGTACTAGAATGTCAGAAATCAGAAAGAACGCGATTGCCTCTCATAACTGGAGTCAAACATTCAGGATCCTAGGTACTATAACGTCGAAAAAGTAGTAAGGAACTTGGATGTCTATATTCCATAACTAACATTCAGGATCCAAGGTGCTTGAAGATCTCTGAATATTCCTCTTGCGTCTATCACGTCTGACTCGCGGTGTTACCTCCATTTTCTGACACATCAGCTGCATGTCCCTCCGTGGTGCCGCCGTTCTGTCAAAGAGAGGCCAGAGGCGCATCTGCTAATTGCACTGGTTTCGGTGTAGTATCTCAAACTCTGTCTCTGTGTTTTTGTCAAGCGGATCGTATACTCCCAATCTGTGATTCAGCACGAGTATCAACGATGGCCAACCATCAGGACCCTTTTTTCTCACCCACTCCATCTGCCGTATTTTGAGGCCTCTGCTTTTCATTGAGAATTCCTGTCCAATCACGTTCCCCCGTTGTTCCATCTTCCGTCCCACGCAGTTTCTCTATCATGGAATGCTTCCCGTCGTTTTCTTCGCCTGCTCCCGACCCTCTTGCGTTTCTTCAGAAAAGGGTGAAGAAACGTGAGAGTGGAGCGGCGACGTACTTTGCACTTTTACCTCCGCGTCTGGATGCAGACAACCTTCTTCCCACTTGTCAGCGCTTCAAATTGCCGCGACGAACTCGCAGATTTTCAGGAGCACCTCAACAGGAAGGTCAGGCTACCGGCTTTTGTTCTCGCGGTGGAGCGACAGGAAACTCACAAGTCGATTCCTCTGTCTGCAAATCGGGATCGGCAACTGACTCGCACTGGGCTTGCGGGCAGACAAATGGACTGTGTTTGAGCAGGCTGCAAAACTCGTGGAGTAATGTCGAGGGAAATCCAGTCTACACGCCTCGTCTTCAACCTCTTCCGTCAATGTATCCACCACCAGAAGATGTTTGGGCAAAGTGGCGCTCGGAAAGGGAAAACGCACTTATACAGAAAAGATCTGCATGCTCAGGCCATACAGCTACGGTGTGTCAAAAGTATCTTGTGGAGCCGACCCGCGGTGTACAGACACCCAAGCCACAAGACCCACGAGGCCACTTGACGTTTCTTCCCGCGAAGGGTGCTCCACCATTTCGCAATTTTCCCTTCGACGAATCAAATGTCAATAACCCAGCATGTGAGACTCACTTCCACGAGCATTCAACTCGCGCTTTCGGAGATACCGAGGAACTCTGCAGACCTCGTCGGGGCCATCGGATGGCGAGGGAGTTCTCTCGGAAATGGCTAGAGAATGGACTGTCTGTGAGATTATCATCCCTTGGCAAACAATTGTGTCGACGTTCCGTGGGATGCGGGGTGGAGGCGGGTCGTCCAGTGGAAGGAGAGTCTTCTTCTGATGGCAACTCCTCTCTGCTTACTGGGAAGTGTCGGGAGCTGTCAGAGAGCACTGGGCAGGACCCATCGGAGATGTTTACGCATACATCCGCTCTTACTTCTTCGTCGTCTGGCCTGTCTTACGCGGAAGACCCGCCTGTCGCTCGTCAGTCTCTGCCTCCTCCACACCCACCCCAGTCAAACGAGAGAGCAGAGGCCTTGCTGGCTTTGTCCAGGACCAACGGAAGAGTTTTCTCTGATTTTCCTGTCTCCAGCCCGTCCGTTCTTGCCCCTTGTGGCGCGCATGCACGCGAAAAGCCTTTCAGAGACAAAGCCTTTTGGGCCGCCGCTGGCTCTGTCTCCTGTCCTGGGTGGAACGCCTGTTCAGCGCGCGTGTCTTCGTTTCTCACGAATCCAAGAACCGCTGTCTCCGCACACGTAGAACGATTTCAGGCTCTCGCCGAGAACGATGTTTCATTGTTTTCAGATCATGAAGGAGAGAATCACAGACCACCTTCTTCAGCAGCGAGAATCCGAACAGCAACGATCTGGGAAGCACACAAACAACGTGCCCTTCTCACTCGGCAAAAAGTGGAACCTCTCCAGTTCTCGCTGAAAAAAGATTCAGGCGAAGTGACACGGGTTTCGACTTCATGTGGGGAGAGCCACCAGCCTGCGCTCGAAAGGTTCCTGCCAAACGGAGAAGCGACCCAGCCGCCGAAGGCCTTGAAGGTCGATCGTCGAGATCGCAACGTGTTGGAGTCTCTCGCATCGTGGTATAAAATGAGATATGAGAAAATGGAAGTTCACGAACCTTTTTATTCGAGCCACAGAGCATCAGAGTTCGCTAATCGGGACGCAGAAGACGCTGAATCTGAAAGAGAAGAAAACAATTTTCTCCCTCAGACTTGGGCGGACTTCGTCCGAGAGCCTACGCCCTCTCACTCGCCCTGTAGGGTTACGGAAGCAAGTAAGCAGGATAAAGACGAAACCCGCCTAACAGAAAAGAACTGCATTGTCATCCGAGGAAGAAAGCCTCGAACTCATATGACAGACAGAAGGGATATTTCAATGCATTGCTTCCCGAGTGTCCACGCTGGTATCTTCTGTCTTCTCATCCCGTTCATGTTTCTCCTCGCTGTCCTGTGGGAACAGGACATTCTCCAGAATCGACGAGTTCACGACAGCGGTTGTCAGGCCGACATTTTTATTTGTCCGTTTCGTCTTCACTGGATTTTCGTTTTCTCTCAGGTGTAGGACACTCCGCTTTCCGACCACCAGCCTCGCCGCGCAGCTCTGCGCTGAAGCGCACTGAGGCTGAGGCGCGTTCCCGCGCGTTTCTCCCCTCTTCTCGCAGAATTCGAAACGGCGGAGAAGCACGAGGTGCAGACAAGGGAGAAGGAGACACGCCAGAGGGAATGCGTGGAGAGTCTGTTGAGGTCGGAGCGTCTTCTGCTTTCAGAGGTCTAAGCCGAGAGGCGGCACACGACCCTGTGGCCTATGAGAAGCAACAGACGAAAGTGAGAGGAAAAAGAGAAGAAACGGGCTTCCCAGTTGACGAGCGACAGGACAACGGTGGGCGCAGAAGTCGGCACAAAGACAACCGTGGGTCGTCTGTGACTCCGCCTTCATCGCGATCTGTTTCTGAATCGCGTTCTGCCTGGCGACGACGGAGGCGAACCTTAAGACACTCTCTTCAGCAGCAAAGAGAAACCTGTATAGCAGAGGACAGCATAATCATCGAACTGGGGGAGAAGATCTCACTTCCAGAGTTGCAGCGTGTTATGGAAAAAGTACAGAGAAAAGCCGGGGAACTGGGGAGACGATATCAGGACGCGACGGTAAGGAGGGAGCAGTGAAAGAAGAAAGGGAGAAAAGATAGGAGAAGGAGAAGAAGGGATGAGGGAGGGGAAGGAAGAAGAAACGAGAGAAGAAGATGGAACGGATGAGAAAAGAAAAGGGATAAGAGGTGGGGAAGAAAAAGAAGAAATGAGAGAAGGAATGGAAGGAGAGTGAGAGAGGGTGGGATAGAAACGAGGGTCAACGAACAAGAGAGAAGGTAGAGAAAGGAAATCCGACACAGGTGCATATTTAATCTGGGCGTACACAGCTGTATAACAGGCGACAACGGTCGCATCTTCCAGAGATTGTCCAAGAGACATGAGTCACCACAAAAGCAAGCGACTGCTCTCTGTGACAATACCAGTAGACAAGCCAGTGGAGTACACGAATCCTCGTCGTGGGCCGCTTGAAATTCCTGAAGTGTCTGCACTTTCTGTCTCCTCTAGCCTGACTTCCTGCTCGTCACTGAGTTCCTTCTCTCTGTAATTTTTGCTGATCAGGTTCTCGACAGGTTTGCACTGTCAGCGGAGAACTGTGGCATTTCCCTGTATCGCGACAGTCCTCATTCTCACCTGGTCCCCGGTTACTGGAGACAGAAGGCAGGAGACACTCCAGCCTCTCAGTCACCCCACTGTCGCGCTGCTGCTTCACCTTCCCCTGTACATCTCCAGCTGTATGGGTGCGTTTCCCCTCGACCCCCCTCTTCCTGTGTCGTTCTTTCTTCTTCTACCTGTCTCACACCCCGGTCAGTGAGTGCTCCTCCCACCGCGAGTTCTTTTCGATACGCGTCTTTCCTTCATTCCACTGCTGCTATGTCGCCTCTTACTCAACACTCGCTCCCCCTGGCATTCGCGAAGCCTCGCCTGTCCTCCCCGCCCGTCAACGCGCCTTATCGCTGGCGTCCAGGTTCTTCGGTGCATGCGCCATCTGTCCAGAAACGCAGGCTGCTGGCGTATGTCGGCCCCGTGACGTTTTCCTCGCCTTGGAAGTCTCACTTTGAGAAGAAAAGTGGCTCGGGAATCGAGGAGAAGAAGATCGAAAAACCAGTCACAGGACAGGGGGCGGTGCAGCTAGACCACTTCTTTCGTCTTCGGTCTCTCCGCCTTCCTGTCGATACAGCTGAACAAATCCTCAGGTCTCCAGAGGAGACATGCGACTCGTGGGCGTCTCTGAGCATGCATATACCTCTCTGCCTGCACTCGAATCCTAAAGATATCTTTATACGCTCAAAAAAAAGATGGCGAACGAGTCTTGCTCAAGGGGACATGAATGGAAACAGAGAGGTGAGAGGAGCCGCGTTACATGGGTGCCCCAACGCGTATAAAGCATAGGATCTGCGTCTCTCGAGCAACAAATCGCCACGTACATTACGTATAGTGGTATCCAGCGTATATTTGAAAAACCGTCACGTATATACAAGTTGTACCATTCTCATGCCAATCGGGAGACAAGGGGAGACAAAGTCCGAGAGAACACAGAGAGAGGGTGACATCGCTGCTTCTGCATGTGGGCCTGGGGGTACAGGTTAAGGCCAACATCGATGAGGTGAGATAGAACGGAGAGGCCGGAGCGGGTGGAAGAACACGTGTTCTGGTTGTGCAAACCTATTTGTGCATGTTTCTTTGTATTTGCATGTGGCGATGCTTACACGGACATCTGAAAAGCAATTTGGTGACGTAGAGTGCGATTTGGACAGTGTCTGCAGGTGGGAAGAGGGTGGAAGAAGGTACGTGCAATTGTCAGGCAAGAGTGTGTTAGAACGTATCAATTGCGAGTGTTCTGCCTGCTTGTGGGACAGGAGATTCATAAGTTTCGCAATGGAATCAGAGTTGAGAAAGGCGAAGAGTCGCATGCAGAAGAGAACCTGGTCCACCGACACCAGCCGAACGAAAAGGTGTACAGGGTGAGAATAGAGCCCGAGGACAGCGACGAAGACAGGACTCGAATGGAGTTGAACCTCAGGAGTTTTTCGCACGCGCTGAGAGAGCTCGCGGGAGAGCTTCCGTCTCCAAAGACATCTGTGAGTCGCGGCGAGAAGCCGCACGCAGAAAAGGGGGGTCAAGAGGAAGAAGACGAGCAGAGGGAATCGAGCTCTGCGACTCGGAACGAGGCTGTAGCGGGACGGAAGGACTATTCAGACGAAGCAAACAGCGCATGTGATGGCCCAAACAGCAAAGCGCTGCTGCGTATCAAGCCGACAAGTCATATGAGGCCCGAGACGCAGACTCGCACCTCGCAAGAGTCATGGATCCTTCGCTATGGCTTCCGCGGGGCAATGAGCCTCGACCAAACGCGACAGAACCATTTTCATCACCTTGTCGAGCCAGTGAGGACGGAGCAAAGGGGACATTCTTGGCGACAGAGAGTCGCAGTGGCCTCTCCCTTGTCCGGAGCGCGTCGACTGGAGGTTTCGGGAATTTTGGGCGCGCTCCGGAGTCCCTGCGCGTTCGAGGGGCGACTGTCTCCGAACACGGAGGTGTCTTCGCGGTCGTCGCCGTGCCGCACATGCCTGGAGGGGACAAAGCAAGACCGCTCAGGCAGGGCAATGGGGACACAGTTGGCCACGAGTACACGAACAGAGTCGTTTCGTCGAAGAGCAGAAAGTAGACGAGACAAAAGAGAAGACGAGGAGACATGCGGAGAGAGGGAAGAAACGGATGCCTGGGTTGAAAACGAGAAGGATAAAGGGAAGATGCGGGGATTTGGTGCGGGGGACAACCGAGATCAGGGACGGCAGAATCTAGCCGGCTCAGGTGAAGAAGAAGGAACTGGTGGAGAGGAAACGCGAAGAGATCGAAGAAGGGATGTGTCGATCTGTCGTTCCAACGCAAGTCATGCCAAAACTTATCTCCAGGCGACGAGTGATTTTTTGTTGCTTTCTTCTTACGAGTCACTGTCGTCTTGTCTGTCAACCTTCGACTGCGCTCCAAGCACAGCAGGAGACATAGGCGCACAGACACCAGGGAAAAACAGAGTGACAAGCAGAGGAGATGGAGGGGCCGCCGTTCTCGACAGCTTAGACTGGCCTGTTGGCAGTGAGGAGGTTGCATGCACCAGAGGCGATGGAAGACAGAGGAAAGAAGGAACAGAAAACAAAAGCAGAGGAGAGCCTGGCGAGAGGGAAGGGGATGAGGCGGAAGGTGACGGAGAGAGCATGTCTGTGTTACTCGGTGAGCGACAGAGACATTGTGCATCTGAGAGGAGTGACGCGAGTGCTTCACCGGAAAAGAAACGCAGACTGCTGCCCCTTCCTGCTTTTCTGAGGTGAAAGAAATTCAGAGAGTCAAAGGGCAGGGGTTTCCATCATTTCTACACAGAAACGACGAAAAAGAGAGATGAGAATGGATTAGATGAGAGGCAAAGTGCAAGGGGGTGTAGCCAGCAAAGTCTGCAGATAAGAGACAGGTGGAGAGGAGTTGGAGCTGTGCGTGGAGAGCAGCACAGGAGGGTCGTAAGTGCGACGACATTATGGAGGGGGACAATGGTATAACGGGGGGACAGGTTAAGAGTGGGGTGACAAAGGGTCTTGAAAAAATGTGGTGGCGTATGCCGTGTGGATAGATGCCTAGGAGGAAGCATCAACAGAGGCACGATTTAGCGACCACAAACGCTGGTCAAGATTTCAAACCGTAAACACGTTTTCGGGGTTTCTTTCAGAGAGACAGGGTCTCTTGGGTTTGAGTGTACCGGGAGAGACGAACCACAGGATAGTGGGGGCGGTAGGAGCGAAGAAAAAGGCAGTTCGAGGAGACGACGGAGAGGGGGGAGCCAGAAAAAGGAGAAGAGAATGAGAGCTGGGGAGATATGAGGAGACTGTGAACACACTGCACTTGCGAACTCCCAGAAAACGGTGGCTTGTCTCTGAGTTGTGTGTAAGTCACTTTCTCTGTGTTTACCAGGGTCGCCGCATTCATCCCTTTTTGCTGTCCCTCCGTTTCGTCAGCCTGCAAAGTTTCTTCGCCTTCTTTTTTGTCACTGTTCGTCTGAAGGTGTATTTTTTCGATGTTCTAAGCACACGGTTTTTTCATGGCTGCCGCTTGGCAGTCTCGTATCTGCAGACGGGAATTCCTGAAGCGATTTAAAACGAACTGTGCTGAGAAAGCACCAGTAGGCGATGCAAAAATCACAAAGGGCGATGAGTGTCACAGAAAAAAAGGATTAGATGGACGTAGCAACCCGCATGCATGTGCGTTGATTGCAAGTCTCTTTCGAAGGGGTATCAGTGCAGTCAGGTGTCTAGTGACAGCGAATACAGCAAGAATCACTCATTGTATTCCGTACGACAAGTGTGGCATATTGCGTGCAAGTGCGGAATTCTGGAGGGAAGTCGTGAGACGAATGGCTACTTACCCTATTTTCTTTGTCACTGGCAATGTGCGCTCTCGTGAAGGAGTATCGGCATGTCATCTCATGCCTTGGGGGCCCAACGAAGCTTTATGTGAAATGAGTTAGTACCGTCGTACTGAGAGTGATACTATCTGAGACAAGATTATTTCTAAGCTTTTCTGTGGAGTAGATACTACGAATTCAGACAGGGGAACGGTCGGAACCAATTGACTATGGTGCGCGTTCATTAAAAGCGTCTCTGAACATGCTAAAGCATCGGTATTGCAGACATGGTTTCGAGGTGCCTCGAACTGCGACAGAGGGAGAGAGATTCTCAATTTCATTTGCCTTCAAGGTTCATAGAAAAGTGTCTTGGAGTCGAACCACCGTCATTGGGCAGCACTCCCAATAAAAAACAAAGGTGCACTTCACAAAGACAAAGAAATTTGGTTGCATCGTATTGCAAAAAGACAGACAAATGACATTTTAAACCGCGCTGCCAACGCTTTTCGGAGAGGCTTCTTTGGTCAAACTCATCAGAGTGCAAGTCTCTGGTCGACGCCAGACCGAAACAGCACCGGGAGCGTCGTTTTCTCGCAAGACGGAGAAAACGACCGATGCGAAGGAAGCTCCAAGTTCAAAATCGCCAGACAGTAAGGGTCACTGCAGGCGTTCACAGTTTAAAGAACAACCGCAGTGCTGTTCGTTCTCCAGAAATCCCACTGTTCCTGGCAGACACTCCATGCACGGGTGACACGCGAGAGGGCCACGACGACGGCGCTTGTTTCTCTTGAAAATGTCGGTAACGAGTCAGTCTGACCGAGACGGGAGGGCTAAGCACGTTAAAGCGAGCAAGGGCAACGAAAAGATGCAGGGAAGCTGTGGAGAATGGGCGCCTGCGATACTGCCTGGTGCACAAAGAAGTCCAACTGCGCCAGTAGGGGCGCGAGCTACACTGTCACTGCAATCTCAAGAACAGAAAATGAAGACGATAAACTGCGAGGATAAGCCCCGCTGTTCCTGTCTTCAAGACCAGTCCCCAGAGACCGAAACATCGACGAAACTCCCCCCAGGATCTACACCACTAGTGGACAGCAAGACAGGGATCCTCAAAGGCGCTTACGGAACGAAAGTGTCCCGACGATAAGAGAAACGAAACGAAAGCAACTGTACGTTGATCTAACAAAGAGCAACCGGGTACAGCAGTTCGATTCATCCCTATCTGTCTCCCTCGCTTGGTCTCTGAAAAGTTCTCTAGAAAACGACCGACTTCACATTTCGTCCTGACGCAAATGCGAGAGTCGCTCACCTGTCGGGGTTGACAAGACCTATGTCGATGTGGGATGGAACAGACAAGCTTGCAAAATGTATTAATAAAAAGGCATGGGCAAGATTACACATGCGCAATATAGTGCATTTCCCCCATGAAACGCGATGACTCGCGTTGGACGTTCGTAAACGAGAGGCTCCATTCGCGAGCAAAAAGATACTACATGAACGATTGTACGGCGAATGCCTCCCTTAGCATAGACTACAGGACCTTCCAACCGTGGAAATGAGAAACAGAAAACTACATCCAGATTGACGCCTGCCAAACATCCTGAGGCAACGGTCTCTTCACGGTGTTCCGCTTCACGAAAGAATCGAGAGGTGATGGTCTTCATTAACCCGGAAACTCGCAGGCATTCCTACTCGAGAATTATTTCAACAAAAGCTACAGTGAGAAGGAACGTTATTCACCACCAAAAAAGTCAAGACACGCACCAAATGACAGTAGAACGGAAGTAGCCTTTGACAGGCCTTGGCTGTACGGGCAATGTAGTAGTCGGTGGGGCCATTAGAAAGCCGTCAAATAAGGTCACCGTCGAGACGCGTCAAGACAAAAACACATCTCGACTTTTAGCCTGAATCAGTAGGAAGTGGCAACTTTCCTGTGTTGCTGCGCGGAAGAAATCGCCGTCCTCCCCTGCATCTCGCGCCAGGATCCCTCTGAGAGGGTCAAGCGAAACCAAGTGCATCTCACAACGTGGACACTTCCACTGTCTTGTTTCCATTTTTTGCAGGAGAGAAAGAAGAGAGTCGCCTTCCACAGCGGAGAAAATTCCGTTCGCGTGGGACCGTCTTCAGCTTCATCTAACCGGCAGATCTGTGACTTTGTTCGCCTTGCTCAACTAATCGACCGAAACGAACTTCAGTCTCCCCGTTCTTTCTTACATTTCTCCATCGCGGAGTCGTCCACTCCTCTGAGGGTCATTCGGTTTAGCCACGCCCCTGCGGGCTGCGGCAAGAGGGTACAGTGGGGAACTGCGGTCTTGCCAGCTCCTGGTGCTTGAGGTGTAGAACCCCCCTGGAATCTTTCGTTGCGATTCTGTTGTCGCGCTTCGACATTCACCGGTGAAGTTTTACTGGAAGCCACAATTCTGCTCCCTTTCCCTGACACCACCTGGCGCTTGCCAGTGGCACCTCGAGATCCACTTTCCACGAGCCCTGGAGCCCCGCCACCAGGTGCCCACTCTCGGTGAACTCTCTGGACAGACGGTGCGGAAGATGCTGGGTGGAGCGTTGGCACGGAAGATGGACAGGAAAGGAGCTTTTCAGGTGCCGGGCCGGCGTATGCAGCAAGGAGACGATTCAGCGTGAGTGACATGGGAGACGCGGGTCGTTGAGGCGGAACGGCGAGCGTTGTCCTGATGTCGCCTGTTACTCTCAGAAATGGTGGTGAATTCGATGGATTGGCTGGGCTCTGTTTACCGGAAAAGTTCAGAGGCGCTTGCCCAAGAAGGTGCTCGCGCTGTGCCACACCCGAGGAGATGCCAAAAGGTCCATGTACGCTGTCCAGTCCAGAAGATCTCTGCTCCGGGTTTCCGGTCGCAAAGTTCCCTGAGAGCGGAAACGGAGTCACGCCTGACGGAGATTCAACGCCTCTCGGCGGGTGGGGAAGAGCCCCAGACGTATCTGCATGTGATACGACTCCCGGAGGCGGAGGCACTGGCCGGGAAACCTTTGCACAGCGGGCTCCGAAAACCACGGGGTCTCCCTTCAGACTCTCCGTCGCGCCGTTTCTCTGTTTCCCTCGAACGACTTCCCCATTATCGAGGAACTGAGACGGGGGACAGGCGTCGTACGGGGTCGCCTGATCACGAAAAGGCGCACTGCCATGGCCGTAGGTCTCTTGTCTTACGCGCGGCGCGGCCTCCCCTCGTTCGGCGCCTGAGCCCCTCTGGCAGTCAACAATTTGAAAGCCAGGTCTGAGACCACCTGGTTCCTGCAAAGTCGCGACGAAGGGACGTCTCTGCGTCTCAGAGCTGCAGACTCGAGGCAGTCTAGAAGGTGGGCGAGGTCCAGGCGGCGGAGGCGGGGGAAAAGTAGGTCTGGATTGGCAACCTGCTGAGAGAAACGGCCTAGAGAAATTTTCACAGACTGGCGAACTGGCAGATCGACTTGAACCCTGGGACACGGGGAAGCCAGAACTAAAGCCATTCCGAAATGACTCCCCACGCATCTGCTCGGCTGACCCGCGCCCACGAACTTCACCTTCCTGGAGCTGAGGAACCATGACGGCGTGTCCGTCACGTCCCTCGAGGCGCGAATTCCCCACCGAGGTGTACACCAGCAAAGTATTCCGAGGACAGGAGTTCCAGCTCTGATTAACGTCCGGGCCGACAGACTCGGACGCATGCAGTGAGACACTAGGAAGCCCGAGAAGCGCCGCATTTGGTGACAGGGCATCTTCGCGCCTGTTTGAACCCATCTGATCCCCACAGGTGTGAGAGACCTCCTGCAGCGGATAGCCCGGATGAAAACACAGGGGCCCTCCGATATGGGACGTGTTCCGCGGAGGTCGGAATCCGGTGTCCCGATATACAGGGCCTCTTGGGAGCTGGCACGGTGGCACCCACCCATGAAACTGGGAGTTCTCAGACCCGACCATTGGTTGCTCGCGGTTCGGCACTTGACTCATCGTCGAATGCTCTGTAGGATTTGAAAGATGTCCTTGACCAGCTTCTGAATCAAAAAACGAAGTTGAACTGGCACAAAGGTTTGCCGATGAAGATGACAAAAACAAGCCACGTGTGCATTCTGGGAAAACCTGCTCAGCTGTTTCGGTCGCGCTTTGTGGGTCACGAGACCAGGGCAACTGAGGGCGTGACAATGTGTGACCTGTGTCAGCCCCAGCCTGTTCAGTCCTCATTGGCATGTTTTGTTTATGAGATGAGCCACTTCCAGAGGATAACCACCGTTCACTGCCACCATTTGCACATCGGTTTTGATCGAATCTGTTGACACTGCATGCTCCTGGTACTGATCGAGAGTTCCCAGTCTGATTCATATCTGTCTTGAGGACCACGTGGCAGCCATTTTCTTCAGCCAGAACCGCGAGACCCTCAATTTCCTTTCTTCCGTCGTCTCGTTGAACACATACAGTGTCCGAGTGTGGAAAAAACCCTCCGCTGCTCGCATTGCTTCGCCGGCTGCTCGGGCTCTGCACATCGCTGAGTTTAGTCGCCTCGGGCAGCTTTGACGGCGAAATCGGCGCAGAAATACAGGAGAAAGTAGAGGCCGAAGTCTGTGAGACGTGGGACGGGAACGAGGCCATTGGCTTCAAGGCAGCGAGAAGGGGCTCATCGTGTTCGTCATCTGCTTGGGAGCCAAACCCCGTTTTACCCACCGAAAAGAGCGTCGGGGTTTCAGCGAACGGTTCTGTTGCTGATGCCGTGGTGGACGTATGACGCGGAGACGCCTCACTCATGGAGCGGCTGATTGGCCCAATCAGACCGTGTGGGGACCTGCGCTGGAGGCCCGGACTAGCCTCGCCGCTCTTCTCCCCTTGCCCGCATCGCCAAGAGTTAGGCCACGGAGAGTACTTTGCGGGGTGCCAGAGAACAGGAGGCCTTGCCTCTTTTGATTCAGCGTCTTCGCCACCGTCCTGGGACCTACAGAAGGATGCATATGTGAGATTCGATGGGAGGCTCTCCAGAGCTTCGTCTCCCGCCTCTTCTCGAAGACCCTCCGGTCCATATTCCATCAAAGGATCCGTTTCAGTGGTCAGCATGTTCAACACTCTGTCAGCTTCGGTCGAAGGAGAAAAGCTCC
The DNA here is from genome assembly GCF_000006565.2 of Toxoplasma gondii ME49. NCBI lineage: Eukaryota > Apicomplexa > Conoidasida > Eucoccidiorida > Sarcocystidae > Toxoplasma > Toxoplasma gondii. Next base: position 860,874 of record NC_031479.1, on the reverse strand, counting down.
ACGCTGCATCCGAGGCAAAAGCTGAGCCATCTGGAGTGTGGGAAGTGGGAGGCACATCCAGGAAAAGTGAAGTGCCCCCGGTACCGAGAGAGGCAACCCCTTCCCTTTCTGAATCAGAATATCCCACTTCACCAGAAAGTTGAGACGGAGGGAAGGAAAGTGACGGGGTGGACCCGTCCCCAGGTGCTTCGTGGGGAGACGAACAGCCAGGAGCCGTGACGAGACACACGAGAGAAGCAGAGAGAAGGGAGGAGACAGAACACGGGCGAGAAGCACAGGTCTGGGGAAACGCGACGGGGGAAAAAGAGCCAAAACTATGGGCATCCACCTCTGTAGTCGAGGACGAAGCACGCGCCTGGTGGAGCGAAGAATAGTTATCTTTTGAGCCCGAGAGGGTCGAAGCCGATGTAGTGGATGTGCATCTGCCTTCGGTTATATCCCGCCCTATCTTATCCCATTTTCCTTGTGGCTCCAGTCTGTTGAGCTCCTCCGCCGGACCGAAAGGCTGCTTGAGGCTCGCGAAGCTCATCTCTTGGGTCTTCACGAGGACACCGGAAACGTCGTGATCTTCCCCAATACCCTGCGTTGTGCCTTCATCGGCAGTCTCTAAACGTGAATCGAGAAGACACTTAGAAGTCAGGTCCTTCTCTGTTCCGGATGACCTTCCGTGGTTGCTTGTACAGCCTATCCCTGTTCCGCTGAGTTCACCTTCCTCCTCTAGGATGCCTCCAACAAAAAACGTTCGAAATGGGCTGTTGGTCGCCATATCGAAGGTGGAAGCAGCAACCGCATCACCGCACTCACGGGTGGGACACGCAAGCCTTGGTTGACTGAGGTGGTCGGCCTCCGTAGGCAAGCGCAGGTGAGTTCCTACGTTGTGTGTCACCATCGATGAACGTGGACAAAGACAAGAGCCCAAACGGAACGATAGAGAGCAGTGCATATGCTCATACTCATGAAGAGACACATCAGTGTTCGCGACAGACGCCAAAAGATATCACGTGCATACATGTACGTATTTCGAGGTAAAAGAACGTATTCTGATGCACGATTGTTACGCGTTTTGCTTGGTTGTAAATAGAACAACGTGAACGCGCAAGCATCAACACGTGGTACATGAGTACGTATACACCGGTATACAATGAGGAATGTGAATGTATATTTAGAAACTGACCTCCAAATTTCCTCTCTGTATCTTGAATTTAGACAATAAACAGCGTTCACGTGAGATGCAAGCTCTAGACACAAGCTCGAACGTACGAGCTAGCACCTCCAGTTGCTGAGATCGGGACGCATGATCGTGATTGGAGCAGCGCCATCCGCCGCGCTGAAGGTATCGTGACCGCTCGGGGGTGTCATGCCACAAAGGAAACAATGAACTGCAGTGTTGGACTGTTCGAAACGAATTTCGATCCGTTTCAAGCTGCTGGGACATCCGTGGGAAGCGCTTGCACAAGGCACTGTCTTGCGGCGAGCGCCGCTGGCCACGTCCGAAAACATACGTAAGGGAATTACCTAAAAAGCGGAGACTTTTCCAAACGGAATAAACTAAGTTGAAAATCCAGAAGCCACTACATTTTACCCAGAGCAAGGGATAAGCGGCAGTGGGCAACGTATTGTCCGAGACACCGGACGTGTTTTTGCGGCTGCAACTGTTTCCGCCCTCAAAGGTAAGGCGGCCAGGCACACACAGGAAAAGGAGGGTAGAAGTTATTGGAGGATGAGGGAAACGAATGGACAAGGCGGAGTAAAAAAACAGTGATGTTACCGCGAAAGGTGGGATGGAGAGGGAGGATTTTCGTTAGTGCTGGGTAAGCAGACAATGAGCATCTTCCTTACAGGTGGTTGAGGTCTCTGCCGCCGAGTCCCGAGTATCAAGTGTACGTACACTGTGAAGACCGACCGTCCGCCCGGCATTCGATGACGAGTTCTTCGCATGTGCGCGAGAAGTGGGTGTACAGTATCCGCGAAGAACAAATGATGAGAAAGGGAAAAATAAATCGACTGTACAAAGTCTGTTTCAACCCCCCTCCCCGAGTAGATGATACGGGCGGGGCAGAGTTCGCAGACACGAGACCCTCTCGAGACTTCGAAACTCACACTGCAATCGGCGTACCGCACCGGGAGTTAAGACACCCCCGCCCATCATCATCTTTTCCCGTGTCTCATTTTCAGGACAACGACGTACCAGGTCTTCGGTAAATTTGTTTAATACATTTCGAGTGTATTTCGGCACGGGGCGCAGCATGATGATTCTGTTCTGAAGTCTTGCCGCAAAAGTAAGTACGGTGATGCGAAGACGTCGAATACCTGGTGTGAACCGGGGGCGATGCTTGCTGTCCTGGTGGCAGAGATCTGCGTCGCTATGACAGCTGAGAAGCAAAAAGATCCGTTTTCTCAACCCCAAAATTGACATGACCCTTTCAAAGCAGTTTGGAGGCTGATTACGGCTCTTTTGATTTTGTGTTTGGTTACTACAGTTGCTTCCGTCCGCCATTTGTGGTGGTACTGTCGAAGAGGTGACCCCTTCTTGTTATCGCTGTTCTGCATGAGAACGGTGCTAGTACGGAGAACGTTGTTGCTGTGGTCAGTATCTTAATAACAGTTTGTTAGTGAGCTACCGTGTCGACACCCAATTGGCATTCGATCGTGTTGCTTAGTCAGGATGAACCCATCTTGCTGTGGCGTATGAGAACAGAAGGTAATTGAGGTCTTGTAACCCAGTGAGCCACTCAGGAACATTCCGCCGGCAAGTCGAGAGAAACCGTTTTTGCAGCAGCACCGAGGTAGAGGCATGCCAAAACGGTATAAACTGCCATCTGTGGGTGGTTGAGTGAAAAGCGATGCTCTCTGGTATGAGATAAAGCAGGAACGGGGAAGACCTCCATCATCGGACGTCTGTGGGGACACGGTGACACCGTGCACAGAAAGTTTTTCAGGGATATATGATCAGGTGATGCTTAGTGGAATTTCACAGAGAAATAGCGGAACTTCAGAAGTCTGAACGGTCGCTTGTGGCCGCCATGATCCCATGTCCCCCACTCCACCCGTAGAGCGGGATACTTCTTCCGGGGAGTCCATGCGCTCGTAATAATGGCGACGGATATCGTCTGAATCCGTGGTCTAGGCATGTACCAGCCGATCCCTGCTCGGTCGCTTGTATCATTGCCACGTGCGATATGGCGGGATAACTAAGTAGCTATGCCGAATCTATTCACACTGTCAATGTTCAGCTACAGATGATCCTCGGGATCTGACAGCCGAACAACTGTTCTCAGCATAGTTCTACTGTTGTGGCAAACTGACAGGCAACCACTAGAGGTGCAAGGCATCAGCGCCAAAACCGTCAGCCCGATATTCCTTGTCAATTATAATACTCCCCTTTTGATAAATCGGTAACCTGGAGTTTTATACAAAGGATTTCATGTGGCGACTGCAGAAAAGTCGGTGCAGACAAGTTTCCTGACTGAAGGCATTGACGCCAAAAAACAAAGGGTTCCCTGATTTCGGGCAGACGGCTGACCAAAGAAATGCGACCACTACATGGATGCCTCACTTGCGATTTCGACTCCACACCCTCTTCCTCATGGCCCCTGTGACACCGCACAAATTCCTTGCACTTGAGCCCGTTTTTCGTGACAGAAATCCGAGGCAGTGCTCTCAGCTGGTATGAATACCTCCTCGTTCACCTCGTTACTGCACCACAAGCACACGCGCATGCTGAAGTATACTCCCTACACCAATGAAAATCGATAGAAAAAGCAGAGGGCATGCTCAAACATACGAGACGGCGTGGACGTGTGAGAGTTCCCTCTCACTCAAAAGCCAAGCACTGAATCCGGTAAAAGTATGGCACTTCTGACTCATTGCGTGTCGAATTATAACATATCTCCTCCAAAATGGCGGCACACGTTTGCTCAGTGCGTTGTTCCTCTCTACAGCTTTCGCGTACTCTCCGGTTCGCTAGGGCGTCTCGGCTGTGACGCTGGTTGATCAGAAAGTGCCGTGGACGCAGAGGCGCCAGTGCGGAGCCAGTACGCTTGCCATATGCGAGCTTCCTGAAGAAACTGCTGCTGCTGCCGATCGATGAATGCATGTGCTGCCCGCGTGAAAGCAATGCTTTTCGCTGTAACCAGCTTGGGCATCTCCATCGTTACCCAAACGAGTCGTGACGCCTCTGCCCACTGTTCCAAGACTTGAACCTGCAGCTTGAGAGCCTCAATGGAAGCACGGAGCTCTGCGATCTGTGCATCTTTGTCCTTCCGGTGCACAAAAGTTTGCAGCCAACTCCCCCGAGCGCTTCTTAGAACGTGTCGAAGCGAGTTTTCCTCGCGTCCAATCTGCGCCTGAGCTTGATGCTTCAGCTGAACCAAGCGCTCAAGTCCGGCGACTGCTTCCAGCATGCACTCCGTATCGTCAAACTCTTTTGCCACGACCTGCTGCATGACATCGTAGTTGTGTGCGGGCGATGCGACCAAGCAAGCCCGCTGCAGAGACACGAGAGTCGCGAGTTCGCAGCGTACCGCTGGAATCGGTAGATCCGGAATCTGTCTCAAGAGATTTTCTTCGCTGGAACAAACATCTCTGAGTAAATTCTGTAAGGCGGATACGCAGCCGAACTGCGAACGACTGAGAGAAGCCAGTCGACTGAAGTGGCGGTGCAGTTCTTCCAGAGTTGTCAGTTGTTTTCCCAAAAACTGCTTGAATACAATGAACCGATCGCTTTCTGCGCGTGTGCCTCGGCCGGTAGATTCGCCCAGCTGCGCTCGGAAGATCTCTTGAAATTCCCCAAGCTGCTCAGCCAAAGGGCGAGCGGCAACCTCCTTCTTGAACTGGTCCATTCCCCCCTCTGGACTCCGAGTCAACCACCCAACGCAGACGGAACACTTTGCTAAGTGGCGACGTCGGAACAGCCTCTGGAGAAACTCCTGTAGACCCTGACGACGATTCTCAACAAAAGAACTATCAAATCGTCCGAGCTTCTGTTTCCGGGGAATGGGGGGCACAAAGACACCCGGGAAAGCCTGAACGAGCTGCATTCGAAGCCACTCAAAGTCGCTGTACCGTTTCCTGCATGCAAATGGCGCCCCAGCGACCGTCCGACCGCTAACAAGATACAGCGTAAATCTCCCCAGAGGTCCCGTAGACCGAGTCTCAGGATCGGAGACAGAAACAGCGAAATCCCCATGAGGCCCTTCTGAGTCCCATAAACCGTCCGCGGAAAAGCAGTGACTCGGGAAGCGGAGAGGGGAAGGAGAAAAAGCACATCCAGGAACCTCCTCTCGGCCTTCAACAGCTTCTACAACAACAAAGGAATCCCCGAGAAAATCGTCGTCGTCATCTTCCATTCCGTCCATTCGGGTCAGCTGTTCTGCGTCGCGCCCCTCCACTGCAGTTGCCCCGTTTGAAAGAGCGTTTCCAGTGCTTGGGCCTGCCCATGTGGCCGACACTGGTAAGTACTCCCCATTCGTTGAGCGGAAACCTTCGTGTGAGGAAGAAGGAAGGCAACCCATCTGGTGGCGCGAGGAATTGAGTGGTATTTCTTTCGACTGGTCGGGGGGCACTGTTGCCGCCCTCGATCCTACACCTTCGCAGAAAGTTAGAGAGGAACTGATTCTAGCAGAGGTATCTACGAAAGATTCTAAACGGCCGGATAAGGAGGCAACCGGCAACGTGAAGGGGTGGTGAGCAGTGGACACGGATGCGCGTTCAGATGCACTGTACGGCTTTCGCTCACCCGGGAGATCGTGACGAGGAGATTGTGTTCCTGTTGATGGTGGGGGGAAATCGGGAGAAGCATTCGTCCTGCGAGAGTCGCAGTCGCCTATCCACCCTTGACTACAAGAAGACGAAGATTCAGGAGGAGCAACGTGGTAAGGGGAAGGTGCTGCAGCGGAAGTTATCCTCTCGCTTCCCTGAGGTTGGATGAAGGAGTCACCTTCATGTGCCTTCTTCAAATCGGGAACCCCGAATCTTGATGACCTTTCTACGACCTTCGAATGAGATGAGGAAGAGTCCCACTCACCAACGCTGCGCTGTGAGGAAGGGGCCCCTTCTGAAGACGAAGTGAGTGGACCTCTGTGCATGTGAAGGGAAGTGAAGGACAAAGGGTCAGGCCGACCAATGGCGGCCATCGAGAAACCCGTGATTGAACCTTGTCTTTGAGGATGGTTTACAGGAGCACCAGTCGTTACACAGGGGTCGCCGGTAGAACTCAGCCGCTCTCCTCGTTCATTAAGCACTTGAGGCGGGACACCCGATTTTCCTTTCAGGTCCTTCCTTCGAGTTTCCAAAATGTACTTAGGAAGACCTGGGATTGAGCCGACAGAAGCCCCTCCAGTGTCAGGAGAGAGAGACGTCGTAGATGGCAAAGAAGACGCTGGGCCAGTAGGAGGAGACGCTCCACCACTTACAGAACCCGCCATGACAACACTAAAAGCAAACTTGCCTGCCAGTACTCATGCGCCTTACTTTTTGAACAGTGCTCGGAAAAAGGCATGAGTGCCCACGAGATGCCACACGAATGCTAGCAGCATCAGATGATAACGTAGAGGTGTCTACTGGGGTGTAAAAAAAAATTCAGTGGAAGAGTTCGTGCCTCAAAGACAGTGATGCGAAATTACACACAACGAAAGACCATGGGGTTCTAATGATTCGTTTTCTTGCGAAAAAGGACCAGCGATGCCCGTGTCCGCTACACACCAGAAAAGCATTTGACGGCAAAAAAGGACACGGAAGAAAATGACCACTGGAGGAAAACGGAAGGTCAGGCGTCAACGAAAGAAGTCATCATGCTACACACAATTGTGCAATCAAGACGAGAAACGAATTTCGGTGGTACATGCGAAAAAAGTGACGCGCGTAAGTGCAGAGACGAGCTTTTTCTGTAGTCGCTAAACAGTAGAAAAAGTGACAGCTTTCCATCTTCGAAAGAAAGTGGCAGAGGCATTGGTATTCGAAGTGTCAGAAGTCACAAACTCGACCCAAATGCAGCGAAAAAAACACACGAAAACATAACCAGATGTAGAAAAAGGAAAAATCACGAGCAATGCCCGCTAGCTCGGCCGCACAACGGCAACACACCGGCAAGTGTAAAGTGAGACACTCGTTCGACTAACTTTCCTTCTTTACGTGCGCGAAGCAAAACCGATTAGCGACGCTGTGCAAAAAGAAAATGACCACAGCGTACCATTGCCGAAACGACACGGTATCTCCAGTCGTCGTTAGCAGGTGAGTTGCCGAACGACTTAGCTGCCAACCCCCAGGAGCGCCTTGTCATGGGTACTGTTGATGTCCTCGCATATTGGCGGGGTAGAACAAGCAGCTTTTCAAGAGCAAAACGTCAACAGTAATTTTGATGGGTCTACCACACGCATAACCTGAGGAGGGTCAACACGTCAGTTCTGCCATCTACTGGAGGCGATTCGCACCACCTGCAAAACTACAAACAGCATTTCAAGACCGTAGTATTTAGACAAACTCGGAACCAACGCCAGAGCTTTCATGCCGCGGAATGTGGTACCTTCACAGATGATCATGCACACCAGTTAACTCTACAGGCATCGACCACATTCCTGATGGTGCAGGCATGGGGAGATGAGATTTAATCAATTCGTAAACGGCGGGCAGTCGTGACAGAGTGGAAATCATAACGTAACTCTTAATGCCGCTTTTTGGGAAGCGTGTCTCTATGATGGCTCGTAAAATGTGTTGTTTCACGTATGTTCTGTGGTACCACCACACGCCACACATCTTTTGAATGCCAGGATGGCTCTCGAAGTTACTGAATCACTTTCACAAGCAAGAATATAGTTTCTGTAAAACCCAGCTGTCTTCCCGTGTCCCGTGCTGGTAGACACAGCAAGCGACTCTCTGCTCCGGTGGAGGGGACAAACACCGAGACGGCCTCGGACTACGGGGAAACTATGGTTTTGCCCTCTACAGACACGAGTACAGATCGCGCCAACCTACCCTAGGACAACGTTTCTACGGGTGCTAATAGAATGCTTTAGAGCTCAGTTCGATACGTTTGGATCAACACCCCAGAACCTATGAACTCTCAATCCAGTGTGTACCTGAGGGCCCCCCATCGTCAGTTTGACATCCAGGCTAGTCCTCTGTGGCGGCGAGGCACTGCAGAAACGTGGACTTTCCTGGACTCCCCTCCCTGGATTTTGAGCAAACTTCAACGGCATGTCATTTTGAGTCCACATGATTTTTTTACTAAGGCACCTCAGCCCGTTGGTGTCCCCGTTTTCCCTTCCTGAACGCAAATCAGCCGCTTCGGGAATCTTCGATACTCGATGTGCGCACCATGGATTTTGAAATTGAGAGTGGCATTCAGCTAGGGACAGGACGACATGTTCGCACTTTGAGTAGCGACAAATGCCGTTGGAAACGAATCACTACGAACCAGTGAACGGTAGCACACCGTAGGTATGCAGAAATCTGTGATCTAGACGGAGACAGCTTGAAGCTGCTTGGTGCATGCGGGGGACACAAGATCCTGCGCAGAACATGGCGTTAACGGCCTGTCTCCCCTGTGTCAGGTGGGTTGCTCTTTTGTTATCGTTAACTCGTTAACACCTTTTGCGCACACGCTACCAGTTTTTTGTCTTCTTTCTTGGTTCTGTACCCTATCAGTAAAGTGGCACGCAGAACCTCCTTAGGACTTACAAATCATCTGCATTTTCCAGTTGACCGAGCTCGGCCGACACACTGGTCGCTTCGCGCCTCTGAATTCTTCCGGGAATCTGTCGCTGCCTAGCTAGTATCTTCGTTGCCTGCGGATACGATTGGATTCAGTTCTGTCCGTTTTATGTTCCCCGGTGTGGTAGCGGTCCGAGCACATCCTTCAGATCCTTGGCCTTTTGACGCTTTTGCCCGTTTGTGGAGTTTTACAGGACCCCTCACGTGGCTGGCCGTCACTCATGCGGAATTACCCAGCACTTGGAACAAAAGAGCGAGGATATCGGACGTGTAAGATCCATCTGTGTCACACATTTGATTGTGCAAGCGGCATGTGGTGTTCCTCCGTTTCGCTCAAGGCTCTGCCGCCGAACAGCGGCGAGCAAGAACCACGAAAAACTGCCTGGTGCGTGAATAGTCTTGTCTAAAGTGGCAGGATGCAGCACCTGCCAGATATATGCCTTTAACTTACCTCAGGAAAAATCCTTTAACTGACTGCCCCTGTGCAGTTTCGGGATACTCGGGAATCCGTCGTCCATTGCACTCCTAGGACCGCCATGAAGTAGTGAAAAATTCGAATTTCGGTAGGGCCACCCAAGGCATTCAGAGTATTTGAGCCAGGTGTTACCGACATTCACTGCTGATCAAGACCGCCTCATCTCACAGAAGGACGGTCAATCGGCGGCGATGGATATACCAGTGCGCATACGTAGTCCATGCACAGTGTCTTCTGAAAAGCAGTTTCTCAGGATGCTGGGGTAGATATTGTCTGGAGTATTCATCTGTGTTGCTCCTTCGAGATCCTTAGCGTACCCTCTAGTCTGTCTCGTTGTCAACTGCCCCAGCGACACAGCGTCTTGCATCTGTTAAAAAGATGTGTCGTCCGGCGTACCGTCCGCGTCAGCTCGACGATGAGGCACTCTCCTTGGGTCTCCAGTACCGCCAGGTGCTGGGGATTCCTATTCGCGTAGTCGAAGTAGACGGATCTTTGCCTGTAACATGTCTTGGTTTTTCGGAACAAACGCCTCGAAGTGTGTGTTGTGAAACGCCGACGCCGACACCATGTTCTCTCTGCGAGTCTCCTTGTCATTCTCGGCCGCCCGCCAAAGATGCCACTTCTGTCCCACACCACCGCATGATTGACGGTGCCGAGGTGGCTCTTCCACACCATGAAGGCCTTCGTACTACTGTTTTTTTCATTCACGGTCTTGGAGGACGCGCGGGCCAATTTCGTCACCAAATTCACTTTCTCGCTCAGAGAGGTTGTCGCTGTATTGCAGTCGACCTGCCTGGGCATGGCGAGAGCAGATTAGTTCCCTACGACAGCAGCATGTTCACTCTCGATAAATCGAGGAAAATCGTGAAAACCATATTTGATGAGATGAGTAACACGCGAACCTGCAAGCGTGTCAACGGGACAGACGGCGGAGAAAAAGAATTAGGTGTGCGCGGAAGCAGACTCCGTCGACATGCTGTAGTTGTAGGGCATTCTCTGGGATCCCTCTTTGCACTGACTCTGTTTGCTGACCTTGAAAAAGAGGGCCGGAACGCTGAAGTCAGTGGCATCGTTCTTATAGGAGCTCTGGGGGCGTATCCTCACACAGGTGTTCAGCGCCTCCTTCTGTCGTGTATCCCCGCCTTTGTCCTTGAATTAGTTCGTGGTCTCATCAAACGGCAAGTCCAGCGGCAACTTTACCACCCTGTCACGCTGCAACATAACACCAGGCTGGTGTTCGCCGAAGACAGTGTCACTCGACAAAACCCAATGCATGTTATCCTCTCTACTCTTCTAGACTTGCAGACAAGCCGGCCTAAGAAATTCTTGGAGGAAGGTGAGCGGCTCAACGGCCTGGTTCCGTAGTGATGTTAAAAAGAACGACAAGCTTGTAGTTTTCCCATACCTAATGTGTCAGCACGCAAAGGCACAATATGTTTGCAGTAAAATGAGTCAGGAAAGGCCAGCATGAGGTGTGGCCCATTGCAGTGTGGACTGCAATTATAGGAGTTCGAGTCTGGTCGAAGAAGAATCCGCACTTGACGCGGCGTACATGTCGCCTGAGTCTTCCCCTGCTAAATGGGCCAAATACTCAACCAACTCCCAGCATTTAGTCAGTTGTGGTGTTCATTATCATTCCATAATTGGGAGATGAGGTCAAGTTTCGCGTGTTTTTTTTAGATGCAGACTCACAGCCATGGTGCCAACTAGGTCTGCGGAAGCAGCAGCTCGGCTCATGGCGTAGGTTCACAGTCAAGTTTTGAGAGTTTACAAAGAGTACTTCTAGCCGTTTACTTCTTTTGGCACGGAATGTGTCCTATTACAGTTTTGACAAGGTGTGCCATTTGGTTTCTAGGCATTGGAGCGTATCACGAAGTTCCGCAGCGACCATCGATTCTCCTTCTGACAGGAGAAAAGGATGCTGTCTGTCCCATGAGGGACAACGCAGTGCTTCTGAAGAGAGAATTGCTGGGGCTCTCACGTGCATCTGTGAAGCAGCGATGTCACGGCGCTGAAGAAAGACACGGGGCAAAGAAGCAGGCGCCGACGGACAACAAAAGCCGCCCTCACACCTGGGAAGATCTCAGAGAGTTATCAGAGACGAAAGTTGCGAATGGAACAGAGAAAACAAAACAAGAAGTTACACACGAACATCGTTTGGGGCCAAACGACGTGCCAAACAGGGGTGCTCCCCGAAAATCTCATACGGTTGAAAGCGAAAACGATGCTCGCCCAGATGTTGAGGTTGACGTTATCCCGTGCACGGGACACAACTGCATGCTAGAAGACCCGTATACGACAAATCGCATGCTCTGGGATTTCATCAAGAAAGTGACACGAAATTCGTGTGGAACCTCGAATGTAAACAACTCGTGATGTATTCTGAACTTGTCCGTCCGAGACGCCGTTACGCGTGAACTGTATAGCGTCGACCTCAACGGCAAAGTGCCTGGAAACGTTTGGAAGAGAAACTTCCAGGCGTGTTGGTTCCCCGGCAGCCGAATCTGTATCACTGCGCTGTATGAATGCCGAAGAAAGAAGCCAGCTGGGTCTCCCTGGCACTCCCAACTGCACATTTCTGAAAGTGATAATGCAGGTAGTCAGGTGACTTAATCTCCGTCGCGAAGGGGGCTCTGAGTCAACTCGCATAGACTGAAATGGGGCGGTTCCTATACCCTGTACGGAAAACGAAAGTCCTGACAACGACCGAGGTTTGTTCCACCGGACAAAGCACAGTCGGAGTGCTCCAAGTTCAGTCTCCTTTGTATAATGCGTTCAGAAGGCGAAATCAAACTTGAGGTCAACTGTGGATTCTCTTTTGCGTGGCAGACGGGTTCTGTTTTCTGAGGACATACAAAGGAGATCGGCGCTCTGCCTTGGCGACTACATTTCGCAGAGCAACGCCTTCCAAGCAGAATCTTTTAAAAAGGGCTTTATCAAGAGAAGATTCACACCGTAAAGGAGATGGTTTATGAAGAGGACTTCGGTTCATGTGTGTAGAATGGAAGCACAACAGGAACGTGGCCTTGACAATAATACCATTGTATAGTAAACGGCGTCGCCGATGAGCAGAAAGACGTGTGACAAATTGTGAATCAGCGAAACTATACTCGAACAGAGCGTTAGGTACGGCATAGTTTGTGGGGACGAGACTCCTGTGGAAGTAGTTTGAGGAGTCAGGAAACTAGCTACCTTGCGCAAGTCTCAGGATCGAAGAGAGCCAGACCAGACTTTCACAAAACTGGGGCTTGAAAGTTGTTGCGAGACCCTGCACAAATGTCGACCGTCTTTCACGATCAAACAGAGAGCCCACTTCATCATCTTTTTCTGGACATGTTGAAGGAAACGTGAAGTTCTTCGAGGGCGACGAGGGGTGTGGGGGTAGGACGAACGGAGCTGTCTTGTCGCTAGCAACAGTTGTGTAGAATGTCAGTTCTCGTGGATTGCCACAGTCGTTTGATGCTCTCAAAGGGGTGCCAGAATATGAGAGATATAAAGAAAGAAACTGTGTCAGGGAAAAACTCTCAAAAGGACAGACAAGGAACGCAATATCTCTTGTACCCTTTCGACGCAGCAGGTGTGTGCTGTTTTCGTTCGGGAAGCGCCTGTCACAGCTGTGTGATGAGCAGCGGCATGCAGGCAAACTGAGTTTAACTTTTTTTGATGGAGACTCGATCCACATATTCACAGGGCAGCTTTCGGACGCTCTGGTCGGAATCCACACGAAGATCTGGAAGTCTCTTTTAGCACATGTTCGCAGAACCCGGCTGCTGTTGCCCGTCCGCTCGCGACTCAGCCTAACCAGCGTTTAACCCGAGTATCTGTAGGTTCTGTCTGTTTTTTCGTCACACCATTGTGACCGTTCGGTCGCTTTTCCTCTGTGTAAAGCGACTTGACAGCGCCATAATGTTTTGAAAAGCAGAGCCACCAGTGACCTGGCGGGTCCTGTCGATGCTCTCGTCAGACGGCAACCCGGAGGTTCGAGCCACGTCTTGTCGAATCGGGCGCATCCGTGAGGTCCGCCGTGGAAGGTCGCTGACATCTCAATGATTTCCTGTGGTTCGCCGATCGTCTATTTCTCCAGCGATGAATGATGCACATCCGTGTCATTTGCTAAATCTTCTTTCTACTTCATGGAGTGGGCGGTATTCCTTAAAAAAGCTGGCTTTTCGGCTCTCCTTCCTTCCATCCGTAGTCTCATTTTTCTGCCTCGAGTGTCCTCGTTTCACAGGACGCAGCGCGCAACGTGACTGAGGTGACGCTGTGGCGTAACCGCATGCGCACGATCACCAGCTGACGTTTTTTTCTTTCGTATTATGTGTTCCTCCGAGAGTTTAGACTGGCCACCTGTTCTCTCGAATGGGCGCAAACCGATGCCAAAGAGGGAACGACAGCGGTACCACCCGCAAACTGCAAAGAGCAACGTGACCTCGAAGTCAACGCATTAGCGCTGCATGACGCAGGCGGAAGCGGTTCGTTGAAAGTTGCGGCAGATCCGTGCGGAGATTTCCTTCTTTCAGCTCTCCGACTTCACAAGCTTGAACGCAGCTGCGCGCTGCTGGACTTTTGTGAAACAGAAGATTGTCTCGACGAATCAGGCACTTGCACATTGTGCTCAATATCTTTAGAAATCCCGTTTCTCCCCCTGCCAAATAGGAAGGCGGCTATTTTCTTCAGCGCCATATATGCAGGCCAAGCTCATATAGAGAAGGAGGTCTAGACATTCGTGCCTCTGGCGCCAGTGTACTGGGCATTTTGTGCTCTGGCCACTTCCCTTAGACAACCAACCTAGCGTAGCGGGGTCGAGACACCCCCGTGGATTTTGGCTTGACAAGCTCTTCTTGCTTGCCAGTCAAAGCAGAAGGCAAGCTGGAGAAGACAACTCTCTGCCACAGCTTTCTGTCAGGGTCGCTGACACTATGAGAGAGGGCAAGGCGCCAGATGGCGACCCGCTCCTCTCCCCTGGAGACTCGCATGACACGTCGTCAGTCGTACACGTAAGTGGGAGCCCACTGCCGGAAAAAAGTTTCCGGGTATCTCTGGAATTGCTGTGATTCGTGCAGAACTGTGTCGTGTGGAAGAGTGAGCGCGGTTCCACTGCTCCGACGCTTCTCTTGTCGTCGCTCTTGCTACGTCCGAACAAAGCCTCGGAAAATAGTCCGACGTCACCTACATGCGAATTTAGCGTTTCTAAATTCGCTAGTAGAAAAACGGATTTTACCCGTCACTTACACACCCTTCCTTTGTGTTTTTGAACGCGGCCAGAACCGCGCCATGGATCTTGCGTGTAGAGTGGCGCTCTCCTTGATGGCACCGTTCTTTTTCCTGTCCCGCTGTTTGCAACTTCCTCTTTTGTCAACAGCTGAAGCCATTCCCGCGAAGTAACTCAGCTGGAGCTTCTGACAGTTCCTCGTATCGAGCGTCACCCCCTGAGGCTCGCGCCGCCTCTTACTTCGGCAGTGTCGCCGACGTTGAAGACGCCCCGATGGAAACTGACAGCTGTAGGTTTCTCTCGTATTCACCGTCGAGGTACAGCACTAGTGGCGGGATAGAAATTGTTATCTCCACTGTGTTAACCCTAACGCAGAGACTTTGTCATGCAGTCTGCAACCTGTGCACTTCGTCGGTATGTCTGGTATCGCTTTGCTGGTGTGGAATAACCTAAGTGTTTTAGGATATTGAAATCCAGCACTTTTGGCTGTCTTAAACAGTTCATTGCGGAGGGGGCGGGGCGGAGCGGTTCCCAGAAATCGTTGCATGCCGAAAGCTTTCGTGAAACGTAGTTTATGTGTCGTCGCTCGCGAGTTTTCACAGAGTCCGCTGCTAGCGGCGTTCGGCCTTTCTGGTGGAGATATGGTACTACCCTCGCCATACACGTATTCAAAGCGTTAGTGGCTTTTCTGGACTCTTCAGTGGACGGAAAACGAGCGCCACCACCTGGATAGGGGCAGAAACTCTGTATCCAGCGCATCGGAACTCCGCTGAAAATATTGAGGACTCTGTAGAATCGGAAATCGGATCCCATCTGGTTTTACAATGTCGCTTTCTCGAGCTAGGTTAGCATGTTGGCCGCACCAGGGAGTGAAGTACGGGCCAGCGTCTGTTCCGTCGGATGTCATGCAGCTCACGGCGACTTTCGATACGATGAACAGGAGGATGTGGACATCTTTTCAGACATTGGAAACTTCATGCCTGGCAAGTACGTGCAGGCGATCTGGCTGTTTTACAGAGACACTGGGGCCACAAAGAGAACTAATGCAGTCGCGAAATGGAGTAACAGAACCGCACACAGTGGCGGAACGGTTGCAGGAGTCTCCAGTAATCCTGCGCGCCTACTGGGGGCACCCAGCGTTCTACAATCTGTCGATAGCGAAATGCACGCCACTCAATCACCGGGCCATGTGGTGCGTTGTTGTTTACAGTCTGACAGACCGGGCTTCCAATCTGTGGAATTATTTTGCGCGGCGGTCATCCGTTGCTATTGACAGTTTTCTCCAACAGCACCGGGTAAGTGCGAGACAGATTCATTTGGTCGATTTACACGGGGTACGGTCAGTAAACACGCTGGCAGGACTACCGTGTCTTGCTGGCCGCAATTTCACCTGCGCTTTGTTCAAAGACATCGGGGTCCAAGAAGATGGAGAGCTCTTACAAGCTATGAAAGTATGCACGTGACACCAGGTCGGAGGCCAACACTGACGAAAGAGCTTTTTTAACACACAGGAGTCGGAAACGGCGGGTCCTGTGTTGTTTTCAGCTTCAGCAACCCGATGCAGGGCAGATGCCCGCGTGCCAAGAGGAGCTCCTTTCAGACAGAACGCCCAGGCTGGCTTCGGCGGAAATAAAAAATCTGAGTTATCCCAAATACATGCTGTTGCTGTGCTTTAGCTTCTTCTCCACCGATGTCGTGAAGCAGAAGCTATCCCGAATCACACTGATGGAGGCGCTCGAACACTTCGATATGGTTAATGGTAAAAACACACAAAATATGCGTCACTCTCAGATCCCACCATTTCTGTCCCCAATGCATTAGCGAACACGCAAACGCACGCTTCATGCGTTCGCAACGGGCCCGTAATTGCTGGAGGTAATGTGACTGCCGTTGCCCTCTTAGTCATCAAGTCTACGAACACTGAAGGTTCTCTGATTCGACTATTTGATCTGAAGCAACCATCAAAAACGTATGATTCGTAGAGAGTGCCTATACAGGTGCTAGTTGCACAAGGCGTGTGTGTGTGTTTGTGTGTGGATACTGAACTGTACGTGCTCTCGAAAAACGAAGAACGGGCTGGGTCTCTGATTTAGCTCAGTACCTGAGGAAACGTGTTTGCTTTTGTGCGGGAAACCCTTGACTGTCAATTCTGCATTTTATTATTGTCCTCAGATTTGTTTTTCCTTGTTCGCGTCGCATGGGCCATCCATCGAGGATTTCACTGGCGGGAAAATAAGAGTGCCAAATTTGTCATGGCGTGGCTCGTCACGACCTACATCATCTCTTGCTGCGCCTACGCTCTTCGTCGGTTTCTCATCTACAACCGTATTTCTAAAAAGTGTAAGTGTGTTAAGACGAGGAGAGGACTATCGTCTTGGACGGGTTGAGGTCTAAGAGGAGGGAGAGATCACGTAAGCTTTGCACTCATAGGACACCAGGTCGGAGGCCAGTACCGGCGAAATAGCTTTTCCAGCATGCAGAGGCCGTGAAAGGTGGCTGTTCTCCCAAACGCGACCGAAGCACCGCATTTCAGTATAGAATGCCAGCTGTGGTCGTTGTTTCTGACTGTTCTTAACTCCTGGATTTGTGAATTCCGTGTACTTACAGCGAGGTGTGGCTGTGGTGCAAGAGCTAAATTTCTGTTCTTAGTTGTTTTGCTGTTAATTTGAGACTGTATATGATGCATGCATGCTCTGCAGCCTCGGGTCTGTTCTACCCACTTGTTGTCTTCAAGGAGATTCGGCGAGCCGGAGAAGAATCCCCTGAGGTAAGTATGAGGCGTGGCACTTGTGGAAGGTCCTAATGCATATGTATATGGATGTATCTACTTCAACGCCCATATTGCTTGACGATTCTGGGGATCTCACAGTGGTCGCCGTTTCATGCAGTTACCACGTGCACTCTGCGAATAGGCGGTGTCAACTCCTCTACCACATCAATGTGCCATGGAAGCATGAACCGGCAACCGAACAAGCATTTTTTTCAGTCAAAGCTGTTTGACGGATCTGTTTGCGTGCTCGTTAGCTACGGTATGCGGTTGCCTGCTGTTTGTTGTCGCAGGACCTTTTCATGTTCGAGAGACTGTGCTGGACGTATCAGCTGCTGATGCGGGTCATCGAAGATCTTCCTCAAGTCCTCCTTTCCATTCTTTTCCTCATAAACGAAGGTCGAGATACATACGTGAGTCGACCCTGAGGCTCTTATGTGCTGGCCACAGAGATGGCGGGCATGGGAAACAGAGGATCTGTGTGTCCGGCTACACAGCTGAGTATTCGCTCGATGTCGCGTTCTTCTAAACGTAGCAAAAAGATCGGCCTCTGCATGCTGGCACACGTGCGATATCATGAAATACATGGAGTCGTAGTTTTTTCATTAATCTTATCCGGTCGTTCATTCATGCGTATGCAGAAGAGGTGCGACGAAGTGTCAGACAGGAGCAACTTAACTTTTTCAGGCACAGATGACCCGGGATATTTCCCTGTTATGTGCTACTGTGATTTCTGTTTGGATACCTGAGACGTTCGTGCCTGAGAGTGGTCTATGGCCTCTGGCTGTTGAATACGTGCATACAGTATCCGGGAGATATATCTTGAGTTTTCTCTCAGGCCATGGTCATGATTGCGTACAGCAGTACTATGTTTTTCATCACAACAATCCGAATGGGACTTCGGTACCCCTTCAAAGGCACACTGTACCTCCTATTGTCTTCGGAACCCCCTGTGTAAGTCTACATCCTAATGGACCGTTGCTGCGATGGCCAACTGCATGTACTTCAGCATCTGTATGAATAAAAGTGTAGAAGACATAGGTACCTTCGGTGTGCTGCAGCAACTCTCGTGAACCGTGTCGGTAGTAAAGCATGCGCTTCAACACATTTTCTCTGTTTATTTGGCGGTGCTGTGGCACCGCCGAAGTCCCAAATTTCAACAACGTTTTGCAGGTTGTCTTCGTCTGACTTTTCCGAGACAAGGGCGTTACAAGAACGCATTTTGCTTTTATGAGAATTCTTTTCGTTGCTGCTTCCTGTCTTCAGCGATGATCCGGTCGCACTCGAAGCCGCTCCTACCACTTACTACATGACTCTGTTCATGAGCGGAGGTGAGGACAAGCTTGGTTGACCCGCTTTTCAGGCTCTCTCGCAGTTTTGTTTTTTCTTGAAGTGAGAACCATTGAAGTTGGGTCGAATACTGCGAGCGTCCCGCCTCGGCGTAGCCTCTGTCACCGATCTTGACCCTGCCTCTGGGACGTAAAAAACGGGAGAGGCTCAGGTTTCACGGGATCTGTTGGCGGACGCAGTTAGAGTGCAGAATTGGCAGTAAACATTTCACGTGTGCAGCACATGTTGTCGGCATATTCTGTCAGTGTCTGGGGATACAGCGCCAGCTTTGTCCACGTTTTTTTCTCTTTGGCTTCTGAAAGTTTCAGCTTTTTGAGGAGGGAAAGGAGCTGCTCTGTTGTATGTCTGCTGCTTTATTTGCAGTTTTCGCTCTGTGGTCGGTCACCTATCTTTTCACACTTCGATACGTCAATAAAGTCTGGCGCGTTCGTAAGTGAAGTTTTAGCTATGCCTGTCCAGAGCGAATCCAGTTCCACTACTGTAGCACGGCTGTCGCCGCGGTTAGCCGGTTTCACCGTCCCGAGCTTCGTCTCTGCTAGAATGCATACGCCGGCCTCCACAGGGGAGCGCACTGATGCTTTTGGCAGTTAGTTGTTTTGTCTGTGATGTTTCTCGGGAGCAGCCGAGCCGAACGGGTGCTTGTACCAACGCTTCGGTTTGACAGCAGATGTAGGGAAGCCTAGAGCACGCATGGAACACACCCAAAACATTTTCTGGCACGAAATTCATGGCTAAGAAAACTTTCTGTTGCCAAGCGCGTCTGTCAAACGGGTTATTTCAGAGGAGACTGCAGATCTCGCACCAGGTTTGGATCGTTTGTACGGGAAGTTTCACGAGATCTAAGGTCGAAATGAACTGGAGTAACAAGGTTTTGTTTCTGTAACTCTTGTGACACCAGTAACCGGAGCTTCTGCAGCTTTCTGGCGATACATCGGACCAAAATATACCGACTATTTCACTCATGCAATTGTGGAGTTTGTGTGGTCCCTCCTGCTGCTGCTTTCAGTGATGATCATGATGGCCGCTGGGTTTGCTCTTCTGAGCGTGTTTTGTCTGCTGCTTTTCGTATACTACCGGCGTCAAAGAGAAGTAGACGTAGATGAGGCGTTTCTTGGAGGCACGGCCCGAAATGGCGAAGAGAACCGCGCGGGGGGGCAAGAGTCTTTGGTTCCAGAGATTTAACGTCGTTTCAGCTCTCTAGCTGCCTGAGAACGAGGCCGTATCCTACTTGCGCACTGTTGCATGCCTAGTGCACTGGCGTTGGTGGATGAAACGTATGAGGTGTTGCGACGGCTCAGTTGTCCTCGTGACAGGTGTTTTACATTGCTTTTCCGTTGGCACAGTGTCCTCTCAAAGCAGTTTCTGTTTCACCACTATTCATGTTCGATTTGCCCACGTATAACATTGCGTTACTATTCCAGTCTTGGTTTCCATGTCTCGTGGCACATATGAAATCAGTCACGCACCGCGAGTCTGTGGTTCTTATAGATGCGAAATGTCAAATACGTGATGTGCTCGCTGACCATGTTTTCTTTCCATTAGCCAGAACGTCGTTTCTCAAGGGACAATAGAAGTGACTCGAAGGCCGTGTTTGGCGTAACCACACTGCAACTGAATTCGAATGCTTTTTCACCAGTTTCTGGTAATATCGATCAAACACCAACTGAGACATCCCCGGAATGTGCACTATGAACTCAATTGTTGGCCATGGATCTCGACGACTACCGGGACAGTAAACTTGTTTAACTTTTCCTCTATATACCGTTCATTATCGGTACTCTTTTGGAGGAGCACTTCTGGAGGACGTATATCCCCCGCCGGGTGTGAGGCCTTCCAACTGAGAAGCAGTCTCTATCTTGTTTGCGAGGACTATCCACAAGTTTCTTCCACGATCTGTCAAGGGCGATGTGATAAAGACATGACATAACTGTGTGCGTAGAGCTCATTGTGTGCAGTTGTCTACGACTTCACATGGCCTCGGGAGTTTACGGTACTGTATGCCACTGTCTCCGCTTGCACGACAGAGACGAGCGTTGCTCTGGTCTAGTTTGCGATGAATTGTCTGTTTGCTATACTGAATTAACCAAGTCAACATAGAAGATTCAGTTCGCAAATGCTGTCTCGCTGGCTTATTGGATTCAAAGCGCTCGTTACTTGTGGAAGGCTTGCTGTTTTCAGTAATATATTGCACATCAGCTGCAAAGAGGAGGGGAACAGTTTCCAGCTCTATGTTTCAAGGCAAATTTAGGAGAGTGCCGATCACTGCATCCGAAATCTAATGACCATATCACTAATTTGCAAACCGCGAGCTCTACGAGTCACTGAATGTATAATACGGTGAGGCGGCAAAAAAAAGAGTGGTCCTTCCAGTACTCGCATGGAACCGCGTAAATGCCTCTCTTCAAAGTGCGCGATATCAAGAAGTCAGTCCTCCTCTATTGTTTTCGAAGTCATTCACTGTCATGTAAGAGCATCTCTTGTTTCAAAGGGCATTGATCGCTGTCACGGTTGATGTCGGTGCTGCAATAAGCACACTATTCGTGACCGTCGATCCACTTGGATAAACGAATCCACCAGCATCTGGAGCAATTTAATCCTGCTTGGTCACATCATCTGCATAGACAACCTCAGCCTCTGGTGAAGTTGATCGCGGGAGCGAGTAGCCACGCAACGCTACAGGGTCTTCCCTTCGCTTGGTGCAGCGGGTTTTCTTCATGGGGTTCCTTGCTGAGTGGAGTTTGTATCAATGATCAGTCGCCTCAAACCTGCCAAATCGAAATGCGTAGAAGGCACCCTAAAAGTGCCTGGTAATGCCACCGGGCAACGACTGGTAAACGAAAATTGTGCCGCTGCTTTAAAGGTCATGCAGTGGCTTGGGCTGGGGCCGCAAGTGGGGCAACCTTGCGACGACTTTGTTGTCCTCAATTTTCAAACATGGCACCGGCAGTAGGAGTGGGCGTTGTCCACTGCTGTAATAAGTCGCCGGGTTTTTTGCAAGACTATCACCTTCGTGAGGCACTAGAGCAACCCTTGTATATATTGGTGGCTTCTGCGTATAATTTCCGTTCCACGTGTTCTATCACATGGGTGAATGCTAACGTGTACCGAAGGTGTCCCAGGACGCAAAAAGCTCTGTCCATGTGAATACACAGAAATAGACTGTTCGATTGAATTTGCATGATGTGCTCTTAAGAGGCGAACACATAACAGAGCGCGTTATAGTTCAGTAAGAGAGCAATACCTTATGAATGTGGTATCCCTGCAGATCCATGTCAACAAATGCCACTACCTTTGCCGCAGTCACACCGTCGGCTGTTTCTCAAAATCGGAAGACTCGCCATACACTTCGCAACAAGCGGAAAAGACTTTAGAAGCAAACCCTCTCCGAAACGGCGCCTTGCCAGCTTTCGGTCTGCGCGATATTACTATAGTGATTCCCGGATTCTTTAAAAGGGACAAGACTCGAAACTGTGAGACACTTTCCGTTTTGAAAGCCTCTCGAATGAATTGCTTCATCAATGTAAAACAGAATCAAGATCTGCCCCACGCAAAATTGACTTTCTTCCAATCGAAATTGTGATTCATCACGGCCTACCGTTCTACATTTCGTTTGCGTACGAACACGATAAGCCTGGTGAGTTCCGTAGAAGTAAACTTCCACAGTAACGCAAAGGCTTGTGTTATGAGGGGCTGCTTCGGCGTCGACTGATGCAGACCAACTGTTCGAGCGCCAAGACTATTTTGTCGCCACGCAACTGTTGGATTCTGTGATTCCTTCGAGGCACTGGTAGGGGGGAAGCTTTGGTCACAATGGGGGGCTGCGCATCGTCGGTGAAAAGGAAATGTCAGTTCCGGACGCACAGGAACAATTCATGTAAGAGCATATCTAATTCAGCTCCACCTGACGGCGATCGAGCAGCCGGGTGCGTCAGTGTAGCCGCCGAGGACGCGATGAAACCGAATAATGGAAATCCGGCGTCTAGAGCGGCAGCAGAGGCAGTCATACCACAACTACCAAGGTGGGGTGACAAGGTGCACACCGCCGAAGATGTGTCACTCGAGTTCTTACCTGCTTGCTTGGTATCCGCCGAGCATGAGCTGTTGACTGTGAGTCTTCCGGACGCAGAGAGACAAGACCAGAAGACAAATAACGCCCCTCTGAAGGACCACGTTGCTTCATCTGAGTTTCCTGTTCATAATATGCCAGACGTTACGTGTGAACCGAGAGTCCTGCTCTGGAATGAAGAGTTCGGAAAACATGTTCCTTTTGCAGTGCAGCGGAAACCCTCCTACAGTGAGCTTGTGACCGCTGAACACTCTCGAGTGACAGAGGGCTGTTCCATCAGTTGCTACTTGTCGAACCAAACCTCTGAGCAACTCCTCCGCCGCAGAAGTCAAAAATCGGAGGAGCTGGAAGGAATGAGGCAACTTCTAAGAGAAGAATCGGCGATCATGCCAGCCAAAGACCATCTCATGACGGCAAAGCATAACGCACAAGCCGGAGGGCCTGTGGTTGCTGTATGCGAGTCTCGTGCATTGGCAACAAGCTCACTCGCTCTTTCAGAAAAAGCATACCACGACAGACCCATGATCGAGACTGAAAAGAATGAAGAACAGTTTCAGGTACAACCATCTGTGGCAGCGACGGCACAAGCACACGACCTCCTTTCCTGCGGCGCCCCCTGCCATCTACAAAAGGAAAAAACTGAGCGGCCGGAAGTGGAGAAAAATGACGCGACATTGGAGATATGGCACGAGCGAGAAGATCATCCACTTGAGAATCTTGTTTATCAACCGAAAGAAGACAGTACCGCCTGTGGCACCAGCCCATTGGGGGCGCCTTCCAGCAAAGCAGATACGCCCACAGTTACTCAGCGCATCTGCAGCTTAGCAGATGGTCTGCACATCCAGGTAATTTTTTCGAATGAAACTACTCCGCAAAACCAGATATGGAACTGAACAGGCATCGCGGCTGTGTCCGAAACAGCAGAAACGTCGAACACCACGATTCCGGCAGTGTGTCGAGCATAGTTCTATGTCTTCGGCACTGAAACTAGCCCACAGTTCAAGAATGTACCAAGTAACTCAGTTAAAAAAATGCCAGGAAATGGTGGACTGCGTCGATTTTTGGCGAAACTATTTCCGAACCACCCACAACCCTCAGGGGCTTTTCTGAGGCAGACTCTCAGAGATTTCTTCGTACTTCACCTGCGTGGCTGTATCGTTATATCTGACTGGGCACTTGCATGTCTGTCTAGGAGCGGATACGGTGGCCGTTTGGTCAGCCTTTTTTCAGAACGAATCCGCAGACTGCTAGAAGAGATGGAAGATGCATGTCCTTGGAGCTATGCACACTCTGTCTTGCCATCTCCAGATGTAATATAGATGAGTAGTGTCTTCAGTACATGATTACATTTAATGCCAAATGAAGACTCAGTTTCTTCGAGCTGCGGTGCTTATGGTGGCTCTGCTTTTCACGGGTATGGCAATCAGGCATCCGAGTTTCTTATGGAGACAAGGAGAATCGTCGAACAAGCCTTTGGAGGCTGTTCCAGCGGACGCAGAGTCGGCTGGGACTCGTCGAAAGAGCAGGGCACTGGTGGGCTTCTTGAATACCACGGTCTGACCAACTGGTTGGCAGTGACAACGCTGCCAAGGTATCAGTAGTTCTACGAGTCTTCACCACATTTCCGTGGCAGAATATACGGCAGCACCGGAACCGGAGTGGGAACAGCGAATCGCATGCTGGTGTTTCTGCCGAATGCGCTGCCACAATTGTAAAACGCCTGACTATCGATTT
Organism: Toxoplasma gondii ME49; assembly: GCF_000006565.2. Lineage (NCBI taxonomy): Eukaryota > Apicomplexa > Conoidasida > Eucoccidiorida > Sarcocystidae > Toxoplasma > Toxoplasma gondii. The sequence continues at coordinate 836,561 of NC_031479.1, read as the reverse complement.
CTGTGCAACGCTTGCCTGCAACAGTTCATTGATGGGTTTCTCCTCTTGTTCCAGACATGCAGTTGACAACGAAGCTGCAGTGTACATGGTTGTTGAGTAGCGTTAGCGCTTACACGGTTTTCAGGAATCATTGTGGTTGGTTCTGTTTGGTAGGCGGAGTAGTTGCGCTTGACTTGAGTGAGCGATCATGGCGGAGAGAGGCAAAGCTGCTCGAGGACGGCATCTCCGTTCCAGCAGATCCCACAGGGTATTTCGAAGAGGTGGAGCTCAATCGGATTGCGAAGGGAAACGTGCAAGGAGGGCGAGCGTATGAGAAAGAGCCAACATACACGAATATTGAAGACATGGAGCGTTTTGACCACCAGCGCCGGAGCAAACGGAAGAGATGGTGTATAGAACTGAATGTTGGCATGTCGCCCTGTCCTTGCACTCCTTATGAGCTTCCGGTAACGTCCAACACTAATCTGAAACAGCTGAATGTGGCAGAACCAAGTGTGCAACACTGCCGAACAGCTATACTCCGACCACACAAGCCACGTGGCCCAGAAGCAGAAGAAAGAAAAAGTCCATACCTGCGATGGGATGCTACATCAGACCAGACTCAAGCCTTCACGCACCAGTCCACTGACAGACCGCTCCCACATCGTCGGGTCGCAGCTAACAGCGGAGGTTCAGCTTGGCCGCATCCGACACCAGTTCCAGCAGATCCTCGATCAAAACACCCAAACAGCAAGCTTCCTTCGGTGACTTTTGCCGACAGTTCGCTTGGCGCATACTGGCAGCAAGCCAGAAGTGACTGCTCGTTTCAAAATTCGCAGCAGCAAACTTCAGGACCCGCCGACCCGAACAAGAGCAGAGGATATACAGTGTTTGAAAGGAAGAGGCAGCACCTCCGAGGGCAGGCAGAAACAAGCGTTATATCTCAGTACTACGACCGAGAAGACCGTCAGGTTGAAAGACCTCACTATAACCGTGAGGAATTATCCTATACACAGAACAGTGTTTTTCCTCTCTGTTTTAAGTAACCCAACAACCTAGTACTACTAAAAGCTGTTCTTTCTAGGAATTTGGCGAAGAACCCGTGAGGGAGGCTGTTTCACGAGGTAAAAGTTTACCGCGTGCTTTGAAGGGAGCACATGAATGCTGTTCACTGCCCCAAGCTCTGCCGTTCTTCTACCTGTGCCATGGATGCTTGTCCGCAGTGTCACCCAATATGCGGCAGTGGATAAACGGCTACGACCGGTTGTTGAATTCCCTGAGTCAATTGCAAATGCAAACCCCTCGTAGCCAGTCGTACGGAGGATACAGTGGGTTGCATTCTTAGAAGCGCTTCCGGTGGGAGGGTGGGTCACTACGAAAGAGAGACGTAGAGCGTGGGACGCGGAACTATGGACAATGTGGTGTGCAGCCAAAATAATGTAGGTCTGCGCAGTGGTAAGTGAGTTGATAGTTCGTGAAGCACATTTGGTAGACAAGGTGTAGACGCTCAACCACATACTGAGGAACAGCATACAGCTTACCATCCCAAAGGTAACTCTCGAAGTTGCTGCCAGCAGCAACATGAGACAAGACACCGACTTACGAGACATCAGGTGTGCCACGAATGCTCTTGCTGCCTCAAAGCAGACGTCTTCACTTCGCAGCACACCTGTGGGTCGATAAACACTGGAGGACCGTTAAGCGTTTTGCCGGCGAGGTGCACGTACTGAAGCAGCATAATGATTGTCGCCTGAGCATGAGTGAGATTGAATCGGCTTCCCACCCTTATTAAAGTCCCGTTTCATGGATGAGTTTTGCACTAAATCGAATAGGAAGGTGATCGGCACGCGACCATGGGTTCTACTTTTTATTTGACACAAGCGAATGAGCCAGTCGTGACCTACAATTAGTCATATACAGATATGTGGGCTTCAATGGAAATACATACCGAGTTAACTGATGAAGCTCAAGTGTCTGAGCGTCTGATGACTACGCTACGGCTTCTGAGGGTCGGTTTCCCGCGTAGTTAGCGGGCCGATAGTTCAGTTGGATAGAATGCCCGGCTACGGACCGGGTGGTCGTGGGTTCGAATCCTGCTCGGCCTACACTTTTCGCCTGTATCTTTCTCTGTTCTGAAAATTACGTCTGTATCTGTGTTCCGTCATCTATCGATAGCACCATTCCTTGGAGTAAGCCACTAAACCTATGGTGGACTGTTGGGATACAAAAATGCTGCAGACGATGGCGGGTGGCCCGCCCGCTTTCTGTGTTACCTACGGACACAGACCGATAGACAATGATGTCGAGACCGCAGTACTACCTGCTGCACTTCCTGTGGGACGTCGAGAGACGCCCATCTCTTTCAGATTTTCTTGACGTCTCTTGGTAACTTCAACTTTTCGTCGCTGCAGCGCGGCTTTACTTAAGGCCGTGTCTGTGTCCTGGATCTTCGAGCAACTATCAAGTACAATGTGCGCTGCTACTGAAGATGATGCATCGCCTGCAGATTTGCACTGTCTTGCTGCTTTCATCTTCTCATCTGCTCTCACCGATGTCACTGTGTTTATCGCACCATTTCGGCAGATGTCTTTTTCAAAGCCCCACACGCGCCAAACCTACAAACAACGGAATGCCCGATGGTTGCGCCGCCGTAGTGAGCGGACCATCGTCGAGAGCCCCCGTGTCTCCTGCCGGTGTTGGCATTCACACTTTACTGATCTCTAAAGATTGTGGAGATGAGATCTGATGGAATTACTATCACGAGTTGAGACGGTCACAACTGGTGGTTGGTTCGTATGCTGTTGTGAATGAATGGTACAAATATGACGGATGTAGGAGTCGTTATCTACAAGAGCTTCCGCCAAATGCTGTTTGCTGTTGCACACCTGCAGAGTCGGGAACCCGTGGAAGGAGAAGAATACCCGGTTACTTCTCATTTCGAGGAAGTTTCAATTTATCCGAAAGTGAGCGTTGTTTTTTAAAGAGAAAAGGTGAGCACACCGCAAGCCGCTGCGGGTGTGGCACGCCAGCCGGGGCCGGCCGCAGTCAGGTCACGGCTAGCACACAGTAAGAAATGACGTTATCGCTTGTAAACAAGTGCATAAACGGCTCAATGGGGATTGAAAACAAGTTCGTTCTACGCTGCAATCATCCGTTTCCCTTCAGGGCTCGGATGAGACGTTGACCGTTGCCTCGGAGACCCAAGCCACGAAAGTTCAATTCCCGACTTCTAACACAAGTTTCTCACAATCCACTGGTATCTAAGTGTCTACCTACGATTAGCACTCTTGTTCGGTCGTGAATCTGGTTTGGACGTGTTGCTTCCGACGTTGAAGTTACGATACGTAGTGCTGCCCAAAGATGTTGGCAGGTGGATTCTGTTCACCACTGTCGTACAACCGTTAATCCGTTTTTGACCTGCAGAGGTACTTCGTTTTGCACACCAGTGAAGAAGGATGCCATCACTACACTGTACTAGCCCTGCTACCATTAAACTTGTAGCGACCTCTTTCGGTCGTTTCCTGTTCCCACAAAACCTTGCTCTACATGTCGATTGCACCGTGTTTTCTGCCGTTGTGCGGGCGCCGTTTTACCTTGGTCAAGTAACATCAACTTGCCCGTTACTCAGAATTGCCCACCTTCAAAGCGGTGGACACGATTACTTGTTTTGTTCTAGCCGTCGCCTGACGCATCACCAGTGATGGCTTCAGATACACCTCCACATATTATACTGGTAACACCTCACTCAATCGAGCGTAACGTGGAAGAACTGAAAAAAAAGAGACCTCCCTTGTGACAGCTCTCTATTGCTGAGCCGGACACAACTAGGACCCCTGGAACATCAGTCCTGTGAACGTCTTTCGTGAGTGTGGTAGTACGCAAACCTATTTCGTACACCTCGTATCAATTTTTCGCAACTCGTTTTGCCTATTCGGTACAAATTCGGGTTTCTGGTCAACAAACGAGGACTCTGCTGGCTAGGTGAATGAAACTTGGCATGTATAGTGCTACAGCATCCGACGAGAAGACGGACTGTCTCCTATTTGAGATCTCCCCCCTTTCCCTGATACGTGCACGTGCCAGTGGGGAGAGGTGTGCAACAACGCCTTAGCGAGCGCACATCGACTGTCGTGCACGCACCAGCGGCGCTTCCCGTTCAAACAGGCAAGTTCCTTCGTTGTCCCTGCAGTCATGTGTGTGCCAATCGGCTGACGCGTTGTACTTACGCGGGCCCTGACGGAGTCAGTCAGTCATCAAAGCCTCGGGGAACACAGCACAACTGCCAGATTGAAACAGCAGCAACAGAAGCCCGTCGTAGACGGACAAAGGGAAAAGAATGAAGACTACAAATGGATTATTCCTCCATCAGTTGGCTTCAGCAAGCAAGATTACAAGCACCGCGCCCACCAACAGCTTGCAGGTTTCAAGCCCCTAACATGCTTCCCTGACATAGAAGGATTAGTGGTTAAGGACAATGCCATCGTAAGTCTGCTGGAACCATTTGATGCTGTCTTCTTTTGTGACTCGGTGGGAGTGGCCCACTCTGCCGCGCGCTCTCTTGCGGTGAGCAACTCTGTTGCCCGGGCGCGTCAGCTGCACGTAGAAATCCATACCGTAGATACCTGCGAGGCAAAAGCCACACAGTGGTCAAGTGTACCGACACGCGTATACATACCTAGAACAAAGCTTGACGTATTCCTCGCGCTGCAGCGCTGCCGTGGGTTCCACATTTCCCCGCTCTCTCTTTCTGACATGATCTCCAACCCTCTCGCTTGCTCCAGAACGCAATATACCCTAAACATGCGTGCCCCCAGGAAGGCCGTCACGAGACCGATTACATGACAACATCCAGATCGAGGTTCACGCATTACGCATGCAGCCCATTCCCAGCACTTGAAAAATGTTGTACATCAGGAAATTGCTGTCTCGCAACTATAACTATGGAACGATTGACGTGATAGGCTGCCGTCAAGCCATGAAATCATGCCGCACGACGAGTCACTCCATTTTCACTTCTGTCGCTTGCCAGCGCAGTATTTCGCCGACGGCTGAGCTGTGTTCATTAACGGAAAGATATCGATACCTGCAGCAATGGTGGACCAACACTATTACTCAAAAAACCGTCACAACAATGTCACACTTGAGACCCGATGTGCGCATGCTCCCTGGAGCCGGGAGAGCCAGGAGCTGATACGATGCGGAAAGAAAAAGATCTTACCGGTGGAGGGGTCGTATTTGATTCCCAAATCGATGTGCTCCTGAATACCGAACCCGAAGTTGCCGGAGTCCGAGAAGTTCTTCTTCTTCAACTCGTACTCCTTGACCTTAAGACCCTTCTCCAGGATATCTTCGGCCTTCTTGCCACGGACGGTGACATAGCACGCAATCTTTTCATTACGGCGGATACCGAAAGAACGGATGGTAAAGCGGGCCTTGGAGAACTGAGGTCGCTGTCCTGTCAACTGTTCCAACACACGCGCAGCGCGAGTCAGTCTGTCGCCGGACTGCAAATCAAGCAAATAGAAAACGGAAGGCGTTCATTCAGGCACAAGGGTAGCATGCGTATTCCTGTACGGCCTCTCTGAAACGCAGCTGCATCACATGGAGCCCATCAGAATGGTAGAAAAAGGCCGACATCACCGCTTTCCGGCGAGGAGTTTCCATCCGGAGCCCCCTCCGTCGTCAGCCCTGAAGAGCACAGCGACACACCCCCTTCGGCCTTGCTATCTGCACCGCAGAAACAGAGGTAATCGTTGCAACATCCTTCATAAGTAAGACAGGGGAAGTAGACTGCGTTTACCCGTTCTTCCCTACCAGAACCCCACAGGTTTTCTGCCAGGGAGCTTGGGTAACCCTTAGAGGGAATCGCAATGTCACTGGCACTTTCCCCTCCCCCCCCCGCCTCCTGGCACAAATACCGTTTTCCTCGTTACGCCCGGAAAAACTGGAGTCGACGCCGACACAGAAGGAGGCACCACCCCGAGCGAAGAAAAAGAGCTCACTTCTCCGACACAGATGTTGAGGGTCAGCTTTTCAATGCGGATCTTCCGCATGGGATTCTCTTCTCCCTTCTTCACCATCTTGATTGTGGTAGTCTACCGGGCGAACCAAAGAGACAGATCCACGTGCAGGATTTCGCCCCTACACCGTTCAGTACAAATGACAATGAAAAAGGTGACAGGCGGGCAGCGCTGGACTTTTTCACCGGGGGTCGACTTTTTCGTCTTCGCTTGCAACGTCCCCGCTTTTCGCCTCTCGAGCACTGTCAACCACGACGAAATCCTGTCGCGTTGCCCCGCAGGAGGGCCAGCAGGCGAAGCCCCTTTTATTAGCCGAATCCCAGGAAAGACAGTCTTCTGCTGCGCCTGGAAAAAAAACGCTTTCCAACGCAGCGCATGCAACCGTAATAGAGGGGACCGAAAAGCGCTTATTACATGCGCCAGGCTTTTGTGGGGGACCCGGAAGAATGTGCTCGTGGGGCTTTGACAGCAGAGAGCTCGCATGCGCTCTTGACGATCGATACGAAATTTCTTCCAGGATAACCTGGCCGTGAGGGGGAGTCGCACTTCCTAGCATTTTCTTCAGTGGTTAAAGTGATTGAGCAGGCCTTGCGCACTGTCAGTCTCCACGCCATTTCTTGCTGCGGAAGCTCTCCTGTCGTCTCCTGACTTACCCGGAATATTCCAGTTTCGCGCGTCCCGTTTCCACGGACAAAATGGCAATGAAATACGTCGCTGCTTACCTGATGGTGGTGCTGTCGGGAACCGACGCTCCGACCAAGAAGCAGGTTGAGAAAACCCTCTCCTCTGTGGGTATTGATGTTGAAGACGACATCATGGACGCCTTCTTCAAAGCTGTCGAAGGAAAGACCCCCCACGAGGTAAGCTGAGAACCCGGTTCCCGACTGGATGCCCGCAAATTCAGTTCGCGCTTCGCAACCACGCAGAGACACATCCTTTTCCTTTTTTATGGACCACTACAGCAGTACCCTAAAGTATAAAGTCCCCCAGTGAACTGTTTGTAGCTTTTGTTCGGGGTGCAACATGTGATAACTGTCGGGGGTAGGCAACTTCCAAATAGTAGGACTCGGTTCCGACTTGTCGAGTGCGGTGTTTTTGCGGTTGGTCGGCACCTGTCTTTCGTAGACTCCAGGAGATGTGGAATGAATGGTGCAACGTACATATATGTACCGCTGAAGACGGGAGCGGCAAAAAACTGGGAGTCCCGCGGGCGTGGCTTGGTCAAACGGATGGCGCTCTAGAGGGTGTTGTAACGTCTAACTGCTGAAATTTCGCGCGTAGGATCTAAGCCCTATCGGCCAATATGGAAATACGCCTTTTTTTCCGGTGTGCCTTTGATTCCACAGCTGATTGCCGCAGGTATGGAGAAGCTCCAGAAGGTACCTTCTGGTGGTGTCGCTGCTGCTGCTGCTCCTGCTGCTGGCGCTGCCGATGCTGGTGCGGGTGCTGCTGCGAAGAAGGAGGAGGAAAAGAAGGAGGAAGAGGAGGAGGAAGACGACATGGGCTTCTCGCTCTTCGACTAAGTACGCGGTTCCAAGTGGAATGTCGGAGTTGGCCTTTCTTGCAGAGGTTTCACGTGTCGTGCCGTGCATGAGCCACGCATATATGTGGTGTTGTAATCAGTCTTCGAACTTAAACCTCTTGTGCAGTCACTGAAGAAAAACGAGAACCTCTCCACGAGAGTGCGTCCCCCACGCAGAAGCCATCTGCTGACCACAACTCGTTGGGGGATACTTTACAGTTTCCCCACCTTTAGGTTTCAAGTGGCAGTGAGTGGTGCACAGTATGTGACCTTCTCTAAAGCCGTAGCTTCTTATTAGTCACTTTTGAAAGTAACCACTAAACACGCTGCTGTACTTCCGGCTGAACAGAGATTGGTCGAGGCTACAAAACGTGCGTTTTGTGCCGCGTACTGTTTGCCTGCTTTGCAACTTTGTCGTATTCCACTGTACGAGGCTGCTCCGGCCCCTTCTAGAAAAACATGCCATAGCAACTTTGTTGCTTTATGATCTCTGTGCGGCAGCTTTGTATTGCGCTGTCGGAGACTATGCAAAATGTACATGTGCCTCGGCAGCCATTTCGGTTGCTCGTAAGCATTTGAGTAATAATTAACCTCCGTTCAGCTGCATGGCATTAAGTGCATGCCCGCTTTTAGCTGTCACGCGAACCTACAGAACAAATTCAAGGGATCGCGATTCGCAAGAATGTGACTACGCATGGCAGCACGCAGTCGTGTCTGCTTTCTGATAAAGGCACCTCTAACATGCGCTGAAACGGCAAGTGAGTGGTATGCCGACACAAGCATCCCTGCTTTTGTAGACAAAGATTATAAGCGTCTCTCTAAGAGCGATATTCAGGTCAATCATCCGCGTGTAGCAGCCCGTGCTGGCGAAGAAACTGGTTATTGTATTCTTAACGATTTGAGTTTCCTGTTACTAGACTGCCCGAACTTTTTGAGCGCAGACCCCTTTGTGTGAGAAAAAATTGATTCATAACATTTTTGTCGCAGTGATGGAAAGAGCAGCGTACGACTACCACTGCTTTCTGGGCTGTTGACTTTTGAGTTTGAGCGGTTGAGCGCGGGAGGGATCAGGATTGTTGCATAAGCTCTTGATAATCCAGGCACTACCAGAGCGTCCAGGTGGATGGAGTTTCACACACAACTCCGGGCTGAGGAGACCACCTGTCAGACTTCTGAGGGTGAATGCTTTTCCACGTGTATACACTCGAGAATGTGATGGGGTGCGGAACAAAATGCTCATGTTAAAGATGTCTTCTTTTTCAGATTTCTGCAGTCAATGCGTTTGATATAGAGTTTACTCATGTAAACTTGCTGATGAAGTTTCAACCACAACGAGCTGACACGTTTCTCCGTAGGTCACAGAGCCAGTGTTTATGCCATGATGTATACACATGGGTTTGATGTGGGTTACGGAACACGATTCCTAGGACGCTTATCTTTCTGATTAAAACACAGTCAATCTGTTTCCCATAGGGCGTGTACAATTGAACGGAATACACAATAGTACTCCAGGAGGCCTTGTGAGACGTCGACGCCTAGTCTTCTCTGTAGAATGCGTTTACCGGAGACATCAACTCTGAACGCAACAGTTTTCGGTGAGTGCTGTGGTGCAAAAAGCATTCTACATTTGTCACTCAGTCGTTCCTTTAAACCTTGAAATCATCGCCCGGACCGCTACGATGCTGTAATTTGGAGTTTCCGGTGAACCTCTGGCCACAAGGAACTGGTTTATTCCCACTTCACTACCATTCTAAGAGGATCAGTTCCATCTGCGCCAGAAAGCGTCCCTACAACACTGTCCTCATCCCATTTTCAAGGAATCAGAACTGTGGAAAAAACGGACGATTCACGATGAGTCACGGAACAGACACTCTGACCATTACAGACAGACAGTCTTCGGTGTTTATTCCCGCGCGCATGCATCATCGTGCCCGAGTGGAAGGTACAGGGTCAACAAGCTTCATCAGCAACTCTGCTCTGCGTTTCTTGACAGCATGCGCCGAAATCCAGAACAATGTCCTGGAATAAAATACAAGTGGTTCGTTGGTCAGCCTTGAACGCCGAGCCTTCCTGCGTTTTTTCTACCCGGACGAGTTCCGGATACCACACTGCTGTACGGCAGGACTCTGTGCCAACCGTTTCTTCAAGTCCTCTTCGCGCACCTCATCCCATTCGCAAACTGGAGTCTCGCTTCTCTCTGTCTTCATTTCAGACCCACCTCCATCGTGACTTGAATTCCTCCCAGTCCGTTTCTGCCGCCTCTGCCTGTTTGTGATGCAAGTCTACCTGTAATCCCGGTGTGCCCGTTACGCAGACCTCACGACTGTGGTGTACAGTTTGCCGTTTTGAAGGCGTCTGCATTCGTCACGACTCTTTTCCCTCTCTGCAGCGCTTCACTGTGACGTTTCCTGTTCACCTTCTCACATCTAACCGCGCCCCTCCCTGTCCTGCTTCGGCAAGCCTGTCTGCTTTCCCTCTACAGGACAGCCGCGACCGTGCATGCGTAGACCCTAGCTGTCATCCCGAGTCTAAGAAAACAACCATTTGTTTGATTTCCTAAACCTTAAACCCTGTTCCAAAGGGGGGAGAAGAGGACTGGATTGTCTCCTACTGCCTTCTTCGTGCCGTTTCGGGAGCTTTATCGTTCGTCTCAAAAAGCACGCCCACCTGCTGTCTCGGCAAACGTACACGCCTTACCCACAACCGTCTTCCTTTTGTCAAGTAGCCCCTGCGTCGGCTTCGTCTCTGCTCAGAAACCTGCAGCTTTTTCTCCTGTACAATGCACATTCCGTTCGGCGCGGGAGCCCCGCCCCCCGGGGGCCCAGCAGGAGGCCCGCCCGCCGGCATGCCTCCCCCTGGCGGCCCCGGGGGCTCTTTTCCTCCGGACTTTCTACCGATGATGCCTGGGCCTGGAATCCCCTCTGGAGGCCCTGGGGGAATGCCTGGGCCCCGCATTCTCCCGGCGGCAGGAGGCCCCAGTTTCCCACCCCTGATGCCCCCCCCTGCGATGGGCATGCTTATGCCCGAGATGACGATCGGTCCTATGGGCCTCCCGGGCATGGTGCGGAAGCCGAAGAATATGCAACCGCCCACCCAAGATATGAGTATTCCCCCGAATCAAACCATCTACATCAACAATATCAACGACAAAGTCAAGCTCCCAGGTGAGGGACGACTCAGATCATTCCACGAAGAATCCTGAGTCCTTGGCTTCTTTTGCACGTCTCTCTGTGCTCGAGGCACGTCGGCGATTCAATAAGTCGCTTGAAAGGACTCTCTGTGTATGCATCCATCTTCGCCCGCCTTCCTGATTCCAGCGTACATTTGTCCCGTACACTTGCTGGCATCCGTGTACTTCACTGATCTGTTCATGCAGCCAAAGACAGCACTACAGAAAACGCCCATATATATATATATATATATATGGATCGATTTTGCTTGCATGGTATCCGCGCATGCGTCCCGTTTTGTGCAACACTAGCGAATGCACAAGGTGCTGCTGAAGCATTTTCAAACGCGAGAGAAATACATGTAGTTACTGGAAGCTTTCGTTCAGAAAGTGCATGCCAACGTTGAGATGCTCTACAGACGATACTATGTGCTGTGTGGACGCGTGCAGAACTCAAAGAAAATCTTCGTAGCATGTTCAAGCAGTTTGGAGAAATTCGGCAAATCGTCGCAATGAGTTCTTTCTGGCGCCGGTACGCTCTGCTTTTTTTTCCTTTGAAAACTCAGACTGTCATATTGAATAGCCAGTATGTCCGCTGTTGCGAATCCAGGAGCTTTCCGTTACTCTAAGAGATCATCGTGTTCTGCCAACTTGGATAAACCGTTAGTCTTCTTAAGGAAGACAAAGTGGATGCATAGCTCGATATATGTGTATATATATGTTTATATACATACGAATTTGAACATGCATACCACCGCAGAATATCACACTCTATACATTACACAGACTGTGTTGTGTCTGTCCCTAGCGGAGCGCGAGTGTTTGTCGTCGCGGGAGTTCATATGGTGAGATTCTTTGTGGAGAAGGAAAGCGACTGTGTGTATAAACCAGAATCCGATCCGTGTCTTCCGTAAAGACTGGCGTCACGAAGGAGACTGCAAACGCGGAATTGTGTCTGCTTTTTTGCGTTTTTTTCGTGTACTTTTTACAGGGGACAGGCTTGGATTGTCTTTGCGAGTGTGGAATCTGCGACGAAGGCCATTCAAGGCATGCAGGGTTTCGTCTATCACGACCAGCCATTGGTAAGCGGCCATGAAGAGTGTGTCTTTCGTTTCTGGACAGAACTCCAGTTGGTTTTCTGAAGGGTTTTCAGTGCAAGGGGGGAGAATAGGAAGCGACCACGTCAATTTTCCGTCAGTCTGAAGGAGACATTGCACTGGAGGACGCTGAGAGCTTTTTCTGGGATTCAGCAATGCATGTACATGTGATGAAGATATTGGGGAAATTGTGGTGGCACTCGGCGCCGTGCTGATTGAAGAGCTGCAGCGATTTTTACAGTTTCTTCAATTTCCCTCTTCGTCTTGTCGACCTTTCCCGCGTCTTGCTGAGCGACGTCTCCACGTGTTCCCTGTGTGTGGCATTATGACGCCTGCTGTCTTCTTTTCTCTGGATCTCTTTCTCTTTCAATCTCTTTTTCCTTCACAGCGCATCAATTACAGTGTCACCAAGAGCGACATCATTGCGAAGGAAGACGGCACGTTCACACCGCGACCTCCTGGCCCCAAGAAGCCTCGAGCAATTCGCGAGAGAGAAGAGAGACAGCGAGAACTTTTCCTCCAAATGCAACAACAGTACATGCAAATGCAGGTCAGTCCCTGCGATATGGATCCTACACCCTCAACTTTCCCCCCTTTTGAAGAAAAAGCTTCCTGTATGCGTCTGTGGACCTCTTTTTTTTAGAGATCCATTTTTCGTCTGCCGGACAAAGCCGCATTTGCCTGCGAGGCGCGACCGTGTGATGAGAACCCCTTTGGATGCCACATTTCGCAGCTCTATTTACGGCGATCATGAGGGCAGGTACACAGATGCGAAGGTTCTCTGCATAAGTTTTCTTCCAAGTTACATGGGGAGGTTGAAAACGGAAAACTCTGTGCTTGCTGAACTGCCAGGCGAGTTCGAATGCGGCGGCGACGACGGGAGCGGCGCCGAGCGCGCCTGGAAATCTGTCGCAAGGACAGGCGAACCTGGAGACAAGTAAGTTGAGAAAACGACGTTTTTAGGAAATGACTCCTGCCTTTACGCCAGTCGAGTCTGGTGGCTGCGGCCTTACTCACACACACGTCTACTTCAACTGCTGTGCATGCACACATCTACGTAACTTATTTGTACTGAAAACAAGCTTTTTCATGGACCCTAAGGAATTCAGAGCGACTGATAGTGAATTGAGTTTTATGTAGAACGGTGGTGAAGGGAGAGTGAAAGTAGAGCATCAAACTTGAAGGTAGTAGATGCGTTTTTGTGTGGGTTCGAGGGTTACACCTAAGAAATAGGATGCGAGTCTGTGTCCCTGAAGTATGCAACCAAATATTTTCCGAAGTTTTTGAATGCTTTCTGTTTCTCCTTGGTCAAGTGTTTCTCTTGTCTGCCGGCTATGGCAACTGTGTCTGCGCGGGGAGTAGCCAAGCTACTTATTTTGCCTGCAGAGCGGATGTAGGTCGCTTCCCTTCGTCCAGTCGACAGGTGTCTGTGTTCCGTGCATTTAACGCTGGAAAGCAGGTTTCAGGAGAGCGGGAATGCCGCAGACTTTGGGGAAATGCATATTCTGTCGACATCTCTCTGTATCTGAGAGAAAAGTCTTCTGGCAAAGAGTTAACGTCGTGTCTGATCAGCAGTCTGGTCCTGGTCAAAGAAACAGTGCACGCGCACCCCTGGAGAGCGGAACTCCACAGCGTTCGCTGAAGTTTGGCTGTGGGCGCGCGTATCCGAAGAATCTTGTGTTCAGCGCCACAGACGGTTTCCGCGTATCTTTCCTTTGCTTTTTTTCACAGTGGGTGTCCTAAAGAGAAAGGCAGAGGGTGCACTTCCCACTCCTCAGCCTGCGAAACTCGGCGGCCCTTTCCCGCCTGCGGCACCAGTTCCCCCGCCGGCAGTTGACATGGTGAGTTGGTGTTGCACCGCGTACTCAAGAGGAGAAACACGTGTGTCTTCTTTAGGCTTAGACCCGTTCTTTTTTGTGCCAAATGTTCACCAGGGGGTATCAACAGAGGGACAGAACAGGTTCAGAACGGCAGTCCTTTTGGTGGGCTTGTGAGTCTTTCTTGCGTTCAGTATGTAGATTCAGGCTGAGATGCGTGCTGCGAATTCGGTGTAGGTTTTTTCTCAAAAGGTGCGTTTTCCACCTTTCGCTGTGTGTGCCTTTCTTGCAGAACTTCCCGGCAATGCCCAATAAGGTTTTATTTCTCGAGAATTTGCCTGAAGATGCAACGATGGAAGGTCTCGTCAGCCTCTTTTCTAAACACGCGGGAATGATTGAGGTTCGCCCCGTCCTCTGGCGCCGCGTGGCTTTCGTTGAGTACGATAACGAAATGCTTGCAGCAAACGCCATGAATGGTAAGCTGTCCAGAAACATGCCTTCGACTCTTGTATTTTCTGCCACGCTCATTTCGTCGAAAATCTCGGCGCGTCAGAAGAAGGGTGAATCGTCGGTGTGTGTGTGGGGAGGGGGGCTATTTTCAGCATCCAGTCGCGCAACTACGGCGAACTAAACACTCACTTATCTTGTTCACGTCTGTTTCTGTATCTGATTTGCCTGCTTCCCACTCGCAGCTCTCCAAGGGTACAACATGAACGGGTCGTCGATCAAGATTACATATGCAAGAAGATAAAGGCGACAAGACGTAGACTCGACATTTTTCCAGGCCCTCTTCCGTCTTCCTCCATATCCAACGATCCAGGAAGTTTTGAGGAGGCAGCCTTGTGTGAGAGAAATTGCATCTTTAAAATACTGTCGCTTTCCCACATAGTGAAAGAGCGCTCTCCGTTGTCATCGCCAACTTCCCGTTTCTCTTGTGTCACAGTACCCTCGTTGGCCCGACTTCTAGGTAGCGTTTCTCTCTGCAAATGTATGCACGCCTCTCGTCTCCATCTCCTGCCCAGTGACTCTTGACTTTCTCTTTCCAAGCAAGCAAACGCAAAAACGAGCGAAGATCCCTTTTCCGGCGCACGCGGCTCGGCAGCTCGCTAGCATGCTGGCCTCCGAACCAATACTTTGTTTTACAACTAGCTTGGACACTGCCACACTACCGACAGATGTAGACACGCAGGTGCTCTCTGTCCACTTAGGGTCGAGCTAAACGAAACTTTGACGTTGCGCATGCGGAGTTTGGAGAAGCGCATAGTCTTTCCAAAATCCACGCGTTAGCATTGATTCACACACTCACGTTGTCTATTCACCGAACGCACATCCCCAGAGCTAGACCGTATCGGAAAGAAATGGAAAAACAAATGCAAGGTGTCCCATCTTCACTATAGAACAAGCGAACCGGACAATGAAGGGAAATGCCGGAACTTTTACACAAGTCACACCCCAGCGCACGGAAGAATAAGCTTGTACAGGCCTTTGCGGGATTTCGTACAACACCGCGCCTGTACACGGTTTATAGTTTGGAAATAACGCGATCGTCATCTGTAGTTGACGTAAAGACGTTCGTAGGAGAACCGGTGTCATATGGCATCTACTCTGGACTCTTCAATGTCACAGAACAGGATGACAACGGAAGGAGAAACGCTATTTTCCAAACGCCATGTCCTTACTGTGCTGCTCATTCCTCTTTTTTTCCGTTTGTTCTCCTGTCCTGCGTCCGCATGCAGGAAATTACACTGGGGTAGCGCCGTCGAGTCAAGAAAAAGTGCCTGGCATGACTGCCGTGTCGCCATTTGCTTATCTCTACTTCTCCCTTTGTCCGCTCCTCACCTCCCTACTCACCTCAACAATTGTCTCTTGGTCGTGGCACACGGAGCATACGCGATTTTTTTCTTTCTGTTGTAACTCGCCGTAAGGCATCTACTTTTTTTTCTTGGAGACCTGTGCTTTAACTTGCACAATATGCTTCGAAAGCAGCACCTTGCTGGCCGGCGCCTCTTCGGGGGAAATTTGAAATCTGGCAAGAGCAAGACATGTCGTTTTTCCAGAACCTTTCTTTCCGCCGTTTTTCTTCGCTGTAGCCTCTAGGGTTATGTCCAGTTCTCTCCGGTCAGCGTAGACCTGAAGGCTTTTTTCTCTGTGTCCAGGGGTCAAGCATGCAAAACCCCAAGAAGCAGCAAGAAAAAAAACAGGTACAGTAGCTTAGGGGTTGAACTGGAATGAAAAGAAGCCGTTCGAACGCCCCGTTCAGGGACCGCCGGAGTCAACGGTGGATCGAGTGTTTTTTCTACCCTAAACACTGCATACGACGCCAGCACCAGGAGTTCCCTACCTGTGTCTGTCTGAATAGAACTCTGGGAATTTTTGCTTCGCAGGTGGTTCAGCAACTTCTCCTGTCGTCATTTCCAGTGCCCCACAATCAACTTCGTTCAGAGCCAATTGAGCAGCTGATTCCGGGGGGTAACTCTCCATTTTCCACCCTAGAATTGCATCGTCAAACGTGTCTGTCCTGGTCAACGCGTAAATAGAGTATATCGAGGTGACTTGCGTAGCACCCTTGCTCATAAGAGGCCACTCATTGTGAGGAATGAGATAGGGTCGTAGCTAACGTACAGCGATGCACATAGATTAGTGTGTATAAATGTATGATATTCATGCACATGGTATGTACGCTGAAAACTCCTCTACACTGTGTGACGCACTAGTGCCCGAAAACGCTTCACATAATTTTACGTCTGATGACATACTGAGAAGATCTATTCCGCATTCGCGTACATCTACACAAAGGCTTTGCCGTTTAGAGTTCCTCTCGATTTGCCATTTCGCTTTTCCGACGCGAACGATTTTGCAATGATTAGCTCAGTGGGGCCACAGTTTTCGGGGCTGCGGCAGAATTCAAAAGCACGATGTTCCAGTCCAGTTGTTTTTCTGCTGTCGAAGCTCCAATAAGCCTCAGTGCCGTAAGAGTTCTAAAAAAATAAAACGCGATTCCTGGCAGCAGTTCATCGACTTCAAATCTCAATTCTGTGGTCGTAGTCTGTAAAACATTCAGATGAACAGCCAAGGACAAGAGGAAGAAACGGAATCATCCGCGTGATTTGTTGTTGCACACCCGTCAAAACAAAAGTACACGGTTCGGGGCTCCACCGACATAAGCGACGAAAAAGCGAAACAGTTTTCCAAAAACGCAGGAACGGGTGTTCACAGAAAAGCATTTAGGATCCTTAACAATCCGCCTGATTTTCTCTGACATAAATCTTGCCATGCCGTAACCGTTAGACATTCGCGCGTGCTGATCTAGGCGACAGAGTTCTTTGGCGTGAGCTCAAGAGGCTTTTCAATATACAGGACCACTATGCAGATACACCATTATCTGCAAAATTAAGCCAGCGATATTTGTTTGACAAACGCTCTGCGTCTGAGCAAGGAGGAGGTATAGACTCACCGCGGCACATGCTTCATGTTCGCAGAGCGTCCATCAATCTCTCCCCCTCATGAAATAAAACTCCACGTAAATAAAAATAAATTTAATCCTCTTGTACGTCGACTTCTGTTGCCCTTGCCATGTAGCTCCTCGACGATATTCGGTTTTTCGTCTACGTGGGCAGTGTATCTTTTTGAGATGGCGAACGGAGCCTCGTCCGTCTCCGTTGCATATGTTTGGATCGAATCTGGTTTTTTTCGAGCCATCGTCGATCATCCCAGACCTGTTCCAGTTTTGGGAATGACTGTTTAATCCCGCTCTCGTCTTTGCACCAGTTTGTCACTGACCGCTCGCACAGATTCGGAGCGGCCTGTATCTAGAGAGCCAGCCAGTGTCGTAGAGGAACATCGCGATGATTTCCGGCTTCCCTCGAAAACCGCAGACGGCGTCGGACACAAAGACTGCGGCGTCCGTGTATAAGGAGCACCTTGGCTTTATTCGGAGTGGAGTTGTTTCGGGGGACGACATTCAGACGATAAAGCAACTGAACGTGCACCTCTTGGACGCAGTAGCGGATTCTAAGTTTAAGCTGAGACACAATGAGCTAAAGACGCATCTCGAGAAGACGCTAGCAGCACTAGAACGCCTGGAAGGGTTGTCATGCCCGAAGAATTTATCGTCTCCTGCACTGAGTCGCGGGCACGGTGACAGTCGAAATCGAAGGAAGTCCCCTCTGCCTCCTCGAACTCCCCGTATAGGCCGGGAGCCGAGACACGGCTCTCCTCTTGCTCATTTAGGATGCTACGAAAGGCGTCCTTCTCGCATTTCAGTGCCTCTGCCGCCCCAGTGTCCTAGAGGACCGCCAATATTTGCTCCTGTCCGGTCGCAGGCCACTCCTGTGGAAAATAATCTGCGTAGTTCCCCTGAAGGTTCTTCTGTACACCCCAGTCCCCCGAAAAGCACTGCATTCCAACTCCCTCATTGTCTGCCCTTACTCGCACCACACACTTCAGATCCCGCCCTCTCAGAAGACATTCACCATCACTCCCATTTGCGTTGCAGCCGACCGTGTTCTCCTCTCTGTCGGGAAGGCGCCGGTCTTGTTCAGCACCTGAGGGGACGGTGTGCCTTGTCTGCTGAGGAGGCTGCGGCAGCGTATGAGAAATGTCAGCAGTTGAAGTTGGAGCTGAATAGGGCACAAGAGGAGAGGTCGAATTTGTATCTTCAGCTGTCAGAGGCTCGACGTGAAAACGATCACATGCGCGCGCTCTATGAAGAGAAGGTTCAAGAAGTACACTGGCAAAGGAAAATGCATGGCCTTGGCGACTTGTCTGAACTCGAACGCATGCTGCTACACGCTGAAACACTAGTGGAACACATCAATCAAGTTCGCAGCCATAGCCATACTTGGTCCGTCTGGTCAGGAGAGCTACTGCAGTACCTTCGATCTCTTCACGCCCGACACGTCAGTCGCTGTGGCGAGGAAACTTGGGATTTACGACCACAAAACGAGGAAAGCTTCGATTCAGAATGCCGAACCCTTCCACGAGGGCCACCTATTTCTTACCCCACATGTGAAGGTCTTGTGCAGCTTTGTCCCCGCCGGAAAACCGCTACGCACTGCTGCCCTCCTCACTCTCCTCACACTGGTGCAGGCTTTTCCTCCGTCACAGAGTCGCCGCTTAGACTCTGTTCGTCTGCGCCGGAGGGAGCTCAGACGGAAGACCGAATGAGCCACAGTGCGCATCTAAGAAGCAGAGTCAGTCCGAGTGACTCTCAAAGACGGACAAACAGACCAACGTCTCCTTGCTGTTCTGTTACTCTAGACGCTGCACAGGTAGAAGCCGTCCGCACCAGAGCAGGGTGCACCGGTCCTATCATCAGGGTGCACGATGTCCAGCCACAGCGACGGGAAACTGACTGTGAAGGACCGCGAAGGAGAGTCCTTCGGGACCCGCAAATTTTCGATTATGTCACCTGAAACCACAAGGCACACGTGTCTTGTAAAAGATTGTTTCAGGCTTTCGAGGAATCCTCGGATGGGTGCAGTGAAGCTGAGCACGTCTATAAATTCACTAGAGCAGAATGAGCTGGAATTTCAACAACCACGCTCTGCTCAAGCTCTCGAGCGTGAAGCACAAGAGGACCTGCCATTGTGGGCTGTCATGAATCTTTACCTCGTGAGTGGTCGTCTTAGTTATCGTTGTGCGGCATAACCACACACATACTTGAATCTTTACATATCTGCACGTGACTATGCGCCCATTCTTTTGTGCCACTGACGTGGGATAACCTCAATCCCATGCGATACTGAAATCGCCTTCCTCTGCCTTAAGCAGGGGGGACAGAGGTCGTTAGATTTCCCTTCAAAGTGCGTTCGCAAAACGCCATTGAGCTCCGCAACCACGGACGTAAACCGACATGGAAAGAGAGAATGTTCGGCAACCTTGACGAGTTTTTTTGAGTGGCGAGGAAAAGAAGAAACTATTTCCAAACATGAAGAAGACTCGTGATGTGAGAGTCGACCTAAGTGACCTCGTGTGTTCCTTTTTGTGCCCGACTGATGTGTCCACCTCTCTATTTGCGGAAATCGCGCTGTCCTTCAACACTCATCGAAGCACAGCTTTCTCAAACTCAGTGAGCTTACAAAACACGATTTCTGGTCGCAAAGCCAGGTCTATTTCCAGAGACGACTATCAAAGAGCGCCCGGTGATTTCAAATGCGCAGAGTGTCCACGCATGCGCCTGTAACCACTGAGGTGATTTGGCTTCTGTTTATCTCTTCTTGTTGGAGAGCTTCTGGGATGTCGAACCACGAGACTCAAAGCATACGGCAGGCACATAGCTACAAAGATGGTAAGCCGTAGTTCTTCACGCACATGAACATACCAAAGCATAAAACTCAGAAATATCAAACAGCCTCCAAATTCAGAAATTCCCAACAAAATCCTCTTCCCTTTACAATAGTCACGCGTCATCCGGAAAATACCAAAGGCACGTACGCCTCGCCGCCAGATATGCTGATCACTGCCGTCAGATTCCTCTCCATCATTAAAGCTGCTGTGAACAATTCCGAGGTTCAGAGGATTCTCTCTCAACAGCAGCGGCATCGTTGCATCGCCCGCTTCAGGTTTCATCTCTGTAGGACTCTCGAAGAGTCTTCAGTGGCGCGTCTGCGTCTGCGACCAACTGCTTAACAACATGGCGCTCGTGCCTGAAAGAAATGCACCGAAAATTTGAAACTCCAGCGAAAAAGCATGATGCCACAATGTAAGAGAGAACAGGAACACCAAAGAGAGGAGAACCGTCATCGCTCTCTCGCCGTCTGCAACATGGACAGAAAATACCAAACGACTGCACACGCTTTAGAATGGCTCCCAGAAAAAGCCCCACGGACTGTGTTAATTTGAGCACTGGAGACATCTCTGCGGCAAAACGTAAAAGAGGACCCATTCCAAATGTTGCCGCTCGGGAAACAACGCCACCAAAGACTACACACTGCTAGGCAGTGCCGAACGATACAGGAGTTTTCAGATGGTGTATCGGAGCAGGTCTAGAGGCAAGGAAGCAAGCATGCTTTTCATGTAAAGTCTCAGTAACTAGTTACGTGTTGCAGTTTTGTTTGTCAGTCAGACGGAAGCTCTCGTCTGTGTTTCATGCATACAGCTAGCGGGGAAGAAGATTTCCCTTCCCGCCAACACGTTAAGTTCGCCATGGACCCGAAACGACGACAAGTGGTATAATATAGCATTCGTCTTTTAGAAGGCAAAGCGAATTCCTTGACAAGCCGGTATTCATATCTATTGAGGCAAGCATATATATATATATATATAAAACCGGGATTATGTATATTTTCTTACTGGGTGAATTGGTCTTTCGATGACACCAGCAGAGTCGAAAAAGATTCGAGAAGTTCGTCGCATGCTACAGCATTCTGGCTGAAGCCGCTCAAAAGCCGAAACACTGTGGGGGCCTGTCACAGGGCAGAAACACGAACCCCCAAACTTTGAGTTTGTGCAAGTACGCTCAAACGCAGGCGTGCTGGCCTGCCTTTGCGAAAATGATCATTGCTCACCTGACTGCAGCTCTGGCGTTCGAAGAATAATCGCAGGTGATCAAGGAGGAAATGCTGGCCCGGACACCTAGCTGGACACCATATTTTGTCGGCAAGTGTCTGAGAGTGGTTCACTCCGTAAGATATTCACGAATTCGGTAGCCTCAGAGAGCACTCAAAAGCGGGTGAACGTACATCGAAGGAGTCTTTGACATCGACAGCTCGCCGAGCAAGAGCTGAGTACAACTCCGGATTCCTGTAGCCCTGACTTGCGAAGACAGCAGAGGCGTCCGCGAGGTCTGCAATAAGAGAGGAAGACATTCCTTCACACTTTCTCGTCATTGTAGAGCGGATAAAAATATCGCATTCACTTCCCTTGTGTACTCCGCTTTTTTATGTCCAGTTTTGGTTGCAAAGGGGCGAAGTCAGACGAAAGCGGCCTCCAGTGTCCGCTTCTCGGACCGCAACAATCGACTCAGACAGACCCTCAGATGAAAGCAGGCACGAAACGTGCATGCGACCGCCCGAAAAAAACTCTATGTTAGAACGGGGCACACCGAATAATTCTTTAGATAACGCTACATCAAAACGGGGTATGATTCATGAGTTCTTTCATTTTCGAGAGCCACTGACCTACGCTGTCGAGCTCGTCGAGCTCTGCGAGGAGTTTCCGTGCGACCTGTCTGCATGCCAGCATGTCGGCGAGACCGGCAGCATCTAGCGAGCTTAGGATACGGAGAACATCCTTGCCTGATTGATGCGTACGCGCAGGGAGGGGAAAACACAGTCGATGAGCTGTCGGCCACACTACCACGACTGTCCTGAGCTGTTTAGTAAACCCTTGAGCGAAGAAAACCAAAGAGGGGGGACTCGACAGAAGAAAACGCGTTTCTACTCCCCGCAGATGAGCGACAAAGGTCCTCCCTAGCAAAAAGAGATATAAGATTGTAGAGGGTTAAGATCTTACATAGTGCGCCTTTCCGTCTAGTTAAAGATAGCACGCTTACTAATGAGTGTGTAACTGGGAAATCGCGCTTCACCGAGTCATTCTACACTGTTTCCCCGCCCTCCAGTCCAGCAGCGAGACAGATCGCAACTCATCTCAAGGAGGTCAGCAACTTCGTTTTTCTGCTCTTGATTATTTCCATGCACCACCTCGAGTAATAGCGCGACGACACGCCCCGATCTTCTCCCTCTCCTTCACCGCGTTGCCAACGATAATAATCTGATTTACATTCGTTTCTCTCGCGAAGCATACCCGTGAGCTGGTACAGCGCATTCGGAAGCTGGCGTGCGAGGGTCGAGAAGAGATGGGGATTGCTGTCGCGTTTCAGACGTCGAGAAAAGACGTCCGACAGAGTGAGGAGAGACCGGCCGTCTGCGCGCTTCACTGCCTCCGGTAGGACAGTGGCAAGAGCGACGTAGATGCCTGTAAAAGGCGTGGATCCCGCAGAGAAAAGAGCTACAGTTGTCACAAAGGCATGGGAGGCGACAGGTCTCTCGGGGTATATTTCAAAGACCCATATTCCATACAGATAATAGCGGCCTTCAGGTTCGCAAGAAAATACTAGCTTCGACGTTCCTTAAAGCACATGCTCCACAGAAAGGTGGGGGGACATTCTCAAACGTCGTGAAAAATGCTCAATTATGCTAATGCGTCTGTTGTTTTATTTCCAACCGACGCATGCAACGACTGGCGTTGAGCTACCTGCGTTTGCTCAGTTCTTCTTAAAACGGTGCCTAAGCAGAGTGAACGGAATTCCGGAACACCCAGTGTAGCTCTGGCTCTATACATTTCTTGTTTTTTTTCTTTGCGCTCTGAGTGAAATTATTCATTACACACTTATATATATATATATATTCGCATGCTTTTGCATACGTAGAAGTTTATATGTACACGTGTGCGAACCAACATTCGGGTGGGCGCATAATCGCGAATAGGAGTGACATAAACACTAACGGGCAACGCCAGTTTTGACTGTTGTGTCTTCTAGCACCGAAAAAGGTGCGAACTCGAGTGAGAAGTGAACGCACCCGTGTCTCTGTCATGGACGTCGAAGCTTTTGGCGATGAGAGCCATCAAAGAGGGTGAAAGCATGTGAGCAGAAGCTTTCACTCGTTTGCTGAAGATCTCCCAAAAAGCTCGTCGTTTCGTCTCCTTCCCTCGCAACAATTCCTGGGCTGTCTCTGCCAGCTTCCGGAGGTCCGCAGACACCAGGACATCCTGCAAGCACAGAAAAAGAGTCACAGGAAAGTGAAGACACAGAAATCGACTGCGCTCCTGAAGAGATAGCTGGGCGAGTCGCAGTCACAGCACCACATACTGAATATGCACAGAAAAAGTACAAATAAAATAAACAAGTCGGAGCCAGTTTACGATCTGGACTGACATGCTGTGACACGCTTGTGCTCGAAACCCGTTCTTCAGATGTCCCCCTGTATATCCCGAAACCCTAGAAACTCACGGCACCCAGTACGTCCATGGAAGTCGAAAGAGCTTTTACTGCTGGCATTTATGAAGAATCACTAGTTCATACAGTCGACATGCTCCGGTGGCCAAATTCCACTAACAAGTGGACGTGTGTATGTCTGCACGCGTAGAGACACCCTAAAGACGGTCCTGGAATGCTGAAAATAAGACTAGGAAGAAGTATTTTTCGAGTGTATAGACTTTAACGGCATTGAGGTGATAGAATAGAAAGATTTTGTCAAAACTCACTCGGTAGTCGTGACGGATAGGTTTGAGAGAAAATTTGAGACGACGGTAAGGCCCGTCAGAAAGACCATGGAAAGTCGGTGTACAGAGCGCTCGTCCAGGACCCCCACCCAAACGCAAGCATGAAAGAAACACCATCGTGGAATTCTTATTCAGGGCAGAACCCGTTCAAAAGCATCCACCTGGAGAGAAACTCTCGCGGATGCTTTAGAAACCACGCATACAGTTTTGTACACATACATTTGTATATGCTTGTTTATGTGCATCTCTGCCTGTCTTGGAGCGCATTTCTTGGCTCCACACTCTTGTGAATTGAGAAGGCATCTACGTGCGGTGAGAAACGATTACATAAGGTAGCAATGGAGAAGGAGATAAATACGAACTCGCATAGGCTGAAGCGAGCAGAACCTGGGATCGCAGGTTCACTGCGTCGAGACTCTGAGCAACCGAGAGCCCCGTAGAAGCCGCTGTGTCTGAAGTCAGTGGAGAAGCGACTACCAGTGGATCACAAAACGAGGGAAACGAGCGACAGGCGACGATACAGAGGCGCATAAAGAGGCGCACAGAAGGCAAGACAGTGGACACGGGCCCGTGATTCAACGGGGCCAAAGCCCCAGAAAAATCGACTAGTCACGAGAGGGAAACGGGAAGCAGCAAGAGAGGATTTCCGCGCAGGTTCGGCCATCACGACAAGGAGAAGACGCCACCGTCGTTCGTTTTTTCTCTCCCCTTCACAGGTAGAAACGCAGAACACGGAGACCGGAAGTCTCGCTTTCGAGTCTTGCCAAAACGCGACGGTATGCAGACTTTTCCCGCGAGAAGTCGGCGCTGCCACACAGCATGCATGCGACAACACAACAAGTTGCAGAAGGCCACACTTTTAGCGGAAACATTTCCCTTTTGAAACTGAGAAGCACAATTCCTCTTCAACCTGAACCACCGTGTAGAATGAGGGGTTAGAAGAGGCAGTGTGCTCCACTTTTTTCACAAGTTACAGAGCAGTGAATAGTGCTTTTCAACAGGGCAGGACAGGCACTCGAGTTGCTCCGTGAATGCCAACATGAATGTTCCTTTCTGATCACAGCCACAGACTTCAACTACTAAACCGAGTGCACGCTTTACTTGGAGGCAGAGACCCCATTTCTTTTCTCGGGGAGACAACCTCTTAAACTTAACGCATGCCCGCCCCAAACATCCCAACAAGCAGAACAGCATCCACTTAATGTGTTTCTCTACCGGGCCTCTGTCTTTCCTTAACGAACTTATCATGAACATTTGGCCTGAATAGTGACTTGCGAAATCAAAAACACGATGAACTGATACAGTGCTGGAATTGTCGCGCGAGCACAGTGTACGTTTTCACCGTGAAACTCTCGATACCCCTAGCACTTTCAGACTTTCCGTGCTATTCGATTTCGACAAACGGCTCGTTACCAGGAAAGGAAAACTCTTGCACGTGAAAGACAGCCTTTCGTTGCACTCTTTGAAACGGACGTAGCAGAAGAAAAGGCAATCTTCAAGCAACAGTCCCTGCACCCATCGCGTTTTCTTGAAGGCGACTGTATGTAGACAAGCCACCAACGGGTGCAGGGTTGATTGCCGGTGAAGAGCCACTGGAGTGATGCCGCACTGCTAAACTCTTTGACACGCTTGAGGCGTGTCTGCGTAAAAGCAATGTGTATCTGTCGCCGTTCTCTGGAATTTTACGTTCTGTCATGCAGTGTTGCTGGGAAAAGTCTATGCTGTTTTCTACTAAAATCTGGAACTCAAACCGCAACAAAAATTTTATATTATGGAGCTTTTTGCTTACAGCGTGTACCATTACATTTAGGAGCAGTGGATTCCCAAACGCACGCTGGATACCACGATGTTTAATGGGCTTAACACGAAGTGCGGAAAAACTAGAAAGCAAGGATCGGCCTTCGTAGCTGTTCTCCTGGGCACAGTTTTGCAGAAATGCGTTGGCAACCGTTGAGACAAAAGATTCTCATCAACGAACAGTCACCTCGGCGGCGCGGCCGTCGGTCGTCTCGCCATTTCTACCCAAGAATAGCCCGAAAAACTGCTAGAAAGTATCTCTCAATTCACGTCTCCCGGGAAAACTTCGTCCCGTGCCTTTTCTTCACGTGAAGTGTCCGAAACTTAACTCGACTAAAGCGGCCACCATCACAGAGAAGGTGCTGCTAGGATTTTTTCCGAGTAGGTGCTGAACAGAAAACATCACGACTGCAGATCGGTTGGTACAAAATATGAAATCTAATACTAATTAAATGAGTAAAATAATGCAGGCCTGAGCTACGGGTTCGTTTCAGTGTCCAAGGCAGAGCACTGGATTGGATACCCAGGAAAATCTGCTCCCACTGGCAAGAATCATAAGCCACTAGGCACGCAAGACCAATCAGAAAATAACTGAAGCTAGACTCCCCTTTCCACATCGTTGACTCGGATTCCTAGTTTTGTACAAGCAACAATTCTATGGGGAGTTTATACTTCGAATTGGACTTCTGCTTCGAGTCTCGAATATCTTTGTTTACCGGATCCAAGTTCTCGTGTGTTAGCGCAACGTATGATGACACGTCGTCTAGAGCTAGTCACCTGAACATCATGTTTCTCACGAAGCAGCCACAACAGTTACACCGTGTCTGCACCTCGCATCGTGCCCAATTTATGTGTCATAACGAAAGGATTTCATCTGTTGCGCATGGAAGTCCCCTGTCTACAAATCAAGTCGAATCGCGCAACAGACGGAACCACCACGACATGAGAGAGACCGTTTGCCTCCCCCACCCCCCGTTTTCGAGTCTGTCAAAGTCCGAAGTAACCACCGAGCCCTGTTGCCAGCTTTGACTTTTGCGGAAGAAGCAAGTGGAAAGCATTGCGCTGCAAAACGTTCGACAGAGTTCGGTGCCACTCCACTCATAGGAGCTAGCCAGAGCCTGGACACTGATATAATGAAGATCTTTCAGTTCCACCAGCAAAAGGCGGGACTGCCTCTCGACATGCGCCATAAAAAATTAAAATGTTTAGTGTGTCCACGCAGGGTGTCCTTCTGGCGTTTACTCCTCCGACTTGAGCATCTTCATGAAATTCTGCGTCTTCCTTGTATCGCCTGCACAAAAGCAAAAAACCGTGACAATCGAGTTTGACGGGTCATTTGCCGCTGTCGCAGGAACGATCAACAGACACTTCGAAACGGAAACATGCAATAGTATAGCATGAGGTATGTAGTGCAATCGATGCAGATAACCACGGTTGTTGTTTCTCCAGTACACCAGCACCCCAGTAGGCTGCTCGGCCTCCATCGCTGCGGCCAGAGGCCTCGCTCAAACATACATGATCGACAACTGTGCAGAAAGTAACAAGACTCCGGGTACAAGCCTTGTTGTTCCAAAGCGCCTCTTCAAGAAACGCCGATCGATAGCGATAAATTGTAAACCATAGATTTCCAGTAAACACCTGCGAGCCAGGAGGTAGCTGAGGGCACACGTCGGGGTCCCGAACTATGAAGTCGAAGAACTTGCGCTCAACGCACAGAGATCAAAGCTAAATTTTGTACTGTAATTGCCACTGTCTAAATCGGTGCTATTTGAGTGCGAATGGTCCGTAGGCTAGTGAAGAAAGGGTGTCTCGCCAGTAGTTAAACATGCGCACCTGCGTGCTCGGAGAGCAGGCTCAGGAGGAATCCACGAACCTACCCATATCGACACTGTGTTATATTTGCTAGGGACTCCAGAACCCTCGAGAGGACCTTTCAAAAACTCGCTTCCACTTTGCGACAGGGGATGAATGCGGAGAAGACTGTTCCAGAAACACAAGGCTCGTTGAGAGACACTGCCAGACATCGCTCCACAACTTGTGTGTCTAGACTCGCGGAACCGCCCCTAGATCCAGATGAAACGCGAGGGCAAACTCGCAAAGGCGAGACGAATGTGGTGTTTCCAGGAGACATACGTGCCACATAACGACACGGGATTGACACTTCCAGAAGCGGAAAAGTCACGGCGCAAAAAGGAAAGGTGACCGAGACCCGCCCGTCGACGCAGCCTAGACTCGGCTCGCTTTCAGGAACTGTCTTCGGCTTCTGTCAGCAGCTCTTGTCAGCGCCTGATTTCCTCCCGAAACAAAAAACAAATCGGCCGTACGCGCGCGTCCGCAACACTGAGCGAAAGACACAACTCGAGAACGCGCATCTCCAGCTAGGGTAGAATGTTGTATGAAAACAGCGGTCAACCTGTTGGCCTCGGGTGAATTCTCAGAGGTGAAGTTCGAACCGTACCTTGATTCATATTCCTGCCTTTCTGTCTCCGAGTGAAGGCATCGCGCTTCCTCTGACGTTTCAGCTGGGCCTCGTCGCTTTCACGTTCGGCCTGTTCTCGCCGGAACTTCATCAAGACGTTGAAAAAGCGGACCACTGGGACAGAAAGTAAATAACAACAAACTCTCAGCGTTAACAAATATCTGAATAGAATGATTTTGGTGGCAAACGAACCAGAGAAAAGGAAAAACAACGGCAAGTCTCATCGGGGAAGTACTCTTCCAGAACTCTCTTTTTCGGTACGATGGCGCTGCAGAGACACTCCAACACTCCGCGCGTGTACCGATGGGTCTCCGCAGTATCGCTGGCAGTCAGCGTATATTCGAGAAGGTAGACCTTTCTGGAAAAGTCCTGAATAGAAATACACTTCCCGCCGTCTCTGCATAAATACGGGGGAACTGTTCCTTTGTTTCAGAAAGCTGGTGCTCGCACAAGAAGCCCGGCTTCCCTTAAGACTTTCTTCTTCGCCGTGTGAGTCCCTGACCCTGTGAGACAGATCCATCGACACTCTGCGGAATGCTGCATGCAGGACCATACCCCCCTTCGTCCCCCAGTCTTTCTATCGGCCGCTTCATTCCTACCGCCTTTGCTCGCGATTTTCCGAAGCGACTTCTCGAACTCTCTGTCCGCGGCACAGGGTTTCACGTGAGAGGCCTCCCGTTGCTTCCGGCGTGCCTAAGTTGGGTGAGGGACAGGAAAAGCAAGAAAACCAGTTCTTTGTTCAATCCCAACTTCGAAATACACACATATCGGAAGAAACGACCTGTTTTGCGACCCTGTTGGGTGCGCAACAGAGCTTCAAGGAAAGAGGAACTCTCGTTGTGGAGCTTAAAACGCATTTGCCCCTGATCTGCTGTCGGCAAGTCTTTGCTCGGCGGGCGAGAGCACTGGGTTTCTGGTGTGTGTACAGCTAGCAGCGCCGAGTCGATCTCGCGAATCAAGACTGGGACACAGTTTCGGGTGCAAAAGTGAACTAGGGCAATTTGCCTTGAAGCACGCACCGCAAGCAGCCGGCGCCTCAATCGCTCCTCCTCCTTCTCTTTCTTCAGCTGCTCAAAGATTCCTGGTCTTCCGGCAAGGACCGGGACGGTCTCAGGCGACGCTGCGGAGGCCGAGCTACACGCGTCAGACTTTGCTCGTTGCTTGGAACTCGAGCGTTGCCGGCTCTCACTGGGACTGGCCGGCTGGGGCAGAGACCGACTCATAATATCCTGGAAGGCTGTGAAACCACACAGCAGAGAGTGAAGGGCCGAAATACAGAGTTTGCATGCACGGCCATCCAAACATCCCAACATATATGCGCATGTACATATGTGTGCGTGTGTATACATGCATGCTACAATATGGTGTACACATTCCTGGATCCGTATGAATGCATTTGTCTGAGCGGTAAATCGGTACGAAGTTGCGAGGACGGACCCACGCCGTTTATCTGGAGTGTTTTTCGAAAACCTGATCTCTGAATACGAGCATTTCGAGAGGGCCGGAGGCGCACGCTTACGGATTGATAAATATCTGCATGCAACGGATGCGCGGAACAACCCTATCAACACGCTTCCGCATGTGCCAGTTGTTCGGGAGACATGCGTACTGAGCTTGATGTAAACAGAAAAGAAAACGCGAACGTCGAATTTGTTAACTGGCGTCAACAACGCAAGACTGAACTGTGCAAATGCCATCGTTACTGTTTTAACGAAGCCACTGATAAGATGGAGTTCCACTTCACCTTTAGACAAGTCGCTTGTCTCTTTGGAAGCAGCTTGCGGTTCTCTCCGTTTTGCAGCCTTTTTTCTGGTCGTTTCTGCGTCGGAAGCTGAAGCCTCTGCAGCTTGGTAGGATTCACTGTCTGTCCCCACTTCTGCGCCATCGCCAGATCCGCATTTCCGTCGCTTCCGCTTCTCAAAGAATGATAAGAAAGAAGCGTCAGGAGACAGCGCACCCGTCTCTGATCCGCTGTCGCATTCCACGTCGTCGCGACACTCTGCCTCTCGGTCTCCCTTCGAGGAGGACGGCAAAGGCGTTTTCCTTTTCGGCTCCATTTTGGGTCTGGAGAGGCAACTGTTGCGCCTTTAGGGGAGACTTTCGCGGGTCGATGAGGCACCTCCGCTCTTCTGGGTTGTCGAAAGGAGAGGAAGAGACGAGGCGTCCTGCCGAGCGTAGCTGAAGAGACAGTCACCTGCCGCATGCAGTGAACACAGAGAAAAGACACCACGGATAGGGGAGGGCGAGAAAGAGACATTGAAGTTGAAATCTTCGACATGGACGCGGTTGTTGAAACAAGGCAGGAAAGGGGGGATATGCATCGACTGACTGAATCAGAGAATGACGTAGAAACGGTGAGGTAAGTGCAATTGGAGAAAGGCGAGACAAAGATCGAACGGTGTGTTGGAGACGAGTTTGCATGCTCCCACGTTGATATGCAACATATTTGGAAGGTGAAAGACAGAGTTGTTATGAAGCGCCAGGGAATCCTTGATGGTGAATCCAGGAGCGTGAACACTGTAATTCTGGTGATTGTATGTGCACACTTATCAATGATAGACAGGGAATGAGTTGTCCCTTATATACAGTCCTACCAGGGGTCCGAAAACATTTGTTGTGACAGTGTAATAGTTGCGGAAGCAAACAAGGAGGAAGCAGATCCGCAGACGGGGCCGCAAAGATACAGGGGAGAGCGGTTGAGAGGGGCGACTGGACAGATTCGCATAGAAGGAAAGCCAAAGGAAAATAATCCCCAAGATTTCCCCCTCTGTAGTTTCTGTCAGATAAGGGTGGAAGACTGGCTCCTGAAAACTCATAAAAAGGACTTCTTGGCGTTTTTTGACTCGAAACACCTGCCAGCGAAAATAAGCCCCTGGCAATGCTCGTTGACAGAGGAAACGACGGATAAAACACAATCCAACGGAGAGGCGACGCTGGTTTCCCTTTCTGTTCAACCCATTGAAAAACAAGGTAAAGAAATAATCCTTAAGCGACCGGTAACTGTGTTGTAAGAAAGAATGCAGCGCCGTTTCGGCGGTTAGAGTTGATGAATCGGCAGAACACCGCAGCACGCATGCACATGCCGGCAAAAATCCAGAAATCACAGATGGACATCAGAACAGAGGGCATGTTGCTGTAACGGAGAATCATGAAAGACGCTTTTACTGGAGGACAGCGTTTTATGCAACCTGCAGTCTTGCACTTCGATGGGGTAGGCTACTCTTCCGCTGGACACGAATGGAAGAAGCTTTACCCCGGGAAAGTAGCATTCACTTCGATGCATGCCCATCTTCTCCAGCAGCTACGCTTTCCCCCAAATGCGCTTACTGTTTGCATGATTAGCGCGACATTTCCGGTCCAGATGTAGCGAATGCTCACGGCGTCCTCCCATGAATTCACACAATCGAAAGTCTGTGTATCAGCAGGCACAAAAAAGGATTATTTGTTGAAGACTTCTGGCCGCGTCTGTAGTTGCGGCGCATGGCAGAACTTTGTATCAGAAACTGGCAGGCCGAAATATTAGCCGAAGGAAGTCGTTAGACGACGGTTCCACATCCAGAAATTCTAAATTACTTTAATTCACTGTTTAGTTTCGTCTCAGAAGTTTCCTCCTCGTAAAACTTGACATGTTTGTCCCGCCTGGCGGGTCCGAAAGTGAGGGGCCCGGCGACATAGAAAGTCATGGGAAGTCTCCGACAGTGCTTCACGCCTTCTTGCGTATTTGAGCGTGTACCATGTGTCCGTACGAAGCATGGAATGCTTAGACAAAGCCGAACAAAGTGGCAGCAGAAAGAAGGGGATCCCTCACGTCTTGTGGGATCCCTGACCATTCTGAAAAGTTCGTTAAATTTAAGTTCGTGCCTTGTTTTCGCCACAACAGCCCCAACAAAGTGGAACTGGAGGCCGCTGTCGCCGGCAGTGGTAGCTGCTTAGGACTTGATATCGCGGCAACTGCACCCCCATTCTTTTGGGGCAAAAAAGGCTTTTTCCCCTATGTGTAATTGAGTTTCGATCAGGAAGGCGCTTAACAAGGTACCCTCACCATCGTGTTTCACACCGTTGCTCGTGTGCTTGCCAGGCAACGTTTCACACTCGCATTACGCACCAGCGCGTCTCAAGGAGGTTGCCCAGCTGTCGGTCAGTCTCTCGAAAACGAGATACGGACCCGCCATTTACGGACGCACTTTGCGACTCACCTGCCAGAATTTGCCTTCCTATTTATCCCGTGTAGTCAGTTTTTGATAGAGCGGTCTGTTTTCCTTCGGTGCTGCCAGTTAGAATGCGTTTTACTGACCTGTGATCTCGTTCGAGCTATCCCCTTCCGCTGCAGCTCGTCTAGCCGTCGACCGACAGCCAATGAGCGTTTTTGGCAGCT
This sequence comes from Toxoplasma gondii ME49, assembly GCF_000006565.2. Classification (NCBI taxonomy): domain Eukaryota; phylum Apicomplexa; class Conoidasida; order Eucoccidiorida; family Sarcocystidae; genus Toxoplasma; species Toxoplasma gondii. The sequence continues at coordinate 804,082 of NC_031479.1, read as the reverse complement.
TTTTCTCGGTTTGTCTTCTACCGCGTTCACGTTGGTTTTCACTTGCGTGTGACACGCACGCTGCATCGTGTGTCCTCTGTAGCCAAAAAGAAATTCACTGCCCACATGTCGCTGTTTTAGCGGCAAAGAAGTGCATCTCATGCTGCATTCGCTAACAAAGGCGGTTTCGTAAGGAGCATGTTCCCAATCTGTGACACTCTGGAGCGCTTCTACGCTTCTCTGCATGTGTCGAGTTTGTGTTTAGTAAGTCAACGTCTCGGTCCGATTCGATAAATATTTTGCGTCCTCTGCTGACAGCTTGAGCACCATTCCACAGTACAGTGTCTGTCAGGTCGTGCATATGTGGTCTCGTGTTCCCAGTCCCGAGTTGATGTGCGCGTCGCCAATTTCTCATCCTTTCAGTCGCCCAGGCTGCTGCTTCAGAGAAAACCTGCATTTCTCTGCCCTCAAAGCCGTACTCTCCTCCCCGCTTCTATTTACTTTTTTTTCCAGCCGATCCTGACCATCAGGCGGCCTTCCACATTCAGTTGCGCCGTGTCAGCGCTTACCGGTCGTCGTGTGTATTCCGCCTTTGACCTAACGGAATGAAGCTATTGAGTGTAGAATTCGAGTGAGATCGAGACGGTTCCAGGCAGCCATAGGGTTTAATAGGGAACAACCACTGCAAACATACTCAGCCCGCCTAGTGCCATTTCTCATCCTGACGTCAGATATCTGCAAATATAACTTTTGTTAGTTGCACGTACTATATTGAATCAAGTTCTAGTCTCATTCAAATATTCCGTGAGATGTTTCCTGTTTTCTGGCGAACCCGGCGGCTGCCTGCTGCTCCGACGAGGCCTCCGCCAGCGCTTCCATCTTCAGAGCCTCCTGTTGTGGACCTTCGAGCTTCCTCCGAGGACCCAGCCCCAGAAAAATCTGTGAACTCTCCGGTTTCTCCATCCTGCAGAGGAGGCGTGTCTGTGCCGTCAGGCAACCACAGAGGAACCCCGGGTGTGGTGAGAGAGAATTCGAGAGCTTCGTCTCTAGGCGAGGACGAAGGCGGAGTTGAGGCGAGCGGTGAAGACAACCGGGGCATGTGCTGGGTGAGCTCGGTGGGCAGTGTTCCCTCTGTCAGCGGCTTGGATTCAAATGCCAGTTCACCGCCACTGTCTCATGGCCACTCGGAGCCAGATGCAGACAGCAACGAGAGCCCCAGTGACACCGAGGAGCCGGCTGTCGATCAGCTGCGGTCTGGGTCTCCTGCAAGACAAGGGAAGGCAGAGCAGGCGGGTTATGTGCGTGCATTTGGAAGTCCGTTCCCCTCCAGCGCATCCAAAGGAGACGGATTCTGCAGTTCACCGCATCTTCACCCCCATTCAGAGGGACCGTGCCCGACAGTTGAATCCCTCGCCGCTTCATCAGGTTCCTCTGGAAGAATCCTGCTTCCTTCTTCGCTGCTCCATCCTGCAAAGCAGGACATTTCAAATGTTACGTCCCACTCTGTGGCGATTTCTTTTCACTCCGATGCGTGTACGCGAGTGCCCGAGGCAGGCCAGGCCCTTCAGAAGGCTTCTCACGTGACTTTGTCTCCTTCGTTGGGGGCAACTCTATCGAACTCAGAGGGAGGCGACTTCTGCGTTGTCGAACGCAGTGTCGGAGGAACTGGGAGCGCTGCCTGGGTTGCAAGCGGGGAAGGCGCGCGAGTCTCGCCCAGTGGTTCTTCGAGCCTACGGCCCCGTTCCCACCACCCCGTAACTCCTCAGGGAGAACCTCTTGTTTCATCTGTTGCTCGATCCTCTTCCAGAGGGGAGGGGAGCAGGCGACCGTTTCTGTCGACTCCTGAAGACTCCTCCCGGCGGCAGTGTCTGCACAGCGGAATGGGGGACTCCTGCTACGTAGTCGAGCCCCCGGCGACGCACTCTCAGCTTCGCCCAGAGTCACGAGGTACGAGCGAAAATGGTTTTCGTTTCTTTCCTCTTCCGAGGCAGTCTGTCTCGGAAGCGTCTGCGTCTTTTTCCGGAGTGGAAGTCGAGAGACCTGATAGTCAAGGTGACAGGCATTCGAATACAGGCAACGAGGGAGCGGGGGCACACGCGTCCTGGGTGCCTCACAGTAGCCCGGAAAATCGTGGCCTAGTGAGAAGCGGGGTCGAGGAACACGGAGAGGAAACAGTGCATGGCTCATGGCAGGCGCTGTCTCCGACCCGAACGGAGGAAGAGGGATACTCTGAGCCGAGATTCAGTGAGGAAGAATTGACTCGGACTCACCCCAGGAGGCGCACTGAAGAATTAGATCTGCCAGGCACGGAAGCTGAGCGTGTCTGGACAGCTGGTAACCCCGCACTTTACGGGGAAGCAATTCCCGACCTGAGTTTTCGGAGCGCAATCGAGCAGGCTCAAGATCGCCACGCAAACGAAGATACAGTACGACAAAAGCGGAAGGAAGCTGGAACGGTTGCTCGCGAGCAGGGGCGTCGAGACACGAGAGCATTTTCTGGCAGTGGACATGCGATTCCCCAAAGGAATACAGCAGGCCATGGCCTCACTCAGACGCTGGTTTCACATTCGGCGCCTCCTTGCTTTCTCTCACCTTCGTCGTCTGCAGATGGCGGCGAAGACGAAGGATTGCAGAGACGCGCCTCTCTCAGTTCTGTCCGTGACAAGCACTCGAGCAACCTGGCGGCAGGTTCGCAGGGCCATGCCAGCGGACTTGTCCAGACCGCTGTCCTTCTTTGGGAAGAGCGACTGCAGCAGCAGGCGGAAAATTCGCCTCGTCGCGAACCTGGAACTCCCAGAGATGCTTCTCGGTTTGGCAGTCCTTTCCCTTTGCGTGAGGTGTCTCGACGGGGCAGAAGCATGAGTTCTGCGGGTTCCCACGCGCCCCGCAATGTTCGAGAGGTCGCTGTCGGCACCAGCGACGACGCCAACTCAGCGGGCAGTGTCTGTGCAACTCAGACAGACGTACAACCCCTCGACCCCAAAGGCCGCAATCTTCATCCTACACCCCGCGCCGTTCCCTCTAGCATCGCAGCCACCGCCTCAACCTTCCCATCTTTTTCTCGATGGGGAGCCCAAGCAGGTGTGTTGGGCCCGCACCCGCTCTTCGTTGGCACCGAATGCCGACCTACGAGCGTTCTGCAGCTGCTTCTATCGCGCGAGATTGGTTCCCTCCCTCAAGTGAACCGGTCAGCTGGGCCACTTGCAGAGGCTGAGGCCGGCGCCAGTGGACGGAGTGCCGGTGGGAGGACTCTGGTATCTTGCGACAAAAGCGAAGTCTGCCCCGTCCTTCAGCCAGGCCTGAGAGGCGTCGTTCCAGACGGGGTAGGCGGCGACGGGTCTTCCGGACAAATGACAGAACCCTTTTCCTCGGGATCTTGTCCCGTCACCGGCCTGGTGGGCCTGACTCGCGGATTCTACTGTGGAGAACCGGTGAGTTTCAGAGGTGGCTTGGACGGCGACTAGGTGTGTAGCGAGCGCAGCCGAGAAGGAAGGGGGGGATAGGAAAAGGGGAAGGGTTTGAGGTTACAGAGTGGAAAACGTGTCGCATGCAAAGCTTGGTAGAGGTGATCCAAATTCTAGGGAGAAGCCTCCTCTCAAGGGAATCAGAGGAGATTCAACTGACTGTATTATTGAAACGTGATTCGTTCACCTAGCCAACTTAGGACCAGAAAGCATATGAGGGAAGGATAGAGAGAATGATGTCGTGAGGGTGTGAAGAATGCTGCTGAATGAGCTAAAAGCAAATGCCTCCGCTGCAAAGCCGTAATGAAGCTTCTTTTAATGCTGTGCAGTGATTTCCACCTTGATGGACACCTCGCACGATAGTGATTCGTGAGGAGTTTGGTCGAGTTTTCAGAACGTGGACAAACGAATGCAACGCCGATACAGATACGGGTTGACAGTTCGAATTCGGGCTACTGTCGATATCTCTGCGGCTTCGCTGTCGCAGGACAGGCATGCAAATGTGCCTGTGTACACACACACACACAGCGGTGCTGAAATTAGAGACCATTGCTGAATGTGTGTTTCAGGTGGCCCGCAACATTGCACTCAACGACTTTTCCAGCGTCAGCACCATTCTGAGCGAAGTTCAGGAATGCGAGAGCAACCGGGAAGACGGAAACGGTGCAACAAACCGATCTATTCGTACTACCCTTCTTCGACAGGTAATCGCAGCATGCCAGCAGGAACGCGGGGAACTTTGATCGATGGACAAGAACCGCCGAAGGAAAAGGCCGCAACTGTGGTTTCGATCTCGTTCACCTCTCGACGCTGGGGAATTTAGGAAATGATCCCTCACATATTCGCACTCACATGCGAAGTGGCCAGGAATGCTGTGGGAATACGTGTGAGCGTGTGTGGAAAAACGTACAGCGTAGTGCGGCATGCGTGACCGCCGGTTGCCCAATGGTGCCGTAGCGGTGTACACGAATGTGTGCAGCAGTTGGATTCGATTTTTCCGTGTCGAAATAAGGGGGGAACTGAGTGGTGAAAGACTTCGAGACGGCAACACGCTGGCGTCTCTTTCATTTTCCGCATAAACGCTGTATTGACAATTCTTGGTTGAGACACAAGAAAAACCTACGTGTGGTACCTTGTGTCGCAGGTCCAGGTAAAGCTGGAGAAACAGTGCAAGAGACGTTTTCTTGGCAAAACACACCGCTTCAATATTCTCCTGACTGGAGAAGGACAATCAGGAAAGACGACTCTTCTCAACGAGATGTTTTCCAATGTATGCATATTCAAGTTTTCGAAACACCGTGGGAATCGAGGAGCCTCGCGTCCCAATGCAGTCCCCAAGAAGGCTATCACACATTTCGGCTCGACATGGTGATTTTCAGGCTTCTACGAATTCCGCACATAGCTTCTTCTGTCGTGAAGGTCACATCGTGAGCTGTAAAACTTCGGTCTTTCTTGGATTTCCATCTCGTGTCTGTCTTGTTTGCACTCCGCTGTTTCTTTTCCCTGTATTGTTCGACCAGTTTGGGGCGGTGGCTGGGAAAGGTGTCATCTTGTGTGAACCTGCACTCCCCTTGTGAGTAGATTTACTCTGTAGTGTCCCGTCTGTTTGTGGGTTGTGCGTTCTTCAGTGGCACCGCGTCTCGTCGCGGTCTGTTTGCTGTGGCGAGGAAGTTGTCTTTCAGCTCGGAGAGTGTCGCCCGTTGTTCGAAGGTAACAACACTGCCGAGTGATTCACGTTTCCATGTACATTCTTTGCGCTCAACGAATACCGAGGGATCTGCACCGTGTAGATTGTGCGTAGACAGAATCGGCGGGAGGAAACATGGTGATATCGTCATTCACACAATGATGTTACATGGTTCAAGGGAAAAGAAATGACGATCTCACGGTCATAAGTGGCACTTTTGTTTCAGGGCAGTTGTGGTGTCTCCAGAGAAGTTGAGTTGCCATCTTGTCCGCGTTTGGGTTCCTGCGCCCTAGATTCAGAGAGTTTTATTGGCTTTCTTGCTCAGTATGTCTCGATCTTTTACTTGGTCTCGACGTGGAATGGTGTCGGCGATTTGTAGTTTCCTCCTACGCCCTGACGTTTTCTCAGTGGCAGTGACAGAGGCGTCACACGAGCTGTTGGCCATCCCATACTGCGAGCTTAAGCTCCTGGACCACCTGGATAGAAAGAAGCAACTTGGGCAGTGCATCGATGACCGGGTACGAATCCGTCACAAACCAGCACCACCGAGTGTAGTCTTACGCACTACTGTCAGAATTGATTCAAATGCATTTTAGCGAATGCAGGAAGACGCAATGAAGTCGTTCGTTCATGTTTCGCATCACTACCCTCGGTTCATTGTCTTGGTTTCAGATTCACGTCGTTTTGTGGCTGTTGAGACCATGCGAAGGAGCCTTGACGCCGCAAAGACTCCTGATTCTCCGTCGGTTGAGAAAGCTCTGCTGTGTCTTCCCGATCCTCGCTATGAGCGACACCGTTGACGTCTCGCTTCTCGGACGCTAGTAGGTTCCCATGTTAACGGGCGAACAAATGGCAGGAATGCATTTCGTTGGAGGTTCACGTTGTTTGCAGAAGCAGACTGCAGCCACCTGGCAAACGAAGTTCATCAATTGTTTGAATCTCATTCGAAACTGAGAACACTGCGGGAAAAAATAGCGATTGCTTGAGACACGGAACCATTCACGCTACAACGTTGCCCGCATTCACTTATTACCCTTTAGCTTTGAGTAAGCTTTTCAGGACAGATTGGCAGCATTATGAAACACTGTGTGGAGAGGTTGCTGGGTACACATTTTGTTCCAGGGTCTATACTGTGTCCTGATTTTGGTGACGTGCTTGTAGTGTTCCTGAGGCATTACCATTCTGTAGAAACTCAAATCTATTTTCGTATTGCCTGGAACCTCGAGGTGTTCTGGCGGTGTCCATAGTTTTGCGCAGCAACCGTTTATCCGAGGACTGCACTCTGGTTCGAGAAACACGTATGTGCTTCACAGCAAATTCAGGTGCATCCATGCTCTACGTGGCGGCGTCGTGTTGCTTTATGCTCTCGTTTTGTGTGCGGCTTTTTACTTTTTTCCAGCCGAGAGAGGTTCCACGTGGAACTGACGGGTGCAGGCATCAGTCCCCCACACGAGTGGCTGTTTGGCGAGGGAGCGGCGGCTGCTCCAAGTGCCTCGGTGAAGTTTACTTTTCAAACACCGGTGAACGGAAACTGTCCGTCGCCTGGACACCTTCTCCGTCCTGCTTCCCAAGCGACCCAAGTAAACGTGCAGGTCTGTGGTACCGAACCTGTGAGTTCGACTGCGTACCCGAATCTTGAAACGCGCGACATAAAATCTACATGCGTAGACCCGATTCTTCAGCTACCATGGGTGGGAATACGCTCTGGAGTGGACGAGAGAACGGTATCTCCGGGGGCGTCTCTTCCGACGGGTGGAAACCGACATCTGCATCAGACATCTGGTGCCACGGAGCCAAGTGACGCGGGTGCTCGGGATGAACGCCACAGAGAAGCATGTGAAGAACATGAATGTGTATGTGAGGCGTCAATCTGTCAGTTGTCTCACGACATTCTTCATGACGAAACACGCAATGAGGAGCGGAACAGCGGAGAACACAGTCAGACACAGTCCGACAGAAGGCAGCAAAGTAGTGACGGAGGCAGCGGCGGATCTGACGACTCGCACGAAAAGAATCCCACTGCTTCTTCAGAGACCGTCGGTGCCCCAGTCCTGCATGCGCAAAATAGTCCACTTTCTTTTCCTTTTAGTGCAGTTGCCGCGAACGAGACGCTAGAGCTGGACACCCAAGAAGGAATGAAAACTCTAGGGGAAACACAGATAGGTTGCAGTGGATGCACGCCTGCGGAGCGACAAAACAGACTATGTCCACGAGGACGGGGAAGTGGTATGCCTGTGCCAACAGGGAAGGCATTCTCAATGAAGGACTCAGATTCACTTTTCTGTAGAGGATCCTCAAGAAATACTCCCGTTGAGAGCCCGTGCTCCCGGCAAGGCACTTTGTCGCATGTCCACCCGGTGGTGGTCCCAGAGCCATCCTATTCTCAACCACTTGTGCAGGCCGGGTCTGCAGTTTCGTCTCTCGAGTCTCTCGGTGCCTCCTCAGGCTGGGTAGCATCGGTCCATCGGTCTGCCTTAGCGTTCCCACTCTTGCTGGACTGTGGTTCTAGTTTCGTACAGCAAGACAGCAGATACGGTTACCCGCGATTCGAAGGCGTCCCGCCCTCCTCACCTGCCTTCCTCCGTTTGTTACTTGTGGAAGGCAGCGCTTTGTTGCTACTGGATGTGGCCAAAGAAAAGTGTTTTTCGCCCTTTTATAAGCTCTTCTGGTCGCGCGAGGAAGCACAGCAGCTCAACAAAAAGAATGCCTTGGCCGCGTGGCAACAGCATCAAGCTCCTGCACTTCATCGACTTGATCAACTTCGCCTTCTTTTAACGGAGGTGCACCGACGCACGCTACGGCAAGGCGTCGTGACTCATATGGTAGGAGGACAGACGGGGTGTAGACGTCTTGAGAGGAGCAGCGAACGGGAGAAAGGTGATAGGAGTAGAACGGAGAGCGGAGGTACGTCGGAAGTTCCTCGTGGAGCAGGCAGGGAGGGAGACGAAACGAGAGAGAATGGCGACAGCCTCGATCCTGAGGGCGGAAGCAGCAACGCGGGAATCGTAAAAGCCGTGGGAGAGAGAAAACTATTTCAGCAAGCGAGTGATTGCTCGGAACAGAAACTGATGCAGCAAGAGATTCGGCAAATAGAGATGCAGATCAGACGAATTCAACAGCAAATCGAGCTAGTTCAGCGGGATCAGCGCGAAAAGCAGGCCAAGGTACTTCAACGGCAGTTAGAAAGGCAACATGGGGACACGGGATTAACTTGGCCGGACGAGGAAGAAACAACAAGGGCGGGCAAAGAGCGGAACAGGAGGCGCGACGATGGAGAGCTGGGAGGCGTTGTCCTCCAGGTGACACAAATGGGCCTCGTCAGCGCCGTCATGGTTGGTGTAGGAGCTCTAATTTTCTCTTCGATAAAGAAGGGAGCGTGATATTTTGGGTCATGTTTTGAACGGGTGAAGACGAGTATCAAAGTCAGGGTATTGCGGCCTGGTGGAAGCTACTGAATGAAATGCTCCCCCGGGTTTCCTCATCCACGGGGGAAAGAGTCGACACGGGCAATTCCCGGCAACGTCGAGACACCGAAATAAAGAAGATCCGCTAGCGATTGCGCCATTGGGGCCCGCGGACGAAGAAACGGGCTCGAAGTGTGTGGTTTCTTTATTTTCCACTTGTGCGCTGACGTGAAAGGCGTTACACCGTAGAGAAGAGGAAGCGTACTAATCTGGGGTAAAGTTCGTGATTGGAGTTTTGCTTAGCCTTCCTCCGTTTGCATCGGCGCGCGACCGAAGCCGGCTTGCGTTTATCTTCCGCCCTGGCAAATCGGTTTTCTGTGCCGCAGCCCGCCAAGGACGCAGGTGACCAATGTAGCTGCAACTGAAGAGGAGCCGTATGCAATGGGTTCGGTTAAACAGTTCCCTCGTTACAACCCCTGTGGGTCTGGCATTCGAGCGGTTTTCTGTCTCCGAAAGAAAGTGTAAAGCACACTGAAGAATAAACCTTTCCCGCAGCTGAACAAACCTGCTTGTGGTACCATCCTGGCGTCCTTTCCCCGTTCTCATCCTCCACAGTTACTGTCATCTTCCAGAAGACGGACTGACCCGTTCTCTTCTATTGCACACCGTTTTTTTGAGAAGTCTACATGATCCAGTGATTCGAAGTGTCGTCGTGTTCGGTTCTGACGAATATACATGTATTTACATTTGTGCGGGTATTGTGCATGGGACAGGTACATACAATTTGACTAGACTTAATGTGTATACATTTATGAGTGATAATCCATGTTTGGCTTCGTATGCATACACATGCAAGTATGTGGGTACCCATACTGGTTCTTAAACATAGGCATCTACTTGCTCATATATGTACGCATTAATGTATGCATTTTCATGAGGTGAACTCGATGAAATCGTTTTTCCATTCGCCCAGGGTCACCGTGCCTGAAGAGTGATTGTGTGGTGGGCGAATGTCAGAGTAATTTTTCCTGAGCCTTTGTGATGACTTTTTGAAGCTGTCCCGAAAGGTTGCCATCTGCCTCTTCCACTTCTTCTCTGTAACGACTCACGAGGCACGTTTCTAGCAACGCGCCCTTCTCACCGCATGCTTAGAAGTGTGCAAGGGAGATTTCACTGATGGCACTCATCCGGCTGTTCACGGTGTTACTTCTGCATGATGGACGCAGCAAGAGCAGGACATATTAAGGCACCGGTGTGCTGCAAAGCACTGTTACTGCCTACGGCGCATCTGCGCCTAATCCCACCACAGGCTGGAGTACCTACGGTTCGAACACCATCAATCACTTTAACGGTGCATGTCTCGTCTTTCAACGATGTAGAAGTCTTTGCAACAGCCACAGGCCAGCCGTACCATGGTGAAGGGATGCCACAACTGCTCCCGTTGTTCAGCGTAGAGAAATGATATCCCGGCATGCCACTAATTGGTAGCAAGCGCGGCGTGGACGGTGTCATTGTCACCAGTGACTCGCCGGACCTTCTCCCCCCAAAACAGCCGCACATGGGCTCGAGCACTTCAACTCCGCTGTCACTGTGTGTCTGTTGTCCACAAAGGCGAGGCAAACATTAAGCCCCTGAGTTGTTGCCAGTCAGTACGACTTCCTCTTGCCGCAGCTCGTGGGCGATGTGCGCTTGTTCGAGCTGTGGCCTTTCTTCTTCTACTCCAGTACGAACGATGATGTACCATAGGTGCTCGCGGTCACCGCTGTCTCTTGAGAGCATGCGTCTCGTTAGGCACCTGCCGCGAGAGGGTGTGAAAACGAACCCACAAGTCGCCAGTCCCGGTAATTGCCTCGAGGTCTTCGCCAGTAGTGCTTCAGTCTGACAGCGAGGACAACAGAAACTAACATGGAAAACGCCGAAGGAAACGGCCCATGAACAAGTGTCGAGTGAGCGAACTGGTGCTGTCGAGGCAGTACAGCCCTACAGAGACGCAGGTTGCGGCTGCCGTTCCCGATGTCACAAGAATGGGACGTGCGGGAGATTGCAAGTGGTTCCGATAATTTACATGGAGTACCTTCTTTAATCAAAACGATACAGTTTAGTGGTAAGTGTGCAACTAACTAGCCTTTATCATTCATATTTTCATGCATCAAAAAAACTCGACCCACTCTTGACATTCTGCTTTATGGATGTCCTGTTTGCGGTGCCTGTTTTTTTAACCGGTCACGCCGTTTAAACCCTAAACGGATTGGAACGGAGCCCTTTTCTTTGTGGAGTGCAAGTCCCGAAACTTGAAGAACAATTGGCAGGGTAGCCCTGAGGTGCCTCAGTGTTTGTGTCCGTCGTCCCAGAGAGATGAAGGTCGGAATCTCACGTTACGTAGGACGCTTTACTGTCTTAATCGGCGTCGTCACTCTTCTGGTTAGTAGTGGTCCGCAGAGAGTCACTTCCACAATTTTCGGTGGTGCCTCGTTGAAGGGTCGCAATCCAGTGGCTACTCTTCTTTGGAGAGTCCGAAATGCACCATTCGCAGAAGGTATCGTTGCAAAGTATAGAGTCCTCACGTCAGATGATGTGGCATCGCTCGACGCTCTTGTCGATAAAATAAACATGCTGGGTACTGGGGTACATTTTTTCTGCCAATATGTATCATCTTTGAACAAACATCAACGCGCCTTCGTGTGGGGAGTGGCCGAGAGCACTGATGCGGCACAGCGCTTCATCAACAAATACTACAGGGCTCAAGAGTTGGTCGGCACAGGGGTTGCTTCTGGAGATATTCTCCTCCGTATTCAGTATGTGCTGAACGGCTATACTGCTCTGCCTGTTTTGGAGGGCTACTCCAGGTTCATCACAGAGCAGTTTTACAACTTTAGAAAGGGTTTCCTTATTTTCTCGGGTGATGTGTCGGATGCTCTTCTGAAACATGAAACACAACGTCTATATCGGATTTTTAGAGACGGCCTTCCCCTTGTGGCAACATGTCTCAAGTCCCTCATCGCAATGTCACTGCAGACGGACGACCGGCAGGTTCGCGAAGCTAGGGTGACAGCGGCTAGAGGGATTGATAAGCTTTTTCATCTCGATAGTACGCTGCTTGCGCTTTCCCCTAATGCACCACGAGAACTTCTGGAAGCGCGCCGTGGGCTCCTGACGCAGGCACTGCTATTTGCCCCGGACGCGTCAAAGAGAACAGAAATCCCCGGCGGAGCACCAGCATCAGGAGTTGTGAATGGCAGGCCACAAAATACACTCAATGACGAGTCATCGTCTGACAGACGAGCCAGTGACAACGCGGGCTGAAAGGGCACCTCTTGCAACCGAGTCGAGGGCATTGTCAAGTTTCTGTCGAAGTTGTCGCAGTGCGGTTGCAAATGTCAACAAACGGGTCACTCCCTTGATGGACCGGACGTTGTTTCGTGGCTTGCGTCTGGGAGGTGACGCCAACTTTGTTGGCAATTTCACTGTGACACGATGCGAATGGAGAGGACATCAAGCGGTTCTCGCTGTGAAATACCTTTTCCCGTTGATTGTGAACCAGTAACGGTGGTAGAGAGGGTGTACGCCTCTCCGCCTATGACAGTGTGAAGATGTACATTTTTCAACGCTAGGAGAAAAGGCCATTCACGGAAGGGTCATCGAACCGCAGCTTATCCCTTAGCGTACTCTGCGAAAAAGCGCGATGCTTCATGTTATCGATCGAAAGGAGGGGCTAATGCTGTTATGTTTGAACTGCAAGCGGCACTGGTTTCGTCGCTTGCCCGATAGAGTTGCTGTCGTTCAGTTTCGCGTTCATCGAACGTTTTGCAGTTCTCCCGGTCATGAAGTAGCGACAGCTCTGCCATGGGAAAGTCCTTGTTTGCTCCTCGTTTAATTCGAGGCTACCCATCATTCAACGCCCGTTTCAAGTGCATTGCCGTTGAGTCCGTTCAGATGCACAAACAAAAAACAGACCTAAATAATGTATCACTGCGTATAAGTGTGTAGCAACTGTAGACGACGGCGAGACGATTCTCCTGAAACAGGGTGTGACCACTACGACGCCCTGATCACACTCGCTGGGATGCCAGTGTTGTTCTCAAAAACCGACAGTGCCCACGCTGCATTCGCGTGTGGCCTAACGGACTTGCGGACAAACACTCTCAAGCAGGCTACAACAGCTGATACCCACGTTTTCAAATGCACTAAACTATCTATGGCTTTAGCTGGTTGCCTCACCGGTTTCTTAACTGGACGTCCTGCACTTGCAGCGGGGAGCGCTTTGCTTTTGACTACGATTTCTCAGATCCGTCAGACCGTGTCGTGGAACTCTGGGAAACCCCACAGAGCACACTCTCCTCAGCACGAGTCGGGCTTCACTGCTGAGTGACGCCCGTGTACTGGAATCCCTCAACCCGGGTACCCTGCACTGCACTTCAGCCTAAACCAAATGCGTGGGCTTTCTTGCTCTATAGGCAATGGCAAGTTGTTCTGACAAGATCTGACTGGTCGTCATTTAATGAATTAGTACAACGGGCTACCAGAGCGTTTGAAAGAAATCGAGACGCAGGTTCAACGACAGGCAAATTCAAATTCTGCAAGCGAAAGCCCATACAACTGCTGGCGATGTACCCCGCGCATCTACGACACGCGGTACCTGAGTGCACGCTTTCGACATGAATGCCTTCGTTCCGGCTTCAACATGCCCGTGTACAGAGAAACAAGTGGACGTGGCGCGCTGATGGTATTTGAAGGACCTACGTCGAATACGTGACACACATCTTTCCTGGAAAAAATTCTCCTTCCTGACAAGACTGGCCACTTCAGGAACCTCGCTCACTCCGACCCGCCCGTACATACACAGCAGCTGCCCCGCGCCACAGTTTCCCGGGATGACCTACCACCGCCTGTCAATTTTCCAGATTCAGGATCGCTCGCCAAATGTTTGAACAAGCAGCGAAAGTGTCTCAGACAACTACCTCATTCGTAGTCCACAGCCGGCACTCTTCGAGCATCGTCAGCTCCGGATCCAGTCGGCGTGCGGACTTGCTGCAGCCATCGGCGACAGCAGACATCGCAATATTTCTATTTACGGCGCCGAAATGTGAACCTTCAGGTTCGCCTTTGCTGCCGCATCCACAACGCTTGCCACTTTCACCGCAAGCTGCGCCGCTTTGTCGAAGTCATCCTCCTGTAGGAGCTGGAGCGCCGAGTACGCCGGGTCCGTGAGAACGTCTTTCAGAACTTCCTTAGCTGCTTCCTTGTTCGTGCCTTCAAGTCGAAGCTGAAACAGTTGAAACACAAATCACCGTGCCAGAACACATCGGTGACTTCGGTCCAAACTCGACGCTGATTCTCAGGAGAACTCTCCACGGTATATACAATTCGAATTCCGACATTCCGCGACCACGTAGAACGAAACCGTTTTCGAAAAACCACCATCACCTTGGACGCTGTGCGCCAGTTTTCCTCTGCACTTGCGTAACGGTGAGCCTGACGGACGCGTCACACGTGGACTACTGTTACCACTCGTATTAACAGTGAGAGACAACGACGACTCAGGTGCTCGTATGATTAGTACCATCGTCCTGGGAGTAATCTTTTCACACAGGATTCTTTTCAAGAGCATTCTGAGAGTAAACATCACGAGACGGACGACTGGTTTAGATTTTGAAGGCCTCTGCGAATACGACGCAAACCTCATTGTATTTTTATTCTTCCTACAACCCCTCGAGATACCCCGTGACAACACATACTCGACAGCCAGCACCCGCACACAGGTGGACACCCCCAATGTAGCTACACAGCGTGATGAGCGCAGAAGCTTCCTCTAGTTTCCCCAAGAAAACTACTCGCCACTCTCGGCTTGAGCCCCGTTCGTTTCCTGCCCAAAGGTGAACAACTCCGCCATTTGATGCGCGGCTCGGTGTCGCGGAACTCACCACGACTGGCTTGTCGAATCCGACTTCCTTCGCGGCGGCGACGAGGCCCTTGGCAATGACATCGCATCGCATGATGCCGCCAAAGATGTTGACGAGGACGCAGTTCGCTCGCTTGTCCTGCTGGATGATTTTCAAGGCCTCGATGATCTGGTGTTGGTCGGCCCCGCCGCCGACATCGAGAAAGTTCGCGGGAGAGCCTCCGTGAAGGTGGATGATGTCCATGGTGGCCATGGCGAGACCGGCGCCGTTGACCATACACCCGATGCTCCCCTCGAGGCCGATATAGTTCAGATCTGCGGCGTCGGCCGCCACCTCTCGCGGGTCTTCTTGGGAGTAATCGCGTTGAGAGAAAATGTCTTTCTGTCGGAAACCCGCGTTGTCGTCGAAGTTGAGTTTCGCGTCGCACACCAACACGCGGCCGTCGTGCGTCTCCACCAGAGGATTCACTTCAATCTGCGTGCAGTCCTTGCTCCTGAACAGCTCGTACAGCCCACGGATGCACTGGCACGCCGCCTCCAGCCGGTCTCCAGAAAAGCCCAGCAACTCCGCAAACTCCCTCAAACGCGGCTCAGAGATTCCTGAACCAGAAAAGCGAGAAGAAGCCGACACTCCCGGATGCGGGGACGCGCTGGGAACAGCAACTCCTGCCCGTGGACGTCCTTCCCGAATGGAACAGTGGAGCATGTAAAGAGGAAGGTTCTTCGGCAATCGTCTTGCCACTGAAGACTGCACATGCGCCGTTGCAACCTGCACTTTTCCCGTGTCCCGCATTTAAACGAGTCTCTGTACTACATTCTATCTCGTCTCTTACAGGTGGCACCGTAACAGTTTTACATATCTTCGAGTTACAGTCAATGCCTCTAGCAACGATGCACTGACAACAGCTAGAAAACAGCACACACTATACATATATAGGGATAGAGATAGACACAGATAGATATATTGACGTTGGTGGACGAATCTACCAACCCGGGCAAGACGCAAGGTTCAGTGGCAAGTCTGGATAGGGAGTTGAGTTAGAATTCGTGTTCACGCCAGCAACTTCCTCTTAACACGAAAGTGTGCGGTTCTGGCGGAGAAATCGAAAGATGTACGTCACGGTTTCCTGGTTTTTGCAAGATCACTAGCAGAAAGGAATCGACGCATTCCCTCTCCCGCTCCCTCAGGCCAGGGGCAGCAACGGCAGAGGAGCTTTGTCTCCAGTGTACCTTGGTTGATGTCGATCGGCATTTTGTGAATGGACTCCGGGTAGTTGTGGGCGATATCCTCGATGCTGGTGCCTCCTCGAGCGCTGAAGACAAAGGTCGGGACAGTCTCAAAGTGCACACGAGTCTCTCATACCACCGACGGATTTCGAATCCACTTCCTGCAACGTCAAGAGCGGGTGCTCCTCTCCTTCGTGGATTCGCCCCCCTTTCTTTTCTGCCGACCGCTGTGGGGGAAACAATCTCAGTCTGTGGCAACGAACCTCAGATCCCAGGAGTGTCTTCTCTTTACACCAGCCTCTGCTTCTGTTTCTCCAGCCTATGAAAGCACACGGTCATGTTCGGCAGACTTTTTACGGGAAGGAGACACCTTGAATCGTCGGGAGGTGCGGTCTGCAGTGTCAAAGTGCAGCGCTGCGACTTCGCACGTCGACCGCCTCTCGTTCGTGTGTCGAGTTCCCTCCAGAGTCATCTTTTCTTAAGTGGTTCCACACTGACAGCTGTCAACGGCGCTCGATCACACACCTTCCAATGAGGATAGGACCTCCGGCGCCGCGGTCCATGAGGATGGCGACGTATTTTTCTTTCCGGATGAAGAATCGCTCTGTGACGAGGACTTTGTTGCACAGCTTGCCTTCCTTTCCTGTTTGCTTGGTGACGAGCGTTTTCCCGAGCATTTTTTCCGCAACGATGCCGACCTCGCGGGGACTCTCACAGACCTGGACGCCGCCCTGGTACCCGTTCTCTCTGAAGAAGCCGAGGCCCCTGCCGCCAGCCAAGACCTGCGCCTTGACGACAAAGTCCACGGGCTCCCCGTCGCCGCTCGGCGACTCGGACAGGAAAGTCGCGGCTTCCTGCTCGGCCTCCTTCGCTGTTGAAGCGACGGCGAACTTGGGCGTGGTAATGTGGAACTCCTTCATGATTCTCATGCTTTGGTACTCGTGCAGGTTCAGGAACCGGCGCTGCTCGCGCTGGTGGGAAGGCGAGGTCGCGCCGGTCGCGCGGTGAGTGGCACACAAAAGGGAGGGAAGCAGAGAGGAAGACGTGGCGGAAGCAGCTGTGACAGAAGAAATCGTCGCGCGTAGAGGGGCAGAAGAAGTGGAACAAGACAGACGCGCGGCGGCAGAGAGAACCTGCCGGCCGACGCCAGCGGCTGAGAGCGCCATTGTGAGAGGGTGCAGCGACCGAAAAAGACGAAATGGGAGAAGAGAGACGACGGGGGGAAAGTGGAGGAGACTCGAGAAACGAGAACGAAAAAAAACGACCGCGAGACACGAAAAAAAGTGTCACCCAACGGCAGCAGGCTCTCTGAGAACAGTCGACCCCTCGAGACGGACACACAGGAGCATGTATGTTGTATGTGCGTACCCGCGTGCGGCACGCTGAGAGCGACCTGTATGTTTGTGCGCGTGGTAGCCGTGGAGGCTACGAACGAGCGAAATCGGGGCTTCACAGCAACACTCTCACCAGCAAACACTTCGTTTTCGCGGCTAATAGGTGGAGGCATGAAAAAGACTCACTCACTCAAAGATGCGATGAAAGTGCGCGTAGAAAAGGGGCCGAGACAACAGAGTCCAAGCGCCGGTACAACCAGATCAGGGACACTTGGGAAGTCTGTGTGCTGGCTACAGAGCTCTTGCTTCCAGACAGACCTCTCCACAGAATAGCGAGCGACTGAGCAAAAATAGTTTTCGCCCCTTTGTCTCGTTGGAGAGGAGAGCCGCTTACCTTCTGCTGAGGGGGGCCTCGCGCAATCGAGACTCAACAGGCGGTTGTGGAACAAGGTACACGACCACGAGGGGCTGAGGGCTATTCTCGGTCTGCGGAAACGCCGACCCGCAGGAAAAGGACACTTTTTGCTTCAACAGGGCCGAGATCTGAGGTAGATGCGAAACCAAAATGCCAAGAAAGATAGGCGTAACTTCAGAAACACACGCATACCGGCGTCGTGTTTGAGAGTCGCTTGGCGGCCGCGCAGCGCCGTCGGTTTTTATTGGGGATGAGGAGCGCATGCAGAGAAACCCCTACAGACGACACAGAACAGAAGAAACGAACAAGGAAAAGTGGGGTGGCAGCAGTTCGCGCGATTACGCATGAGGCAAGCTCGAGAAAACGCCGAGAAAACGGGAAAATCGCCGCGTATTTTTTGTCGCTTCCAGTTCGGAGCTTTTCATTTCTGCGGTGAATGTGCTTCTGGGCTTTGGTCGCCGCGCGCGTCTGCACCCTGTAACTGGTGTCTGTTTTATCCGCCTCCGACTCAAAGCGAGCGTGTGTCCAGCGTCAAATCGTAAAGTGAAACTTAGAAACCAGTATCGGGTTCTTGCGACTCTCTGCGCCTGTGACTCTGTCCCCGTTTCCGCCCCGTTTGTCTCCGACAGCACATCCTTTGCGTGGGTGGTGCCGGTCCTCTACCGCGCGCGCAGAAGCGCCCAGACGCTTCTTGTGTTTTGTTTTCCTCGTTTTCCGTTTAGTCTTTCAGTTTTTTCTTTGTGCTTCGTCTCAGAACGTCTTCTCGGCTTCATCAAGTCTCATAGATTTCGCAGACTGCCCCATTCAGTACCCCGGACCTGACAACATGGCAACCGTCGGAACTCCTGTCAAGCTTCTCTACGAAGGTCTCGGCCACACTGTGACGGTGGAAATCAAGTCAGGTGCGGAAAAACACTGTCTCTTCGGGAGTGATTCGTTTAGCCCTTGTGGACTTTGAGAAGAACCAGGTCTCCGGCGCCAACACGGGTTGCTGCGTCCTGGATTCCCGCTTGCTGCGTGTTACGGCGTTCTGAAGTAGAAACACGGTTTGCGCTTTCATAGCGTTTTCTTTCCAAATGCTTGCTCAGACGGATTTACCGCGCACGTTTCCTCTGTAGTGTAACGTGCCGTCAATCCCGTGACTCCTCGTCGTGGCTCTCCCGGGCACCAGGGGAAAGCCGAGAAAATCGACAAAATTGCTTCAGAACGCAAACAGTCCTGATGTCAGTGACCTCACTGAGGATGGCAGCGCATGGGGATGTCTTTGTCGCGTTGAAACACGCGTGGTCTCGAGGAAAGGTGCCACGTCGGTGGTTATGTGTTCTGGATGGAAAACGATGCAGATAGCTCCCTGCCTTGCGTATGTCAGGCGGGAACAACCGCGTCCACATTTGTATCTTTCTGTGTGTGTTTATTTCTTGAGGTGATGCACGTCTCCCCATGTGAAGGAACGCCGTGATTTCTCCCCAGAGTCGGTGATATTCGAAGTGAATTTCCAAGAATTCCATTGTTGCACATATTTTTTATATTCAGGCGAGGTGTATCGGGGAGTTCTTGAAAATGCTGAAGACAACATGAACTGTTTGCTCCAGACCGTCACCGTCACACACAGAGATGGACGCGTCGTGTCCCTCGAGCAAGTCTACATCCGCGGCAGTCAGGTAATCGTCTAGGCATTTTTCATGGTTCCTCACCACGCAGAAAGTGTGGCTATGAGATATGGACAGCCGAGTTTTTCAAGAGTACACAACACTGCCACCCCACTGGATTGCTGCATGCAGGTAAAAGTGTTGAATTTCAATACCTACGACGTTAAGGTTATTTCACATCGGTGAATTACTGCGATGCCCTGTTGGCGATGGTCGCTACGCTTTCCACGCATCGACCAGGTGTCTACGGACAGTGTAGCGTGCGTGCAGGCAGTTAACCCGAAATGCTGCTGGGCACTGGACTGCGACCCAGAAAGCGCACATGCGTTTTCCCCCTACACCCGTGACGAGTTTTATTGCTTTTGGATCCTCACATGTCCTTACGCAGGGGGTTTGCGTAGGTGTGTATTGTGGAAAAGAGAAGAATCGTTCGATTCGCTGTGTCTAGGGAAGGGTGTTGAACGCCTTTGCTTCTTCTGATTGTGCCGGTATCTGTCCAGGTCAAATTCATCGTTTTCCCCGACATGCTTCGCCACGCACCTTTCTTCCGAATGGTGGACAAAGCAGGAAAGTACAAGAGAGCCCTGGGTCTCGTGGGCATGCGTCGTGCAATGAACATGAGAGCACGTGGTGCGCGTGTTGCCCGCGCGAGGGGTGGCGGCCGAGGTGGTGGGCGGGGCGGGATGATGTAAGCGAAGCTGCGAGCAACAGGGAAGAGTGGAGAAAACTGTGAGGTTTATGAACGTCCCATTGGATAAGTCGCGTGCACTTTTAGGTTGTTTTGCAGTGCTGGAACCAGCGGAATGTTCCGATTTAGCGGACCGAAGGTGACCCGGGTGGGCGCTCACAGAGGGAAAAGTAGGAGGTCGACCGCGAAATGAAAAGCAACGTCGCATCTCTCGATGAACGTGGCGACGGGGTGTACATACATCGCGCGCGAGACCAGGAAACAAACCCTCCCGACGGACACGGAGTGGCCTCGCTGTTTAGCGACTTCAGACGAGATAGGGAAACGCATTGGTGCCCGCTAGTGACAAAGAGTGTGTCATTTGTTGGGTTTTCGATCATTTGTGGCTATGATATTCAAAGGAAGCAAACGTGTTCCGGACAGAAATTGGGGAACGCCTGAAAAACCGAGATTCAGCCGAAGTCGGGTGGTAGAGAGCTCTGCAGAGCGATATTGAAATGAAAGGGGGACAATTTTCGTGACATGAAAAGAAAGGATGCGCGCCAGTTGCTAGGTCTCTTCAATGTTGAGCACTAGAGACCGCTCTTGTCAAGAGGAAACGCGCCGAGTCCGCATTCCTGTAGCAGTGTCTGTTGCTGGGATGCGCGCTAGGGGAGGTCTTACCACTAAACGGAACGGCTGTGTCTGTGCAGTGTTCTTGCGTTGGGCTCTTGGGCACCTGTCGGTCGTCGTAGTCAAGTCATGCTTCGCACGAAAGCCCCCTCGAAATCTCTTACTTGTTCCCTTCCTCTCAACTACATTACGATGCTGTGGACAACTGTGTCTCCTGTCTGTCCTTTGCATGAATCGTCGCACTTGCAATTCCTACAAGCGAAAGCATCGTTGGGAGCCTTCCTACAGCGGAAAAATGTGCTGAAACCACGGGACCACAAAGTCGTGGACGTAGTTTTACCACGGTATGCTGCGTCCTCACACGCAGAACTCTACGCAGTCAGCAGTGGTGTTTTGGATTTTGTTTACCTAAAGTCCAATTATGATTTGTATTCAGATGCGATCCAGAGTTCTCCGCCGGGACTTCACACTGCACTGCAATACAGTCTGATCATTCCTCGCACTTCACCACAAGTAGCACGATTCCCGTGGCTCTAACGGATTCGCGGGGAAAGCTCCGAGTTCGGCAATCACTGCACAACTCACCACTCCCCGTTTGACAGTTTTGCAGCATGAATCAGTTCAATCGCGGAACATCGACTCAGATACCCGAAAAGCCATTACGAGTTTTGTCCGCGCGGCGTTAAATAGTGGAGTGCTTTCCCCGATATGTCTGACGAGAATTGCAGGTGACGTTAACTTCAGTATAGCAGCATGTACATGTCCAGCGATTGAACATAACCATCTAAACACTCCTTCAAGGGTCAGCAAAACAAGTGTAGAGATGAGGCGCATCACTAAATGGTGTCAAGAGCCTCGAAGGGACGACCCAGTGGTTGCTCTGTTGTCACGGCGCTGTGCACAGGGGCACTATTCATTACCAAAATTATAAATTCACCGATACCAAAGTGGATTTGCAACTCCGGCGAAAGTACGAATTCATCGCCAAGATTGCGTATTCATCATCGCGGCACATTTCCCGTGTGAAATACGGTGGAATCCGGCCCAAGCTCAAGCGATAATGGAAGAGGCACATTCAAAGCAAAGGTACCGTGGGGACTGTGTTTCAAACACTTCTACCATCCGAGGTTCCTTTTTATTATTGTCAGTCTATGCTCCGACAACTGCTGCTGGTAGCTCCGCACGCCTGTTACAGAACAGAACGCTGGTCGTACCGATCTAGAACTGGTCTTTACTCGTCGGCATGGCTCACTATTTCGATTCCCGCTACACTGAAGTACTCCCAGTGTTTCTGTACTTTCACTTGCAGCATCATTTTTTTGCGCTTGTGGGTTGCCGCTGGTCCACATGGCAAAAGCAAGCGTAAACAGTGTGCGCTTATCTTTTTCTAGGTCTCGCATAGCGACTTCCAGCAATCCCGATTGGCCAAGAATAACTCAACGCGTTTGTAACTGTTTTCTACTGTTGTTCGCTGCCTCAATTGCCCTTTGAGTCTTCACCGAGGTCCTTGACGGACTTCGGATATCGCGATTTCGCACTCCGAAACATCTCCCAGTTTCTTTGTTCATTGACTGGAAAGCAACTATCCGCCGGTGTGGCTCTTGTTCAGTGCAAGCCCCCAGCTACACACATCTACGTCTAAATGCCTGTGTAAAAGAGCAATAAAGAAGTGAAAGGGGTCACCGAAAGCAAAAGCAGATGCGTAAACTACAGAGCGAGGGTGATAATGTTTTACTTCATCGAAGAATAATATCATCGAAGAAGGGTGTTAATGACTTATCTCGTCTACACTAATCAGGAGAGAGCATATGCGCACGCACACGTATCTCGGCGGCCATCATCCAGCAGTGATACAAGAGAACGGGGGTCTTTACGTCCTTGCACTCCAGCTCTCCCTCTTACACGCAAGACGGTCGCGTTTTCCTATTGGGCTTTTGCCGCTTCAATGACGTTTATTGTCATGCGTTTCCTCAAATTTGGAGAGTTTCGGCGTTCGGATCTCTAGATTTCGAGGGTGCCTGCGCACGCCTGCGAAGAGTCGTTCTAGTTCGTCTCGAAAAACAGTCCTGGCGTCTCGAGTTGAAACCCTTCAAATAGCGACTTTTTCTCGTCCGATAAACTCCTTGTTCGCAGTTCAAGACTCGTCTCAATTTCTTCCACACCCTTATCACTTTTGTCGGCATCTGCTTCTGCCTTTTCTCGTCTTTTTCTGCCATAGGACCTATGAGTTGCCTCTCTGTGTCTGCGGCAAGGGCGTACGCTGCTGCTGCTGCCTCTCGGCCCGTTTCCGCGTCTTTTCTGCCGGCTTTCTCGCGTCTCTCGCAGTGCAGTTTTCTCAGCGAAAACTGCGTTTTACGCTGTACTTCTTCCGTTTATCCCGCTTCGCACTCGACGCATCGCACAAACGATCTCCAGTCGACTCTCTCAGCTGTCGTCCTCCCGGAAAGGTTGCCTTGCACCCCCCTCGCGCACGCGGCCGCCGTCGTCGCTGTCTGGAATTCTGGGTCTCTGCTCGTTTCTACACCACTTTTCTCGGTCTGTCGCACCGAAACTATCAGCTGCGCACCGCCGGCACAGCGACAGCAGGAACGCGCCTTCGCCTCCGAGAGAAAACTCTCAGTTATTTCAACGAACGCGAGCGAAATGGCGCCCACAAACACGAACAACGGCGCTCCCTCCTGTGCCGATGGAGAATTCGACTACGACCTCGCAGGCAAGTAGACATGAAACAGTGCAGTAAAACCGTGGCTTCCAAGAACTGTCTGGCCTTCTGCCGCAAAAGCACACGCTCTAGAAAACTCGGGCCGCGATGTGCGACCTCCTCAACCAGCGGCGGTGACGGGTGAAGGTTACTGTCAAGAAAAAACCAGCAAAGACATGGAGAACGGCGCGCGTGTGTTTCCACAGCTGGGAAACGGATATCTCCCCTGATGTGCGCGCCACTCCCAGGACGGTGGCAGTGATTGTACTAGCGTCTGAGGAGTCGTATTCTCTCGCTTCTCAGATGCTAGGGTGCCCATAACCATAGTGTGCTGCCCCCTTCCTCTGTGACATGTTGCGAACACTCGTCCGTTTGACGATAGTCGATGCATGCGCACAGGCATCCGTGCAGTCATTTGAGTGGCGGTGCCGCATCGAGATTCTTTACTCAAGGTGTGCATAACTTTCCTTTAGTCGGTTGGCATGTCGAGCCGCGATCTCGTTGGCGAGCAGGCCTCCAGTAGAAGTGAAGTACCGGACTCTGCAGCAAGAGGTAGAGTCGTTTCCATGCAGCCACAGAACCAAGGAAGAGAGTGGAACTTGTCGTGGACGGAGCGAAATGGAGGGATGAACAGCGACTTCGTGTCTGTGTCTCGGGCAGACCGCTGGGTCGAATCCCCGAAGAGCATGTTGTGTTCCTTCTTCCCGTTGTTATCTTTGACACGAGTTCTGTATCAGAGGCTGTCCGTCTTGTGGTGATGTCTCCGCAAAGTCGCTCAGGTTCCCCAGTAGAAGTTTATTTTTGGAGTCCCAGGTATCCAGTGTCTCGGATGCTTCAATTTGATTTTCCTCATCGCAGGCTTCTTCTTTCCCCCTACGCGTGTCTAGATTAGTGTACCTAAGAAAGTTGGGGAGTCTACGATCGTTCTTCTTCTCTCTCCTGTACGCTCTCGCGGGTGCTCCTCTCCCCGCAGAGTGCTCTCAGCTGTCTTGCCGTCTGCGGGCAGAGCACGATAGCAGTCGAGCCCCAAGGAAGGCATCCCTGTGCACTTTCCTCTCCACCCACCGTGTGTTTTGAGACCCTCCCAAGCGTGCTCCAGTGAAAAACGTCTTTGCGTTGCATGCAGTCATTGGCGGAGGCAGCGGCGGCTTGGCGTGCGCGAAGATGGCCGCGGCGCAAGGCGCAGAGACCGTCGTTTTCGACTTTGTTCAGCCGTCCACTCAGGGCTCTACTTGGGGGCTGGGAGGAACTTGCGTGAACGTCGGATGCGTCCCCAAATACCTTTTCCACCACACCGGACTCGCGGGTGCCAACGCACACTGGGATGGCCCTCACATGGGATGGAAGGGAAAGTTTGAGGAGCAGGTCGACTGGGGTGTCTGCGTCGAGGTAAGACAAGGCACAGGACTGCATGCAGCAGCAGGAGATGAGAGTGCGTCTGAGAACACCCTCACTCGCGAATCTCGGCCTGGACGGGTCGAGCTTGTGGAGGGGAGAAGAGACCGGGACATCACGTCCGCTCTCGTTTGAGCTGACTCGACAGTCCACAAGAAGAAGCCACGGAGTTCGCTGTGGGACGACTTTGCGCGAGGGAGCTGGGTCTCTTGGATACTGAAGACCAGTGCACCTCGAATCTCAAGGCTTCTGTGTGCATGCACACAAAAAAAGCCAAGGAACCCCGTCGGTTCCCTGTGCAGCTTAGACCGTCAAAGGAGCGAAATCCGCTGTGAGGAGCCCGCGCTCTTGCAGTTGAGGCCTGCAAAAGCTCTTCCCTTGGCCGATGTAATTTGACTTGGTTTTCAGAAAGTTCAAAACTACATCAAGTCTCTGAACTTTGGATATCGCACCGGACTCCGCAAGGCGGGCGTCACCTACATCAACGCGTATGCCAAGTTCGTTTCGCCGCATGAGCTTGCGTACACCTTTCGAGGAGAAGTATGTCAACCGAAGCCCGATTCCGTCTAGAAACGGAGCAGAGGCACACGCATGCAAACAAGCGACTCAGGCTTCGTATCCATTCCGCTCGACCTTACACGTTGCGCCTCCCTCTGTCCTGTCTGTGCGGGGGGAGTGTCGCGACTGCTGCTTCGACCTGTCAACATACACAGGTTTCTTGCGCGTCTGCCTCTCTCACACAAGTCCTTCGATCCGTCGGCTTTCTCCTCTTGTGTCGAGGTTCTCGGGCCGCATGTTGACTCTGACAGAGGCCCCTTGCATCTTGCGCCGTGCATGCATTCCAAAGTCTATAGGTATCTGCATGCGTACCTAGAAACTCACGTGTGCATGTGCATCTACAGGTATATATATATATATATATATATATGCATATATGCTTTCAAAAGTATCGGTATCTGCATGTATGCGAATGCGTCTGTACATACAGTCAGATCTCTTTGTAATACTCCGGCACCTGATTTCTACTTGTATACGTACACACTGATACATATATCAGTGGATACCCTCGTATAATATGCACACGCTTGATCGTTGATAATTGAGGTCTTTTTCTTCCAGGATAAAATTTGCAAGGCGAGGAACATCGTGGTGGCGGTCGGAGGCAGACCTCACATTCCTGAAGAGGTCGAGGGGGCAAAGGAGCTCGCGATCACAAGTGATGACATTTTCTCTCTCAAGCAAGCCCCCAACAAGACGTGAGCGTTTATTTTCATTGTTCGCAGAAACTGTTTTTTATGCAAACTGCAGACAAGCCGGACAATTCTACGGCTTTCTTATTTGTGTCACCAGTGCTGTCAGTTGCTGTCGAGGCCTTGCGTCCACTTCATTATACAGGCAGTGACCGACAGCTGGGAGCGTCGCTGTATTTTTCCGAAGACATGTTTTCCGAGTGTTTCTTTATCGAGCCAATGTGCCTCTCAGCGCATGCAGAGAGGATACAAAAGGAGGGGAAAGTCGATCTGTGCATCTCTTAGTTGTCGATCTCTCCCCCCGCCATTTGGGGTCGGGGCTCGTGGACAGTTGAAATCGCTTGTCTCTCAGAGTGAGCGTATGCCCTTTTTCAGCTCGTCACGAATCGGAAAAACTCTGTTGGGTGTAGACGTTTCTCTAATTCTACTGCGGCTGTGTCCTCAGACTCTGCGTAGGGGCGAGTTACATTTCTCTTGAATGCGCCGGCTTCCTCCGCGAATTGGGATTTGACGTAAGTGTTCGCTAAGTCTGAAAAGCTGCTGCGACGTTCTCCTTTTCTGATCTCCGAAGTCCTTTTCTTGTCAGGCGGCGACACCTAGGATGCATTTCGTTTTCGTCTCTCCTTCGTCTCACCTATCGTTTTTCATTTTTTTCTTCGTTTTTCTGTCTGCTCTCTCTGTTTCGCAAGCACCAGGGACTCGGCGGGTCCGCTGCCGCCTTTTCTGCACCACTGTTTCTCCCTTTCCTCTTTTTCGTTGCAGGTCACCGTGGCTGTGCGTTCCATATTGCTGCGCGGCTTCGATCGGCAGTGCGCAGAGCAAGTTGGACTTTGTTTGGAGGAGGCAGGTGTCCGGATTTTGCGGGAAACCATCCCTGCGAAGATGGTGAAGCAGGCGAATGGAAAAATCCAAGTCACGTTTCAGGTCGGAAAGGAGAAGAAGGAGCTCGTCGAGGAATTCGACACGGTCCTCTACGCCACAGGACGCAAAGCCGACACCTCCAACCTCAGTGCGTGAAAGGCGAAGACGGGATGCCTGGGTCCGGCAAGGGAACCTCGTTTAAATGCAGGAACGGAGCGCTGAACTCCCTCAGGCGTGATCCTTTGATGAGGAAACGTTTTGCGGGGATTAACGTGCAGTCGAGATTCCTTTGGCTTCAAGATGCGTTCCTCGTACGCGTGGAGTCTCTTTCGAGGTTCGCTGCGTGAGCCGTGGGCCGTCCGTTGAAAGCAGTTGGCAACAGCGCTAGGTTTCGGATTCTTTGAAACAAAGAAAAGATGCAGCGTCTTCGTTTCAAAAGCCCCGAGGGGAGAGAGAACGTGCAGACCGTCCACCCATTGTCGGTGGAGAGGTACTCTGGAGGGAAGCCATGTTTAGATGTGTATCGTCCGCCACAGTGTGGGGTACATTTGAAATCACTTTTTCGCATCGGAAACTTTGGTGCGTCTTCAAAAGTCCTCTTTAAAAACACCCTTCTTTGTAAACAACTTGTTTGCGTTTCGAACGCAGATCTTCAGGCTGCAGGCGTCGAGACCACGGAGACTGGGAAGATCGTCTGCGATGGCGACAGCCACACAAGCGCCCCATCTGTCTACGCGATCGGTGAGAACCACGGCGTTCGATGAATCAATTCTGCCGTCGGATTTCTAATTCTTTTCGTCTGATGTCGGTCGAGCTACTTTCTCGTTTTTGATTGCCAACGAATCTGCGTCCTTTTGGACTTTCGATTAAGTTTCTTCTGAATTTCTAATGAACTTCCTCTTTGCTTTGGAGGTATCTCAAGTTTTTTTCGGTACATGCACACGAAGCTGTACAGTGGACTTCGAGGAGAGGCCGCCCACGATTGTGGTGGGAGAAGAGGTCTTTGAATGCGTCGAGGAGAAACGACAAAGAATCGAAGACGAAAATGGAAGGAGATATCACCGTACAGAGACAGCAGCGAAGAACGAAGATGCAACGCGGGAGAACAAGGGATGAAAGGGAGAACAATCGGTGACATGGGGACGAGGAAAACACGGAAGGGAGCAGGTGGCTCCTAGTGCTTCGCCTTGCCTTGTTCTCTCTGTCGAATCACTTCCGAGAGAGAGAGCGGGAAGCAGAGACATAGTGGCTTTTAAAGGAAGAAGAAAAATGAAAGAACATGCATGTAGTCCTCCATATTCTTCGTTAACTTCATTTTGTGTCTGCCTCTTGCGTTGTTCCTCTGTTGTCTTTCTCCTCGTGCGTGTCATGCTCTCTCTCCCTTCATCACTTTATCAGCTTCGTTTGATTGCCTGTCTTTTGTGTCTGTCTGTTCGCTCCGATTCTCGCTGTTTTTCTCAACTTTAACGTTTGTTTTATTTTTGCCGGGTTTTGCGTTTTTCTCAGGCGACGCTGTGGAAAACTTCCCAGAGTTGACACCAGTTGCCATCAAGGCTGGAGAGATCCTTGCCCGCCGTCTCTTCGCGAACAGCACAGAACATGTGGGTCTTGTTTTCGTTATTGTTTTTTCTCTTTTCGCTTGTCTTCCCTGTTTTCTCTTTTCTCTACTGTCTCTCTCCGGCGGTGTATCTCCTCTGTTTCTCCTTCTCTGTTTTTGCATCTTCTTCTCCTTGCCTTTTCCTCTCTGTTGCCCCTCTCTTTCTCCTGTTCCTTCTCTTCGTATGTTTTTTTTCGTTCCTTGATCGCGTCTTCTTTTCTCTTCGTCTACTTCCTTCGGAGAACGAGAAGACGGAGAACGCTTGGAGCAGCGCACACGAAGATGTGGAAAGCGGAGGAAAACCGTTTCACTGTTTCTGGGGAGAGACGTCGACGAGAGGGTTCCACGAGTCCTGTTTCTCGAAAAAAAGAGATTGAGGCTGTGAAACGAACGATTCAACTCTCGAAACGAAAACTGTGTTTTTCAGATGGATTTCACCAACATTCCGACAACGGTCTTTACGCCGATCGAGTACGCCCACACCGGATACTCGGAGGAAGCCGCTGAGGTAAGAAGACAGGTGCTGGACTTCCTGAACGCGTTCCGGCATCGCGTTGTAACTCGGGGCTGCCCTTCCCGTTGCTTCTCCACTGCAGTCGACTCTCCGTTTTCCTGCCTCTGTTGCCTCCGAGGGCGGGTCCTCATTTGCAGCGCTTTTCTTTTGCTGCCTTTTCTCGTCACAGGCGAGCGCGCGACGCTCTGTGTGGGTCGGGAGGAGGAACTGTGTGTTTCGAAGGAATCGCATCTGCAGCTCTTCACATTCCTTTTGGAGTCGGAGGCTGGCATCAGCAGCTTCGCATCTTGTTCCTCCAACCTCTGGGGTTCCCCACGTTTTCCTTTCAGCCTTGGTCTGCGTGAAAACGTTGAATTCGAACCTCAGAAGCCACTTGTGCGTCGCATCTCTTTCCTCGGTGCATGCAGGCGGAGTTTGGACGCGACGATCTGGAGGTTTATCTGTTCCAGTTTTCGCCGCTCTTCTTCTCCTGCGTGCACCGCGAGAAGGCGCCGCAGGCCAGGAAGAGCCCCGAAGACGTCGACATCACCCCGCCATGCCTCGCGAAGCTGATCTGCGTGAAAAGCGAGGACGAGAAAGTCGTTGGGATTCACTTCGTGGGTCCGAATGCAGGCGAACTCATGCAAGGCTTTGCACTGGCTGTGCGTCTAGGCGCGAAAAAGGTGAGTCTTCGCAGCTTTGAAGCAGAAGGGAGGAAACACAGGGAGGAGGATGCAACGGACAAAGGTCCGTGAGAGAACGACGAGCTAAACAGAAGAGAAAAGTCATCTCAAAACGCACAAGTTAAAGCTCCCAACCGGGGATGTGCGCGCGGATGTGTGTCGAGGGCTGAGAAGCGGTGTGGGTCGCAAAGAGGATGTATGAACTTTCATCGAAAAACGTTTGCAAAGAAAATCGGGTCTTCCAGGTGTACCTCGGAATCCCTTTCTGTGAAGGGCCTGCGCGGTGTATATACACCTCAGAAAAGGGCGGCGACAGGTTCCGGCGTCGACTTGGAAACCTGAAATCTTCGACCGTCCCGACAGCTCGGTCTTTCTCAAAGATGCTTCCATGTTGGCGCTCGAGTTGTTCGACATATGCGATGTCTGCTTTCGTCTTCCTTGGAGCTGCAGAGAGAACCTCGTTTCTTTAGAGCACTCTCGGGGAAAAACAGCGGTGACGCACAGAGGCGGAGGCTCTCCGTGTGGCCGTAGACTTCGGTTTGCACATTTTCTTGCAAGTGTTTTTGTTTTCGTGTCTTCTCCTTCACCCTCCCAAGGCTTGTCGGCTGTTTATTTCTGAACCATGCTCTTCCTGTCTTCAGAGAGACTTCGACAAGTGTGTGGGCATCCACCCGACGAACGCAGAAGCTTTCATGGCCCTGACCGTCACCAAGGCAAGTGGAGAGCCATTCGTTGCTTCTGGAGGATGTGGAGGCGGCAAGTGCGGATGACGGTCTTGCAGAACGTTCAAAGAGATTTCTTGATTGACGTGACTTTTCCCGTTGAACTTCTCGTCTTCGTGCAGTCTATCCGCCACTTACAGGATATCCGTGTGGTCCGAATGCGAGGACCAAAGGCGCTCTTTTTTCCGGAAAGCGGTTCTTTTTCTACAGGGGAAAACGTCTTTCCTCCTAAAGGAAGGAGTCTTCTTACTTATAGGAAAGGAGTTCTTTGCATCTGGCGTGGAAGACTTATGTGTGTCTCAGAGGAAGCGACTTCGTTTTTTCTCGAAAGAAAAGAACTCTTTCGGTTTAAATTGGAAGAAAGCTCTTTGGCTGCAGGGGCGACGAGATCCGTTTTCCCCAACTGACAATGGTTCTCTTCCTCTAACGAAAAACACGTTCCTCGACAGAAAATCCTTTTCTTTCCTTGAATCGAAAGAGTTGCCTTCTCGTGAAGGAAAAGGCAGGAGTTGCGTTCTTGCGAACAGGTCTAATTGTCGTTTGAAAGAAGACACAAAAAAGAAACAGAGCATCTGAGGAGAGATGTTAGGGGTGTCGGGGACTCCGCCTGAAGTATTTACTGACGGAGAAAGGTGAAACAGAGACCACAGGAATTCTGGAATACTTTTTTCTGCACACGAACTTGTATTACGGTCGCTTTTTCGTAGGCTCTCTGATGTTCGTCTATACCGAATCATTTGATCTATCTATCTATTCCTATTTACTTATATCTTTCTCTACCCCCATGTATCTCTATATCCCTCGA
The DNA here is from genome assembly GCF_000006565.2 of Toxoplasma gondii ME49. NCBI lineage: Eukaryota > Apicomplexa > Conoidasida > Eucoccidiorida > Sarcocystidae > Toxoplasma > Toxoplasma gondii. The sequence goes on along the minus strand of NC_031479.1, from coordinate 773,217 downwards.
CATCTATCTGCATATACCTCCGTCCATCCATACCACTCTATATCTCTTTATACCTCTCTACATCCCTCTCTGCCTGAATCTGCCAATATCTGTCTACGCCTCTCTATGTCGTTCTTCATCTCTGTATATCCCTCTATAATTATATATACCTACCGCTATGGATATCTATCTCTCCAAGACTCTACATCCTTCTATATCTAACTGTACCTGCCTGTCTCTACTTCTCTCTATACATCTCTTCAGACCTCTGTGTATATCTATGCCTGTATGGATCTAATTCTGTCTATATCTCACTGTAGGCCTCTATATCCAAATCCATATAGCCGTTTATCTCTATCTATCTTATATACACCATCATGGATTCGGAGAAAAACACAAATACAGGAAGCGATAAGAAAATCGCGGCTTTTCTGCCAAGCGCGCGGTTCACACGTAATATATATATATATATATACACGTATATATACTGATTCTGATGTACGTAAACAGGCAAACTGTGACAACAGCATCCGCGAAAGAGATACGTTGAGGAATGGGTGGCGAAGACTGGGTTCTCTTGAAGCTCTTGGGCGGTTTGAACAGGCGAGTTGCACTCGAGTATCGCTTTCGCTGTGTGAATTGTGAGACCAACTCGAGAAGGAAGTAGCGTTTCAATGAAGAAGCATTCTTTTTTCTTGTATCGCGACTTCTACATATGCCACGGTTGTGTGTAGGCACAGCGTTGTTCGTGAGACGCAAGTCGATCGATCGCTTCGCGTCGAGCCGCACCGCAAGAGGCTTTTTCCTTGTAGGCTTGTTCGTTCTTTCTTTTCTCCGGCCTCCCAAAGCAGGTAGCAGCCGACGCCACGCGCGAACTGAAACCCAGACAGCGAGTCTTTTCTCGAATTCCTTCCAGTCGCGAAAAATCGTACCTTCGCCAGGAGGAGCGCAGTCCATTTCTCAGAGCCCTTTCGTCTGTGCTGGCAAAAAGAACGCAAAGTGTCTCGAGTTCGGTAGCGCTCTGGGTTCGACAACTAACCCCCCACAGAGGAATTCGGTAGGTCGCTGAGGAAACCAGCCGAGGCATCAGACGCCGGATGCTTTGGACGCCGTGCAGGCGAACAATCGAAAGGATTCTGTTCAGAGAGTTACGAGAAACGGACAACTGAGGCCATTCCAGGCTTAGTTGGAGGACCACACAGAGTTCCTGAAAAAGGAAAAAGCCCGAACACACAAAACTACATGTAGACAGAGTTACAAAGCTATGTACACATGAAGAACCATATATATATATATATATATATATATGTATATATTTGTACACGAATGTATTTAAGAGGAAAACCAAGAATTGCAGAATTTCATCTAGACCTATATGCATATGCATAAATATATACGTGTATTTTTATAACTATATGCAGTGAAAGCGAACAAGGCAGCACAGATGAACATCTACATATATATGTATATATACATTGATACATGTATATATATATATATATATATATGTATATTACACTTGGTATTTACAGAGAGATAAATTTGAATATGTCTCTTTATGACTGAATAGTTCGGTTACGACGGACTTCTTTCGAGAGTCGTTAAACGCCTCGGGACCTTGGAGGCTAAGGTGTGTCCGTTGAGGCAGACGAGTGAATACCTGTTTTCTTTCTGAGATGGAAATTCTTTCCACAACGAGAACGGTTCATCGTAACAAGAGTCGCTGCCGTACCCTTCATTCCCACTCATTCTCGTTTTCCTCTCTCGTTTCTTCCGAATACAATTTCGTCTTCAAATACCGGCTCCGGTGTCACTATACCGCGAACCATCGCCCCTCTGAGGCGCTTGCGATTTTTGCGTTGTGTGAAGCGGTCACGTTTGTCCACTCTCCTTTCTCGCCGAGAGAGGCAATTGTTCTTGTTTCTCCTCGCGCCTGCACCAGGCTCAAAGTCGCTCCTCTATTCACCACACTCCCCCCCCGATACAGTTCAGAGTCGCGGTGGCAAAAACGCTGTACAAGGAGTTCGTTCATCGGCGCATCTAAGTTACTGCTCGGTTGTCGGTGTTAGACGCTGGGAGACAACCGGTAGGTGGCAACGGCTCTGTGAAGGTCTCGTGTCGCTGCTCAGGCATTGTATTCCACGAAGAAGCGTCAATTGTTTATGTGAAGCACTTGCAAAAACTCACGGAGTCTGTGCCGTGCGCTTCGATGCGCATGTGAAGGTGCTCTCCGTTGGTCTCGAGTCGTGAGACCGCACTGTGGAGAAAGCTATTCAGAGAAAAATTATAAAATTCTGTCAAAAGCAGTAGTTTGCTGTACAAAGTTACTTTAAACCTGACTTCCGTACGTAACAACTTCACATCCTTAGAAGTGTCCGCTGTATTTTTCTCTTAGTTCATGGCTTGGGTTCTCCCCCAATTGACTTCTACGATTTTCCCTAAAAGTTGCACAAGTCGGATCGCAAGCCGATGCTGCTGCTCGTGAGAGTCCAAGCATGCGCTTTCGGAGGAAAAACACAGGAACGTGCAGACAGCGAAGACTTCCTCGGTACGCGCAGCTCAGTCGCCGAGAGACTTTCTGTCGAGTTAGAGACAGACGGACAGCGTTTGAGACGAAAGAGGAAAGCAGAGAAAAGCAGCAGGTCCACCGAGACAAGCCCACACACCCACGGCGTCCTTCACCTCTCTTCGAGGAAGAGTCGCACCGCAAGCCCGAGGCTGAGGCTGGAATTCCTGGAGCTGTACGAAGAACAAGAAATCCTTCTGCTCTTCACTCGGGAACCCTCCCGGTTGAAGTCAACAAAAGACGCAGAGCATTGTCTCTTTCCTCTGCAACTCGACTGCGGTGTCTCTCTCCATTCTACGTGAACACGAATCGTGTCGTGAGCTCTTCAAGTGCGCAGCTCGAATCTCGCGACTCTCGCGGGGCCGGCAAGTCTTTCTTCACTACAGACAAGGAACGTTTTTGTCGGTTTAACTGCCGACTGGAGGATCTCGCGTCATCCTTTCTACGTGATCATGAAATGCGTGACGAGTTTCGCGGCCTTCAGAGCGTGGAGGAGCTTCTCTGACTCCATCGGGAGTGTCTGGACACCGGTCAGGCGCTTTAGCGCGTCATCGCAGAAAAAATGTTTCTTCCCCTTCTTTTTGCACGACTCTCGCATGTAGTTCTTCACCACGCGAAGGATTTCCTTCTCAGTGAAAATCTTCTTCGCTTCTTCTCGACCGCCCGCGTCTGTGGCTTCAGAGACTGTCGCGTTCCCTGCCGTCGCTTCCAAGGCTGCAGAGGAGGCATGGCCTCTGGGAGGTTTGACCGGTAGGAGAGCCGAGTGTTGCCGCGCAAAGGCGAGGAGAGAGTCCGAGAAAAACGCGTTCCTGAACCGACTGCCTACGAGGCATCTGCCTCCCGACAAGTTCTCCGTTCGTGACACGTCGATGTCCCTGAAGCCCGGAAGCTCCAGAGACTCGCGACTTCCTCGCTGCAGGCAATGCGACACAACGTCTCTGCCGACAGCCTGCAGAGGCGCGTCTCCCCAGGAAGACCCCGAAGCGACGCTGGACGTACACCGCGAAGAGGGAAAGGATGTGCAGACAGAAGCCACAGACGCCGCACTTGCCCGCTGTCTTCTCTCCCGCTTGTTCGGAGACTCGCGCGCTCTTCCTTTTCCTTCAAGCGCCTCGTCTTCGATGTGGTCACTCGTGGCATCGTTAAGTTCCTTCTCCGGACACACAAGTTCCTCTTCAGAAGCTCTCTCTTCCTCTTCTCCCGCGCCGCCGCGACCTCGCGCGGCAACGTCCTCTCCGCACGGTTTGTCCCTGGATTTCTCGTCGCGCCATTCGAAGATGCCTGCCAGCCAGGCCGCCTCTCGCGCGCCCCAGCTCGCGGCGTCTGCCGCCGGAAGTTTCCGGTCCACGCAGACGTTCTCGGACTCTCGACGATTCTCCTTTTCCCTGGAAAAGCACGAACGCCCCTGCTCTTGTGCCCCCGCAGACGTCGCGCCTCGGGGAGAGTCTCTCTCGGCGGACTCCGAAGAACGCGACCCTCCACATGCGTCTCCACCGGGTTCCAGCTGTGTCTCCTGAAGCGCTCGGCGACGCTTGCTGGAGACAGACCGCATCGCAGCGGCGCCGGACGAGGTGGAGTCGATCGAGACTCGTTTTCTGCAGGTTTTTCTCAGAGAGGAAGAAAGCGCCAGCATCGCTCTTCTCTCTTCCTCTTCATCGCCCTCCTCGAGGACTACCTCCGGCTCGTCCTGCCCACCCGGAGACTCTTGTCCGCTGCGCTGTCTCCGCGGCGAAAGGGCCTCCACGCGCGCCTCGACGTTCGCGCAGGCAGAGACAGATGACACGTCGGCGTCTCCGTCCTGCAGAGCGGAAGAGAACCTGCGAGTCTCCGGCCGACACGGTGTGTCTGCACTTTTCCTCTGTTGACAAGACGGAGCGTCGGTCTCTTCTCGCCTCTGCTCCTTCGTCTCGTCTCCCCGCTTCGTCTCTCGGGACTCACCTTGTTCGTCTCCTCCGGACGGCCGCAGAGACCCCCGCTTTCTATCGTCGGGGCGTCTCTGTAGCTGCTGCACGAGACGACCAATGAGGCCTTCGTCCAGAGGAGAGCAGGAAGAGACGGACTGTTTCTGTGAAATTTCTTCTTCACTTCTTCCTACCCCACAGAGCGAAAGATAGAAAAGCGCCTCTTCCCTCGCCGTGTTGATCGCCGTCAAGCTCGGCGCGCGTCGCGGCCGCGCGCTGGTCCCGGCGCGAGGCGCGGCAACGGAGTGTACGTACACTTCGCGGACCGGCAGCGAGTCGCGCGTAACTAGCCACCGGCACAGCTTCGAGTCATAGAGCAGCCAGAAAGAGTGCGGCGCAGTCAGAGAAGTCTCCGGGAAGAACTGGCAGAGAGAGGGCTCTAAATGGTGAAGTGGAGGCAGAGAGAGAGGAAGAGAGCCCGCAGACAAAGGAGGAGGAGGAGCAGACAGAGGAGTGCAGGCAGAGGAGGCAGACGAAGAAGAAAGAGGAAGAAGATGGCGGTTGAGGTCGGACTCTTCGTCTTGTCTTTGACGCAGCGTGTGAACCTTTTCCAGACAGAAGTGTAGATGCCGGTAGCGGCGGGTCCACGTGTCGCTGGTCAGGTGTACATACACCCCACCGCGCTGTTGAAGGCGCTGCATCATCTGGAGGACGAAGAGGAGAAAAGAAGCGAGTTCTTCGAAGAAGAAGAAGAGCCACGCGGGCAGGGAGTGGACTGAAGACACCGCATGCGAAGGGGTGCCTTTCTCGGCATCCGGAACTGAGCAGAAGGAAGGAAAACTGGAGGGAACAGGGGCAGCAGAAGCGTCGTTTTGGTTTCGGAAGAACCAAAATCTCCGAGAAAAGCGCTGCATAAGTGGAAGCACGGGAGGCGGCCGCAGCAGCGTCGTGTCGCTGATTTGTTCCTCGTGACCACCCTTGCGTCCGTCTGTGTCTGTCGCTTCGCCGAAGCTGCTCTGGTCCGTCCGCAGTTCCCAGGCTTCCTCATTTCCGGAGACCACGCACTCGCGCTTCTTTTCTGGCTGGCGCGGCGCTCGATTCCCTCGAACCTCCATGCTCCGCCTCTTCTCCTTCAAGGAACACTCGACGAAGAAGGCGAGGGCCTCTTCCCAAGCAACTGTTTCTAGCCAGTCGAGCGGAGCCTCTGCCGCCAGCAGGCGCTCGAGAACGAAGGCGAAGGCGAAGCCTCGGAGACAGCGCTGACTCTGCCATCTTTCTTCCGCCACAGTCGACAGAGGCGACACTACCCTCTGTTCGAGAGGGGAGGCACTTGAGCAACCGGAACAGGAAGAACGGGAAGACTGCGCGAGGGCGAGCAGCCGCGCCCGGGCTGCGAGAGCCTTGCAGCGGTCGACCTCGTAGACTTCTTGGTCGACTGCAGACAACGGGCCGACGCCGCCCCAGGAGGTGTACATACACTCCAGCAGAGGCGTCGCTGAGGAGAGGACGGCAGACGCCGGAGAGCCGGCAGGACAGGAGGCAGAACGCGAGAGCGAAGACGAGCGGAAGCCAGGCGGTAGCAGGTCCGCCGTCTCTGCCGCCACGCAGTCGCCCGGCCGCCAGCCGGTGTGCGTCTCCAGCATGTCCCCTGCTGCTCAAAAAAAAGTTCGGAGAAAAGCGGCTCTTCTTCGCCACCAGACACGCCTGCGATGCCTTCTTCAGACGAGGGAAAAAAAGACCGGAGGGGAAGGTCTCTCTGCAAGTGCCGACCGAGGGTGCAGTCGGACGCTCGCTTCCGGTGGGTTCTGCGTTCGGAAGACTTTCACGGAAACAACGACACCTGTGAAGAGACGCAGAGGCAGACGCTGCTTCGACTCTCGATCGAAGAGGTTGGAACCTTGGACGGAGGACAATTTTGGAATGGAAACACGTTGGGCAGAGAGGGAGGTAAACCGAGGAAAGCGACGAGCCGGGGCCAGTAGGAGTCTTCTCCGGTCTTCTGGGGTGTATGTACAATCGGCTACGCGCCAGAACACGCGGCGGAGAGAACCACCACAGAAAGCGAAGCCTTCAAGAAGTTGCATCCGCCGTTTCACGCGATCTTTGCGGGACGCACGGCTTTCCGGAAGCTCCACACAGCAGACACGGGAGGGATTAGGAAGCAAAGAGAGTCCGCCGCCGCGTCGTCGGGTGTCCTGGATTTTGGGGACTCGGGTTCACAGAAAGAACCGGGCTTCGCTTCGGGTGAACGGGATGATGAAGCGGTTCCCTTGCAACTTGCCGCTGGCAAATCTCTTCGGGTACAGCAGACCGACTTCACTGTGCCGTTCTTTTTTCGGAAAAAAAAGCGCACGTTTCAGAGTGGACTGGATTCCGCCCAGATACACTTCGGCCGTGTTCCAGCTGTTCAAACAGGAACCTCATGGTTGTCTTGCATCTTGCAGGAAAAAGTGGAAGACAACCGGTGCTCCGCGACGCAGCATAAAACGTAGGTCGGGAAAAGCTAGCGAAAAGATTGCTTGACGGTCGGTGGTGGTGGGGGGGGGGGGAGGGAGGCCTCGTGGTGACAATGAGACATTGCGAGGGGCGGGGAAGTCTGAGTAGTCGAAAGAGAAACAGGAAGGAAGAAGAAAGGGGAGAATATTCTAGGGTTGGATAAGAGAAAAACCCCGAAGAAAAAGGAGATTGATGCACAGTCACAAGTTGCCGAAGAAGGCTCCATCTCTATCTGTCTTGTAGCTTGTTTCACGCCTACTCGAGGGAGCGACCCTCATATGAGACACCGGGGAAGAAACCGAACGCGAGGCACTTTCCTCTCGGTTTTTTCTTTTCTTGGTGTGCCGCAATGCTCCTCCCTCGATGCCTTTTGCGGCCATCTGTTCACGAAAATCTCTAGGTCGCCTAGCAAGTCTCTCAGCTGGGAGTTGAAGGAATTCTGCATTTCTTCCTTTTCATTCTAGTCCCACCTGTCTTCTATGTCTTTCCTCCTCGTACTTTACAGTTCACGCCTGTTTTCTCGAGGCTCTTTTCCTTGTACTTCTACCGTCTCCATTCTTTGCCTTCTCGCCGAGAGTGGCGCTGCCACGATCGCTCTCCTCCACGTGTTCCAACGGGCAATATGCATGCGTTAAAGCCACATCTCAGATATGGGGAACCTAGGCATCGAAGGCAAGTAAAAATCCACTCATAACTAAGGTAATTCAGATTGTTGTCTGCTCTAGCTGCCTCCTTTCTTTCTCTTCTCCTCGTCTAGTGTGCAGTGAAGCTGGAAGGAGTTCGCTCACGCCTTCTGTCAGTGCGACTTTTTTAATGCGCTCGTTGCGCAAACTTAGAGAAAATGAGATTTCTCTCCACCAATATACATTCCCAAGGAACGTGTTCGATGCACAAGGGAGGCGACCACAAGTGTTAACACATTTTCATCTCATAAGTCTTCAATCACTTGCAGGAGTGCCGCCGGATGTCTGGGCTTCTGATTCAGCTGCGTTTTGTTCCGTCAAAGAAATCATCTGAAAGAAAAACAGGAACCGACTCAACAAGGAGGCGGCTTTCATTTTCCGTTCATTCTGCCAGTTCAGCCTCAAACTCAACTGCGTGCATCTTAATAGAAGTTCCACTGTTCAGCTCTTAAAGTGACTACCTAGCAACATGGACGCGTGCGAATGGGGCGAGACAAGCAACGCTAGACTCATATTGAGAGAAGACATCACGATTTTACATGGGCTCTACACAGAATGGAAACGTCAATGCTAATATTCCACTTAACTGGGATAAACAATGCCAGACTAATCTGTGCGAGTCTCAGTAGATACAAGCAACGCGAGACTCATATTGACAGAAAACATCACGATCTCACAAGGGGGGTACACAGAATGGAAACGTCAATGCTAATATTCCACTCAACTGGGATAAACAATGCCAGACTAATCTGTGCCAATCTCAGTAGACACAAGGAGCTTGACAAGCAACGCGAGACTTGTATTGAGAGAAAAAATCACGATCTTACCAGGGGCGGTACACAGAATGAAAGCAACGAACCTGTTCCTAAACTGGCAAATTAAATCGGGTTTAGTTCTGTGAGGATCACGGGATTTCAGAGTGGTCTCGCAGAGGCAAAACAGAGAGGAAGGAAAAGTGTGTCACGGCCAGTCTCCACGTTTTCTCAGTTCTCTGAGCATACGTTGCATTTACGAGCACAGGCGTTTCTTTCCTGAAGTAAAACGAATTAGAGGAAGACCTCCACGGATGTCAAGTGGTGACTGGAGAATCTCATCCTGAGTATCTTTGTCGTAAACAGTACGTGGCGTTAGTTACAGGTTCACTATGCGCTGCAGAGTGTATGAGATTACTGAAGAAGACGAAAAACACGCAGAAGACCTGCATGCCTCTCCAGAGTGAAAGCGATGAAAGAAAGCAATCCACAGCTATCCATCTTCAGAGATGAAACATAAGAACAGACAGTAAAATGCTCTCTGGAGTGTGTGCTCAAGTCCACCGTCGAACGTGCTGCACATCGCAAAGACGACCTTCTCGCTGTGACAGAAGACACAACACGCGGAGCATGAGCCGAACAAGAAAGGTCGAAAGTCCTTTATTTTCTCTTTTTCTATATCTGTTTTATGTGTCTTTTCTTTTTGGGAAGATCTCCGTTTTTCTCGCGGGCGCCTTCACAGCCTCTGAGAGCTGCCCCCCCCTCTTCATCGTTGAGTCGGACAACTTTCCGAACTGTTTTTTCTCGCTGTTTTGCGCCGGTTTGCTCTTTTCTTGCATTTCCTTCCTTCTTCTTTCTCTTGTCTTCCGTTCCCTGCCTCAGTCCATCGATATTTACAAACATGTATACCCATTTTTTCTCATCTCCTTCTGCTCTCCCTCCTGCTAGCTGTCTCCGGTGTGCCGCTTCCTCTTTCACTTCTTCCGAGATATTCTATACACCTTCGTCTCCCGACTCATTTCTCCTTCCCTCTTCTCTTTCCTTTTTTATTTCCTCCTAGTTCCGTCCCTCTCTCCACCTCCGTTTCCTTCTCTTTTGACTCGAGTCAACATGCTGGGCGCAAGTCCTGAAGTAGAAGTCCTCGCGGACGAAGGCTCTGCAGGCTGTATTGCCTCCGCTGGCGCTTCTGAGTTGCGCCAGCGACGAGGGGCAAAAGGAGAGACGCGTGAGACAGAAAAGTCGCAAGAAGCAGCTTCTTTCGATGGCGACGAATCGAGTAGGGGATTTCGAGCTTCTCAAGCTAAAAGGACTTTTTTCTTCGTTGAACACTCGCAACGTGGAAGGCGGGGACGGTCAAGCAACTCTCAGGAGGCGCCAGGCGTCTCCGAAGGTCTCTTCACCTTTGCATTTGCGGAGAGGCACTCGTGTGAAGAGTGACGAAGAGAAACGCGAGAAGGGAGTCTGACGTTTTGCTTAAAAGCAGCGTTTGCGTTCAGCCGTTCCGGAACGCGCAGCAGGACTGGACGGATGTCTTGAGTTTTTTCATTTTTCCATTCACTTTCGCTTTCCTTTGTTTTCGAAGCGACACGAGAGACATCGTCCTGTCACTCCCCGTCCGTCTGCATTGACCGTTCTCTGGGCTTATACGTCTGTGTTCTTTTCAGCTGCTGCCGAGCAAAAACAGTTCAGAGAAGGCGCCAAGGTCGCCGCAGCTTTTCAGGCGCGACAGTTTCCTCCTCTCCCAGGAACCGAATCGGTCGAGTTGCCGCGAGGAGACTTCTTCCTGGTGTGTGGCGAAGCAACGAAGCCTGTCGCTTCTTTTCTTCTCTTTGTGACTTCTTGCCTCTTCAAGGGTATCCTTCACGACCCTTCTGTCATGCGACTTCCTCTCCTCACGGCTTTTCTGTAGCTGTGAGACTTGGTGGTGTCAGTGCTGGTCTTCTGGTTTTTTTCTCGTGCTTTCGTCGGAGGCAGTCGTCTTCTATTTGTTTGTTGCTAGTCTCCTTCTTGTCTTGGTTTTCCTCTTCTGTTTTTTGACGGGTTTCTCTGCCTCGCTTCGCCACTCTTCCTTTCACAGCTTTTCTTCCATTTCCACTCTGTTTTTTTTCTTGCTTCCAGGCATGTCTCCTCTGCATGGCGGGAACCGTTTTCGTCGGGGCCGGCTGGCGACTGTGGACGACGCAAGGCGCATGGGAGGCTTTTCCTTACGCGTTGCTTTCCTTTTTCTGTTTGTGTCCTGGTGTCTACCACTTCGTGGTTTTCGTCCTCATCTTCTTGAAAGTTCCAGGCTTCTCTGTTCGCCTTCTGCGTTGATGATTCCGCTCGTCATCTCCTCTGCTACGAAGTCTTCGAAACACCCGTTCCTCTCTCGCCTCTGGGGCATGTGCGAGCATCCAGTGCTCCTCGAAGCAGAGGAAAAGCCTGCTCTTCTCTTCAGTCCTTTGCTGCTGGAACCATTCCACACTTCGCACTCGCGCTTCAGAGACTTACGCTTGAGAATCGCTTTCGCCTTCCTCGAGAAAACATCGAACCGCGGCCTCGCTGCAGCATTCGCCTCCCTGGGAGAATGCGTTTGCAGGAGTCGCTGCACAGCAAGGAGGAGGCGCAGAAAGGGCGTCTCCTCGATCCTGGAAATCGTTTCTCTGCTCACAGAGGTGCTCCACTTAGAGTTCAGACACAGAATGCAGCATGGAGCGTCATCCCGCTGCTTCGCCTTGAGAAGATCATCGATCTGCTTTTTCTGGGGACTGCAGGTTCTGCTGCCTCACCCGGAAGCTTCCGTGCGTCCTTTTCAATCGAGACGCAGAACGAAGAGGAATCGAAAACGAATGCGTATCAGTTTGTCTCGGTCTTCCTTGGCCGTGTGTCTCTCGCACAAAGATTGGTCTTGCCTCGAAAAAAGGAGACAATCCAGAGAAACATCTCCCGTCTAAGCCTTGGCTCCTTCGTCTGTTGCACCAGCTCAACAAGGACGCTCCTCTTCTTCCCACATTCACTCCTGAACCGTAGATTCTAAAAGCGCGCCTAACTCTCTTGGCAGGGACCGTCTCCGTTCTCCAGACGTATCTACTCAAATATATACACATATACAGACAAATCGATGCACATGCATATGTATGCATATAAGCAGTGTGCTCGTAACATATATATATATATATATATATATGAAGTAAGGAGTACGTCAACATCGACAGTTAAGAATGAAGAGCTGTGCTCGCTGGGATGCCGGCAAGAGGGAAGAGGTTATCAGCAGCGTGTTTGTACACGCAGAGCCATTTTTGTGTGTCGGAATCTTTGAGGTCCGCGTTTGAGGTCGGAACTGCGCAAGTGAAGAGCGTATCGTAGAATCCGCTGTTTAGAAGGATTTAGGGAAGAGAAACTAGGATCGTTCACGAGCGCGGAACTCCCACCGTGGAGTTGTGTCAAATAGGCAGCGAGGGCGATCTGGGACCCTCCTTGGGGTGATGGTCCATCCTCGTTTGTGCGAAGGCGAGAAGCTGAACAGAATCTCAGCTCGGAGTGCAGCAGACCAGACACTAACGTTGAAAACCAATGTGTTCCTTTGGAATCCAGATAAAGAATCTCTCAACTGTCGCTTCTGAGAAAAATCTCCTTTCAGTTGCCAAGAAGACGCGCGGCCTCGGCGAGATGCTGGTGGGTAGCTGTGCAGTGTGCTCACACCGCAGCTCTGCAAGCGGCAGATGCATGCAACGCGTTTCAACACAAAAGAGAGACCTTTTGAATCGCCGAGGGACTGCCCGAGCTGTGAGGAAGAATCCATGGAAAGACGAAACAGAGCAGGGTCACATGCGAGTGAGGAAGAGACCGCTTCTGTACTCTCTCTTCGTCGAGAGAGTAGGTGCACTCAAACTGCTCTTGAGGTCGCCTCGACCGCCAGGCAAGCGAATTCAAAAGATATGCATCTCGCAAATATACATCACGATGGCATGGACTTCTCCCTGGTCTCGGAGAGGTGCTATGTCTTCCGCGCTTCCGCCGAGGGGAAACTGGAAGACCCGAACTGCATCTCGAACCAGAACGTTGATGCAGCATTGTCTAATCGCCTTAAGCCACAAAACTCCAACTCTTTCAGTTCCTTCAACAAGAAGCCTTTGTGCCCTCTCCAAACTCGATTCTTAAACCTGAATCGCTGTAGAATGTCAGAGTGAACTCCGCTGAAATCCCGCAAAAACATCATGGGACACACACGACCATCGAACCGGACTGTTTCGGCAGGCCACACACCTCTGGTCTGACAGGCAACGCGTTCCTCTCCCGCGAACTGTTGAGGGTTCTGGGAACCAGAACAGCGGCGGCGAGAAGGGAGGCGAGCCCAAAGAAAAGAAAGCTTCGTCGAGAAATATGCGTTTTCCGAAACGAAAAATAAAACGAAGACAAGAAGTACCAACTGCCCTTGGAGTCTGTGCGGGTGCATGCACACACGGCGGTCCAAGGAACCCGTGAAGCGAGAAGCGCAGTCGAAAGAGAGAAACGAGACGAGTGTGTCTTCGAAGCACCTTTGCACTCAAAACGAAAAAACCACCTGCAGTTGACTCACGACACCCCCAGACAGCGACTCTCTCTTTCTTTCTTTTCTGTGTAGAAAAGAGTTATTTCTTCGTCTGCTCCTCCACGATCGTCTCTTTCCTCTCTCGCCTAGTGTGTGCCGCTTGAATCCGTTCTTTGCATCCTTCCACAGCAAACACATCGCACCCGTTTCTCCACCTTCTTCTGAACTCGCTCAATCTACCTCGTGGTCCTTCTAGCTATGACCCTCTCGCTTGTCTCCACTGTCGGCGACAGTCGCGGGAGATCCAGATTCCCAAAACCTTTCGCTGTCCTCTCGATCTACCCTGCCCACATGCGCGTCCACGACACCTTCCCTCACATACAAACTTGTCTCTTGAAAGAAACCCAGTATAAATATTATATATACGTGCAAATATATGTACACTTACGAACATGCATGCACCTATGTGGGTACTGTTGAGTGTGCATGCATGCATAAGGAGACAAACCGGCAGGTTCTTCCACATTTCCGAAGCGTTTCGCTTGTGGCCTCTGGCGCCACTTCCTCTGAAAAATGCAGGTTTTTTAGAGCAGACAAACCCAGGTTCATTCGGAGCTAGTCCCTAGGGCCGCTCGAAGAGCGAGACCGTTGCCATGCCTCGTTTATCTTCTCGTTTTCTAGCTCGCTGCTTCCTTCTTTTTCACCACACTGACGAATCCCCACACAAGGCGCCACACCGGCGCCGCCACGTCCTGTCTGGACTGCTATGTACGGCGTTCTGCGGACGAGAGACTGCTTTTTTCTCCTCGATAAAAGATTCGTCCTTCTTCGCTCGCTAGGCCTCTGAGTGAGCCAGACGAGAAGCCTCTCGTCTGCTCCAACGCTCTTCCTCACCATGCTTCTCAAATTTTAAACGGCTGTCTACCTGGTGACGCTCTTCTCTGCCTGAGGATAGTCTTTGCTTTTTCCTCTTCCTGTGCGGTTCTCCAGCAACGCATGAACAACACAGAGGGCTGCGTCAAAATCCCTTCTCCCTATCGACACAAGCGCATGCGCACTCGATACACGAGCATGTCGACGACTCCGGACTGTTGAAACACCAGAGCTCGTTCTCTCTCCACCGTGTCTTCACCAGTTTCTTTCTTCACTCGTTCTCATCTCTATCTTCAGTTACTCCTCCTGGTTCCCTCATTCACGTCCTTCGCTCTCTCTGGCCTTCTCCTTTCCTTCTTTCCTCTCTCCTGCTCTTCCTCTCCCGCTGGCTCCATGCTTCTTCTGCTTTTGTCTCCGGTCTCTAACCTTGTTGCGAAATTTGGATGTAGAGAACTCGGCCTTCGAGCTTTTCTCTGTACCGCATGAAGTTCTGCGAGAGGTACTTGTTCGCGACATAGTCAGCCACGGAAGTAAGAATCGCCTGCGGCGTCAGGTATTCTTTCCGGATGTCTGCGACTAGGTGAGTTCCCACGTACAGCGGAGGCGCCACACTCGTCTCCAGGTGTATAGACGTCCGAGCTTTCTTCCTTCTCACCCAGCTCAACCGTGTGTCGGAGGTCACGCGCGCGCGCAAAGTCACAAGCGCATCTCCGTCGATGCGCTGAGAAAACAAAGTCGAGAGCGCTTGGGCCAGCGCTGCGCGGGGCGGCACAGCGAACTCCTTCCGCCCGAAGCGAGAACGCGTTATCTCCAGTCGCAGCAGTCCGACGGCAGACCTGAGACGCGAACGCAACGCCGCCTGAAACGCGTCCGGTGTCTAGACACCCCCCGTGGCCGAGTTCCGCCGCAGAGAATAAATTCCACGGAACGCGTGAGCGGTCATCCGATTCGCACACAGACATGCACCTGAACGCCTCCTCGGCTTTCACCGTCTGCACTTCCACATAGGGTACAGACACACCTACAGTTATACACATGCATATATATATATATACATATATATACATATATATATACATATATACACACATGTGGTAAACACACAAATATGTACACGTATATATGCACAAGTGTATTCCCAGACACTCACACACATGGACACAGCATACAGCTATAATACGTCTGTTGTCTCTGAGACGAGCGTGTCTCTTCAAGACCCCGAGGCAAGAACGCTGATCGAAGAAAAACATTTTTCTTTGTTCTCCGCGTTTACCTGAAGAAGGAAGAGAGGGGCACACTGGGGAGAGGAACCTCTGAGAAGGCAGCGAAAACCGCAGTTTGGTTGATGTGGTAGATTCGGTAGACGCCCATGTTGATGGGAGGGAGGTGGAGAGTCTGCTCCACGTCGGGCGGAATGCGAGCTGAGACCAAAGCCTTTCTGCAGTTTCTCTCGATCGCCATGAAGAAACGAAGTTCGGACCTCAGCCTCGTCGACAACTGCTGAATTTCTGGAAGTGACTGGTCGTTATATCTCGCGAACTCCGCCGCGCAACTCCCCGCCTCCGCAAGGTACGTCATCGAATGGTGCCGCATCGAAGCCTCGCTCCCTCGACGTGTCGCTAAAAAACACACACGCACAGAAAAACGTGCATATATATATATATATACATATATATATTACATGTCCCACATTCAGAGATCAAGAGAGATAGAGAAGAGAAATATATATATATATATATACCCGAAGCAGATATTAAGACAAACGAGACAGGACGACAAAGATAGAAATAGAAGATAAGCATGGACCAGTCGCAGTCGAAACTGATCACGACAAGGAAAAGACAACTCGTTGGAAAGGTGGAACAAATGACCACAGGAATTGAAGGCAGCATTATCCGACCACGTAAAGGAAACTGCCATTAGTGTCGCCGAACGACAGATGTATAGATTTTCTCCTGGCGCACTTGACAGCACATAAAGGCGTTTTCCCCCATACACCCTGCAAACGCAGAGGCTTCCGACACGCACATGCTGGAGGGGATACGGTGGTCCTGAGTCATGAATCTCTGCGAGGAAAGTGATTCCAGGGTAGACATTCCGAGAAGGGATTCCATAAAACGGATTCCAGAGTACTGTCTCAGCAAAAAGAATTGAAGAGAACTGAAGAAAAGAGTGTTTCGGGAAGAAGAATAAAAAAGGGGTCGTAGGAAAAAGATTTAGAAGGAATTTACGAAAGACTTCAGAACAAAGTGTAAACAACCTCAGGAAACGGAGTTTGAGTGAGACGACCTTTGAGCACTTTAGAGGAAGGAAAAGGAGAGCAGAACGAATCGAGAGAAAGGATTTCAGAGGAAAGGGTTTCAGAGAAAAACGTCGAAAAGGGAATTTCAGAAAAACTACTTGACACATGAACTCACCTGGACGTTGTCCTGCGTACACGATGAGGACTCTCGTTTTCGGTCCCGTTGCTCGCAAGGCCTCGCGCATCACATCGCGGGAGTGTCTCGAGAGATTTCGTCGAAACTCGAAGCCGTACGAATCGATTCGAGAAAACATCACATCGCCTCCATGAGTGCCTGCAAGCGAAAGAGACAGCAAACATCGACAGCACGACGTGCGCTCCGTGAACTTGGGAAAATTCAATTTCTCCGCAATTCGACGAGGATCCAATTCAAGACGCAGCCGACTTCCTTCTCGCTCCAGAGTGTCTTCCAAGAAGAGTCCCCGATGCCCCTGCTTATCTCTGCCACCGGCCGACAGGGTGGTCGAAAACGTTTGTCTCCGGTCGACGTGCGTCGCTTCGCGAGCGAAACCGGGACTGCATCCTCCGTATACGGTCAGCATCCGAGACTGAAGAAGATCAGAGACTGAAGAAGACTGCGCGAGGAAAGCATCCGTCAGTAGCGCCTTCAGCCCATGACACAAACCCAGGGGAAACCGACGGCGATGGAGACATGCGACTTCGCATCTGACATCACCCTAAAAACAGCCCCCACAGAATTACCCCACTTCCAAGCACTGTTTTCCTAGCTCCCAGTCTCTCGCACGCGCTAGACAAACGCCTCTGCAACGGATCAACTGTTTCCACGACACCTCCACGCGCGCGCTGAGAAAAACATGTAAAGCAGCTTCAGACAACACACACAAACACCCTGTCTGCATCCTGCGCCTGGCACATGAAGAGGGGTGCGAGTCCCTTGAACGACGAGTCGACTGCACCCAGACAAACAAAGCTTTCTCCATAGCGCAGCCGCGTTCCCCGTTCATCCGGGAGGTGTTCCTGCACAGCTGGATCGTGTTCGCGAGTCGCCCGAATCACGCGTTTCATGAAGAATAACTCCGCGAGAGCTCTTCCGCTGATTTCAGCGAGTTGTCCAGTTCGCACTTCCGCACGCGAAAGCCGGCTGCTGTCTCCACCAAGCTTACTTCTAGGCTTCAGAACGAAGACGGCAGAGGCCGCGCGCTTGCCGCTCCTGTCGAAGGCGACGATCTGCGACTGGATGAGAAGTTGGTCAACCGAGAGGACGACGTAGCTCCGCGCGACGTCCACTTTCTGCAAATGCGCCAAGACAGTCTGCATTATTCGAAGGTCCGGGACGATGTGAAAGCGGCCGTCGTCGAGATTCTTTGCGGCCGGGTACGGCGGAACGAAACAGAACACCGCGCGGCTGCAAAGGAAACACGAAGAAGAAGTCAAAACGGGGAAGCGCAGCAGCAGATGACAAGACAGACATCGCGAAGAAAGGAGACGAACCGGAAATATGGCTGGAGTCCTCCAAAAACGCAAACCACTCGGAGACGCAGTGCAGAGACACACACGCCGACGCTCTTTAGCAGTCCACAGACGAGCAAGACCTGGAACATTCTTCACCCAGACACACAGAGAACTCTGAGTGCGAACAACTAGGGACAACCACGTCTACGAATCGATAGAAACACACATGGCTCGACACAGAGATTCTACACAAAAACTACACATGAGCACATAATATAGATGTGATTACGTAAATGTGCAGCAACATACTTGTACATACATACAGAACAATCTCCGCATACATATATATATATATATATATATATATGAATACATATGTATGTATGTAAGTATGTTCGTATGTATATACACACACACACGTGTAGCGATGCAGATAGATCGACAAATATATATGTAACAGTTTTGTGTCGACAGTTAAGAAGAGCCCTTACATGTCTACGTTGGGTTCTGCGGCTCGCAATTTGTTCAAGAGTCTGGCAGCGACTTCGTCGACCGACGCCGTTTTCTTCCCGAAACCGTTTTCCTGCGTAAGCCAGGAACTTAAGTCCATGATGCTCACGCTGCTCGAGCGGAAATCCATCAAAATCTGGTCGACCAGCATGTCTCCGTAGGTCACTTCTACACGCGGCGTCGACAAGAAAAGAGCGAATTCTTCTTCCTTTTTCTTGATGATTGCCGCAGCCGTGGTCAGAAAAGATTCCTGGCCTGCATGCGCCAAACGGGATGCGTCCTGGCCCATCTGCTGCACCACATTCCCCGCACCCTCCACCCACACGTCGACTCGACTTCTCGCTTGATCCAGAATCCCTCGGAGCTGAAGAATAGAAAAACGAAATGCACGCGGGGGACGCCTGAATGCTTCTCGTCGCAAACATGATTGAAAAGGTTCCGCCACTCATCTCAGCGCGATGAGGCGCCCCGTGTCGACCCATCGACACACTCTCCTTGTCTCGCACCAAGCCACGTGCGACGGCAGCCAAATACTCGTCTCGACTTCAGTCATACAGACGGAAGATGCAGCAGGGACGGACGGCGACAACACCCCGAGAGGAGGAATCCGCTTCTTGGAACCTGTCAATCTCCAAGAAGTAAGAAGGCTATCTCGACGAAATCTCGGTACAAAGAAGCCACAAGGGTCGGGCGACAAGAAAAAGGACACAAGCGAATCTCCCCATCATATCTAGCGGGCGACGCGTTAGGCTGTGTAAAGTCTGGAAGCGTTTGAGTTGCGTTTCCCACAACTTCACAGATCCAGCGCTGAGTGGAGCGTGAGCGGGTTTCGACGAACCCGAGACGAAAACAAAGACAAAGCCAAGCCGATGTTCATCTACACAGAAAGACAGACATACACAAGAGGAGAGCTCCCCAGAGAGGCAAACCGTTAGACAAAGTCCCGCCCTGAGCCGCAGCTATAGGCATGCACCCTCATGCCTAGCAGACGTCGCTCCTCCTCTCGAATCCTTTCTCGCCCAGTGC
The DNA here is from genome assembly GCF_000006565.2 of Toxoplasma gondii ME49. Taxonomy (NCBI): domain Eukaryota; phylum Apicomplexa; class Conoidasida; order Eucoccidiorida; family Sarcocystidae; genus Toxoplasma; species Toxoplasma gondii. The sequence continues at coordinate 754,206 of NC_031479.1, read as the reverse complement.
ATGCGACCTGCTTCAGCCTCCGACAAAAGGATTTCTGTCGTTTACCTCATCAAGTTTCATGGCGTTGCCGAGAAGTTGCAATTCGACCTGTTTGAGGCGACTCCGGTACTTTTCCCCCCAAAGCAAAGCGTCTGCTTCGTTCTTCAGATGATCCACGGCACCGCGGAGGGCAGCCATCGTCTGGAGGATGATCGAGCCTGCCGCATCGTTGATTCGGTCTCGGATGTTGCCCAGCCGGTCGCGAAAGAGCGCTAGGAAAAGCAGAACCAAAAGCAAAGAAGACAAAAAGACAAATGATACAGGTTTCGATGGCGCTAGGAACACGAATCAAACGACGTCTGTCACGATGCTGGGCTTGAGATCGACGTCCGAACAGCGGTGCGTGAGGCGCAGGTCTATTTAGGTCGTCTGCAGGCGTATGCATGCAACTACACATGAACAAACCTGACAGTTCCTACGACGAAACACAGAACACGTACAACACCACCACCTCCAGGCGCAAATGATGCAGACGTATAAATAAACACTACGTGAGAGAAGCATTTCCAGCTCAACTAAAAGCACACACCAGCAGCTCCAGAGACGGACGGGCGTTTGACCAACTGCATGCAACGGTACATCGGCACACCGCATGCATCACGCGACTGTTTCTCAGTAACCTTCGCACGCGTCCCATGGTTTCGTTGCTCTTCTCTTCTCCACAGAACCGCATCTGCCGATCCACCTCCAGTCCCACTGAACACCAAACAAATCGAACTGAACTGCCGGTGGGTCTTCTGCTTGCATCCCGTTGTATGAGTCACTTTGAAGGTCTCCGTGTGTCGCCGAGAACTCTCTTTTCTCAACGTCGAGAGTACTCAGATGCTAGAAAATCAGTACCAGCGGATTATGTGAGTAATCCTATCTGACACGGGAACGGCGAGAAGGGAAGTGTGTTTCGAAGAAGCGGACGTTTAGCGGGAAAGTATTTTCTTCTCGCGAGTATACACTACGAGTTGGACTCCGCGTGAACCATCGCAAATTCTCTGGTTTTACCTTGGCGCTCTAGAGCCTTGGCTCGCACGAGGTCGCGAAATTCTACCACCCTCAGTTGGCCGACGCGGACGTTGGATTTGAGGACGCTGACAGCTTTCTCGAGGCCTCCCAGCTGCTGACTCTTGGCTTTCAGCGCGAGCACTGTGGAGCCGATAATCTGGCGAGGAACACAAGACAGATTGTGGCACGGAAACGCAAAAATTAGGAAGCGAGACACATCAACAAGCAGCAGCCTTGTTCTCAATTCCTCTGTGCTCTCCCGCCGTCACCTGAACCCACACGCTCTGTTCCCGATTCACGGTCTGTTGGAATCTTCTTGGCTCTTCTGATCGATTACTTTCCTCCCTTGCCTAGGTTCAACTGAAACGGACGCCACTCAAATGAAAATGACGCCGCATGCCGAACCCGGGCGCGTCTTCACGTGCTGATGTGCGCTTCCTCCATTTACCTGGTTCGTCAGAACTTGATTTCCCAGAACGTCTTCGGCGAGGTCGCTGTTTAATCTGCTCACGTGGTACAGAAGCCTCCCTGAGCACGAACCGGCAACGAAGGAGACGAAAAGCGAGGTAACGGGGGCCAAACGAAGAAAAGTGACCATGCCGGAACGCCCTTGCTCCCCTTCGAGAGGAATTTTAGTGATTCAGGTGGGTCATCCGTGGACTTCTTTGCCTCTGACTGACGCTCCTCCCTCATGAAGCAAACACGCCCGTGAGCAGCCCGGTTCACGCCGCCGGTATCATATCCATGTGTGTACGCCGTAAACAACGGAAACAGAGAACTAAAAGATTCACATATACTCATATGCATATACATATATATACGTAGATATAGAGATAGATACACACAGGTACGTACAGACATATAGGCCTACAGAGAGGAAGACGGACCGATCGACAGATAGACTTGTTTCGGTGTGGACAGACTGAAGAGGAAAGAAATCCACCGAGCCGATGTAGGGGATTTTGCAAGAAGTTTCTGTCTCACCGAGATTCGTGGGTCCTGCAACTTCGTCGACGATGTTCACTTTTTGCAGAGAGCCCCGAGAAGCGCCGTTGTATTGCAACGGGCCGAATTTGAGCGATTCGCGACTGGTTTCTTCTGCTGACGCTGGAGTTTTTTGACCGTCCTCGCTTGTTTCCTCCAAAAAAGACAGCGTATACTCGGCCCCGAGAAAGGGGCCAGAAGCGTCTGTAGCGTTTTGTGTCGCTCCTGTGCGTTCTGCGTCTCGAGCTGTGTCCGCTTCCTGGTTCCACAACAGGCCACTTGCGCGTCGTCTTCTCTCCAAGCGTTCCGCGGTTGAGACTATTGAGCCGTTCTCTAGTGAATACTGAGCTCCCCTCTGCGTTCCGCCTTCCGCCTCATCTTCCTTAGACTGGGTGCCGTCGTCCCGTTCCCCCGCTGTGAAGAGGAATACAGGAATCGAGTAGACGCGAGAAAAAGGAGAGGCGCGGGTCGTGAGGCTCACAGATGCGTCCCCTGCCGATGAGGTGCGCGGTAGATCAAAGACGGAGTGGAACTCCAAGCAAACGAGACATGAGAGTAGAATTGGCCACAGAAAAAGTCGGCGGCAAGCCGGGAGGAAAAGTTGACAGTTCCGCGGCCGCACGTCGGCCGTGGCTTGCGGAGCAGCATACTCTGGGGGAGGAGGTACAGAAACGGCGAGGAGGGCCTGCGGCGGCGAGGACGCTTGGCACGGTGAAACCGAAAAGCTGAAAGAGACGAAACGCGAGAAAGACGAGGGAATTCGCCGAAAGCGGGGCACGCCTCCCGTCTCTGTTTTGTGTTTCTTGTTGGGCATGTGTCTCCGAACCGCGGCTTCGCGCGGAACAGACCGCCCCCGGTTCTCCATCGTATCTGCAGAGCCCAAAGATGAGCTCATTTCTGCGAGTTCACTCACCTCTCAGGCCTTCTGTCACAGAGGCACAAGGAGCCATACGGCCTGACGGGCACGAGCGCCCAGTACGGAAAAGGTCCGCGGCTTGCCTGGAATTCTCTCGGTGACAAAGCAAGAACTCACAACGTCTGGACCGGTCAAAACGGACAGACGACACCGGCAGCGAAATTCCCGCACACGACCACGAGTCAGAACGTGTCAGAGCACATCGAATATACATCAACACTTTGAAACTGGAAATCCGTCAAAAGAGTGGACCCTGCAAGCAGCAATCGAAACGAAAGGCTGACAGGCCTGTGCAACAGGAGGACGGAGAGTGTAGAGACAGTGCAGGAGACGTGCGAACACCGTCAGCTGTCGCAGCGTACATGAGAAAATCCGCGATATAGCCGCTGGAAAAGGCAACGCAGAGCCAGAGAAAGGCCGTGAAAAACACAACATCAATGCCCTGTCGAGACAGGGTACAGGATTCACTCGATGGAGCCGCGGGGAAAGAAAGAGACGTGCGTCGAACCCGCGCCAAGCTGACAGCACCGGCTCGAGCGGACGGATCACAGCTGACTTTTTTATATCAGTGTCAGCGAAGGAATGGGAGCTTGCGCATGGCCTAGACAGTAGAGTTCCCCCATGGTTTTCAGACGGACTTTGTTAACAGAAAAGGAAAATTCAGGAAGATCGTCATCAGAGGGGAAAACGCACAAGCCGCTTTGCCCGTCTTGCAAGTGATGTCGCAGCGTATGTTGGGATTGTGGCGCACGAAGATTGGTATCGTTTCTTCTTAGGGTGCCTTTGAGGCGCTTGGGACCACCAGCTGTATTAATTTTGTATCTTCGCAGCATGTGTCCACTATTTTAGACGGCACACTGTTAGTGGGCGTTGGAAACAGTCTAGCATGCGGGCTTGCCGGTCCGCTGGCACATTCAGAAGGACCCTTGTGTCGGTCTGCTGTCACGCTGCTATTTGCTTTGCCACACTGCTGGGTGTTGAGTGATCATCTTCAGTTTGTTTTCTCTCTACTCCATCTTCGCATCACAACTGATATACAGGTTCTTCTTGAACCCGTGTAGCATGGCCCTTGTCAAAGCACATCTAAAAACACGACTGCGAAACAGAGTCTGACCTTCCTGAGTAGTGGCGCCAAGGGAAGGTTCTTTCATTTTCTTCTCTGTCAAGGTCCAGTTACTGCGTTCAGCCAAGCCCGCAACGCGAGCGCGTATCCTGTCATTACAGAGTGGGTTAGCCAGTCTCAAGAGTGGGAGAGGCGTTTAATTGTAACCGCTCGTCATCGTGCCCTTGTAAGTCGGTCACACGACGTGTCCGGCCGTCGTGTGTGACTCGGTTCCATTACCGCCCTCTACGTAGTATGATGTGGCGTTCTCAGAAGTAGCTCATCGATTTCGGATCTCGTGCTTCGTCGCGTGCATGCACACTCGAAAGCTGCAACGAAACGGTGCGTGTTTTCACTTAACGCCGTTTTGGTAATGCTACTACTGAAATGCGATCTACCCAGCTTTGCACACACAAACGCGGCTTCGTCTTACGTCGTTCCATCACTGCCGAGAACAGGAGCTTGCTGTTCGCGCGGTACGGTGATTACGCTTGTTGGCCCCACTCTAAACCGCTTCCGAACATCCCTGTAAAAACCACAGATGCAGGGAGCTCCACGAAGAAAAAACGGGCGCCTTTGTAGATGTTCACATTGCATAGGAGCATTGGGACATTAGATGTTTCCCTTCTTGCCCCTATGCCTCGGCTGAAAGAGGCTCATTCAGACAGCACCACGCTGTGCTTGAGAAGAGTACTGCCTCAGGTCTTCCGGCTGCATCTTCCGTTCAAAGTTGAATCCTGGTTGATCAACGTTAGAGTAGCTGTAGAAAGGAGCAAAAACTTCTATTTTATACATCTGATCCATTATCTTTACAGCTCATATGCTAGCATTTACCTATCTTAACAGACACAGTCTCCTGGAGCAACCTTAGCAACAATATGTGGATTTGTCTTCTGAACGTATGTTCAACGTAGAATCAGAGATTCCTTTATTCACTTGTAAATCTAATAGAATCATAACTAATCCACCTGTTAAGATAGGTAGAGTACATAATAGCGTAACAGCTGTAAAGATAATAGACCAAGTATATAACATAATTTGTAGCTCCTGCACAAGATTCCATAGAGACACATGCACGAAGGAAGTAAATAGAGCTAACCTAGGATACTGAATATGACTCCAGTTATGAGATACAGACAACCAAGTTCTTCATGACTGCTGTACACCACCACCCCAGTGGACTGGGGTGTGAAGCATCGAGGCACTGTCCCAAAATCCGCCTAGCCAAGCGCAAGAACATCAGCGACACCGCAGCCCAGTTGTAGCGTCCCGTCTGACCGATCTAAAACTATTTGCGTGAGAAAATTCCGACAGCGTATGGCTGCTTCTGAACAACACTGTCGGCTATTACCCGCTGGCAAAGGAAACTGTAATATTGCGGGCAGTGGGGAAAAACCGACTTCTTGCCACTACTGACCAACTCCAGGAAGTGTACACACGAAGCCGTACAAGTTCACTCCGTGTATCGGGTCGACTTGAGCAGCGTTTGAAGATTACCCCTGCATCATTCACGCTTACTAACACCGAATCCACCGCTGCAGTGAAGAGTGTCACGGATGGGCAGGATATGGCAGAAGCCGTTCGATATCCTCATCAAGGGCAGCATGTGCACCTCATCATACCGCGAGAAGGTAGAAGGTATAAAGGGATCGCTGTAATAAACATGAGGCAGGCCACCACCATGTCTTAGCATGACCGCTTTCTGTAATGCGTAACTATGCTGCACTGCTGATTCCTCTTCAGGAGCCTCGAGCACTTCACTAATTCCGTCTTCTTTCGTCCGAGTTGTCCACAGCTGCGAGAGCCAACTCGGAAATTCATCTTTGGGTACATCAAAAACCAGAGACAGATTGACTGCTGGCACCCCAGGAACGCCGTGACACCGGGTGTCACATTTCCGACGCAGAACCGCAGCGGTTCCGGATATGCTGGTGGAGGTTAACAAGAAAACACATTATCTTGCGTTGAAACGGTTTGCCACATGAATACAAAGTGCGTCACATTTGCCGAGACAGTCTCGCCGGAGTTCCATGTGTCGAACGTCAGCGGGCACTGCTGAACCACGACTGATGTTTGAAGGCACAGTGACACCCGAATACAATGAGGCAGCGACATGACCGCTAACATGGCGTGACACGATTACTCGTCTTCCCGGAAGCAACCTTTACACGCCTCAACCTATTAACATTTCTGTGAACATGTCGAGCTAAAAATGTTCGGATGTTTAGATCAGGTGGCGCTCTCCGTGAAGTTGCTGACGAAGCTCAAGCACATCTTCCCACGAAGTTCTACACAAGCCCTGGCCTCACCACCCAGAAAGCTCTCATGGATCTCGACCCTTATTTCTGCGAGTCAGCGAGGCTTCGGATAGATAGGCACAAGGTTGCCACCACAACGGATCTCTCAAGTCCTGCTCGCACAGACGCAAGAACCTGCATTGCCTCACGGCTTCTCTTCTGCGAGCATTCCTGCAGTTCAATAAAATCCAGTCGAACTACTAGACCCTAACAAAGCACGATTGGTCTCGAGAAGCCACGTGGTACACAAGGAACCATCTGCAAACTCGATCACCGTTACCGCACACACGTTTACCGGGTTTCTCAACTTTGGAGGACCCCGCTGCCTCGTTTACGAGAAACGGTCTTCGCCGAATCCAGCAGCATGCTGCCCGTATTATTGCGATCCATCATCCTGCTCTCTTCCTTCGCCCAGTAGGGGCCTGCCCTCCTCGCCACTAGTTCTGCCGCGCCTGCGGAGGCGCGTCAATCCCGCGCTGAAAGCGTCTCTGACTCTCCCGCTTGCGGCACCGAATCTTTCTCTTACACTACTGGCACCATCTGCTGCACGACCACGACCTCTGAGAGCTCCTCTTACACGAGTGAAACCCCTACGTAAACCTTCTCCTGCACGACGGAGACCCTGACTGGCAGCACTTGTTAAACGACGGACTCCCCCAACGACACCTTCTCTTGCACGCCTGAAACCACTTCTCACTCCACCTACTATACGGTTCAAACCACCTCTGACTCTTCGGAACACCCCACTGACATGGCGTCGTGCACCTCCGAATCGGCTTCTTGCGGCCCCCAACGCCCGACGAAAAAAATTTTGACGAACTGGTCCCTGCGGCTGCTGTCCTTCGGGTTGTTCGCCCTGAGTCGGGGGCGGCGGCGGTGGCAGCGGCTCCTGAGGGCCCTCCTGTTGCTCTTCCGTAGGCTCTAAAAGCAGCTGCTGATCATCATCTGGGGGCCCCTGTGGTCCATGTTCCCCAGGGACTTGCAGACCTTGACCTTCGCCCACTGGTGGGGGCAGCTCCTGTTCAGTTGGTGGGGGCAGATCCTGTTCAGTTGGTGGGAGCAGCTCCTGTGCATTTGGTGGGGGCAGCTCCTGTGAATTTGGTGGGGGCAGCTCCTGTGAATTTGGTGGGGGCAGCTCCTGTGAATTTGGTGGGGGCAGCTCCTGTGCATTTGGTGGGGGCACTTCGAGGCCATCCTCTGGAAGCTCTTGGAGGGCATCGTGAAACGTGTCATCTTCAGAATTTTCGGAGGCGGATTCATTAGTGGAGGTCCCCTCCCCTTCTGCACTGCCTAGAGCCACCGGCGGCTGTTGTCCTGGAGTCTCCTCTGTGCCAAGAGCAGCTTCTCCTCTGCCAGGGACTTGGCGCGGGTCTCTGACAGGAGCTTCCACGAAACTCGGCAGCGTTTCGTAGTTGTCGTCGGAGGCGAAGTCATCAGCGTTTGCGTGTGGCTTTACGGGCATGAGGAAGCTGCCGCGTATGCCCCTGTGCCGTGGCTCGCCGTTGGAAGAGAGCGATGCCTGTGCATACGATGGATAAGCGGGGACTCCATTGTGGCTCGAAAGGGCGGCGCTTGGGGTTGAACTGAAGAACACAGAGAGAACAAGTAGAATAATTGGCAGCCTTTGCTCCATGGTGTCGAAGTCAGTGCAGTATATGTCAGGCAAGAAATAAAACAAAAGATTTTGTACTGAACAAAGTAACTGACGACAAGCCATATCGCCGTTCTGCTGACGTTCAGTGTCTGTGCCTGTTGGCGGGGTGTCTGCTCTGACTGTTCAACTGTAGGTAGCCAGCCGACCACTCATTTCCCGCGGAGGCCGCTTGTTCTCAGCTGCGTCGCGCGGCATTTCGCGTTGGTTCGAAGCATTATTTCGACTACCCGCTGCGCGGCCGGCCCTAAGACTGCCTGGAATGCAGCCGAAATCACGAGACACGGCCACGGTTCTAGCTAGCACACCAGCCAGCGCCTGCTTCTTGGCGCCAGTAGAGACGAAGTCAGAATAGCGGCGCGTCGCACTTGCCACCCACAAGAAGACAGTGATGTTTCTCCATTCGCCGGCTGTCAACCTCACAGTGAAAACTGAACAGAATCGCCGCGCGCGTGTCCAAGAATGTCCGCCTCTCCGTGTTTGTTGACCCCATGGTCTCGACGGTTCCCATATGCAGCACAGTCATTTAGGCAGACCCGAACGCGGCGAAAGAGAGATGTCTTGTTTGGCTGATCATCCATCCATCTGGTTCAGTGTGACTTGCTAGCTGCTGAATCGTGGTGAGTGTTTGTATTCAGCTCTGAGAGCCACTGTTTAGGTGGTGGAATACCTCAGATTACCCTGAACAGAAGCTAACAACAGAGCAATGAACCGCCAGGTGAAAGAAGTCGGTGTGGTGGCTGCGTCTATGCAGAGGACGAAAGCAGCTGGGAACAACCCTGTCTCGAGAAATCCCGAAATGAATCATGTATCGCAGGCATCCAAGTGGTCTCTTGTGCTGGTTTAATCATCCGCAATCGCCATGTACCGACAGCTGTATGATCGAAACCTGTGATTTCAGATGTGAATGGTCTGCAATAAATACACGTGATGCGAGCACACATCCTTTGGAATGATGTGTTATCAGACACGAGGGGAGGATTAGACGCTGGTGCTATTGGTGCGAGCCCAGGCAAGATAACCACGACACCCCTCAAGAGGCAGCCAAATACCAGGCGTTGAAAGAGCTTGGTATAGTCTGAGCTTGACACTGCGACTACACCAGATGTACAGTGCAACTCGAGAGCCACGAAGACAAGGTGACGAGAGTTTACGGCAGGCAGTAGAGTGTCAGAAGCTCTTGCTCGTCAAAACAGTAGTTCAAAAACACTATCCTCCTGATGTCGTGAGTCCCGACAGGGAGCCGCTGGACCCCTAGTTGACATCGCAACCGTTAATTTCTGCTTTTGCAGTTTTCGCACGTACGACCACCTCTTTAGATCTCGTTGAGCAGAGTACACGCAGAGACACGAAACTGTTGTTTGCCTTTGCAGCCCCCAACAAGGAGAGCGTCTGTTGTACATCAACACTAGATACTGCTAATACCATTGTAGACGTATAGTATATAATCCCTGCCCGGTGCAGTAACATATAGACGGCGGCTTTTTCTGCTCGGAACATCAACAGATTAGCCGACGAACCCATTACAAACGCGTAACAGGAAGTCCAGCGTCAGTCGCTAGCTGATTGGCACCGCGCGCGCGGTGACTTACAATTCTTACTAATGGGAGCACAGCTCCCTGGGTATCCAATCCATTGCTTTGTCGTTGGCATTGGAAATCTCATTTGCCTAGAACAGACTATTCGGGCCTTCACGCGGAAATGAGACGGCTTCACATCGGAATGCAATGGTCGCCTGAGCACACCGAGTGCTCTGCTACCTGTTTTTTTATCGAGAAAAGGTAGTTCTGGGAGAACATCCCACCTGCCATGCCTGTTTCCAGTTCCTGAGTCCAGGCACAAGCGGGGCCACGTATCTCACTTAGAATAAAAGCTCTTCCCCATGGGCAAGCCAAACGTTTCTCGAGTTTCAGCTGACGCAAACATTCCTGCGAAGCGATGCAGTCCGATTGTTTGCAGCTCTCTAGAAATCAGATCATGCACGTTTCGATCGGACACACACAACCTGTTTCCCTGGCGTTCGTTTGACGGGAAAAAAACCCACAGACATCGAATCACGAACCCCGAACGTCTTCATTTCACGCTTTGTGTTACAGCGGGCTAAGCGTTTTCCAGAAGAAACTAGGCGGGTGCCTAGACCAGCCGAGTTGTTTTTTTCAAAAGAAACCAAGGCTGTAGGCCAAATTCTGAAGTTTCAGGTGCAACATCAATTCACAAAATTCGCCACTGACTGGGGAGTTTCAATAGCGACATCGCACCACTTTCGTCGCCATTTCTTTCTACTTTCGCCTTCTCATCCTGATGCGGGTTTTCTAACACGTCTTTCCACTGCCACACACCTAACTTCTGCCTTGTTTACTTCGCTTAACCTCTTGCTTCCAACTGTTTTGTCTCCATTTTCCTTCTCCCTCTACTAGCTTTCCACAAGTTTTCTGATCGCTTGTCTCTGTATACACAGAATCCGCGAGACGAAAACGCATGCCTCTCGAGGAGTCTCGCATTCACAGCGCCCAGCCCTGGGTATCTGGGAGTTCTGCCTTTGTTGTGTTCTTCCCCACTGCATGCCACACTGCGCAACACTGTCCCCGCCTGCGAGCTCTCAGGTTCTTTTTACGCTCTGCACTTTCGCAAAGGTTCCTCTAGCTGACAGAAAGCAGCATGTTTCAAGAAAGAACCTAGGCAGGGCAGTTTGCCTCTCCATCGGACACCTCGATCTCGAGTTTCTCGGCCTCCAGCCTCTCCACGCTCTTAGCTTTTCTCTTGGCAAGAGGGCGATTTCTCGCCGAGTCCAGGTGGGCTGGTACCAGCCAAAGTAGAGGGAGGTAAATCAGTTCCGCCAGGATGTACACGCACCCTGATCAACATAAAAAACGGGACAAAAGGCAGTTGGATAACGGCGCGGAAATACCGACAGCCTCCATGTGAGAGCAGAACCTGCAGAGACACTGGAAACCGGACACGTGCAGGTCGTCGCTCGAACTCAGTCCTACCGCATTTGACAACATATATCACATAATTGCGAATTTTTGTGCGCCTCGAAAAACCAAAATATCTGCGAGAGAGAAAGGAATCAACAAGCTTCCTCCTCCCTTTCCTCGGCTGAAATACCACGATACAAACGCGTCTTCACTATGGATCTCTCAGCCGCCGGCACATGCATCGACCGAATATCACTGACAACCAGAACACAGAGCGAATGGGTAATCTGGATGCTTTCTTGCCATGCAGTTGATTCGAACAAGATTACAAGATCACGAAACACGTTCACTGGAGTTATACTCTTCAACCCTTTCTTGTTCTGCCTTTGTTTACCTCCGACCTTCTTCCCACTATTCATTCGATTTATTTGTCGCCACAACCTACAGTGGCGTTTAATCCGATGGCGACGCATGCAACGACTGATTCGCGTGGCTCTTTCTAAGCTGGAAAGACGCAGCCTTTCTCCGATTTGTAGAAGCTGTTTCTATCAAAATAGTCCAGGATCAATATTACACTGTTTACCGCTGTCTAGTTCAATTCAAATGCTCAAATGAAGAACGCGTACACACATCTTCGTTTGACAAAAACGATTCTACACTGCACGCACTCAGCTCTACCAGTCACTCCAAAATCAATTTCCCCCCTTCCTCCCCTGTGTCTCCTGACTGGAAATTCCCCGAAGCTGAGATACGGGACCGCAAGATATGCCTGAAAACTGTGTCAGAGCGAACCCCCCTGGGCTGCTCGAGACAGCTACAAGTGCCGGGATTTGACATCCTGCGATAGGACGTTGGTTATTTCTGCTGGTCTTGGCGTCTTCTCTCGTGGACGCTCCTCAGAATTCCGACTGCATGCGTTTCTGCGCGATTCCTCTTCGCACTTGCCTGTGATCACAAACGTCTGCCTGTAGGAGACACGGTCAGCAATGTAGCCGCCGACTAGAGCTGAGAGAGACCACGTCATCGTGGCCACAGACTGCATCGCACTCCACTTCCCGACGTGTTTAGAGTCGATGAAATCCATCAACAAAGACCGATCAATCGGAGTCGACGCGTTTTGCAGGGCGCCTCTAAGAGAAAAGATATTCCCACAAGAAACACAAAAGAAAGGCTTACACGAAAGAAGATGCACACGAACGCATTACAAGAAAGAAACAAAGCCAGGACAACCTCCGGTCCGAGGCTCTCCCCCGACATGGGAGATACAATACACTCGTGTGCCTCTTCAAAGCTCCTCGACTCTCAAACCAATCATATGTATATAGACACATAAATATGCATATGTACACACACATACAGATATACAAATGTATGCGTATATGCGTATATATATATATATATATATATATGCAAGTTGTGGATGTCTAGGTGTGTGCCTACGAGAGGTGGGGTTACGTGTACGGACAGCGTAGACATACAGGTCACAAGTATTTTCCCCACTCGACCAGTTCGTTTTTTCTCAACTCCACTAGGCTGGAGAGACACTCAGCTGGCAGCTGAACTGAAGGGCGAAGTGAAGAAAACATCAACTGGAGATGCGGGGGCAGAAATGTGGACACACGCCAGGCGACTGTGCATCGACTGGTCAGGAAACCGAACCGAATACTAGTTATCTGAGTACTCGCCAGAGAATCGAACTTTATCGAAAGCTGGAAGTCTCTTGTTTTACTGTGTATGCACACGTCTTGGGAGAGAGTAAACACACACGCGTGCAGCAAAGTCCACATCAGTGGAAAGATCCGAGTAACACAGACTTCCCGATCTCGCTCTTTAAGAGTACCTGAAGAGGTAGAAGACGATGACAAGAGGCAGGTAATGGAAGGCGGAGAGCAGAAAGAGGCAGCTGTAAAAGATAAAACCGTGAGAGAAACACTTAGGAAACAGAGACATCGGTCAGAGAGTGAGCACGGATCTACAAGTCGACAATGTACTGCTGAACTAGTCAGAAGAATACCACCAAGCCTTTTAGCGATCTAACACAACCAATTTGGAAAAATGACACACTCACAACACGATAGTCAAAGCAACATCATCGAGCTAGCGACATACACGTATATATGTAGATGTACATACATACGTATAATATACGCAAACATGCTGACATATATATATATATATATATATATGATTTTGTAGAGTAGATGATATCATGTGCGGTGCGGGCTACAGTGAGTAGATCCGTTTGAGGTTCCTCCGTGTACCGCTCAAAGCAGCTCACCAAATGCCTAAGCCAGTAAAGAGAAGAGACGCCTGGGGACGGCCGAGATAGGCAGCGAAATGTTGAATAACTGAACGCGGAATCACACGGAATCCCAGATTTCCGGCAAGAAGTAAAGGCAGCGCAGACAAAGACTTTACAAACACATCAGGAACTAACCCGGAAAGAGTAAATGTTCTTTCATCTACAAAACGCCCAGATTTCAGGGGGTGCGTGTGACTCCGTGACCGCCGACCTCTTGACACGCGCGCGCCGCGTGTACACACACGAACACACGAAGAAGACCCGGAGAGAAGCAGCCACTCCGTCACGACACCGGGAAGCCGAACGACGAGGACAGGGGGACCTCGGGAACGAATAGCTGTGGTGCTACAGTCTTTACCACTGTAGTTAACATGGCTTAAACGGAACGACACATGGGGGAAGAGCTGCTCGGAACCCTTTACAGCCTTACATGCCCTTTGTCGGCGGGTTCCACTGTGTGTTGTCTCTCAGAGCAATCCCAGCAACTCCTTACCGCTTGACCTTCTACAGCAAAGACACGTTCGGAGATGCTCAACAGCGAGAGGTAGCTGCATCGGGCTTTGAGAACAAAACAGAAAACCACCTACCGTACGTGAAGAAGGCGATGAACAGTGTGTAGACAGAGGAGAGCAGACACGTCTGCGTAGGCTGGAACTGGTACTCCGACTTAAAAAACAAAGGAAAATACTTCACTGTCATTCCTGGGACACACAAGAGACACAGAGGGAAATACTGCATGATCACTCCTGAGTGAAACGGACGAATCTCAACAGGTGGACGTCGTTTTCCATCGCATTTCCAGTCCTCCAGGATCTGTCCGCTGCGCGTTCTGTCGCCTGAACTGTCCCGGGTCACGATACGCACGAATCACAGTCTTCGAAGGCCGGGAGCTCGTTTTACAGTTCGCGCCGTCGTTCTGACTTCCGACTCCCATTTTGCCAACAGAACGAATACCCGGCAGCTTCCGACAACTTCTGACATAAGGCGAAGGAGTGTGGACAGCGAGCGGACGGCAAAGGAGCGAAAGCGACGTAGGATGACGAGTAAGCGAAAGATAAACCACACACCGAGAAAGCGAAGGACGCAGTGGAAACGCGCAGCGATCGAGACAGAAAAAACGAGAAAGCAGGCGAGAAGGCCGGTCGGCAGAGATCACAAGAGACGGAGGCCAGAGGAGCCGGTTATAAGCGAGAGAGAAGAGAGAGACCCTGTTTTCAACAGGAGCTCGCGGAGGAACTCGGCATGTCACTTCTGTGCGCGTAATTCCACCAGAATGATATAGTTCCGTTTTCAAAGAGCAAGTCGTTGTCGATGCGTTTTTTGACACCTGAGGTGAACAGGCCTTTGACAGCTCTCCTGAACCTTCCAGACCTCACAAAAGGGCGTCTTTACCCTCCCAGGAAAAGAGCTCGCGTTTCCCCGCAACCCGTCGAGAGTCCGCTCTTTCGCGTCCAGAGCTCGCAGCCCCCCCCCACTGCCCTCGAGTCTCGCTCCCGCCTGGCCTGTCCTCGCCTCTCACCTGCTCCACAAAACGTGACGAAATGCGAGACAAACACGAGCCAGGGCACAGCTGCTCGGCGGCAGGCCTCTTGCCTGTTTGCCTCTTTCGAGCGTCGAGCTCCCTGCCTGCGCTGCAGCACAGTGGAATTCGCTGGTGACGTTCTGGACGCCGGCGCCTCGCGCTCCTCGCGGCCTCGACCTCCGTCCTCCGAGACAAAGTCTTGCTGCTCTTCCTTCCCGCGCAGATGCATGCACTCCGAGAGACCAGAAGGTACATCCCGCCACACCCACAGCAGCACCATCTGAGGACAGGCAGGAAGGCGAACAGAACGAGAGCAGAGCGACTGAATCTCTGCGAAGAGAGACAGGAACTCGGCTCCGTCAACAAAGAGATCTACCTACCAAGCGAGGCGGGACTACGGACCTGCCCTCACAGAACGGCCACTCACGTGCACAGCAGACGGCTCGAGCGGAAGTGTTCCACGGAACTTGACGAGCACGAACAACTCTAGAGAAAAGCGACGAGAAAATCAGGATTTACTCTCGTGATCGTCAGACACTCATTGTCCGCACCTAGAGCGAGGAATAACTGCATGCATCGACACATAAGAGGCTCGTTAAAAAGCGGAAACGCAAAAACGCACTTTCCTTATATCCGAAATGTCCGTACACATATACATACACATACATATATTTCCATATCTACGTATCGATATGTATCCGTATGCACACCCACATACCAATGTACTTCCATATATAAACATATACAGACATATACATATATATATATATATATATATATATATAAACATGCTTCCATGTCAGCATCTTCAGATAGATAAACATACATATATATACATATATAATATACCCTTATACACGTGTACGTATGTGCATCAGACAGATGGACGAGCGAAGTAGGAGATAAGATTGTATCTGAGAGGCGAGAGTTGACGACCTTAATGAAGACAGAGAAGAGGAAGCGAGTTGGAGCAGAGCAGGCAGAGAGAGGGAATGCAGAAAAAACGGCCGAAAGGTGAAAGGAAATAGAAGCGAACCTGAGGCACTGTGAGAATGAGCCCGACATGGAGGACGCTGTGAAGCACTGGGAGACTCCACGCATTGCCTTCGAGAAGAAACACCGCCAGAGAGAAAAGAGGTCCGACGCCGTTTGCGAGAGTTGCTGCGATTCGTCGATACACATACAGCTCGCTTCGTCTTCCTGGAAGAAGGTAAAATAAACACTGAAATGAACATTGAACCAAAAACACGGAAGAGAAAACAGGCCCAAAAACCGAGGGAGGCTTCACATACAATGAGGACGAAGCAGCACCGATATGACTCTCCTTCTCTCCTTTCTCTTGTTCAGCCTTATCGCGTTTCTCTCTTTTTTCTGTCGTCTGACCCTCTGCTCCCCTTTCGCCTGCTTCCGCCTTTTCACCTTCTCCTTCTCCTCAACATCTGCTTCTCTCAGCTTCTCCTTTTGCTCTAGTCTCTTCTTCTGTCTCGCCCTCGCCGCTGTCTCCGTATGCTCCTTTCCCGAAGGTTCTCCGGCAACCTCGCGCTTACCGGGAGGAATGCAGTCGTTGAAGAGCGCCTCTGTGCAGACGGTGACGAACTCCCACCAGGCCTTCCACATGAAGGTGTTGAGAATGAAGAGAGAAAAGTTGTCGCCGCTCACAGCTAGCCAGTTCACGTCTGCGGCGCAGGCAGAGGGAACACGGAGGACAGAAGACCAGTCGTTCTGCATGCATTACCAGAGTCCCGACGTGCCAACGAAACTCTGAGAACACGATCAGCAACAACTCACCGAAGAGAAACGAGAAAACAGCGGGACTGAGAAACAGCAAACCTCGATCGAAACCCAAACATGCGAATTCGATTTTCGACAAAAACTGTAGAGGAGTGCTCGTTCGACAATTCACCTGATGGGGGAGGGCTGCCCTTCTGTAGAGGACCCAGGCTCTTTCGAAACCACGAACTGTCACTTATCCTTCAAAACAGGGACGCGTGCTCTTATGTAAGCGCACAAAAGCTTATAGCTTTGTGTACACATACTATGTGTTTATATACACGTGTTTTTTTGTAGATGTTGGAGTCTGTCACACTGTATATTTATGTGTAGATATGACAATGTATAAGTTCATCTACATTTATCATGTGGAACTAAAGCTAAGGAACTTGTCCGTAGATTCATATATAAATATACAGACGGAAATGGAACTGTAGAACAACGTCTTTCTAAAACACCCTCGGCCCTGCCGGTCTCTGCTGCGTTGACACTGACGCGCTCCCTTTCGGAGAAGTTCCGCGTTCCTCTGAGCACGTCACTGTGAGACAAATTCAAATTTGCTGCTGATCTTTGAAAGGGAAACTCACATAATGGTACTCTGTGAAAGATACATTCACTGCTGCGAAGGTTGCTGTGACAAATTAGAAAAACAAATGAAAGACTCGGCTTAAAGGCCTTTGCAGGGCCCTCCCAGAATGGACCGAGAACACGGGGAGGTTGACTGCTCTCTTCTTCGTCCATGAAAGTTCTCTTGAAAAGGTCGAAGAAGGAGAGGTGCGGGAGAAAGAAGGTTGTTCCGCGTGTCGGTTTGCGAGTTTTCCGTCCCTTTCAGCAACGGAAAGTGATTCTGAAAGGACCCAAAGGTCCTTTCCTTTTCACTCTCCAGGTTTTCTTACAGATGCATGCAAAGCCGAAGAGAGCAGAACAACGGAGAAAGAAACATCGCCGCGACTTGAAGCGATCAGCCGCCACGCCTGCCAGAGGCGCCACGACAATCGTCACGAGGCCACTGAAGGAGACAAGCGTTCCAATCTGAGTCGAAAAAGAAAGAAACAAAAGCGTCTCTACAAAAAACAAGCCTCCAAATCCCATACGTATAAGCATACATATGCATAAATATATATATATATATATATATATATGCATATGTATGAGTGTAGCTGTCGCTGGATGTACATCCGCGTTGCATATAAACGCTACATACGTATACTGCTGTACTCTGTAAGTGGTGCAGACACACGCATATTTGCATCCACAGACAGACAACTACGCATGCTCTGTACATGCGACTGATGCGACCCTGCACATGCAGACCAGTACCCGCATGCATACTCCGCAAATGCATGCACACACACACACACATAAGCGGAAGGATCCGTGAGAGGATGGAGAAGTAGAATATCCCGGGGTTCCTTACAGCTCGATTGCCGCCGAATCGCATGTGCAGATAAGCGTCGAAGATCGCAGCGGCTCTCGCGGCATAGGAAATGGAGTTCACCACACGGAAGTAGAGCCTGCGCCAAGAAAGGAAAGGCAAAAGACAAAGAAGATCGAGGAAAATGTTTGGGCTGAACAGGGAAGCTGCGGCGAGAGACACACGGAAGCTTACGTATACACACATGGCAGGTGTACGCGTACAAACGTCCACGCGAACACACATACATGAGTCGACTGTTTCTACAGAGATCCAGCTTCACCACGTAGAGAGTAGCAGCTGCTTCTAAGCATGTGCCTGCGAAAACGTGAAAAGTCTCTACAGTATTGATTCCAGCCTCTCTTGAAAAAGTTCAACCTTCTGAAGGACAGAGAAGAAAGGGAAACAGCGAAAAACAGAATCCAACACACCCTGAAACCTGAAATGCATCCAGTCGAAATGACGCGATGCCTTAAAACAGATTCTGTAGCTGTCGTCCTCTCTCTTTCGCAGAGTCTGCCGTGTGCTTACACATATGTACATACCTACGCACATATATATTTTTACATATACTTACACATATATTTATATATATCTATATAGACATATATATATATATATATATATATATATATATATATATATGCGTTGATATATAGACATATGCACGCATCACTATCTCTTTAGATGTATTCAGCCATGCGTATACTTCTCTGTCGATCATTTACATCTCTCTCTGCTTACATAGTTCTCCACTTTTATATCTGCCAGCATGGTCGCGGACCATTTGACATGTAGGAGAAGAAGCGAATCACTGAAGGAGACCACCGGTGCAAAGCCCCAGTGAGGTGTACATACAACCGAGCAAGAGAGAACCCCCGTCGAGCGACAGCTGGTGTAGAAAAAGAACGTACATGAGATAGACGTTGATGTGGAGCGGCTCCTCGCCTTCTCGATCGAGGAAACTCAGGAAGAAGCTGCGTCTCGTTTTCGCCATTTCTTTGGTTTGTCCGTCTGTCCCGGCGAGTGTCTTGTGGCCTCTGTCGCTGCTCCGGCTGTGCCTCTTTCTGTATGCAGCCACAGGCGACGGGCAGACGGCGCCTCGCGCTTCCGCCCCGGCATCGGCGCCTTCGCTGCCAGGCCATGTGTGTTTGGAATCTGCAGGTTCGTCTCTGACGTTTGTGTCTGCCTCTCGCGGTCTTCTCTCGCGCAGCCCATCGTCCTTTGAGCCTCGCGCTGCCGAAGAAGGATAACGAGAGAGGTCGGCGCGCTGCGGAGCAGAAGTCGAGCGCGTCAAGGCAGAGACAGATGAAGGCGCGTCGGAAACAGCCGTCGCCGGACCTTCGGGAGGTCCGGAGAAAGACTCGGGGGCTTCGCACCCCCCAGAGAGTCTGCGAGGTCTCATTCGAGACGAAGAAAGCGAAGATGCCAGACGCGGAGGAGAAGGAGACGAAGGAGAAGGAGACGAAGGAGAGGATGCAAAGGAAAGAGAAGGAAGAGAGGCGGGAGAAGAGGAGAGAAAAGAAGGGAGCCACGGAGACAAAGGAGGCAGGAGCGAAGGAGACAAAGGAGACGGTGGACGAGCCCGAGTATGGGAGAGAGAGTTCAGTAAAGAGGAAAATCGTTCTCTCGACGTACGAGAGATGCGAAGGCGACTTGTCGCCAGTTGTCTGAGGCCTCGCCAGATCGTGGGGGGAGACTGGGTGATAAGAAACGTCCGCGGAAGAGACACCAGTGTACGTTTCGAGGCATGGATCGAAGAAAGCCTAGGTGTCAAGTTTTCAGCAGAAAACGCGCGAGAAAATCACGTTTCGGCGCGGGCAGGAATCCGCATGCAGAGCGCAGATTTTGTCGTGAGAGCGTGAGTTATGCGTCGCCACTGGACGGAGGGAGGACTGACGTCCTCAGCTGCGCGAGCTCCGTAGAACGCGTAATTCACCTGTTGTTTTTCTCGCCTTTCAGCCTCGCGGTCTGCTTGGCGAGGAAGCGAAAGCCGCAAATCTAAGCAGGTCAAAGACACGCGGGTGGAAGCCTCGTCTCCGTCGCCTCTGCGCTGTCTCTCAACGCTGAGCCTGGGCTGTCTCCTCCGCGCGTGATCTTTGACACTCGGAGCAGTCAGGAAATCCGGCTTTCTGCAGAAGGAAGCGAAAAGGAACAGCAGAGAAGAGTCGATGCGTTCGAGCTCGGATCTCAGTTCAAGTCACCTTCGGCGATGTGCGGCCAGAAAGCGAAGAAATTGGAAAAAGGCGCCGTCTGTCTCAGGAGTCGCTGCCCTGGCGTGTCGAGGGGAGCCACAGCTCCCATGCTCTCTGTGCCGGTGTGCATGCAAGCGCGAGAAGAGCGAAAGAAAAGCGAGAGCTCGCTAATTGCTTGGCATGCCACATGGAGACCAGAAACAGACAAACGATGGAGCAGGGACGGTGAAGGACAGAAGTTTCTCGTGACGGAGCAACAGATCGAACTTTGCGTCTTCCCCATCTTTCTTTCTGTTCCCGTTCTCCCCATTTTTTCCACTCCTCCCCGAGAGACCGCCCGCTCCTGGCACTCTCGCCGACTCTGCCCCACAGGTCGCACGACGTTGACTTGGGATGCGGGATCCGCTAAAGAAATCGACGAATTTGGATTTCCCCACCTTGTTTGCTGGCTCAGTCTCGTGTCTTGAACCATCGAATTCGCCTCACCACGCAGGGGCGTGCTGTGACACTGGAAACCGCGTCTACCCTTGTACCCGTTCGTCGCCCGTACACGCTGGTCGTCGGCGCGTACGCTGTGTCGATGTTCCGGGCGTTCCTCGTAGTCGAGTCAAACTCTGTCTTCTCTTTTCAAACACTTGTCGTCTTCCCTTACCTCGGAAGAGGTGACTGGCCTTCCACCTTCCGCGTTCACAGCAGCAAATCGCTCGCAGAAGTCACTGCCGTTCTTTCCGGGGACGCATTCCGCACCGTAGCTGGCTGCCGCTCCAGGTGTGCCTGCTCCTGAATTTCGAAAGCCGCCAGTCCGAGCTCGACCGCCGCTCTTCGTTTCTCTCGCGGACTCTTCGAATGCGCGCATGAACTGCGTGGTCCAAGTCGGCTACTGCTAGAGAACTGCACGAACGGAAGCTGAAATGGCGCCCGAGACTGCGAAAAGTCGTTTCTCTCGCGAGGAGGGGGCTGCCGCGCGACCGTCGAAGCGGAGGAAACGCTCTGAAGAGGCTTCAGAGGAAACGGACACACCGGAGACTGTCGAGGCGCAGTCCGCGAAGAAGCGCAGACAGGCGACGACCGAAGCCGGTAAGCCGAGTGCGACTGTCTCCGGTTCGTCCTCCAGGTCTGCCGCGTCTAAGAAGACGCGGTGTCGAGACGACTCGGACGACCTGTTGAAGGCTGAACCGAGTTCTTCCAAGGAGGAAAACGATGAGCAGGATGGAGACAGCGACGCGGAGTCCGGCCGGCCGGCGTCCGATTCTGGGCTCCTCTCGGACTACAACTTGTCGAAGACTTCCCTGAAGTCTCTGCAGAAGCGAGGCATCACTCGCTTACTTCCTGTCCAACAGGCCGCGTACAGGCACGTGTTCGCGGGTCGCGACTTCGTCGGTCGCGCGCGGACGGGGACGGGGAAGACCATTGCCTTCGCTCTGCCACTCGTGGAGAGAGTTTGCGCGTCGCTGCCTCAGCCTGGGAACTCGAAGGAGAAGCCGAGGATCGTGACCCTTTTGCCGACTCGCGAGCTCGCCCAACAAGTTCAGGAGGAGTTCGAGACGCTGCTCGGCGGCCGCCTGGCTTCCGTCTGTCTGTACGGCGGCGCGCCGGAGTATCCGCAGCTGCAGAAGCTGCGCAGCGGCGTGTCAGTGATTGTGGCATGCCCGGGTCGCTTCAAAGACTTCATGGACCGGGGGGAGATTGCGGGCAAGCAGTTGGAGGCCGTGGTGCTCGACGAAGCAGACAGGATGCTCGAGATGGGATTTCGCGAGGACGTCGAGGAGATTCTTCAGTGGACTAGGAAGGAGCGAGAGGAGGGGGAGGCGGAAAAGACGTCGTCTCTCCAGATGCTTCTCTTCACCGCGACACTGCCCAAGTGGGCACTGACGCTCGCGGATAGGTTCATGCGCAAGGACCGCGTCGTGGTGGATGTCGTGAAGCTTCAACAAACGACAGAGACTGCGTTGTGTGCGGAGAAGAAGCAGGGGACCATCGAGCACCTGGTCGTCTTTTGCGCGTGGCAGTCTCGCGCTCAGGTTCTCGGCGATTTGCTCGCGCTGTACACGCCTCCGGGCCTGGCGTCTTCCGTGATCATCTTCGCAGAAACCAAGCAGGAAGTGAACTCGATCGCCGTCGCCTCGAATATCCGTCATCTGTGTGCGCCCCTCCACGGAGACATTCCCCAGAACCAGCGCGAAGCGACGCTGAACGCATTCAAGAAGGGCAAGTTCGTCTGTCTCGTGGCGACAGACGTAGCGGCCCGCGGCCTGCATGTCGACGACTTGTCGCTGGTCATTCAGATCTCCCCGCCGCGCGACGTCGACACGTACATCCACCGCGCTGGCCGGACGGGGCGCGCCGGACGCAGAGGGATTTGCATCACGCTCGCGAAGCTGGCAGATGTTCCCTTTCTCCGCCGCATCGAATTGGACGGTGGCTTCCTCTTCCGCCGCGTAGGCACACCCCAGCCGCGCGCGGTGAGGCGCCAACTGTTGCTGCAACACATCGAGAAGCTGCAGGAGTGGGGAGGCGAGAAAGAGACCGAGAGCAGGGACAAGGAGACGGAGCGCGAACTCAAGAAGGCGGTGCGGAGGCTGTTGGAGACAGTGCCAGCAGAGAAGGCGCTTCTGCGCTGTCTCAGCGAACTGATGCGCGTGACGGAGCAGACGAAAGGGCGCGGCCCGAGCGGGAAGGACGCGGACGACGAAAAGGGTGGGGGCAACGGGGGGGCGCAGAGTCAGATTCTATCGTGTCTGAACGGCCGAGATGGCTTCAAAACCTTCCACTTGGAGATGACGCGCATGCGCGAGCCGCTCCGCGGGTGCGGCTATCTGTGGCGGGCGCTGAAGGACGCGTACCAGGGCCGCGAAGAACACGAGTTGATTGAAAAAATCCAGTGCATGACTTTGTGTGAAGACGCCAAGGGCGCCGTCTTCGACATCCAAGAGGAGGACTTGCCGCGCTTCAATGCCAAGATCTTGAAGCCCCTCCGAGACGTGGAGGGAAAGAAAGGCAGAGCTGCAAAAATCGAAGAGGTCGAGGGCAAAGAGGAGAGCGGAAGTTCTCGGCGTGCAGGGAGGACCTTCGCCTTCACCATTGAAGAAGTCGAAGAACTGCCTCCTCTTCAGGACGCCCTTGCAGCTCTCAGAGCCGACGAAAACGCAAACGGCAGCGCGTACGACAGCAGAAACCCCAACCACGTTTCAGGCAGACGCGGCAGAGACGGAGACAGAGGGCGCGGAGGAGACAGAGGGCGCGGAGGAGACAGAGGGCGCGGAGGAGACAGAGGGCGAGGCGGAGACAGAGGACGGGGCCGTGGCGGGGCAGGAGACAGTGGAAGAGGACGAGGAGGGTTTGTCGGAGGCCGAGGCGGAGACAGAGGGGGGCGAGGAGGTGTTGCTCGAGGGAGAGGCGCGGGGGGATTTGTTGCAGGTCGAGGGAGAGCGTGAAAAGAGAAGGTCTTTAACAGCTGTTGTCGTTATTTGAAAAGCGTGTGAAGCTCAAGGAATCGCTGAGGGCTGCTGATACTCGTTTGTTTCTTATGGACCCTGTGCGAGCATATAGTAGGGGTCTCCAGAAGTCAGAGCAGGGTTTATCTCGTGTGTTCGGACTCACGTAGATTGCTTTTTCGGGTCCACCTTGCTGACTGTTTTCTTTCTGTTTTGTTGCTTTTGAAGAGGAACGCGTTGCTTCGTTCTTACCAAAGCCACTTTCGCAGCAGTCGATGCGCCAACGACACGTGGGAGACTTTCGCGCGACTCTTTTCTCTGTCTTCCCAAATGCAGGTTCCATCAAAAAATAAGTCTTCGTTCATTGCCTGAGAGAAGGCTCGAGCAGCTCCTGACTGCTCGCTGGCGCTCTCGCGCTGTTTGTGTGCATCTGGAGAACATTAAAACGCACTTGAAGACTTCCACACCACCAACATAGATTGGTACAAAGAAGTTACCATACCCTCCGTGCAAATCCGGCATCAAGAACAAAAAGATTATAGGTAGACCATGTATCGTAGGTATCACATTACAAGTAGATATTGTCTCTGTACAGATGATCCGCGAAGCAGACATGTACAGCGCAAATCCAATAAACAGAGATCTGGAACCAAAAAAACAGTTGAATGCACCCTAAACCCTGATTCAGATCTGGAATGCCTCTGTTCACCGGCACGAAAGATTTCTCCTGTGCCTGCAGACCAGAGTTCAGAAGATAGCCGTCGTAGACCCAGAACCAACTGAATACCGTTTCGTTACCGTCCACTTACTCGTACTTGCTTTGTGTCCCGTGCCTTTTCAGTTCCTAGCGCACTTTTTAGCGAGAAATACGGAGGCTTGAACTCGCTTTTGCTGAGACTGCGAACCTTGGAAGAGTGGTCCCGACATGCTCAGAAGCGGCCTTAGCATTGCGTGGGCATTTGTCTCAGGAAATCCATGCAAATGCGCTTGGATGTGTGACTTGCTGGCTCCGCTTCTCTACGGTCGTTCGGTCGCACTTCCTTCCCCAACTATCTACTGTCGTTTAGACACAAAGCTAGTCAGGGGAATGTGACATCCTTCTTCATTGACCTTGATTTTTACACAGTGCCTCTCCAAACGCTTCCCTATTCAAATCAGAGCGGGGCGCTCTTCAGTCCGAACAATTCTTTTACTGTCTCGCCGTCTGCACACAGCTGCTTTAGTTCAACGAGCGTAATCTAATGCCACCACGCTGCAAAGATGAGGCACGGCACCGTGGTTTTTGAGAAGCTCGTCACCTTTTTCGTACCTTCTATTCCCCGTTTCTTGCTGTGGCGAGAAACTTCGATTAGAGTCTCCTCCGGTGTTCGTCGCAGCTACATTGCGTTTGTGGGCTCCTCTATGCCAAGTTGGCAAACGACGAGTTAAGTCGTTGAATCAACACGACACACGAGAGGTCGTAAAAATGACACGAATCTTCATGGAGTTCAGATGACACCTGAAGCGTCGGGTCTGGTACAGCCTTCCGCTAAAAGCGTCCATTCGGCTTAACGTCAAAACGAACAATGAGCACGTGAATACGGCGCCCCTGAGGACCAAACCGTCGAGGTTTCTCCTCCGAAACTCCGCCGAACGGCTCGAGAGTCAAACACTCAGAAAACGACACAGTTCTTTTGTATTTTCAGATACGGTTGAGTCTCTGTTCCGCGCACATCTTTGTGGTGCACTGCGACCTTTGACAACCGGAAAATGTGGTAATTACAGCGCATTCTCTGGGTACGATCTGCATGCTTTTTTAAGTGCCCGCCTTGTACGGAGGATATTGCAACAGCTGTCACGTCGCGTACTTGGGGAGTCCAGACACCACCTCATAACACAGTCCGAGTTTCGCCACTTTTTTCGTAAGTCGTTGCAAAAGCAATTCACGGAAGAACAACTCTCCTTGCGAGAGATGATGCCGTGCCACAACGCGAGTCAACACAAATTTGAAAACCCCGTGGCTGCCCTGCCACACAAGACCGTCGTCGCAGCTCCTTGAGGGCAGGCTACATTTACCAGTATGGAAAAGCAATCTCTTGGGTGGGGAAACATGACGCCTATAGAAACACAGGATTCCTAGTTTAGATAATGTGCAACACGGAGTCCCACCAATCTCTCCCCTTTGCGAACACCGCGAGAATCCTAACTTTCTGTATTTACAAGAATAATATGGAAATTAAGCATAACTGTCCACCTGTTAAAATACGCAAGATACGCAGAAGAGCTGGAAAGATAATGAACCAAATATGTAAGACATCGTGTTTATCTCCCGCACAAGACCCCATCGCGGTTCTAACTTTCGGCTGAGACTCGGCTTTAGAGCACCAAAGTGAGGAGCTGAGCCTATTCCTTTAAGTTTGTACCGAAACTCATTCTCATCTGCCAAAACGTATGCGCAGACGCGAAGGACCTAAGTATCCTCCCGACACCATCGTTCCGCATTTTTGAAGAAGGCGGGCTCGTTGGATAGAAACAGCTCAGTCTCTCCCCTCGCATGCCCTTCCATTTTGTCCCGAGTTCACCACACAGCCTCGAACAACACCCCCCCATAACATTTCTAGAGGACTCAAACGTTCCGCATTTACACCCGAGTCGTCCGCTCTTTTCTTTACGTGTACCGATGAAAGTCTTCAGGGTCTCTTTATCGTGAACGCATTCACCGCATCCAGAACACGACCCTTCCCAGTACGCACCTCCCGATGGTCCTGACGCTAACTTGACCGCGCTGTCCCGTATCGGCAGTTTTGATTTTCCCTCTAGATGTCTTCCGCCACCCGGCTCTGCGCACGACGACCGCGTGCTTAAGTGTGTGCAAATTGTCCTGGATGATACAGATTCTATAGCGAGAGAGATGTCACTCCCTCGCGGAGCGCCTTCAGTTTCCGTCTGTCAGTCCCCTATCTGCGACAGCTCTCTTTCCTTGTCGCGTCAGTCCAGTTTCTTGTTTGTACGCATGCAGTAAGCTTCGCGTGCACGAAACGCCTCAGTTAGTTGTTGTCTGTGGCTGCGGCGACGAGCCGGAGGAGCTGGAGGAAGATCGTGATGATGTCAACGTAAATCATGAGCGCCGCAACAATGTAGTCGTCTTCGCTGAGTCGCAGTTTGCCCCTGCCCACGAGCAGCTGCGTGTCGACAACGAGGTAGATGGAGAAAAGCAGGAGGGCGAGACTGGAGTAGAGAACTTGCGCCCACTTAGGCAAGAAGATGCAGAAGATGCCAAAGATCATCAGATTCAGCGTCAAAATGAACAGAACGCCGACCCACGACGTGAAATCGTACTTGACTTGACAAGCGAAAAGAGACAAACCGATTGTAATCACTGCCGTCCCCGCAACTGCGATCAAAACTGTCTTCTCGCTGTAGTGTGCGGTCACCCCTGCAACCAGAATCGACTCCGCCAGCGTGAAGGCACAGAGCAGCAGGTAGTTGTACGGAAACCGACGCAAGACGCCGTCGCAGCACAGCAGAGGAATCGTCGTCGCGAACAGGACAACTGAGAAAACATATCACATTCACCGCGCATGCCAAAAAGTCAATTCCACACGTGAACAAAGTCGTTCCGCGCCACAAGAACGTCTGCCAGGTGAGGTACTCCCGAACAGAAGATACGCGAATCTCGGCGTGAGACAGCACGCCCGCAGACGAAAATAAGTTTCGCCGACGTGGCGTCGCCGAACACACACCTGTGCGTACAGACTATGAAAAACCTAGCACGGAAAAAGTTGAATCTCCGACCGAAGCACTCCGTACAGACGAATGTCACGGATGAGACCAAAATAAAGTGAAGAACAAAACTTGACGGCAACTGGGGAGAGAAATACACAAATGCGCACTTCAACGAGTGACACAAGTGAGAAAACACACACCGAGTTAGGTTAGCGACTGCACACGGGATCAAAGAAAAACAGACAATGAGAATCAGCAGAGACACAAGAAAAGAAGGACGGAAACGGAGGGTACGAAAGACGCAAAAGCGACACTCACCTGTGGCGACGATGAAAACAGGCTGTCCATGGAGCAGAAACCAAGTACGAATGGGATCTACGAAAAGAAAAAGCGAGGTCACCGCCGCTGTAAGGATCAGCTGCATAGCGATGATCGCATACACCTTCCTGAAAAGAAAGACAGGGATCCAGTGGCGCAATGCTACGAAATGCGATCGCTATCAAACAGGCGGGGAACGCTAGCTTTGTGGGGAAGCACTTCTCTTCGCGAAGTGTCTATCTCCGCATTCAAAAGTATACGTACAACATGGCTACGTGTGCAGCGATACATAGATGTATTTTATATGTGTGTATGGAATATATCCGCGAATATATACACAAAATTGCATCGGACTTGCTTGTACTGCAACAGTCCCCGAGAAGAATCCCACAGCAGCGAGTCCGTGTCAGAGATGGTAGCATATGAAGTTCAATGTCTCGTGTTGAAAAGAGTCAAAAAGAATCAGAAGATGCTGAAGTGGCAAATTGTCCACATTTCACCAAAAACCCTCCGTTTTGTCTCGCAGCGTCATACGTTTTCCCCTAACGGCGGGTAAGCACCTCGAGGTTTTTCCTCGAAAGCAACCTTCTGCGTAGACACCGCAGCTAAGTGGTGAGGGAGATTACCGAATGAACCCCTGTCGGATCTCTTTTGTAAAGATTCTCTCGTCAATCTCCTCTTGGGCGGTCCGCGCGGCTCCGCCAATCTCTGGGTCGTAGTACGAGGGAACCCGCCCGACTGGGGTAGGTCCCACCCCCGTTGCGATTGAATTCTCGGATTTTGTGTCCATCGTGTCGAGAAAGAAACAGCAAAAGACGAGTGTCAGGCAGCGAACGCAGGAAGAATGCTCAGACAGGCAGCCGTCGCGCGGAAACGCACTCCAAAGAAAGAAAAAAATGGCTGAAAAGAATGTAGAGCTTCCAGGGAGGGAAACGGATCGAGAACTCTGAATGGAACGCGAGGACACCTGGAACAACCGATCAGTTTTGACAGAAACAGGGAAGAAGACAGTAAAACATGCGAAGTCTGTCTGAGTTTCGAAGCCTCGTTTCCCTGCTGCCACTGTTGACGTCGCTAGATCTTGCCCTGCCTGTTACCTTTGACTGAGCTGCTTGTTTTTGAGAAGAATTCACGGTCACCAATGCGCGTCTTCCTCGCAGAAGAAAGACGAAAAAACATGTCTTCTCCCCTAAACAAGTCGAAAACACACCCAGAAACGGTGGCATGAATTTCCGTCTGGGTGCCGGCAGGGTGGCGAACGACAACGCGTAAAGACCGCTCGGCGGGAGGCAATCCGCATTCAGCGGTTCGAGTAAACACGAGTGAGTTCCCCCAGAAAGACCTGGCAAATCAAAAAGTGTAAAAGCCTCAAAAATCCCATTCACCGGCCGCTAGATTTGTGCGTCACGCAAGAGACATGAACAAAAGACCGAGTGGAGCTGGGAACTAGACACCACAGTCTCGAGCGGACTCAAGAGGTAGACAGCGCCGAGACTGGCGTTTCGACGTTCGCCACGTCAGCACCCAGTGACGGATGATACGGACGCAGAAAGGTTTACACTGTGTGTAGTTGTACGTTTTGAATGAGGCTTCACGAGCTGTGAAGCGACAGTGATAGCTGCCTTTGAATTTCCTATCAAGCCGCCGTTGCGGTGGTGTGCACCAACTGCCACGCGCCAAACTGCGGCCGGCTGGCTTCTCTGAAAAAATAAACCGGCGCAGCCACCCTTTCTGGGCTGTGGCGCTTTTTCTGCCTTGTTGCCTCCTCTGTGTGGAAGAGACGATTACAAATGCTGTAAGGCAGAGCATTTCAGTATCCAAAAAAAAGGAGCCAAGACAGGAAAGGAGCTGAACTAAGGAGAAAAGGAAAGGAAGGTTTGGCAGGACGGTAGCCTTTCTGTGATACCGTGAACAGTAATTGTCTACATCCACATGAAGATATAGACGCCTGCATTTTTTGGTTGGCTGCACTGCGAGTTCTAATGCTCTAAATTCAGGTCGATCTTGTTCCAAGAAATGTCCATACAAGGAAGTACGTTAAGACGTATCATGGTACTCAGCAGAAACCTACGTCGCAGCAATCGATGGCATCAACTGAACGCCGACAGTCGGACTGTGATGTCTGCACAGCCTCTGTAGTCTGCGTTTCGTGAACTAGTATCATTTCAATGAGGCGCACGCTTCCTTGCATCTGATCATTTCGAACTCTGGACACTTGAGGTTTTGGCCCTTACTACGAAGGCCGCCGTCGTGAGGTATCCAATGCCACTGTAAGGGCGTCTCCTACTCTATATGCGACAGGTCGATGGTTCTCTGCTCTTTTTTGCTCAACATTTGTTTAAATAAAAGGAATGTTACTGAAGGAACTGTTGCATTTCAGGAGAAAACACAGAGATCTGGGTGGGCACGTGTGTGGCAGGGAGTTCCCTAAAATTGGCGGTTTCTGGCCCATGACGTATCGCATTGTTTGGGGGTTCTGTGTCACTTCTTTAAGTCAAACTGTGGCAACGATCGGCACCTCACATCTATCGGTAGCTACGTGCACGGCTGTGCATCTGGCAATGCTGCTGTTCATCGCTTTCCTTAGCTTTCTCCAGTAAGGGTCAGCATCAAGGCAGAACTCATGTGGAGTAACGCCGGCTGCCCTGCCCTGTTCTCTTACGTTTGTTTTCAACAGGCCTATGTTGGTCCTTTGGTCGGGCCTAAATGTTTTCATCTTGAACACAATGTCTGGGTCAACTGACCAAAGGTAATCACGAACAAACATACCCCTTGCTCCCGTCAACAGAAAGCCATTTGACATTTCACAGTCCCCTTGTTCAGAAAGCATGAACATACACACACACCGAAAGCCAGCAATGAACTGATTTGGCTACAGTCTTAGCTAGTATGACAGCGGTGCACCCCGGCACACTTCACAACAAATTGAATGACACTGCACCAGCTCATCACATGATGTGGAAGTAAAATCCGCATCCGTTCAGTGTCTTGAGTTCCCCCTGAAGAGCCAGACTTTCAGGACGGCTCTGACTCTGAGTGGGGAGAGCATGCGGAGCTTTCCGCGTCTGCGGGAACATGGCTCAAAGAAATCCAGAAACTGACTCTACGTACCCACAATTCGCTTTTAGCACCGAATAAAACAATTTGGCGAAAGCGGGGGGACTGGGTTTCTCGCTGATCCCAAATGGTGGTGCATGACCTGGAGAGCTGCGTGATACGGATGCCAAAGACATTAGTTTAAGCCCTTTATTGCTTTGAGTCCTAACTGGCTTCATTGCATTCCTGCCGGTCACTCCATGTTACAATCCTGAGACACCTGTTTTCAGATTAATATTCTTGAACCGATTCTCTTGAGTCGTCGGGTAGCATCTAGACGGTGACTGACAGCATTCCGGATACAAAGCGCAAACTTGAAGTAAGCCATAAGCGATATTTCCCGCGTTGGGAAGTGTTGACACGAACTGTCTTCCGGTTTGCGCTGTTGTCGTTACAGGTTGAATAGCCGCGTCAATCCTATTGAATAGCAACTTCTTGAAATACTCGATGTGCTGCGAGTCCACACAGATGCAAAGTGCGTTGCGTTAATTATGAGGATAGATGGAGAATTGTCGTTTAATGGGAATGATTTACACCCGTTTTTGCGTTGAACCCTTAGTGTGTGTAAGTATACAGTCGTGACAGGCACACTCGCAGCGAATCTCAGCATGTTATTGTGGGCTCACAATGGAAACATTTCTTGTACCTTGGACGCTACCGTGCTGCAGTGATATCTGACTGGTGCTGAAATGATTGATCACGTCGTGTCCGATCATGCTTCACCCACATGTCGCTCCTTAGTCATGTCATTTTCATTACCTACCTGCATGATACTCATTGAACTGTAGAAAATTGGGGCATAGAAAATAGCTTGTTTCTCCATATCGCGAGCCAACACCTCATCCCGACGCGCGATTGCATCTCCTCGAGTTTGCAAAATGGGAAACGAGTATAAAATCGTAGCGTTGAAAAGCATGTCATATAGGGAGAATGGAGCGTCATACGCCCAGGAAGCAAACTCATTGTAAATGTTTCGGTAACCTTCTGCCTCTTCTCGTTTCCAACCCCATCCGCGAGGTGGATTCTCCTTGAGGTCCCTCCACGAATCTACCCACGCCCTCCAAAATCGCACAGCCGTTCCCCAGAATAGCTCCTCCACTCTGCCGAAGACTCTCGGCGGAGTTGCAGCAACAATCCGGTTTCGCATGTCCTCGTCCAAGACCGACTGAAGAAAAGTAGTAACTGTGTCGATACCAATGGTCTCATCGATGGGCGGAGTCACATTGTGAATTAACGGATACAGCGTAGTAATATTGCCCAGCTGGGTGTAATAGCGTGTCAGAGCCGGCAAAGGCGGTTCTTCTGTCAGCAGCAGTTGACTGGTGTTCATGTAAGGAGTTTCGGCAGCGAAATTGGAGCTATAAAGAGGCAGGACAAACGGAAGGGAACCCAGATACTCATCCTCCTCAGGGGTGTCCAAGGTGTTTCGCGTTTTCGGGAGCACTGTCGTCTGGAAGCGCGTATCTTCTGTTGCCACATTGGTGTGGACTGTTTCGTCGGGTCGAAATAAATATTTGTTGGCATCAAACTGGGCGGTAGCGCCTTCGTGTGAACCTCGAGACGGTTCCATACGTAAAGAAGGCGGAGCAACCTTCTTCGGATCCGTCTCTAGAACTTGCATCTGCTTCAGCACAGTTTGCATCTGCTTCAATTGATACGATGGTGGCAGTCGATTTTGCCATTTTTCGGCCCGAGAGCCGATTGTTCCAGATTCAGCAGTCGTGCGGCTTGCATCCGACGACGCAAGCCGCCGGTTCCGAAGATGCCAATTAGGGAGAGGTTCATTCAATTTCTTGTCAGTGTGTTCTGGCACATCTGATGAGCGCTGCATTCCATCGACGTGTTCACCGTGGCTAGAGCTAACAGAAAAATGAGTTAGTGTGGCATTGACCCCATCCGTTGTCCTTTCACCCGGGCGTGTGTACCGAAAAAGGCGTGGTGACAATCCATTTAAGTGGTAGTTTCCCGCTACAGGTGGCAGTGCACGGATCCTGGCGTATGTAGGGAACAAATCCAATGAGAAACTGGCCAGTGAGAGCGGTGGCGCCAGTTTACCCGACGGACCATCAGCTACTGCCAAAAGGCTGTCCTGATTCAAACTCTGAATGAGCGGTCTCAGGACCGCCCCCTCTTTGTAGATTATGTTGTTACTCGATGAAGGCGCACCAGTCATAGAGAATAACGTAACAAATATAATAGTGAACACGGGAGTGTTCTTGAACACACAGAGGCAACCCGGCAGGGGTTGCCCGACAGGTGCAGCATCAAGTGTGTTCATTTCTCTGGCAGCTAACGTACTCGGAAAAACTTGCAGCGAGCCACCAGAGCGTGCGATATTTTGGGTCAATACTTGAGAGCATTGTGGGCTTGGGACAGCACCAAGCAGCTTTTACGATACAATGTCAAGACCGGGATAGTCAGAAGCCTGTCGAAAGGCGCAGGAATACAACATTGGCACGTAAAGGGAAACAAAAGGTCCACGTTCAGAAGATGGCATTACTGTACCGTGGCGGTAAGGAACGAAACAAATCATGTAATTTCCGGCGCACTCGGGGCTGTTGCAACAAAAACGATCATGCTTGTTGACCTCTGCCGATGATCAACTTGCATCACAAACACGTTAGGGAGGTGAAATGTATGCCGTGTTTTAGTGGAACCATATCGAGGACGTCATCTTCAGCGTTCCTCAGGCTATTAAGGGCTGTCCATATTTTTCCTTGGCATGCTTGCCCAGGCCGACATTGCCCGAACCCTTGTGCCGGCATTGTAGCTAGTGAGTCGAGAACATTGCAAGGTGTCTGCGGCGGGGTGTCACGGGAATTCACTTTGACAGATAAGAATAGCTGAGGTTCCAGGAGACCGGTTGAGTCTTTTTTCGCAAGTCACTTAAGATTCCAGAGCTTCCCCTCCCTTGTCCAGCGCACATCTCACCGCTGAAGTGGATCACATCGTTGGTACTCTGCCAAGGTAAACACTGGCTGTCTCATAATCGACAAGTTTACCTCCCATCATGTTCCGTCATTATTGTCTGCTTGCAGATAATCAAACATTGGTTCTGCTTTCCTCCTGTGCGTAGCGCGAATATTGGTCAGTACACCGGGAACCGGTGAAAAGGCGGGAAGAGGGGCAACCCGGCACCAAGAGCTGCACGCGAGATTTTACTTTCAGCGCCTCCTAACTTAATCTGCTTTTGTCTCAACTAGCGCGACAACAAAACGAGCGGTGAGTTGGCTGGCCCATTATTGCCTCTGCTGCAAACGAGTTGTCATCTGCCTGCTGTTGTGTGACTCTTCAGGTTGCAGTTGTCTTATGAAGATTCATCTTTGCTCACTCAGTGGTTCACCAGCTGATGCATTGCGTTTCACCTCAATTATTTTTCTCTGGCGGCTCGTGAGGGTGACAATTCCATGAGGGATGTCAGCCGATGGGTCGACATGAACCTCGGAACGACGCCAGTCTCTCCACGGTTTGAAGCCAGCTGGTGGTTAAAATTACCCCCCACTTCTGAATTGTTCTATCCCCCTTCCAGGTCACTACAGCAAGCCATGGGCGACTCTTCAAAAGCTCTTGCCCGAATGATGGCGCGATTTCTCGCCTGTCTTCTCTTTGCTAGCATAATGGCGCCAGCCTGGACGTCCTTCTCCGTCGCCAGCACTGGAGAAGATGTCTCAGCGGGAGAACTCGTCGGCGAACAAACAGAACGCCCTGTCATATCTCTACCGGATGTGATCTCCGACAAGCCGTCAGCAGAAACTGCTGCAACAGGTATTCGTCATTAGACTAGTCAGTCCAGAGTGACAGCAGTGGTTACGCCATGTGCAATTAGTTATCTCAGAGAGTTCT
The DNA here is from genome assembly GCF_000006565.2 of Toxoplasma gondii ME49. Lineage (NCBI taxonomy): Eukaryota > Apicomplexa > Conoidasida > Eucoccidiorida > Sarcocystidae > Toxoplasma > Toxoplasma gondii. The sequence continues at coordinate 719,704 of NC_031479.1, read as the reverse complement.
ACCATGTTTCTCGTTCCGTTCATGATCTCCGCGTAAACCTCTGTGTTTCCCACATGGTACAACGTTGCATGGAGTTGTTCATAATGTTAGACGGTCGTACTCAGAGCTGTCTCTCCATGGTCGACATACGAAGCAATCGGAGAAACATACACCCTGCTTTGTAGGCAGAACCCTCCAGCCTTAAGACGGGAGTGCGTTTGACTTGTGTGCGTACTTTTTCAGAGCCAGCACTCTTGCGCCTCACATCGACAGGAGAACAAACGAACATTATTGCTGGAGAGTATATCTCAGGTAATGGCAGACTGTACGGTCTTAAGTTAGCATGAATATGCTAGGCGATTGTGCATCACGGCGATCTTGAAGGTGATTATCGGCGATGCCAAGGGAGGACGATTTCTGGATGCAGCAGCGTCCGATTTTCACTCTGTCGATATCTGATGACTGTTGGTCGTTAGCATCATGCACTCTGTCCCATCAATGAGTACCACTTGACATGAACAAGGCCTTTTGTGATATGCACAGAAAGGAACGGAAGACGAACATCGACTACTTGGCCGTTCGTTAGATCGTTTTCTGTTGGTGAGTAATCTGACGACTTGCTGCGGTTTCCAACAGGGATTACTAAGTGCTACCCTTGGTATATGTTTGTTCTAGTTGTCCAGTGCTCGTTTACCAGTAACATTCTACGAATTCATCCAGATGGTGAAACGCTTCTGCATCTGCCGCAGCAGTCACGGGAAGGGGTCAGGTATGGTGTGGCGGCAGCCTGCGTTGGACAGATACCAGGGTCGCCGTAGTTTGTCCATTTCAGCACTCTTCTCATGTATTGTTCGTATTCAGCAAATGCGAAAATGAAGGCCATCATTGCAGGTATGCGAACCGAAAACCACCTGCCAACATAGAGATCCACACACTCTTCTGATCGAAGTAAACCCGTAAAACTACTTCCTGAAGCTGTTAGCTGCATCCGGTCTCTAGAGCGCCTGTCTCCTCTAAACGAATACTTTTGAAAGGTAGAGGAAGCTCCGACAACGTATCAATGCGCCTTTACGGAGATAAGTTCGACATCATTCGAATACTACTATGTGCCTGTCACCTTGTCAGCATCTGAAGCGATGGCCGCATTTCAGAATGGCGCGGAGTCAACCTCGGAGAGTGCACTCTTTGAAGAAAAGCCGTTGTGGCTGTTGTACGCCTTGAAGGACAGCCTTGTCACAGAGCAGGTTTTGCAGACAGGGATAACAACACTGTGTAAGTATGGATCAAGGACTACGACGCGTTTTCCCGGTTTCGTCATCCCACGCGGTAATCCAGAGGCCAGTTCTGGAAGCACATTATTGGTACAACAGGGGGAATGCTGGTGCTTCTATTTGTTTGCGGATTCCTGTATGCAGACGAGCAACTGTCGACGGCAACTGAGCAGAAGCAGACGGGTAAGATATCAGTCCCTTCTCTAACAGCACCGCCAGCCTGCTCGTAAATAATGTGGCAGGTGATTGCGAGCTCTAGCCGTCCTTGTCAGTGTAGCTTCAGTTCAACTGCCATTGCCGCCGATACCTGTTTGACTGAAGCGATCACCATGTACATTTCACATGGCAGTACATCTGTTTGTGCGTCTATTGTGTATTTCAGCCGATCTGGAGCCGTTTCGCAAATATGCCAGCTGCCTCGACCCCGATTTGACAGGTAGTGCAGATCCTCTGAACTAGTGACGTACACGTTCATTGCCGGCTGTGAAGAATAGACAGTCGTACTACACGCTGCATAGAGCCAAAAGCGTGTACGGTAAATGACCGAGTTGTTTGCTTCTGACAGCCTCATACCATCCAGCACCAGCAAATGTGGGCCGAATGAGGTTAAGATCTTGGGAGGCCGGCAGCAGCGTCGGGTTCCAGAGGAGTCCTTCGAACAGACAGCCATTCCCGGATAGCTCTTGTATCGGTGCTTTCTGCAGATGGTCTATCCCTGTCAGCGGGAAGGAAGAATGAATTGGCCGGTGGCCTGTGGAATACATGTAAGGGTCGAATCTACCATGAATTGTCACAACAGACACGGGTTCGCTAACAAAAGGCCCTTAATTGCTGTGGCCGACTATGAAAGCTCTCAGAGACTGTCTCATCTGCGACTTGGTGCTGGGCATCTTTTTGCCTGTGTTAAAAGTGCCGTGAGGCGTCCTCTGAGTATATATCCGCGTATCGTCAAGAGAAAACGCTGACATGAAACAATCAACATTGTATCCGGCCAATAATTTAGGCCCTGGCAGCACAAGCGCCATGACCGGTGCCGCGGGCCTTTGACCATTGGGCATTATCGTAAAACTGAATGTACATCGACATGGATAACTATGCGGTAGTATCCACATTACTAAATACATCGTTATAGGCAATTAACTCTTTGCTTTCAGGGATTATGTGAGAACGGCTTACGTGCATTGTCGAGATTTGCTTTGCGGCAGCGACCGAGTTGACGCTAATCCCCGCACGATCTAAGCCTTTAGACCTGCAAAAAATTATACAGCTGATAAATTCCTTGCCTTGCTCCCACGCAGTCGGACGGTTCCTCAAACGAGAATACGATGATGGTGACCTTGGATATTTTTCTGCTGTATCCGGTCTGGCGTGTCGGGCCGCAGTCGAAGGATTTCTTCGTGCTTACGAAGAAACGCGATTCGCCGAGGAGGCTGTGACATCTAACGGAACAGCGGAAGTGGAGAGAGCTCCCTGGATTCCCCAACTCCTGTCTTCCACTAAGGTCAAAAGAACGTTTTCCCTCATGAGGCAGCAAGGTGAGAGCAGAAGTGTACGACACTGCTGGCTAATGCACGCCAGCAGTGGTGACCTCCATCCGCTGCCAGATAGCGAACAGCAGTGAATGCCTTTTCCTGCGGGACCATATGTAGTGCCAATACATTGGACCTGCTTTCAAGCGCACGCTTTGAGTTTGCACCTTACCAATTACTTTGGCTTTTAGAAATGTGTTTCAGACATCCTTAAACAAATCCACCCGACGTTACAGCTACAGTCGTTCGTATGGGTCACTCAATCGTTCTCCTCTTCAGTCCAAGCGCGTATCTGCGAAGGACAAAGCTATGGTTTAATAGGCCTCGCACGGAGGGCGTATCAATGATGTGGACGTGCCGGTGCTTCCTTGAGGCAACTCTAAACGGATAGACTTTACTCTTCCCTGCGGTCGCCTGGCTACGTTTGAAACCCGGCAAAATGTGTCACCCCTGGGTATTCCTTTTCAGGCCGTATATTCCTAACTGATGCTCGACTGATGAACATGATCTTTCACATCAAGGCAGTCACTGCTCGGCTACTCAGGGGTACGTCCTGTGGAAACCCATCTTTCTCTATAACGACCGTTGAAAGTTTCCAAGTGATCTTTCCGGTATCCCGTGGCGCGCAGCAATAAAAAGAATCAATGCCGAGAGACCCAATGCCGGCTGCTGGGCTTACAGGTTTTTCATGCCTGCCCAAAAAACTGGAAACACATTCATGGCATTATGGCCACCGCAGGTTCACCCCTAAGCTGTAAATCTCAGAATATGTTGCACTTTATTGCCATCACTGTTTCTACTGGGAGAAACACCTTGCACTCAGCCACTGTTTTTTCAATCGATAGAAGCCCGATTCTAATGTTTTCCAAGCTCCAGGACTCAGATGGACGGAACGCTGTGGACTTTAGATAATATTATTATGCTTTGTGGTGGACCGGCAGGCTCGTCAGCACAGCGACAGTTCAAGAATAAGGCAACGACCTTTGGCTACTCTACGATGTGCCGAAGGGATTGTGCTGAGGCAATTACAGAACACCTTAGCCAGACAAAGATCGCCCCGGCAACAAGCAGGAAAGCTCTCCAAACAGACCGTGAGTCAGGATTCGTTCGCTGCGAATTGGAATCGTTGGACTGCCACCACGATAATCTTCAAAGAGTAGCTCTCAGAATAGCGACCGTGGTTTGTAGGGACAATGGAGGTTGAGGCCTTGAAAAACCGCAGGTGAACTCCTGTGGTGAATCCAATTACCTCATGTAGCATATGAGCACTCTAGCGGTTTCTGCCGCTCCGATCTTTTCTGTTGCTTGGCTTCTTTACAGTGTTGATCATATTTCTTTCTCACTGGTCAAGGATAATCGAGGCCACTGAAGCGTCACTCGAGCGGATTCTGGGCGCCGTCTTGCTGCAGCTCTATCACGTCTGCAGAACGACTGGCGGAGTATTGTCCTGTGCAATACAGGAGGCTGACCGACTAAGCATGGATCCACACGCTGTGACATCTACACCAGAATCGCTTAAGCGTTTGATAGAAACGAAGGTACCGACGTGTTTTGAACTTACGCTAGACTACTGTTAAGAAAGTAGCACGTTTTGCTCCCACGGAAAGTGTTCGTGTTAACATGTGTGTCAGCCAATGACTCTCAAATGTACATGAATGAAACTAATCAGAACATTTCACCACACGGTACGTCTGCGTTTCTCCGTTGTGTACCAGGATGTCAGGAACGGAGACACCGACGGGGTAGCGGTGCGAAGTCGGGGCTCGGAGATCTGGCGGGATCTGTATTCCCCAAAAGTTGGACCATCTCCAGCACTGGACGCCTTACAGTTCATTGACCTTGCGACAAGCCTTGTTGACTCCCTGACGGACGACGCTGGCCCGCTACCAGGAAAAAATGCTTACCTTCTTGCACAAACCCTCTGGATAGAAGCCCGTGCTCTGCAGAGCGGCCTAGCAGGTTTTGCGCCGAAGGGAACGTCCAGTTCCATCGAACGAATGGTACCTTTGCTATTTTGGTTAACCGGCGCGAAGGCACAAGTGGCGGTGAAGGACCAGTACGCACCACTGACATCCGTTGCTGTTCAGGCTGGTAAGCAAGGTGGTTTTGTTGGTCTGACGGGACGAACGAGTATTAGCTTTTCCAGTGCCATTCAACAAGAAGCGACGCACTCGGCATCCTTCTATACACTACTTCATTAAATGATGTCGAGCCGTAGGGAATGCGTGCATCTAATTCTACCGAGTCCTGCTAAAGGTTGAGTTTTTTTATTTGCCCCTTCCGATGGTAGTGGCCAGCTGGCGATCGGGGGCACCCTACCCGCTTCAGACTAGGAGGGTATCACCGAGTGCCGGTAGATATCTCGTTATCCTTGCGGCGGTCGGGGACTTGTTTTTTGTTCGCAGTCGCTTTCCTTCACAGCCACGTAGAGGGCTTCAACACTGGAAGGCTTAAACGCTTTGGCGCCACATTGAAGACTGGCTTCGCCAATCTGGCACGGCGTGGCACAGGCCGACGCCAACAAAACCAAGAATCGATGAATTCGTGGGGTGATATAGAAATGGCGATGCAAGAGCGAGTGCGTTTGGAGTTGCCCAGATATCGTGGATCCTTGGACAGAATTTCCCGTTTCTCCAATGAATTTCGCCGAAAATTCGTCGGTCACCTCCCTGTCGGCGTTAGCGCCATGTTGATGGTTTTAATGGCTCTATGGGCTCAGGATCCTCGATCCGCACTCAAATCTACCTTTTCCAGCGAGAGCGGCTCTCGAGCAAAAGCCATTCTCTGGCTCATGACCTTCGTTCACCGTAAGTCTGCGCTTGTCTCGCATTCGAAACTTCGGTCGGCCTCTCATACCAAAGTAAAAATGTCCCGGCTCGGTCGGCGGCTGCTCTCTGTATTTGCCATTGGGCGCGCTGGGTGATCAAATGCCGATACCTCGTCTCCGTTTCACAAAGATAACTGGTCAACGAAGATGGATTACCCCGTCCCGGGGTCAATGTTTGCGTTAGCCATCGGATACTGATGCAGCCGACGGGGGGCGGTTCTCTATTTCATGCGGTCAGACAAAAAATTTCACACTGTTCGGATGAATCAGTGCAGCACGCTTCCATTCTTCTACTTCAGTTTCACAATTGAAAACCTCGGTTGCTGCCATATCTCTACGAGAACCTTTGGCCACTCCAACACGTTGGTATCTGTTGCGATCAGCCCGCGGGCACATCGGTGTGGCGACTGACGCCGTTCTCTCAACGCGAAAGAGACACAACGTATCAATAAGTAAGCTGCTGTAAGGTTGTGTAGTCGCAGTCAGCCTGTGATTTGTCGCTTTCGAGAGTGGATGGGTTCATGTAGCTCTGCTGGGCAAAGGTTCCCTGTCTGAAAGCAGTGTACAGCATGGCAAGACGACTCCCTCTGAAAAACAAAGCTTGGCCCCTGTTCGTGCGAGAATGCAACGTTTAAAAAGTCATGAACACTGGACGGCAGAATGAAGTGTGATAACGGTGGATCACTTTCAAAAGACAGCAACTGCATTCATACTTTAAGTGAACGTTTACCTACTCCACCATTATGCAGATTCCATGGATATCGGAGGTGTCGTATTCGTCGGCGACGGGCGCAAGAACATTCCTCACCTAAATGGATCACTGTCAGCTGGGAAAATCAGGTTGACTTCTAGGAGCTTGGACAATTTTTTCACTACATTGAGTGCGGCAACGACAGATCCTCTTGATGTCATTCGGATGGGGGCAGAACTTGCAAACACCCTGGATGTGCAGCTTCAGGTATTTCTCAAGGCTCACACTTTTGTTTCTGAGCTATAACATCTCAGATGATACGGAATCTGCAGCAAACCTGAGAGGCGTGCTTACCAGATTGATAGGGGTTGCTGAGCAATACGCAGGCGACCGGTCCCCGGTACTGGTTTCACCGGTTACTGCGCGTCTGCCTTCCTGTCACGACGTAGACAACAGCTCCGTGTCTCATCTGGAGTTTTAGCTTATCGTTGACACTGCCGCGGACTGTTTGTTGCGACTGTAGAAAGCAGTGACCGTGACAGCATGCTGGCTGCCGCCCCTGATTAGATGATCCAGCGCGGTGCAATAATGTCTTTGGTGGTTCTTCCATGCTGCTTTAGCGGCTAGTCAGTCTTCGTGTATCCGCAGCTCATCAGATAAACTTTGGTTCGCCAGACCTAACGCTTCCGTGACGTGATGTTCTTGTCTTTTTGCAGCGATATTCTGTGGCAGGGAGAAGAAGAGGAAGGTTCAAAGTAGAACTGGATCCGCTGACGGTGATGCAAACCGAAGCCTCCGTTCGTTATCATTGCGCCCACATTCGGGGTACGTTTCAGAGTGAACTAAAGCGTTGGTATGCAGTCAATATAAAACATCATATGTCCGAATGATAAAAAAGATGAACGAAGTCGAACGGACTGCAAGCCTGTTGCATAGAACTTGCGCTGATATAGGGGTAGATAGACCTGCTGGAGTGACTTGTCCAGATGTTCACTTTTCAGGTTTCTTTTCTCTGAATTGCAGCAGGTGTGACATGGTTTTCCTCACAGTCATACGGGTCTACGATGTGCTGTGCCCCGGCCCGTATGCATTTCCAGATCGAGTAGCGCAACATCTCGTAGCGCGTCTGCAGAAGCTCGGAGACCCAGAGATATACCAGGCCACCATCAGCGAGTATCTCAGTACGGTGCAGATGGGGCGACTCGCCGTGGTCACAGGCAAGACGTTCGCAGATCTGACAATAGTTTGTCCCTTCATGTCTACGTATCTGAAAGAAGATGTTGTCGCGAGGGAGCAACGTGACCTAGCCATCTACGCACTATGTAAGTCTACGGAAACGTTTGATGACACAGCACTTACAAACTACATCTTATCGAAGAGCTTGAACCTCACTAATCAGTAGCACCCGTTTGTATCTGGGTTTCAACTGTAATCACACCCTTAGCATGTAAGACGCTTAATCCATTCGCACATGCTAGTAATGCATGCTCAACCGTACTGGGAGCCCAGCACGGCGTTCCTTTAACGAGGCACGAACAGCAGATCCACAGGGACGCAAGAAACAAGAGTGAGGGTCGTTCCAGATCAATGAAAAATCAAAGCAAATTCGTAACTGTCGCCCTCGTGCCGTTATGTAATGGCGCATGGACGGTCGGGCGCCAATCAATTCAAAGGCTGGACTTCACTCCAGGACAACGCCTCATCGTCTTTGGCTTACCGTGATCATTTTTTGCAGCGAAGCTTACACTAGGAAAAGACATCCTACGCCGCATCATGCGGACGAAGCTCGCTTTCGTACCAGTTTTTACTCCAATTGCTGGAGTTGCCTGGATCGGAAGGGGCAACCGCATTGCTAGGCGGAAACTAAGCTCCTTCTTCCGAAGCAGAATAGTTGAAAAACTGCGTCTTCGTCAACCGCCTTCATGTGAGTTGAAGTGGGAGATAAAGGACGCCGTCTCAATGTGGTAGACTAGGAGTACCAGAGGACAAAGTTACGCCTCGATACTCTTGATGTGTAGACCGGTGCGCATAGTAAGCTACCCGCTGCGGTATTCCCAAGTAACCTCCACGAGCGCGTGAACAATGATTCTTCCCCGCAGCCCGGCTCACCTGTAAGGCATGAAAGTTACGTTATCAGATTCCCGGACCACTGAGAGGATCAAGGACAACACAAACGGCTATGTCGAGTCTTCCCTCCATTGGAACAACTTCGGTTCCCGCCCGTCTATCGCTGCCTCCTTTTTGTTTCAGCTCCACCAGGACAAACGATTGCCCCTGCTCTCCGCTGCTTGTTCTCAGAATGTAGGTAGCTTTTCCTCAAACACTGGTGACGCGCCCATAATAGTGCATCTTTTGGTAACGGGGGAACCTGGCAGAACTGTTCACGTAGCCACGTATGGTAATTCGAACAGGGACGCTTCGACATCTTTGCATGCGTCTGTCCTTCGGGACGAAATTTGTGGCTAGGACCATTATTACACTGAATTACGCAAAAGGTCTTTCTTTCCACTGTTTGTATCACCTGCACAATTGTCCCGGCTCAAGCATCAGCGAGCTCATGTTACGCAGCTGAAATCGTAACATGGTATTTGGGTTTCCTTCTCAGCGCGGATATTTGTTAATGGCCTGTACTCTTCTGGTAAGGTGAAAATGAGTAGATGCTAGTACAATACATCATTCCTTACGTACGATCCGCTTCAATGTGCTACTCGTGTGTTTCTCTTTCCTGTCTTGTGATCTCGTTTGCTTTACCCACTTTGTCGAGGAAATGAGTAGCAAACAAAGGATTTCGAGACTTGAAGTATAGCTGATAACACTGTTGCAGTAGACTGCCAGCGCAAAAATGATCTCAAATTTTTAGAAACAACCAGCTCATGCTGTTGAGTCTGCTCTTGACACACCATGACTGCATTTTTCATGTGTTCACATATGTTTTGACCTTAGGACCAAATTTGACGGACGTGGACGCACGTAAGTGCTACCGAAAACCTGGGCAGTCACAGAAAACTATACTAACAGTCATGACTGCCTTTTTCATGCGAAGAAATCGCCCTTGACACAAATCCATTTGCTGTACGCCACACCCCTGATTCACCGGCTTCCAGCTTGCACATCATATGTTCCTCGACTTAAGCTTTGACCACATCTACGAGAATCACGGCACAACGGCAGTTTTAGAAGTATTGTTTTAGCGGGGCACACATTGAAATGGAGGCGAGATGCACACACTTAGTCTGTTAACCGCAGAAACTTAGCTCCACACTCACGAAGCGCGGCGCGGCGCACCAGAGTGTCATCACAGCGGTGGCTGCGTCTGTGACATCAAATTGATCTCCATCGATCTGTCCCGGTCACGCCGCCGTTTTCTGTTGGCCTGTTTCCTTGCAGCTGAAGAATTGGATGGATCTTCTGGTAAGGCCAGGAATCAAAGTGTTTTCTATTAAATGGTGTTGTGCGCAAACAGTTGAGGACATGACTCTGTTGCTTGGATCTTCTCTTATGCGGAGCAGGCCGAAACGTGGCGAGGGCGGGGGGTTCACTGAAGGCGTCAGGAATGCACGCGTGTGGGAGATCTAGTGCAAAAGCGACCGATGCCTTCTCATGACTTCTTTAAATCTTGAAACATTGAGAGCGGGCCACCCCCTACTGCAGATGTTCACCAAACTGGAACTATGAAGCCACAAATTGTTTGACTGAAGTGCGTGGCAACTTTGTCGTGTGAACTGTGCTTCAGACTACGCTTTTGATGGCTTCATGTTCATGAAAAAAACGGACTTACCCTCGGAGGTCTTCTTTCGAATCGGTCGAGTCTGGGTCACATTTGACGCACTTAGGAGACTAGGATATCATGGACGTAAGAGCAAAAGGGCATGATCTACAAACCGGAGACGTACTTGCTCTCACCGGATTGAATCTGTAGCTGACTGTCGTCTCCAAGCGGCTATTGATTGTGGCACGGCACCATCCCGCAAGTTTCACGTTCAGCAAGTGAAACTCCTATATATCACAGAAATAATGAAAATAATGCACCGTTGTCCTCTGGTGTTACGATCGGCTTTACAGCTTTGGTGGCCGAGAGCGATGGGACGTTTACTGCAGTGACGGACGTTTCAACCGAAAGCGAGGCAGGTACGTATGGTATTTGCTTGTGGTATCTCAAGTCTAAGTCCTGGCGAGGAACACGTTGTGGCACAGTAAATTCAGCCAGTAGTTGTGGAACCAGAAAAAGTGTCCATCTCTGTCACCGTTGTTTGCCCTTTAGTGACAGACGGGGCAACTTCGATGATTCTTTGTGAATGCAACTGTGACCAGTTGAAGTGTATCACGTTTCCCTTTGATAAATGAAGCTGCGTGATGCTTTTGCAGAATCCATGAGCCACGACACTTTTGTCGGGTTTGCATCTTCAGAATGACCACCAACATCCTCATCATCTGGCGAAGAAAATGACTTTCATCAAGAGATATCCCCGCGGCAGAGAAGCTCTTCAAGGCATCTCTGACCCAGGAAACGTCGTCACCTTCCTCGGCATCATACAACACAAAAGAACGCTCTTAACTGCTTGGAATGAAGATGAACCTTTCCCGGTTACAGGCTGCACGCAAGCGAAGAACCTGCACAGATGAAACCACTGTCGACGCAGCAGCTTCTTCTGCTCACAGTGTGAAAAGTTTGAACACTACTTGAAGGATGCATCGGAGGCACTTCAGCCAGAAGCAATTGCCACATGCGCAGAACGTGACCATGGCGAGGGACACGACGGTTTGAGTGGTGATATCTGTTGGAGAAAACTTATGCTCTGCGATCGGATACGAAACCACAGAGACGTGGGTTTACATTGTTCACGAGATTTGCGCTGTAGAATGCACAGTTTGGCAATGAATCGGTGCAAGCAGATAAAGCTCTGCAACAGCGGCCGGGTCATGATTTATCGTTCTTCTGTGATTCACAATTCAATCTCCAGAAGCGTGATGATTCCCCTTCTCGGACTGAGAAGGGGAATCATCACGCTTCTCCACCTTCCTGTATTGTTTTGGGACTGGTGTACACCTCTGATTGGCTGTAACATCGTGCACTAATTCTAAATCGTCCAGTATCTATTCGCAGTCGCGAGAGATATGTGGCAAAACTGTTGTGGACTCTTGAATGGACCTGTTTGCAGAGACACGACGTGGGTACCATTTCCACGCCAATTAGATCCGGAAACCGCAACAGAACCATAAGCGATGCTTTTATCTTTCGAATAGCAGGAACGTTTGATTCTGGAGTCGCACTGCACTCACGTTTTTGACAATACTTGCACATTTTACGATGACTGAGGCTGTTTGGAGGAAAAAGAACAACAGGATTTACGCACGGCGTCACATGTCCATCACTACTCAAACCTATCGTGTAGCGACAATTGTGAAAGGCAGCAACGGATCTTTACCGCTTCAAATGGTGTAGTAATTCCGCTGCAGGTGGTTGCATGCAGGATCCTCGCTTTGTAGCTTTACTGTCCCGGTTTCGGGAACTCCGCTTTTAGGTTTCGCCCCGTTGGAGATGGTCAGGACTGTGTCACATCAAAGAAACACGTGAGCTGCAGTCTAGGCATTAAGTGCCGTCTGAAACTTCCAAAAAAAGAAATTATTTCTATTTCAGCTGTTGGAGCCTCGTGGAGGTTACCCCGATCACAAAGAACTTCGCGCTCCGATTTCTCGGCGAACAACAAACGGCACCCAGCATCACACAGAGGGAGGAACTCGACGTATCACCGTACACCCTTCCAGCCTTCGGGTTTACACGTTTCTGCTTCTGTACACTGAGCTTGACGCCAACAATCCTCTGGTAGCTGTGTCGACAAGACAGTGATGTTTCTTGTAAAAAGGGCTAGCTGCCCACAATATTTGCTAACTTTGCTCAGAACATAAACGGCTACCTGAAGTAAACTGTAACTCCTCAGCTCTTCTGTACGGCAAAACGACCGACACGAACAAGAAAATGGGAGGTTCGGTTTGAAACGCTAACTTGCAAATCCTGTGTAATGGACAGTTTCTTTTCGTCTCGCACTCTGCGCATGCAGTAAGCCCCGCGTCCAGCTCTCGAAAAGTGTGTCGGTCCAGATCATTATCGACGTCAATTACTGTGCGTTTTTTTCTGGAAGTCGCACCCCTGAACGTCGCATCGAGGTATTTCCCTGCTGAGTCAACGGGACTCACGTTTCACTGCCCGTCGAACTTTTCCGGAATCTCTTTCCAAAGTCTTTGTCCCTCCGAAACGCGTGAGAAAACGTGTCTCGATGCGCAGCCAGCATTTCGATTCTGCTGCATTGTACAGGGGCGTGAAACTTCAACTTCTTTTGGGATGTTTTCGCTTTCTCCTTCTCCTCGTCTTCATGACTGCACGCGTTCGTCAATTTGTGTGCCTCAGAAACAACTCACTTTTCTATTTTTCACGTAATTTCCAATATTTCCGTTTCGCGACACTCGGGCATTGCAGTTGCTAGGAGGGTGCGGCATTGAAGTGTTGCTGCATGTCTCCTGCGTTTACGGAACCTGCGTTCTCCTCTTTCGTTTTTCAATTTTCTTGCTTTGTCAGATTCTTCCCGCAAAAGATCCGCCGCATCCGCCCCTCTTCAGCTCCGTTCTCCCCATTTAGCCTGTGCCGAGTCTGCTTTGCATGCTTGCCTTTGTGTTTCCTAGTATTCCTCGGGTATCCTTTCCTTGCTGTCTGCGCTTTGTCTTTTCTGCGAGGTGCTTTCTTCGAGAGGCAAGTTCGCTGTGTACACGCACCTCAGTGGTTGCCTCTCTGTATCCGGTAATTCGTCAGAAGCTTCGCTGTTTCAGGGCTCCGGAGTCGCCGGTAGGGAGAAAACCGACCATCACGAGATTTTTTCCCATCTTTTTCTGTCTGCTGCTTTCCCCCACCTCTGTTGCTGCGGTCGAGTTTCCCTGCGCAGAGCGAGTCCTGTCTCCCGCGCATTTTTTCCTCTTGCCATCTGTGGCCGCGTTTCCAGTTTCCTTTTCTTTCCTCTCTGGATCGGGTTTCCGTCTTTGTTTGCCCCCCCCTTTTCACCGCTTTTTTCTTGCCTCTCGCGCGTTATTGTGTCCTTTCAATTACATGCAGACGCGAGGACTGTGTAAATGGAGTGGTGGTGACGGAGCTGCCGCGGCGATGTCTGGTTTAGTTTTATACCTTCTCAACGGCGAGAGGGCAACTGTGTTTCGCCCCTCTCGCCCTTGGATTTTCCCCGTCTTTTCTCTTGTCTCGTGTTCGGTTTTCTTCGTTTCCTTGTCTCCACTTCGATTCCCTTTCCACTTCGTCGCCGTATTCTCTGCTCTTTCCTCGAGCGACAACTAGGTAACGGCTCCAGCTGTACACAGTCTTGCGTCCTCGAGTCATCTGGATGCCTGCGCACAAGACTACGAAGCAGCCTGCGGCCGACAGGAGGCTGTAGCATTGAAGACTGTCTTCTATACTCCAGAGAATTTTCCCTCGTCTCTCTCTCGCTGCAGCAGAGACGTTTTCCGTGGCAGTCTGGAGCCGCCGACGTCTGAGACGACTGCTCCTCTCGTTCCCCGTGTTCGTTCCTCACTTTTTTCAACTCTTCCTGTAGGAAAACGCCGAACCCCGCACTTCTGCTTCTCGTTCCGCCTTCAACAGGCGCCTTTGTCTCCAAGGAGTTTACGAACTCTCACTGTTTCGGATTTTCACCTGTAGGAAAGCCATGCAACCTCCTTTCACTCTTGTCAAAGACGCGACTCTTTGCTCTCCGGTGCTCGTCCCTGGGATCTGCGTTCAACTGCTCGATAGCCTCGGCCTCCTTTGTCGAGCGGTTTCCTCTTTCCAGCTGCACAGAAAGAGACACACTGGGGGGGCGAGACGGGGAGACACGCCTCCGACCTCCCCCCCGCGTCCACTTTTCGAAAACATGAAATGCGCCAGCTCTCCACACAGAGAGTCCAGTCGGTAAACACTTTCTCGCTTCTGTCATTAGTCTTTCTTCGACGCGGCCTCAAAGCCCCAAACGACTGATCTCTGATTGCCGTTCCCTTTCTTCGCGTTTCTTTCTTTTCTGGGCCTTTCTCTGCCGCCATCTCCGCTCGTTGAGGTGTCTCTTCTGCGTCGTTCTTTTTCTCTTCTCCCCTCCACATTGTTTTGCTTCCCCTCGTGTTCCGAGCGACTTTCCTTGCTTTGCTCTTCTCAATCGAATCTGGGGTTCCCCGCTGCGGCTCTCGCTGTGATCTCGGTCTCACGGTCGTCGTGCCTCTTTTCGTTTTCTCCCCCCGCTTTTACCACGAATTTCATTTCTTGCTCTCTCCTCAGCCCCGTTTACCGATCACCTCCTCAAATCGCTCGCGCTGCCGTTCTGCATCACCTTCTAGATCTCTGTCTCAAGATCGATGTGCACCTCTCTATCTCTCGTTTTCTCCACTTCTTTGTCTCCGTCTTACGTCGTTTCTTGCCCTGGGTCGGTCGTAACTCCGTTTGGAGTTCGCATTCTTCGGCTTGCGGTTTTTCTCCGTTCGTCTCGTCCTCGTTTCTGAAGATGGCGGCGAAGGCGATCCAGTACAATATCAAGGTGGACTTGCACGAGGTGAAGGATCTCTCATTTCGAGAGGCTGCTGGAGAAAAGGAAATCGTGCCTAATCCGTACATCGAGGTGACTGTGAACGGAGTGACAAAGACAACGATTCAAAAGACGCAGGTGGTATCGGCTACTTTCAACACGTCCTTCAACTTCACCGCTTACTTGACGCCGGACGAGTTCGCGAGAAGTTACGTGGAAGTTGCAGTCTTGCATAAATACATGCTCATCGGCGGGGTAGGCTTGCAGAGCGCCGTGATCGGAAAATACGTCTTCAGTTTCGCCTACGTCTACACCAAAAGCCAACACTGGATCTACCGGCAATGGGTGACGCTTCGCAATCTCGACCAGCCTCAGGATGAGACTGTAAGCCCCTTCTGTATACGAGAACCTCAAGTTGAAACGCGTGTCTCTTCTTCTTGGAGACTCCCCACTCGCCTTCTTCCACGCGTTTCAGTCTTTCTGCCTTCCTCTCTTTCTGTTTTTATCTGTTTCCGTCTCCGTATGTTTCCACTTTCATATCTCTGTCACGAGATTCTGCCTCTATCTCCCTCACGGTCTGTCGCAGCATCTCAATCGACCTGTGTATCTATCTTTCCTCTCTCTGTGTCACTATGCCACTCTCTGTCTCTGTCTTTGAGAGATTAGACTTCACTCTCCACCTCGGAACATTCTCTCTAATCTTCGCCGTCTACCTTTCTCTGTCTTTCTGTATTGTAGATACAGAACAGTCGTCCTCTAGCTTGAGGTTCTCAGTGCCTGCCGTGGTGTGAGGTTGGCCTTGCCGGTGGCTCTACTGCATCATCAGCTGTACATCTCTATGCATGCTCTGCGCGTCTCCGTGCATGTCGGTTTGCCTCATTTAAACAATTGGTGTGATTCTGTGCGTTCCAGGGTCTCCTCCTCATCACAGTTGGAGTCTTCGGTCCCGGCGACGCCATGCCTGTCGTGGACGAGACCGTCTGCGTTGTAAACGAAGGCGAACGAACCAGCACCGATGTAAATGTTAAGCTCACACACTACAGTCTTTCTGTCAACATCTTCAAAGGCCAAGACATCCCTAGCGTCGCAGGACAATTCTCTACCGTCCTCGAGCCCTACGTCAAGGTGCGCGCAAATTTGACACTCTTTCATGCATATATATATATATATATATACATATTTATATTCGTAGAATATGTGTATATGCGCATGATGTATGCGTGTTTTTACGTATGTACATATGTGTATATATATATATATATATATTTGTATAGTGTGTGTATTTGCGCATTAATGATGTATTCGTGGTTTCATATATGTACATATATATATCTATATATATACGTATGTGCATACGAATCTCTATTGGTAGAGATCCAGACACATATTTGTGGAGATAGAGACCGAATGTCAACAGACACATATATACATATATCTGTATGTCCTTGTGCAAATATTCACCGAGTGCGTTGAACGACGCCTGAGTGTAAGCACAGGGTGTCGTGCAATTTCCGACCGGTACCCCAGTTTTCTTCGACAAGGGATGCGTTTTTCTCGGTCGCAGTTTTACGGTGTTCTTGAAAACGCTGTTTTTGGTCTCAGGTGAAACATGGCGGCGCAGAGTTGCAGACGCGTCCGCTTCCGGACTCGAATCCAGACTGGTTGGCCTCCATTTCCATCCCTGCATGCGTTCCCTGTTTCGATGGCAACGTCCTCGTCGAACTCTGGAATGGGCAAGACTCGTCAACAGCTGCAGGAACGCTGATGGGGACGGTTGTCTTGGATTACTTCCAACTCATCAAGAACGACTTGCCTCCGCGGTGGTTCAACTTCTACTGGAGGCCGCCCGCCGAAGGTAACGAAGACGCCGAGGCGACCGCTCTAAATGCGGAGTGCACGCGAGCCGACCTGAGTAGATCTGCGACTAGGGGGGGTAGTGGTCTCCGAGACGCACACAGAAACGAAGGAAAGACGCACAAACAAGACCGTATACCCTTTTTACGGATGCCCTTTCCGAGACATGTTTTTGTCTTCCGCCCATCGCTCTTTCAGAGAAGCCTGTCGCCTTTGGAGATACCTGCCGCTTTCAGGGAAGCCTATCGCTTTTAGAGACGCGTGTTGCTTTAGATCGTCCTGTATATACAAGAAATCTTTTTCAACGAAAGGCCGTTCTAGAGATAGTCCTTTTCAAGATATACTCTGCCCTGCTTTGAGAAGTCAAATCGGAACCGTACGGGGGGCACCCTGGCCCGAGGGTACTTCACTTGCCGCTCGAGAAAGGCACAGCAGAATCGGAGCCCGCAGCAGGGTGGTGGACATCAGAGAAACTGAGGAAGCGACACATGCATTTTTGCGTTGTGAAGTGGGGATCCGCTTGTTCTGAAAGGCATGTTGTGTTTTTCACTTGCACAGGCCTCTTGGGAGCAGTGACGGATATGATGGCCAGCGCAGAACTGAGGGAACCGATTGCGTACGGCGGAAGAATTCTGTTGAGTGCTTCTACGGCCAAAGTCCAAACGCCCCTGCCTCTCGGTGTTCGGTCGGCTCGACCTATCCCCGATCCTGCAACTCAGGTCTGCCTGCAGAGGCAATGAAAGAAAAGCAATATTTACATACAGAGACACATAGATACACATATATACATATGTATGTATTCATGTGAAAGACGGGTGTCTCTCGGGTGCAGATCTCCCCAGCATAAATGCATATGTCTTCGTACAATTTGGATCGTGGACTTGTAGACAGCAATTGGTTTTCCATATGGTGATACAAACGTGTTTGGTGTGTGTGTCTTAGGAATGCCTATATCTTTTTGTCAGTATGACTTGCGTAAATCTGTATGTGGGTACATCTGCCTCGTTCCATCTCCGTTTCCTTAAATCAGTTTACTTTCTGAATCTTTTCTGCGACGTCTCTCTGTGTCTATGCGTACCTCGATCGATCTCTACCAAGCGTACCACATCTTCCTGTATGGAGCTGCCTGTTTCCAGTCCTGTCTCCGTGTGCTTAGCTGCGTCGAGATCCATCGAGTTTTTGTCTGGATCTACCTGTTCAGGCTGCTAGGGTGCACTTTAAGAGCTGTAGATCTGCGTGTTCTTTTTAGAGAAGGAAACTGTGCGCTTTTGGCTTTTCAGGAGTGCGTATGGTGGCTGGACCTGTACGAAATGACTAGCGCCACAGGCTACACATCTGAGTTGAGAATCGAAATTGCTTTCGGGCCTCATGTCATCAAGACGGCATCTCTAGAGGCAAATGCACTGGGGACTTACGTGATCGGAGACAACCTCGGACGTCTCCCCGAGATGAAAATCTTCGCTCCTGGTTAGAAAAAAAAGCATTTTCCATCTTTGCCACAAAACGTCACAGAATCGGAAGTGATCATCGTTGTACTATTGGGGAAAGAAACGCGGTCACAAGATGAGATATCCGTGTCCTCGTACGCTCATAGAATCCACTTCATTAGATGATACAATAAACTGCATCTCCTTCGACCATGTTGGGTAAAAGCGGTCTAGGTGAGACATGCGAATCTCTTTTCCCCATTGTGTGAATGAGTATCTTTGATGCCTGAGAGAGAGAGAGGAGTCTTTTTCGCGTGCAAGGGGAGAGAACTGAAAGTCTTTGCCTTGTGGTGCGGACAGAGGCATGAAAACCTTGACAGGACAGACAGCTCAGATGGACGAAACACGAATTCGTCTGCTTCTTGCTCGAGAGAATATCGAAGTAAATCGAGAACTCAGTCCCAAGGCGCGTGTTGTTTGGATTCTCTCCGGTTTCTCGTCTTTTCTCAATTTCCCGTCCTCTCGGATGATCCGTCTCTTACATCTCACTCTTCTTCGTCTCTCCGACGTGCATGCATCGTTTCTCCTTCACTCTTTCTCCTCTCGCTTCCCCTCACCTCTTGCCTCTCGCGCCGGCGTTTGTCCGCTTTGAAACGCCGCAAAACGTAGAAAGGTCAGGTGCCTCTCCCCCAGTGTGTCCGTTGTCCTCTTCTTTGCCAGGTCGTTTTCTGTTTTCTCCCCTTCGTTCTGTGAAGTCGCAGCTGTCTGCCCCGTGCGCCATCCCCTTTCTGCTTTCTCCCTGCTCACTGCTTGTCCTGTTTCCTTCAGTCGACGAAGTCCAGGTGTGGGATGTGATGATGTACGTCTGCTCTCCACCCGCGACGACCGTGGCTGCGGGCATTGCAGATATCTCG
This sequence comes from Toxoplasma gondii ME49, assembly GCF_000006565.2. Classification (NCBI taxonomy): domain Eukaryota; phylum Apicomplexa; class Conoidasida; order Eucoccidiorida; family Sarcocystidae; genus Toxoplasma; species Toxoplasma gondii. Next base: position 700,666 of record NC_031479.1, on the reverse strand, counting down.
AACTGGTTCTCTGGATGGGGGGGAAGTCCGACGGCGACGCAGAATACGCCAGAGCCTGCCGAGACCCCCTGGACGCGTCTGGCCTGGGTGCGCATTCCTTACGACTCGAGGCAATTTCAGAACGGGAAGCCGCAGTGGTACAGCCTCCGCTCTCTTGACGGATCCGGCACCGACATGTTCTCCGTCCTCCTGGGCATGGAGATGTTTCCGACGAAGGCAGGGAAGCAGCGCGCCCCCAGACTGGAGTACAAACTCGCCAGGTAACAGAGGAAGAATCCGCGCCTGACCGAGTGAGAGAAAACGCCGTGTCGACGTGATCGCCCGGGGCGAAATCTGCGAACCAGCACTGGATTTGTCTCTGCGAAACGGAGACAACCTGCGGCACTACAGCCATCTCTGTCTCTACAGTTCGCTGTCGAACCACGTCTCTCAATAGCGATATCTGTCTTCGATGTGTCTCATTGTATATCGATATCTCTTTGTGTATCTGTATCTCACTGTGCGTCTTTGTCTATATGTGTGTCTGTATCTATTAGCCTGTTAACATGTATCATCAATCTCAAAATCTGTCCCTACAACTTCTTTCAGGTCGAAATGCAGCGACATTTGTGTCTGCGTAGCTACGTGATCATATACAGCAAATCAGAAGGTCTATGTACATCTCTGGGCTCTGTAGATATCTGTGACAGTAGGGAAAGCGTCTGTGTATGCCATCGGGGTTCATGATGAATTAGGGTGGATGGCTTGACATCGAAATGTTGGATAGTTCCGCGTCTCTCTGGACATGTTTTCTCTGCGAAAACGAAACACACCACTCTTTTTCAAAAGCGCATTCGGAATGCCTTCTCCATGTTCGAGTGCCAGATCGGATGCACGGCAATCAAGACCTTTTTCGCGGTGTCTGATGTGGCCAGGTTTTACTTTCGAGCTCTCATCTACGAAGGCCTTCATCTCCCAGCTGTCGGCTACGACGTGTTTCCGGATCCCTACATCCAAGTATGGCCGATTTTTTCACCAGTCCAATTTCCGTTTCCTTTCATGCCGACACAGCTTGAAACGTATCGAGCTCTGCATGCAGACGGCACATTCTGAGGTCGTTTTCTGCACCGAGTTGCTGCTTTCTTCCCCAGTGCTTGCCTGGATGGATCGTGGCACTGCAGGCGGTACAGCGAAGCAACGAGGACCCCAAAAAGATGGCTTTCTCTGCTTGCAACTCTCTGGGGATCTCCCGCGCTCTCGTGTCGCACCCGTTCACAGGTCGCCCACACTTTGATGTGAACCTGCGAGTCTTGCTTCAGTTGTTGCCTTGGAGGTGCAGAGAGCAACCACCAGCGGTTCTCGCCAGAAACGATAGACATGCACGACAGAAGGTTCTCGAGGGCTGGCGCATGCAGGCTCAAAACATGCGGCCCTCGCCTTGCGTCGGTCTTCTAGCCGGCGCTGAGATGCGGGGAACGCGGAAGCAGGAAGCGCCTGAGGAAGCCGAGAGGCGGTCAGCGTGTTTCTCGCTGGGGATCTTGGGTTTCCGAGCGACTGGTTTCAACCGTGCGATCCAGTGTTTTCCTGTTCAAGCCGCGAGAAAAGCAGGTCTTTCTCGTGATCGCGAGACAAATTGGGGGGCTACTTTTTTCACGAAACGAGAAATCGAAGCGTGGCTGTGCTTCGTTCCAGTCTCTGAAGAAAACGTGCGAAAAAAAGCCTTCCGTTTCCTCTCAGGTGGAACTGGCGAGCAAGACTCTGAGGACGTCCACAATTCGACAAACACTGAACCCATCCTACTATGAAGCTTACGAGATCGAAATTCGCCTCCCAGAAAACATCAGCCTTGCCCCAGATATCAATGTAAGCGAGTATTCGAGAAGCAGAGACACACAGGTGCAAACTTCCAAAGTCATTGAGACGCAGAAACAACATATTGGCGCTTGTACTCTGCTATGTACTGCTACTATCTGTGTCTTGCACATTGCCATATATATATATATATATATACATACGTCGGGAGACCGTTATCTATGTATTTACGTATATATATATATATATATATATATATATGTTACGTCTTCGTATCTGCAGAGGACGGGGAGCCTTGGGTGTTGCTTGGGGCAGCATACCGTGTCGTGTGTGAATCTGCGATTTCGTTTCCTTCCGCATGCAGAGAACAGTTGAATGTTTCACTTGTTCTGTGCAGGTGGAGGTCATCTCGGAATCGAACTCCCTCCTATCGTCGGACGTCGTCCTCGGCTCTGTTCAGTACGTGTCGTACACAGAAACGAGTTTCGGCGTACACTCTTGAGCTGGGCTTGCACGCATCCCTTTATTAATTTCTCACTCAGTCGAGAAGCCTCTATAAATCTGTGTATTCATAATCGATGTCTGCCTGCGTCTCTCTGTCTGTATTGCTGTGTGTATCCTTCTCTCACTCTCTGTGTCTACTTGTTGCCGTTTTTCTTCGTCTTTCTATCAATCTGTGCATCTCTGGAGCTCTCTTCCGGTGTTTGTGTCTGTAGTTCTCGTCCTGTCTACCTAAATCTCTCCATATCCATCTATATCTCTATGTGTCTAATCTATGCGTATCTGGCTGTATCTGTGTCTCTCTAACTCTTTCTATATCTCCCGACAGCTGCATGAGTCCCTGTCGAACTCTCACCAATCGATCTGCTCGTCTTTCGATGTAAATAGTTATATATATATATATATATATATATCAATATGTGTATGTATACGAACATGTATATGCATGTGCGTGCGAACGCGAGTATTTGTTTCTGAGGGGGTTTCGTTTCGCTCTCTTCCAGGCGACAGTCGGAGATGCGTTCTTCTGTATTTGCAGGTATCCAATTCAGAAGGTCCCGAAAGAGTGGACCAAGGCGCCTGTGTGGCTGCAGCTTCACTCGAAGGCGTATCCTCGATGCAAAGCGCGCGTGTTGGTGGCGTTTGAATTGGTGCCTGCGGAAAAAGCCGAAGACGACACGTACCCTTTCTATGACGACATTCGGCCTTCGACGAAGGAAGGCAACATTCGACTTTTCCTTGTCGGCGTCCGCCTGTTCAAACCCATCACGCAGCCATTTGTCACGGTAAGAAACGAGGAAGGCACTTGCAGTTTGTGGGGACTTTCGTTCATGAGAAAACGACGGGTCGGCGGTCAGGCAAGGACCAGAGAGTGGGCCATCTCGCGTCCTGTGTCTTCTTCTCTCTTCAGATCTGCATCACCTCGTGCATCTCCTCCCGCTGTGTTGCCTCTCTTCCGGGTCGTTCCTCTTCAGATGGTGTTCGTGATCCTTTTTTCTTGGATTCACACTCTTCCCTCTCTCTTGTCTGTTCCGCTTCTTCCTCTTCCTTTCTTTCCCTGGCCGTGTTTCTCTTCTTCTCTTCGTGTCTGCGTCCTCGCCGTCTCCTCTTTCTTCGCCGTCCGACTCATTCTCGCGTCTTCTTCCTCGCCTTTTCTTCTCTGCGTCCTCGCATCCTTTGGCTGGCCCTCTCTGCTTTCACCGGCTGTGCGTCTCCCTCCTTCTTCAGGTCTGTTTCGGCCGCGATGTGGAGAACACCGCAGAGCCTCTGTGGTCGCAGGAGTCGTCGGCGCCCAGGACTGGAGAGGGGGGAAACTGGAATTTTTTGGAGGAGTTTACAGTGTCTGTGTCTCTCCCCAAACGCATGCAACACCACTCGTTTCTCGAAGTAAAAATTCAAGACCGGACACAGGGCATTGGCGGAGAATCGAATGTCGACGTGGGCATGGCATACATCACACTAAACCCTCTTTTACCGTGGCTAGACAGCCGCGAACGCGCCGAGGTAAGTGGAGGACACGATGTTGCATGCACGGTGTTCGTCGCCGAGAGCTCGCGGTCCACACAGAGAATTTATGGTCCCGTTCAACTCCCGCGAGCAGGCAAAAGCGTATGCAAGAACTTAAAAACAGCGAGACCATAAGCTTTGGTGGTGGAGGGAGAGTGAGATCGTTTCTCCTTCAGCAGTGGCATCGACATGCTGGCTGGCTGCATCTCAGTCGAAGGAACACACTGTACAGACACTGTGTCGGACTTGATGGTGCGTGTTTCTCTGTTGGCGAAGCAGATCGTCGAAGACATGGAATCTCCAGTAACTGGATTCACAGAACTTCGGTTTCCACTTTACTCTGCCCGCATGCACAAATAAAACGAGTGCCTTTTCTGTGTGAAAGTCTTTCTTCTGTTCGTGTCGGGGAGTGAAGGTGTTCGGTGAACGTTCCTGCGGAGCTTCATGGCTTCTCCAAGTTAAGAAACATTTCCGCTTTCTGCCTTGTCTGCAGTCCCTGGAAACATTTCGTCTTCAGATGCTGGAAGAAGTCCTCATTGAGGATGCGGAGAACGCTCGTGTAAGCCCGCTTTTCTCCACTTTGTTTCTTTCGTTTATGCCTGTGACTGGAGTTCTGGAAATAGAAGCATTCAGTGACAGTTTGTGAGTAGCGTTGAAGGAAGCAGCTCGCTAATCGTGCAGACGTCGTGCAGAGGTTAAAGTCTTCTCGCCTTCGCAGGTCACGCTACGAGATGCATTCCGTTGCTTGGTTGTGCAGACTGTGTGCTTCTAAACCAGGTTTGCTGTTGCGAACTCACGCGTTGTCCTCGTGATTCGGGCAGATGAGACGCTGAAGAATCCTTTTCTGTCTGGGATGTGCCTCACAGATGTCCTGCCTCAGGAGGTCAGTTTGACGTCAACTGCGAAGCGCTTTCTTCGGTGTCGAGTGCGAGAGTCATGAGCTTCTCGTCCGTTTTCTTCTTTGTATGCAGCGCTCGGCCGACGGAGGGCTGGCCGCACGCACTGGTGGAGGATCCTTCGACGAAGACGCCACGAAAAAGAAAGAAATGCTTGCTGCGGTAAGAGTTGTCTTCTTCCTGGGGTCCACGCGTTTCCGCCCATCTTTGCCCTTTTCTTCTGTCTGTCTTCTCTCCTTTTCTTCTCTGCTTCTCCGTTGCCTTTTGCACACTCGGTGGAGACTCTTTTTCCACAGTTGCCTGTCGAGCTGCCGCTCCTTCACGACTTCTGTTCCGAGCCCCCCACCCGCCGGCTCCGCGCACCGTTGTTGTGGTCAGGAGCGCAGCCGGAAGATGGCGATTCCGTACAACGACCCGGACATGGCCAACTTGAAGATCGAAGAGGTCGACGACTACGTGTCTTTCAAAGTTGCTCCCCGGCCGCAGGCGTCTCGACTCTCGCGAGAAGGAACGAGCAGAGACGAACGCGGAAAGGCTCCTGGAAAGTCGCTGTCAGGGATGCCTGGACCTGTGGCGCGCGCGTCGCCGGGCGCAGGCGAGGAGACAGAGAAGAAGGGAGACCCTGTCGCAGAGAAAAAGGAGGGCAGCGCGCAAGCGGCGCCGCCTGCGGCGCCAAGTGCGCACCAACGAGAGGCGCTCGCAGCTAGCCCTGAAGAGGAAACCTACGGCTTCACGCCTGAGCAACTCAACTTTGTTCTCGCAGATGTGAGACAGGGAAAAGAAGGAGAAAAGGAGACAACAACGGAAGGCGAAGGAAGGAGAAGAACCGTGGGGACCAGAGAAGAGGACGGAGGGGGGAGAGAGGGAGAACAAGAGGGGAGGCGAATCGAGGAGGAGAAAGAAACGAAGAGGGGGGGTGAAGACAAGGAGACTGGGGGAAGGGAAGATGAACAAAGGAGAGACGAACAGGGAGAGAGGAAACAAGTGGAAAGAAAGGGCAGAAAGCTCTGTGGTCTGGGGTTAGAACAGACAGACAGAACGACGGACGAAGGATGTTGAAAAGCGTTTCAAAAACGACCGGGTACAGGAAACGCGATGTTGAAAGCAGGCAAGACGTGACGTCCAGTTGACATACAGCCGAAGGTTCTGTTGCAGAGAAGGAGAACCGCGGGGGAAGCAGTTGGAGTGTAAGGCTGGTAAATAGCACTAGCGAGTGAAAGAACACAAACGCGATTGTCGTGAAGGGGGAGAAGAAGCTTTCTGTTCTAGTCTCATTTGCACTCGGCAGCGCTTCTGCGCACATCGCCGGTGGGCGTACATCTGAGAGACTGCGAGTCGTGGTCGCTCTCCCGGTATTTCCAGCCGGCACAAAATGTAAAAACCACACCAGGGAGTTTCTGCGTGTCACAGGCTGCATTGTGTAGCTCTTTTCCTCTCACTAGAAATTGCTCTTGCGCGGTCTTTCTGCCTTCTTCCGCGGGCGCGTGCAGATCCCCACGGTGTCTTGATTTTCGTTGCCTTTCCCCTTCTCGTTTTCAGTTGGAGGAGGACGACGCGGAGGAGATGACTCGCGACGAAGTGCCGTACGAACTCGAGGCTGACTTCACCGTTGATGATCTCCCTTACCTCCGCACTCCGATTTTTCGAGTACGCCAAGAGCACAGACACGCCGTTGCATGCACTCGATTGCGTTTCTCATTGTCCTTCTTTGGTCGGTTCCCTTAAACGAAGTCGCCTTTTTATGCAGTGCTCTCTGACTCTGCCGACCTAGTGACAGGCATGCAAGGCGATAGTCCACATTTCTCATGAACCAAAGAAGAGTGGGGACTTTCTCCAGTTCTTTTTCTCTCGAGGTTTGTCTTTGTTCTCGGCGCTGGTGACTCCTCCGATTACAGTCTTTCCGTTTCCCTCTGTTTCTCTCCTATTTTCGAGAAGGATGGACTTCCCGCATGCATGCGTGGTTGGCGGCAATTCCTCTTGATGGATTTCTGAACGCTGTCCTCTCTCGATGTTGTTCTTGAAACAGAAGTTAAACTGCAGTGCATCAAGATATTCTGTCACAAGCACCTTTAAATGAAGAAGCTACACTTCTACATCGTTTTTTGCTGTCATATTTGCTTTTTTCATTTTTGTACAGCCGACTGATGCAGGCGTCCCCGAAACGGTGGGATACTTAAAGTACGTTTGCCGAGTGTTTCAGTCGACAGACGAAGACGAAGGTGCCGAGATGGATGCTGTCTGCAAAAGCCTAATCGAAACCTACAACTGTAAGTTCGCCTCCACAGCCGCCCCCAGGAAAAAAGGGGAAGAGACACACAGACTACGTTGAGAATCACGTTCTAACAGCAGTGTTGCTGTCGATTGTCTTGAATTTATTTTCTGCCACTTCTGTCTTAAGTTCATGCATGTATATGTGTGCACGCATCTGGACATCGATACACATATATGTATATCTATACACATATATATATATATGTGTGTGTATGTAAATACATGCCTATATATATGTATATATGTGTGTATATGTATTTGTGTAGGAACGCGTAGGTAGTTTTTTGTATTTCGGGAGTGTGGTGTACGATGCTGTATTTGCAGCGTGTGTCATGTTTCGTGGTAACATGTTTTTTTTCGCCTTTTTTGTCTCGACTTGTTTCCTTCTTCAGCGACAAGAGACTTGGTTGTTCGGGCCTATGTGCTGGCAGCACGCGGTCTCGTTCCACCTTCGGGTGCCTCAGATATCCAAACTTACGTGTGGATTCAAGACAGCGAAAATGCAGCGACCTTGCCAGGGGGGCTTTCCTACAACATTCGCGACACCGGCTACACGAAGAAACAAGGATTCAAACCGGAATTCAATCGATGCTACACCCTCGCCTGCTCTCTGCCGGAAAATTCCATTGTCCAAGTAAGGACATCCAGAAAAAACACGCGTCTTCTCCACAAACTGACTTACAGCTAACCCAGCAACGCACAGAGATAAAACATATATATCTATCTATATATATAGATAGATAGATAGATAGATAGATATTTGATTGCACATGGTTCTGTGGCGTAAGAACGTTTGGAGACAGGAGGGTTTCTATTAGCTCTTAGATGAGGGGAGGTATAGACAGTAGCACGGCGATCGTGCTCAAGATTCAGTAACTGTGGCGACCTGATATGTGTATAGGAATTATGTTCATATATATATATATATATATATATACATAGATCATGAGTGTTTGTCTGTATCTTTCTCTCTGTGTTGTGCATATCCATGTGTAGGTCTGTGCGTAGGCTTGCATATGTAAGGAAAAGGGGTCGTGTGTACTTCGGTCTGTCATTGGTGTGTCTGTCACGCGACTGGGTGAGTGTCGGACTGTGTTTTAAAACTGTCTCCAGATTGCCGTCATGAACATGGGGCGTCTTACCGATGAATGCATAGGCCGAACATACTTGGACGTCGAAGATCGGTTCTTCAATAAAAAGGTGGAACAGATGGTCATTGAAGAATCGACTCCAATTGAGCTCAGGTAAAAACAGATACTTTTTTTCGGTGAAAGGTCTTGCGTCGAGGCCGTTCGGAGGCCCAAGTGAAGTTCGTGATGCGTGAACGGTACAGCTTTTGAACATACGTGGGGATGAAAATATAAACTGTGAATTTCGCAGAACTCAGTGAACTCAAGCGGCGGGTCGTGAAATCCACAAGAGATCCCGTGGGTACACCAGGCGGCGTTGTGTGTTTCTTCTGTTCTCGGCACAAGACACACAAGCCCGCGAAAACGGGGAAGAATGAACATGGGGACACGGTAGAGACAGAGAAAGAAAAACGAAGAAATCAAACGCACTTCAGTGGAAAGGCTGCGTATCCTTTCAAGGACATGGGTCCGCGAAAACCCGCGTCTCACCCGCATACCGATACCACACGGGAGTATGGCAAAAACATGGATGCTTCCCCCGTATATGAGGGAGATACTAAGAGCCACACGCGTTGCTCATGACACGCCTTTCGACTCTCGTGGGCGCGGCTGAAATCTGCCGTTTTGCTGCAGAGAACCACAGAATGATACGGGAAAGTAGGAACACATATAGATTCACATGCATTTGCACATACGCATACTATATATATATATATATATATATATATATATACGTACATAGGAACGGTATATGATGGAAGCATGGTAGGTCGATAGAATTGAGGTTTTGACTGCTCCTTAGTTGTGCTGTGTCTGGTTGGCTGTGGGGAAACGTGACATGGCGCTTGATGCGAAACTTTTTGTCTTCCGCTTGTGGCTGCCCTGTGGTAAGGGCAGGCAATACCCACGACATAGCAACTGAAGCTACACTCTGTGCTACACATTATACAGTAAGAGTTCTAGGTTTCTATACACTGGTTGTTCGTGGGAATACACGGGGCGACGTGGACTGATGCATGGAATTCTGTCTTTCCTAGGACTCTGAAAAACGAGGGAAGCACGGTTTCTCACGGTTCGCTTCGGGGCTTCTTCGAAATCATGCGTGCTGACTACGCCCAGCTCCACCCGCCATACACACTGGCAAGCGCAGAACCTGATGAGTATCAACTGAGGGTAAGCAAGGAGTCGGAAACTAAGAAGAAATGGGGGAAAGGGCGCAAGAAAAGATCCAAAGACGCAAAGTCTCCGGGTAAGGCGAGAAGGGGAAATTTAGAAATACGAAACAAACAGGAGGACAAAAGTGCACGTAGACAGATGTCACGGCGTAGGGTAGGACGAGAAACGGAAGTAGAGTTGAACACAGCGACAAATGAGACGTGAAAACACGTAGCGAGTCGTGAGGACGAGGGCGGCCTCGAGACTTAGTGGCATTCATGAGGTTGTACTGGGTGTCTGCTCCTGTTCGTGTCAGCCTGGAGTGGCGTTCATGGTGTGTTGACATCGCGAAACCTTGCGGGAGTAGCACGGAGGTTGAGATGAGCGAAAGCAGTCCACTGGGGTGGTGGTGTACAGCACTCATAAAGAACTTGACAGCAGACCTCTCGTACTTGGAGGCCTAGTCAGCATTCTAGTATCGAATCTATTGTCGTTATAGCATGGAGACCGCAGTACTCCGTGAAGGCCAGGAGAACGGTGGCGAAGGTACACAGCCATCCAGTGTGTAGAGACACATTCACACTTTTTTTCGATTTTTTTCGAGTGTTTGTGTTTGTTTCAGGTTGTCATCTGGCGTGTGAAGGCAGTGCCGCTCGACGACAATTCTTCGATTTCCCTATTTGTCCGGACCATCTATCAACTGGAGGACTCCTCGGAGATTGTCAAGGACACGGACACACACTATAACAGCACAGACGGAACTGCGGTGTACAACTGGCGAATGGTTTTCGATGTTCTGATTCCCGCCCAAATCCCCGTGCTGAAACTTCAGATTTGGAACTATGCCCTTCTGTCGTCGACGGAGCCGATTGGCGAGGCGAACTTTGATCTGACGGCCGATTTCTTTAGGGCTCGAAAACGCCAGCAACATTACCGAGTTCCCAGGTACAGCAGAACAAGGCATCTAGCTGTAGCTACCGAGTTTTCATATACACCGCCGTGTGCGTGCTCCGCATATCTCCGGGCGATCCGTATGTGGTTGTTTCTCTCCATTCCAACTGTTCAAGCGTAGAACATATCTATCTGCGTGTATATACGGAGGTATGTAGGCGCATGTGCGTGTGTCCTATTGATCGAGTGTGAGTAGAAAAGGAGGATAAGTGGAACTACTTTGTGTGGATTGTGACAAGGGAGCAAATTTACTTCCAAGAGAGTAATGCATGTTTTTACGGTTCAGATTGTGTTTCTGGCGTGGCTTTCGATTTTCAGAATGTGGGTTCGGTGTTCCCACCCAGCGCACAAAGGCAAATTGCGGGGAACAATTGAGATTGAGGCCTCCATCCTTCCCCGAGAAGAGGCGGAGTACACACCTGTCGGAAATGGGAGAGACGAGCCGAACCGCGACCCATTTTTGCCCGCGGTGACGACAAATCGAACGTACATTGACTGGCAGCAAATCGGCGAAACTGTCGGAGCTGCGAGCAGCGCCATTATGAGTGGGCTGAAATGGACGGGTGTGTGGATGACAGTGGCAGGGATCATCGCGCTAGTCATCTTTGTTATGTTTCTCCTCAAATAAGGGGAAACGAACAGCAGGCTTGTCAGGCGAAGGCAAGAACAAACACATTCGAAGGTAGCACTCACCAGCACTGACACCTGAGTAATGGATACGGCTCAGCCTGGGGAACACTTTCCTTAGGTTTGCTTACGTCCCACTGCCACTGGCGTTTTGTGGCAAGCAGGTGAAAAGGAACCGTGAAAACGCGATAACCGGAGAAAAAACGCTCTCGCGGTGTGTTACTTCGCAGGGTAACACAACATTAGGTGACAGGTTGGAGGAACACGGAGAGGCATAAAATCAAGAATTTGAAACATAAAGAATCCTGTCGGGGATTGACAATGCCACTTTTTCGGGGACTCACCATGTCACTTCTCAATAGAACGCGCGGATCGCGAATATATGTCTGAAGAACGGTGCCGCGGTTCAAGGCAATTCCGCGCTCATACCATTTTCCAGAGAAGGGGAAACTGATCCAGAGAACGCGAGAGTGTTTAAGGAACTCTGACATTTGGTCCGGTTAAGCGTTGTCTTACGAATCTCAGATAAAAAGAAGGGATCCGTCGCCAATGCATAGTTGGAGTGCAAATGCCGTTTATAACAGAGCATTTTACTGAGGAATGGACGGGACGGTTGACACAGGCGCTTCCTCAGGGGTAGACGGTCGGGTTGAAAGGGTTTTTTCAGATTCCAAACGTCCTCTTTCGGTTCTTTTGGGGCTGCCTCACCGAGTATGTCAGATTGGAAGAAAAACAGTTAAATCCTCAGTTTGTAGAACGCATGTGGTTTCCCGAGAAGAGTTTTTCTTGCACACTCTCTACTCGCACGTTCAGTCCATGTGATACGAGCTTTTGTCGTCTCCACGCTATTCGCCGGTGTCTACTGCGCTCGAGTCCCGTGTGGAGGATACTCACCCTTCGCAGTGTCTTGTTTGTCAAAATCTCACCCACTGTCGCGAAAAAACGGAACCATCGCATTTTTCCCCTGAGTAGTTTTTTCTGTGCTCACAGTTTCTTTGGGACGGTTCCCGCCTTTGTTCGTAAAGCACCTTCCTGCATACCTCTCATCTGCGTCTGCGATCTCTTTTTCTCTGCTGTTCTCATCGGATTTATGTCATGTGGGTTTTGTGTCAACCAGAGTTTCTCTGGAGGGAAAAACGGCGCATTTTTGTTTGCTCCGTAAAACATTGCATAGTCTGGAGTTGACTCGAACGACACCTTAAAAGAATTGAAGAAGAAATCTTTTTTGAATACAGGTATACCGACGGTGACTTCTGCACGGCTGAAGCGCGCCATTCTGGAACAGAAACGAAACAATCGTAGTTGGTTGTCTCGTCACGAGATCGGTACGTGGTTCTGCAGGGAGGTGCCTCAGCGAAGTTTAATACGTAAATTTGGACAGAAATATGAGTACGTAAGTGAGATGTTCTGTACAGAGAGATGAACACGAAGAAACGTAAAGACTCCGACAACTGTGTGTGCGCTGCCACTCAATTGAGGCATGCTTGACGCTTCGATTACCCGAGGCGTACGGAAAGTCATGGCAGTGGGTAGATACGTGCGGGACCACACATGCGAGCGGCAGGTCCAACACAGCTCTCACTGCCCCTTTTTTTGGGAAGAATTGTCTACTGTGACAGTCAAGATCGAAACCAGTATCCCAGCTCGTAGCATATTCTCCCGACAGTGAGCGCCATATATTTCCAATGTGGGGTTCTACGCAGACAGTGTCGAAGCAGTGAGGTCCAGTGTCGTGCGTAGACGGTTTTATGTAAGGTAACGTCTTACGAGTCGTCAGTTTCCGTCAGATGGTTCATGTACGTGGGCAGAGTCGATAACGGGAGAAAGTGCAACCCCTGAGGCGATCCAGGTCAGAAGTCGGTTTGACCCTCTCCCTCATGTGGACACACTTCACCAAAGGATGCCTGACATCGGATCAGTTAGAAAAAGGCCTCTTTTCACCCCACGAGACGAATCCAAGAGAGATCTGGTTCCACGGCACGCAAAGTCCTCTCTTCTCTTTAAACAGCGTTTGACACCACCCGCGTGCTCACGAAGAAAAACATGAGAGCATGTTCAAGTGTTTTTCTCCCTGGGATCACTCGACTTTTTGGGCGTTCATTTCTCAAGAACGTATCCTCCTCTCTCCGTGTTTTTCTTCATGAATATTTCTCGCTCCTTTTTCAAGTCGATCTCCAAAAGGCAAGATGGAGTCAGGCAAATGAACAACTGCCTTACTGTGGTAGGAGTGTCCCACTACGCCAAAATGGGCATGCATGAACGCCCGTTATCATGGAATCCGTCCCACATCCCGTAGTCATTTCTGCACTTTGAAACACACATCTATACATTAAACGCCGGAGCATGATTCTGCAGGTGTTCCTCTATTTGTTCGCAAACGCACGAACACGTTCAAATACAACAGGAGAAATAGTGGTTGAAATAAGCATACACAGCTATGTTGAGCTAGCTTTCAAAACTGTGGTTTTGAAACCCGCCACGCCTACGGTGAGAAAAACTTTGGCACTGGATGATACCAGTGGCCTCACCCTTCCTGTACACCAGCATTACGGAAACAACAGACACCGAGCTTGGATTCATATCCCCAGGAAACGGCTTGGCAACCAAGGAGAAATAATGGATTACTCGTTTCGTCGTCGATTTTCAGACACTTCGGCGTGTCACAAAGATGTCTGAGAATCATCCACCTTTACCGCGATTCCTGAAAATCCGAATAAAGGTCACTTTTCGAATGGGGGCCGGCTGCCTTGTCCCTGGATAGGGTGTCCTGAAAAGAAGAACCTGTACTACTTCCACCTCTTCAGTAAAAATCCGAAACCATGTTGCATGTTTGGTCGTGTTCCTCGTAGAGATTCGGTTACATATATCCACGGCCACCTTTTTTCACGGCGCAGACATTGCGACCATCGCCCTTTGGAAACTCTTTCAAACAGTTCCCGCTGTACTTAGGAACGCCTTGCAACCCGGAGCAGAAAATTGAAGGCCCATTATGCTTGGGAAGTGACGGCTTAAACTCGTGAGAAAACACCGAGTGTCTTGCCCACTTCAACCCGTTTGGTATTTTTGACTTTTTTCCCAAGACCAGGCTAACAGACTAGGCAGTCATCGCCGCGGCTCCTATCCGGCTGAATGGGGAGTTGACTCCCATCGCTCCTCATGTCCGTCTACGGTTCTTCATATATATGGCTATACACAACATTATGTTGGATCACGAGGGCTAAAATGTATTTTTGGGATTTACTTTGCACCACTGTCGCCTTTAGCACCACTCAAACTCCTGACGTGGAACCGCCGGCAGCTTCCCCTGCAGATCACTTGGGACAGGGTCCTCGGGGCACTTGAATTGGTGGAGCTGAACAGCCAAGAACCGGGCTTCGTCGAGACCGAACTTGGCGACTGGGAAGCCGACAGTTTTGGCTTTTCCGTTTTCTTTCCAGCATGTTCTGACGAGATTTCGATGCGGGTCGAACCACACGCCTCGCGCCTTCGGGTACTTGTTGAAATGAGCAGGCGTCGGGTTGAAAAGTAGCCCTTCCTTGACTTCAGGCTCTGGAATCATATGGTGAATTCGAAATTGGCGCCTCTGGGGGAAGGCGCCCTTTGCAGTGCCGGCTTTCGCGGTTGAGACACGCTTGCTTTCCTTCGCCGTCGTTCCTTTGTTCGAGTCAATCGTTTCAGAATGAGGAGTCTTCTCTTGATGGCCTAGAGCCTTTGCGGGTGGCTGCTGCGCCAGGTCTGTTCCACTGACTCCTAAACTCGGAATTTTTCCATCTCGAACCGAGGAAGTGCGTGGGCGCGTGCTCTGGCCCCCATGATTGTGGACCTCCGAAGAACATGATCGCTTTCCTCGCCTCGCCGCGTTCACTTCGCAGGAAAGTTCTCCATCGGGTTTTGCGCGTGACCTAAACAGTTCGTGGCCGGAATGCTCCGCGCCCGATCGGAGATAAGGCAGTTTCGAAGACACCGAAAGACGCAGTGGTTTTTTCGCGGTCCGCGTACGCGATGCAATACCCTTTTCTTTGCCTGAATCACACCCATCTAATTTCCCAGCGCCTTCTTCCAGGATCTCGCCTTGAAGCTCAGCATGTCTCATTCGCTTGACAGAGAAACACGGGAGAGCAGCAGGTTCCAGAAACGTGTGTTTTCTTTTCGAACTTGCTGCAGAGGCGCGGCCGTCTCGTGGAGCGTTGCCAGACTCAAGAGCCGGCAGAGTGTACACGCTTGTGTCCTTTGCCGATGGATTTGGTTCATCCTCGCTTTCTTCTTCAACTTGACTGAGAGCATTCGCAAATCGGATTCCGGACTCAAGCGACTCTTTGACGCGTCGCTTTTTCGGGGTTTCTGGCCGCCGAGCCCAGCCATTCCACCCTGCCCACGATCCAGCTGTCTTACCAGTTGCACCCTCGGCAGGCGCTTCCGACAGCATAGTGCCTTTTCCGTTCCCCGTAGCAGTTGAAGGTGTCACGTTCCCGATGGACGCAGCTGAGGAACAGCGTGTGTTGTAGACGTGACAGGGACCTTTCTCGGCTTTCTTTGGGAACCGACCACCACGTGCCGCCTTCGCTGTCGCGGCAGCGGCTGCGCGTTCGGCATTTTTCCTGTCGAACTCCCGCTCCATTGCCCTCGCGCAGGTCCACGAACTGGAAGGAGCGGTGAGCAAAAGTGTGGAGATCCACGACGGCTGGCCTTCGCCGAATTTCGAGCACCCGCACACCGTGCACCCGCACGCGAGACAAGAAACGTACCCTCCATACCGCGCGGCTTCTTGGCGGTGAAAAGCGTTCCTCCGGACTTCGTACAAGTCCTCCACGAAACGTGCTCGGGTCTCTTTCTCAGAGGGCATGCCGCGAATCTCTTCACGGACGGAGGCCAGCACCGGCAACATACAGTTTTCAGGAGTTCCGCTAGAAGCCCCGGCGCACTGAAGCGCGGTCCGCAGGTGTCGCTCCAGACCCGCCACGTCGGTCTTCGGGTTGTCGCTGGGTTCACAGCCAGACAGCAGGAAGTGCGACGGAGGCGACTGGGATTTCTCAGGTTTTCTCGGGTAGCCCTGAGAGGGAGTGACACCTCGGAATTCAGGTGAGGCTTGAGAAATAGCAGAGACGGCCTGTGCCGGTACACCGAGTGAACTCGAAGCCCCCGAGACTCTGGCCGTGCGTGCAGGTGCAAAGGCAGACGACTCCGAGCGTTTAGCTCCAGTCACTCTCCGGATGTACCTTAGCAGCACGTCAAAATCTTCGTTGGATAGATTTCTCAGCCATGCGGCAATCATTGCGTCAGCTTCTCCAGCGAAACGGTTGCGGGGGGACTCGTCGCCCTCGTTTTTCGCTTCCTGTCGAGCACGCAAAAGGAGCGCGACAGCCTCGTACTCGGCAGGAAGCTTGCAGGGCTTGGAAGGGGTCAGCTGTTGGGTTTTTGAGGCATCTCCGCCGTCACCCTCGAACACAGTCGCATGGTCCGTCGACGGAGGCGGGGAAACAGACGGAGAGTGCTGGACACAGTCTCGCTCGGCATTTGGAACAGACAGAAACTGAGACTCGCACGAAGTGCTCGACCGCGCGCTTGCGGCCTTTGGCAAAAAAGCAGGGTAGGGCGACTCGCTGTGGGACGAGAGGCCCCGTTGGAACGGGGCGCGTCCACTCAAGCTTAGGAGGGGGGAAGCTCCCGCGTTTCTACCCGAGGAAGTGGGAGAGGAGAAAATCCAGGAAGACTCCCGGTCATCGTCTGAGCGGGCCGCATCAAACTTCGTTTTTCCAGGCGGCGCGAACGAGGCGAGAGTTGTAGATCCGGCGGCCAGCTGGGAAGCTGTTTCGCTCCGGACCGGAATGCCGAGTCTCGAGAGCGAACTGCCTGCTTGCGGTGCCCCTATGGCCGAAGAAACAAGGCGCAGGAAAGACGACGCATGCTCAAAGGAGCTGGGTAGGGGTGAAGCGACAGGACGCCCCTGCGTTCGTTGGTCTTGTCGCAAGTCCTCAGACGAAGAATCGGCGCCTTCTTCCTGGCTTGCCTCTCCCCCGTGTATCGTTGCTGTTTCGCCATCGGCCTTCCACGCGTTCTCTTCAGGGCCGTCAGGGTGAAACAAGGCAATTGGTCGGGAGGTATCGTCTGGTCCGACTACCGGGGCCGTGTGCAATTCCGCTGCAACTGCTCTCGGTTCCGGCGAATGCTTGGGAGTCAGTGCGTCGAAGACGGCAGCTTTTGCGAGCTCTTCATCGCGAACATCCCCCCGCGAGGGCTGCGAATCCGGGTCGCTGCTGCCATCGCTGAGGTCCCCGACGGTACTGGCAGAGCTGTGAGACGAGTGACTTGCTGCCGCGGCAGGTGCCACATCTGCGCATTTTGGTGTGACAGCGTTCTCCATTTCCTCGATTTCTGGCGGTTGGATGGGTCCACGGATCGGTGTGTGGAGTTGCCCTGTAAGCCGCGGTTCTTCCTGCGTCATTTTTTGCCGTTTTGGCCCGAGATCTTCTTCGGGATAAGCTTCCAAGACCCGGGGGGGAAAAGCGCTTCTAAAGTTGATAAAAGATAGTTGCCTTAAAAGTAGGGCGGTATATTCTTGAAAGGTCGGGAGTGTGCCGGCTCGGGCAGACAGCGGTGCTGTGTGGACGGAGGTAGCCGCCTTACACGAGAGAGCACAGACAGTTAGCCGTGGCTTGACGAAAGTGCAAGGAGTCGTTTTGCTGAGTAAGGGTAAATAAGGCTGACAAGATGTCGCGTCTCGATCTGAAATACCAAGAAGAATGGCTCAAAGTCTCCACGCAAGAAGGACACACTCGTCGCTCAACCTACTAAGTATGGCACATATAGACGGGCAAGCTGTGTGGCAGCAGACTGCACGAAGACTTTTTCCAAACTTGTAAAAGGGTCGAAGATGAGCCATCTTGGCGCACCGTCACACTGTCTCAAGCTGAGTCAACAATTGATTTGCACGCAATAGGGTTCGAGGAAATAATGTGGTATCGCTTCCCGAAAGACGCCGCTATACACCGCCACGGACCACGTGCCTCACGCCTGCTCGTGTGCGCTTGTGAGGAAGGAGCGCGTGACCGACAGGACCAGTTGGTGCCGCCTGGCCACGCTTAAAGGCTGGAAGCCGCGAGCTTACTCTTTGCGCCGAGGCTCAGAAAAGCGACCCGATCACATTTGCAACGTTTTTGGCGTGTGTACATTGACAAATAAGAAGGGAAAAACGAATATCACCGTCCGCGCCCGCGACGGGCGTGCATCGAGTTGCGACGGCGCGTAAATGAACAGCGCTCGGATCCAGCTCGCGTGTGCAACTCTGGGCTACCTACTGTGGGATAGGGCAGAAAGTTTGGCCAATCTGGAACAGCTTTGAACCGAAAAGTCATTTGCGGAAGAAAGAAGAATCCAACCGGCCAAACTCGGGAGCACTCTACCCACACAGTTGCCCCAAATCATCAACTGGCGGCGCGAGGGCTCTCGCTCGTCTGGGTGCCACTCTTTTGGGTCAACTTGTGGCGCCGGGGCTGTGTGGGCGCTGGCACACGAGGGTGGCCATGACCTGCCAACACGCGTTCTGCGTGTTCTCAAAGTGGAATTGTGTGGTGCCTTGTGGGCTGTTCTTCGTTTGTGTAGAAGGCGTCTGCGTGAGGGGAGCGTTGGTGTCGCTGTTCGTGAACCAATCCTGCTGCCCTCGGCTAGCAAGTACCGTCGTGAACGCCAAAACGAACACTTCGACGGAGCTGTCTTTCGCTACCGCCTAACGCCTTGTGGTAGGGCCTACTGCCGTCTGCTGTGACAGACTTCACTTTGTGCTGTGGGTGCAGAGATCCCGCATAAGAAAGGTGTAGGTGGTCACATGTGCTTAAAACCGAACGTGTGCAGCCAGTGCAAGGACAAGCACCGAGCAAAAAACTAGGAGTTGAAAGAGGAGTGGGGGAAGGACTCTCCTACACTCAACGGCCCAAGAGGGGGGCTTGTTCCACGGCAACCGCAGCGTGATTTGTGGACAGGAAACTCAGGGATTCGATTTGATCCTCGACGTCGGGAGGGTACTTGCGACACCAACGAATTTTTGCTGAGATTTGATGAGGCTGATATTGCAAATACGCCCACGCAGGATGGCGGCCTTCTGGCGCAGCGACACACAGAAGTAGCGTGGCCCCCGTTGTATCCGCCACAACACTGAAACGGGTTTATGGGGTTTAGTCCATCCAGCGGGTGCCTTCTTAGCCTACGGGCTCTCAGTTCTGCCGCAAGAAACCAGGGTTTCTGAACTCAAACTCACTGGAAGTGTGTCGTGCAAAATAACGCCCCTCGTCGTTGTGTACGGTCTTTTCTGTCAACGAAATGTTTAGTCCAGTTAACCTGTTGGCGCCTACCGGAAACGCGCCGACAGCAGCTGCGAAGGCATTCGCAGTTGACGTCTAGCGAAGATTCCGAAGACAGATCTAAATATGAGTTGTACTTGCGCTTCTGATGGATCTCGCGCTTGAGAACGCTGAACGAGAAATCAAAGGGATGATTACCACCGTTCAGCATCTATTGCTAGTGGCGCCGAGCATTTGTTGTGAGGATTCTGCAAAGCACAGACACTAGTATATGACAAAGTGAGGTTTTCTGCCTCAACAGGCAGAATCGGCTCCTTTTGTGGTAAAGAACGAAATATTTGCTTTAATTTTTAGCCATAAACGTCCGGAACAAAAGTGCTACAGGATCTCGGCCTCTGCGGCGTCTTTACAGCTTACCGTGTTTCCGTATCATAACCACTGCCACAACCCACTCGTTTTGCAGCTTACTGTTGCACTGCCCACCACATGAATCTTTAACCCTCTGGACAGGCGTGGGCTGTTCAAAACGTCTTGTGGCAGCTCTACCACTCGCAATGAACATGCTTCAGGTCAACCAAATTTGGCTGTAGCTAATTCTTAGCCCTCACAGACAGTTTCCCTTTCACCATTATATTTTGCATTTTACTTAATGGCAGACGTTTGCAGCCAGTGCTTTCCTTCCATACATCATTTCAGTGTCGTGTCTAAAAAAATCGTACACCGATACGGAAATAATACGGTCTGAAGGAACAAGATTTTGTGCAAGCCAATCTTGGGCGTGACCGGCGAGCATGTAGGAGTAGCAAAGTATTAGCGCCTGACTGCCGGTTTCTTTGTTCTGAATTCATACGGGGACAAGAAGGGCACGCTACTCGTGAGAGAGTGGCGTGCAGAGCCTCCGCACTACGAATCTGGAAAAAGCAAGCACGTACCCCTCAAACGGTTGTCGGCGATGTGTTCATACTGTTAGGAGAACCCTTGGGGGGCCGTCTGCTCGGACAAGACTGCGTTAGCTTCTGTCTTTGCCTTCGTGTTGTCCCATCTACTCACCTAGGGGGCACACATCGAGCTGATTGAAAGAGACAACAGCCAGGACCTTCAGCGACAAGGCGGTTAGAAGAACCAGTTCCTAAAGGCATGTAGTTTTACACAAAGATGCACTTGACTTTGTTCCGTATCCTGTTTCACAAAGACAACTTTGTTTGGAACGCACTCTCCTACTGTTTCTCAAAGCCACGAAAACTCCATGCTAAAGAGGTAACTGTTTTTATTCGTTCCTCTTTTTCACTCAGAAATCGGCCGAAACCGGAGCAGAACAACACATGTCTCATGCTGATTCATACACTCCTCATCTGAGCAATTCTGGAGAAGCCTCCTGGCAGGCAGGTGAGAGCTCAGAACGAAGGAGTAAGGTCTGCACGCTCTCGTGACAAGGCGCCTGCACCGTTGCGGCAATAAATCGTAATTTTCAGAACAGTAACCTCTATGACTTAAATACAGACGTGTTCCATTCGTAAAGATGTTTGAAGTGGCAATCAGCGTTCTGACGCTGCTACCTTTTACGAAAAATGGACTGGTGATGCGCCATCGTATGCCTACCACGGCAACGACGACGCATCCACTATGGATCCATCGGAATTGACTATTTTCCTTCTTACTTGCAAGCCTTTTGACCATACAGATCAAAAACACGGTCGTAGTCCAACACATAAGGCTACAGCACGCCACAGGGATCGGCTTCACAGCCTTCCGGACCGAATCCACACACCAGACTGAATACGCGACGCCGCAACCAGTTTTTACATTTGCAGTTTGTTTTTGGAGACACGAAAAGCCGCTGAATGGGCTTGGATTTAGTTTATTTTATTGGAGTTACGTGTGGGGTGGCCATGACTCTGTGGCGTGGACAGCGACTGGCGTTCTCGACCCACTGACGGTGAGTTTCCCTACGCGAAAAACATTCCGCGTCACTCACCGTGCACAAAGATGCATGCGATCGTGGGAGGACTTTGAAACGTGCTGAATCCACAGAATCTCGCGCTATGGTGACGTGATTGCAGGTTCCTGCGGAATGCAGATAAGTTCGCACTAGCACGAAGTCTTGCCGTGTTGCGTGTGGCAGAGTGCGAAGCAGGCTGCTCGTCTGGTGTACGTACACCGTTTTTCACGGTACCCTCCCGATTAGCCATGTCACATCTCTTTGTTGCACTTTGGAGGTACCCGAAAGTGCAGTATTAAACCTTTTGCTGGGCTCCAAATTCTGATGCTTTCCCGCCGTTCTGACCCTGCCACCTGGCTTTGCAGCTGCCACCTTGACCAGCTGCTGGCGGCGGCTACCCCGGGGACGATTTCGCCGTTAAAGGGGTCCGATTATAGGCAGTGCGGCTTCTCTTGTGCTACTCCAGTGAAACCCTGACCCAAGAGGGATCTGTTTGTTTTCGCTTGCAGAGTGTTTCTCACCGCCTCTTGCTAACCACCTGGCATCTTCTAGAGCTGCAGCTCGGCCGTGACGCCGACAGGTGTGTCCCGTCGCACACCAAAAGGAAACTTTGGTAGGACGCAATGGACTAAGTCGGCAGAAGTCGACAGAGGCGCACAGATGGACGTCGTTAATTCATGAACACCTCCACACCGTAGTTAACTGTACTTCCCGTGACTCGTGTGTGATGCCCGCGAGCCTTCCGTGAACGAAAATGCGCACGAACCCACCGTTCTTTGTGGCGAAGTCTGTCGAGCTCCGCAGCGACTTAAGTGGAGACGACAAGAAAGAGAACTGAGTTAGCAGCGGTCGACGTTGAAATTCAACGTCTTTCAGTCGTAGGGCAGCGGCCTGGTGTGCACGCGAAAAGAGTGGTCACAGCATCTTGTGTGCATGCACGCATGATTTGCCTGTGCCGAGTTGCAGCGCAGCATCTGATGTCTTGCTTGAAAAAGACATCTAGTCTTTAGTTTTCTCTCCGCGCTGTCTTCAGCTTGCTCCTATTTGCCGGCTGCCTCCCGAAAGAAGAAGGATGGAATGAACAGAGGACGCCTGTTCTCAGTGGTGTGCACGAAACCCGTCGTCATCCTCGCTGTCCCTTGAATGCTTGCGCCAAAGCGACGCTTGGCTTTCAGAGCTGACTGTGCCTGCTGGCGTCCTCTGCCGCGGATCATTTGAAGACACTGTGTCTGAAGAGGAATGTAGTAACCAGACTCCTGCAGGGTTTATCGACAACCGTATGTTTTCGATGCAGGCGTCGTGCGGAGGACGTTTCGACTTCTTCTCGGTCCGACTCCATCTGGGTGGATCGGAGGTCGTTTTTTCCAGAATTAACGCGATCTCCTCTTTCCCAGGACCACACTAGTGAATTCTTTTGATCTGGTACGAAGTGTGCGGAGGGTTTTTTTCCATGAAATGGAGGCGCCGAACACTGCAGAGAAGACTCGGGGAGACTCTTCCCTGGCGTTCCCGCTTGCCACCGCCAAGTTGCCTTCGCACCGTAATAGGCGGCGAGCCGACCAGCAAGCGGCAGTCCCTAGGGACGAGCCTCCAGCTTCGCCTGCCTCTACAGCTTCTTTTTACTCTGTGGAAAGTGACTCTGCATGCGGGGAAAACATTTCTTCCGAAACCTCGCCTGCTATGAAAGGCGTCCCCAGCCTCGCTCTTGAAGCTCTCTCGAGCGACCTTGAGTCGCCTTCGCCTCCTCTCAGGAAACGCAGGTTTGTCGGCAGTTCTCAGTCTAATTCCACTCTCGGGGCTGCGCCTTCTTCGCTCCGTCGAAAACAACTGACATACAGCCGCGAAGTACGTCACTTGCACGCATCCACACAGGCATCTCGACGCCAACGCGACACATCCCTTCCCTCGACAGACGCGAAGCTCGACTCTCTCGCTTCTTCTTCTCCATCTTCTCGTTCTCCCTCTTCTCCGTCTTCTGCTTCTTCTTCCTTCGTGAATTACTCGACGGCTGGTAGTCGAGAGGCGAGCGGGCAGATGGCGGAGAACTCGGAGTCTGCAGGCTCTTGTGCTTCGGGTGCCCATGCGCCAGCTGAAGGAGGTGGAAGAGAACCACGAGGAAGCCAAAGGCGCCTTCCTGTGAATGGGAGACGAAGTCTGCACTCTCCTGCAGCCGCACATGCTTCTCCGCGCTCTGGCGCATCCTCTGGATGTCCGTCAAGCCGCTCTGCGGGTGGTCTGAGAGACCTCATCCGTCGTGCACCCGACCTCTTTCGAGAAAAGGCAGAACGCCTCTCCTCGGGAAGCGAAACGGCGGACGAGAGACGCACGGAGGCGAAGTTCCCCAAGTCCACGGGGCGCATGCAGTGCAGGAAAAGCCGTCGCGAGGTCGCTTCCTCAAGCTCCAATTTGCGGAGTCTCGCGAGAGGCAGAGGGTCGGGGACAGAGGGAGGCAGTGGGGAAGGAACAAGGAGGCGCGCGCTGTCGATTCAAGGCCTGCTGGCGAAGACGCACCCGCAGTTGGCTGTCAAGCTGGAAACAAAGGGTGTGCAACGAAGAGGACGTCCCCAGGGAGCTGCGCCAGCCTCCGACGACGAAGTGATTGTCATTCCCTCTTCCTCAGACTCCTCTCCGCGATCGCCAACGCGACAAGACCCTGTTGAGCTGGAGAGACACTCAGATGTCCTCAAGAGAGGCGAAGGGAAACAGCGAGCCGAAAAACCAGTCTCAAGCAAAAAGCACCACAACGAAGGTTTTGAAGCCGTTATTCTTTCAGACTCTGATGACGAGGGACAAAACACTCCTCAGTCTCCCTCTTCTTCCTCTTCGGCCCTTTTGTTTTCCTCGTCTTCTGCCTCTTCTTCTTCCTCTGGTGCCCCCAACTGCGCTGCAGCTGTTGAGGCCGACTGTGAAGCACTTGGTCCACCCGTGGGCTGGCGGTCGGCTGGCAACCACCCTCGGTCGCGAGCGAGAGAAGGAAGGCGAGGCGACTCAACTCCCTCGCCAGAGAGAAGACGCGCGAGTCTTTCCAGTGACGAGGAAGCGACGCCCTGGCGAGGAGCAAGTGAAGATGTGGAGAGTCCAAAGACGACGAGGAGGCTGAGTGCGCGCGTGAGGCAGTTGCCCTTCTACGGCACAGCGGGGAAGATCACTCGCGTCGAGTTAAGGGATTTCCTCAACCACAGACATCTTACCTGGACCCCAGGAAGCCACTGCAACGTCGTCACAGGTAATCGCTGAATAGCTGGTCTCGTTCGTCTGAGTCAATTTGTGCTCGTCTTCGAGAGCTCTGACGGGGCGAGGCGAGACACAGAAGAAGTCACCCGTGTTGTGCTCTGTCGCGCCTATCTCTGTCGAGTGTGCAGAGAGCGAGCGCGAGGTCCGAGAACCGCCGGAAGAAGTGACAGAGAAGTCTGTTGTCCTGCCTGTTCTGTCGTATGTCTTGGCTTGTCCGTTTCTCCTTGTCTCCTTTCTGTGTTTCTCTCGTCTTGGCGTGAACTTTTTATCTCCACTCTCTTTCCTGGGCTTTTCCTCTTGTCGACATCTCGGCTTGCCTCTTCTTTCCACCTTCCATCGTCTCTGGTGTACCCTCGTGTTTCGTCTCTCTGTTTCCTTGGCATCTCTTGTCGACATCTCCTCTCTCTCTTGGCGCCTCGGTCGCGCTGGCTCGCTTTCTCGTGGTTCCTCGAGTCTCTCTGCAGTCGCTCTGTTTCTCGGTGTCCCCCCTGATTCTTTTCAGGAATGAACGGCAGTGGGAAGTCCGCACTCGCGCGGGCGATTCTCTTTTGCTGCGGCGCGGAGAGTTGCGGGTCGAGCGCAGGTGCAGGCGGCGACCGTGTGAAACTCTTCGAATTTATTCGGCAGTACTGGGCTGAGGACGGTCCCAGAATGGCAGAAGTGAAAGTGACTTTCTCCAACTACAGAGGCGCGTCAGAGGCCGCAGACGCGCCGCGAGAGCTTTCCGCGGTGCTCCAAATGAAACGCGAACTCTTGCAAAGTTGCGACGACTCGCCGGTGAGTTCAGCCACTCGAAGGGAGGACAGGCTCGGGGTGTGAGGCGGCGTCGAGGAGGACCGGAGCTTTCGGAGCTCGCGGCCGCCAAGGATGCAGGAGAAGTGACGAAGCAGTTCTTTTCCATGTCTCTCTGTGTCCTTCGTTCTTGCCTTTCTTCCCTGTGTTTTCTGCCTCCCCTTTCCTCTCGTTCGTCTTCTTCGTCTGTTCCCCTCCCCTTCCGCGATGCGGTGCCGCCTCCACTGCAGCTTTGCCTTCTTTCGCCTCCTCCCGTCTCCTGCTGTTTTTTCCGCCCTGTCCTTCTCCGTTTCCTTCGTTTCTTTCTTCTGCGCCGTTGTCTCCTTTCTTCCTCTCCTGGAGTGAGCTTCTCTTCGTTTTCGTCTGCCTTCGTTGCCGCAGAACTCGAGTCCCGCCGCCGACGCGGCTGTGGGCGCGCGCGGCGCGGAGGGCGCCGGCTCTCGCGCGTTCCACCCTGAAGTCTGGGGTTCGACGTTGACAATCATTCGCCGCGTATGGAAGAAGCCAGTCAGCGCTCGCGGCGGGGAAGGCGAGAACGAACAGTGGACGACGGATCGCTCTGCGTTCTTTCTCAGCGCAGGCCGCGGCGGCTCTGTCTCGGGGATGCAGCCGGTGAAGAAGGAGAAAGTTCTTCGTGTTCTCGAAAGCTTTGGCCTCGATTTCGCGAACCCGGCAGTTTTCCTCACGCAAGACAAAAGCAAAACACTCCTGGTCGCGTCCAAAGAAGAAGACCTCTACTCTTTCTTCACTCAAGTCACAGGTGCTGACGAAAGATCGAACAGAGGGAACGCTCGCGCCACGAGACTCTCGCAGCTTCAGAAAAACGAAGGCGACGTCCAACATCTTCCCGCGTCTCTCCGACTCTTCCACATGCATGCGTCTCTCGACGTCTGTGCTTCTGCCGCTGTCGACGTCTTCGTCTCAACGCGTCGACTTTTTGGACCGACGTTTCCCCACGCATCTGCTCGTACATATATATATATATATATATATAAATAAATATGTGTGTATATAAATATGTGTATATATATGCATATATATCTGTATGTATATATGTGTAGAACGATCTAGTTCTGTGGATCTGCCCGTGTCTATCCCTCGGCGCGTGTGTCGACGGTTGGATGCGTCGACTTCTCCGGGTCTTCTTGTCAATCTGTCCATCTGCTCAGCTGTACGCAGGTGCTCTGGTGTGCGTCGCTTCTGTCTGTATTGTCGCAGCTCTGTGTCCCTGCTCCCAGCTGCGCATCTGTCTGCAAAAGTGAGCGTCACGCAGTGAAATGCTCGTGTTTGACGCCTCGCCGTTTCCGCGTTTTCAGGACTCGAAGAGGCGTCTCTGCAGCTCCGCGCACTGGCCGGGAAGCTGTACGAGACGGAGACTGAAATAGCGAAGTACACGAGCAGCTTGGGCTCCTTCCTGGACCAAGTGGAGGTATGGAAGCGAGCCGAGGCAGAAGTGACCCATCTGAAGAAGCAAGAGACTTCTTTGGCGCGCCTCAAGGGTCTCCTGCCGCTGCTGGAACTCCGCGAGCGCCGAGGAGAAGTCGAGGAAGTCCGAAAGAAAGTGAAGCGCCTCGAGCAGGAAGTGGAGGCGGCGCGCGAGAAGGAGCAAGCAGCAGCCGAGCAATGCGCAGCGCTGGGGGGACGCAGGACGATGGAACAGAAGAGACGCCAGCAGGAGGAGCTCGAGCGAATCTCGCAAGAGTTGCTCGCGCGACAGAGAGAACAGCGCGACCTCCGCCTCGATGTCAAGAGACTCGAACGCGAAATTGTCGGCAAAGCAAACGCGAAAAAGCACGAAGAAGAACTCCAGACCCAAGTGGAAGAACGCCTGAGAACAGCCGAGGAGGTGAGACAGTCTACGCGGGGCAGATGGTGGTGCACACGAGCAACGGGAGTGAAACGCGCAGGACAGGGCAGAAGAAGAAGAGACAGAGAAGAGAAAGACAAGGAGGAGAGAGAAAAAGAGGGATGGTGGTGTAGAAGAAGTATTGGAGAAGCCAGGGAAGGGCATTGTTTGCTTGTATATTTTCGAGGTTTTTACTTGTAGGTTTTCTCGTTCTTCGACACGCTCTGTGAGCTAGGATGTCACCTGTTTTCTCCCTCTCTGACAGAGCAGGAGATGCGTTTCTTCATTCCGGTTTCTCGCCTTCTTCTCTACAAGTGTGTGAGCTGTACCAGATCGTCGAACTTTTGTGTTCGAACGCGTCGTCTCGTTTCTTCATCCCACTTTAGTCTGTCTTACAGTTTTCGTTGTATCCATTCTCTTTTTCCTCTTCTTTTTCTTCTTTCTCGTCTTGCTATTTTTATTTTTTCTCCTTCTTCTCTTTCTTTTCTGTCTCTCCAGTTTTCCTTTCCCTGCATTTGTCTTCTTTTATTTTTTCTCTCCTTTCTTCTTCCTCTTATCCTGTCTTCCTTTATTCTCAGACGAGCGCGGCACGGCGGGCGCAGTTCGCAGCCGCAGACGAGAAGGAGTCTTCCGCCGATTTCGACAGGCACCTCGCCCTCGTGGAAGATCGAAGAAAACAACTAGAGGAAGCCGTGGCAGTGCAAGCAGCTCATCGCGCGAGTGAGAAAAACGCAAGCAGCGAAACCAAATGGACAGAAACTCTACACTATATATATATATATATATATACGTACATCTCTATATGCTTATACATATATATATATATATATATATGGATATATGCTTATTCGTATACAGATATATACGTTTATATATATGTATATATCTGTGTCAGCGTATCCGTTTTCTCTGCATGTGTATTTATCCGCAGACTGTGACGATATCTCTTTGTAGATCGTGTCCGTCTCTATAGTGTGGTCTGCTGGCTCTCCATGTTTCTGATTTCTCTCCACCTGTCCCTCCGCTGTCTCTTCTTTCTCTTCGCTTCTTGCGAGGTCCTAGCTCCTTGTTCGGCCACTGTTTTTCTCTTGTGCTTTGTGTCTTCTCCTTTACACATTTTCTTGCGAGTGTCGAGGTCCTTTGTCGCCGTGCTCTCTGTTTCCTTCTCTCTTCTTCCAGCTCTCGCAGAAGTCGAGAGAGAACTGGACAAGCAGCTGTCTCTGCGGGAAGAGGCCGAAGTCGCGGTCGTGAGGCAAGAAGAGCGCTGTCGCCTGGCGCTCAGTGTGTTGAGAGAGACAGAGGAAGAAGTTGAAGAAGGACGGCGACAGAGAAAGCTTGGGCGAGAACAACGGAGAGCCCACTTGCAGGCGCGGAAGGCTTTTTGGACGCGCGCAAAACTCGCGAGAGAGGAAAAGAAGTCTCGCCGCTCGGAGTCCTCACAGACGGTCTCCACTGTTCGCCCCGAGACCTGTCTCGACCTCGACGAAGGCGGAAGAAAGCCGCCCTTTTCGGCCGCAGAAAAAGACTCGCTTGTCCCCTCTTGTCCCCTGGGGTGGCGCAGCGAACTCTACAACTTCCCGCCTTCCGCGAAGCCTCCCGTGTCGTCTTTCTCTTCTTCTTTCTCTTCTTCTTTCTCTTCTTCTTTCTCTTCTTCTGCTTCTTTCGACCTCGAAGCCATGCACAGAGAGTTCGGAAATCTGTTCCGGAGAGGAGCGTTGGACAGCCTGCCCGTGGGTCCGGTGGGCGAGTTTCTGTTCGTTCTCCGCGATGCATGCAGGGCAGCGGGGGCGCCACCCGAGACTGTGGCGGCCCTGGTCGAGAGACACCTGCGGCCTCAGGTTTTCACATGGGTGGTGGGGACGAAGCGTGACCAGCGGGTGTTGCTGGAGGTTTTCCGCGAAAAAAATCTCCCGAGGATTCCGCGAGTCGTCGTCGTCAATCCCGACGCGCCGCCCTACCCCGACAGGCTTCTCCGTGCTCCCGCAGGCTCTGTCTTCTCGATTTACCGCGCGCTCTGTCTCCCGCCACGAGGCGAAGAAGGCGAGAGAGGACAGGGACAGTCAGCCGAGAAGTCCTCTCTCTCCGCGGCCTTCTCGCCTTCTCTCCGCCTGCTGAACCGGACACAGGGCGGGGAAGCTGCTCGGCACAGCGGTGCTTCTCGAGACGCGCGCGCGAGCGAAGAAGCGGCGCAGCAGACAGCGCGTCTGCCCCACCAGATTCTCCGCGTCCTCGTCGACGCCTGTCGCATCGAGGCGATTGCACTCGTTCCTTCGCACCAACACCTTGTGGCGCTTCTCCTCGATCCGAGCCGCTCACTGGGTGCTTCTCGCGATGTCGGAAGCCTCTACGCGCATGCGCAGCAGACGCACTTCAGAGAAGGCTACGACTGGACCGGCGGACGACATTTGAAGCGTTCCTTTGCTGGGTCTGAAGCGATGCCGCAAGACGGCTGCGGAGGCGCAGGGCGACGAAACTCCACGCGCTTCGTCCGACTCCTCGGAGACGCTGTCGCCTCGCGAGAGACGGACGGAGCGAGGGCGGCGCCGAGACGCGAGAAGGACGGCGAAGGGAAGAGAGACCGAGAGAAGGACGAGGAGGAGGAGAGAGAAGAGCGGGAGCTGCGGCGCCTGCAAAAAGAAGACGAGGAGATGCAAGCGACCGAGGCGAGAGAAGAAAAGGCAGAGAAGGAGGCGCTGCTGCAGGCGAGAGCGAAAGTCGAAGAAGCTCAACAAGAGTTGAAGAGACGAAAGGTGGAGGCGCAAGCCGCAGAAAACGCTGAAGAAGTCGAAAGGCTGCGCGGAAGAAAACAAGTAATCCAAAAAGACAAACGCATGTCCGGGCAAGAACACGCAAAACTCGAGCCTTCATACGCATGCAAACGCATGCATCTGAGCGCATGCGAAAAAAAGCCTCAGGCAAATGAATATGGAGAGAGAGTCTTCCTCACGTTCTCGCAAATGGAGACAGATGTTCGCAACAGGAGTCGCTCTCTCGGCCAACCACCCGTCGACTTTCTGTGCAGATCTCCAGAGTGCTTCTGTTGCTTTATATCATCACATATATATACACAGATACACACACAAGTCCATTGTTGTGGATCTGCATTTGTGTACGTGTCTACATATGCATATATGCAAATACAAATATTCGTTTGCATGTGTGTAA
The DNA here is from genome assembly GCF_000006565.2 of Toxoplasma gondii ME49. NCBI lineage: Eukaryota > Apicomplexa > Conoidasida > Eucoccidiorida > Sarcocystidae > Toxoplasma > Toxoplasma gondii. Next base: position 670,568 of record NC_031479.1, on the reverse strand, counting down.
AGAGGTTATGCCCGATGGATGGTCAAAGAATACAGACTCCCCGTCAACTGCGCAGGCGCGTGAATACACATCCAGGAATGTTAAAGAGAAGCTCATCCCTGCGTATGCATATACCTCTACATAGATACACATATACACATATATATGTATATATATATATATGCATATATATATATATATTTATATATAGATGTGTAAATATGTGTATACTTGTGTGCGTGCCAGAATATCTGCTCCTGACTGGGCCGCGATCAGAGTTGATCTGCGTGTTTGTGTCATCCTTCTTTGTGAAGTGCATGTCTGCGTTGGTGCGTAGACAGGAACATGCAGCTGTTTGAATTGACATGAAATTTTTCATTCTGGCGCATGTGCTCTAGGGGCTCGTCGTGGAGGACGTTCGACTGCGGCAGGCGATTTCTTCTGCTCGCGAGGCTCTGAAGGAGGCCGAAGAGGAGCTCCAGGAGTTGCGTGCAATTCGCCAGCGACTTCGCAGAGCAGCGGCGAGTGCCTCTTTGCTCGCTGAGGCAGAAGTGAAAAGTCGGCTAGACTCGCTGAGAGAGACAGTTGAGGAGAAAAAACGGAACGTCCAGAGGCTCCTGGAGGAGACGCGCAACCTCGAGAAGCAGACGCTGGATACGCGCCGCCGCCTCGACGAAAATGCTGGAGAAATCGAGGCTTTAGAAAAAAGACAAAAGTCGCTCGAAAAGGTGGGGGGTGCGAGAGGCACAGACATCTTTCCTTAACTTCCTGTAAAAACGCAGCAAAAGCAATTTACATTTTCTTGTGGAGAAAACGTGGTGTAAGCCATCCATAGGATGCCATATATTTATATGTACGCATGCGTATTTTCAAATACAAATATATCTAGATATAGATATAGATATATATGATATTTGTTTCTAAACATAGATGTGTGTAACGGCGAAGCCCAAGATTCTTTCTATTTAGACAAAGTTGTGCATGAATATCCATATAATATATATATATATATAAGGGCGTGTGAGAATGCATGTATGTCCGGAGAAAAAAAGACGTATGTGTGAAAATGGAACAGATGTCTGCGTCTTTGTTGCCTGTGGAGGAAATCGATTTACTTCTGTAGAAACCTGTCGGTGCGTTGGGCTGCCTAGGCCGTTCGCTCTCGAGTGTGAGGCCGTCCATTGGCCCAGAACGTGCAGATGTCTGTTTGCGTCGCGTCTTGCGCTTTCTCCGCGTCTCAGCACGCGTCTGTTGCCGTCGGCTTCTCCTTGTACCGACTGTTTTAGGAGCGACGCAGCCTGCAGGCGCAACGCGAAGAAGGAGAAAAGCGTCTGGCGGCTCACGCAGCGGAGAGAGCAGAGAAGGAGAAGGAGGCAATCGCAGCAAAGAAGCATGCCGAGGGCCTGGAGCTTCGACTCGAGGTGCGTTGCGTTCTTGACGAACAGCAAAATGACTTTGCGTCTTGACTGAAGTTCACTGGCGAAAAAAGCATGCTCTTCCACTTTCGTGGAGTCCTCTGCCTGTTGTCTCCCTTCTCCTGGACCTACGTGGTCTCAGGGCCTCGACGTGAAGCAGCGACTTCGAAGCTGCAGAAAGACTCTCCTCCGAAGACACAGCTACACAGGAAGACGCATATACAGACATAGAGAAATACTCACTTCTATATGTATATATGCATTCAGGTAGAAATTCGATACGTACACATGAACGAATGCACTTGCGTAGGCATTCATTTAATAAAAACCTTCATAGATATGCAAATATGTTGACCTACGTAAATCCATATATGTATGTCGATATATCGAGATACACAGATACGTCGAAATTGATATATATATATATATATGGCCGGGTGGATAGATGTAGACACGCAAATACGTATACTTAAATCCCTGTATCTATACGTGTGTAGGTATATCTCGCTTTACATGTAGGAAGTTGTATATATATATATATATATATATATATGTACGTGTATATTTACCTATATAACTATATATATTTATATGTATTTATTTTCTTGGCTATGTTTTGATAGTGCTTGTTGGTGTCCATATTTCTGACTTCGTGCATTTGTTTTTAGGAGTTTGTGCGAGAGCACTTTGCAGGAAAGGAAATTCCGACTTCGCTCCCTGAGGGCAACGCGCGCGAGTGCGCAGCCGAGGCAGAGAATTTGAGAAAAGAAATTATCTCCAAGCGAAGCCGCATGAAGTTCGACCCCAGTGTACGAAGAGGATTTTTTTCAGTGACATTTTTCGAAAAAAACGTTCTTTGAGCAACCTCACGGTTGCGTTGCGGCTTGTCTGGTTCCGCTGGTGGCAGCGAGAACCTTTAAGTGTAATCAATGGCTAAAAGGCGAAATGCAAATCTCACTCCGCATTTTCTCTTTTTCTTCTGGAAAAATGAAGCCCAGATCCATCAAACGTGTCTTCTCTCAAACTGTCGAAATATTCCTTCCACATTCTGCTCTCTCCATACGGATATATATATATATATATATATATATATATATAAGTATATATTTGTATATCTATGTATACATCTATGTATATATGCATTTATACACACGTATAAATGTGCCTGGAGGTAAGTGTATCTGTATCTGTATTCGCAGATATATCTATTTATCTATATGCATTGGTAGACTGATAGATACTTGGATGAATAGATAAAAAGATGAATGAATGAATGTGTCATTCTCACTTCAGTTTTTCTCCACTTTTTCTTGTTTGTTCTCTCGTTTGTGCTCCGTTTGTGCGCCTCCCATTTTTTTATTCTTCTCTGTCGGCACTGTTTTTCTGCACTGTTTTCTCCTTCCCCTCTCCTTTCTCCGCTCTCATGCCCCCCTTTCCTTTCTTTTCCTTCTTTCTCCCCTGTTTCATTTTCTCCCGTTCTTTACGATTCTCCCTCTTTTTCGTTTTCTCTCGCTGTGCATGCAGCTTGTGGAGGGCAAACTGAAGGAAGCGGAGCTCGCGTATAAAATGAAAGCCGACCAGGTGCAAGGAGCAAAGGAGACGTTCGAAGTCTGCAGACGGCGCCTCGCCATTCGTCGCGACAAATACGCCGCCGGTCTGCATGCACTCACTTCCGAGGTAACTGCTTCGGTCGAGACTTGCAGTCTCAGATACGAGTTGAGAGACTCACAACTCCTTCTCTCAAGCCCTCTGCGAGCTCCCCATCTGCACAGCAGCAAACAGACATGAGCCACGTAGATCGCGAGATGAAGATAAATACAGCCTCAGGGTGCGAGAGAGAAACGCCTCGGTGGAACGACATAGAAGTTGACACTTAGATATACTTTCAATTAAATTAGTTTCATTCATATATATATATATATGTATGTTTATATATATATATATATATATATATGTTTATATTGACACATATGTTCGACGCAGGCAATTTGATTCGTAGATAGGCAGAGAGATATGAGGTCGACATTTAGATTATTGTTAGATATCTTATATATATATACATATATTTGTAGATTCGGTGGAGAGATACAGATGGTAGAGAAGGGGAGAGATGCAGTTTCGGGACTGGCAGGAAGTCTTTCTTTGGATGCGGCGCGTCGTCTGTATGCGTTGTGAGTGTCGTCCAGTGTCTGTGTTTTACGTCCAACGAGCAACCGAGCATATTTAGAACGTCGTTTCGTCACCGCGTTGTGTGGTCTCATCAAAATTCCTTTTTTCGTAGCCCATCCGGCCAGAGCTCTGCGTCTCCGACTCTGTTTCTCCACTTTTCTCGTCCGCTTTTTCCGTTTTTCCTTGCATGCACCCTTCGCGCGCCCTGGTTGCTTCGCGTCTTTCCTCAGCTCGCGGCTTCGTTTGAAAAACATCTCTCAGGCGTCATTCGCCGAAGCGCCCACATGCTCGTGAACCACGAGACGCGGTCTGTGCGGCTGGTGACCAGCGACGAGTCTCAAAGTGCGAACGCACAGACGAAGGTGGGTGCTACGGAGACATGCAGGTTTCCTCTCGTTCGCGCGTTTGAACTGCGGTCGGCCGCCGAACTGCCCGAGTGGTGTAGACTTTCATGCGCGAGAAAACGACGCCCGGAACGAGTTTGCCGCGGCCACCCCCAGGCCATCGACACACCAACACTGGGGGTGTACATACACCCCGGGATCCTCACCTCAACACAGAGGACCGACTTGCAGACTCAGACACTCATACGTTCGCATGCAGACCAATCTCGCAGAGCTACTGCATGTATATTCATCATCTTAAAATCACACATACATCTTCATACCTATATATATACATATATACATACATATATACATTTATGTATATTGAGATAAAGATGTAGAAATATACGCATGTCTGCACCTGTACATGTATCTACACCGGTGTGACGGTCGACTCGCCTCCCAAGCAGACAGCGGCATGCGTTTTTCTCAAAGACCGTTTGTTTTGGAGAGTGTCTGTGCTGACATGCTTGTCATCCACTGGGGTCGGTGTGTGTTCAACTCGCTTGTCTGTCAAGGTGACGAGCAGTGTCTGTCGTAGAAACGCGTTTTTTCCGCGTTCACTCTCCTCTCTCTCTCTCAGCACATGGATGTGTGGGTGTCTCTTTCTGTTTGCTGCTTCATGTGGATTTTTCTGGTTTTCAGACTCTTTCTGGAGGAGAAAAGTCGGCGGTTCAACTGGCCTTTCTGATTGCCTTGGCCAAACAGAGCGTCAGTCCTCTCCACATTTTCGACGAAGTGGACGTCTTCATGGATGAAGGCAGTCGAATAAAAAAGTGCGTTTTGTCGCCAAGAAAGCGCATGCGTTTTCCTGTCGATTCTGCGGTCGCTCCAAGCGCCTTGACAAGCGGCAGATTTCCTTCTCTTTTCCACCGTCGAAGCGCGTTTTCTCGGCTGTTCTCGTCTTCCTCTCCTGTGCCTCTCTGTGTGGCCGCAGCGAGGCCTCTCTCAACGCGGCTGCGGGAAGTCGACGCGGCCTCGTTCCTTGTTTCTTCTTGTTACGAATAAGGAAGATTGGCTGAAATTCAATATCGGCCTTTTTCATCAACACTTAAAAGTATCTTATGTTTCTCTGCATCCGACGCGCGCGAACCCCGTTGTCTTTCCTGACTCTGCAGCCTCGACCTTCTTCTCAAGTTTGGACTCATGTCGAAACCGGACAAACAGATCTTCTTGATTACTCCCCACAGTGAAATATGTCAATTTATTCGAGGTGAGTTTTCTCTCCGGCACGCGTGCGTCTCTCCGTCTTCCCCAGTCTTTTCTCCACAGTTCGTTCCTTTCTTCTTTGGTTACCTAGCTTCCTGTCTCCCTTCCTTGTTCCAGTTGCTGTTCTCTTCTGTCTCCTCTCTCCGGCCTTCTGAAGCGTCTTCTTCCCTCGATTTCCTTTCCCTCTCCTTCCGCGTGTTCTTCGTCTTACGTTTGCGTTCTTCTTCGCTCTGTCCTGTCTGTTTGTTCTTGGGGCGTGACGAACTCCTTCGTCTCTTTCCTTTTCTGCAGAAGCACGACGTTTTTTCTCTTGTTCTGTCCTCCTCTACTACCTCTTTCTCTCCTCTCGTCACCCTCTTCACCTCTGAGCTTCCTTCCGTCTCTCTCTTTTCAGAAAATTACGACGCGAAGGATGTCTGTGTCCAGACAGTCTCCAAGGTGGCGCCGACGTGAGGCAGTTCATCCTTTCTTCTTCTTCCTTCGTTTCGTCTCTTCTTCTCCCGCGGCTCTCTCTCTCTGTCTCGCCGCGCTGCATTTTCTTCGCCTGCCGCGCGCGCATGTCCCTCTGCCTCGGGCGCGAGACGCGCGTTGTGTTGAATTCTGCGTCTCTCCAGAGAAATCCAGGTGTCTCCCAACTTCTTTCCTTGTCAACTGGACATGCAGAAGCAGAGCAAGGTGCCCTCGAGGTCTTCTGAACAAGGTTCACCGCAAAAAGGAGCGATTGTCAATCGTTTCCGGTTCTCGCTCTCGAGTCGAGAGCTTTCGTGTCACAGAAGAAACTTGTTCCTCTTCACAAAAGGTGTACTCTCCCGTGGAAAGAACCTCTTCCTTGCTGACATTATCCTCCTCTGAAGAACGTTCTGAAAACGACTTGCATTCGGAGGTGCAGAGACACACCGAGTCGCTTCTGCGTTGCCCTCTCCACTCGTCTACACTCAGGGGGTCGAAACGAAAAAGAGACATTCCAAGTGGATGCCAAGCCTCTCCACTCCACACTCGAATTCGCTCTTTTTTCACCGCGCTCGAGCAAGAGAATCCCTACGCGTCTCGACCTCTTGAACCCAGAACGCGCGACCTCTTTCGAGTTCCTGTTGCCAGTGGGATAGTCAAAAAAACAAACCTTCTCCCGGTGACGGCAGAAACAAGCACCTTCCTTCTCTGAAAAAGAATCTCGATACGTAAAAATATACAAATGGATATATATATATATATATATAAATATAAACACAAGCACATACATATACATGTATATATATATATATATATGTGAATATAGATGTGCATAGACACACTCTCCCTCTGCCTCGGGTACTTTTGCGCTTTTGCGTTGCGTGAGGAGCAGTGACGCATCGGCTGGATTTCTGTGGATTGTCTCCTTTCCAGAGAGACATATAAAGAGCTGTTGCTGATAGAAACAGATCTTTCAGTGCACCCATCACGTCCTTGATCGTCGCTGGGTTGCCCAGCTTCTTTGCCAGTGGATCTTCTCCAGAGCGCCTGTTTTCTTCTGCTTTGGTGCTCGACGAGAGAAACGGCGTCGCTTTTCTACGCGTCTGTCACCCTCGAAACTCCGGCTGCGGAGTTGAACGCAGACAAGAATCTCTTTTGCTAGTGCGTCTCACCCTCTTCAAGTCCGACGATGCTCAGAAGCGTCGCCCGGTCCTCCTGGAGCCGAGTGAACAACGGGAGAGAAAAGGCTTGAAGAAACGCTGGCGCATGCGTTCACGTTGCTTCCACTTTTTGAGGCACAGAGACGTTCAGGGAAAGCAGATGTCACGGCATGCATGCAGCTGCGTTTTGCGTCGGTTTTTTACCTTTCGCTCTTATTTATTTTTTTCTTTTCTGCCGCCCTTTTGCGGGGCGCACGAAGCCAGGCGTCTTCGTCAACAGCCTTGTGTCTGTTCAGCTCGCTGCGTACGAGAGCTTTTACTGCTGTGCTCTGAATTGAAATTCACCTTGGAGTTTTTTTGAGTCCTTTTGGCTGAAGTGTCATCGGTCCTCCACAGAGTTACGGGGGTCTCTCTCTCTCTCTCCAGACGTGTCGCTGTCTTTCCTCGCCTCATCGGCCTCTCGTCCTGATTCAGAGCATCGAGAACGACTGGCACCGCAAAGAAGAAACGTCGTCGACTCGTCTCGGCTCAGTGTTCTCTGTACAGGCCGGTCTCCATTTCACTCGGTGCGTAGACGTAGCTGTCGCTGCACCCTGTGGTCACTTTCAGTTGACCCGCTACCTCTGTTTCGTCCTCTTGCGTTGCTTCTTCTGTGACTTCTCCCTTCCGCAAGCGTTCTTCGCGCTTGCTCTCCAAGCTTGCTCGTCGCGCCGCGACGCTTGCGACTTGCCCCTGCTCTCTGTATGGCCATTTGAGGAGGACGCCGTAGAGGTCTCGCATTTTCTCCAGTTCGTGCGGCTCGTACGGGAACTGGGGATGATCCATTTTCAGCACAGATGGAAAGTGAGGCTGCGGAACGTTGTCTTTCTGCTTCACGCGGACGACTTCCTCCAACGCCTCCTCCTCCCGAGGCAGCGAAGAGGCGAAGGACGCGACGCTCTGACAGGAGAGCTTCTTCAGCATCCACGCCGCCTCGGGATCCGACGCGACGAGCTCTTTGACTTTCGGATCGGAGAGCACGGCTGGAGGAGGCGACGCGTACGCGAGCCGCATGGCGCCTTCTCCATCTAACCGGAGATTCGCGTCGACCACCGCAGACGCCCAGGCCTTGAGCACAACCGCCGAAAACGCTGGACTCGCTAGAATGCGGCACTCCTGCGTCTTGAACGTCCCTGCACACAGAGAGAAAGCAGGCACCAACGCGCGCGCATCTTCAAGTCAAGGCCTTCCGGACGCGGATCCTCGTCAGGGGGGGAGCGACACAAACTGAGCGGGAGGAAAAAACGATCCGCGCGGCTGGGATGCATCTGCAAGACTGCGTCACTCCGCAGATCGCCCTTCGACCTTCTGCGCCTGTGCTCTTCAGCGCCAGCGCCTTCGCGCTCGGGGCAGAGACGAGGAGGCCGACAGGACGGAAGAAGACGGAGAGAGGAGAAGAGAAGTAGCAGGAAAGAGGTTAAGGGGAGACGGGTCTCGCGAGAACGCCCAGAAGAAACGCAGAGTCCGAGAATGACAGGTACAGAGAGCGAGACAGGGGAGGAGAGCAACGAGAAGAGACAGAGAGGAATCGAGAGGAGACAGGCAAGAGGCAGAGCTCGTTTTCTTAGTGGAGACGCGCAACACACAAAGCGCGAAGCAGAGGACACAGAGGGAAAGCAGAGGCAGAACTGTTTACCGAAGCGTTTGAGAAGAAGATTCTGCAAGTGCGTTCTCGTCATCGCCACAATCATTTCTCTGTGAACTGCAGAGCGGAACCTGTCTGAAGGTGCAGAAGAAGACGAAGAAGCAGACGACGAAGAAACAGAGGATACCTCTTCCTCTTTCGCCGACAGAGAGGAAGAAGAACCAAGGAAGCGACAGCGAGGCTCGCAGCCCGACCGCCAGCTATCTACACGGGGTGTACATACACCGCACATCCAGTGTGAAGCGAAGCCTCTCGAAGAACCGCTTCTCTGAACGACGGAAAGATGCATTTCGAGACGCTTCTTTTGTCGCGTCTGATTCTCTTTGCATCTCTGGTCGACGCCAAAAAGAGGCGTCCGTACAGAGGAAAACGGAACTCCAGATTCACTGGAGACTTCGACAGAGAGAGAAGCGAATGCATGCGGAGATATCTGCACAGAGGCAGTGGACAAAGAAGTAGAAAACACAGAAGAATAAGAAAGAGAAGAAGAAGACGAAGAGGAGGGGGGCCGGAGAGAGGCTCTGGCACTTGCTCTTTCGTCCGTTTTCGAGTGTGAAGCGTCAGCTGAAGACGGTGCACCTCGCATGCAGTGAGAGGGCGGAAAAACTTGTGGAGACGAAAGAGGATAAGAGGAAAGAGGGAAGGGATGTGCAGAAAATCGGAGAGAAAAGCATGGACGCGCGAGGCTCTTCCGGCCTGCGGTGTCTGCAACTCTCGAAGCCATGCTGAGAAGAGAGCAGGTTTCCGAATACGCAAAGTTCCACCCTTCTCGAGAAAAGATTGGAGATAGACGAAGCAAAAGAGGAAACGATTCTGTTTGAAAAATTCTCATTCACGCCCTTCTTGGCGCGCGGCTCACACGGTGAGCCCCCGGTGTGCGTACACCGACCCACAGTGCTTCATTGTGTGTGTTTCGTGAAGCCGGTAAATGTGTGAATACAGATATGAAAGGAATTCCAGAACCAGACCCCTCAGAGTCTTTCACTTGCTCTTTGCCTCTCGGCGGTAAAAACAGAATTTATTTCCAAACTGCATGTGCGCCAGCCTCCTCTGCATGCGTTCGTGTGGCTGAGGGCTGCAGACCAACCATCGAAGCATTTTCAGGCTATACGTTCTTTGTGATCTTGGCCTCGAAAGTGGATGTCTGTTTCACGCTCCACAAGCTGGAAAAAAGTAGGTTCCCCTCGGTCGTAGGAGAGTTGCGCGAAAGTCGATTTCTCTGTGGTTTCCGAGAAGCGCCTGAAAAAAGTGGAGCTCTCTCGATCGCTACAAGAAAAACCGAACAGTCGATTTCTCTTGTTCTCCGCGCAAAGGCCTACAACTGTTCACTGCTGTCGAGTCTTCTGAGAGGGGTGGAGTTTTTTTGACTGTTTTTGGGAAGGCCTCAAGCGCCTTGCTTCCCGAAACAGACTGTAGCTTTCTGAACAAGGCCCGGAACGTGACTCGTCCGTGTCTTTTTCGTGTTCCAGAAAGTCTATTTTTTCTGCCGGAATTTCTCCAGGAAAAATCAGTCCCTCACCCGGTTGACGTGAAACGCAAGCGACACTCAACAGCGCCCGGTTGCTCCCTTCGAAAAGCAGTTCGTTCTCTGTGTACTGGAGAGTTCTCGACCTCCCAAGCCAGAGACAGTAGAAAAACGTTTTCACTGAGGGTGCGCAAGAACACTAGACGCGATCGCGCGACTGCACTCGAGAATCCTACGCACGAGCCCAGAAAGTCGCTTTGTGAAATTCCACTGGATTTCGAGCATCACTATATGACGCAGCGGCAGAGAACAAGGAGATGCTATCTTCTAGTTAGACCCTTTGCGTGGTCTCTGATTTACCAGTTTGTACAAACCGACTTGCAACTGTGGTGCGTCTGTGTGTGTATAGCTCGAATGGGGCTCCTCGAGTTTCTTGTCTGGCAACGTGTGAAGTTTCTGATAGAGAAAAATGGAAGATATCCTGTTCTCGTTCGAGCAGCACCGTAAGATCACTGGACTGCCATGGCTTTCGTGACTTTTTCTGGCCGCCTCGAATCTGGTGAGTCTCTCGCGAATGCGCAGATCTCCTCCCTGTTCTTCTCAGATAACGGGGATGCCTTCCGCGCTCCCGAAATGCTAGAGTTTTCTGCCTAGACAAAGTAGACTGTGAAATCCTTGAAAGCAGAAAGACATCAGGCACGACCTGCGACAGAGCTGCTCTCGCCGGATGCACGGTTCCTCTCGCTTTTAGAAGAAGAAGTCACCTGCGAAGCTGAGGTCTCGCATCCAGAGACTCTGAAAAAAGAGTCTCCAGAGAGTAGCCGACGAGCTTCTGTTCGGATGTCTGCATCTGGTCGCTGGCGACGGAGGCGTCCCTGGAAAGGCAGGGTGCTCGCCTCTGTAGTCTGGAGAAAACAACTCGCTGTCTCCTCAGGACCGCCGGCGCGAATCTGTTCTGTCGGAAAGCGACAACCCTCGTCGAGTTTCCTTTAAAAACGACACAAACGGCTGTCCTCGCTGTGGCGCGCATTTCGCACTGTCGCAGACTTCCGTCTTCACTAAAACACTACCGTGTAAAAGGCGAAGACAAGTTTGCAGGTGCGCACCCACGTGGACGAGTGGAACTCTCGTGATGTTGCTTCGCTGGTCCAGAACGAAGTGTGCGAATTGCAAGCGCGTTTTCTGCAGTGTTCGTAATGACGGCTTTGCTTGGAACGTATGGCGACCTCTCTGCGCAACTACTGCGCGGAGGGGTCCTCGCAGGTCCGGAAGACTCAGGAGGCTTCAAACAGGTGCACAGACAACTGCCAGAGTGAGACGATCCAGGTGTTTGTACCGCGAGTACCCTCTCTTTTCAAGCGCTGCTACCTTTTGTTGCTCGACACACCTTGCATTTTTGTCATAAAAATGAAAACTGTGTTTCGAAGAAGAAAGGGGCGAGTCGAAAAACTCAGAGGCAACACACACGGCAGAAATCGTGTCGCGGCGCGCTCCTCAGATGAAACGGATGTGGCGGAAGAGAAGTCGTAGCATTCGGCGTCGTCAACAAGAGAGGCGAAAGAGTTGTGAGTTCAGAGTGTTCGCACTGAGCGACCTTGACACATTCTAAAAGCAGAGAGAAGCGCGTCTGTTTTCCTCACCCGCAGCACTGCCGTATCGCTTTTTATGAAACGCGGCTGTGAGCACAAGCGCGAACCCCCGGATAGAAACGCGGGAGCGAAGCATGTCTGCAAAGCGAGCCTTCAGACGAATCGCGGACGCTCAGTCGAAGAAGTTGGAAGTCAATGGGTGCGAGAGAGACACAGACGAGAGATCCCTGCCGCGTCCAGTCGTTTGTGCCGTGTGGGTTCCGGAAACCGCTTCCTGCTTTTACGAAGGAAAACACGAACAAACCCCCAGCATGTGCCTTTGTTGCAGACACCACGCGCTTTCGAGTAACTCCTTCGTCTCTGTGCAAGTGAAGACGCAACGCAGACTTGCATGGAACGCACCAAGTTGTCTCTGCAGAAACACCAGTTTCTCGGTCGAGCAGCAACGGTAGAGAACGCACGCGTTTCGTTGGAATGCGGTGTCTTCTAGCGATGTGCCGAGGCTTTCGGAAGGGAAAAAACGAGAGGAGGCGTTGCCCCTTTTCCTAAAGCCGAACAAACGAACAGTCAGGAAACCCCCAACTTCGCTTCTTCTCCTTGGCACGCAAAAAAGGTTAACGAGCAAAACGCTTCTTGGATTCACGCGAAAAAACGCTTCTGTGAACGCGCATGCAACACCCCCCAACGAGTGTGTCTGGCTTCGTGGAGGGCACCCGCGAGACTCGCGCCAGCTTCGAGTTCCTTGACAGAAATCGACGTTAGTCTAAACGTGTGTTGCTTTGAACTCTACACTTTTCGTGTCATTCACCCGTTCCTTTCCACCCGGACTATGCCACAAAACCATGTGAGGACAGCCGGGCTCCTGCCCCCTCCGGAGACTCGCGGCTGACACTCCCTGCCTCTCGCGATTCCTGATTTCTTTTCCGTGGAAGCGCTATCTCCTTTCCTTTGAAGGAACACGCACAGAGTCGCCTGAGACGCCAAAGAATTCCCTCGCATCTTCTGTAACACTGGAGAAGACGAAGCGCTCCTCGCTTCCCTTTTTCGGCTGTCTTGTTCGCCAAGTGTTTCTTCGCGCCTCTCTGCTATGTGACCAGAAGCAGACATGCACGACACTTGCTCGAACGGAGGAACAGAGTATCCTTCACGGTAAACTTCACTCTTCGTTTCCAATTCAGCATTCCTATCAGAAAGCGAGGAATTCTCAACTCTGCTGGGTCTGAACCTGCCCCGCTGCGCTCGCGCCGCCCACCAACACGCTCCGGTGTATGTACACCCCAGCCCAACTGGCTGTCTCCAAGCGACACCTAAAGGGGTCGGGTGTACGTACACTCGAACGCGTCTCCTCTGTTCTCTCTCTTCTTTCTCTTCCTTCCTTTTTCACCCCGTTTTTCTGTCGTCCACGTTCAGACTTCCTCTTCTCCTGCGTCCTTCCCGTCACCCCCCGTCCTTCAACTTCCTTCTCTCTGCTTTCTTTTCTCAGTTGTCAACTTCTCCTTCTTCACCTAAGCTTCTCACACATGCACACTTCTCCCCAGTTCCCTTTATGTTCCCTCCGTGCGATACGTTTGAATGAAGCTTTTGTGATGTACTGGAACAACAGCTCTTGTGGTTCTACCGCCGCAAGGGTGTGAACTCCATATTCGGAAGTGTACATTTCGTTTCACGAGGCTTCCGTCACGCTTCAAAGGATCCATGCGCGTATGTGCTCTAGAGATAGGGCATCCTCGCAGCATTTTTGCGGTTCTTGTTGAGACGCCGCTGGTTTCTCTTCGATTTCACTGACTTCCTCACTCGGTCTTTATCCGATCGCTCTTTTTCCGCCTCCTCCGGAGGTCCTGAATCCCCTCGTTTGCTCCTCTTTTGGTGTGTAGAGATCTGTTTTCGCTCTCTTCTTCTGTGGCCTTCATCTGCTGTCGGTCGACTTCTCCTCTCTGTGCGTGCGGCTTCGAGGAGGGAAGCGGAACTGCAGCGAGCGGCTTCGTTCGACAGAGCAGCTCTGCCCGGAATGCAAAGCACACCGAACTCAGTTTTATGAAGGCGAAGAACCTGCGTGTTCTATGGAGCACTTGAGAGCGCGGCGCGCCTTTCAAAGCCGCAGAGAGAGGACTGACGAGCTCGTTTTCCTTCCGAAAGCACAGAATGGCTGCTCCGGGCCTGCCTCAGCCGGGGAGTCTCTCCACGCTCGCCGGATACCCAAGCTCGACTTATTCTTCTCAGAATAGTCCTTTCTTTCCTTCCGCAGATCGAGGAGGCAGAATGACTCTCGAAGAAATCAAACGCGACTTCACCAAGCACAAACTCGAGTGTCCAGACACCATGTGGAGAGAGCCGCAGCCGGAGCAGGTGCGACTCGTAGCAAAGACGCATCTGCCTTTTCTCTGCAACTGCTCTCTCGAGCCTCACTTTCTGCTTTCTGCTCTCCTTGAATATGTGCTCTTCTCCATGCTCTCCGCGTTGGGGTCCTCTGTCTCCTCGACTGTCACCGTGTCTGCGGGTTTGTGTGCTTGCCGCTTTATTCTGTCTCGAAAATGGTGTTGGAGAAAAACCGGTGTGCAGAGTTCGAACCAATTCCACGGCCGACGGGGGCGACCTGGCAACGACTGCGGTGCGATAAACATCTCTGGAGGATTTGTGTCACAGCCACTGCTTGTGAAGCGTGCGACTCAGGTGCTCCGAGGAATCCGTCCTTGCTTCCAGCTTCTCTGTGCATGCTTTCTTCGGAGAAGACTTTTCCTTAGCTTTTTTCTGTGGCTGACGCGTCTGCGAGCGGCGACGCATGTGCGCTGGAAAAGAGACATACACTTGCCTTTCTTCATCCCGCATGGATACGTTGAATCCGCTAAAAGCGCTGAATTCCAAGGTCCTACGATACTGAGGAGAAGCTCTCAGTGTTCTTCCTGTCCATTCGCGCTTGGTGTGTCTGTACACCCGAAGTTTCCTCTGCCTTCGCTCTGTTGCTCAGGTCCAGGGGCTCTACTCTTTTGCCATTGAGAGCATCTTTGGATTGACAGTGAACGACGTCAGGATCGAGGAAGTTACAGGCGACGTCCGGAGCTGCTTGCCGTCGATCGACAGGTTCGTCTGTGCATGCAAACTCTTGAAAAGGAGAAAAGATCCGATCTGCGCCAAGTCGTTCTCTCGTTTGCCACTCTCTCCTGCGTCCTCTGCGCGCCTTCGACGCTCGCCTTCCCGGCTTGTGCTGCATCCTCTCTCCTCACTTCTGCCTCCGCTGCTTCGCTCAGCCTGCAGTTTCTCTCCCAGGACGGTCGGCTCCATGCAAAGGCCATTGGAAATCTCCGCTTCATTCGGCTCTGCCAGCGACTCAACAGGTGCGTGGCTGGAGTCACTACACTTTGAGGCAGTTGTTTATCCTTGCGTTGATTTTTAAAAATGTCGATTCTGACGTTGATTGATCTCGGAAAAGTGTATCCCTGATTTTGAGTCAATGAAGATTAATGGCTGAAGCATAACTCTGGGAGGTTTGATACACTGCGGGGTGCTTTGTTCGTCTGAACAGTCTTTCTTCATCGGATCCTAGTTTCGGTTTTCCTTGACTCCAGTGTGCCAGCACGCTGTACAGACTCCCTGATCTTCCGTTTGATGGTCGCTTGAAGTGTGAGACTGCGCGGAGTCCTCGGGTCTCTACGTCTCTGTTATCGTAGTTTATCCCTGAAGAAAAACACTGCATTCTGTCACTACCATGTTTCCGCTTTTCCTTGTCTTTTCGCTGCGACCGTAGAAGCGACAGACGTGCAGACGCGTCTGGCTTTTCGGAAAATAGAGCCTTCCCTCCCAGAGAAAAGGATACAGAAGCAAAAGACTGGAACAACGCATTCTCAAGCTCCAGACTCAGTTTCCTTCTTATCTTCCCTCTGTTTGTTCTCTCGTCTCTCTCTTATTCCGCAATCTCGCGTCTTCCTTTTCTTCCTCACTGTTCTTGTTCTTCTCCTCGCTTCGTCGTTCTCTCTCCGTCCTGCTTTTCCACGCGACGGCGCTTCTTCCTCAGCTGCAGTCTCTACGTTTTCTCTCTGATTTCTCCTCCCTCTGCTTTGCGTACAGAGTGCTGGGACTTCCGGAGTTCTCCAGGGAAACTTTCGCCTCTCCGACTGCGAGCGGCGTGCAGCGTTTCGCAAGCGCAGTATGTATGCTGCTTCGACTGAGAGAGTCTCTTTGTCGGCAATTCGAATCTCAAATTCAACAGCGAGCTTCGCTGCAGCAGAGTCTCCAGAAGCTCAGTCAAAATGTGAGTCTCTCGCCTTCTTCCAGCACCTCTTCTCTCTTTGAACTATCTTCTGTTGGCTCCTCACTCTTCTCTCTTTGAACTATCGTCTGTTAGCTCCTCACTCTTCTCTCCGTATGCGTCTTCTGTTGGCTCCTCACTCTTCTCTCCGTATGCGTCTTCTGTTGGCTCCTCACTCTTCTCTCCGTATGCGTCTTCTGTTGGCTCCTCACTCTTCTCTCCGCATGCGTCTTCTGTTGGCTCATCACTCTTCTCTCTTTGAACTATCTTCTGTTGGCTCCTCACTCTTCTCTCTTTGAACTATCGTCTGTTGGCTCCTCACTCTTCTCTCCGCATGCGTCTTCTGTTGGCTCCTCACTCTTCTCTCTTTGAACTATCTTCTGTTGGCTCCTCACTCTTCTCTCCGTATGCGTCTTCTGTTGGCTCCTCACTCGTCTCTCCGCATGCGTCTTCTGTTGGCTCCTCACTCTTCTCTCTTTGAACTATCTTCTGTTGGCTCCTCACTCTTCTCTCCGCATGCGTCTTCTGTTGGCTCCTCACTCTTCTCTCTTTGAACTATCTTCTGTTGGCTCCTCACTCTTCTCGCTTTGAACTATCGTCTATTGGCTCCTCACTCTTCTCTCCGCATGCGTTTCTGCTGCTCTTTGCGTTTGAGGCTTTCCAGTGTTTCGCTTTTCGATCAGGCCTTTGCGTCGTTTCGTTGTAACCGCTTTTGAGACAGCGAGACAGCTGGAGGCGAAAACGATTTCTCTCCTTATGAGAGATGGCTTTGTCTCCTCTTCTTGTCTCGTTTTGTAAGACACATGCTTCTTCTCATATTTTTCTTCGTTGCGATTTCATTTTCGCGCATACAGGCTCAGCTGGTTGAACAGGAGCTTCTTCGCTTTCGCGCAGAGCGACAGACGCAGCAGCCGCTTGCCCAGCGACAGAAGCAACAGCAGAGCGAACTCGAGGAAGGTCCGCGTCGAAAGTTAATTAGAAAAGGATTGCTGCCTTATATCATCTGTAGTCTGTCAACGAAGGATGTCTGTTTTATCCCCTCCCATTTCATAGGCCACCCTTCTCTCCTTGGTTGCATGCCTCTCTTGTTGACTGGGATGTCGATCGGCCTACGCTGATGTGACTCTCTCGCCTCGCGTTTTTCTCTCTCCTCTCGCTCTGCGCCTGTTTTTTGTCTACGATTTCTCTTCTTGTCTTCTATCCCCGGCGAGACCAACTCATTTTCGCAGACACATATAAACATATATATATATATATATATATATATATATGCAGATGAGTATCACTGCGTGTACAGACATATAAATAGGTTTGTATGTCTACACGTATCTACATCCATATTTGTATATATATGCATGCATATATATATATATATATATCTGTTCACACGCTTATCTGCGTGTATCGGTATGTCAATGTCTTTCTATTTCTACTTGTGCATCCATGCCGAACAAACTCATTTATTTGTTATTTTTTGTTTTTCTTAGAGTTGCGGCAGCGGCACAGCGAGCTCGGCGCCCTGATGGAGGAGTTCAAGGAGCGACAGGCGGTGCACGGCAGGTGAGGAGAGAGAAACGTCTTCAGAGCGAGAGGTTCCTCGAAGAGAAGGGAGAACTGGAACAATAAAAGATGAAGGAAGGAGGATAGATCTCCGAAGCAAACAGAGAAAAGAGGCGAAACGAAGCAGGAAGAACTCTAGAAGGTGGAGAGGAAAGAGGTGACAGAAGAAAGAGAGGGGAGAGACGAGGAGACGACGCAAAACAAAGAAGAGAAGGACGATTGAAAAAGAAGAGGGGACTGAATTGGGATAGAGAAATTCCTTCAAATGTTGCTTTTCTTCGTGCAACACATTCTTCGAGACTTTGAGAAGCCTTTCGACTCTCGCTGTCTTCTTTCAGGTCGACGGAGCTTCCCCTCTTCAGTAGAGACTGTTTTCACGTTGGTTCACCGAAAAAGCTGCATGCCTTTCAATTATACATATATATATATATATGTATATATATATTTCTACAAAGCAATTGAAAGATCAGTCTTATTTTCTTGTTCTCTTTTCTGCTTGTTAGACTGGAGCTCGAGTTGGGAGATCTCGTCTTGGAGCTCATGAATCTGAAGCAAGAACGCGAGGAACTGCACGACCAAGTCGTTCACTCTCCAGAGAAGGTGAGAGGGAAGAAAGGTTTTCCTTCATCGTATCTGTTCGATCGATTTGCCAATGTCTCCCGAAAAGGAGATTCTCTCGTTCTGCATATTTATCCTCTGCATCACGGCCTGCCTAGTCTGAAGACCCGCAAGGAATGAACTCGCGGGAAAAAAGAATTTCAGAAATTGTGTGAAGCCTTTCCCCTGTCTCCTCGCCCATCCTTGACTGCGTCCATTTTTTGTAGGTGTCTGCTGGATTTTTACATCATTTTTCCGCGAATTTTTCTTCATTTACTCCTTACGTTTCCCTCATTTACCACGTATTTTCCTGATATTTCTTTCCTATTTTTTCCTCACTTTTTCTCAATTTTTTCCTTCTCCATTCTTTC
Source organism: Toxoplasma gondii ME49 (assembly GCF_000006565.2). Classification (NCBI taxonomy): domain Eukaryota; phylum Apicomplexa; class Conoidasida; order Eucoccidiorida; family Sarcocystidae; genus Toxoplasma; species Toxoplasma gondii. The sequence goes on along the minus strand of NC_031479.1, from coordinate 652,291 downwards.
CTTTTTTCTGCCTATTTATTCAGCTCATGGAGAGACGCGACGAGCTGCGTGTACAGCAGAAACACCTCGACGCGCAGCTGCAGGAGTTGGAGAATCTCGCCGCCAGCCAGCAGAAGCTTCTCCTTGCATTTGCAAAGGCTGTGAAGAAGGCGAAGAAGGCGATGGAAATCCTTAGCGCGCATCGAGACCAAGTTCTCGCTGTACGAAGACACGGAAATCCGGAAAATATTAAAAACTCATGCAACAAAATAAGTCTCCACATATACACGCATATATTTACGTGTATATATATATATATATATATGTACATATATATATATATCGATAGATATGCATCTCTCTCTCTCTATATATATATATATACATTCGCATATGTGTAGGTTTAGAAAGAGGCGTACAGACAGGTGAAAGCGTCCTTTTTCTCTCTGAGTGTACATACACCTGGGAAAACAACGATGTGAATCGAGCACCGCGTGTGTGCGCTTTGATTTCTGTGCAGCCGCACCTCGGCTTTCGGAGCGACATGCGGACGCGAGAGAAGCTTTTCAGGGAACTCGGAGAACAGAAGGAGCAACTGAGTAAAGCAGTGCAAGACCTGCAAGCGGAACGCGAAGAGCTGGCTAGACAATTGGAAGATCAAGAGAGGAAAAAGGACGAAGAAGAAACTGAGCTCAGGGGACATCTCGCGCGAGCGAAACGCGAAGTCGAAGAACGGAAAAAAGCTCTCGCCGATCAACAAGTAACAAATAGAACTTTCTCTACGTTTCTGCGCCTACATATATATATATATATATATATATATCTGACTGCATTTATATGTATATACGCATCTGTTGGTATATATTTATATATATATTCATGTACCTTCGTCTATGCGCATGCATGGAGATGTTTTTCTGTTTGGACCTCTTTGCGGGAAGTCTTTGTCGGTCGATCTGCCGTCACGTTTCTCACTCGTCTCCTGGTGGATGTACACCGCGGCACAGAGCTGTTCGACCTTTCGTGCAGAGGCATTTGAGTCTTGCGGTGGAAATCTGTTTTTCGCGCCCTCCCGGTCTACATCGAAGCTGGTCGTTGTGTCCACCTGCGAACATGCATGGACTTACATTCGCCGCTGCCTCGATGTCTCTCCAAGTATTCTGCGAATGGGCACTCCGTCGTATATAAAACGACGCATATATATATATATATATATATTTATATATATATATATTAATATATGTATATATTTATATATATTAATATATATGCACGTATGTATCTAGCTGTGCTTTTCTTGCGTAACTATAGGACGTGTGTGGCTGTGTTTCTGCCCTTGAGCAGGACATGACTGCAGCGTTTCTGCGAGAAGCCGAGAAACTGGAAGAAAAACTGGCGGAGCAAAAACAGAGACACAAACTTCTCGTCGACGCCATCGAGGAAGAAATCCAAAAGGTGTACGCAGCGTTCCTCACCTACGTATCGCAGATGCAGTTCATCAGGTAAATATAAACACGAGTGAAAGATCCACTTCCAAAGCATGCACAGTCATTTCAACATGCAGACAGAGAAATAAACGCCTCACGACTTTGTGTGTCTGTATATATATATATATATATATATATTTATATATGTATTTAGGTATATGTGTATGTTTATGTATATATTTGTGCCTTTACATGTATCTGCATGCGTCTTTACAGAGAACTCGATTTACATAATAATAATGCATGTGCATAGATATATTTCTATGTTTATGTTTAGGTTTATGTTTGTCTTTCGACGAGTAAATCCATTTCACGGCAGGAAGGCGCCGTGGGTTCCTGCTGCACGTTGCCGCCTTTCGATGTTTCTCTTCCGTAATGCGTTCTCCCTGGCTCCACAGTCTGTTGTGTGTGTACTTCCGCGAGAACATTTTCATTTGCTTTTCTTTTCTCAGAGTCTCCTGTTCTCCCTTTTCCCTCTGTCTCCCTTTTTTCTGTTTCTTCCTCGCTGTCTTTCGCTGGTCTCTGTTCTCTGAAAATCAGTCTGTTTTTTCGTTTTTCGTTTCTCCCCAGTCATTCGCGCTTTCTCTGGATCTTTCTGTCTGACAGCTCTTTTTTCTCGTCTCCTTTTCCTCGTGTTTGTTGTTTTTCTTCAGAAGTCAAATGCCCCTCTCCCTGGACCTTTCCCAAAGCGCATCTTTCCTCGCGGAGCACTCAGAGAAAACGCACCGTGGGTCGCCTCTCGCCTGTGAGCGCGAGGAAAACGACGACTTCCTCGCTTCTCTCCTCGCCGAGTCTTCGCCGTCTTCTCTCGGAGAAGAGAAAGAGAATCTCCCTCAGTCGCGCCCGACTGCAGCAGCCGACGCCGAGAGACGCCTCGCAGATTTCTCTCCAGAGAAAGGCAGAAAGAGACTCAGTTGTCTCGACGAGGAAACAGAGGAAGAAGCGCGAATGCACGAGCGAGAACGAGAATCCGACAGACTCTTCCCCGCCGCAAGGGAGCCCAGAGAAGACGGCGACTTTCCAATGTATGGTCACGCCGAGTAGAGCACCGATCTTGGCAGAGAGGAAGTTTCCGGTGTACGGACACTCGGAGAACTTTGGCGGGGAAGAAGGCGAAAGTCTCGCGTCTCTTCCCCCGGAGGAGAGTTGGTGTATCTGTCTCGCAGGAAACGGGTCTACGTTTTCTTTTTCAAACGGCATGTCAAGTTTTTAAGTCTTTCTTCGCGTTCGATCTGACCTCTCATGAGTCCGCCTCTAGCGCGATCGAGAGGCGGAAGGCGCACGACACAAGAAAAGAAATGGCTCTTTCTTTCTTCGCTCACTTCGTTGTCTTCTTTGTTCTCTCCTGGAAGAGACAGACAACGCGGCAGACCCAGAGTTTTTTTCGTCTCTTTTTCGGAGTGTCGGACAGAAAGCAGAGTTCGGACATGCTGGCAGAAGAAATTGTCGCTTTCTCGGCAAATTCACCTCTCTCGATTCTGCGCCTTCTGAGAAAAACTCTCAAAACGGGTCGCAAGCCTCCACACTGCCACAACTCTATCTCTGCATGCATATCTTCTACACACTTCTCTAGATAGATTTTCTGCCAAATGCACGCCTTTTCTACAATAAATATGCACATATATTCATATATGTATATCTGTAAATATATATATATATATATGTAAATATAATTATATATATATATATATATATATATATATGGAGAGAGAGAGAGATGCATTTACTGAGTAGCAAATGACCCGTGGGAACTGTTAAAGTCTGCAGAGGCGGTTCTCCGGCTCGCGCGATTTTTCTCTCGTCTTTCACACTTGGTTGCTCTGTTGTGACAAACCGCAGCGGAGACGGCGTTTCGCAAGTGGTAGAGAAACAGGTCCTTTGTTTTTCCGCCTTTTTCTGGTTATCTGTCTCGGTGCACTCTCCGGGGCCGAGGTAGCGGCTCTCTCGGCCTTGCGAGCAAGCGAGAGACGGAGAAGAAGAGGAAAGAACACGGTTAAGTGAGCAAGAGAGACACCTATAGCAACTACACGACAGAGAATTGGAGACAGAGAGGAGACTAGTAGATTGAGGTATCAGAGGATGAGCGATACGTAAAAGAAAGAGCGTCGAAGCGAAACAACTGGAAGAAGCGCGAGGAGCAAAGATGATTCGAGAAGGAGCTACAGGAAGAGAAGAACCTGAAGGAAGAACTTAACAGAACAAGCGAGAGAACTAGAGAAGGGAGAACGCGAGGAAGCAGAAAAACCGGGAGGCACTGGTTTCTTGGACAGAGAAGCAGCCGCAGAGGAGAGAGAGAACTGACAGAGAAACGATCAGAAGGAGGGAGGTCGCCTTCAACCGGAGAAGCCGGAGCATCCGAGAGGGTGTGTAGAAGAGAGAAGAGTCACAGGAAAGGATATTTGTGGTGGATCCACTTTTTTCAAGGTGACCTCGGCTGCAGGAGTCGATACACCGCCAGCTCGGCCGCAGGCGCGCCCGCATGCACAGACAGCGTGGAGGGCGCGGAGGCTGCGTCGTCGAAAAGCGAAGTTTCAGAAGGAAAGACGCGTCCGACTGACAACGCCTGCACCGAAGTCGCAAGCTTTTATTAGAAAGAAAAGGAGAGACAGGACAGCGCTTTGTCGGCAATATTTCTGCCTCTTTTTCTGCGAGACCAACGCGGCAGAGGATTTGCTGTCAGGTTCGGTTGAGAAGCCGGCAACCAGCCAGAGCGCGGCATCCCAGGTGACCTCTTTTTACCTTTTTTCTTCTGGACCTTCCTCTTTCTCCGCTTCTTAACTGAACTCCTCGGAGGCAAGACACCCGGTGGAGGTAGAGGTGAGCGCCTGGCGCCGTCGCTGCGCCGGCGAGCAGCTCGCGTTCGTCGACATGGGAGTCTGGTCGGCGACCTCTTTCCAGTTTTTCGCTGCTTCTCTCTGTCTTTCTCGATTGTCTTTCTGCGCCGTCTTGCCTCCTCGCCTGAGCGAGTTCGCTCTTGAATGCGCTCCGTCGCCGTCTCCCCTGCTTGCTGTGCGGCTTCGGGACCGCCTCTCCGTGGCGTGTGTCTGTACACCTGGAGGCGCATGAGTCTTCCGGTTTCTGTTTTTTTGGGGCCTCGGCGAGTCATGGGAGAGGTTCAGAGTCGGACCACCGCCGCCGACTTCTGTCCAGCTTGCGGCCGCCGATTTCTGACGGTTTTTTCCTCTCTCCAAGCCGCCTCCAGACAGGAGTGAGAGCGCGAGGCCTCTGCCTCCCAAGCGACCTGGTTGCGCAGGAGTCACGCGGCGCATGCAGAGGAAAGAAACACCCAGAAAGGGGAAGGACAGAAGAGCGAGACGCGAAGAACAAACGAGAGAGAGAGGTAACGGAACCGGAACGAGAAGCTACGGATACACACAAAGGAGTTAAGTGCCTCGCTGCGGAGAAACAGTGCCATGGAACCGATTCGTTTGCGCGGAAAGAGCTCTCGCTTCTGTCTCGTTCTCTCCTCTCTCTTTCTCCCTTGTCTTTTTCTGTCTCCTTGTTAGCTGCGCGCTTCGGAGGAGCCTGTCTTTCTCCGACGACCTCGACAGCTGTGACCGTTCTCGTTTGCATCCTGCGACGTCCTGCAGAGATCACTGTAAATCCCCTTTGCCCTCGTCTTGTTGGCATGCGTTCGAACACCGGGAGTCTGTCTTCTCGCTCTGAGCTCTCCTGGAAATAAGAACTCTTTCTCTCTTCACGTCTTCCTCCTTACCTGTCTTTGTATCCTCTTAACAGCTGAAAAATTCCTTTGCATGCGTCTGGATCTACGTTTAAATGTGGGTGTGTCGGTGATGAGAATCGTAGATGGAGAAGCGTCTCCTGTGCAGAAGCTTTGTTTCTCGCTTCCGCCTGTGAGTTCCCTCGTCACCTGTTTCCTCTGTCTCTCTCAGGACCCATTCTCGTTGGGTTTGTTCCCTTCCTTCATAACCGCTCCCTATTATCTCGTTTCGGTTTTCCTTCCTCTCTTCGTCTCCTCGTCTCTCGATGCTTTTGCGTCACCTTTCACCTCTTCGTCTGCTCTGCACCTCTCTTGGTCTTCCTCTCGCTGCTTCCCCTGTCTCTCTTCATCCTTTCCTGTTCTTTCTCGTCTGGCCCTCGCGTTCTCCCTGGCTCCCCGCTGTCTTCGTCTTCTTTCAAGATGTTTCAGTCGCGGACGTCTCTGCCGTCGCTGATTCGCGGCCTGCGCGCTGCACAGCAGGAGGGCAACGACGACGAGTTCCTTTCTGCGTCGCTGCAGCAGATCAAGGAGGAACTCGTTTCTGCGTCCAGTCCGGCCTCGCAGTCTCTGTCCTCTCTCCTGGGACGCGCGCCGAGCGCCAGCGTCCGGAGCACCGCGCTGCTGAAGCTCGCCTACTTGCAGATGCTCGGAGTCGACCTGGGCTTCGCGACTTTCTCCGTCGTCGAGGCCATGAGTGTGCAGTCGTTCACGCTCAAGCGGCCAGCGTACTTTGCATGCGCTCTCGCCTTCGCCTCGCCTCTCTCCGCTACGAGCCTGCGCGCGAGAGAGAACGACGCCTGCGCCCGCGAGGAGGCACAAGACGGAAGACAGCTCTCAGGATCAGGCGCAGAGGGCAGAAACCTCGCCGACGAGAAACAAAAGCAGCAGCAGGCGCTTTCTCTCCTCACGACCAATCTCTTCAAGAAAGACTTCAACAGCAAAGAAACTCACGAAACGAGTGAGGATATGCCCTCCCCCCCCGGACAGCCTTCGTCTACAGGCTGGGGAGATCGTCGTTGAGTTTTGGACTCTGCGTCCTCGCGTCTTCTTTTCTTTTTCCAGCGCTTTCGAGAAATGCGTCGTTGTCCGCCGGCGTTCGGCTCATTTGATTCTGAGCGTCCAGATCTCTTCCTGAGAACTCTGTCTCTTCTTTCCTGGGCCTGGCTTTGTCGCTCTCTCGGTCGCTTGCTGTCTAACTGCTTCCGTCTGTCATTTCTTTGTTTTCATCACTGTCGCGCTCTCGCTCCCTCTGTCTCTGAAAGTGTCTCGGTCTCGGCGGGTCTTCCTCGTTTTTTTTCTGTGTCGGTGCTTGCCTCTGTCTCCCCACTCCTCCATGTCTCCACGTCTTTCTCTCTAACTCTCCTGCGCTGTTTCTCTGTCTCCAGTTGTCTTTGTCGGTCTCCTCCCCTGTCTCTTCGAAAGCGTCTCTTTCTCTTCGTGTCTGGGGGCTTGTGCAGGCCTTGCACTGTCGACGCTTGCGGTGATGTCGACGCCTGAGATCGCTGCGGCTCTGCTGCCGGATGTTCTTCTTTTGCTGGCTTCGTCGCGCTCGATTCTCCGGAAGAAAGCGGCAGTGTGCGCCAGTCGATTCCTCATTCAAGTTCCTGCTCTGCTTCCGTCGTCCTTCCCCAAACTGGTACGCTCTCCGTTCACGAAAAAACGGAGAGAACGAGGCGTCTCTCGCGAGGCAGCAAAGGTCCCTCGTAGTCAGTCACCTCAGAAAGACGAAAGAGTCTCGTATTTCTGTTATAGAAAGTCAAACACAGACACAAAATGCGTTTGCGTGTGTGAGCATTTATCTTCCTCTAACTCTCCCTCTCTGTGTCTGCCCTGTGCTTTTTTACGAAATCAAATGTAAGACGCCTGCGGTGGGGGTCAAGATGGATGTTCACACATCGTTATCTTTGCTCTGCAAGAGCAGTGCTTGAGGCAGGCTATGAACGGGTGTCAATCTCCTCTGAAAGAGACGGAACCTTGAAGTGGACGCTCGTGCGAGTTTGTTCTAACCTGTGTCTCTGTCGGCCTTCCTCTTCCTTCTCGTTCTGTCTCCCTCCTGCGTTCTGTCTCTCTGCTCAGTTCTCTCTCTGTGTGTGCCTTGTTTTTCTGCGCTCTGTGGGTTTTCAGCGCCAGCAGTTGATGTCGGAAGAGGAGACGCCGGTGGTGACTTCCTTGTGCTCGGCGCTTCTGCAGCTGATTGCGGAGAGGCCGCAGCAGTATCTCTCGTTAGTGCCTCCACTTTTTCACCTGCTCTGCGCGAGCTCGAGTAACTGGTTGTCGCTGAAGCTCCTGAAGATCTTTGCGCTGCTCGCGCCGTTCGAGCCTCGCCTGCCTCTGAAGCTTCTCAGACCTCTCCGGACGCTGCTCGAGCAGAGTCGCGCCAAGAGCGTGGAAGTTGAAATTCTTCGTCTCAGCTTGCTTCACTTTCCTTTCGAAGAAGCAGCTGCGAAGGCGCGGCGCACCGCCGCTGCGGGAGCTCTCCTCGCGAACTCCGAAGTCGCGGGCGAAGAGCCTCCGCGCGAGGACGGGGGCGAATGCGAGCTGGACGCGTTTCTGCGAAGCTGTCTCCGCCGCATACATGCGCTGCTCACAAGTGCAGACAGAAATCTCCGCTGCGTAGGAGTTGACATTCTCGCGAGGCTCTTCGCGGAGAAGAGAGACATGGCTGCAGACGTCGCGGCGTGCATCCCGGAGTTTCGCAAGTTTGTGCTGCAGGTGAGACTGCGTTCGAGGAACGACGGGCGAGACTCGAAAGCGGAGGCGAGAGGACAGCGCATGTGGAGGGAGAGAAGGACGGTGGCAGAGAAAAAGACAGGGGCAGAAAGGAGCGCGGCGCGGGGACGGACAGGGTGAGAAGGAAGGAGAGAGGGAGCAGAACGAAGGTGGAGATGAAAAGAGAAGGACGAGACGGTGAGCGCAGGAGTAAAGGAAACTGGAAGGTGAAGAGAACGAAGCAAAGAATGGAAGGAGAGAGCAAAGGCGGAGTCACATCGGGCAACTCGCTGCTCCATCTATCTCGCTACGGTTGAATGGGCTCCTCCTCTTCCACTCGCGGCTGTTTTTCACTACGTTTCTCTTCTTGTCCAGGCTGCCGAGGAGTGCGACCCGACCATTCGCTCGCGAGGCATCGACTTGTTGACGAAAACGGCGACGGCGGAATCGTTCACGCAGATCGCCGAGCAACTCGTCGCGGCCGCGGGCGCTCTGGAGGCGCAGAGACTCCCTGGCCAAACTCGAAGCGAAAAGGAGACGGGAGACCCCCGCAGCGCCCTCGCCGTCGCAGCCTCTCCAGCTTCTCTCAGGGCCAGCTTCCTGCTTCCCGTCTTGCGCATGGGCGCCGAGTGAGTAGAAGAAGAAAAGACGACGGAGAAGGAAAAGGGCAGAGGGGAAGAAGAGACGTGCCAGAAGAAAGGAGAGGAATGAGGGGGGGAGGAAGAACGGAGGGAGGAGAGTGTGCAGCGAAAATGAGGATCGCGAAGGAAACTGGACGCGCGTGAGTGCATCTGCAGATATCTGTGGTGTATTTGAACGCAATCTGTATGTGAGAATCTGCACTTCCACCTTCAGTTTCCTCGAGCTTTCTTTTTCAGAAATCACTACGCACTCGTGGAGGACTTTGAATGGTACCTGGCGCTTCTGGCGAGCATTGCAGTGGACGGGGGGGAAAGTTCCGTCGATTCATACAGAGGCAGGCCTGCAGGCGCGGGGCTCGAGGAGGAAGGCGCAGAACCTTCAGTCTCCGGCCTCGTCGCTGAGCAACTCGTGGACATCACCGTCCGCGTCCCCGCCGTGCGGTGAGAACAACGTTCCAAAAATACGAGAGCAGAAGAAAAGAGACAGTCGCACTGGCGAGACGAAGAAGATCGCGGCGCCGAAGGAGAAAGGAAAGCGAGAGAGAAGAGGCCCCCCAGAGAAGGCAACGAGAGACCGCAGACATGGGGAGAAGAGGGGCAGGAGATCGATCATCTTTGAGGTCGAGAGAAAATAGGTTGGAAACAAAAGAAGCACAGGAGGAGAGACGTGCAAGCTGATATACATGAAACAAGCCGAGCAGAGAGAACGGAAACATGTTTCTCTTTCTCTTGCGTTTTCTGTTTTCCTCTCTCTTCACGGTGTCTCTCTGTCGTGCGACAGCCCGACACTCGTCTCCCTTCTTTTTTCTCTTCTCGCTGTTTCACATGTTGATTCTTTTTTCTTCGATACGTCCGTCTTCTCGTTTTTTGCGCGCTCCTGCGTGTCTTCCCCTTTCCTTTCCACCTTCACCATCAAGTTCACCTTTTTGCGCTTCGCCCCCTTCTTTTCTGCGCCGTTCGCGCCTTCGCCTCTCTGAAGGTTAGCACGCTGTTCACCTCCTTCGTGCACGTTGGGCCGCCTGCGTTTCTCAATCGCTGAATGCGCTTTCTGTTTCTCTTCCTTTGCTGCGGTTTCATGTTTCGCGCATGTCTCTCAGGCCCTGCGCCGCGCTCCTCGCCTCGCTGATTTGCGACTCCGCTGGGGCCTCGACTGCAGGGCGCGAGACGCTGCGGAAAATTCACCGCGCTCATCAGCGTCAAGCTGGCGTCTTGCGCGAGGTCGAAGCTTTCCCAGAGAAAGCCGAACAAACCGTCGCTCCCGTCGTCGTCCGAGCTGCCGCCTGGATTGTCGGTGAGCCTGAAGGAACGCGAGAAGCTGACGATTTCCCTGCAGAGACGTCCGTCTGGAGAGACGCATGCAGAGACACACAGAGAGCTGCGTGCACGCAGAAGCGCGTGACTGGGCCGTCGCCAAGACGGCGAATTTCAGCCGGTAGAAAGGAGAGCAAAGGAGAGCAACAGGAAGATGGAGATCGTGACAAGAAGAGAGCTTCGTTGAACGCATGCTGAAGAAAGGGGAGCTGGTGTGTTTGTTCTGCACTTCCTTCGCTTCTCGTCGGGATGGCGGGTGGGGAGGGGGCCTTTCGCTTTCGTTTTACGTTTCAGTTTTGATCGTCTGTCGCGGCTTCTTCGTTCACGGTTTCTTTCTTCGATTCCGCAGGCTTATTTGGCCACAGAACCTCTTCTTCTCTCGCTTTCTCTCTGCTTCCTTGCTTCACCTGTTCTTGCGTTTTTGTGAGGTGGGATTTGCGTCTTTCTGCGTTCCTCAGGCGAGTATTTCGAGTATTTGGACGGCAACCATGCAGACGAGAACGTGGACCCTCGTGAAGGAGGATCGCTGTCTTTCTACTTTGACGCCTGTCGCTCTCTCATTCGTCTCGTGAGTCTCGCTTCCACTCTTATTAAAAAATCGGAAATCCGAATTTCTTCTCTCTCGCGTCGTCCCTGCATTGTTTTGTTCCTTTGCCTCTTTTCTCAATCCCTCGTCCGTAGTGTTTCTACCTCTTCTCATGTTTTCCCTGCTTTTTTCCAGTCCACCGTCGCTCTTCTCGGTCGCCGTCTCCTATGTTTTCTTCTACACGTTGCTCTCTCAGACTCTCCCCATCTTCGTTTTGCTTCTTTCTCCTCCATTATGGACTCGCGCTCCGCCTCCGCGTCTCTTCGCTTTCAGGCCCGATGTCTGGTGTTGCCGCCTCCCGTCCAGCAGGTAGTGGTTTCGGCTGCAGTGAAAGTTTTCCTGGGCGCATGCAGCGCAGTGTCTCGGCGGCGTGGACTTGGACAGCCGCGTCTGTGTTCCGCGAAGGAAGACTTAACGCGCCTCTGCGAAGTGCAGGAAGCGATGCTGGCGATGCTTGAGAGGTGCAAAGCCGCAGCGGAGGGCGAACATGGCAGCAGTCCGTCCAGCAGCGTCGAGGTACACTTAGTCTCTCGCTGACAAGACAAGTCACTTTCGCTGTTTTCAAAGAAACGTCCAGTTCGCTTTTCCTCGAGAATCATCCGTAGCAACGCTTTCTGCGCGAACGTCTTTCGAGAGAGAACAGAGACACGGTGTAGTCCTGCAGAGAGTTACGACAAAACATAGGTGTGTTTGAGAAAGTGTGGTCCAGAGAAAAATACACAGAAGGACTGCAAAGTATTGACGCAGACGGAACTGTTTGGATAACAATATAAAATGCGCATATCAGTGCATACTTAGATCAGCTGTTGCTTCAACAATATACATCTTCTTTATATATATATATATATGTATATGTATATGTTTATGTATTTGTGTGTGTAGTCCACATGTACGTGTGTTTCAATTTGTGCTGCGAAAGACTGGGTAATGTTTCTTGTTGATTCTGTGATCTCTTCAGGTGTATGATCGGGTGCGGCTGGCGGAGCAGCTCGTTCGTTTCTTCGGCCCAGGCGACTCGGAGACAGCAGGGCAGGGCGAGGGCCTGCGTGTGTGGGGTGTTCGACAGGGCGCCTTTCTCCCCGTTCTCCCCGGAGCGCAGCAGCAGGTGACGCGAAGAACGAACAGAAAACCAACATGTTCTTCCCTGCGTGCGAACTGCATGAAACATGCATTCTCTATGCATGCACATATAATATATATAGATATACGTATATATATATATATATGTAGGTATGTATACACATCTGTGTGCGTTTGTGCCTACATGTTGTTTTCACGCAAGTGCATCAGTGTGTGACCATGCAGATTTCCATTCGCAGGCACATGCGTTTTAGTTTTCGTCTCCCTGATTGGTGTTGTGTGTTCCAGGTTCCACTTGATGCCTCTCTGGACCTCTCGAGTCCTTTCTTCGACTATCGGCGTCTGCAGTCGCAGCAAGCCTCGGGAGCGCGCGCTCCCGAGGCTCTGCCGCAGGCTCCAAGTAGTGTGGGCGCAGCCTCCGAGGTCGGCGGCGCCCTGAACCGGAAAGGAGACACCTCGGGAGATGCCTCAGGTGTGGGGTGGCGAGGCGGAGGTCCTTCCTCGAACGGGAAGAAGAGATTTGACGTTATTCGCAGCGCCATTGCGCCTGGTCAGCCGCAAGGCTCTCCGGGATCCACGACCTCGCCCGAGAAGCCTGCATGCGCTGTCTCTCTGTGCCTCAACAGCAGCGGCCCCGAGGCGTCTCTTGTCTCGTCTTCGGTGTCTGCTGTCTCTTCTGTGGAGTCTCCGCCCAACTCAGGGGGCGGCGCAACCGCGGCTTGGGACATGAAAGTCCGAAAGTGTCTGCGGCCTTCAGAGACGGCGCAGGAGGCAGGCGTCCCGCTTCCGCTGTCTCTGCAGCTGCAGCTGAAAGGTCGGCTCTGGCAGAGTTGTGGGGGAGACGAACTTCTGCGGATCTTCTGTTGTGTGGGAGAAGTCCAGGGACCTACTGCGCCCGACGCGCCTCCCGCTGTCGCCGTCGCGCTCTGCTGCGAGAAGGCCGGAAGCGTGGAGACTGAAGTCTCGGAGGTCGGCATTGTTTTCTCTGAGGCAGACTCTCTGGGCCTCCCTGCACTGGTTCCTCTCGCCTCTGAGCTGAAGAGGCGAAGCGAGCGCGTCGTCGTGAAAGTGAGCCCAGAAAGACGGACCAGAGAGACAAGGAGATCAAACTCCTGTGGAAAAAGAGAGAAACGGAAAAAACGAAGAAGGACGAGCGAAATACAAGTGGCAGGGGAGATAGAGAGGGAGGGACTGAGAGGAAGGCAGAGGGCCGAAACGGCGGGAAGCACTGGCAACCGAGGAGGTGAAGAGACAGGAAGGCGCATATGCATCTTAGTCGCATGGTGGTAGCCAGCTCTGTCTCTGCCTGTTACAGCGGCTGTCTTGCCTTCCTCGCCGTCTGCACTCCTCATGTTTGTGTCGCGTTTCTTCGTGTTTTTGGACTGTTCAGCCTGCAAGCTTCTCTTCTCTCCTCTGCTGCGCATCGACTGCCGAGCTTAGAGACTGGCGCCTCGAAGGCAGAATTGTCTATACGACAGAGAGTTCCTCCGTGGACTTCTCTTCGCTTGACGGAGACGCCGGCGTCGGCGAGCCTGACCGTCAGAAGCAGCAGCGCTCTGCTCCCTTCGCTGTCGAAATTCCTGCAACTGTTGGACTGCTGCCTCTCCAGATGACGGAGGACGAACTCGCGTCATTTTTCACGGTGAGAGAAAGTCGGCAGAGACACTTCTGAAAAGGCGACAAGTGAAACACGGGGCATTCGAAAGAAGGACTCTTTTCGCATTCAGTGTAGCGGAACCGGTGTGCGTTTTCGTGTGAGCACGGACAGCAACAAGAAGCCGTTCTTCGTGAGTCTTCAGAAGAGGCCGCTGTGTTGGTCTGTACGTACAGCTGACGCGTCTAGGTTGGAGAGAGCCAGCAGGCATCTCGAGGCCGGCAGTCACACAGGGTGTAGAATGTGTCGGTGTTAAGCGGCGGAGGTATTTTTGAATAGTTCTGGACAGTCGAGGCCAGGTTTTCGAGTTTTTTCTGGATATGTTCCCCATGGACTTGTCGTGGCTTCCTGTACGTTTTCCTTCTCTCGTCAGCAAGCAGGCGGAGCAGTTTCTGCACAGCATAGCGAGCGCGTGGCTGTTCGGACGCGAACGCCCAGTCCCGCCGCTGGGTGTACAGACACCTGGTGCGTCTCGCTGGGAGGAGGCGCGCCCACCTCACCGTTGTCAGTTCTTCAGTATCTGCGAATCGTGGCGTGTGCCGCAAATATGTTTCTGCTTCCGCAGCAGCCGCTGCCGGCGTCCGTCTGCTCTTCGGGGGTCTTGAAATGTCTGCTTATTGCTCAGCTGTACAACCCCGATGGCGCCCACCAGCTTCAGACGAGGCTGGAGAAAGTGGAGGCTGGGCGCACAGAGTGCTTTGCGCCTCCGTCCCTGCCCGCAGATCTGAGTGGGCATCAGGTTCTCTTGGCCTTCGTGGCTTGTTCGTGTGGGGGCGAGAGTCCGAGAGAAAAAGACACGCCAGAGAAAACGAGCGAGGAAGGAAGCGGGATTCTCCACTTCAGGGTCAACGTCAGGAGCGCGAGCGCGACATGCAGCGAGGCGGTGTGCCGCCGGATCTGCACTTTGCTCGAGGAAACGGCTTTTGGACGCTTGCATGTGTTCACTGAGTAGACTGGCAAAAAAGGGAGACAGCTGCCGCACCAGAAACGGCTGCGCTCGAGCAAAGTCTGCACAGGCAACGGATGCGTACGTTTCAAGGGTGGGTCTCCACAACAGAGGAGGCGCGAGTCAGAGCCAGAACGAGATGCTGAGGGAACAAAAAGGGTATAGTGGAGGGTTAAAAGAGATTTCAGAAGAAGAAAGAGGAAACACATCTGTGGAGACAAAGAGGCTGAAAGACAGGGGGAGGAACTTGAATCAGTATGCGAGGAGGATCTCCGAGAGTGGAGAAAGACTGTGTCAGATTCATGAGAAAGAAGAGACACGACCGCCTTTGATCTCCGTCAGAAAACGGCATTCAAGCATGTACAACTTTGAAAATACATCGAAACCCCTTCCAAGTTCGGCAGCGAATTACGGGAGGACAGCCTGCTGGTGTTGTTTGTGCGTTTGCGCTTTTGTGGAGTCGACCACGGTAGCTTGGAGGCAAAGACCTAGAGATGAAACAGTGTTTTCTGTCCTAAAAAGAGAACTGTTTGTCGTACAGAAGGCGCTGCAGCCGTGGCGAGAAGCCCTCATGTGTGTCTTACAATGCGCTGGAAACTGAGCGCATTCGTTTCCTGTTTGTGGTAGAGTCTGGCCCAACTTGAGAGACTGTCATGGATGTGTTTGCTTTCGCCGCATGTCATTTCTCTTTTTTCCAATGATGCGCCGCCTTCTGTGGCGTAAGTTTGATTAAAATAAGAACGCTAGCATGCTTGTTCTTCAGGAACTGTTGAGCACGAGGACTGCGTGCTCAGGTAGTGTGTCTTCGGTTTGATTATCCGTATTGGCCGATCTAAAATCGTGGCATGTTGAAGTGGGAGAAGCATCATTTCCAAGGCAAATGCCTAACAGAATTGAGATAGGCTGAAAACCCATGGGATACATGAAATACACGAGAGTGCGACGACCCAGCCACCGCTGTTCATGTCATGGCAGTAGCCGGCCAACGAAAGACCGTACCGAGTAGCGCGGTGATTTGCGGACACTCTTTGTTTGGGCAAAAACTGGAAAGAAGTCCTCCGTTCATTTCTACTTTTTCCCCAGTGGTTCGTTACGTTTGTGGCTGTTTGAAGGAAATGTCGATATCATCGATCTATCACCTAGAATCATCTGTAGAAACCCTTTGGGTTTGACTCTAACTACGCAGCGAGCTAAAGCGATGCACGGAACTGGGCAGGCATTATTAGAGCTTTGTGGACGACGAAGAGAGATCACGCTTTTGAATCGTTTGGTACAGAATATCGAACCAAAGACTAAATGAGTTCAATAAGGCAAGGTAAACGAAAAAAGTGTGTCTAAGTAATGTGCGGAGTCTCGGGCGAATGGCGTCCGCAGGAGTGCACTGGCACGTCCGTCGCACACTTGCAGCCTTTCCCTTCTTTTGCTGGGTCCTTTCTTTTTCGGTGAAGTTACGAGATAGAAAGTGACGCACCAGCGGCGCAGGAATCAACTGCCAGCCTCAGCTCCGAACTTTGCCTGGCATCTGGAGTATGGTAGGAAGCAAAGTCCGCAAGACACCAGGCGGGAGGATGCGGCGGGTGGCAAAAAAGTGGACTATTGATGAGAGTACCTAAGGAAACGAAGCGAATGTCATCTATATCGCAAGAGCGTAATCTTCCCTGTTTTGCCACTTCGAATTTAACGCTCCCTTAGTCACTTTTGCCAGACACACCGACCAACGGAAGTGCTGGAGCATCGTGCCGCATGAAGACTCCCCAGGAGGCATGCAATGAATTTCATCCGTGCTTCTGTTGACAAAACCGCAGTGATCTGGCAGCACTCATCACCGCACACGTCATGCATAAACCAAGAAGAGAAGGCGTTTGAAGTAAAGGAGCAGGAGTTAATATTCAGCAAGGAATAAATATTCGAACAAGACAAGAATGCCCGTAAAAGCAGTGCCGTGACCCGGGATCGAACCAGGGACCTTCAGATCTTCAGTCTGACGCTCTCCCAACTGAGCTATCACGGCTGACACACTCGACCGACACCCCGTCATTCTTGTCTTTCTTTAGAAAACACAAAGGTTCGCGGCTTCGTGAAGTCGTCTTCCTTAATCGAAAATGCGTTGCGAAGCAACGACCTTGCCTTACCTGAAAAAGGATGAGATGTGGAGCTCAAACGTTCATGGCAGGCCCCCCAGATTCCCTCATCCCTAGCCCCTCCGACGTCCACAGTTCCGTGCGCCTTTGTTGCGCAGATCTGTTTTCACAGAAGACATCTTCGCAGGACCTCTCTGCGGTGCAAAGGATCGACATCCACGCACAGGCTTCACTTTTGCTCGATCGATGTTCTGTACACCCGAATTTCGTGGTACTCACTTTCAGTGTGTGTCTTCTCAGAGGCAGGCACGCCACAAGTTGACAAACAAATGTGTTGTGGTGCATTGGGTAGCCGCTTGGGAACGCCTCTGACACACATTCAGTTGAAAAGAGGATTTGTGCGTTTCAAGCAGAAACGGCTAACTTCTGTTCTGCGGCGCGCTACCACCCGTGCAATGTCCTCAGAAGTGTCGTTGCTGGCTCTCGCTCTCCCGTTACGCATGTGCTCTTGAATGTCACGGTGCAAGCTGTCCACGAAAAACGAGTTAACTGCAACTCAAGAGTCAAAAGAAAAATGCATAATTAAAAGTGCTTCCTGAGATGAGTGCAGAACAGACAAAAGAACAAACGGACGTGGAACGGACGACCCGCGCGTAGGAAGCTGGGTTCACCGGTTGGTGACGTTTTATGAGTTTTCTGTATTCATGTGTTTTGATTCCGTCCCCTCTGGGATGTAGTGTTTCGAACGGCTTCACCCACAGCGTAACAAATGCCGACTGAAGGTTTAAGAGTACGCTGGATCGCTCTCGTGCACGTGGAATGGTGAAGCGACAATACAACATACACCATGTTCCCTTATCAATCACGGGTGACAAACACTGCCCTCTTTTTCTACCAGTTACAGAAACACGTGACGTTACGAGTTCATGAACTGAAGCAACCAGTGTCTGCACACCTGGCAGGATTATGGGGCATTCGGAACTAACGTAAATGTACCATCGTTGAGGTGGGTCGACACCAAACAACCACGCTTTGGAGTTAAACCCTAAAAATACCTTCGCATCGGAAAGCATCGTCCACGTGAAGCGGCAAGCTAACTTCAGATGGTGTTCCATACCGGTGTTCTCATCCTGTCTTTTGTTTTTTTTCGTCATAGATGGAAAAGAGTGAACGAATTGAGGACGCGCGTGCCTCGGCAGAATAAAGAGTCAGCCAGAGTAGCCTCAATCCGAATTTGAGCTTATGGTGACAAAAGCGGAAAATACTGTGATTATGGCAAGCATCCATCCGCTTGTGGTAGTCTTGCGTGAGGAGCTGCCAGTTGGCGTCTGTGATTCGCCGGGCTTCTGATGTGGTTTATCAGAATTCGAATTATCGCCTTGTCCGCCTGGTTCGTTAGATCCTGAGTGACTGTCTTCCTGATTTTCTTGACCAGAATGCCCATTCCCGCCCTGTTGCTCTGGTAGAATCGGTTGCTCCTCGCCATTTTCTGGGGATGTGGGTGTGTCGGGACCTGTTTGTTTGCCAGAGACAGTTATACGAACCATACATTCTTTAGGCTGCCGCCCTGCTTCTGCAGTTACCTCAAGTGTTTTGGGGGGGGAGCATTTATAGCACAGTTTTTTCTCGGACGCAGGAAGCAGTAGGAACGCAAAAGTGTAGGCGGGCGTAAATGTGGGAAGTTCCGCCATGGACCACGGCACTGCATTTCCTGGCGACGTAGCGGACATTCCTTCAACCAGAGAAGCAGACGGCACAAGCGTCTTAAGATCCACTTGTTCTTCGCAGTTGTCTCCCTGGAACACTCTTTCAAAGTTGATCGGCAACATGGTAGCGTCCGACGCACACCGGAACGTGACAGCTCTAGTCGTGACATCCAGCTTGACAGTCTGGTCATCCTTGCATTCTTCTGTAAAAAATATCAAACAGACACAAGGATGGGAATGAGTGACATCGCCCGACTAAATATCGTTACGGCCTCACCGAAACAGAAGGCCTCTCACATTCTTGGGAAACCGCAGAGAAAAACTCAGGGGCACCACTTTACATCGACCACTGTTTAGTCCTCAATCCACAAACCAGAGTCGTTGTGCGTGCGATGAACGCAAAGGTACTGCCGGTTGGTGGAAGGAAGCCCGCGTTCACATTTGCTGACGTCGAAGTGATTCGACTGTACTGTGACATTTAGCAACTGAATTTTCTGATATGCGCCTGTATTGGATGCTCCTCCAGTGAAACAAATGCCACGCAAACCCTTTTTCGTATCTTCCACGGTGTTGGCCTGGCGAGTATGGCACAAGCACGCTGCAAGTGCATACTCTCTAAAACATGCCAGTTGCTTCAGCCTTTCAAAACTCGGCAGCCCTCCAGGTGAGTCATCGATGAGTCTACTGAGAGTCAGCGGACCAAAACAGGCTGTCATGGCACTGTGGTAGAAGGCTTACTTTCTTTTTTGATCGTGGTGGCCGCCCTTGCACCGTACACTGCCACCTGAATTACGCGAGATATTTGTGGCGTCTCGTCTTCTTCCGACACGACCTTTTGTTCTTGTTCTTGGTCATTCTTCTCGTTACGGCACTGGAAATACAGTGTTGTTGATAGGATTGGATACTTATCCAAAGTGAGGGTGTTACTGTTTGGCTTCTCCCGGTCCTCTGTGCGTTCTTGACCTGTGCCGTTTACCCACCTCACGCTCACGAACGCTTCTTGGAAAGTGCGCTCTTGGGTACATGCAGCGTCTCGACAGAATTTTTTGGAGTCCGTCTTCGGATATAAAGTCGACTGATTCGGGCACTCCAGAGTGACTTCACTTTGTTCTGTTGTGAGCGTAGCGACGGCAAAATCTGTTTTCTCTTGGTTGGCAACAGCAGCATCTGATGACGCTGCGCCGTTTGACAAGAAAGCAAGGCCAACGAAGATTGAAACGACTACTGCCGTTTGAAGGCTTTTCGAGACCTGAAAGCCCCTCAACGCCGTTCCTTCCATTTTGCCGTCTTAAACACTTTCTGGTTCACTCAGGACCCACTTTGGTATTAAGGTTAGTCAACACACAATTCCGCAGTCACGTCTTGCGAAGCAGTCCGCACGCAACACGACCGCTAGACAGCGCCTGAATCCAGGAGAATTCACAACGATGTCTTGCGGGACAACATATAGGAAACCGGCGCGCCTTTGTGGTGAACGACTGTCGAAGATGGAGGGCGCGAACAAGCGTTTTCTGACTGTGTCGTGGAGCGGCACATTCGACGACGCGCCTTCCGCTGAAGTGTTGCCCTTCAGGCATTCCCGCTGGGTCGATGGCGCCCGACCGGGTCGAGCACGAAAGAAGTTCCGTTTCCCCAACGCGCGATGCGCGAGTTGGTGTCGACAGTGAGCGCCATCATTTCAACCAAGTGATGCTGCTACGGGAGAAATAGGAGTTGTGTGGAATTTTGAGGCTCACAGCAGACAGACCATGTGTCTGAGCCATTTGCGCAGATGTTCACCGAATTAGGTTTCGAGCCGACTCAGAGGTCTCGTGAACCGCAGCACACAGCGTCATCACAAACGGCATGAACTCCGAACATTGCGGACTAATTCACTGTTTTGACAACAAATGTACCACCAATGAGGTAAGTCGACACCAAACAATCACGCTTTGAACATAAACCCTAAAAATACCTTCGCGTCGGCATGCACCGTCCACGTGAAGCGACAAGCCAGCTTCAAACGGTGTTCCATGCCGACATGCTCATCCTGTCCTGTTTTGTGTGTCGTAGATGGAAAAGCGTGAACGAATTGCGGATGAGCGTGCCTCGACAGGAACAAATAACCAGACAAAGCAGCCTCATACAGAAAGCTAGCTCATGGCGGCAGAAGCGAAAAACATAATGAGTAGAGCAAGAATCCAAACCCCTGTGGTAGACTTGCGTGTGGAACTGCCGGATGGCGATTGCGAGCCGCTGGGCTTCTCATCTGTTCCATTTGGAGTTTCACCTGGTTTCCCTGAATTCGCGTCCCCTTCCTGCTCTGGCTGACCAGGCTTCTCTTCGCTTCCTTCTTGTGTTGGTGGTTGTGTGTCCTCTCCCGGTCCTTCGGGAGTCGCTGCCGGTTTAGCGTCGACTGTAATAAGCACCTTACACTCCTTGGAAGGCTGTGGATGTAGAATTGGGTGCACTGCTTTTTCAATACACTTGTAGCAAAGTTTGACTTTGTTCGTGGGAAAGTCAATAACCTCAAATGTGTAGGTGGGCAGATCTGTCGCATCGGTGGCCGGAATTTCGGAGTAAGGCACCGCGTTTGTCGATGAGGTAGCGGACATCCCTTCAACCAAGGAGGCAGACAACTTGAGATCCGCCAGTTTCACCGTCTGATCACAGCCATCTCCCTGCAATGCTTCTTCGAAGTTGATCGTCGACAGTGTGTCAGCGTCTGATGCACACCGAAATGTAACCTTGTTGGAAGTGGAATTGAGGGTGACAGACTTGTCGTTGCCGATTGTGCACACATCTGTGACGAATGCCATACACACACATTGATGGAAACGAATGACAGTGTCCGTTTCAATCTCCGAATTTGCCTCAAAAACGCAGATGGGTACGTGCATTCGAGAAAAGTAAAATGAGAACGCCCTTCGCAATACGAATGATCCACAATGTGTTACGACGTCGAGAAGCTAGATACAAATTCCAGCGGTTACGGGAAAGGTGTTCCGTATTGATATGCGTTAATCCTGCTTCACGTTTTGTGAAAACTGAGCAATTCAGGCATGTCACTCCGACACATCTGTGATAGATGGACAAGATATGGCTTTCAAAGCTCCTTACAGAGACTGAACAGCCAAAGAACCCTTTTCTCTGTTTCCACACTGATGCCGTATCTACTACAGCATCAGCATGCTACAACACATCAGCAACTATGACTGTTTAGCATTCCTTCACTCTCCAGCACTGGGCAAAACCTTCCGGCTGAGCTATCGCTGAATCTACCAACAGGCAAGGAGTCACGAAACAGCCATGCCGTTGTGATACAGAACTTACTTTCTTCGTCCTTAGTAGCAGCGGCTCTTGTACCGTACACTGCCACTTGCATTACGCAAGTTTCCCCTGGCGTCTCCTCGGGTTCGCTCGCCACGCGGTTTTCTCCTTGAACTGGCCCACTGCTTGTTTTACGGCACTGGAAATATACGGTTTGGGATTTCGTGGGATATTCGACCAAAGTGAGGACGTTGCCTCCTGCTTGTTTCCGGGACGGTAGCTCTTCAGTGTCCGAGCGTGCTTCCCAGCTCACTGTTTCAACACTCAAGGCCAACTCCTCATTACATGAGGCGTTTTTGCAGAATTTATTCGATTGCTTTGTTGGATAGAGCGAATAGTGTTCGGGGCACTGCAATTCAACTTGGCTTTGGAGTTTGTTCAGTGACCCAGCAACAAACTTGACACCCTTGCTGCACGTCACGGCAACCGGCGATGCAGCCGCACGGGCTGACAAACACACAAGGCCAATAAGGAGCGAAACGCAGACTGCATTTCGAAGACCTTTAGAGCCAGGAACGCCCCTCAACATCGTCCCTTCCATTTTAACAAAAGAAACGCTTTCTGGAGTATTGACGAGTCACTTCGATTTTATTGGTTTCTTTGTGCATCATAGCAACAGTCATGTCTTGTCCAGCTGCCCCAGCCTAACACTCTCGTGCCCGGTAGACAGTTCACAGAATGTAACCGAGTTTAGATCGCTGCGTTGGTGAGTCGACATAAATCGTAACCAAACATGTTATGGAGGAAGAATGCTGAAGATTGCAAGCATTTTAAAGATTTTTCTGGTCTATGGAGGATTGCCCCATTCGGTCGCATGCTTCGTGCTGCCGTTGCGGATAGAGGTTCGCCGATTTACCGGACAGACTCGATCCCCTACAGGCGTGTCGAGCCTTAATGAATTTCTGTGTTTGCGCACTGATGGTGGTAGGTTGGCGACTCTGGTGAGAATATCGATTTTGAGTGGCAGGTGCCACTACCGACGAAATGCCAGTTTTGAGGCATTTCAAGGCACATCTCGGAGAGAACAAGTGTGAGAGCATTTTGCTTCCATATTTAACGATGCCACGCTAGAGCGAAGTTCAAGCTCTCGTCTGAATTGCAGCACACGGTGTTGTCACAACTGGCATAAATATCAGACATTGCCGACTAATGTAGTGATTCGGCAGCAAATGTACCATCATTGAAACGGGTCGACGCCAAACAGTCACGATTCGCAAATAAATCGTACAAATACCTTTGCGTTGGACGGCACCGTCCACAACAATCGGCAAGGCAGTCTCCGTCAGTGGTACACACCGACATGCTCATCCGGCCTTTGTGTTATCCGACCCTGTTGGAAAGGCGTCGGCTACATGTGAGCGCCCGTGCCTCAAGAGGAAACAAATAGCGAGACAGGGTAATTCATTCCTGAAAGTTAAATCTAGATGGGAAAGGCGGAAAACACCGTGAGTACAGCAAGAATCCCAGCCCCTGTGGTAGACTTGTGTGCAGAACTGTCAGTTGGCGTTTGTGAGCCGTCAGGCTTTTGATCTGTTTCGCTTGGAGTTTCACTTTGTTTACCGGGATTCGAATCAGTGTCTTGTTGATGTGGTGCACTTGGGTTCTGATTGCCGCCGTCTCCGGGTGGCGGGTGTGGCACACCGCTGCCTGGTGCCTGGGGGTCCGGTTTTGCCGCGGGGACTTTAAGTACAATCTTACATTTCTTGAGATCCTGTGGAGGCGATCTTTGGGTTGTCACTTTTTCAATACACTTGCAGCATACTTTGGTTTCGTCCTTGGGCAACTCAACAACCTCAAAAGTGTGGGCGGGCAGATCTGTTACAGCGGCTGCCGCAGAGGTGGAAGACGCGTTTTGTGTCGACATAGCGGAAAGTACCTCAACCAGCGACGCCTTAACTTGAGATCCGTTAGAATCACAGCGTTCGTATCAATTGTACTCTCGTCGCAGTTTTCTTCCTTGAATGTTTTTTTGAAGTTAGACGGCAGGAGGTCGCTCGCTGATTCGCAGCGAAATGTAACCTTTGTCTTTTTTGACTCAACATCCAGGTTGAGAGACAGGCCCTGGCTGAACGCACACACTTCTGTGACGAATGCCATACGCACACAGTGAAAAAGACTGACAGTGTCCAGTTAAGTCTCTTAACTGGCTTCACAAATGCAGATGTCTACGTGCATCCAAAGATAAAAGACGGGTGAGAAAATATGCGCGGCAATGTGAATGAGCTACGAGGCGCTACGACGTCGAGAAACCAGAAACGCACCCCAGTTTTTGCAAGAAAAGATGTTCCGTGCTGATAGGAGGAAATACAGCTCATGTTTGCAGCCAAAAGGGGAATTCCAGTGTTCTGTGATCCATGCGCCGTCAGCCTGTTGGTAAGTGACTTTTTGCTATGCTCGTGTAGTGAATTGAAAACCATGAGTCAGTCCATCTAGGATTCCAAACTGCTGGCGTATCTACTGGATTTACTACGACACTAACAATCTGTAAAATCGTGACATTTACAACTGCACGAGGTGCCTTCTCTCTCCAACACTTGAGCACAGCTGTCGTGGTGAGTCATCGGTTGGTCTCTCGAAATTCAAACGCACCATGTATCGACTACAGCTTCAAATTGTGAGACGTATGTTATGCGTCCTTAGTAGCAACCGCCGTTGCACCGTACACTGCCACTTGCATTGTGCAAGACACTTCCGGCGTCTCTGCTTCTTTCGCCAAGGGATGTTGGTTTTGCACATCCTCGTTTTTACGGCACTGGAAATATATGGTTTCGGATTTCTCGGGAGTTTTTACCAATCTGAGGATGTTGGATTCTGCTTTTTGCGGGGACAATACGCCTACAGACTTTGGTTGTTCCTAGGCCACCGTCTCATCGGTAAATGACACTCCCTTGGTGCATGCAGCATCATTGAAAAATTGCTTCGACAACTTATTCGGATACAGAGTATATCCGTCCTTGCACTGCAATTCGAATTGGCTTTGGAGTTTGTTCAGCGACCCGGAAACAAACTTCGAATCATCGGCGCAGCTTAGGGCAACTTGCGTTGCCGCTGAACAGCCCGACACGTGCAGAAGGCCAATGATGGTTGGAACACAGACTGCATTTCGAAGACCTTTAGAGCCAGGAACGCCCCTCCGCATCGTCCCTTCCATTTGGACAAAAGAAACACTTTCTGGAGCATTGAGGTGTTAGTTTGATATTATGGTTATTCTGAACCCCATAGCAACAGTCATGTCTTGTCCAGCTGCTCCAGCCGAACACTCTCGTGCCCGGTAGACAGTTCACCGAATGTAACCGAGTTTAGATCGCTGCATTGGTGAGTCGACATAAATCGTAACCAAACATGTTATGGCGAAAGAATGCCACAGATTGCAAGGATTTTCAAAGGTTTTTTCCATTGTGGATTACCACATTCGATGGCTGATAGAGGTTCACCGATTTACAGCGCGGAGTCGATCCCGTACCAGCGTGTCGAGCGCCAAAGAAACTCTGTGATTGCGGGTTGAGGGTGGGGGGCTGGTGACCCAGGTGAGAGCATGAAATTTGAGTGAGTAGTACCACTACATGGATGTTGTGAGTAGTGTAAGGTTCGAAGGTTCGCAGCAGACCGGGCATGGCTGAGAATCAGTTGTCATCATTGAAATATGGCATGAGCCACCTTTCAAGTTCACGGGAACTGCAACACAGTGTTAACACAAATAGCATGAACACCGGGCATTGCCACCGAATGTATTGATTCGACAACAACTGTACCACCACTGAGGTGAGCCGACACAAAACAATCACAATTTGGACTTAAATCCTAAAGATACCTTCGTCGGAATGCACCGTCCATGTCAATCGGCCTTGTAGCTTTAAACGGGCTTCCATACCGACATGCTCATCCTGCCTTTCTGTTTTTCGTCGCAGATGGGAAAGCGTGGACGAAATGCAGACGTGCGTTCCTCCACAGGAACAACTAGTGAGACAGGGTACTTTATTTTAGGAAATTAGTTCATGTTGGGAATAGTGGTAAACATGATAAGTAGGACAAGAATCCAAAACCCCGTGGCAGACATGGGGGAACTGCCGGTTGACGTATCAGTGTCGTCAAGATCTTCATCTGTGTCATCTGGTGTGTCATCTGGGTCATCAGAATGCGTATGATCTTGGTCATCAGGTTCCAAATCATCGGAAGACGGTGGGTCCTCGTTATCCTCGTCACCAGGGGACGGTGGCGGTGTTGTTGGAAGTAACGGGAAAGTAATGCGAAACATACATTCCTGGGCAGGCCTTGCCTTTTCAAGTGCCTGATCTTTTGTAGTCTGGATACACTTGTAGCACAGATTTGTGACGGAAGTTGGAAGCCAAAAGACCGTAAAAGTGTAGGCGGGCACATCTTCCTCAGTGGATCACGGTGTTGCTTGTGTCGATGAAGTAGCGGGCATTCCTTCAACCAGAAATACAGAGGGTAGAAGCCTCTTAAGATTTACCGTAGATCTGCAGTCATGTCCCCGCATTGCTTCTTCGAAGTTGTTTGGTAACAAGGCTGCGCCGGATGGGCACTGAAATGTGACGGTTTTGGAATTGGCATCCAAGTTGACAAACTGGTGGTCGTCGTAACTGGACTTTTCTGTGAAGCATGTGAAACGGACGCAAGGGCGACAGTGACTGATATTGCCCGTTGTAAATCTTGTTACATCCACACCGAAACGAGAGACCGCATCAGAGTTGGGATACACGCGGCAACTTGCACGGATATCCAAAATTTAAGTCATTGAGAAATAAGGGGAGGATTCCAATTTTTCACAGAACAGGCGTCTCGTTTGCAGGGAATGAGATCTATTTGCATGTTTTCTGGAAACGAAGTAACTCAAATCTGGAGAATGTGAGCTGAGTCATGTCACGTTGAGAGCATACGGTTTGGACGCCTCGTCAGTACCAGATGACTCTCAGAACCCTCAGATCATTGTCCTTGAATTCCACGAAATTGCCATCTCTATTATAGCTTCAACCATCAGAAAAATCGTACCATCTGCAACTGATGAGGTGCCTTCTCCCTTTCAACACTGGACATACGCTTCCGGACAGTTACCTTTAGTCCATTGAAAAAACCATAAATGCAAGTTTCGACTGCAGGCCGGAAGTGCAAGGCTTACTTTCATTTTCCGTAGATGTGACTGTTCTTGTCCCGTACACTGCCACTTGAATTGTGCAAGCCACTTGTGGTGTTGTGGTGCGTAGCCGAGACGGAAGATCTGGTTCCGCCACGCTTTGGGAGTTCCGGCACTGGAAATACATAGTTTTTGAAGTGTCTGGATGATCCGTCAAAGTGAGAGTGTGGCCCGTTGGCTTTTCCCTGGTCGCTTCCACTCCAACGTTTACGTCTGTGCCCCATTTCACCTTTTGCTCGCCTATACCCCCTCATCATCAGTACATGAAGAGTCTTCGCAGAACACATTATCTCTCTCTGGATATATAGTCGTGTCACTAGAACACTTCAGTTCAATTTGGTTTCCGATACTGCTGCGAGACGCGGAAACAAAGTTGAACCCGCTAGGGCAGGTAACAGGACCTCGCGATGCAGCCGTGGAGGCTGACAAGCACGCAAGGCCGACGGCAATTGAAACGCAGAATACATTGCGGAGGCCCTTACAGACCTTAAAGCTGTCCAGCGTCGCTCCTTTCATTTTGACAAAAGAACGCTTACTGATTCAATAGGGAGTCGCTTTGGGATTTTGGTTATTCTGCGCGCCATTGCCGTAGTTCGGTCCTGCCCAGTTGTCCGAGCCCAGAAATCTGAGACCCACTAGTCAGATTTCAATGACTCTAGAAGGTATATCGAAAGCAGCTTCTTTCAAACGAAAACCATGCTACAGGGAACAGGTATGTTAAAGAGCTTTTGTTCGTCAACGGCGAAGAGCTGGATTTGAATGCCTGTCTGTAGCTGCGGTTGTTGGTACAAATTCGCCGATTTAGTTCGCAACCATGATCCCGAACTCAAGAATCCGGCACCCACGAAGCTTCGTTTTTGCGGAGCGAGGGTGGCGCGTTGGTCAGATCAGTATCGAATGGTAGGTGCCACTACAGGCGCAGTGCCAGTTGTAGTTGTGAGGCATTTTAAGGCACATGTCAGAGATAATAGGTTTGGCAGAATTTTTGTCGCTCTATTCAACAACACACTGAACCAATCCACTTGACATCAAAGTCTCGTGATGTCACAACAGTCATGAACATCAGGCATTGCCGACTCTGTATTGACTCGACAGCAAATGTACCATTGAGGTGTTTCAACGACACAAAACTACCATTCAAAATTGAAGCATACAAATACATTCGCGACGGAAGGCACCGTCCAAACCAATCGGCAAAGCAGCTTCTTCAACATGTATTCCATACCGACCTGCTCATCCTGCCTTTCCGTCCTCAGCCCCTGTTGGAAAGACACAAGCAAATGGTGAACGCGCGTGCATCGACAGGAACAAAGAGCGACACAGGCTACTTAATTGCCGAGGGTTATCTCATGTAGGGAAGAGCGGAAAACATCATGAGTACGGCCAGAATGGCAACCCCTGTGGTAGACTTGCGTGCAGAACTGCCAGTTGGCTTTTCTGCTCCGTCAGGCTTTTGATCTGGTTCGCTTGGATTCAAGTCATCGCCTTGCTGAGTTTGGCCATTAGGATCCTGATGACTTTCTTGTTGGCCATCCTCGCCTGGTCCTTGGGGATTCGGCTTTGCGGCAGGGACAGTAATTCGGAACTTACAGTCCTTTGCAGGCTCTGACTTATGAATTGATTCATGCTCTGTTTTCTTGATACACTTGTAGCAAAGTACTGTTTGTTCTTTTGGCAACTTAGCCACCTCAAAAGTGTATGTTGGCAGATCTGTCTCAGTGGGGGACTCAAGCAAGTAGGGCACTGCATTTGTTGCCGAAAGGGCAGACATCCCTTCAACCAAGGAGGCCGACAAATTGAGATCCGCCAGTTTCACTGTCTGATCACAGCCATCTCCCTGCAATGCTTCTTCGAAGTTGATCGTCGACAGTGTGTCAGCATCTGATGCACACCGAAATGTAACCTTGTTGGAAGTGGAATTGAGGGTGACAGACTTGTCGTTGCCGATTTTGCACACATCTGTGACGAATGCCATACACACACAATGGTGGAAACGAATGTCCGTGCCCGTTTCACCTCCTAATTGGCTTCACAAACGTATGCGGCCTACTGCGTCTGAAGGGAACGTTGGCTGAGAAATATGCTTCGCAATGTTCACACCGTGGTACGACGTCGGAAAACCAATAACAAATTTGTGGTCTTCCGAGCGAAAGCGGTTCGTGTTGACAGACATTAATATAGGCCCATGTTTGGTGAGAACTATGTAATTCAGATAGGCAGTATCAGCGGTGCCGTGCGAGATGGATACGGGATTCCAAGCTCCTCACGTGGACCCTTAGAATCCTTCTGTTGGAGTCCATGTTGGTGGCGTATCTACTGCAGTACCAACCGGCTGGAACTGTAAATTATCTAAAAATGCTTAATGTGCCATCAGTCTCCCCCCCCCTGAATACAGCGTGCCGGATGAGTTGTCGCTTAGTCAAGTATGTAAAGAAGGAACGCAAAAACTGGGCATGTTGTTCCGGTACAAAAGAACCCTCAAGACTTACGTTCTTCCTCCACAGTAGCGGCCGCTCTTGTACCGTACGCTGCCACTTGAATTACGCAAGGTTCCTTTGGCGCCTTGTCGGTTTGCGCCAAGCGGTTTTCTTCTTGGACTTCCTCATTTTTCTTGTTACGGCACTGGAAATATAGGGTTTGGGACTTCTCGGGATATTCGACCAACGTGAGGACGTTGCCATCTACACTCTTCCGGGACAAAAGTTGTTCATTGTCTGTGGCCGTTGTCCAGCTCACCCTGTCGTCGCTCAATTGTATTTCCTGGGTACATGCGGCATCTTTGCAGAATGTCTTTGAGGCTTTATCTGGATGTAGGGAATGACCCTCTTGACATTTCAACTCAGCTTGACTTCCGATTTCGTCGAGAGCCCCGGCAACAAAATCGGTATTCTCGTTACAGGTAAGGGCAACCGGCGCTTCCGCCGAACAGGCTGACATGGACAAAATGCCAATGAGGAGTGAAACACAGACTGCATTTCGAAGACCATTAGAGACAGGAAAACCCCCCAACAATATCCCTTCCATTTTGACAAAAGAAACGCTTTCTGGCCAAATGAGGAGTTACTTCGATATTTTGGTTACTCTGTACTCCCGAGGAGTGTCGTGTCTTGCTCATCTGTCTGAGCGGATCACTCTCAGACCCACTACACAGAATCCGATGACTCCAATAGACAGCAAATTGCCGCCCTGTTGAACAACATAAATACAAAGGGAACCCTTTCGTACGAAAGATAATGCTGTGGGTGGCAGGAATGGTCAATGATCATCCTTTCATCTATGGCGGGATGCTGGAATAGACCGCAGCCCCCTGCCGTGCATCACGACAGAAGCTGTCCGATTTACCGTGCAAACTCGATCCGATCCCGCCCCGGCGTGTCGAGCACCAAAGAAACTGTTTTTGCGGGGCGATAGTGGTGGTTGGCGACTCCCGTGAGACTATCGATTTTAAGTGGCTGGTACCACTACGTAGAAATTGTGGGTCGTTCGAGTTTTTACGACGGACAACAGACAGACGTTGGTTTTGAGTCATTTGTCCTCATTCAACGAACTACGGTACTTTCAGCTCCCGTGAAATTAAGTTGCAGGCGTCCCCAACATTGACATGTACATGGGGAGTTGACGAGTGTATTGAATCGACACCAAATGTACAACCACTCAGGTGTGTCGACCCCAACCGGCGATCCGAAAATCATCCATGCAAATACCTGCGCATGAGACGGCATTAGCCACAGCAGTAGGCAAGGCAGTGTCGGCAGGTGTCCCACAACGACATTATCATTTGTACCTCTGTCCTGCACCTCTGTTTGGAGTGCAGTGAGTAACTGTGGACGCATGTCTCTCGAACGGAACAAATAGCAAGGCGGGGTAGCTTCATGCCGAAGATTACCCCATAAAGAGGCAACTGGAAAACAGCAGAGTTACGGCAAGAATCCGTTCTCCTGAGGAACACATCCGTGAACTGCCGGATGAAGTTTCTGAGTTTTCAGGTTTTTGATTTTGTCCATTTGGAGTTTCTTCTTGTTCAGCAGAATGCGAGTCACCACCTTGTTCATTAGAATTCGAGTCACCACCTTGTTCATTAGAATTCGGATCATCAGCAGGTTCGTCCGGTTTCGGCTACGGGGGAGAGACTGTAATTAAAACTTTACAGCCCTTGGAAGGTTGTGGCCCTCTAGCTGGATCTACTGTTCCGACAGTGCATTTGTAGCAAAGTTGCTTCTCGGTCGTGGGATTCTCAGTGACGTGAAAAGTGTAGGCGGGCACATCTCCCGCAAGGAGCGACGACGTTGCCGCTACCGCAGAAGCAGCGGACTTCCCTTCAACCAGAGAAGCACATAAAGGTAGGTCCGCTAGATCGACTTCATCTCCACTACACGTATGTTCCTTGAATGTTTTCTCAAAGTTTGTCTGCAGCAAACTGGTGTTTGCTCGTCGAAATGCCACCTCGCTGCGGTTGGCGTCGAGGGTGACAGACACATCCTTGTCACCGCACTCCTCTGTCAAGAGTGCTGTAGACACAAAGGCAACGTAGTCAGGAATGTCAGATGAACTATCGTAGCCGAACTCACAACAGCGCGACGTGTGTATTAAAGGGAAACAGAAGAGGATACCGCTGCATGACAGTCTGAGCGAGCAACAGACGTTGCGACAACATGGAATCAGAAACCGTTTCAAGTTTTTGAGAGCAACGGTGTTCCGGGACGACAGGAGCAAATCCACGTTCATGTTTGCTGGCAATTGAGTCTCTCAGGTGTCTTCTAAGAGATGAGGCGCAGCAATGATGAGAAGCAACTGTCGAGTTTTTATTTCAGTGAAGACTTTAAAGATTTTTTTCGGTGGATTATACTTTGCCTGCGTGCCTAGTACAACGCTAGCAAATTGCAAATTGCCCAGCATCAAATGCTGTGTGAGGTGCCTGCTCTTCCCGAGTGTCAGACTCTGGACTGAGTCTTCCTGGTGAGTCATTACTTATTCGAGTGAAAGATACACATACCAGGTGACAGCACGATATGGTTTCCAATTGATGGCTTACCTTCTTCTTCTTTAGAGGTGTCTGGGGTTGACCCGTGTACTGCCACTTGGATGATGCAATTTACTTTTGTCTCATTCTCTCGCTCAGTCACGATATTTCGATCGCTCTATCTCGTGGGGGCCTTGCACTGGATGTATAAAGTGTGCAGCTCTGAGGGATCTGCGCTCAGAGTGAGGATGAACTCGTCTGTCTTTTTTCGGGTATCGGAGTGATCACCTGCTGACGACTCTTTTGAAGTCACACTAGCGCTGGACAACTGGACCTGGTTCGTACATCCAGCGTGTTGGCAGAACTGCTGCGACTCAAGGGCAGGGAAAATAACAGCCCCCTGCGGACACTTCAACAAAACCTCGCTTTGTGGTTTTCTGAGCGATGTAGCCGTGAAATCAAGAGTGTCTGTGCATGTAATAGGCGTGCCCGATGCTGTCGCACAGGCTGACAAGCAAGAAAGGGCAACGAGGGTGGCAGCACCCACAACGCTTGCAAAACACTTCGACACCTGAAAGCTCCCCATCTCCCCGTTTTTACTTCATATCAGTAGTACAACTGTTGAGTCAGATAAGAGAGAATTCGGGATCCGAGTTTCTCTTCACTCCAGAGCCGCAGCCGTGTCTTGCCCAGCTGTCCTCTTCGCGCACCAGGGCCACTACACAGCCTTCAGTGGATCTATGAGGTATCAATTTGCTCCCTTACGGGATTACACACAACAAACGTCGCACCCTCATGATGCGAGAAATGATAGAAATGGTTCACTCGCATCAAGGATTTCGGTCCATCTGCAGTACTGTGCTGCTCTCGACGATATGCCTCTTGCGCCTTGCGCTAGATTATCCACTGAAGCACTGTGCGAACTCCTTTCGCACTGACGAATCGAGCACAGAAGAAACTCTCTTTTTGCAGGTTTGCAGAAGTGGAGGGCTGGTGACTCGGCAGATAATATCGATTTCGAGTGAGCGGCATCTATAGGAGAAAAGAGGAATCGTGCGAAGTTTCGAGGCTCACAGCAGGCAGAGCAAGCTTGAAAGTCAATTGCACTCATAGTCGTCGAACTAGGGCCAGAGCAGCCATCAAGCTTTCACAAATGGCGGCACTCAAGGTTATGATAACGGGCATGAATATCGAACACTGCCGATTAATGTATTGACTCCACAGCAAATGTACCATTGAGGTGTTTCAACGACACAAAACTACCATTCAAAATTGAAGCATACAAATACATTCGCGACGGAAGGCACCGTCCAAACCAATCGGCAAAGCAGCTTCTTCAACAGGTGTTCCATACCGACCTGCTCATCCTGCCTTTCCGTCCTCAGCCCCTGTTGGAAAGACACAAGCAAATGGTGAACGCGCGTGCCTCGACAGGAACAAAGAGCGACACAGGCTACTTAATTGCCGAGGGTTATCTCATGTAGGGAAGAGCGGAAAACATCATGAGTACGGCCAGAATGGCAACCCCTGTGGTAGACTTGCGTGCAGAACTGCCAGTTGGCTTTTCTGCTCCGTCAGGCTTTTGATCTGGTTCGCTTGGAGTTTCATCGGGTGCATCAGAATTCGGTTGATCCGTTGGTACATCTGAGTCACCAGACTGCGGCTCATCGCCTTGATCGGGTGCGGTCGTTTTGCCAGAGACAGTAATTAGAATCTTGCATTCGTTCGAAAGATCTGGTTCTCTAGCCAACCTGTCTGTTGCTGTCCTGATACACTTATAGCAAAGTTCGGTGTCGGTGTTGAGATTGCCTGAGGCTTCGAGAGTGTAAGCATCCAGATATCCCCTAATGGAAAACGTCGATAGAGCGTCCTTCGAAACAGAGGACCTTCCTTCAACCAGAGAAGCAGATGTCACGAGTTCCGTTAGTTTCACTTTGGCAGCTTCATCATTGCAGGTGTGTCCCTTGAATGTTTGTTCAAAGTTGGTCGGCGACAACACGCCGTCTTCTTGACACCGAAAGGTAACCTTTCTGGAGTCAGGTCTGAGACTGATACGCAAGTTCTGGCCGTATTTGCATTCTTCTGTGGAGAAAGGCAGACAGCCACGATGATGAAGCGACTGATAGCGCTCGTCTAGACCACGCAACCTGCCTCGAAAAGCGGAAGGCGTAACATCTCATTTATCTACGAATATTATCCGGACACACCAACTACGTGCATTCGAGGGAAACGCAGACCGAAAGTTTCGAACGGCAATCTGAACAAGCAACGTGGTTTTACGATATCGAGAAATCAGGGACCAATCAAAGGTCTTGAGAACAAAGGCGTTGTGTGTTGATGGTAGGTATTCTCCATGTTCAAGTGTTCTAGCAACTACACAGTTGAAATGTGCCGTAGCATCACAACTTACGAGGGCTTGAAAACAGACGGACTGCAAATCTCCATACCTGAACTCTACACGCTAAAATTTTTATCTTTACCTTCCACCCTGCTCGAACGTCTACTAGGGCACCAGCATATTGCAAATGCATACCACCTAATACTGGCTCATCTGCCTTCACTCCTCAAAACTGTGCACAGACTTCTTTGAGTCCTCTCATATGTTATCGAAAGTCGAAATTACCAGGCGATTTCTATTGCACTGTGATACAAGGCTTACTTTCTTCGGTCGGCGTACTTGCTGGCGCTGAACCGTGTATTGCCAATTGGATTGTGCAGGCTACTTGTGTGGCACTGTCTTGCTCAGTCAGGCCACTTTCTTCTCTCAGTTTCTTGGGCTCGATGCACTGGAAATATGCAGTTTGAGAGTTCGTAGGGTTTTTCGTCAAAGTGAGGGTAAGCTCGTCTGTCTTTTGCGAGACGCCTGCGACTTCAACTTCCGAAGCCGCACCCGCACTCACCCCCACCTGGGTCAACTGGTCCTGTTGTGTACAACCGGCATCCTTGCAGAATTTTTTTGAGTCAATAGCTGGCAAGATGGTAGCACCCTCGGAGCACTTCAACACGATTTTGCTGTTGGCCTGTTTGAGTGATGTGGCAACGAAATCGGTACCATTTTTGCAGCTAATTACATTCGCCAGCTCTGCCGCAGAGGCTGACCAGCAAGCGAGGCCAATCAGGATTGTAGCGCTCACTGCGTTTCGAAAAAATTTGAACACTTGGAAACCCCCCATCTTTGCGTCGACTATTTCGATTAAAATACAACTGTAGACTCATTTGGGAGCAAGGTCGAGATGAGGGATACTCTGCACTCTTAGAGCCGCAATCCTGCCGGAACCAGCTGTGCGCACCCAGCATCCAGCTCCGCCAGACCGCTTTCGATGAGTATAGGGGAGCTTTCGAATCTCTCCCTTATGGAAACGCCCAACACGGAAGCAGTACCTTTGTGGTGAACGAAATGTGAAGATGGTTAGCAAGAGAATAAGCTTGTCATCAGGTCTCCAGTGGTCTACCGGCGTCGACTGCAGGTCTTCCGAACGTTTCCTGTTGCAAGTACTACCGATTCACTGTACAAGCTCGACCCGGCACTGGCGAGCTGAGCACGAAGGAAACTCCGGCTGCCGGTACACGGGTGTCGATTTGGTGACTCGTGTACGCATTTCGATCCCGATTAGATTGTACCACGACTGAAAATCGGTCTGTTTTGTGCAAAAGGGCACACCCGGTCGCGGAACTCCGAAGCAACTGAGTTAGGAGGCGATTACGCTGTAGGTTAGGATGACTACCCTCGAAAACGGATCTGGGCTAGACGTGTCATAACGGATGTCATCCCGTGTTCTGCTGCACAACGGTGTCACGAAAGATGCACCAACAGGGATAATTGGTACATCTTGAGGTTAAGTTCTGGGAAGGGAATTAAATGCCGCACTGCAGTATTTGCTTTGTAGAAACTCGATGAGTCTTGTACAGTTTGGCTGCTCTGTGTAGTAGGGTAGAGCGGAACGGTGTATTGCGCCGTGCCTGAAATCAAAACGGAAGAAATCCAA
Organism: Toxoplasma gondii ME49; assembly: GCF_000006565.2. Taxonomy (NCBI): domain Eukaryota; phylum Apicomplexa; class Conoidasida; order Eucoccidiorida; family Sarcocystidae; genus Toxoplasma; species Toxoplasma gondii. The sequence continues at coordinate 616,983 of NC_031479.1, read as the reverse complement.
GCTGTGTGCGGGTTCAACAGCCTAAGCGGCTGTGTAGTGTCTCCTGCACGGAAGGGTCCAAGTCGGAAGGGCTCTTACAACAATGCCGTATGTCCGTTCGTTACAGTTCCACCGGACACCCTTGAAGACACGAGTGACAATATTTTAAACTAGAACCGGTGGTTCCGGGACAATGAACACGGAGGTAACCACACCGTCACACTTGAGTACGTCAGTATAGGACTATGGATATGGAACACAGAATGCAGGAGCACAGGGACATAAGACTTGTGGCTTGGACAAAGAACAGATACAACCTAAAGGAACTGAGTGGTTGGAGTGACATGATACGACACTATCGAGATTCACCAGATTATTCGGTCGTCATGTCCATCATTTGTGATGCAGCATGTACTTTGTAGTCCTGAGACACTTGATGTCGTTCCTCAGCGGCAACTCCGAAAACAGGGCCATATCGACCATTCGCATGCTGCCAGCATTAGTAAGACCCTGTGAGGCGCATACTGCTGAAGCAGATGATGGGCTGGCATGTATCTGATGTGGTTTCTCTCACGACGTGCCTCAGTGGTCAACGCAGTCTCGGTGGTTCAGAGAGTAGCGATGAAAATTGTGGCAGAACCGATCCAATATGGTTTGCCTCAGCTGCCAAGAGGACCAGCCAGAAGGCTGCTACACCCTCCACGAAAAGGTCATAACGCGTGCGTACAAGTACAAATCTATGTCTTGTCTGGTGCTTCTCCCTGCGTCTGTGCGAGGGCACTCTGGCTGTTGGTTCTCTTTTCTGTCGCGTTGCCGTGAGGCAAACGCGCAAGACTTGTTTTCGGGATTCCAGTGCAACACCCCTCAATCTCCAACGTCGACTCATTGCTGCATTTAGACAATTTGAAAATGCCTGAGTTCTCCACATGCAACCGACTAATACTTTTTATTTTCCCGCATCTTGTTGGTTCTGAGCCTCCAGCTTGGCGGCCCTCTGCACTTGCGGGAGCGTTCCTCTTCGGTTTCTGAGAACGAAATCCAGGCTTTTGAAAAGGTCACTGCGAAACACATTCTCTGTTGACCTGTAGAAGGATGGCATGTACAGCCGTCTTCTTTTCCTGGAGCCGTTCTCCTCTGCCGCGGCTTCTGTGTGGTGCTGGTGCTCTTTCTCTTCTGTTTCTTCCTGCGCCCTGTGGTAAAACGGCCCACTGGACGGCCCTTCCTGAGAGGGATCCGACTCGTACTCGAAAGCTTGGAGAATCATTTCAAACTTGTCGATGTCAAACACGTATTTCGCTTCCTCCGTAGTTCCTGCACACGGCAACCATTCGACAACCACACACTGGAGCCGTCCAGCTGCTGCGTCCGTTACAAAAGCGCAGCCTTCCGCTCGCGAAAATAGACCCCCAGCCGGAAAAACAGACACCAGAAAAGAACTGAAAGAGGAAAACACAGACTCGCGCACCAGTTTGCGGCCTTAGGACTGCATGTTGCGGGCGACTTCTACCACAGCTGCGCCTACGCGACCGGTGAACCCAAACCACATGATCTCTGCAGGTCCCCTGCAAAGCCTTGCGAAAACAGTAAACCCCAAATTCAGAAGAAAAAGAAAATCGATCTCTACTCAGAAGAAGTACTCGCGTCTCTCCTGCGGTGCAGAGATGCCTCAGCTGGTCTCAGCCACAGCTCGCACGGGGAGATAACTGGACACAAAAAAGGAACCCAGCAACTCACACGACATGTATAAACATATATATATATATATAACTGTACCCGACAGAGAATAGACTAAGTGATTGCTGTCTAGTAATGCCTGCCAAGTTACTTGTATCTGTTATATAGATCACTGCGTACGTAAGAGCAGACCAAAATAGTTCACTAATGGTACTAGGAAGTAGGAGATCGCAGTGTTGAAACCCGCATTGCTTCTCACCTTCTTCGTACTCCTCCCAGAGAGAAAGAATTTCCTCGCCAACTGGGAGCGCCGGAGGAATCGCGTCCGCTCCCTGCTTGCTGGTCGCGGGTGTTCTGCACTGGTCACAGGAAAGAAAAGACGAGCCTGCGGACGCAGGGAGAGGCCGTAGAATTTTCTCGAGTGCCTCACGTTCCTGTTTTCTCTTTGCCTCTGCAGATACACCACAGTGCGGTGTGATGTCGCCTGCGAGAGCCTCGGCAAGGTCGTGGACGAGGGCCATCTTGATACATCTGTGAGGCCGGGGAGACAGCACAGAAACCGCAAAGCGAAGGATAACACACATTCAAGACTTCTGTCTCTCTCCCTTCCTCTCCTTTCTCCGACTTCTTCTTGTTCTTCTTGGCTGGCTCTGGCCTCTCTCCGTGACTCTCTCTGTTTCTCGGCCTCGGGCACAGTGCACTCGACAGTTGTACACGGCTTTTGAACCCTATGCGTGAACCCCTACAGGTAAGCATTTGTCCTTTTCGTTATTCTTCCAGAAAAAATGCAGATCTACACCTTTGAGTGGGAGGGCAACGTCCCCCGTCTCGCTCCCTCACTTGTTTCTGTCCAGCTTGTTTTCGCGAATCAATTTGGAAGATTGCGGATCAGTTCCAATCAGGAAGGCGCAGATTCCCGCGCGAAACGAGTGCTCGGCGACGCTCTCTGGACCGCGAACTCCAGAGAGCTTCCAGCCAGTCCTCTTCAGTTTCTTCAGCTCTCCGACCATGAGCAGAAAATTCAACAGCGAGCAGTAGCAAGTCTCTCCGCCCTTTGCGTCCCCCGAAGAAGCCTCAGAGTGCGAGCCGGGGCCAGCAGGCGCAGCCGAAGAGCTGGCCATCTTGATTCTCTGAAGGGGATAAGGAAGAATTCACACGAGAAGGAACGAAAAAGACGAGAGGTTGACGGTGGACGCTTGTGTCAGGAGAGGCGGCGGCCGCGAGACTCCGACGAAGTCGACGTGGTGCTCGGACTTCTCTGAGAAGCGGACTCTGCGAGGAAAGACAAGCCACAGCTCTGTGTTCACATTAGTATAACTCAAATCAAATAAACAGAGACATTATAGTTCAAAGGGCTTCAAAGGTCACCTAGGTCGCTCTCTCCTACCTGCGCGTTTGCGCCAAGGCAGCGACTTTCCTGCTCCCTCCCCCGACCACTGGCTTTTCATCTGGCATGGATTGATTCAAAGATGGCCACACTGCGAAGACACTGGATCTGTCGACCGAGCTACTTTTCTACTCTATCCACCCAGTGTTCTCCAAAAAAAGAAACCTCTCCTCGTCTCGTTTGCCCGCCCCCCCCCTCCCCCGAGGAGGCCGGCAGTCGAGGGAGCACACCGGAAAGGACGTCCGGAAATGGTCAACTTTGACCTGTGTTTCCAGTATTTGAAGTGGTCTCGTACACAGCTTAGCCTCCGATCTCAGAATTTGCGAAATCCTCGCCTTTTCAACCGTTGGAAACCCAAGTTTCGGCCCTTTCAAGAGAGACGACACAACGACGCATGCAAAGACCTACGGATTGCTTGACTTCGGCGGAGTTGTTTGCCCGAGAACCAACAAGGAAACCTGAAAGTCCCGCTTTCTTGCGTTAGCGCAACTGCCCTCGCGCAAAAACGCTTTCCTTTCCTGCTTTCCTCGGAAAACAAAAGTGCGTATGTGCGTGTGCCCGACGTATTTCCGCGACACACAGGAGCGTTAGCAGACAGTCCAATACGAACCTTGACAGTTTTGTGATTCCCATCAACTAGAAACTCTCAGCGTCGCGGCGACTTGTTGTGTCGCAATAAGGAACCTAGGCCCTTGTGTAACAACGAGGAACCTGGACAAAGCAGTTCTGGTTCGCGGATCATTTGTACATGTGCCCTTTTTACTACGACGGGAACAGTCAGCGAGATTCCTCCCGACCGTTCTCTGTTTAAGTTGCGATATCTTCCGTTCCGTATTCCGTACCAGCGCCACTTGAGGGGGAAACGACGTGGAATTTGAAGTTCCTTTGTCCATCGATCTTCAGTCGCAGTGGCTCCCGTGTACAACACAAATTATGAACCGAATTACTCCACTCTCGTACAGCGCCAGTCTCCGCGCAGCGCGTGCAAAAACGCCTTCTGTCTGGTCACTTGCCTGCTGGAGCTCGAGGCTCGACGGAATTCTAGGATCTTTCCTCGACTGCATGTCGGCTTCCGCTTTGCCTTTCGAGCTTCTTTTCTTCGTAAAAGGCATCTCGAGTGAATCAACCTGCAAGTTATGTCTCTCTGCGGTTCTCGCCTGTGTGAATTTGTCGCGCGAAGTTGCCGCGCTGTCAGACGACCGACAGCGAAGCCCTTGCATGAGGCGGGAAAGAGAGTTTTTCTAGAAGTTGACCTCTAAGCAGCATAAGGTAAAAACTTTCTTAGGCAGCAAAGTGGTACCAACGAAAAAGAGGGCCTTGCCAGAGACCGGCCGCCTCGGTTGCCGCTACGTGGTCTGGCAAAAGAGGTTCTCCATGTCTCCGCAAGACCCAAACGAGCTATGTTTCGAGACTCAAGCGGCTAACTTTTTTTCCGTGCTTGTCGAGGCTCCGTTTGACGGATCTCTTCCTTCCTCGTCGGCCCCCATAAAAAGCGCGACTGGTGCGTTCGCGCCTGGTTCGGCTCGCGTGTCTCGTCGCCACCGTCCTCTCTCAGAGGAAGAAATACCGTTTTCCACCACAAGTGATTTTGTCGGAAGGGGAAAAATACTGTTCCGTGACCCTATTGAGGGACGTTGGGAAAGGACAGGGAAAGCGAGAGTGCGTCCACACTGCGATGCTGATCGCAGCTCACGCTCCAAGTGTACACACACTCGACGGCGCTGCGTAAAAGGCGACACCGGCGGACACGGGAGGGTCCACTTTTCTTTCTTTGTGTTTTTCACGTTCTTTGCATTTGCAGATTGGCGCGCGGTTTTTGCTAACTTTCTCTTCCTCTCGGAGTGCGTTTAAACCGGTTTCCCCCTCGTTTTCTCCCATTCTCTCTCAACTTCCCCTGCTGTGCTTCTGTCCATTTCCCCCGTCCTCAGCGTTCGCTCAAGTGAGGCATCATGGAGGCAGACACGCCGCCTGTTCCTGGGACCAGCTCGCAGAGCCTCGGAGGTTCTTCTCCAGGATCGACTTGGGGAGCATCGGGGACATTTACAGCGTCTCGCCTCCACGGCCCATTCGCCTCTTCTCATTTGCCGTTCAACGGCCATTCGCATTCGTCCTCCCTCTCGTCGTCTCCTGTTCCGCTTCCCAGCGCGAGCTCGTCCTCCGTTGCCGCACCTCTTCTTGGAGCTTTTCAGCATTCTTTCTCTTCCCCGTCTGTGTCAAATTCTCTTCTCCCTTCCCTTTCCTCGTCTTCGTTTTCCTCTCTCTCGTCGTCTGCGTCACCGTCTCTGCATGCCTCCTCGTTTCCTCCTGCGTTCTTTTCTGGAGAGCATCTCTCCATGGCTCCGTCTTCGCCGTCTCTCCCTCCTTCCTCTTTTCCTCTCGGCAGTGCCTCGCCGGCAGGGTGGACCGCGCAGAGTCTACATGCGCCCAGACAGTCTGGAGAAACGGGAGGAGAAGTCCAGAGAGAGCCTCGCCAGTCTGCGTGCAGCGAAAGCTCCTCTGGAGTCTCTCGGCGACGCACGAGGGAAGAGACTTCTCGCATGGCTCCCATCTTTGCGGCGGGCAAAACGGCGAATGCCGAAGATGAAGCAAGAGAGGAAGAAGTCGCAAGGGCATCGCATGCAGGCCATGAATGCCCCATCTGCCTGGAGAAATTCGAATGCGGAGAAATGCGCAGGCCCAAAGTCCTCACATGCGGTCAGTCTGTGTCATCGGTCTCCCATCAGATTCGCACACAAAATGTCAAGCCACAGTTCCGCATATCGGCAAAGACACAAACATTGCGTGTATCTGTTTGTACCAATAGGTAGAAGGATATCATTGAAGACGAGAGATTGTGAATTTCGGAAGGCCTTCACTGTAAAAGTTTTATGTGCTTTGCTTGAAGTTCCCCTTCCACGAGTGCCTACGCTCAAAGGCGACCATTCTCCCTTCTCGCCCCCTAGAACTCAAACACCAAATGCATCTGCATATTTATGCTTACGCCCCAGTGTATCTGTGCATGCAAATGCGCAGACAACTTTACATTCAGGCAGTGAACTGGACATAGAGAAGGACCTCGAGAAAAGCGTCACAGGCTTTACTCACCGCTGAGAAAACGAGCTCGGCTTTAGATCCGTGTGTCCTGCGTCGTTTGTTCTCCTTCAGGCCATTCGATCTGCTTCTTGTGCATCCTGCGAATTCTTTCAACCGGCGACGGCTCTGCGGGGACGGCGCTTCACCCGCGCAGGGTCTCCCCTGCCTCGGCCTCTTCGTGTTTCTTCCTGGGGATGTTCGGCGAGGCCTCGGGAAGGCAGCGAGGCCTCACAGGGGACGAGGAATTCGACGCCTGCATGCGCAGTGCTGCTCACTGCTCCTTCTTCCAGTGCCCATTGTGTCGCCAGGAGTCTCGAATCGCAGCGGACAACCTCGCCCTCCTTCCCTCAGGCGACGCGGTAGGACTCTGCGTTTACGTAGTTGTTTTTTTTTAAAAAAGAACGCTTGTAAACGATTCAGTCACTTCTCTTCTAAACCCACGGACGCGAAAGAGGTGCGTCTACGCACGAGCCGCGGCCTCCCCGGGGGTCTGACTCACGAGTCCTCTCTCTCAGGCTTCACTGTTAAAGACACAGGCAGACGTATGGGTGTGAGTCTGAGTCTCAGTTTGTTTCGTGTGTCTACTACGAAGGAGTCTGTGTATCTGTTTTCTTGGTTGCTAGGCAGCCGACAACTGAGGCGCTTCGTCTGCTGCAGCGCCTGCCTCTGAGTTCTGCATGTTCCGTTTTCTCTCGCATGTTGTCCCTGGACTCAGCAAATTCCGAAGGCGAGGCGACAGGGAGAACGGAGGACGACGCAGGGCGCGTTCGGCGCGTCTGCAGAGGCCAAACAGAGAAGACCGACCGAGGGGAACCTCCACCGGGTGAAGCGTCCCCTCTGGACGGATGCCCAGCAAGAGAACAGAGACTCCAGAACGTAGGACGCTCGCGACAGCAGAAACATCTAGACGAGGCAGAAGAGTGGTGGAGAGAAAACTGGCGGCTCAGAGAGAGGAGACGCGAACGCGCATAAAGCAGAAGGGAACAAGAACCAAGGTCGCTTGAAAAGGTCACACACACACACATGTCCGAAGGAGAAAGGACGCGCGGGGGCGAGGAGAGTCGTAAGACGCTCGAGAGAGTGTCTCCAGGAAAGCAGAAAAACAAAACAGGAGAGACGCAACAAGGGAAGAAGGGCGTCCCGTGAACCCTGCAGAGAGAACGACAGAGGGTGTACAGAGACGAGGAAACTCGATGGAGACAGACGGAGCAACACAGAAGAAGGCTGTCAACGTTTTCGAGAGTGAGAGTGACGTGGTGTGGTGCCTTTGTTTTCGGCCAACTTTTCTTGCGGCTGTTGACTGCACAGATACTGCAAGCAACACCCGAACGAGGCGACCGTCGCGTACTGTCGTAAGTCTCCCAAAGACGTCCTACTCCTCTCTCGAGGAGTCTTTCGTTGTTTCCCTTCCTTTTCTGTTTTTCTTGGATTCGTCGTTCGTCCCCTCGTCCTCTTTCTTCTCTCTCGTCTCCGTCTTCTTCGTCTGCGTGTTCTTCTGCTGTCTGCAGCTCTTCCGTGCATTCTTTTTTTCAGCGTCTCTCCGTTTCTTGCTTCATTCTCCGCTCACTTGTCCAAGAACGCTTCTTTGTCTCAGGGTGACCTCTGAGTTGCGGCGCACCTGCAGAGAGTCCGGTCGCATCTTGCCCTTCCGCTTCTTCTCTCCGCCTCTCTGTGTGTCTGTCCAGGCCTGTGTGGACTTCTGGTCTGCTCGCTCTGTTTCGCGGGAGAAGACTCGCCTCACTATCTCCACCCGCGGACGTCGCTCGCCTGCGCGGTTGCCCTCGTCGCGGACCTCTCCAACGCGGTCCTCCTCCGCTTGAAGCAGGCGGCCGAGAGGCTCCGCTCGAACGTCCAGAGACGCCTCCGCGTCGAACAGGTATTTCTTCGCCTCCGTCTGGGCTGCATGCAGTTGCAGGCCGCCTCGCGCCCGTGTATGCCCATCCGTCTTTACTCAGCTGTGGGCCAGTGCATGCTTGCCTCTCTCTTCACGGATCTGTGATGCATGCACACACGGTTGAGCTCAGTTGGAGCCGCCTGTCTGCGAGGAGGCGTTTGGACGGCGCGAGGCGGAGCAACTAACGGGGAGATTCGGAACAAGTGGAGACCAGCAACTGAGAAAGAGGGAGAGGACAGAGTCGGACGCGAGTGCGCAGAGAGCGGGAGCAGTTCTGCCCGGCGCGAGCGAGTCGGTTCGGCGGCATCGAGACAGAGAGACAGAGAGACAGAGAGAGAGAGAGAGAACGAAGAAGAGGAAACGCAGGTTCAGTGATGGGCATTTGCTCTCTTCGTGCTCCAGAAGTCGACAACTTCATTGTCCTCCTGGCTTTTTCAGATGCTCGAGGATGCATACAGATTGGCTTTTCAGCGAGGCGTTCAGCGTGTGGAGGAGCTACGATGTCACCTGGAGACCTACGTCACTTGCGCAGCAGTGAGCGACTTTCCTTTCAGCGTTGGCGTTTCGAGAGCTCTCTGTCTCGCTTCTGTTGTTGCGGATTTGTCGGTTTCCGAGGCTAGCAATGCAAGCAGCTTCTGTCTTTTCTCATCTCTCTTCTGCTCTTGACAGAGATCTTCATGTGCGGCCTGAGGAACCGAGACCTCACTCTGAATTCTCGCTCTGGGGTAGCGTCCAACGCGGCTCTTTTCTGTTTTCTAAAGCTACTGTTCCTTGCCCCCTTGTGTTTTGAGAACGTTTGCGCCTTGAGTCGCCCAGCAGAGAAGATTTTTTTCTCGTTTTTCCTCGCGTTTCAGTTCCTGTGCTCTGTGCGGTTCGTGCAATTTCTCCGACCTTGCGCTCCATTACATCCAGAAGTAGAAAAGTTGAAAAGCGACGTACCGCAGTTTTGAAAATTCATTTGTTCTTTCTTCAGTCTTGTCTCGCTGACGCCTTGAGTTCTTCTCGCGCACAAAGCTTGGAAATGCACCGACGTCGCAGACAAGAAGAAGAGAGACTTCTCAGAGTAGCTTCCACTGCCGCTGTCGGTCTCGAGTCACACGTCGCGCGTCTTCTATCCGCTTCTTCCTCTTCTTCTTCTTCCTCTTCTTCTTCTTCCTCTCTCTCGTTGACACCGCTTGCTTCTTCATTCTCCTTCCCCGTGGAGGGAGAGAACAGGGAAGAGATGGCAGCGCTCTCTTCTGGAGAAGGCCAGCCGTCGGCGAGAGATTCGCCTCCTGTCACTGGCAGACCTGCGAAGCGCGCGAACGCGGGTGCAGTTGGCCCTGCATGCGCTTCTTCCGCAGCCTCTGCTCCGTCTTCGTCTGCGACTGACCTTCCGTCGGCTTCGCCTGGGAGTTCGGAGGCAAGGGGAGGCGTCTGCGAGGCGCGCGTTCGAGTGCTTGCCTCTCTGCTTCCAGCGCTTCGGTACGCAGAAGCGGCCGAGCGTTTTGTGCAGCAGACGATGGGGGAGGAGCATGCGCGAGAAGAAGAGAGAGAAGAGGAAATCGCAGCGAGGTGCGAAACTCTTCTCCACACGCGACTCGAGTCCCTCCAGCATCTCGCCGGGGACCTTGCCGTCCTCTGGAAGACCCCGCGCGGTCGAGCGCCCACTCAGCAGCAGCAGACAGAAGGAGGAGAAGGAAGACAAAGAGCGCGGACGAGGACGGGGACAGAGAGCACTGACGGAGAGAGAACAAGAGGAAGAAGAGAGACTGAAGGAGGGAGCAATCGCAACTGTGACGACAGTTGGAGAAAGAAGCGCGACAGAGGTGAAGAAGAGGAGAGAGAAGAAGAGGATAGAGAAGAAGAAGAAATGGACGGTATGGAAGGTGAGGGCGGTGACCTGGACTTCGTCACGAGCTCGGAAAGAGGAGGAAACGACAAAGAAGAGAAGAAGGTAGCGGAAGCAACGACGGACAACATGCTGACAAGGGACAGGAGACAGATGGTGGAAGACTCCTGTGCGGATGGAACGAGCAAGGGAGGAAACGCGAAATCCAACAGAGCCTTCTCCCGCATCCCATACGATGTCTGTCTACAAGGCGGACTCGTCCTTCCCCTTTTGGAACTTGTCTATCGCGACTGGCCTCGCGATTCGTTGCATTCAACTCATTCTGAAAACTCTCGCGGCTCTTCTCTTCCTCCTCCTCCATCGGTGGCGGTTTCACAAACACATCGCTCTTTATCTCCAGCTTCTGCTTCCCCCTCTTCTTCTTTCTCTTCTTCTTTCTCTTCTTCTTTCTCTTCTGTCTCTTCGTCTGGGGTTTGCGAAAGCCGCGCTTCGTTCGCGTCCGGACATGCTGTTTCGTCTGCTTCTTTTTCTTTGGGTTCTTCCTCTTCTCTGCCCTCGTTTTCATCTGCTGTGGCTTCTTCGTCACTCTCCTCAAGTTCGTCTGTTTCGTCTTCTTTTTCTTCCTCCTTTCCACTTCGTGACTCATCTCCACCCGCTTCCTCTCCTTCGTCTTCCGCGTCTTCTCTTCCCTTTTCTTCTTTCTCTCCGCCGTCTCTGTAGCTGTTTTTCTCTTCGTTCTACCTCGCGGCCTGCTCACACCTCAGTTTCCTTGTGAGTTTTCCACTGCCCCGCCGCTCCGCCCGCGTTTTTTCTCCGGACTCTCTCCGTTCTCCCCTGTTGCTTTCGACGCCAACCAAGAGAGCGGAGACAGGCGGAAAAGGACTTTTTCTGGGGAGTGCATACGCCGAGCTGAACTGAGGAATTTTGGGGGGTCGGTTTTCTTTCTTTTCGCCTGCTGCTATGCGAATCTGCGGATCTGTGAATGCACACGGATGCGTCGCCACGCAGAAAAGGATCCCAGAGTGCCCTGCACCCTGCCCTTGTTCGACGAAGCGCAGATATCGGACTGAAAACGGTTCCGAGAAGACTCTCCAGATAAATCCCTGACTCAAAACGAAATACTTTCACACCGGACGGAACTGAAGAGCTGTACGCCCCTGAAGGCGTCTCGTACAGACGGAAAGTCGGAAACAGGCTCCCAAAAGAGTGAATATGGGAAGCGAGCTGTCAGGAAGACCAAGGGCGACTCACGACTGCTGTTCAAATGTCTGCTTCTCTCAAGACACGAAATGTGAGTTTAATTGTCTGAGTGGGCGCCTTTCCTCCGTGGTTCACCCTAGACGTTGCATTCAACCTCTGGCATTTGGAAGGAATCTGTTTCTCTTCTCAGACAGCCAAAGGGTGCGCCTTCACGACGAATGCTGCATTGTGACGCAACTCGCTTTTCAGACGAAGGTTCAGCGTTTCGCTTTTCAACGGACCGCACTCGAAGAATCAGAAGAAAACGCGCAGAAAAGCATCTGCGTTTGAGAGCTTGTAAGAGCCTGCTCGCGACCAGTGACGAAATGTGCATGTTTCTCAGACGAAAAAAAGACCGACACAAAAGTCCTGAACAGTTCGTTTTTTTCGCGACTCGCGTGATCGTGTCCAAGTCTTCGAGAAACTGAAAGCAACTGAGACAAAGCAGCTGTCCAGCCGTCCAGCGGCAAGCAAGCACAATCTGCTTTATTAATCTAGGATTCCTATCTGAGATTCGAGCTTTAAATACCGGAACGTTAATGCGTCAGCAGTTCGTGACTCGAAATGCAGTCAAGGGAGGGATGGACTTTTAAGTCAAACGTAGCTTGTTCGCTCCCGTCTGCACTGCGAGTTCCATTCGCTAGAATCCTCTTTCCGAGATGACGCACGGTCATCTGTTCCGACCAGAAGCGCCGAGGCTCCTCACAGAAAAGAAGCGATTCGCTCTGCAGTGCCTGCTGCACAGGCACTCTGATTCACTCGTGACACAACATGCTTCGTTTTCGCGTTCTCTCCAGCCTTGGCTTCACTCGCCGTCGAAGGCGGGGGGTCGGGCCATCCTCGAGACCGCAGGCTTCCACGAAGCCAACGATAGAAAAGAAACGCGAGAAAGAAACAAAACGAGGGACGAGACTCACGGCGAGATACTCGAGACTTTTTTTTCTCCGAATAAAGAGAGAACTGGGAGAGAAGGAAGAGATCGAGCCACCACGAAAAGGAAAACGAGACAGAAAGAGGAGCGCTACACGGAGAAAGGAAGAGAGAACGAAAAGAGAGGAGACAAAGAGGCCGACAAGAAGATAAATCGAACGAGAGTGAGACATTCGGACAAGCCATTTGTTTAGGCGACACGGGCCGGAAGCTTCGTCGCAGACGCCTCCCGAATGGCAAAGTCACTTTTTTTTTAATTTTGCTTTCTGTGCATGGCCGAGCCGTCGCAAGTATCTCGGCGTTTTGCTCGAGACAGAAACTGCTTCGTGATCGAAATGAGGCTTCGATCGGGAGAGGCGTCTTCTTCAATTCATTGACTCGGAGGCGGGAGAGACAGCCCGATACAGGCAGAGACAGGAAGACTGTTTGTGTCCTGAAAAAAACTGGCAGGCCGCAACAGAGTCACGCCTCCCGAGCACTCGGCCCAGAACGAAGCATGCAGAGGCAGAAAAAATCAGAGAAGCAAGACAGCGAAGTCGGAGACGTCAAGACATTTCGACTTTCTTTGACACAGCACACCTCCGGAGTGTGTACATACGCCTGAGACAGGGCAACCGTTTCCTGTGAGACGGGGCAACCGTTTCCTGCCCACGAGGAGCGGCGTTCGCCGAAACGACAAGACAGAGACGATAAAAAGCTGTTTTGGACTGAAATGTCACAAAAACAGGAGTCTGACAAATCGAAACGAATTCGCGAAACAGATGAAACTGTCGACACACGGCACATGCGGCAGAAGCCACTGCTGCATTGAGGGGAGGCAACGCTTTCGGACGCTTACCACGAGGGAAAGCGACTCTCACACCAAATAGAACCGACATGAAGAAAGACGACCATCAGAGAGAGAGAAGAAGGGAGCGACGAAAAGAGCGAGAGAACTGCATTCTCAGGATGTCCGTCGTAATACACGCCGGGGAAAAAGAGAGAACAATTTACACTTTGGCCGTTGGCAGTCGCGTGACATTCTGAGTCTCTCTGTATCAGCAACATGGCAGGAAACAAATGGACAGCACCTCTCGCTCTGTTTTTCGCGTTTGCATGCAAGTTGCGGTAATTCTCTTTTTTGGACGGTCCTTCCCGCAGTCTCGGAAGGGCCTTCAAGGCAACTCAGAGAGGGAACGACGAAGGACATTTCTCTCTAAGACTTCTGTTTGACTGAAATGCGAACCTCCATTGGCGCCTCTGAGCGAAGAACATCGTCCAGGGACCTCCCTTCTTGGTCGCCCTCGCTCTTCTTGTCAACGGTTCCTCATCTCTGTCATGACCTTTTTCTCTTCTTCAGCTTCACCCCCCCTCTTCACCGCCATGTATGTCTTTCCTCTCGATCTACCTGATATCTTTCGCCTTGGTTTTCCTCCTCTTTCCACCCTCTTCCTCTCGTTCGCTCGACTTCTGGATGCTCCTGATCGCCTTCTCGCTTTCTCACGCCTTCTCCTTCTTCTTCCTCATCTCTGCGCTTCTTGAGCCTCTGGTCTCCCTCGTTTCCACGACCTCCCTCTGCGTCTGTCTTGCATCTTTCCGCTTCTTGCCATGTTCCTACCAGAGAGCTCCCTGCAGCGCCTCTTCTTCCTCTTCACCTTTTCTTCCCTCTCGCATCCCAGCCTTCGTCTCCTTCTCTCTCCTCTCCGCGCCTCGGCTTCGGTTCATCTTCCTCCTGTCTCTGCCGTTGCTCTGCTCTCTTGCCTTCTTATCGTGTTCCCTCCTCCCTTCTTTCTTTCCTCAGAGCTGAGTCCGGCCGTCGCCTACTTCACATACGTCTGGCGTCCAGTCCCTCCGAAGCAAAGGACTTCGCTGACATCCCACAACTCCTTCATTCGCTCTTCGTCGTTCGCAGCGGGGTCCACCCAGCTCGGGCCTCCATCGGCGTAGAAGCCTCCCGGGAGCAGCACACACTGGTCCGCGAGACAGAGGAGCAGCTGCGTCGCTGCGCCGTCTCTCGCCGTCTTCATGACCGTCTGCGCGAGCAACGCGTTGACCAAGAGTCCCTGCAGAGGTCTGTTTTCCACCATATGTCGCATCAACTTCGTGTGGACGCTCCCAGGGTGGACCGCATACACTCCAACGGTTCCTGCCGGCAGCAGCTGAGCCGTCACTTCTCCCTTCTCTTCCGATCTGTCCGCGACCTGCGAACTCCGCAGGAGACCGCAGCGGCTCGCCTCGTTCCCCACCGCTGCTGAAGCCGCTTCGTTCCCCCCTGCTGAAGCCGCCTCGTTCCCTACCGCTGAAGCCGCCTCGTTTTCTGATGCTGAAGCCGCGTCGTCGCGACCCAGACTGTCCATCCGCGCCTCCGCAATCAGGCGACGCTGGAGCTCCTTCGTGAACCAGATGTTTGCTAGCTTCGAGTTCCCGTACGCCTGGCGTTTGTCGTAGGACAGCGGCGAGACGGGCGGACATCCCTGCAAGGTTTCGAGCGGCTTCCCGAGGGCCTCCGCCGCCGAGGCCGCTCCGTCAGGCGTGCATGCAGCGTCGAGAATCCTGAAGTTTTTCGCATGCCAAACGTGGGCGCAAGACGCCACGTTGATCACTCGGCCGAAACGTCGGGAGTTGGAGGCCGAGCTGCTGCTCCTGGCCGCCGCCTTGAGCGCAGGGAGGAGCAGCAGCGTGAGGAGGAAATGCCCCAGATGGTTCGTCACGAACTGCTTCTCGAAGCCGCAGTCGTCGACGACGGCCAACTCGTTGATCATCATAACGCCTGCGTTGTTCACGAGAATGTCCAATGAGTTCTCGAAGACCAGCAGGGCATGTGCGGCGAACGCGCGAACCGAGGCAAAGGCGCAAAGATCCAGATGCCCGACGGAGACTCTGCCGAGCTGTGCAGACTCAGACTCCGACGCAGACGCCGAGAGAGCAGCGACCTCTTTCTCAATTTCTGCAGCAACTCGACGGCCCTCTTCCACGTCTCGGCACCCGATGAGGACATGGGCGCCCCAGAGCGCGAGCTGCCGAGCTGTCTCTCTGCCGATTCCTGCGTTCCCTCCAGTGACTATCACTCGTCTCCCTTGGAGCGGCAGGAACGCCTGCAGCGCGACGGGTCGAGCGACTGGCGGAAATGCCGAGGAGACGATGGCGCGCGTCGAGAAGAACGCCGCAAACTCGCGGAACGAGGCGAACGCCTTCTGGCCAGCCTCGCGGCCGGCGGGGACAGCGTCGGGAGACACCTGGGGGCGGAGAAGACATATGTCGCGCCTCAGGAGGCTGCAGAGACCTGTCGGAGCGCTGGGCTTTGCGGGAAGGCGAAAGCCTGCGGCCAGGCGGCGGAGGAGGAGGAACCATAGGAGAAGGCAGAGGACGAGGAAGAACGCATGCGAGCAGAAGGCGAGACACGGGCAGAGCTGCAATCGAGGCGGGAGAAGAAGGCGCGCGACGGGTGCGAAGAAGAGCCTGTCGATGGGGGCGTAGGCCGCGCGGAGATACGCGGGGAGGTAGGAGAGGAAGAGGCCGGCGGCTTCGAGGGCGGCTGAGGCGCAGGCTGGAAGGCTGGAGACTGTCTCAGAGAGGAAGGGGAGAGAAGAGAGAGAGCTGGAGCGAGAGACCGAGAACGGGGGCGCGGTGCCGAGGAGCAGAGGGTGGAGGAGAAAGAGCGCGAGCGATGAGAGGCCAAAGAGAGACGCCTGGAGCACAGGCTCCGTGAAACACAGGGAGAGATAAGGGAAACGAGAAGACGCGTCCCTGTACACGCCGTCGCGGGCGAAGAAGCCGCGCGTATGGTAGCAGAGGAGCGGCAGCAGCGCGTTCCCCATCTCGAGAGAGAGAAGAGGAGGAAAGAACGGAGAGGACGGCGGGAGACGGGAGGCCAGAGAACAGGGAGGAGCGACAGACGGGAGAAGAAGAACGACGGGGCTGACGCGGACGTGCCTGGAAGACAGGGAAACGAGGGAGACGGTGACAGAAGCCGAAGAGAGAGAGCTCTGGGGGGGGGAGGGGGAGGGCAACAAGGCGGTGAGCGAGGAGAGACAAGGAGAGAAAGAGGAAGAGAGACTGGGGAAGGGGGAAAAAGCGGTGAGGTTTCTGCACACACAGGCAACGAAAGGAAACAAGGGCAAGAAAAGACGGTTCGTTGACAAGGAGAGGACGAGAAAGCAAGAGAGCAGACACTGAAACGGTTCCGTGACTGTGTCTCCGAGAACGGGCGGCTCTGTGCGTTGTGCTCCCCGAGAAAAGAATGGCGGGAGTCCGACAGCACAGGTGTGTGTTGCTTGCTGCACACCAGGAAGTCGGAAGGTGTGTCTTGGGATTTTTCCTCGTTGTCTCCACATATAAGCCGACCCATTCGGCCGCTTTTTTTGCGGGAGCGCTGAAAAGAAGGAGGGTGGAGGGGAGAGTAGGGGAGGTTCAGACCGCTTGTGTGCAGACGAGGGCGCGATCGAGCGGAAATCGAGGCGAGAAAGAAGAAAAAGAGGGATTTGGAATGCGGTGAGCCTACTTCGCGCAACTAGCTCGCACCCAGAAGTTTGCGCGAGACCCGAACATCGACCTTGCGGAGCAGCGGCTGCCGCGTTTTGTGCCTCGGTTTTCCTTCGCGCGAGAGACCGAAGCTGCACCTCCTCGGCAGAACTGGCGACGCTTCGGATTTGCCGTCGAAAAAAGGCGCGGTCTTCCCCGGCGCGCGACGGACAGGAAACATCTTGCGCAACGCGCTCCGGAACTGTCACCTCGTGTCCGGCTGGCGGCTGAGGTGTATGTACACCCAGCAATTCCCCGGGATTTCCAGAGGCCGGGAAGCGCACACCCGCGGGAGTTCTGCTTGAACGCTCTCCTGAACTTTGGCGCCACAGAGAGACTTCTTCGCGTAGCTTTTTTCAGTGCATGTCCATCTCCCGTGAAGCAAGTCCCCCCTGTGAAGACACTGCGTCCGTCCTCGGATCCTTGGCCGCGGTTTTCTCGGCTTTTTTCGCCCTGCCGCGCGAAAAAAAGCCTCGCGCGCTTCTCACCCAAGAGAAAAGAGAGAGGAGGCAAGCCATCGTCCCGCATGCCCGGACTCTTGCAGTTCGTCGTCCAGGCGTGCATTCCCCTGCTTTTTCCGTCCGTTCTGAACGCGCCGCGCGCCCCCGCGTTTTCGCGAGCTCTCTGGCCGCCCAGCTGCGCTCGAGACTGCTGAGTTGAGGCTGCGAACAGCCTTCTTCGTCTGCAGACCTCTTCGGCTGACCACGCAGCTCTGCATGCACCTGGGCAGAAGGACCTTTCAAGGTGCCGCGTCACGGGAGCCTTTGTTTGCGCCTCCCTCGTCCACGTCTTGCGTACAAGCCGGACTTTCTGACGAGCGTTTCTCACATCGGAGGCCCCGGAATCTTCACTTCCTCGTCGCTCGTTAGAAAACGAAAGCCTCGAAACACCCAGACGCCTCGCCCAGGACGCATCTGGCTCATTAGGGAACACACGCTTCGTCTTTCTGTCTCTCTACAGCGGCCGCCTTCCCCGCGTCCGCCGTCCGGGGAGAAAAGTGACTTGCAGGGCGTACACCAGAGCGAACAGACCCGAGAGCTGTTTCGGCGAGTTTCTGTGGGACAGACGCCCTGTCGCTTCTCTGTGAATCTCTACGGGGCTCTCTCGTTCTCCCGTGCTTTCTTCTCTCGGTGCCTCTACCCTGTGGAAGGTTTCGTCCTTTCTCTCTCGACCTTTTCTCTCTCTCAACCCTCTCCGCTTCGGATCTCCTTGGCACTGTTGTTTTCTTGTCGTCTCCGTCGCACCCGCGACGTTTCTTCGTTTCCAGGAGCCGACCTCTCCCCTCTCGCGAAAGCGAGAGCTCGTCTTTCCCCGGTCGACTGAGGTCTGCGCGCCCTCATGCGTTTCCGCTCTGGTTGCTCTCTGCTTCCCGCCCGTCTCCCTCTTTTCCAGTATCTCGGCTTCTTCCTCGCTTTTCTCTTCCTCATTCTCGCGCGCCTCGCTCGCCGACACAGTTCTGGAGACGCCGAGACGGAGCGAGCAGCGGCCGAGGAGAACAAGAGCGCAAGCTGTTTGTGCTGCGTCGCCTTCTGCGATGAGGCGTCTGTCGATCTCTGCTGGGACTCCCAGTACGAAGGGCGGAGGAAAAGCTTGTGTCGTCTCTGCCTCGGACGTCCCGCCTTCTCTCTCAAGAGCCTCAGAGAGCCACCTTCCTCGCCCCAGAGAAGAACCTGCTCAGGCCATCCCCGCGGCTCTCCCCTTTTCTCCAGCGTCCTCTTTGCCCGCGTCGCCCGGGAGCGGCGGCTCGGGTGTATGTACACCTGACAGCCGGGGCCAGGCAGGCGCTGCAGGTGGGCCTCAGGGTGGGCGGAGAGGCCGGAAGTCGGTGCAGACAGTCAAAGCCGGACAGTCGCCGGCTCCGCTTGTCGCGGGGTCTCCCCGAGGAGATCGCCTGCCCTGTCAGAAAGAAGAAGGTAGCGTCTCCGAGCAGAAGGACCTTCTCAGTGTCTCGCGTTGTTCTGCTTCGCCAGCGGGTCCGCCCTCTGTCGGCGCCGAAGCGCCTCTGAGCAGCCTCAGTCGCAGCCGGCGGCCGAGTGTCGCGGACGCTCGCTCCCCGCTTCTGGCCGCTTCCGCGGCGGTTCCCTCCGCCACGAGCGCCTTGCGGCCCTCGCGCGCCGAAACTGTCTCCTTGACTGGGGCGTCCCCGCCGCCCGCGGTCGTGGAGCCCCAGCCAGCAGGCGACGGGATCGCGGAGAAGGCGTCGAGCGGTCGCACTGGATCCAGCGAGGAGGACCAAGACGCACCAGGTGTCTTCTCCCAGCGCGCCTCGAGGTCGAAAGAGGACGGCCGAGACGTTGCCTTGCTGGGCGGCCAGGACGAGCGAAGAGAGGAGTTGCGAGAGGAGCGGGGTCGCGGACGGCGACAAGGGAGCGTCGCTGAGAGCAGGCTTCAGGCACCCGCGTCGAAGACAGAGAGAGAAGGAAAGAAAGCAGAAGCCGACAAGAAAGAGGAGACCGGGAAATCGACGGGTCGCCAGCGACTGCCGCCCAGCCGGTGTCGACACCGGGTGGAAGAACCGCGGTGGGATGAAGAAGATGAGAGTGAGTTGTCTGAATACGCTGGGTCCGCGTCGGGAGTGAACGCCGGTTTTCCTGGGGCCGAGAAGTTGGAGAAAGAATGTGTGAGAAGCCGAGAAGAGAAGCGGCGACGCCGAGACGAGAAGGGCAACGAGACAGGCAGTCCGCAGCCGGAACGCGGGGGCGAAGAAGACGCACGGGGGGCTATGAGACACGGAGAAGCAGGAAAGGATCCGGCGGCGGACGCAAGCGGAGACGCGCGAGAGGGGGCACCACTTCCGGAGCAAGCTGACAGCGAGAAAGAAGGCGCGGAGAAGAAGGCGAGACAACAGCCCGGTCGAACTGAAGAGAGTCGAGGGAAGAGGGAGAACGCGAGGGGGGAAGAAGAGCAGGAGGAAGCGGAGAAAAAGCGCGGCAAGAAGGAGGACCTTCGAAAGAAGAAGGTCTCCTCCGTCAGGCGGCCAGACGAAGAGAAGGAAGAGACAGAGGTCGATGTTGTCATGACAGATGCCAACGAGGCGGAGAGAGAAGCCGTCCACGCAGAGAGGCGGGAGTCGGCAGAGTCTGGAGAAGGCGCTGAGGCCCGCGAGGAGAAGAAGCGCCGCGTCGAAGGCCGGGAGCCTGCCAAGCTCGAAGAGGCCATGGGAGAAGCCCGCGAGGCGCAAAGTGACGGACGAAGAGAAGAAGACGGAAGAGGATCGTCTCCAGGTGAAGCCGAGGGTCCCGAGGGCCTTGATCGAGACTCTCACGGCGTGTGCCGGGGGAACCTTGGAGGGGATCGCGGGCGGAACAGCCATGCGGAGAAAGAGACGAGTGAGTCTCTGCTGGGTGAGACGGCGAAGGCGGCGAAACAGCTTGAGGAGCGCGAGGGTGGGCGGGGCTCTGAAGTGCAACAGGAGAACGAAACAGAAAAAGGTGAGCGTCGTCGCGGACTGAAAAGCGACGGTCGATCGAAAACAGGACTCGGACGAGACGCAGACCATGGGAAAGCCACACGACGATCAGAGAAACCCCCCGAAGAATCTCGCCAACAGACCTCTGCTTCACCTTCTTCAACTTCATCTTCTTCTTCGGCTGCCGTTGTTGGAACTGAGAGTGATGCGTGCGACGCATCTGCAGAGAAGAAAGAACGAGGAGGTTCGCCAGGACGGGCGGCGCTGGCTGCACCAGCCGCAGACAGTCTGCAGGTCTGCGACGCGGATCCTGCCTCCGCATGCGTGGGCACATTGAAGAGAACAGGTGAGTGCTCAGCGGAAGGCGACGAGGTCGCTGCCGTCCAGTCTCACGGAAAGGCGCGATTGGGAGAGAAGCGGGAGATCCCCCAAGGCGCGGTGGCGGGCCTTGACAGCGAGCGCCGGAGAAAAGGCGAGAGAAAAGAAGCTCGAGAGTCGAGCCTGAGCGTATCCGGCAGTCGGAAGATACAGGATGCCTATCTCTCTGAGGTCGCGGCTGAAGACGCGGACCCGGGGGACCGTCTCGCGGCTTCAGAGGTGAAAAGTTCTGCGTCCTCGGAGGCTCCAGCCTCGCCCGGCACCGCGCGAGAAGATGGCGCGTCGCGTCTCGCTGCGACGAGCCCTTCGCGGTCGCAAGGCGGCGGAGCTTCCACAGTGGCGACGCGGAGCTCTTCGCGCATCGCCGCAAAGACCCAGGTACCGGAACCTGCGTCACGGCGCGAAGAGAGGGAAGAGAGGAGACAGAGAGAGGATAAGCTCTGGGAGCGAGTGCATAGACGGAGAGACTCAGAGAAGGAGGAGAAAGGCGGTGAGATCCGATACGAGAGAGAAGAGAAGAGCGGGGAAGAGACAGAGGCGAACACAGAGGACGCGAAGAAAGGGGGCGAGCGATCGTCGACCTCACCGGAGTCTGAGCTTCTTCCCAGCCGACAGAAAAGCTCCTCGGACTTCAAGGGACCTGTGAAGGGAAGCCGAAGAGGCCCTGTGACTCTCTTCTCCGAACCTTCTGCGCCGCCTGCGAACGACGAGCCCAGCGACGCAGGAGGCGCTACGCCCTCGAGCGAGGCGAAGCTCGGGACTGGACGCCCGAAGCGCAGCGCCTCCGCGAAGGCTTTTTCGGCCGAGAAGGTGAATCGCAGTCGGAAAGCTGCGTCCGAGAAAGAGGATTCGGGTGTACACACACCGCAGAACTCGAGCGACGCGAGTCGCCCGCGAGCGGAGAGTGCGACTGAAGCCGCGCCGCGAGGCCCAGAGGGTCCGGGCACCTCTGACGACCCAGCGGCCGGCGTCGTCGTCTCAGGTTCGGATGACCGCGCCGCAGGGTCTGCGTCGAAGCAGAGACCGCTCGACTTGATGTCGCCGACGCGGAGCGCGGCGTCTCCTCTCGAACGACCCTCCGCGCCTGTCTCCCCCGTCGCGGAGGCAGTCTCCTCGGCATCTCCGCTGGCGTCTCAGCGCGAGGCTGCGCCGGCGCGGAGATCTGCGCGACAGCAGCAGCGCCAGGCGGCTTTAGCTACCTCGCTGTCGAGATGTCTGGAAGGCGACGGAGCTGAGTATGTGGAGGCGCAGCCGCGGTCGAGCAAGGAGGGCCAGGACTCTCTGAAAGACATTGCTCCCAGGGTCGCCGATGCCGCGGCCTCGTCGCCGGACTCGACGGAGGAAACGCCGGGCTCGGACGCGTCCGCCACCTCGGCAGATCCCTCGGGAGGCGCTGCGGAGTCCGGGAGACGCGGCGGGCGCGGCGGCTCAGGCTCTGGAGCCTCAAGCGGCTGCGGCGCGGCAGTGGAGACACGCCGGAGCTTGCTGGGCCTCACCATCACGAACTCGCCATACTGGAGCAGGCCAAGTACGCACGGCAGCGCCGCGGGAGGATCTTCGGCGAGCGCCAGAGGAAGCAACGGGGACGCGGCGAAGGCTGGGAAGGAAGGACGAGATTCGGAGACACAGGCCAAATCTGCAGGCTCTTCGCTTGCAGTCCGCCCGAGGCTGCGACCGGGAAAAGCCTCGAACTCAGCCTCTGGGCCGGCAGGAGACGCAGGCGCTTCAGGGACGCTGCCGTCGCGGCGCGGTCCTGGCGCAGCTGCATCTCCGTCAGAAAGAGCCTGCGAGAAGAAGGCGGAGAACCGAGAGAGTGGAGAGGAGCACCGAGAGAGTGGGGAGAGGGAGAGAGAGCTGAAGAGAGAGGCAAGTGACGAGATGGCGAAGAACGGCGGGTGCCGGCGAGAAGACGTGAGGAAGGCGAGGCGAGGAGAAGAAGAAAAGAGAGGGAAAGCCGATGAGAGAGAGCGACGAAAGGCGGAGGAAGACCTGGAGAAGGAGAGCCGGGAGCGCGGGGCGAAGAAGGCAGGGCATGGCTCCGGCTCGGGGACTCGAAGCGGCCTTTTACCTCGGCTGCGGACGCGCGGCTTTGGGCGAGAAGAGCAGGGAGAGAACACGGACGGAGAAAACGAAGACGCTGGGCTGTCGGGGACACAACGAAGAGATTTCCTGCCGACGCGAGGCACACAGTCCGCGAAGCGGAGCCGCCGAGCAGCAGAGGCGATGGCCGCCGTCGCTGCAGGCGCCGCCGCCGCAGCTCGCGAGCGGAGACGTCAAGGGAGTACGAGACATCTCGGAGACCAGCGAGAAGAAGAGGGAGGAGAAGAAAGAGAAGAAGAGGGAGAAGAAGATCGCATCAGTTTCTTCCGTCACGAAGGGGCTTCGTCCCCAGAGAGCAGGCAGGAGTCTGCAGCTCTCCTCGGCTTCAGCAGCACAAGCATAAGCCGAGACACATCGCCTGAGAAGGACGACGGTGGCCTGCGGTCGCGGCGACTCTCTGTGTCCTCGCTGCAGAGAGAAGAAGAGAAGACGCGCGGAGAGGCGAGGGAGACGCGGGCGTCGAAGGCCCGCCGCAGCGCGGTGGCAAGAGATGAGGCCGAGAAGCGAGAGGGTGAGAGCGAGAAGAAGGAGGAAACTCAGGTGACCGAGGAGTCGCAGAAGGACGAAGGAAAAGAAGACTTGAAAGAGCTGGAGCGCAGAAGAAGGCGACTCACTCGAGGGCGAGAGGAAGAAAACGAATGGCCCAAGTTTGGCCGTGGTCGAACGCGGCGGGCCTCTCTGCTCTCGTCGGCTTCGCTGTCGAGACACGGGAACGGCTCCCGCGCTGCTGCGGCTGGGGGAGACGAGCAGGAGGCGTATGAAGAACTCAGACAGAAATCGCGCGAAGAAGAGAAAGAGATGAAAGAGGCAACGGAGAAGGACAAAGGCGAAGCAGGTGGAGAGACGGAGGAGCACGGAGAGTTGTCCTCTTCTCCGGTTGCGGTGGCACCGCGCTCGACTCGGGGGTTTACCTGCGTGAAGAGACAGTCTCCGAGTCTGGGAGAAGCTTCGCGGCTCTTGGACTCCACAGAAGGCGAGGAGAAGCGAGAGGGAGAAGAGAAGAAAGGCGAGGAGTCCGGGAGTGAAGGACCGAGCGTCTCTCCCTCTCACGGCGTCCGTGCTGCGTCTCGGCAGAGCAAACACGAGGCTAGTCGCGAGTCTGGGGACTTTGAGCAAGACGAGAAAAAGGGAGAAGAAGCCGATCCGGACCCTGGAGACGCCGCCTCGGCGGAGGAGCGAGGGCGAGGGGAGGGAGGCTTGAACAGAGAAGGAGACAGAGAGGGGGACGAGGGAGAGGGTGGAGAAGAAATCGAGAAGAAGGAAGAGAAAAGTCTGGCAGGGACGGAGGAGAGAGAGACCGAGACTGGCGAGGGACGCGATGATGCAAGCGCGCCGTCTGCAGACCGCGACAGGCACAGCCAAGAAGACAGACACGAGAAGAGAAAAGCGAAAGAAACAAGCGCGGACAGACCAGCAGATGGAGAGGAGAAAGACTCTGTGGCCGACGGGGTCGTCCGTAGAACCGGGACGCGACTGTCTGCTGCCCGACAGATGACACCGAAAAACGAAGAAGGCGAATCCGCGGGAGCGAAAAAAGATGGAAAACAGGCCGAAGAAGGCGGGGGAGAGGTGACCGCATTCAAAGCAGTTATTGCCAAGCTCGTCGCCTTCAACGAAGCCGATAAAGGTAAGAAACGCAACCATCTCCCCGCTCGCTTGCGACTCCTTCGAAACACGCAGTCCCTTTATAGTCAACGCCTCTCTTCCGCACCTTAGTTATTATACATATATATACATATATATATACATATATATATATATATCGATATATCTGTATCTATGTATAATTTGTATATATCTATATATATATATGAGTGTGCCGATGCGCGTGCAGCTATTTCAGTGCATCGGTTTCCCTCTGTATGTCTCTATCTATTTATATATATATATATATATATTTATATATATTTTTATTTATATATATTTATAGATGTGAGTGTTTCGGTGTTTCGATTTCTCTGCAGTTCGGTACCCGCAGTGGTACACCGGCCCGGTCGGCGCCTTCGAACCGCGTCACAACCAGCTGTGCTGGTGGCGTTTCCGTGTTCAGGCGAAGTACCAGCCGGGCCGAGTAGTCATGGACTTCAATGAAGAAATTCGTTGTGGTGAGCAAACGCTGCTTCTTACCGACGCTTGCTCTCTTCCAGCATACCTGTGTCCTTCTCGGTCTCGTTCTCTCCCTCATGCTTGTGCTTGTGCTCTCCCGGATCCTCTGCCTTGAGCTCTGCCTTCTCCTCCTCTTCCTAGATGTCGCCCATGTTCTCTCGCGCGTTCTCTCGGAAGGTTTCGCAACGCGTTTCGCGTAGGTGTGTCTCTCTGCAGTTCCGAGGGCTCCTGCGTGAGCGCTTCTCTCGAGTCGGTGTCGCCTCTCTGTGCGAGGCCTTTTCGCACAACAGAGGCATGGCATCGGCAGATGCGGCGTCTCTGTGTGGGTCGGTGGTTCCTGGTCTGCGTCCCCTGCGTCCTGCTCCCGTCTCTCCGCATGTGCAGAGGCATCATGCTCGTAAACAGAGTGCTTCGTGCATTTGTTCGCGAACGCGTTGGCTGTCTGCCTCTCGGTCCACGTTCTTCAGGACGCCTGACGGAAGCAGTGAAGCAGCAGCTCTTCGTGACTTGCGTTCGCCGAACACACGGCACTGGGTCGGCGCAGCATCTCGTCTGTCGCAGCAACACAGACGAGACTGGCGGACCTGCAGAACCACCGCATATCGGAGACATTGTCATTGTGCAGAACCTCGAAGATCTCAAATTCTCTGTCTGCAACTGGAAGGTCACGAAGCCGCTGGTGAGCAGGGAGAGGCGTCAAGGGCCGCGGCTGCATGCAGCCCGGTTCCGAGAACGGGTGTCACAGAGATCTGTCTTTCAAAGAGCATTGATTCGTGGTGGCGAATTCTTCTCTACCATCCTTGAAACTCAGCTCCGAAGTTTTATTGATTTCGCTTAGCGTTTTCTGGAAATACCATGCATTTATGGCTTCACACCACGAACATGTCGCCACAACTCGGCGCCGGCGCGTTTGTTGAATCCCGTTTCTCCGTTGAAGACCGGATACGAAAAACGAAAGCGAACATGTCGCGTGCCGGTCGGCCGCCTTGTTTCCGCGGGGACAAGGTCACCGGCGTCGGAGTCGTTGCTCGCATCCCAGAGAGAGGAACAGTCGATGACAGAGAGGTGAAAGGAAAACGTTTTTGAGCAGACCCCGCAGCTGCTGGGTTCGGCTTGCCTCCGTGTGCTGTGCTTTCCGGAAGTTCTTGGTTGTCGAATTTCTTTTTTTTGTCGGATTTTAAGCTTTTTTCTTTGCCGCTTGTCTGGGCGAACAAACGCATGTGTGAACCTGTGGGTCGTCTTTGTTTCTTCCAGCCGTTCCCAGCTGGAGAAATGCAGGTTCGCCTGGAGAGGGCGAGCGGCAGCGCGTTGGGCGTCCTCAACTCTTTAACGCGAGCCAAGAAATTCTTGCAAATCCGCGAAAAGTACAGTGGTAAGACAAGTCCCGCTGCTCGTGCTCTCTCTGTCTTGCCTTGCTGAACTCCCTCCTCCACGCATGCACCTGTGCATGAATTTCTCTCCTGACCTCCACAGTGATACGCTCTCACCGATCTGCGCTTCGCTCTTCACAGGCACACATTTTCGTCTCGTTGTCGTCTGTCTTTTTGCCTCTCGATTTCCTGCCGTAGGTCTGCAGTTCGGCTCTGTAGAGTCCCTGGAGAAGCAGCTTCTCGACATCCTTGCGCGTGAGCACCTGAAGCCCACCCTCGAAATTGTCGCTCATCTTCAACAGGTAAATTCATCACTCAAATTAAGGCATGCACTCACATAAATACATCCATTGCTATATATAAATATATAATTCTATATTTACATATACATATATCTATATGTATATATATATGTATATATATATATATATATGTATATATGTATATATGTATATATGTATATATATAGATAGATACGTTCTCACATGTTGTTTGAGTTGAGACAATTAGAGAGTTGCGCGTGCGAGTAGTCTGTCTGCATGATGTGTATGTCTCCTTGCTGCCGAGTGAACGGGTGTTCATTTGTTCCATGAAGATGTTTTTCAAATGGAAACAGTTGAGAGTATTTTCACCTGTCTCAGGTGGACGTCGGTCACGTCCTGCAAACGTACACCTCGATGCCCCCAGGTAAGCGTTTGTGCTGCGGCCTGGGCAAAGTCTGAAGGTAGTTTTTGCAACCCCACGAGCGAGTTTTGATATGTTTTTCCTCTGTTTCTCGTTCCCCCTTCATTCAGGTCTGCTGTCTGTCTGGTCTGTTGTCTTCTTGGCCGTCTCCGCTTTCTCTTCCTTCTGCCCTGCGTCCATCTACTCCTCACTCTTCGTTTTTCAGTTTTTCTCCTCCGTCCATCTGCGTCGCGCTTTTTTTCAGGCTGGGATTGGACGGCTTTCCAGAAGGAGCAAGATCGCTTGGTGGCGCAGCGGAGGCGCGGGAAGGCAGATGCGTCTGCTGCGTTGGAGGACGAGTCCGCGCCTTCCGAGACCAGTGGTTCGACAGGGCGTCTCGGGCAGGCGCCTGCTTCTCCACCCTTCGGTTCGTCGTCTCCGTTCTCCTCCTCAGCCTGCACAGCGCGCAGTTCCGGTGCGAAGGCTGGCGCGTCTGGGCGCGAGGACGCGGCCTTTTCCGGTGCGTCCTCTCTCCGATCCGCTGTAGGCGACACCCCGACCATGTCGACCTCGACTTTCTCTGCGCCCTCTGCGTCTCCGCGCCGAGTTGTCTACGCGACGCTTCCGCCACACATCGCTGCGGCGCGCGCCCGCGTGACGCTCGGGGCTGGAGGCGCAGGTCCGTCTCTCCAGGCGATTCCTGTCCTCTCTTCGCTCACCCAGTCGCTCGCATCTTCCTCGCTCCTCGACGACGACTCGCTCTCGCTCCTCGCCGACCTCCCTCCGAGTCACCCGCTGTTCCTCAACTTGCTCAACCAGAGCAGAGAGCCGCCGACGCCGCGCGCCGACGCGGTCGTCGGCGCGCTTCCCGGCTTGAGCGGCCAGTGGATTCGCATGTTGAGTCAGTTGATTCTCCGGCGAGACGCTCTGCTGCACCTCCTTCAGCCGGTCTCCCTCGACCTCCTGCACAATCCGACGCGCGTCTTCGGTCCGCTCCCCGCGCTCTTGCCGCCAGATCTGCTCCTCCAAGTGAGTCTCGCGACCGGCGACGCAGGCCCAGCGTGTCACCTTCTGACTGCGAATCTCTACCTCGCCAGACTCGCAGACAACGCGGCCGTTCGGACGCTCGACCCCGCGCAGAAACGCATTCGGGTGCTCCAGAGCAGCCGCGCGGAGACCGCAGATCGGTCGAGCTTCGCAGAAAGGCTCCTCGGCGCGCGAGACGAAAAACGAGCGAGGAAGTGGAGTGCCGAACGACACACAGACGCCGAGAAACCGCACCGGCCAAAGAAGAAACGAAGACGCGACCCCAACGAACCCCCCAGAAGACGCGGAAGACCGCCAAGTAAGTTGGGCGAAAGGCGAAAAAGGGGAAACGAGACGCGGAAAGTGAGAGAAAAGAGAGAAAAGACGGAAGGAGAGAACGGTATGATGGGGCCGGAGGGGGGTGGGGGGGGGAGGGGGGAAGGGGAGCGGGCCAGTCGGGGACAAAGAAGAAGAGAGAAAAAAGAGACAGAATACGGATGATGCTGAGGTAGAAGACGAGCCATACGTGAGGAGAAAACGCACTGTTGCAGCTTCTTCCATGAATGACTTGCGCTGTATGATTCTCCCTCTGCAGACCGACTTCGCTTCGCTTCAGGCGACGTCTCGTCTTTCGCTGCTCGTGAGACGTCGGCGGGTCCTCAGTCCTCCTCTGCACCGAAGGGTCCCTCTTCTTCCTCTTTGACTTCTTCCTCTTTGTCTTCTTCCTCTTGGTCTTCTTCCTCTTCGTCTTCTTCCTCTTCGTCTGCTGCATGCGCTGCATCTCTGCGTCGCTCTCTGTTGCTGCCGGCGTCGTCTTCTTCCCAGTCGGAGAACGCGCCTCCAGTCTCCTACGAGATGGGTCACTCGATCACCTTCTCTGTGGGCCTCACGTACGGCCGATTGTTTCTGCCTTCTCTCATCTCGGAGTTGTCTCCGAATAAACGCCGAAGTGTGCATGGACGGTGCAGCGACGACGAGGTTTCCGAGACGGAGCTGCTCGAGACGCTGGACCGCCGGTCGCGCGCCAAGAGGCTCTTCGATCGGCAAATTACATGCGCGCCGTGGATCGGGTGTTGCCCCAGTCAAAGCGCGGAACTCGCTGCTGCTCTCGCGCTCGGTACAGCGAAAACAGAGCCTTCGTCGTCGAGTCTCTCGTCATCTTCGGACCTTCTTGCGTCTTCGGCTGTCTCGCATGGGGAGAAGTGGACGACGGAGAGGCAGGAAAGGACGCTGGAGGCAGCGAGGCCTGCAGGAGAGGAGACGCCATCCGCGGGAGAGAAAGAAGATGCGCGGGAGATGGGAGGAGACACGAACGAGACGGCGTTTCGGGAGGCTGCAAGTCTCGAGAGAGACGCGCCCGGAGAGCGAGAAGCCGTGGTTCGAGAGGAGCAAAAGACAGAGGAAGAGCAGGCGAAGGAAAGCGTCGCAAAAGAAGACAAGAAGTTGAACCAGTCTCGCCACGCTAACTCCGGAGACGCGCCTCCTTCATCTCTCGAAACTTCTTCCCTGGATCGTTGTTTCTTGCGGGAGGTTTCTGCTTCGTTTCCGGCGAGAGAATCCGTTTCCGACAAGTCGAGAAACGGCGAGCACGAAGGCGAGAAGCGGTGTCGGAAAGAACTGGGAACGGTTCGAGTCAAGAAGCAAATGACCCTTTGGTCGAGCTGGGGCCTGGCGAAGAAGCGCGAGGACCCACCTGAGAAGAGCAGTCAGTTGACCTCGTTGTCGAAGCCTAGGCAAGAGCCGTCGAAGTCGATTCCGGGTGACGACAAGCAGGAAGCGAACAGAGCGTCCTCGCAGCGGTCTTCACTCTCAGCGCGCGGCCTGGGAGACCAGGTCTCGCTGGACAGTGGCGCGCAGCAAAGCCGCCTGCGAGCGACGCTCCGTGTGGGTGACGAGAAAGCCGTTGACGAGGAAAGAGAGACGTCCGCGAACGTCGAGGCAGGAGAAGGAGAAGCGGCAAGCGGGCACAAGGTAGGGAAGCCGGAGGGAACGAAGACTGATGGGATTCGAGGAGACAATCCGGGAGACGAGAGACGAGCAGGAGAGGAAGCTGGTTCGTGGAACTCAAATCTCATTTTCTTCTCGCCGCTGAGCGTCTGTTCACAGGCAGATGGTGAAGAGCAGATAGAGGAAGAGAGCCGATATTCGAGCTGTCTCGCTGGAGAGAGTTGCGCGAATGTCGAGCAGGAAAGAGTCAAAGGTGAGAGAGGAGACGCAGAGTCCGCTCGACACTCGCCAGGGCAAGCGAAGCGCGCGAGAGACATGCCGGAAGGAGACCGCCAGCACGAAGGAGAACAGAAAAAGTTCCTCGACTGTGTTCCACTGGCGGCCGCGGAAGCCTCTGGAGTCTGGAGTGACATCGCAGGCAAGACACAGAAGACGCCTGCCTCGGAGGCCCCCCGAGGGCGCCCGGATGAGAAGACAGGAGACGCAGAGGAGACGCGCAGAGTCGCGGCTTGCTTCTCTTCGTCGCCTCTCTGTCGCGCCGAGCACGAGCTCTTCAGTGAAGGCGAATCGGAGCTTCAAGCGGCGATGCGTCTGAGTGTGAGTGACTTCGAGGAAGAAGAAGAAGGCGACATCTTGAGGAAGGAAGAGCGAGAGGTTCCCGGGGTTGCGTGCGACCCGGCCAGGCCTTCTGCGTCTTGCGCTGCAGCTTCGAGTCCAGCTGCGAAGGAAAGGGAAGACGAAGGAAGGTCAGGCGTCTCCGAAGCAGCTCGCACTGCAGACAAACGGCTCGAGAGACCCGGTGAATCGACGGAGAGAACACAAGGAAGAGAACGAGAGAGATCGACTGGGAGTGGAGGAGATGTAGCGGCGGAGGAGGGGGACGAGTGGGATCCGAGGCCGCCTCTGTCTCTCGCGCGGTCTGCTGGTCTGAAGGAAGAGAAGTCGAGAGATAGAGACCAGAGAGAAAGAACAGAGGAACGCAGAGAAGGGAAGTATGCCCGCGAAGGCGATGAGACTCACCGAAAGAGACAGACTCGTCGAGACTCGGGGAGAGAACTGGAGATGCCGAACGCCAGTCGGGAGCCGCGATTCCCCTTCTGCACTCCGGGACCGTACGAAAGTGTCAACCTCAATCTCCTCTGCCTCCATAACAGCTGCGACGACGAAGATTTCCTCCTCAGGGTGGCTCTCGAAAAGGTGAGACCCTCCCGTGGGTTGTCTGGCGCCTCTCGTTTTCCTCATCCTCCCTAGGATGACTCGGTTGCCGCTCTCTGTCTTGGAATTCGTCTTCGGGTGTCTGGACTTGAGAGCTGTTCAGCCAGTGGTCGCTCCTCTCTCGCCTCCAACAAAACCCTACCGCGCGTCTCACGCGTTTGGCTTGTGGCCAACATTCGACGAGAAGACGTAGAGTTGTTTTTTATATCTTGGGTGCGTTGGCGCCTCTAAATGGTCACTGTTCGTTTCTTTTGCTTCAAGAAGTCGGTCGCTTTCGCTAGGTCGAGATTCGTCGTTTTTCTCTGTGTTTCAGTGGAGTGTCTCTGCAGTGCATTTCGTCGGCTTTTTCATCCTGCGTGAAGGTCGACTGTTCTCTCCGTTTGTTAGGTCTCCTCGAAGCCGCCGCCTCTCGACGAATTGGAACGGTGCTTCACCACCCACGGTGAACGCTTTGATCTTCACTGGCTGGATCGGCGCCTCGCGAATACGCAGAAACTGCAGAAGCTCCAACCTGAACTCGTGCGTCTCCTCACTTCTTATCGAACTCGAATGGCAACCGCTTCGCGACTCGCTGCTTCCTCTTCTTCTGCTCCTCCCGCTCCTTCCGCTTCTGCCTCCTCGTCTCCGTCTTCCGCGTCGGCTTCTCGTTCTGCTTCTTTTTCAGGTTCGTCGAGGTCGACATCGTCTGTGGCACCGGCTCCTCGCGCGTCCTCTTCGTTTTCTGTCGCGCGACTCGCGGAAGGCCTGGGAGCGCGAGAGAAGAGTTTCCAGACGCTGAAGGAGAAGCAGGAGGCAGGGGCAGTGCTGCTGCGACAGGCGCTTCGTCTCTTCGCGAAAGAAAAGGAGCATCTCTTGCAGAAGCGCGCCAAGTGTCGTGAAAAGCGAGAGAAGGACGGTCCGCCGTTGTCCAGTTGGCTGCCGGCTGTGGAGACGCTGCGAACGAAGAAGCGAAGCGACGACGCGGCGCTTCTTCCTCGACTCCAGCCGAGCTACGACTGGCAAGTCGAGGCCCTCGCTGCTCTCCCAAACCGCTCGCTTCCCGCAGACAACGAGGCAAGAAAAGGCGAACGAGAAGATGCACGGAAAGATGAGCAGAAGGAAAAAGAGATCCCCGTCGAATTCGAGGCTCTCTTCAACACTCTGCGCATCCTCGCCAAGCAAAAGGTATCCAGTACCCTCCCCTCGTCGAGTTCTTCTCTTTCTTCTTCTCTTTCTTCTTCTCTCCCTTCTCCTCGGTCTTCGTCTTTGTCTGGCGTACGTTGTGCGGGGTCGGGTGCTTCGGGAGGCGAAGGCAGAGAGGGGAGAGCAGGCGACGAAAAAGGCGATAAGGGAGCTGTGTCGCCAGACTCTGTAGAAGGAAATGCATGCGAGGATCCGGAGAAGCGCGAGCGCGAAGAAGAGAGGAGTGTGCGCGAGGCGCTTCTGCAAGAGGAGCTGAAGGAGATCGAAGAGTGGAGACAAATCTTCGTGGAACTCTTGAGCATGCAGCCAGGGACGCCGAAGAATCCGCATGTTCTTCGAGGTCCAGTGGACGGTTTCGCGGTGCCTGCTCGCGGTTGAGTTTGAGTTTTTCTCTTGTCTGTTCCATTTTTTTTTCGCGTTCAACGTCTGTTTGTCCTTTCGTGGCGACTTGTCTGGGGCGGGAGTGCGTCTTTGTTTGTTTGAAAGGACCGTCCACTGTCCACGCGTTATCGCGGGGGTGTTCGCAGATTCAGCCCCCGTCTCTCTGTCTTCTCTCAACTTTTTGCGACATCTTTCTTCCCTTCGGAGACAGCTCCGTGTGTCTTGTGTTGGGGAAAGAGTCAAGTAGCTTTTTCGTCTTGTCATTTTCCGTGGCGTAGCAAGAAAGGAGAGCAGCGCAGGAGAAGCGCAGAGACAGGAGAGACTGGGGGCCTCGCGTCCGTTCGCGCGCATCCCCGCCGAGTTCTTTGTGGGTCCAATCTCTCGGCTCGTTTGTCCTCTGGGGAATATGGAACATCTCACGTTTTCCGCGGCCTGTGCAGGTGCTCACATTGCGTTTTTACTGTCGCGCGCCTCTCGCGCGGCGTCTCGACTCTTCTTGGCAAGCGGTTCCTGCCGCATGGCGTTTCGCTGCTGGTCAACCTTCCCTTAACTCTTGGCGCGTCTGTCTCCGCGATGCACCTCGCAGCTCCCGACACCGGGAGTCCCCCAAACAGTCGAGCGAAAGAAAGAACAGGAGCGACCGAGAAAGCAGAAGGTCGCACGCAGCAGAACACACAGGCGCTCCTTCCGCGGCTCGCCGACTGCGTTTGTCAAGTCGAAACTGAATCGTCCGTTGAGGGAGACTAAAGCGGCTCTCACTGAAACGTCACTCGTTCGCGCTCCCTTTTCCAGCAGTCGTTTATGTGCTACACCGTCCCTCTCGGGGCGAACGAGAAAAAAAGAAACAGATGGCAAACCAGTGGCTGAACAAACAGTTCAACTGGCCAAACGCCAAGTGGAGCCCCGGTATACTTCCGCTCTGCTCAAACTGACGACTCAAGTGTAGGTGCAAGTGAGAAGGGTGAACGAAAGGAACAGAGAGAACAGGAGAGAGAAAACGAACAGAGAGCACAGGAGAGACATAACGAAAGAGAGAAAGGAAAATGCAAAGAAATTTACATAGGCAGGCAGGTGCAGACACAAAAGCAGCTCGATCTCGTGGATCTTCGGAAGGCTGGTTGTGTCGATGTTTTCTCTTTTTCTGAAAGTGTCTTCAAGTCACAGCATAGCAACTTGTAGCGTACAATAAACGAAGCCGGTTTGTTTTTTCTCCGGCTTGCAATCACTTTCAAATCGACTCTCTGCTCTCACGACCGAAACAGGACCGTGCAGCCAAGCCGCCACATCTCGCACAGGGGACTTTATCGGCGCCTTTCGCGTCTGTCGACAAATACATGTATCTCCTCATACACAAGTATATACATATATATATATATATATATATATATATATATATATTAGTTACAGAAATATATATATATATATATATTTGCAGAAATAGATATATAGATTGTTTATAGATTCGAGAGTCCCGTAAAGTGCCGAGGGACAGTGGAGGTGTATCTAGGTCTGTTGTCGTTTCTTGGAAGTCTTCCTGTTCAACTGCACGGCCTCCTTTGGCCGACGACTGCTGAGAAAAGCAGATGCGTTTGGCCAACAAGTGAGACTCGTTTTGTGACAAAGAGGAGCCTACGCAAGGAGCTCGCGTAGTTCTTTGAATCGAGTTCATTTTCTTTCGAATGCTAAAAATGAATTGGGGACGGCCCAACAAGCCTGTGTTGAAGTCTAAGCAAAAAGTAATAGAAAGCGGTTCTGGACAAGGTGTTTGAGAGACGCTCGAGCACGGAAAGGAGCCTTCGAGACAGCCTGAAAAAAGAGGAATATTTCGGAGACAGTTTAAAAAAGAGAAGCGGAGACAGGATCTGAGAGAAGAGGAAGGCGTTGCAACGTCAAGATCGAGTGGAGAGGCAGAGAGTTGCCTGGGAACGAAGCGAGGTCCGACCATTCTGAAACTGCGTCATTTTCAACAGCTTCAAAGGTGATGACACTCGAAAGTCTGTGTCATAGCACAGTTGTTTTTATCAGGTAAACAACGACGAGAATCGAGAGGAGCGCAACCGTAGTGACAACGCCAGACACTGCGAGGAAAACGTCGTGGCTGGAGGTCTTCCCGTCCTCGTATCCATTCTCCAAGTTCATGCCGAAGAGACCTGAGAAGGCAGAGAATCCGGCAAACGCAGAAACTCCAGAAAGGCACAGGAGGCACACGAAAGAAGAAAGCGCGGAAAACGAAGGAAAGAGAAAGGTAAGTGAAGCGAAAGAGAAGAAACGGTGGACGCCAGCCAAAAGAGAACGAGGACAGAAGAGTGAGGGAGACAAGACGGAAGAGAAATCACAAAGGAGAGCAGAACGAGAAAGACTTGGAAACCCCAGCGACCTACACAACAGAATGCGGCAAGAGAGACGCCATGTGGAAGCCAAAAAAGGAAAAAGATCCGAATGTAAGACACTTGCGTCGCCTACCGGAAATGCATGTACCGATCGCGAGGCCTGCCGCGACGACAGCGGCCGCGAGCTCCCACCGAATAAGGCGGTTGCGCATCAGGGAAAGGCGCAGGGAAATGAGCCGCTCTGTGTTTTCGATTCCTTCTTTCAGATGCCGAACGCGAACCTTGAACTGTCGCAACCACGCAAAGACGCCCGTCCAACGCATGCATGCAGACGCGCATGGCGACAAAAAAGTCACAGAGAGACTGGGAGAGATGAAGAGAGAAATCGACTTAGATCTGGACAAAGCGACGGAGGAGAAAAAGCGGAACATGAGACGCAAGTCCCACAGAAAGACGAGACGAAACGCTGCCTCTCGATCCATATTCCCTGATCACTGTCTGTCTAACCTTTTCTCTCTATCTCTATCTCTCTACCCCTTTCTGTCTATCCCTAGTTGTCTCCTTTGATCTCTGTATTCACATCTGTATTACTTCTCCGTCTCGCTCTCTGTATCTCTCTATCCTTATTTCTCTGTCTTGATCCCTCTCTTAATGCCCTTCGACCCCCCGCGTTGTGCCTCTGTCTGACTGCATGCATAGAGCTCTCTTGACAGCTGTGGGAAACAGCGAGTAAAGCGAGGTTTTACCTGATCCATTTCTTGGTCAAAGTATTCGAGGAGAATCTCCAAATCGGGATTGACTTGATCCTGAAGGAAACCAAAGGACGGCGCATACCCTCTCGTTCGCTTCCGGACATCGACATCTAGCGAGGTCTCCTTTCCTCGTCTTCCTCACGTTTCTCGTCTCTCTTACCATCTCGACTCTCTCACCCTGCTGGAGGCGCTCGCGACTCAGGGGCGCTCCCAGCGAAAGAGAAGAAAGACGAAAGCAGCCAAGGAAATCGAGAGCAAGAGAGACAGAAAGAGAACTCCAGAAAAAAAGGCGAGGCAAGAGGAAAAAAAGAGGGAGAGCCGGAAAGAGGGAAATCGCCGACCAAGACAAGCAGCCATTGAAGAGCGAGAGAATGGCGAACGGCACAAGTCTGGAATGTGTACAGTGTGAAGGAGCTCACTCGATTCGGATCGTCTCCATACAAATCCGGATTTCTGTGCAGTTTTGTCAATTCCATTCGATGGAGATCGGCGCTGTTCAGCAGCAGCTCGTCGAAGGCTTTGTCAAATGCATGCACGCGGTCCTGAGAGAAACCAAGAAGAATAGGCGAATTCTAAAACGCTTAAAAGGGCACTGAAAAAACACAAAACGTAGCCGCAAAAGCTCAAGTACTCCCTTCTAGGAATTTACATACTTACATACGTACATGCATACACGCACATGCATGCATCTGTGAGTACGAATAGAGACATCTACTGTGGCGCGTTCAAGTATAAAGTTGCATATGCATATGTCCATATACAGGTATATGCGTGCATGATTGTGTGTGTTTTTGCGCTGCGTTTTAAGCGGTTGAGGAGACGATGCGCTAAGAGTTTTCGCGAAAAAGAGATGGCTTCCGATGAGAGAGCGCGCGCGGAAAGGCCATCCTGTTGAAGGACTTTTTTGGAAACTCCTAATCAACTCGCACCTGGTAGAACGCCACGGGCTCCTTCAGCGAATGGAGGCCCTCCATGAGAATGGAAGAAATCTCTGTGTTCTTCGAGGTCTTCTGGCGCGTGTCTGCGAACTTGCGCTCCAAGTAGAGAATGTCTGTTCAGAAAAAACAATCCTACCTCGCGAGAGTCCACATGGGCGACGCACCCCCTCGCCGAGCAAGCGCCACTGAAAGACTCACAACGTCGCACTTTGGACGACAGAAAGCGGCGTTACGAAGCGGGTGACGGGTATGCAGTTATCTGAGCATGAACGTTCCTACACATTTAGCTCTCTTACCAAGCTGAGCCGGGAAATACATAAAGAACTGAGTGTACGTGTATATACATATATATATACATATATATACATATACATATATATACATATATATATATATATGTGCATATGCATACATGGATGTTCGCGCATCTCTATCGATGAGGGTATGCGCGTCTTTGTGTACATGCATCTATGCATGCAGATGCCTGAGGGTACACATGAGCAGCGCATATTCATATGCATCTACATATGTATATGTAAGGATATACAGATGTAGACATCCAGATGTTGATACAGATAGGTATACAGATATGTATAAGTATATATATATATACGTATGAGCGCATGTGCGTGGACACTACACTACATACATCACGGTAGAGAGAGGGAGAGACGAACTGGGCATTTAAACTGACGCGAAAGATGCAGGGGACGGTGTTTTGACGGGCAGCTGATTGTGCATAAGTGAAGTTTGCGCATGCAAAAGTACCCGAGTTGAGCTGTTGAAACGCGGCGAAGAAGATGCACTCGAGAGCAGCGAATTCGAACGGCAAGGGGTGAGGTGTGGCGCTCCCGTCTTGTCCATTCGACTCTTCGTGAGATTCCTCGCCGTCTGATTTCCTTCTCCGCAGATCCGACTGCTTCGCGCTCCAACGATCTCCGTCTCTCCTTGGTCGCGCGTCACCCTTCGCGCGGCGGCTTGAGGAAGCACTCGGCGAGCCTCCCCCGGATCCGGAGACTGCTGTCTCCGAGGACTCGCCGCCTTCGGTGGGGCCTTCGCCACCGGCTTCGGGCGCGATGGGCTCCACGGCGCAGGCTCCGGACTCCGCCCTGTGCCAACGAGGGGACGGCGCCTTCTGGTGCGCCTTCTTGACTTCTAGGAAGCTCGTTGTCTGAGTTCCAGGCAGCTGCACATGAATGGCCTCAGCCATGTCGTCTGAACCGTCTGAAAAGATTTTTCCGTCTTGACCTCTCTGTCTCTCTCCCGTTCTGCCTTCGCGGGCGCGACGCTGCGACGCGTCCCCGACGGCTCTCGCTCGGCTCCCGTTGACACTTGTCTTCGCGGGCAGATCCGGCGACAGCGGACTCCTCGAACAGACGCTTGCGTCGTCTCTCTCGCGTTCTTCTCTTTCGCGTTCCTCTCTTTCGCGTTCCTCTCTCTCGCGTTCCTCTCTTTCGCGTTCCTCTCTTTCGCGTTCCTCTCTGTCGGTCCCTGAGCCTTCTGTCGGCCAGTTCCCCGCGGGTCTCTCTGCTCGCTTTGCGCCTCTGTGCCGGCCTTTTGTGCGCGAGTGCTCCGCCTCCATGAGCGTCGCGTAGAAGCGCGAGAGCCTCGAGAGCTGCGAGATGAGGCGGTCCGGCTCGAGTTCGTCGCTCATGACAACGTAGACGCAGTTCCAGAGGACGAAACAAGTCACTGGCGGGAGACATACGAGGATGACGTGTCTCCGAACCTCGATGGAAGGGATTGGATATCCGTCCGTGAACGCCTGGCGGCAATCGCGATACGTCAAACGACCTATGGTGCTCACAGCCGGACTGCTCCGGTGACTCGAAGAGCAGCAGGAAGCTCCACGCGAACGCCGGCCCTTGTCCTCTCGCGCGCCACCCCAGCTGTCTCTGCGTGCGTTCGAAAAAGACCCGCAACAGCAGTGGAAATGCCTCGAACATATGTCTGAAGGATGGACATGCGTCCCGCCACAGCACCCTCGAAACCGCCGCTTTCGAGTCTCCTCGTGTCTCTGTGTCTCCTGTCCCCACGGGCAGTTCCAAGGGCCTCCTCCTCCGCGTCTCGCCTCGCCTCCGCGGTTTCCACCGCGCGCCTCCTCGCGTCTGTGTCGCTCCGCGTCTGATGCTGTGTACACCTGCCTGCGCCTCCGGGGACGCGAGGGACGCGAGGCCGAAGAGAAGTCCGAGGCCTCAAAGGACAACCGCCGGGTGTCTGACCGCGACCAGGGAGTCCAGTCTCCACTGGCGTCGTCTGACGACGCGTCCTCGCTGGTGTCGCTTTCGCTGGAAAGTGAAGACCAAGAGGCTCCCCGTCTCCTCGCGTCAGGCGGCCCCGCGTGTGGGGAGCCGCCTCTCTCCTTTCGGGCGCCGAGGGCATCTCCCTCGTCCTCGGCGGGGTCGGCCGTCTGCTGCGCCTGTTCGAGGGCGCGTCTTGCTGCCCTCTCTTCTGCGCGTCTGCGTCTGCGGGCGTCTCTCCGCCTCGCCTTCTCGCGCCTCAAAAGCTCCCTCTGCATGCGCTCGTTCTCCGCGCACTGGTGGTGGATTTGCCGGAGGACTTCCGCCACTTGGAGCTCGAGAATTTTGTGGGAGCCGCGCTGAATCTGAATGAGGACGTGAGAGCGAAGCGCGGGCCTCACTCTGTCGACTTCAAGCGAAGGAGGCCGCGAAGGGACGGCTTCGACGTCGGCTTCAGGCAAGAGAGTCGAGCAAACCGCGGAGATGTCTTCGCCGTCCACCTTTCGCCACCGTGGCCGGAGGAGAGACGGCAACAGCTCCCGAAGCGCCGACAAGCAGCCGCGGTCCGAGGACGGCGCCTTTCTCGGAGGCGGCGAAGGCGCAGAACAAACAGAAAGGTCGAAGAAACGACCCTTCGCCGTGCTGGTCCGAGTCAGGGGCTTCCGCTCCGACGCCTCGTTGGCCTCATCGGCCTCGCGGACTTGCGAGGAGAAGGTCGCCGATGACATCGACGGGAGGGACGGCGAGTTGCAGGAGGGTCGGGCGTCAGTTGGCGACGCGCGAATCCCCGCGGAAGAACGCGAAGAGGAGGCCTCCGCAACCGCTGGCGTCTCATCAGTCTGCGCCGCCGTGAGAACTGCGAGAAAAGGCCTCGGTTCTGGCTTCCTTTCCTCGCCTTCGCCGAGCGCCTCGCCTTCTCTTCGCCGAGCGTCTCTTCGCCTCTTGCCGTCGTCGCTCGGTCGTCGGTTTCGCCAGGTGCCTCCTCGGGGGTCTTCTGCCTGCGCGCGCCTGTCAGCTCGGTCCCGCTGGAAGCTCAAGAAACTCTCGAGGCCTTTCGCCTTCTCGCGCTGGCCGCTGAAACCTCCACGCCTCACTGAGGCTGCCTCTCCATCAGAGGCTGACGGCGAGGGTGCAGCTGTCTCTCTTGGTGAGGCCTGCAACCGGGGTCGCCGGAACGAGAGAAACCGCGCTGGGTCCGTCCAGGAGAACCGTGTCTCTCGCTTCCCGAGTTGCCTGTCTCTGTGTCTCCTCACAGATGCCCTTGGGGACGAGGGCGCGTCCCGAAAAAGTTCGTCCTGCATGCGTGCAGACGCGTCCTCGAGGGTCAAGTCGGCGCGAGCGCGAGCTGCTCGCAGACTGGGCGATGCTTCGCAGGCGTCTTCTCGCGTTTTTCGAGTTTCAGAAGCAACAGCCAAGCCGCCACTGCCTTCCTCCTTCGAGCTTCGTTGGCAGGCTGCAGGATTCGAAGCGGCCTGGTCGTCTTCGCTGTTCGTCCTGCGCCTTCCTCCCCCACTCTCGCTCTCCGCCTGCCTCTCTCTGCTCTCGCTCCCATCCTTCTTCATTTGTTGAGAAGCGTTTTCTCGGCGAAGCGAGAGCCAGTGCGACTTTGACCGTCGAGACGGGAGGCCCTTGCGCGTCCATCCATGCGTCTTGCGGTCCTCCGTCAAATCCTCGTCTGCAGGGCAAGCGTCCTCCACCTCTGTCTCCCACTGTACGAAAGACGCTTTCTCGTTCGCGTCTCTGTGGGATTTCCTGCGTCTCCGGCCGTCCTCGTCTGAGGGTGCGAACCGTGAACTGACGGCCGACGCGTCTGAGTTCTCTCGGTCTTCGCTGAACCTTCTGGGTCGCCCGGCTCGGCCTTCAGAGCTCTTCGCCGCGTCTGCACGGAAGCTCTCCCCCTCTCTCGAGCCGCCGTCGCTCTCTGCCTCTTCGTCAGCTCGTCTTCTCCGACTTCTCCCGCCTTCGTCCAGCCGCGAGTGAAGCGCGTCTGCGTCTTCTTCGCGGAGGAGCTCTTCCTTTGAGACCTTTCGTCTTCGGGACAGTCGGCGCAGCCTCTCGCGCTCCTCGTCGCGCGCCTCGAAGATCTCATTCATCGCCTCGTTGTAGTACTGACTTCCGCGAGCTCGCGTTGACCAAGCGCATGCCGACCCGCCAGCTCGGTCCTCCACAGAGTGCGAGAACAACGCCAGTCGCTCGCTCGAAGACCTCCGGTGTCGTTCATCACCCCAACCGAGTTCTCTCCTCTCTTCTCGCCTTTCGGGATGAGCATTCGCCGCTTGCAAGTTCCTGCCCAGTGCGGCTGTAGTCGCGCCTCCTGGGCTCTCTTCGCGGCCTTCGCAACCTTCGCGTTCACCCTGGATCTCCACCGAGTCGCGTTCCGTCTCCCCTGCAGCTGCGCCGCGAGGCCGCGAGGAAGGTCCGGAAGGCTGAGTGGCTGAGGGATCCCAAACGTGAGCACAGTGTTCCTCGGAAAGCCGACCTGCTGCAGAAGAAGAAGACGAAGCAGCAGCAGAGGCAGACGTTGGCGCGAGTCCAGCGGCCTCAGCAGGTCCCTTGTGAGAAGCAGAAGCTTCTGGAGCCGACCTGAGAAAACACGGAGGAAAAGGACAGAGCCGCAAGAAGGTGAAGGCCTCAGTCGCGGGGTGAGCATGGCTTTCGCCGCCTCCTCAGGAGACACAGGAAGAAAGAAGAGGCAGTCTTTTACCTTATTACCACACGGCATGCATGCATGGAGAAAGACATAAATCAGATGAGACGGAAACGCGCGAGTTCTTGCAGTGCTTCGGTAGACAGCTCCTCTCGAGCGAATCTCCACGAGGTCCAGCAGAGCCTCTCTTCACTCTGAGGCCGGGACTCTGTTCGTCTCTATAAAAAAATCCCTGCTTGCGTCAGTCGGTCCTTCAACAGGACGTGTGATCGGCCGCGCCATGGACGACCTCCTGAGACCCTGTGGAGTGGACGTTCGAGCTTCGTCGGCACTCAAACAGCGAAATGCAGATGCGCATCAGAGTGCAGGTAAGTCTGGGGAAAAGAGGAGTGCAGTGGATGTGGAAGAGAGGCATGTATTGTGCACAGTCCACAAAAAGAACTCTTCCGGCTCCGCGAGCCAAGCGTGGAGCTCGAGAGTCCGTGAGAAAAACAGCAGTCGCCTTCGCTTCCAAAAAACGCGCAGGAATCGCCTCTACGCGAAGATGCAGAGACAGACACAGGATCTCGTAACTGGAGTTTTCCCCCGCATCCTAACACTAGGAAAAGGGAGACCGCGTCCCTTTGCCTGTATCAATGGAACGTCACCAGTTCATCGAGATGGGGCAGAGACGTCAGCGACGAGAAACCAGGAATCCATGTTAAAATCTAAATCGAAATAAATATTGCGAGAGGAAAAAGAGACTGACCACAGCGACCGCCTATCGTATCCTGTGCCAGATACGACTGAGACGATCACACGGGCCGGGAAGAAAGACGGCGAAAATCGCGAGTCGATGCATTTACGAGAATCACCGAGAGGATAGTCGTAGAGAAAGATGCAAAAGAAAAGGAGAGAAGAGGCGGCAGAACTGGGGACGGAGAAAAGAGTTATGACGTACATGGTGTTTTCCGGGGAAGATTGTCTCCACCACATCGTTAAAAGGGAGAAGCGAAAGAGCCGGAAGGCTGGTCACTAGGTGGGGAAGGCTGCAGGCTCAGGACTGCTGGTCACAAGAGGCAGTTCGAGAAGCCAGGCGAAGTCCGGCTTCCTGTCCTCCTGCAGAGCGGCCGAGACAGCGAAGAAAAAGAGGAAAACCCCAAGAAAGTGAAACTAAAGAAGCTGTCGGAAGAGAGAAATAGGTCACCATGTCGGAAGCAAGCCGAAACCATATGGCGGGAAGTGCGTCGAGCTTGCACAGAGTGGACCGGGTGTGTGTGGTGTCGCTGTGCCTGGTTGCCTTCTCCATCAGAAAATCGACAAACGAACTTTACTCGCTCCTTCCCGCCAAAGAGGTGGCGAGCCACCAGAGCGTTGGTCGCAGTTTCATCTTCCGTGTCTCCAATTTTTTCAGGCTGTATAGAGAAAAGCAAGCCTGGGCCAGACCGAGAATGCGGTACAAGCCCCGACCGCGGTTGTGGGACGATGAGGAACCTCGGGTACGAGCCAAGGACACGAAAAAAGTCGCTGCAGCTTGGTTGTTTAAGTCAAAGAAGCAATTGTGTTAAAGGAACCCGAAAGGAACTGTTAGCACGGCGAAATTTGAGAGTTCTGCGCCGGCAGTGAATCCAGGTGAGGCTACCGCTAGATGCGGAGGGGGCGGGAAAAAAACCAGGTAGGCGTCGGCAGGACAAACAGAAGCAAAGCCCTTGTAACGGGGATGATCTCCGGCGCGTATCGACGGAAACGAGGAAGGAAGACGAAACTTCAGAGAGAAGCTCAAAATTAACGAAACGAGCGTCCAGCGCACAGCAGCTCCGATACCGCCGATCCAGAACCGAGTCGAAGCGTGTGAGGCGGCCGGGGAAACTCGCTCTGTGATCGGAGCTTACCGGCGCTCGCGTATCGAGTTTTGGATGACGCGGAGAAGGACAAAATCTGTGCAACTTGGTCAACTCGTCGATGGCGGAGATTTTGGAGAAAAGATCGACAGAATCGCGATCCAGAAGCGGCGCGCAAACGGGAACAGAAGCCGGTCCGCGGCGGTGCATGCGCAGAACCACGCGAAAAGCCGCCATCCCAGAAGGACGCCACAGAGAAGCAGCGACGGTCTGTCAAACGCAAATGACAGCAAGTTTCTGAATCTTCGATATCGAGCAGACGTGCTCTTTTCTCAAAAGGCTGTTCGAGGGAACTTCCCCTGCGGAAGTCCGTCGGAGTTCACAGCCTGTTGGGTGAGGCACACCATACTCACGGTCTCGACGGGAGAGTCTACACAGTTTTCTCAGGTCAAATACGGGGAGACGCTGAGAGAGGCTTCAGCACGCCGACCCAGCTTTGTCGCTTCTCTCAAATCAAGGAATTCGCGGTTGATTTCAAAAGGGAAAACTCGGCCCGGAAAGCTCCATGATATCTCGTGGATGCGGTGCGGTCGGTGGCCCCGTTTCGTCCGCGAGGTCACTTTCTTGAGACACAACTGTCTACAGCGAGAGACCTTTGGATTCTTTCCGTTCGGCTCTGCTTCATAGAATAACTTTTTTCCAGTGAACAGCAAGAAGTTCATCCGTGTTTTCTCCTGCCCAGAAGGCAAGAATTCTCTCTCTTTATGCCAGACAGCCC
The DNA here is from genome assembly GCF_000006565.2 of Toxoplasma gondii ME49. Lineage (NCBI taxonomy): Eukaryota > Apicomplexa > Conoidasida > Eucoccidiorida > Sarcocystidae > Toxoplasma > Toxoplasma gondii. The sequence goes on along the minus strand of NC_031479.1, from coordinate 573,195 downwards.
GGCAGTTGCAAGAACTAAAAACGCTTGGATTGGTGACCAACCGTCCAGAACGGAAGCTTCCGTTTGTCGCTGGTTAGGTTAGCCTCGTCTGAATGCCTTCCGAGATAAAAAAAATGTGTGGCGCGCCTCGTACGCTCAAAGTTGCCGTTTATCCTTGCATTTGAATGTCAGAGAGGGTTTTGCCTGCAATCATTTGGAGTGCGAAGGTCATCCCGGTTTCGGGTGGAACTACTTTCAACATCGCAGTTTTTTTATTAGTGAAACGCAGAGATACAAAACAGAAAACGAGAGCACTTTACTGGGACCATTTAAGGCCACGATGTCTTTTTGTCGTTGACGGTATCAGAAAAACCAGAGCTCTTCCATCTCTGGAGGAGGCCGGCTCTAGTGAATTTCCCCAGGGGAGGAACATTTCAGTCCGTTCGCTGCGGTTCAGCACTCGCACTCGGTCTAATGCATTCTCGGGGACCGATCACAGTAGAATTCGTGAGGAACTTCCCTTCTGGTGAAACAGAGCACTAAACTACTTTCTTTGCTTGAGAAAAAGGGCCATTGTGAAGTTCAGGGCTCTCTATTACCTGCCATGAGGGGCGCTTCTGCTGCTCTCGCACCTTCGTGTTCGACAGAGAGCATGATCCATGATAAAAGGTGCTTTTGTAAAACGAAGAAAGTGTTCGTTCTGTACAGACAAGACTATGGTATTGACGTCGTTTAGAAGGCTGCCACCCGGGGTATAACCTCTTCCGCGACGATGTCCGCACTAACGACTCGACAGATATCCAGATGTTATTTCTGTGAAGATCCCACAAGTGTCTATGGCCGTGCAAACGGCTTCTGCTGTTGATTTCAGAAACCAACATGCTCTGTAGAGCCTGTGTACCTTTCGAGTTCTCTGACAAAGGGAAGTAAATCCTACAGAAAAGCGGGCGTCTCTAGTGGAACAACAGAAAACCCTGCGGTGTATTCCCGTGGCTACATGGTTTGGGACACGAAATCCGCCAGTCCCGATGCATCTAACTGTCGGGAGCCGCCAAGATCACGGAAAAAGGCCGGTGCATTCCCAGTCCCTTCTTGTTTTATCTCGCGTTCTCGTCGATACTCGTTTGTTACTCGCTCTACCCCCTCTGTCGGCGTTTCCAGGCCAGGTCTACGGACTTCAGTCTGTGTCGCACACTTCCATGGAAACCTTTTCCCGTGAGTCTATCGACGCTTCCTTCTGCGAGCGCCCTTCTGTGAAGTTCGTACTCGTGCCGCCTCGCGTGTCTGCTCGTTCTCCCTCAGTCGCGGCAGGAAGGTCACTCCTGGCCCATTCGCGTTCCTTCGTCAGAAGATTCACTGCCGTGAGGGTCCTTGCATGTTCGACCCTTCGCGCGGATGACACGCATGGCTTCGCCTTCTGGACGCGAATGTTCCATGAAGTTGAACTTCCGCCGGAGAGTACCCCTTCTCTGCCACGGGGCTGCTTTGGAGTTTCCTCGCGACGCGGGAGCTCCTCTTCGTGAGCTGTCTTTTCCACGGCGGTTGCGCACTAGGAAACGAAAGCGCACTGTTCTGGTTGCTGCGTTCTCCAGCCCGTCAGCGAGTTCTTCAGAGTCGACTGCGATTTTCTTGAGCGAGCGTCTTTTCCCCTCCTTTTCGCGTCCGGCGTCCACATGCCGCAGCACTTCGTCAACGCTGACGAGTTCTGTCGCGGTTGACGTGGCTCGCGCCTTCATGTGAGAGTCTTTGTGTCGAATTCGAAGGAGTCTCCTCTCAAGCGCAGCCGGACACTGAGCGCGGCGACGAGAAAAAAACTCGAGTTTTTTTCGTCATCCGTCTTCGCAAGGGGGCGACTCCTCGGTTGCCGCCAGCACGGGGGAGGTGGCTGCGTTGTAAGCAGACGCAGACAGCCTCTGGCTGCGTGTTTCTCCTTCGTGAGTCGTTTGTTTCCTTGCCTTCTCGTCGAGTTGTTCACGCTTCTTTGGTCGAGGACCTTCCGCGGGTGTCAAATGCTCTCTCTTCTGTCTGAGTCTCCCTCCCTTTTTGGCGTGACTCGCGCGTGTCGAGGCCGCGGCCTCGCAGGGGGACCCAACGACGCGCCCGGCGCTGCTTTTCGCAGAAAAGCAATAGCGAACGCGAGATTTTCATTGTTCTTGTGAACGCGCGCTCCAGCACTCCTGCTCGAAAAAGTCAAGGGAGGATCTCGTCGAGGCGCGCCCGGGTTGTCGGCCAGTTCGAGCTCCTCAGAGACACGGCAAGTGACTCTCGAAATCGCGCCCCTTCTGCCGCTCTCACCACCTCTCCTGCAAACGCTGTCCAGTCAAACACTGTCTAAAAGAAAAGGCAAAACACAGAGCGAGACCCCTTCCGATTTGCTTTTTTACCACCGACTACAGCCGTCGTCTCTGGGTCTGCATTTATCCTGGGTCGCAGACCTGCTCCGATAAAACCGCGCGAATCCTGGAAGAAACAGCTGAGTGCGTTCTCTCGGATTTCCCGTGGCTCTTTCTCGCTGCCGAAGGTTCCTCTTTGCAAGATTTGACTTTTGTTTCGTTGGAGGAAACCCCAATTCGACTTCCGCGCTCCCACTCTACAAGACACCGTACGGGAGGGTGTGGCGGTCAATTTTTCAAACTTTCAGGGAGTCGTCCACTCATGTCAAACATTTGTTAACCAGTTTTTTCCCCTCCGTCTCTTATTTTCCCCGAGCCCCTTTGAGTTCTTTTGGCATCTTTCCACGCGTCGCTCTCCTCCGTCGTTCGTTTTCTGCTGCGCTGCCGCAGGTTTATCCCGCCCTCGCGTGTCTGCCCTTTCGGCTGACTCACCTGCCTCTCTTTCCACGTTCTCCTCCCTCTCTTTCGTATCTCTACTTTCTTTGCGTCTCCTCGTTGCTCTCCGCAGACCGCTTCTTCCCTTCCGAGAGAGACCATCCCTTCTCGATTTTCAGGCTCTGCTGGCCTCCCGCAACTCGTTGCTCCCCCATCCCTTCTGCTCAGTCTGTTTCTTTCAGACCCTCACTTCCTTCTCCTTCTGCGTCTGCTTCTCCTCTTCGTCGCTTCCCCTTCTTCCTGTCTCCTTCTTCGTCTTCGCTTACTCTGCCTCCTCTCTTCTTCGTTTCGTTTCCTGTCTCCAACGTTTTTCTCTCTCTCTCACTCTCTGCGTTCGTCCACCTTCGCGGTTTCCCTCTCTGCTTATCCAATGCGTTCGGCCGCGGGGGTGCCCGCTGCGGGGCCTCAGGAAGGCTCGGGGAAGGCCGGCCAGGGATGGCGCATGAATCCGGAGCACTCAGGCGATGAGAAGAAGATCACGGAAGCGCTTCAAGAGGTCTTGAGTCGAGCAGGCAATAAACTGTGTGCAGACTGCGGCGCCAAACATCCGCGATGGGCGTCCGTCAACCTAGGTGAGAGCCGTTCTGCATGCTTTTCCTTGGTGTCTGTCGCCGCGAAGCTCGGCAGTCTTCCGGGACTTTTCATCTGCCGCACGGTCGCGCGAACGGCCGGGTGTCTCCAGATTTCTCAGGATCTCTCGATAGAAGATACGCAGTGAAACTTCGACTCAGGGCGGGGAGAAACTCCACATCTCGTCTCTGCGAACTCCAGGTTCAGCGAATCCCCGACTCGGTTTGCAAGAGGATGAATCCGAGCAAGGAGTTGGACAGTTGCCAGCCGTCGCGAACTCACACACTTTGACGAACGCATTGCAAGACAGTGACGAGACTGAACGCAACATCAGTCGAGTTGCAGTCGACCGTCAGAAAAAACTGAGCGGCGTTGCGGGGAGAGTCAGAGAAACGACGCCCTTTCCATATGGTTCTCATCCGGGGAAAACGAAGAGTTACTGCGACGCAGAGACACAGGAGACTCTCTCTCTCATCGAAGAGTGGAAGCGGAGGCGTTCACCGCTCCAGTTCCAGACGCGTTTAGGATTAAGTTTGCGATACGTATATCCGTCAAGCAGCTACGGTTTCACCTCCAAAAATCATTCCTCTCTCCTGCATGTCCAGCCGGGTTTCTGCTGTGAAGAGAGGCCGAATAAATGCACAAGACTCGATGGCAACTTCCTCTCTGGGGAAGAACTCCGGGCCTCAGCCTCACGAGGAGCGTCTCTGCATTTCGCGGACGCGTCTTTGTCGTCAGTCGATTTATCCGCAGCTCTTCCACTCGCTTCTCCTCCATTCCATCTCCCAACTCTCGCCTCTCCCTCTCTCCCATCTCCCTCTTTCCTGTCTTTCTCTCATCTTCGACTTCTCTCTTCTCTGTCTTTCCTCTCTCCTCTCGTACATTCACACGAATACATATATATATATATATGTAAATGTGTGTGTATGTCTCAGTTTCTTCCGCCTTTTCCCGTTGTATTTGATACGTTGTTTCTCTTTGTCCTGGAGGGTGGTTGGAAGTTGGGGTGCGGTTTGCAGGAAGCTACGCGCAGATGGGAGATGCATGCGTCTGTGCGCTCAAGATTTTTTGCGGCAGGACTTTTCTCTTTGTCTCAGGCGTCTTCGTTTGCCTCGAGTGCAGCGGGGTCCACCGAAAGATGGGCGTCCACATCAGCAAGGTGAAGTCGGCGACTTTGGATCGCTGGACTTGGCAGTGGATCGAGGTGAGTTTCGTGAAGAGTCTCCCTCTTTTCGTTTTTCTGCAATTCCTCTCTTCTCTGTCCTCTCTGCTCCGCGACCCGTAATTGACTAGGTCTTCTCATTCTTGTTTGGACGGCGTCTCGCTTCGCTTGTTCGGCGAGCAGATGCAGCGCTGAGACTGACCGTCTGTGTTCGAGTTGCGTCTTCTCGACTGCTTTCTGCTGTTTTCTTCGGTCCTTCTTCACAGACGGTCCGCAGCATCGGGAACGACACTGCCAATGCGTACTACGAGTACAGACTTCCCAAAGACTACAGGAAAGCTACACGAGGAGACGACAACATGTAAGTCAGCTCGGTGTCTTTGCAGTTTCTTCACCTCTGCTTTTCCACTCTTCTTCTCTGCTGTCACTGCTGGCATTTCCATTCCGATCTTTCCGTCCTCGTCGATCTCTCCTGTCTCACCTGCTCTTCGAGTCCGCTTTCGTCTCTTCTTTCTCTCCGTCGTCGTCTTCCTCTTCTTCTGTGGATCTTGTCTCTCGCCTTCGTCTTTTTTTGTGTCGGCTTTCTGTGTCGCCGTCTTCTCTGCTGGCTGTCCTGCGCGGAGGTACGTCTCTCGGTTCTTGAGTTGTTTCTTTCGAGAGCGCAAGATGTATGTTTTGTACATGTGATCAGGGCCGTGGAGAACTGGATTCGAATGAAGTACGAACGAAAGTCGTTTGCTCCCAAGGGATTTCCAGAGCCATGGCAGGCCGTCGAATCAGGTTCGTCTTGAATCCGTAGATCCCATCCCGGGGCCTTTTTTTCGTTTCTTTCGCGTTTCTGAAGCCGCCAAACTCAAAAACGTCTTGCCTCTGCGTGCTGCTCTTGTGTGGATCTGTCAGATCGAAACAAAGGAGCTCTCCTGTGGCCGTCAGAAGCAGGCTGCAACAACATCTGTATTTCCTCTTGTGTCTTTGCTGTCTGTACGCCTTTGCTGTCTCTCTCTCTCTCTGAGTTGTCTTTCTTTCTTCAGTCTCTCTCAGTGATCTCTTTCGCTTTCTGTGGGGTGCCGTCTTCTCATTTCCTTTGTGGCTGTCGTCGAGAGCGCTTAGAGGATTTTGGACTTCGGGAGAGAAGGACTGAGTCGACCTTGTGCCTCGAGTGGAGTCACCGAACGGAGAGAAAATAAAATTCGCGGCTGTGTTCTCTCTCAGGCGCCGACCCTCGCGTCCAGTGTTTTCCTTCTGAGGAAGGCAACGCGAGCGAGACGTCAGCCGAAGAGGCAAAGAAAGTCAAGAGGTGAGAAAACAGATTCAGACGCTTTCGTTTCGGGGATGCATACCTCGAGTTTTCTTCCTGGTAAAACACGCGAACAACCTTTTGCGTGAGTTCGTGTAGTCGGCGCCCAGAACCTGCGCACAGCTCTGTCCGGTGCTTTCTCTCCGGATGCAGTCCTCTCCTAAAGGAGAGAGAGTTCCACTGTCATGCCCCGCGTACGTATCTCCACATAAATACGCAGTCCGATGCAAAACTGCTTTGTCTTGGGTGTTTCGCTCTCCTCTTCTTCTCTTTCCACCTGTCTCTTTTCGCACATGTAAACAGGAATATGTGGAGACTCGTGTCAAGTGATCTGTGAGTGCATCCTTGCGAGTCTGGTGAAACACTGGTAGAGGGACGAGTTTTCGGGAGGAAACCGTTTGAGGAAACGAAGGGACCGTTCACGGTGACCCGTAGAAAGGACGCGGAATTTAGGGGATTGCATGCGAGAGCCGCCGCTTCGCATTCTTGTTGACTTTGCTTCGCACGTGACTCAAGTGAATTACTGGATGTGCAGTTCTTGCTGTCGAAGCGTCAAAAAGTAGGTTGGACGTATGTTCTATAAAGGTAATCAGGCAAAGAGGAAATAGTACTTTTCGTAAATTTTAAGTAGAGGCCTTAGACCTGCTGGAACTGCAGGAATAACTAAAAATATTCCTTCAGAATTCGTCTGTTTCTCGCTGGGGTGCGCAGCAAGAAGGAGAAGAAGAAGAAGAAAGAGAACCTCTCTGAAGCGGATTGTTCAGGCATGTCTCCCAGAGCGTCTTCGCCGGAGCAGAAGGAACCCCAGTGAGTCGGAGCGATGGTAGCGCGCTGAACCTCAATGAACCGTGTGGATTTCAGATGTTCTGTGAAGTCTCCAGAGCGAGAAAAGAGGCTGCAGAGCATCTGAGGAGACAGGTTCTCTCGCTGGGAATACGAGAACCGAAATCCGTATTTTGCGCGTCGAACGTAACCGATGTGGAGGATTTTCGATGTTGAAGGACATTGAGTTCCCTCAGTTCAGTCGTTTCAAGCAGTCCACTAGGGTCGTGGTCATAAAGAGCTTTTGGTCGTCTCTGTCGCGGAAGTGGAGTCCTTTTCAGTATTCTAGGGACTAGTCTGTATCGGTTGACTCGATTCGAGCTATACGAATGTGAACACACAAGATCATGGCATCATCTGCTGGTGCGGTCCTACTACAGTTCTACGTAAGAATGAGAAGTATGTAACTCAGCAAGTATTAATAACACTGAAAACCGGGTATATCATGAACAACGGAAATATAACGAATAAATATCAAGACACTGGTGTGAAATCAACATGTATATATATATATATATATAATTACCCGCAAATAGTCTTTTTCTGAACATCACCATTTATAGTTTTCCAAACCCTCCCGTACAAGGCATCAGAGCAGAGAGTGGGTTTAGGAGAGCTGCTTGCGTTTTTCTCTTCTTTCTGCGAACTGAGTGGATACTCATTTTCCTCTATCGCTGTCTCTCGTCTATCCTCTAGATCTCTTGCTGATTCCTTCCCCGCTTCCGTTTGACGGCTTCTCACCGACAGCTTTGTTCTTTTTCTTTCTGTCTCCGCCGCTCAGAGGCTCGCTTCTTCCACTGCAGGCGTCGGGCTTCTCTTCTTTCGTTTTTTTGCGCTGAGGCCTGTTTTTCTCCGCGACTCCGTCAACTTCTTGTGCTGCGCTTTTCTCCTTTTTTCTGCTCTGTATTTCTCCGCTTTTCGTGTTGCCTCTGTCATTTCGCAGGCCCTCGGCAGCGGACCAGCGCGCGACGGCGGCTTCTGCGGCGAGTCTTGTGGCGCTGACCGACAGCTTTGCTTCTCTGGGTGTCTCGGACTTGGCGAATCTCTCTTCGGGAGCGTCGAATGCGTTTTCTTCGCCTTTTCCTGCGTCCCCCTTTTCTTCGCTGGGCGCCTCCTCTGACTTCTCTGGGCAAGGCGCCTCGCCAGCCTCTGAACCTGCACAAGGAGGCGACGCGCAGCTCTGGGGGAACTCGGACGCCGACAGGAAAGTCCAAGCTGCCAAGGCAGCCATCGCAGCCTTGTACAGCACCTCTGGAACCTCAGGCAAGTCTTCTTTTGTACTTTTCTCCTCGCGCAAATGCCCAAGGGTGTGCATCTTTCAATATGGATATGCGCACATGCCTGTATATATACGCTCAAGGGCGTATATGGTGCTGCCTACATGCAGGAAGACACACACAGAAAGAAGTTCACTTGTGCGTACGTATGTGTAGATTCATGTATCTCTCTCTCTCTTTGTATGTGCGTTGGTGCATACTCAAAAACCGTGCACTGTGGAGGTTTGAGAAAGCAGCGAAAACGGCGCTCTGTGGGAACAAGGTAGAGCAGGGGAACCCATTGGAAGGTGGTGAGCTGTGAGACCATTTTCCGAGCTTTAACGGCGGCTCTGGGGGTTCGAGGAGAGACTGCTCTGTCACGGGATGAGTAGGAAAAACACAAACTTAAGTTGTGAAATTTTTGAAACACGGGGCTTCATAGGGCTCTCGTTTCGACGTAGCGCGGGTCATAGTGCATAGAAAGTAACGCAGCTGTTGGGGACGCATGATTGTTGGGAGGCGCCCGCGGGGCAACGGCTGAAGGGAGCGGTAGTTGGAGAGGCGCTGAGAGAGAGAAACGGCACAAAGTCACACCAGAAAAACGAAAAACGACTTTGGTGGTTTCTCACAAAAAGTGGTGGGTTTCCATAGTACACCGGAATTCATGTTTGATTGGAAGGTGCAGTCATGAAGAATGGTGGTCTCGCCCAGACGCGACTCAACTAGATGATCTTCAGAACCGAATGTCTGGCGAGTTTCTTGTATGCAACAACGCGTGTCATGTTGTGTTCTCTGTTCCGCCGCCTTGCCCGTCTTGTGGGAATCAAGGTTCCGTACCCTTGTCCCCCGTGCATGCAAGAGACAGTCGCCTCACGCGTTGCATCCTGCCCTTTGGTTTTCCTCGCTCTTCTCTTAGGGTTGCCGGCTTCCTTGGGCGCGGGCCTTGGCCCATTTCCGGCTGGGACTGTGGGGTGTGGAGGCCCGAGTTCGGGGACGAGCCCCGAGTGGCCCGAAAACGCGCCCCCCACGAACCCTGCCGCGCCCTGGCCGGGAGCCTGGCCCGCTGCGTCGCAGGAGACGGTCGCGCATCGAGGCGGGGGCCAAGCGCTGCATGCAACCACTCTGAGTTCTTCCTTCTTTCCGCCTGCGGCCCCGGCTGCACCCAGTAGGAACGGGGTCTTCTTCAGCTCTGACGCAAGTGTCTCCCCGTCTCTGGGCTCCGCGCCTGTCCTCGGTGCGACCCGACTGGAGACCGAGCAGAGCCGAAACGGCGGCGTCGGGGCTGCCGACTCTCTGGCCGGCGGCATGAAGCTCGGCGAAGTTGTAAGTGGAGGCGAAACGACTTGCTGAGGGACAAGTCTTTTCTTGTGAGATGTCGCTTGCGGCGGGGTGTGAGTTGCAGAGATGTGCGCAAACCAGGGAGAAAACACCGCAGAGGGACAGCAGCACTTGTCTCCAAACTGTGTATCACATACACCTAGGACAGTTTTTTCGCTTTGTTGGACGTTGGTGCGAATGATTTGGATGTACTTAAAATACATACATATATATATATGGATATATATATATGAATATATATGTATACATGTATAGATGCATATGTATACATATATATATATGTATGTTTGTATAAAATGTGTGGAGCTTGTGGATGCGCTTTCAGTCACTGTGGAACGCGGATGTATCGAGCCCGCCCAAGAAGGATGTCTTTTCGTCCTTGAACTCACTGGACGCATTTGCGTTGGCGGGGAAAGTGCAAGCCAAACAAAAGGCGACGCCAACGGCAGGAGTTTCAACATGCTGCTCAGGTGGAACGCAGCTGAATGGAGCGAAGAGCGACGCGACGTTCGCAGGCGCAGGCTGGCTGGGGGTGGCGACTCCGTCTCCCCCGGCGCAGGCCCCCGGGAGTTCGGCAGAAGAGCTTTTGCTGATTTAATTCGAGCGAAGGAAGGATGCGTGGAGAGGTGGAGAGGGTGCTGGAGAAGACAGGAGAGACGGGTTCGAAGAAAACGTGAGCGACAGGCGGGATTTTTCACCGATGCGTGGAATGGCGTTTGTGGCTGCGGCTTGTTTTCCCGCGGTCGTTTCCCTTGTATTCATAGATTGTCCGCCTGTCTGAGGAGAGGCACAATGGGTATAATCTTTCTGTTCTTCTCGCATCAGTTTCCCTTTTTCAGTGGTGTGCGTTCGCGTTTCCGCCATTTCTTTCGTCTCTCGGCTTGCCGCGCAAGCTTCCCTTCTCAGTCGAGCCACGGTGCTGACACCAAAGAAGAAAGCTCAACTGAGAGTGTGTGGCCGCACTGTTCACTGGACGTCCTTTTTGAGGGCAGGGTCAGTAGCTGAGGCAGTTGGAAGAGAGTGAAGAAAACGGGACGTCTTTCGTTGTAGATCTGCGCGTCTGTCCCGAAGGAACGCACTGTTTCGTAACTTCCGGACTGGATCTGGTGACTCCCACCGTTGCACTGCGCAGTCTCTAGTGCCTCAAACGAGTATCTCTCGTGTCAAGACGTGGAGAAGAATCTGTTGGCGAGTCGAACCTCAACGTCAACCGAAAGCTCGCACCTCATGTGTAAAGAACTTTATTGTCCGTTGCTCGTCACTGGAGGTGTGTTCAGTTCCCACGTAAAAAAAACACGGCAGTTCCACGCGAGGAGACGCGAACTCGTGAAAGCGGCATATGCAGCGGTGCCAAAGAAAATGCCAAGGACACTGAACTTTGGAAGCGACGCAGTCCGGATTCGCCTACCGGTGTGTGAGTTGACATGTGCGCATCTTCACCTGAGAGTCGGTTATAGAACTCACGGCCTTGTGTGTCGTTGCGCGCATGACACACACAGCGGTCGGCAGTTGCTGCAGGAGGGCAGCTCTCTCATGCTCAGACGGCAAACGGAAGCAAGAGGGGGAAACTGTGCGTGGGAACGGGTCTGGTGACAACATCCTCAACTATATGTATCTCAAGACTTATTCAAGGCTGTTCGTAGTCAAGCGGATCTTGGCAGACAGAGTGTCACCTAGGCAGTAGCAGACATAAGCCACGTTGCGTTTTTTCGACAATTTCCACAGCCAACTGCAGTCGCAAGTTAAAATATCGTTTGGCAAAAGCATGGAAATCGTGTGTCTAGGAAATGGCTAGTGGTCTTAACTGCCACGATGGAAAAGGGCGTTTCGGTGTCACGTCGCCCCCGTAGCGCGTTATTCGGGTTTGAGAGGATCCCGGCGCTATGTGTGTAGTCGTAACAGTAAATGCACTCACACAGAAGCAACAGCCACGAAATTTCGAGTTCACGCTTTCACGGCGCAACACAACTTTGCATGGAACGCCGATGCATTCATTTTACACTGCAATTGGTCATCTCGTCTGCTGCCTGTCTCGTCCCACCCACGTCTTGCAACGACCAGAGCGCAGTGCTTCTTCAGTCTCGACTCTCGTCCGCCGCAACGAGAAACCTAGTCAACCTCAGTTGCGTGGCAGTTCTTCTCGCAGTCACAAGGGAAACGATATGGAAAGTCAGAACCAAAGAACAGGGTCGAAACCCTGCTTCAGTGTGCAGCGCGTGTCTGCAAGAAGTGTGCCGAGACCTCAAGAACTTGACTGCTCTCGTGGGAAGGCGGGTCTACGCAGCGCGCGTGGCGCCTTCCCCCGTGCGCTGGCCAGCAGAAAACCACTGCGGCGCTGGATGTTCAGACAAGAGAACTTTTCTTGTTCAGGGAGAAGTGCCTGTAATTTTTTGCGAGAGGTCCCCCATCAAAGCTTGTCATCAAAGTAAGCTGGGCGGGACGAGTGATGCGCACCCCATGCGCTGACGGTCGCAGATGCCACTCCAGTGGTCTCACTTTCGAAAAACGCCGACAGACAGAACTGGACGACAGTCCTCGTAGACGACGATACTCAGATTGTACAGGTTATGTTCTGCATGAAACTCGAGTTCCCCGGCGGCGGTTGCTGTGTACAGCAATCCTGCTCGCAATTTCGTGGAACTCCCGAAACGCCCTCACGCGTCAGCAGTCGGAAAGGAGCGTCAGTCATTGTGGTCATTTACTGGTTCACCTCTGTGAAAATACAGAGTTTGTCCTAACTTTTGACTTCTCGTTTGAATCTTGACGCTGTCCGGCTCTGATGCATGTGCTGTCGCAGAACATATCACAACCATGTTGGTCCTCGGCAGCACGTTCCCCGATGTCCATGCGGATGCCTCGGGCGTCCCTGGCGACAAAATAAAGTTATACGACTTCCTTGGCGATTCTTGGGGACTGCTTATGAGGTATGAACACAGCGATGTCAGGAGAACAGCGACTGGCTTTTCACCTCTCCCCGCTGGCCACCTCGCAGGAAACGACACCCTAACCAGGGTCACTGCGGGTCGGATTCGATAAAGTGCGCAACTGCGCAATACTTTCTCTCGGATGTTCCGTCAAAGAGCGAATTTCACTCCTGTTTAAGATGCGGTGTTCTGCGGGAGAACTGCTGGACGTGTCGTAGTTTGCAATATGGCCGTTCCCAATCATGTGTCTACATCCAACAGGCTGTGTGTCTGCGTAAAATTTTGTTTGTTAGTCGAGTGCTACCCTAGTGCAAGTCCTCTGGGAACAATCATTTCGTTAGAATACGCAGTGTCAGTGACTGAAGTGACTCGATAACGGTGGTGTCTGATTGTTCTCACTCAAGCAAACCACCCTGCGAGCCGGGTCGGAGTTTCCCTTCTCCATTGAATGTATGTGTCGCGTCCACTAAACTGGCACTGTGTGTCGGAAGGCAGCGTGTTCATTCATTCGCGATTTTGGGTTTCTGTGTGTGCAGCCATCCCCATGATTTCACGCCCGTCTGCACGACAGAGCTTGCCCAGGCTGCGAGGATGGCACCCGAATTCGCCAAGAGGAACTGCAAGCTGATTGGTTTCTCGTGTGACGACGTCAGCTCTCATAAGGTGGGTCTGCTGGATGGAATGGTGTCAGTTGCAACAGGCGGACACCAAAATGGTAATATGCGACACGCACATAAAAGTATTATGTATGGTAAGTTTGAGCGTGGAGTATGGAATGAAACAATGTGATCCAACGCTAGTTTAAGTCTCTAACATACCTTTTCCCTACAACTGTACGGAACGTAACAAACATCCAGGCAAAGAACTTGATATTCTGTTCTAGCTCCCCGTGGTAAACGCAGTCAACGAATAGCGGAAGGAGCATTTATATGTTATGCAGTCCGCAGGACGCGTCTTCGCGCCATCCCGGTAGACTGTGTTGAGCTGCTGAGCGCAGCTGCGGCAGTGACGAAAGAATTAAAGAAAATGGGGAGCTTACGTTTGCTTTGTGGTTCTCATGTCTGTGATGTCTATCGAGGGGTGGAGTTCGGGTCCTTTGTTTCCGTGCTGCTTGTCTAACTTTGTTAAACAGGGCTGGGCGAAGGACGTTATGAGCGTGGCCAAGCTGTCCGGAGATCTCCCCTTCCCTATAATTGCAGATCCGGAGCGCAAGTTGGCCACGGACCTTGGCATCATGGACCCCGAAGAAAAAGACAAGGCTGGCATCCCTGTGACCTGCCGCGCAGCGATCTATATCGGGCCTGACAGGCGCGTCAAGGGTCTCATACTCTACCCCGCTACGGTGGGCCGAAACTTCAAAGAGGTTCTCAGAGCCCTCGACGCCCTGCAGGTATGAGAACAAATGAGATTGTTCGGGGATTCCATCCCAAACTACGATCAAGTACCGGAGCTCAGCCCCCAAAATCAGGAGCCTTGATCTCCGTAGCCGCAGAAAGCCCCTTTGCGCTAGAGCTGCTCACCACTCTATCGGCGAAGGCGGACAACAGGGGCCTACTCGCAACGCGGTTCCTGTAAATGCACACTGCAGGTGTGTGCCTCGTGTATGGCTGTGATGAAGAAGCAAGGTGGCAAGCGTCAGCGTGGATGCGTTTCTGCGTGTGTGTATTGCTTGCCGTGTTTCAGCTTGCTGAGAAGTACCCCGTTGCCACTCCTGAAGGGTGGTTCCCTGGCGACAAAGTTATGGTGCAGCCAACCCTTACGGACGAGGAAGCGAAGGCAAAGCTTCCCAAGGGCTTCGAGAAGAAGGAATGCCCATCTGGAAAAAATTACCTCCGTTACGCTCCGGATCCGTCGGCGTAGTCCACTGCGTGTCAGGTTTGAGCGGTCGGCCGACGCCAGGTTCAAACAGGTGCTTGTTGTTTTTCTCCGCCACTCACGGAATGGCCTATGTTCCGGAAGCTTGGCTGCGATCAGGTGTCTACAGTGTTAAAACAGTTGAAGTATAGCGATGAAAGTCAGCATGAGATACCCTGCTCTCCCACTTCTTTTGGCAGTAGGGCCCTAGGGCAGCATCACATTCTGCACCCGATGCAGCTCAGGCTTCACATTAGATTCGTGTTGCTGTTGGGCGAATACGGTGTAAAGTGTAGAGTGTCCGTTCAGATTTGCCCGCCTGTATGTTGGAGAGGGCTTCGTCACGTGTCTAACTAGTTGAAATCGCAGCAGGTGTCGGACTTAACGAGCGGATCGTTTTTCGTGTCGAGTGCGAACAAGAAAGCGTGCTTTTGACACTGTTGAAAGATGCAAAGAGCGCGACAGGAGCGTGCACGCGCCAAGCGCAGTCCCCCGCAGGATATCTTGTGACACTGTAGAGTATCGTACGGTCGTAATGGCGCGGCCCACGCAAGTTAAGACGTGAAAGTATGGCATGCGATGTTTACATGGGACACGGCGACAAAGCAGCGGCCAGCTGCCGTCGTTCTGCAGGTCTGCTTCAAAAAAAATCGCATGCACAACGCATGACTCATAATGTTCACAGCTCCTACCCACCGAAGGAAAAGTCAGCGTGGTGTGCACCAACGCGGCAGTCTGCATCTCCGGGTGTTCGTTACCTGAGTTATAGGGCCCTGATTTTTTTCCGCGCGAGTGTGATCCCCGCTTGAATGTCGCGGGAGTATCACGCTGCTTCACGGCTGTCTCCAACAGCAGTCCTCTGGGTGTATAAGTGTAGGTGATCTGCAGTAAGCAGCACCAGTTGAGTCACCAGAACGCAAAGGCACTTCTACCCTATCGATTCTCCTGGAACGATCTACGGCGCGCGACACGAACTTTCGTCGCAAGATGCGTCGACATATCGTCTGGCAAATAAACCAGTTCGCAGCATGTTCCGCCGCATCTACGAAGACTGGGACGGTATGTTGGTTGGAAGCGACCAACCAATCGCTTCACAGAGGGAGCTCATGGGACCAGTGCCTTGTGACGCATTGATACACGAAGCGCAAGTCGGAAAAAGTGCACACATAGTTCAAATGACTGATGTGTTAAACAGTACCTGCCGCAGGCCAACCGGACATGAACAAAAGACCGTCTTTTACCAGGCTGCAACATATGAGACGCGGAAACAACAAACCCGTTGTAGGATACGCCTGCTTTCCCTCGGTTCCACAACCTCGCTTGCAAGCCAAAAACTGACACACCGCAGCTGTACTGCGGTTCCTTTTTCTGCCGTTGCTTTGAGTGCCCCCCCCCCTCCCCACGCACCTCTTCACAGATCACTTCATCGGCGTTTCTTGAGCTGGTCTTTCCCATGCCCACCCGCTACAATAATCACATATGTACGGAACTATCTCGAATCATCGGACAAGACACGATACGCACTGACTCAAGTGGCTTCTCTTGCAAATCAATCCCGTCGTACCATTCTCTGCCATCTTCCACTCCCCTAATCTTCGTAAAACAAAGGCGCTGCTGCATTGAGCTCCTCCGTGGACGCGATAAACTGCATCATAGGCACCGGCACTACGCCAACCAATCCACTGCTGCCTCCGGGAGCGCCCGCGCCACTGATTGGCGTTCCTGGAGCCAAATAGAGCCCATGTTGGTTTCCAGGAGGTAGCATTCCACTTCCTGGGTGCCCACTATGTGGTCCACCAGCTCCCATCATCAGCGCGTGTTGCTGAGACGCAGTGGAACCCATCGCTCCGAATGGCGGGACGCAGCTGGAGCCCAGAGGCCCCGACGATGCCGCAGGTCCACCAGGGCTAATTAATGAGCCAGGCTGAGTCGAATGTGGAAGCGGATGCGCTGCCGCAGGCGACATCTGAAGCCAATAAGACCCCATCGAGGCCAGACTCGGCGGCAGGCGTGTACCTGCCACGGCCGACACCGCTGCCGCCGCCACTGCATTGGGCGTCGGATGCTGAGGCAACTGCTCTCTGGAAGCTGTACTCGTGTGACTCCCAGGAGTCTGCCGTGCCGACCCTGAAGACGGAGGTGAGGCAGCTCCGTTTCCACCCGCTCGGCCGCCTGGTTCACCAGATTCGTCGCGTCGACTGTGAGGACCGGTTCCGCGGTGACCTTGTGCGGCAGTGTCGCCCCCCTGAGCGCGGTGAGGGTGGCCGGCACTGCCAGTTAGCCCTCCTCCTCCTGGTTCGAACGAAGTCAATGCCAGTCCTGCTTGCAACAGGGCTCCTCCAGGCCCCGAAAATCCGCCATGAGCGCCACCTCTGTCACGACTACCTGCTGTCGTTCCTCCTGCCCCCGTGGCAGGCAAGTCCCTTTTGTCCCCCTCGCCCTGACTCCCGGCTAGTCCCCCCGCTGCCCGAAGCGCCCGATTCTCTGGCAGGTCGTGACCTCGGCCATCACCTCTCTCTGCCTCCATCCCGAGTTGCGAGGGCAAACTGGGACCCTGAATGAAGCTGGCTCCGTCGTAACCACTCATCGCACCAACCAATGCATAGTTCTCCGATACCTTTGGATGGCTTGTGGGAAATCCCTCTGCAGGATCGACCAATCCCTCTCGACGAGTTAAGCCATCGGGATCGCCTCTCTGCATCATCATGAAGGTACTCGCGTGTGGTCCTCCAGAGTTGATGCTTCCAGGCAGCGAACCATCAGCGCTCAGGCCTCCAAATCCAGTCATCGTAGTTTGGTGTCGGCCCGTCGCGTTCAACGCCTCTTCCTCCGAATGGGCAAAGCGACACTCGGCACCTCTAAAGCAGCCGGACTTCCGCGATAAGTACGGACACGATTTGCGTTTGTCGGGACCGCGGGACCCTCCTGGTCCGTAGTGGAACGCGCCATGACCACCGCCTCCGCGCGCCCCAGTCCCAGCCCCACCTGTCTGTGTTCCCCCCATGGTGCCTCCACCAACAGGGTGTTTCCCTCCACCAGGATGGACCGCGCCTGCCTCAGAGAGAACGGAAGATCCGGACCCGTCGTGTGCATGCTGTCCATGGAGAGGCCGGTCTCCTGTCCCCACATGAACTCCAGTGCCGCGGCACCGTGGACCCCCGGCGTCGGACGCCAGATCACGGCTCTCCCTATGTGAATGGTGAGGGTAGTGAGGCATTCCTCCAGCGCTTCTCCCACTCGCCGCGCCGCCTCCCTCAACCCCTCCTGAACGCCGCTGAGGGTGGTGGTACGAAGACCCAGTGGAAGTCGAACCCCGGAGGCTCCCTCCCCAGGTACTTCCGCCATGGTGATGCGGGAGTTCTGACCCGACTGTTCGGTCGCTGACGGGCGGCCCCACACCAACCGTAGCTTCTGTAGCCACAAGTCCGCCGCCAGATGCACCTAAAGCCCCCGCGCCTTTGGGGCCTCCAGCTCCGCTATGGTGTCCCTGAGAAGAGTCCATCCCTCGGTCGCTTGCGTCCGCAGCCACAAGGACGCCATGAGGCCCGCGTCCGAACCCTCCGCTGCCTCCACTGTCGGAGCCCTCAAGGCCCGGCCCCTTCAGACTTGCGCCGCTGGTCGAGACCAGCCCATCGTGGGCCTGACCGCCAAGGCCCCCCCCGCCTGACCCTGTAGTCCGTTCTCGACTCTTCCCGCCATCTCCTTGTCTCCCGCCTGCGGAGAAATTCCCGCTGGGTGAGACGCCGCCGGGGTTTCTAGCGCCTCCAAAGCCCCGAAGCTCTTGCTCAGAATGTGCCCAGCTGCACTGGTCACCATGAATACACCGTCCGTACAGGTACCACGGACATGGCCTTGTTTTGTAGAACTTCTGAGCATTCGCGTTCACAGGATTTGCAGGACTTCCGTTATTCGGGCCCCCACCTAGGGCGGCGCCACCACCAGTTCGCCATTTGTGGTGCGTCCCCCCTCCACCAGAGGGCCCGCGATTGTCGCCCGGGGGAGGAGCTCGAGGCGGACGGCTACCACCTGCCGCGGTCTGCGAAGTTGCAGCAGGCGGGGGATCAGGCAAGGCCGGTGTGCTGGCAGAACCCGGGGCGCTGCCTCCTTCATTCCCCCTTGGATGCGGCACCTCCTGGGTCGCCGCTACCTCGGCTTGCTGGTGGCCACCATCGCCCCTTCCACCCTTTCCTGGGTGCTGACTGAGCCTCCCAGACCCCCCATCACCACGCTGTGGTCCTCCAGAGGCAGAATTCGCACCCGGTCCCGACAACGCGCCGCTGCGAGCACCTGACGAGGAACGTCGAGTCCTGTTTTCGCCTCTGTGTCGGCTCGGGCCTCCGCCTCTCACGGCGGGCTGGGCCTGCTGAAGGAGGGCAGGGGACGAAGGTAGGTCTCCAGCGTTCGTCAAACTCTCTGGAGACGCAGAGGACGACACGGTGGGGGCTCCAGAGCCGGCTGGAGACGAAGGCGGCGGAGAAATGCTGGGGACCGTCGACGGCGCTGGAATAGCTTCTGCCCGAGGTGGACCGTACGGCGCAGGGCTAGGGGTCGATGAGCTTGCCGCAATAAGCGGAGAGATCGAAGAAGCGGCAGGAGGCGCAGACGAGGTGGACGGAGACGCGCTCGTAGGCGATGGAAGGCCACCACCGGAAGCCGCCGACTGAGACACGGCAGAGGATGTCCCCGGCGTCTGTCGTGGTTCACCCCCGGCCGCGCCAGAGGCAGCTGTCGGAGGGGGGCCCATGGAGAGAGGACAAGGAATCTCCAACGGCCTTTCGGTAAAGCACCACAGATTCCGGACAGAGAAACGTATCGAAAGAGTACGCTGCACGAGACACGTTTCGGAAAAGAGCGTTTCTCGACTGCGGCAGCCCGGCAGGCGATCCGCATGTACGAGACAGCACTTGAGCAAAAGGTGCTGCGTCCTTGTGGCTTCTCAGCTTCCAGTGAGGTCGGTCGGACGGTGAGGCGCGCGCGATTCCGTGGACCGCAAGAAACGGGTGAGACTGTGACTTGGAACAAGCCTTCGGCCTGTGTACACGACCCCTACGCGGCAGTTTTCTCCGTCAACCGCGCGTCGTTGGAAAAACTGGAGGATATTCCAGTCGCTGCTTCCTCCTCGTGCAACAGGGAGAAAAAACGCAACGTTGCGGGCACCCAAGCCGGGAGGCACTCTCGCCTCCAACCGCCGGCGCATGCAGCAGGGCCCTGCTCTTCCTGGCCGCCTTTCCTCTTTTCTACAGTGTCTGGAGTTTTCTTGCGGGTTCGCGGCGTGCATTTCTGTCGGAAGCGCTCTGTTGTCAGAGCAAAGACGAGACGAGGCGTGTCCGCCACGCACTTATGCCATGTTTCGTTCGAAAGGTTTGAATTTCCTGCGACAAAAGTGCGAAACACAATGTTGCGCTGTAACGACGGGAAAATTCGAATGTGGTCCAGGGCGCAGCTGTGCACCGCCAACTCGACGCCAGCCGCGGCAGCACCAGAGTCGAGGTCCGGTGTGGCACAGCAGCCATACGCGTTTTGGAAAGCTTCAACACACCTGTTCTCATCACAGAAATGACAAACACACAATTGACGCCTCCGTGGAGAAATGAACCGCAGACGCACAGCATTTAGAAGACAATCGCGGACGCCTGACTGCAACGGGCATGCTCAATCCAAGCGCACGGAAGCTGAAGGTCGACTCCGCGCACCTGAGCTGCGAACGGTCAAATGTGGCTGAGAGCGCTGGCCCATCACGCGGAGGTGTCTGAACCTGTGCGAGTGAACATGCCTTCGGCGCAGCCTCAGCGCATCTGGGAGGACGCCCGGACCCGCAGTAAGTGCCCTCTGCGGTACTGTAAGCTAGGGAAAGTCTGTATGACAACGACTGGCATTTCTGACGCAATCGAAAGTGGCTGGTCTTTCAGCGCAGTAGAACAGTGTCCACGGTGAACCCGGGCAAAAGCGTCGCGCTACACACATCAGAGTCGGTGACCTCGAAACCACTGGGACAGAAATGAAGTCCATTCGTTGAGCCAGCACACAAGCACCAAAGCAGGTGGGCGCTTTTTGCTCCGCGGTGCCGAATTTTTGTCACACCATAAACCGAACTCACCTTGGACCTGGCGGGGCAGGGAATGTTTGTACGCGATAGGGTTAAGGATCCGACAAGTGGCACCCTGGAGGTTGACGCGCGAACCAGAGCTGAACGGCACAGTGTCAATGTTAAATAGATCGCGGAATCGGTGTACCACGCGGGAAAGCAAAGGCAAAGCACAGCTCGCCGTCAAAACTGCTCAGCACTGAAGATGATGATAGCTGAGTGCCGCTGCCCACGGGATGAAAGAGTGTGCTGCATCCGCGAGTCCTACGGGAACAAGAGCGGGGGGACGGGGGGAAGGTCATGCAAGGGGAAGGATTGCGGTGCACCACGCGTACCACGTGCGAATTTGTATTGGCGACAGCAAGACTGAGGTGGTAGATGCGATGAGGTTCAACGTGTAGAGCAAAAACACTCGAGGATAGAATGCCGCCTTTAATCTGTCTTGTAATTATCCTCAGTTCGTTCCTAGGTGGTGATCTGAGAATAGCCATAGTACTGAACAATGGATAGAGACGATGCTGAACTCCAAAGTACACCAACCCCGGATGGGAACTGAATCTTTTTTTTCTGCAGAACGTTGCCCGCAGCTCACTCAACCCGAGTGCAATTCCGAGATCATGTTGTTAGTAGTAAGCCCTCTGGGCGCCGAGGCGACACTTTGCAGCCCAGGAAGCCACAAAGGATGGATGCGTTTCCTCTCTGCGAGTATAAGAGATTCACACTCTTTATGAACAGTCTTTGAGATGCTAACAAGCGAGCGTTCGGTCAGAGAAATGCAGTGAGGCTCTTCAGATGGCTCACTCCGTTTCATTGAGAGAAAATCTTCGTCGAGGCTGGGCGGGACCTGACATTGTAGACCACAGCAGGCTAGCTCTGCTGTTTTTGCCTTTGATCCTCAGCCTTTTCTCCGTGAGCATCAACAGCGATTAGGGGACGTCACGTGCAGAAGGATTTCCGTGGCGCTTTGTCCATCTCACCACCAGAACGAATATCAGTTAGAGGTCGCCAATGGCAAGCACAGTTTGATGTTCACAGTGTCGGAATCTACGCCGATAGTTTTGTCCGCCGTTCTTCCGCGTAGGCGGAGCGACAAGATTCAGAATCCCTTGTTGCTTCCGCTAGGAAAAATGTCTGACCATGAATCCCTGCAGTGTCTCACTTCAAGGTTCAAGATATATCTCAAACTTGGCGGGGCGCCTCGAGGAACTCGTCGTAGTGCTATCGCGACCACTGCTCAAAAGGATGTTGTCACGTGACGTGCATATAATCTGTCGGCAGTCACTGTAGCCTCGCGATTCCCACGGGGGTTGTGTGGGCGGCTACAGGTTCAAGAGCAATCGCGGTATTAAGGCAATCGCGGGCGGCTCGCGGGGGTCGCCTGTGCCACCCTATTTTATAATGTGTTTGTCGAGCTTCGTGAGCTTTCACATCAGATGAAAGCCCGACTCGCCCCGGGTCTGGAATGCTTGTGGATGTTATATAAGAAACTCCAGCAATCGCATAAGTTATTGGCACTGTAACAGAGAGGGCGGAGCCCCAGCTTCTTCACTTCATCGCGGAAGATAGCAGCATTCCGGTGCTACCGCACCCCATTTATGTGGCAAAGCGAGAAGCACTTTGTGAATCCCTTCTTCATGCATTAGAGCAGAAAGGATCAACGAGGTGTCGAGGTGCCTGAAACGAAAAAAACGCTGCCTCCAGTGTGTGTTCGAATGTACCTCCATCTGGCTAGTCGTGAGTACCAGACTCGACCCCATTCACTTGCACTGGGAAGGCGGTCGGTGTCGTCTATTCTGCAATGTTTTGGGCGGAAATGACGACGACTTCGTCCGTTCAATGTGAATAAGCACCGCCCAATTGCGAGACTGGGAACTCCTCTGCTCTCGCTTCCCTGCACACCCGTATTTCCTCAGGCAAGCCCGTCAAAAAACATTACCGAAGGACGAGCGTCACGGGTACCTTCTTCACTAGAAACAACGGAGACCGCAACCAGGACAAGTGTCAATGAAGACAGTCCAAGAATACACGGAGCACATCTGCCGCTGTATGTCGACGCGGATCCCTCCACACTTTAGGTTGCGTGCCACTCTGAATCTTTACGCCAAGGACTTGACAGCGTGTTCGTTTCCTCTACTCAACGGGACTATCCTCCAGACAAGAGACAACAGCTGTCCTCAGGACTGCACTGTTCCTCGATACTTCGGGCAGTGCCAAGAATCCACGAGGCCACCGAGGCTGCTTTTCTGGTCTGTCTGCAGAGGAAGCTCCAATACGGTGACAGTCCCTGCTGCCTTTGAAAAAGCAGTTGGTCGCTTTGCACCTTCTTGTTGTTTTTCCTTGCATGCACAAAAGACTCTTCCCTCTGCGTAGGTCCCATCCCGACAAGGAGCCTTCCATGCCGCCAGTGACAACGTCCTAAAACAGCGGACACGTGCGTCCACAAGGTCTGGCGTCTTCTAAGCGAAGCGAGGACGCACCCACGGTTTCTTTCACAAGGACAAAAAGCTTTCCAGGTCCTTCATGCCACAAAAGAGTCAAGTTTTCCACGTGACTGCTTTCAGAGTACGAAAACTCAGCACGCCGTTTCCGCCCCGCCGAAACAGACGGCTGTTTGGTTCGCTGTCTTCGACACCGATCACGAGTCTGTCCATTTGTGTGAGGGACCCGGTGAACGAGAAGAGCCCGATCCGGCACACCCCTCGACGCATGCGTGGTTCGTTCACTGGCCTCAACTGGCCTACTTTGTTTGACCCCCATCAGTTACCTGCATTCCCCTACAGCTTCGTCTCTTGTTCATTCCAAGAGTTGCCACAAACATGTTCAGCTCTCAGGGTGGACAGGACGACATGGTTTGTTCCTCCGCCCTCTGTCGAGGCCTCTGCTCACTAAACTCCGCGCTGAACGTCCGCGTCCGTTCCCTTCTGTTCCCGTCCCTTTCCACGTTCCTCCCATGCCGAGGAACCTCGTCTCCGCAAACGCTCCGCTCTTCTTCTCCGTCCTATCCGAACTTGGGCCGCTCGTCCTCGGGGTCCCGCGGCGTCATCTCCCCGGGAGTCAACAGAGGCGTTTCGTTGCCCTGAGGTCTCGCAGGAGGCACACGATTGAGAGACTCGTATTTGCTGAGTTTGACGGTGGAACCAGAAATCCCGTTTCCAGCACCCCGCTTCGACGCGGCCATGCTCTTCCTCCGTCCACGCGCTGAACCTGCACTGTAGGGCATGTGTCGATAGCCCTCGCCTGAGGAGCTGAAGTGAGGGAGGCCGTCGAGGGGCAGCGAGGAAAGTTGACCGGTGTCTTCGCGCCGCCAGTCTGACGTCGGACTCTCTGCCTCGAATCTCTCCCTGCTACCATTCATCATCGCAGAGTGTCTCTTCTCAAGCTGAAGAGAAAGAACCTTCTGCACATGTCCGCGGAGCCCCCCGAGCTCGCCACTCCCTGACGACGGCCTGTCCCGGTCCAGCTCTCCTCTCAAGTCGCCAGAGCCGCTCGATTCGCTTCCGCTTCCCCCCCACGCAAACTCGCGTTCTTCGGGCGACAACTCGCCAGCACGGGCGTCTCCTTCCCCGCTGGCTTCTCCGTTCACTTCTCGTTGGGACCCCGCTCTGCCTGCAGGCTTCCCAAACGCGTCCGGAGGAAAAGACGCCCCCTCACAGGCGCCATCTGCAGGGGGCGCGACGCCTTGGGCGCCGCCTCGCTCTCCAAAGTCTGCATGCGTGCCCACTCGACTCCAAGCCGCAGCCCGGCTCCCTTTCCTTTCAAGAGTTGTCGACGTTCCAGACCCAGAAACCGTGCGGCGCATGCTTCTCTGGCGACAGGCCTGGCCGTCTTTGCCGCACCTTGAGTCAAGGCCAGCCTCTCCAGCCCCGTCTCGCCGCACCCTGCGACGCCTCAACCACGTCTTCACATCCGCCTGCCCTTGCCTGCGAAGTACGCTTCGCCACTCCGCACACAGCTGTTTCATCACTTCACGGTGGACAGCTGCGGCCTGGCGCATCACAGCAATGCTTCTGCTGGTCTCGCGACGCGGAGCCTCACTCCGCTTCCCTCTCTCCCGTGGAACGTCCTTGAAGGTCACCAACGCCGCCGACATGCGCGACGTCTCGGCTCCCCGGCAGGACATGCGACTCGTCGAAGACCCCCCACACAACGACTGCCGCCGCTTGTTCCGCTCTCGTCGTCGCTGGTGCTTCAGTTGTTCGATCGATGCCTGAACGCACATTTCCCTGACCGCGCAAACACGAACGAGAAACAAGGGCAAACTGACCACCAAAACACAGAGAAATCGGCAGAAACAGTCATTTCAGCGCCGGCCTGGCGCTCTCTGCCCCTCGCGCTTCGACTCCACACCTCCACAGAAGTACGTTGCTCCATAGATAACCCAGCGTGACACAGGGAGAGTCAAACACATGGAGAGCGAGGGCAACGTCTCCTGCGGTGGTATTTTGTATGTCTGGGCGCTGGGAGTCGATTGGCAGACTTGGCTTACCAGATGCACAGGAGCATAGCATCGTAGAATTCGGCAGTGAAACCCTCGAGAATGCATTCTCGGTTTTTCCGGTCTGATCGCTGGATGAAAATCTTCTTCTTTGGGTAATTCCAGTAGCCATCTCGCATGTCCCACGCTGTAATGATGCCGAGCTTTTCCGACTGAAGGCCTCGCGCTGCCTGGAGATCCGACTTGGTGTAGAAGGTTAGAAACGACTCTGGTAGGGACGGCGCAGCAACCCGTCACTTCCGCCATCAAACCATGAAAAAACGACGACTTGCAAAAGGAACTTTCTCGCACCGCAACATTCCCGACAGTCGCACCTGCCCTCTCCCCACATGCATGGCCTTTCCCACGCAAATACTTCTACATATATATATATATATGTATATGTGTATATGTGTATTACTAGGTGTGTGTGCATGTGTGTACACGTAGGGAAGGCCGTGAGGCTGCGGGGGTCGGACTGCGTGGTGTCGATATTCTTATTCTTACACCGTGGACCCCGGTGTGTGTGTGGAGATGGAACTTTCCAAAACACCAGCAAGCAGACACCACCGCAGAAAGGCCTCCTTATTGGCACGAGCTTTCACTGCGATGTGGAGCCTCCAGACAAGGAAACATCCCCTCGTGTCTTTGAGAGCAACAGGGGTATGTTGAGGCAAAGCAGACTTCGCTCCGTGCATATTTGCAAGTCAAAGATAATGTGGACGGACTGCTTCGAATACTTGACATTCGTTTTGATAGTTCACTTCAGTGAGATTCAGACACTCAAAAGTTCTTCATGACAGCAGCACACCACCACCCCAATGGACTGCTTGAGACAGCCCCAGTGGTTACGATGTAAGGCAGTGCGAGTAACGCCACGGCTTGTGCGTGCGACGATCTGCGCTGACCTCTTCTCTTCCAGTGTCTCACCTGTGTCTGTACCATCCATGACAAAGAAACGCATTTTATTTCCCTTGACCGCAGAGTCCCAGATTCCGTCGACTTTGACAGCGAGACAACCTTTCTTGCCGACGTCCCAGGCGCGGTGATAGCCGAGCTCCATTTCACTCAGGATCGGCAGGCCTTCGCCCGCAGGGATCCACGCTGTCGCTCGGATTTCTCTGGTTGAAGAAAAAACAGAAACGCGCGCGAGGCACGACGGACGCGATGGCGCGAAATGCACGTGAGCAAAGGAGCGGAAGAGAACGCGAGGAAATGAATCAACTCGGCAGAAACACAGTGTCCTGGTGCAGCGCCGGAGCGCGATCTCCCGAGGGATGAGCACAGATGCAGCCAAAAAAATTGACGCCGGCGAAACGAGGGATCTTATCGGTGTTGATCCATGGAGAGAGGCCGAGAAAAAACGCAGAGGAATGGAGACACACAGAGGTCAAGTCGACCACGCGCAAATCCTTACTCAGAGAGGGGAACACGGCGGAGCTCTGCCGATTTCGATTGTATTGTGCATCGACTAAACCGCTTTATTCAGCAGGTCTCCATGCGCATGGAATGGTGTCTATCGGCTAGGACAGCTCAATCCTGGACCGTGAAAGAGAAAATACGAGAAGGGTACTGCTTGAAAAACAGGACAACACAAGACGGGAAGAACACAACTCCTGCAAGCCTCTGTGAGGCACCGCGAAAGACAGGACGTACGCAATGTCGTCTGGAGTGATCAGGGGCTCTTCATCCTCTCCGAGATGCAGATCGTCCGCCACTTGATCGCTGAGAACACAGTCCAGAGAATGCAGCAGTGTCATGCTGAAACGCACGCAAGACCCCATGGGCCTCCTTTCGAACTGCGGGGAGAACCGACCACTGCGTCGACAAGCCTGCGTATTTGAAAGAGGCGTATGGAACCAAACGAAATGAGCGCCGGGAGCCTGAAGAACGAATCAGTCACGCCGATCTCTTGTTTATCTATTCGTTCTCCTTCTTCCCGGTTCCTCGATTGCTTTGCTTCGGCTCTGACCTAATGTCCTTGGAAGCCGTCACGTCGCGTCTTCGAATTCTCTGTCGGACTTTTCCATGGTGCTTGTCGGGGAGGTTGAGGTCGTCTCCTGGCACTGACGGGGTAGGTTGAGTCGCGGGACCGCCTCCGGCTGAGATGTCCTCGTCGTTTGCCTCTGTTCAAGGGGACAGAACGACGGAAAAGGCGCTGACGATTGAAAAACACATAGAGGCAGGGCGAGGCGCAAGAACGGCCATAGTCGCCGACGCCGCAGAGACGCCCCACAGGAGCAGAGCGCTCACCACCCTACAGACGTAGGCACGAAGAGAAGAAGAGCCGAACCCCCTCCCCCCCCGAGAAAGAAAGACGAGAACTGCCTTAGAAAAGAATGAACGGAGCGTCCCAAGGGACAGCACCCACGAGGAGCGAGTTGCCGCTGTCTGTACAGATGTATACATATGAGTAAGGGGAAGAGGATAGGTCAGCATGTGGAGAAGGCGAGAACAAAAGAAACGCAGGACGGCCACAAGGAGATCCGAGAAGAGAGAATGTAGAGAAAAGCGAAGGCAGATGAGACAGATGAGACAGACGGGAAACAGCGAGCACCGCATGCACGCATTGAATCCTTTGGCATACCGTTGAAGGGACCGAGAAGCGTCTCCTGATTCATTTCGGCAATTTGCTCTCGCCAGTCTTCACCCAGGAGTTTCCGGTAAAATCTGCCGAGGTCCGCGCTCATGACGCTGCCCTTGTGGGTGGCTGCCGCAGTTGCTCCCGCGGGGTCTGCCGCGCTTCCCGTTTCTGCATTCTAGACAACAAGAGAAACCAGAGACAAAGAACAGAACTGAAGAGAGAGGAGAGACAATAGGTGGACAGCCAGACGAAATGTGAATGGGTGGGGGGGGGGGAGGGGGGTGAAGATGGGCAGCACTTGGCAAGAACGGAGACGTTCCGACGAAAGGTTTGTTGTCTCCATTCGTCTTTCCTTCTCCGTTTTCTCTCCACATTTTCCCTCTGGTCTCCCTCCTTGTTTTCACAGGGACGGGCTGTTCAGCCGTGAAATTCGCTTCCTTGCTGAGAGTCGGCGAACACCACCTCTATATATGACGCATCCTTTATCTCTTCCTCATCCCGTTCTGGTCACACAGATCGCAGACGCGCCAGCCGTCGTTCAAGCACGGGGTCACGAAATGGAATAAAGGAACTCGTCTCGACGCCCTGTGTCTCTCTGTGTTACTGTTTCGCCGCAAGATGTATGCTTTTCTTGTCGACGCCTTTCTCCTCTGCACACTTTTGACGGCCTGGAAGAAACTGTTGCCGCCACCATCTGAGTGGAAATCCATCTTTTCTTTCCAGAAATCCAAGGATGTCGTCATTCACTCCCACCCCTGTGTGACTTGCGTCTCTCTCTCTCTCGCGGCTTCTGCCTTTCGTGCATTCTCCGGCGGTTCACACGCGCAAACCGCCAACTTCCCCCCCCCCCCCCCATCGCAGATTGTCGAGTCTTGAAATCTCATCGCTCTGTCTGTTTCATCTAAGCCATAGAAGTTCCGAATTCAGACCCGTGAATTGCTTTGTTGGCCTTTCCCTACGTACACATCCGAAGGGCGCAGTTACAAAGTCACTCCGTTAGTAAGGAGCATCCTGTATACGCCACCAGACAGGCAACAGCGTAGGAGGGCGCACTGGAACGTCGAGTTTACCGTCGAGTTTACCGTCGAGTTTACGGACTCCACCCTCCGGCGTTCTTTTGACTCACTCCGTTGATGTTCGGACCTGTCGCGAAAGACGCCAGCCTGTCGGGGACTGAGTCCTCCAGAGGCTCTTCCTGCTTTTGCTCCACAGCTTGTCGCAGGTGCGCCGTCGCGATTGCCTTCATCGACACCTGCGGATGAGGCACAGAGTCGAGGAAGTATTTGGACTCCTGGCGTCTGGGGAAACTCTTGTATCTGGAGTCTAGGCGCTCGGGGGCTCCTCGAGCATTGTCGGGACTCAGTGGGTCCTCTGTCGACGACGACGCACTGTTCTGCACTTCGGGAGCTCCTTCGACGCAGCGACCCGAAGGGGCAGAGAACAGGGAGGACGGAGACTCGGAGGCAGCAGAGACAGAGAGAGACGGCGAAGACGACAGAAGTCCTTGCTCCGGCGAAGCCTCCAGCGCGGAGACAGGGCCGACGAGTGGGGACTCGGCTTCCGCCATCTGGTCCTCGCAAGCCCGTGAGACCAGCAACCGCGAAGCTGGGTGAGAAGGAGGCGGCTGGAGGGCGCGCCTCGGCCGTGTCTACCTACGGAGGCAGACGCGGCAGGGGAGGCAGCGAGAGCGCAGGCGAGGAACGAAGCTGGGGCAACTTCCGCGGCAACGCGAGGCTCAGGAACGGCGAAGAGGCGCGCGTGCTTAGCGAGCAAAGGTGCAAAGTAACCTTAATGTGGTAAACAAACTGTGGGAGATCTAAACCGGGAGGTGAACTCGTGACTCTCTGAGAGAGGAGGCGACACCGTGGGCGACGGGTTGCTTAAGACTCGTAGAGTCTTGAATACGGGCAGCAGAGTCTCCTGTAAGTACCACCGATTTGAAGGTGTTTCTACGAGACCACGAAGAACTACTGCGAAACGACAGAGAAACATGCCGCAGAAACGAGAAACACGGCAGGGAAAAAGCCCACCGAGAATGGGGAACCGAACGCACAATTCGAAGCAGGGGAGACGACGATACAGCAGGGTCACCAAAGTATCCAGTGAAGCATTGCAAGAATTCGGATACCTGGAGAGAGGCTTACCGAAGAAACACGCAGCCAAAAAGAGTGGTGCCCGCGAGCGCTGTTGGCGTGAAGATACCGCGGTAAGCGAGGCGCCAAATGGGCTCAGCACCGGGCAAGGAATGGATCACGCAATAAAGACGCTGAAGAGGACTGAAGATACCGGAGAAAAGAGGAGCAACGGCGGTTACAGGGAGGCTGCAGAGTAGACGCAGGCAGAGCCCAGGAAATTTTTGCACAGAGTCTGCTGCGAGCAATGCGGAAACAAGACGCTGAGACTACAGTCGCTGGCGCCGAAGAGCGACAGCTGCAGACTTCGCGGCAGAGGATTCGCTCGCCGCATCTGAATGCCGGCGCCTACGTTAGCGAGGTTACAAGAAGCGTCGACAGCAATTCCAGTGTACAGAAGTCTCTTGTTTCTGTCCGGAATTTGTGTCGGGCAACAGTCGGGGCCTGTGAGCAGTCGCCAACACTGTGTGAGCGTTATGCTTTGAGGCAGCTCAAGATTCCACACTAGTTCCCGCTGTAGCTAAGAGAAGGCCACTGTTGATTATCATTGCGTGCGCGAGCTGGGAGTGTTTCCCTGTCGCGTTCGTGAGCTCCGTCTGTCGCATCTAAGTGGGCAACGACCGCGGCGAGTAGATCGCAGCAACAGACCCGGCTACGAGGAGCCGCCGGCACACTTGAAGAAGTGTCTATCCGTGAAAAGCCCAGAGACGCCCTTCTTTCGACCGAGGCACGAGAAAAAAAGACCTTGCGTGAGATGTTGCCCGCGGGAAAATTCCACGCAACTCCCGCGTATTTCGACATGTGAACGGATTCTGATCCCCGAGAGTCGAGTATTATCCATACATACCAGGCGTAAAAAGCGTTCATCCAGTTACTCAACAGGTGCCAGGCCAACAAGAATCCGGTTAGTGCAGAAACTTTCGAGACGGTAACTGCGTTCGACACGACCGTGCGGAAACGCTGACAATGCCTGGAGAGGCGAAAACACGAAGCGACTCGGAAAGCCGAAAAACTTGTGCAGTCCAATTTTGCAATGACCTGTCGCCCAGCTCACCGAGCTGCTCATTGTCCGGCGATTGTTGACCAATTCTCGCGGCGTTCGATGGTACTGCCCGTGCCTGCATGCGCCTGCAAGTGCGAAGGAAAAGGGAAGAGTCCGCAACTTTCAGCGAGTGATTTTGCTTCGTGTATAGCTCCAGAACC
The DNA here is from genome assembly GCF_000006565.2 of Toxoplasma gondii ME49. Taxonomy (NCBI): domain Eukaryota; phylum Apicomplexa; class Conoidasida; order Eucoccidiorida; family Sarcocystidae; genus Toxoplasma; species Toxoplasma gondii. The sequence continues at coordinate 542,687 of NC_031479.1, read as the reverse complement.
AATTCGGGCAGCGCTCTCGAAAACCTGCCTTCTCTTTGAGGTTCAGGAGGATTCCCTCACAGTTGCATACGAGGTCGTCCTGAGTTGTGGCTAGCCTTTCCGCGGAGCCCCCTCAGACAATAGTGTGCTGCTAAGCCGCCAACAAGAGTGAGGCCCAAAACTTGCCGCGTACAAGACATCCAATTGCTATCGAGACGGAGCAGCCTTGTTCCTCTGCACAAAGTGGAGACAAAACTTTGGAAAGGGACATGATCTTGACGGCAGGCGCTAAAGGGGCACCGATACGGCTGCCACCCACAGCTGCCGATTGTTGTGGTGCCCTCAGTTTCACTTTCATATGTTCTTTCGAAGTTGCTGTGGTCCACGAGATCCGAACTGTAGTTGTTTCAGAGATTATGAGACAGACTCCGCGTGCTCGGCCTCTCTTTTCCCCGGACGTCTGCTGGAACCAAGTAGGTGGCCTGCGAAAGACTGGCTCTGCGTATCATTTCAGTAGACCATGTTGATGCACTCTGCAGCTACATGGTTACAACAAATCGACAAATGGCCACGTACTGCAGATTTAGCGGCTTCAGTACACACAGTCAACCCTGCCTCAGGGATTTTGAGATGGGGATCGGTGAGGACATCCAGGCTTCACAACAGATTCAGTGGACAAAGCTACAGATGATATGTGTTTCTTTCCCCTCCCTGCGACAGCACTACGCCTGTGGAGCTCTTCCTGCAGAGCTCTTGACGCGAAAAGCACTCTCCAAGGATCTCAAGAGACTAGCGTGCTTAAAAGCAGTACGGAATGCAGAGGACTGAGGACGGAAAATAAATCAGTGCCACACTGCAGGATGCTGCAGGTAGGGCAGATCCGACATTCTCCTATCAAACGCCATCTTCGGTAACTGTTCCCGAAAAAACGTGGTCCAAAGTTGTTAGCTTTCTTGGAAGGCCGGATGTTAGTAAGGACACAGCGCCTGCCGACGGTCTGGCTGGCGTTCCATCCACACACTTGCCGAAGCGCCGACGGACTGGGCAGCAGGCTGACACGATGCCAGTGAAGTTTCTTTCAGAAGGCACACATCCTGCAGCCAGCAGAGCAGCCCCCATTCGCTCTTTTCGTCGATACATAGCAAAAGTGAAGGGGCGTTTCTTGATCTCCGGTGGCTTGCGGATCAAGTGTGAAAATGATGACAACGCACAAGCCAACGAGGCAGACGGGTGCGGAAGGCATCTCTCCTTTGCCTCGGTAATTATTGCCTTCGGCGTCGTGTGATCACTATGAATTACTGAGTGCCAAATCATCTTCGTGAGCTTCTAGTTGACTCTTCACTGCAGAGGTCAAAGGGCTCCGCTTTCTTTCGCTCAATAGTGGTATCCCATCGTTTCAATCCCGTTCCACCAATGAAAGTTTACTTGATGGGTTTCTCGTGAAGTACCAAACACTGTGTCCCATTGCCGAAATCGTTACAGGCTTGAGACTCTGTCACAAGATGCGTGTGTCTCACATTCAGATGAACACAACTATTTGGTCGAGAATCCGCCGTGATCTGGGAGGTTCTAACAGTTCACCATCCCATGGACTCCTTAACGTTCCTTGCCTCGTAAACTTTACATATGAACTACCTGGAACCCTCGGATACTCTGATAAGATGGCTACTTCGACTCCTCTGTGGTACAGTCTTTCATTTCGAGTCCGATGTGCCAGCCGGTCGCCCATGCGTTTGCTGCAGGACAACCGTAGCAATATTTCCGTTATTCCACTGCTGGTTTCACGACTAACAATTGACGTCTGTTCTCGTCTAACACACGCAGACGATCACGCGACACGATTTTGTGCCACGAATCACTCCCAGGTCACGGAGCTCCCAGACGTATCCAGAGTTGCAGACAAGACGGTGTGATATAGTAAAGCAGCTATGTTGTACCGCTATTGTAATTTTTTTCAAATAGCTGCTAATGGAAAGACAACGCTCTGCAGCGAAGCACTTTGTTGTCGCCGACCTGCAGAGCTTTTTCAGAAATAGTGAGTCTGCGCCGCGTTATTGCTTTCGAGACGTGTGAAGCTTGCCTGTCACCAATTGTACGTCTCTGAGCGTTTGACAAGCCATTGGGTCCTTTACTGTCGACCCAAGCATCAGGCAACAAGACTGCTGGAAGGCTCAGAGTCACATCCAGTCCTTCACGCATCTGTGTAGGAGGGTCTCGTGATGCCTGTGACATTTGAAGTTGCCTACTGTTTTTCCTACGTGACATCAAAGAGATACGTACACGAAGCTTCTGGACACTCGCGTAGAAAATTGATAACAAAATTGCTATGCGCAGGCTGGTGGACTTTTACCCGGCTTATGCTTCAGCCTGTGAAATCCACAGCATGTGTGTTTTGGGGAAAAATGCGTTCGCCATGTAGCTGGCATGCGTTCTGCCATCTCAGTGTCCTATTTGCGCACAGACGTGAACCGCTGCCGAGGCTCCACTTGTCACCCCAAGAAGGAATCGGCTTCTCCTGAATCCGTTTTTCTACCCGAGCTTCAGAGGTGTTGTTCCTCTGCTTTTTTCCCGGTCCACAAAAACGCCGGCAGCGTTTGGCTCTCCCCTTTTTGCGGAGACGGCGTCGCCCGGAGGATCACTTTTGTTGGGGCTTCGGTGTTTTCTCGCCGAGGCTGTGCATCGGTAAATCCGTTACGCCCTTCTTTCTTTACCGTTTTGTCTCTTGTGACGCTCACAGAAGAGACAAGAGTGGAAAAATGCAGCAGCTGTGCACTTGCAGGGCACCTGCTTGGAGCTCGGCGTTTGCTCTCTGTCGACTGTTTGCGTCCTACAGTGTAGGCTGAAGTCAAAAAGTGTGTTGATCGTCCTTTTCTTTCATACTAGACCCTGCATGTATGGCTTGCACACCGCGTTCTTTGTTTCGCACAGAGAGAGCGCCTGGCAGGCTGGCGCACAGAACCTTTCTTTCTGGGACCACAATCCCGTGCCATCGTTTTCGTCTCGGCATAATCTGTTTTGTTACCGTTCGGGGAGTTCGTCTGTTTTTACTTTCTATCCAAACTCCCGAAACACCCGCTTGTTTTTGTTCAGAGTTCGGTAGCTTGGATTCCAGCGCTCTCGAAGCAAAAAGAGCCCGTCACGCGCTTTCCAGCACGGGTGTCCTTTTCACTTCCTTTTCTCGCCACACTTGGCCTCAGCCTCTTCGTCTGTTCACCCGTTCATCCGTCCTCTTTCGTTCACCGCGTTCCTGTCTCCTGTCCACTCTTCACTGAACTGTTTCTCGTCGGCTCTCGCGCATCCTGGCCCCCCATCCCCATGAGCTACTTTTCTCCGCCGGCGGAGGGCGGGACGCCGCCCCCCGTGCAGGGGATGCCTCTCGGAGCGCCGAATGCTTTCTATGCCTCGGCAGAGAATTCAGGCCTTTCTTCTGACAGCCCGGACGCGTACGTCTTTGCGCAGCAGTCAGCTGTGATGGCGCAGACCGGCGACGCCATCGGAGGCATCGATCCCCAGACGATGCTCGCTCAGTCCCAGGTTGGATATGGCATCGATGGCTCTTCAAGTCAACATATGGTGCAGGCAGAGGCCTACATGCACTGGGCCGGCGCACTGCCCCAACAGGTTGCCCCGGGAGGTGAGGCAGAGCCGAAGGCAGCAAAAGCGCCGAACACAGGGCAGAGAAGGGTGCTCGACCAAGGCGTTTCAGAGGAGAGGCGAGACCCTGTGTAGTTAAGGGGACAGTGGAGACACAGAGTGTGGCTCGCTGACTCTGCACCTGTGGCGTCGTTTCTCGGTCGAGCCGAAAATGGTTTTTGAGTCGGCTTCCCTCCGTCTGGTGTGTTAAGTCCCCTGCCGGGGTCCGTCTCTGTTGGCTCCTCGTGACTCACCTCACCTTTCTCTCACGTGCCTTCTTCCGGCCTTTTTCTAAAGCGAGTTTCCTCCCGCGACTCCCAGGCGCTGTGTAAAGTGTCTCCACCTACATAGGGTGCCATTATCCGCCAACTGCCACCGTCTGTCTCGCTCTGACTTGTTGTTTCGTAGATCCGTACTCACAACTGCCGTCTGGCCTGCCGGGTGCACTCGCAGGCCCTGGGACCTTCCCTGGCGCCGCGTCACTGCCCTTCGCGTCCTCGACTCTCCCCGTCGGGACCGCCAGGCTGCACCTCGCATCTGGCGAGAACGCGTCCGTGGTGAGCCGGTCGAGCCGGTCGGCGCTTGGAAGTCAACGCAGGGCGCCCATGGGCAAGGCCGGGCCGCCGGCGAGTCCCAGCCAACACCAGGCGAACCGCGAATTGGCGAGGAAGTAAGTGAGGCGCAGAAGAGCCTGGAGAAACCGACGGAGATGAGAAGCGAGCGCCGTCGCGACACTCCCCTGTTCTCCCCTCCTCGCGTTCCTCCTCGCCTTCTCTCGCTGTCCTTCCCCAGGTTTCCGGCTTTCAGCTGGCCCGAAGCCGAGGGTGCACAGCTAGGCAGCAAGCAGACACAGGAACGGTGGGTGTGAAGGGGGGAACCAAGAGACGCTTGAAGGAAAAGAGCCAGTGGAGAGGATGCCAATCACCAACGCTAAGACAGAGGTGGAGATCGATGAGGTTGGCAAAGCCACAGGATCGAGTGCAGGAGATTCCGGCCGCTCCACGCAAAAATGTTTATTTTGCGGTGTCTCCCTGCCGTTTCCTGTTGTGGCGGGGACCTGCCGCTTTCGAAAAGTGGACGTGCGAGACGAGACTCGATGTCGCCTCTCTCTCCTTGGGGAGTCAGGAGATCCGAAAAAAACCGAGTCGGCGGGTGCACAGGTCTCTCAGGTTCCAAGAACGAGATGGATTCTGGGGAGTCGGACTGAGCGCGAGGTGGGACGGGGGGACGGACGGGTGGCACCTCTTTCCAGAGATGTGATGTCTTTTTTCGGAAAATTCCTCTGTGTTGTAACTGCGTCTTCGCGTCCTTTATGCTGCAGGCAGCAGACTGCCTTGCGTCGAGGTCTCTTTCTTGCCACGGAGTTGGAAGACTGGATGGGGGAGGATTGCCCGGGCCTCGATCGCCAGTGCATCATCCGTTTCCCGCCGCCCGTCGCCGCGCTTCTGCGGAAGCGTCTCTCTGCCGTAACCTCTCTTCAGTTTCAGAGTCAAGCCAGCTCAGAGGCGCTGGGAGTGGACGGCGCGCCGCAGGGACCCGCGTATCCCGCTGGCTGTTCCGCGGCAAACCCTCTTGGCCTCATCATCACCCCGCGAGACGAGTGGAGCTACCGCATCTTCGACGTTAAGGTACGCAAGAGCGAGCGACGACTGGCGAACCTCAGATCTAAATGGGAACAAGGAAGGTGTCTTTTCCCCCGTCCAAAGACGGCGCTCGGCCCGGCTCTTGCGCAGAGATGTGACGAGGCCTTTTCCTCCAGCTGAAAAGACCCGGCGAGAAGACTGACAGAGACAAAACAAACGCATTCATGCTCTTCCTGACAAGTGGATCGAAGTTCTCGCCTTCACGGTTGCTGGCTTCGTCGTTTGTCCTTCCACGGATCCAGACTTTATTACGATACACACACGCATCTAGATTTGTTTATTATCAATTGTGTATATTCCTATTCCTCTCACTTTCACTTGGTTGTGTTTCCCCGCATGCATACGTGTATACACAGACACACATTATCTATCTATCTATCTATCTATATATATATATATATATATATGAGACGAGGAAATTATGAAACATCGAGGTGCGACCCCTACAGTGACTTTTGTTCGCCACGCGACAGGCGTACCATCTGGAGTTGGAGGCGCGTACATCTGGACGGTTACTTGTGTATCGTGATCTCCCGTATCTGTCGGTGTTGTAGAAGCGTTGCAGTGTTGGCGCGCCCGCGTATTTGTTGCTCTCTTTTTTGAGGACGAATACGACTGCATCTCTCGCGTGAGGTGTGTCCGGAAGCCTGCATCTGTGGAGGCTATTTCTGTCTCTTCCTTGGCCAGGTTGCCGGCCACAAAGGAAAGTTGCGAGGCGTTTTGGTCGAGCTTCCGACTCTCGTCGAGACGTACAAGTCGCTCGACGGCGATCTTCTCTTCAAGTCGGGTACGCAAGTGTCTCTTCATTCGCGCGTTTGTCTTGGTGGAAAACTGATTTTCGTCAGTGCAATCAGTGAAAGCTCTTCTTCTGATGTCCTTGAACGGAGGTGCGACCGCGTTTTCCTTCGTTCTCTTTACAACTCTCTTCTCGCCCGTATCTGAGCCGGTTTCTTCTTCTTTGTGGAACAAGATGACACGAGAAAGACACTCTTCGGATGCGACGCATACGTACCGCGCTTTCTGGTGGGCGCTTTCTCGCTCATGTTCCGTTTCACGGCTTTGCTCCCCTCGTTTCCTCGTTGCTCGCTTCTCTTCTTCGTCTTTCTCGACCTACTTCGTCTTTCTCGACCTGCTTCGTCTTTCTCGACCTGCTTCGTCCGGGTGCGCATGCAGGAGACATTTGCCAGATGATTGTCGTCTTCGACCCCCAAGACCCGCAGGAAGCGATCGATTTGCAGGACCTGAGTGAACGCCAGCAGTGGGAGTGGAAGGCAGGCCTCACTCCGCCGACGCATCGCATCCGAAGCAGAAAGTTCAAAAACTTGGATTTGTTTGACAGACAGGAAATTCGGGATGCAGAGCTCCAGGTTCTCGAGGTGAGAAGAAAACAGAGGCGGGAGAAGAGAGAAGCAGTGAGGCGGCCTCAGGGGCCAGAACGCCGTAGGAGCGGTAGCCCGCGACGAAACGGGAGAGGCGTGGGCAGAGAAGGAAGAAACAGAAACGCGTGGATGGTGGCAGTTCTTGATTCGAAACGGCAGAGGAAGAGGAAAGAAACGCAGGAGGCGTTGGCATTCTGCAGAAGCACCATGTCAGCAGTCGCAAAACTGAGATGCGTCGGCGTCTGCGGTACAAACGACACGGTAAAAAACACACAGGCAGAGAGTCGAGAATGTGCAGAGAAACGGGCAATATTCAACATGGGGGGACAGACGGTGCTTGCCTCTCGTTCCTCGGCAAGCTGGAAGGTCCGTCTCTTCGTTCAGTGCATGCTCCCTTTATACACGCAAATCTCGCGTGCTCCACGCCTGTCACAGCGGCATCTCTCTCCCTGTTTCTGTGCCTGCGCTGAGTTTCTCTCACTATGTCGATGTGCATTTGTTTCTCCGTCTAGGGATTTCGCCATCTTCTTTCTGCCGTCCTGAGGCGCTCGCATGCATGTGCGGGATCTCGTTTCTTGCATCGGTGTTTGCCTTTCCGGCGTCTCCAACCTCTCTTTTTTCGACAGCTGGTGCTCCCTCTGTGTCCTGCTCGCCCTTGTTCAGCTGCTTCACTCAACGCGGCGAGACAACTACGAAATCGAGGTCCATACTCTCCACGAGATGCACCGAACATTGGAGCAGCAGAGAGAAGCAGCCGAAGGAAAGGCGCCCAAGCCGACCGCACCGGGCGCGACGTCCACCGGCACAGCAGTCATTGAGCATGTGGTGAGCTGCGACGACGATGTCCTCTCCTGGCTGGACTCCGTGGGCATGCTCCACAGCGCTGCACCTGAGATGGACGCGGATGGAAGCTTCTCTGACTACTCGGACGTTCTTTTCGACTACACTCCTGCCGCTGGAAGTGCGACAGCCGCTACGACAAGTAATGCCTTCCACAAAGAAGAGAAACGCGTATCCATGTGTCTGTTCCGTCTTGAGATGCGATCGCGGCGCCTCTGGGAAATGAACGGGTGATCCTGTACTGGCGTGGAGAGGCGCGCAAATGGCCACAAGAATGCCTTGCCGGTATCAAACACTGTAAACAGGAACGGATGTGTGTCGCTTGTAGGTTTTGAAGGGAATGTGAGCTACGACAGATTAAGAAAACAGTGGACAGAGAGGCAGATGGTTTCGTAGAGTCACACCGCGGTGGTGCGGCGCTGCTGAAGAGTATCTAATGTATCTTTACTAGTGTAACTGCTTTAATAACTATGTTGTTTGTGTATTTTGTAAAAAATTAAAATGTTTCAGTTTCCCAGAACCAAGTTGCATGCGTCTCTTTTTCCGTAATATGTTTTCCTGGGATCCCTAAGAGTGACGTAAGAAAAGAATAGAACGAGAATATTCAGAAGGAAGCGGAATTCCTACGTTTACAGCCAGAAAGGATGTCGACCTTCCGCGATTTGGTGTCGTCTGTCCTGTCTCCAGACTTCGCAGCTCGTGGGCCAGGAGGCCCCCGAGGACCTCGAGGCGGCCGAGGCGGCGCAGCTTGGCAGCGAACTGCGGGTTCCAGGACTCAGCAGGCAGGGGCTCCAGCGTCTCAGGACAGCTTGATCTTCGGTCCGGAGGCTCGAGGCGCACCACTTGAAGACGAGGACGGAGCAGGCTCGGCAGTCGGGATCGGAGGGGACCTTGGCATCTCTGGGGCTCCGCTGGCGAGTGGATCAGGTCCTGGGCGGCTCATGGGGGTTGGACCTGGCGAGCTGCCGTTCCCGCAGGCGCAAGTAGCTGTCGAGTACCCAGGGGCGGAGGGAGCAGTCGGCGTCCCCGGCACTAGCGAGCAGGAACTTGAGACACGCATGCGCCGGAAGGAAGAGCGGCGCCAGAAGAAGCTCTTGAAGAAGGAGAAGCGGCGACTGAAGAAGGAAAAGAAGAAAGCCAAGCGAGACAAGAAGAAGCAGGGCCAAGGCGAAGGCTCTGGCGCAAACCCAGGCGATGGCGACGGGGCGGCGGGAGTCGTGTCGAGAGGCCAGAGCGTCGTTTCCTCTAGTCAGGGCGACACAGCGAGAGGTGGAGAAACAGGCGAGAAAAACGGGAGTAGCTCGTCGAGCAGCAGCGACGAGGACGAGGGTGGGAGAGACGATGAGGACACTCTGATGCTGTGACGGCCGACGGCAGTTGTAGGGATGAGAACCCTACAGGGAACGTGTACCCGAAACTTTTGAAGAGATAGGGGAAAAACGTAGGGCACTGCGAAAGAAGGCAGGGGGGGGGGACTTGCGAATGCCGAAGGCTTTCCTCCGCTGTTATGGCATCGCAGCGCATAGACCACAGAAGTGATGGACGGACTCGCACTTTGCTACGGACGTGACTTCTGATTTAGCCGTCAACAGTAGTGAGGGCTGTGTCCTCTGCTGCTCTGGTGCATAACTAGCCTTTGTAGCGGAGGCTTGTGAATCAGGTGCTCTTTGACACTTTGCTGGACTGCTGGCCTCACATCGGCCGTCTCGCGTGTCTGGAAGCAGTCTTCGTTGTCGGCTTTCAAGCTGGTCGGTGTTTTTCGTGTAACAGTTTTCTTGTCATGACAGCAATTCGACAAGGGAAGCCTTGCCGCCTTGGTCAGCCAAACTAGTATATGGAAGGGGTCATGTGTAGCTTTCAGCGCGATCAGCCTCCGGAGCCAATTCTAAATGACACCAGGTGGCAGAATAGAATGTCTGCTATCGGAAGCAAGCCATCTTTTTCTAGCACGATACAGGCTTTTGCACGAGACCACCCTCTTTTGTGGCGCCGATACGAGCGCCCGCAGCGCTATGTTTATTCTTAACTTCACCCCACTGTTTCTTAGTGCAGAGGGTAGGGACGTCATTGGACAATTTCCAGGGACTAGGAGCTCCAACTGAGCATTCTTTAAATGCGTTTTCTTTGTGCAGCCGTGCTGAAAGAGAGACGGTCGTACTCTACAAATGATGCTCTGCCGCACAATGACCTCTCTCAATTCTCCTCTCAGCTATCTGTCATCAGTATTCCCAATGAGCGTCAGCCATCATGAGCTGCACATGGTCATCATGCACCATGAAAAAAGGCATCGAATGCTCAGAGATGTTCATATGGTTCACTACCATCGTGTACGGCCACTGGCAGACGACCTGCGGATGTTTCAAGCGGCTATCCAGCCAAGGGACTCAAACATTCGCTTTTCGCAGTACCGCCATGCCGTCCTGTTTCTACTGTGAATGGCGTGTCACAGCCATACGGGCGATTAACTACGAAATGACTAAAGGCAGGATTGGGTTACTCCCCAAGTGCCCCATTATACCGGACGATCTGAGTGGCTATTTCACAGTCGGGGCAGAAACGACTATCAACGTAATCATTCTGAGGGAAGTTGGTTTCGTACAGCAGCTACTCGCTAGCAGGCGCTGCCAAAGGACGAAGAATAGATGTGAAGACTCCAGCAGACTGCCACGAGTAACCTGACAACAGACTTTTTGTCCACGAGATTGCGATTCGCCTGAACTCGGGTTTGATCCTCTTTCCGTTGTGTGTATGTTCTGGCGAATATCGTGGGTAACCTACAGCCTCCGGGGGATGGTTCGAGCTTCCCACGCATGTGAGTAGTGGGAATGGTAACATACAAATAAGTTTTCTTTTGTTTCAAATTTTAGAAACACTGGTCCAACACGATAAACTTCATGCCATCCGTGTGTCTTAGGCGTGGCTAGTCAGCTCAAGTACACACGAGCTGGGCCAGTAGCTGAGTGGAAACCAAATAGTCGTCACACAGAGTGATAGCTCTCGGTCCGCCAAAACGCTACCAGGCTTTTTCTCGATGCAGAACACATGCATTCATCAGGTAGGTGCACGCAACTTCCCCGTTCAGCTGGCCACTGTTTCTGTCTTCCTCTCGCCGGAGTGGCAACGACGGTAACGAAAGCATAGAGCGAATTCGCAATTTCGATTCAACTTGGCGGTCGCGATGCTGAGCGCCCTGCTGCTGAGCGCCTACTTGCTTCTCCCGGCGGGAGAAAGCAGTGCTGAATCTAGGACATTCTCTGTCTCCCGTCGAATGGATGGGCATTCCCCGAAAGAAGGGAACTCAAGGAGTGTGGACACCGGTGTAGAAATGATGGAACACACAAGAGGGCATGTCCCGTCCACGGACATCAAGACCTAGCGCATCGAGCGCTTCTTCGACCGACGCTCTTCATCGACAAGTTTAATACGTCACCTGCGAAGCCAGCGTGAGAAGAGAGGTGACCAAGGTTCCCTTCAGAGTCTGCCAAAGAACCCGAACAAACCTTTCTAATATGATGCGACTCCAGTTTCTTCAAATTTACGTTTTTGCTAAAGCAAACCACGATAAAACACAGTTCCTTTTGAAAGCAACATGGCCAGATGGCGTTCCGATGGTGCGTCTGAAGCGGCGAAGAGTTCCATTTTTCGGGACGGAGCACACAAGGAATCGCAAATGTTCCCTCTCCACATGAGTGTCAGGAGCTCGGGTTCATCTGAAATTCACACTACGTGGCTGTGAAGAGTTGACATCTCTCGAATATTTTTCGTCTCCGCGCTAAAGACTCCAACTGAAGTAACGCTGTCGCACGTGAACCGGACACTATCGTCGTTTGCCGCCCTGACGCACGGGGATCTCCTCAAAGAAACTTCTCACGAGTCATTCTCACGTTCTCAATCAGGGTAAGGACGCCAAACACTCTATCTGAGTGTTTTGAACTCCTGCAAGTTGCAACCGTGCGTGAACGAGAATGGACAAAATTATATAACTACCTTCAAGCGTGGGGAAACAGAGGACCGCCATCCCACAGCAGTGAACAAAGATGCTTTATTGCGGCACTTGAAAGGCTTGTTTGCGGAAGTGCTGGATCAGTGCGTGGATTCAAACATCCCCTCTCAGCGGTGTTACACGATTCGCAGACTCGATACATCTTACGACTTTGCCCTCAAGGCTGTCACAAATGTTGAGTTCATATCCGTTTCGAAAGTTGCAGAGAACTTGGTGCAGTCAAGATCAAGAGCCACTGCCAGCGCTGTTCCGGGAGTCTTTAGTCCGAGCGACTTGGAACCTGGTAGCATTAATTCACACACTCTACTACTTATGTTGCCCTTGACCACCGCGCGGCTGCTGTACTGCGTGTTTCCGCGAGAAATTACTGTCTTTGGTTGAAACGGCAGAACTCCCGGCCACTCCCTCGGAAGATCGAGCCCTTCAGCTGTTTTACTACCTATGTGCCATCTACGCACACCGCCCAGAAACTGCCTCGCACAGTCGCGACTTTGTTTCGCGTTCCATGAGGCTCGACAACTCAGGAAAGACTCTTTCCGTAGACGTGTTCGTCAATGAAAGGAATTCTATGGCGGCAGACTATCACTATAAAGCCGTAAACTGCGTCCGAGTTCACCTGTACTGCGATGACAGGTGCGAAGCAGAAGCCGAGCGAGAGACCCTTGAGCGTTCACTCTTCGAGTCCGACGCAGCGCTTTTTGGCGACGAATCCTGCCTGATTCCTTTGATGAGTTGTGGCTGCGTTGCGCAGCAATGTGCACTCGAAAAATCCGCGTGGACACGAGAACGCCGCAACATTCCAGGATAAAAAAAATTCAGGACTCGTACTGGCGGTTGTACGAGTCCGCAAGACACAGAAAGGCAGCTAGCCAGTGGGCAGGTCGGCGCCGTTCACGCGCTGGGCCCCGACGACCAGACTGTCGGATCCCCCGCGAAGTCGCCTGAACGTTACTTTTTCGTTTTTTTGCGTTTTTTGAATCCGTTTTTCCCAGGGACCCTGAAGTCTCTGGGTCGTTGGAAACTCGGCGTTCTGTTCGAGAAAGAGCTGAACAGACCAAAGTGACCCGCAAGACACAGCGGAGACTGACCTTTTGTGTCCCCTTCGATCGCGCCTTTCCCCTTGACACAATGACACAACGAGCAATTCTCCTGGGACTGGCACTCGTGTCGGCCCTCGCACTCCACGCCGCTGCCATCAACTCCACAGAGCCGGCGCCCTACGAGGATGCATTTGAAGTCCTCGGACGCACGGATCAGCCTACTGCCAGTCAGGGACAGCCTCAACCCAGCGATGAAGATCAGAACCGAGATGTCGCGGAATCTCTCGAAGCAAAAGACGACCCAGCCAAGACCAACTTCTCACTTCGTGGCTCAAGCGGGAGGCCCGTCAACGAACAGGAAGGTCTGGAGAAGAACACACACCTGACAAAAACTGTCGGGCAAACCAGCTCTCTAACTGAGGAAACCGTCTCCAGTGAATCCTCCTCCTTTACAGAGGAGCCATTTTCCGATTTAGACGACGAAGCCGCACTGCAGGCTCTCAGCGACTTCTTCAACAGACTTGCATCTCAAGCTACGACTTCCCCTCTCGCCCCAGAGACCACCACAGACTCTGATGAGCAGGCCGTTTTCGATCCCCAGGAGCAGGCCCCGCAGGAGAACGTCGCTCCTGAGCCTCAGGAGGAGGTAGCCGCCACCACCGAGGAGGAGAACGTCGCTCCTGAGCCTCAGGAGGAGGTAGCCGCCACCAGCGAGGAGGAGTCCGTCGAGCCTGAGCAGCAGCAGCACCAGACCCCGGAAGAGAACGTCGCTCCTGAACCTCAGGAGGAGGTAGCCGCCACCACCGAGGAGGAGAACGTCGCTCCTGAGCCTCAGGAGGAGGTAGCCGCCACCAGCGAGGAGGAGAACGTCGAGCCTGAGCAGCAGCAGCAGACCCCGGAGGAGAACGTCGCTCCTGAGCCTCAGGAGGAGGTAGCCGCCCCCACCGAGGAGGAGAACGTCGCTCCTGAGCCTCAGGAGGAGGTAGCCGCCACCACCGAGGAGGAGAACGTCGCTCCTGAGCCTCAGGAGGAGGTAGCCGCCACCAGCGAGGAGGAGAACGTCGCTCCTGAGCCTCAGGAGGAGGTAGCCGCCACCACCGAGGAGGAGAACGTCGCTCATGAGCCTCAGGAGGAGGTAGCCGCCCCCACCGAGGAGGAGCACGTCGCTCCTGAGCCTCAGGAGGAGGTAGCCGCCCCCACCGAGGAGGAGAACGTCGCTCCTGAGCCTCAGGAGGAGGTAGCCGCCACCACCGAGGAGGAGTCCGTCGAGCCTGAGCAGCAGCAGCAGACCCCGGAGGAGAACGTCGCTCCTGAGCCTCAGGAGGAGGTAGCCGCCCCCACCGAGGAGGAGAACGTCGCTCCTGAGCCTCAGGAGGAGGTAGCCGCCACCACCGAGGAGGAGAACGTCGCTCCTGAGCCTCAGGAGGAGGTAGCCGCCACCACCGAGGAGGAGTCCGTCGAGCCTGAGCAGCAGCAGCAGACCCCGGAGGAGAACGTCGCTCCTGAACCTCAGGAGGAGGTAGCCGCCACCACCGAGGAGGAGAACGTCGCTCCTGAGCCTCAGGAGGAGGTAGCCGCCACCACCGAGGAGGAGAACGTCGAGCCTGAGCAGCAGCAGCAGACCCCGGAGGAGAACGTCGCTCCTGAGCCTCAGGAGGAGGTAGCCGCCACCACCGAGGAGGAGAACGTCGCTCCTGAGCCTCAGGAGGAGGTAGCCGCCACCACCGAGGAGGAGAACGTCGAGCCTGAGCAGCAGCAGCAGACCCCGGAGGAGAACGCCGCTCCTGAGCCTCAGGAGGAGGTAGCCGCCACCACCGAGGAGGAGAACGTCGCTCCTGAGCCTCAGGAGGAGGTAGCCGCCACCACCGAGGAGGAGTCCGTCGAGCCTGAGCAGCAGCAGCAGCAGACCCCGGAGGAGAACGCCGCTCCTGAGCCTCAGGAGGAGGTAGCCGCCACCACCGAGGAGGAGAACGTCGCTCCTGAGCCTCAGGAGGAGGTAGCCGCCACCACCGAGGAGGAGAACGTCGCTCCTGAGCCTCAGGAGGAGGTAGCCGCCACCACCGAGGAGGAGTCCGTCGAGCCTGAGCAGCAGCAGCAGACCCCGGAGGAGAACGCCGCTCCTGAGCCTCAGGAGGAGGTAGCCGCCACCACCGAGGAGGAGAACGTCGCTCCTGAGCCTCAGGAGGAGGTAGCCGCCACCACCGAGGAGGAGTCCGTCGAGCCTGAGCAGCAGCAGCAGCAGACCCCGGAGGAGAACGTCGCTCCTGAGCCTCAGGAGGAGGTAGCCGCCACCACCGAGGAGGAGAACGTCGAGCCTGAGCAGCAGCAGCAGACCCCGGAGGAGAACGTCGCTCCTGAGCCTCAGGAGGAGGTAGCCGCCACCACCGAGGAGGAGAACGTCGCTCCTGAGCCTCAGGAGGAGGTAGCCGCCCCCACCGAGGAGGAGCACGTCGCTCATGAGCCTCAGGAGGAGGTAGCCGCCCCCACCGAGGAGGAGAACGTCGCTCCTGAGCCTCAGGAGGAGGTAGCTGCCACCACGGAGGACGAGGGAGCGCCGACTGGTGAGCAAGTTCTTGAAGGTGAGGGGCAGAGCCGAGAGGAGGAAGAGACTCCTGTTTCTGAGGAGGTCTAAGTGTCATCTTTCGACGATTATCTTCACGACGAGGATCAGAGCCGAGGGGAGGATTAGACCCCAAAAAGGATTGGATCCCCGTCTGAGGAGGAGGAGGCGGCTTTGGAATCCGTCAGTACCCCAGGGTCTTCGTAGAGTGGTGAGAGTCTGGACGTCCTGTGGTGGCTTTGAGGTACTGTTGAAATCTGCGCACTGTTTCTGTGCTGTCAACCAACGTCCAACGGAGACGGAGGGTAGACACTGTAACATGCACAGCAGGAGTTTGTGTGTGTTCCAGGGAAACAAGCCGCATGTCGCTTTTTCTGCGAGTATCGTTGTGGAGTTTCACCTGGGGGAATTAGCAAGCAAGCGCGCCTAGTGCCGCGGCTGGTGACACGAGCACTTTTCAGGTAGCCGCCGCAACGCAGGCGACGTGGTAGCTACTCGTTCACAATCATGGGAGTTTGCCCACTGCAGAGACCCAATAGCAGTCGCTTGCGTTTTACATTCACTTTCAATGCCGATTCGCCGGTACCCCGTTTCCCGCCCTTGCGGAGAGGGTTTGTTCGGTGGACGAGAGTTTTTTAAGCTCCATATTTCAATTTACGGACTTCGAACAGACGATGCCAAGAAGCGCCATCTTGCTAGTCGACCGGCCTCCCCGGCACGGCGACACATCGTGAATTCGTGTGACAGAGGTCGAGGCACTGCCGAAGCAAGTGGCATTCTTGTGCGTGGATCGTTTTCCTGAGATGTTTCGTGACTTCTGTGACATGGGGAGACACCGGGCGGCGTCTCTGTGAGCCACCCATCCAGCTATGGCGAGAACTTCCTGACGGCGTGCTAGGCGCTGGGTCGCCCAGAACAATCAGCTCAGTGCAGTTTGTCATGGTTCTCAGCCTCAGTGACGGCAATGCCTGATTTGTTTTATGCTTTGCCGAACCCTCACTCCCAAGTGAACCACCAATGGACTTTAAATCCGCAGTAGCACGCACGCGTGGGGACTCACTGCGAACCACAAATAAAACACGCACCGAAAATGGAAGGCGCCCGAGGCTGAGGGTTGAAAAGTCGCTCAGAATGCATACACATCCTTTAACCGAGCCCAGAGCTAGCGGACTGCCTCCACGTCCACACTCCGAGAGACATGCGAAGCGACAGAAGTACCTCTGCATGCCATACATGCATATATACACATATTTGTATGCCAAGTTTCTCGTGCATTTTCGGCGCCTTCTCCTCAACGTGGCCGCGCTTCGCTTGTGTGTGCGAGTGTCGGTGGTAACTAAGTTTCCGTCAGTCTCCGTGTGCGCGTGTCTTCTCTACGGAAGTGTCTGTTTCTTCGTCAAGAGGTCACAGCAGCTTCTTCGGATCTGTCACAGAGGGCGCACGCAACAAAAGGTGAATGCCTGCCATAACCCTGGGAACCTCATTTTGAATTGTGCAACAGCAGTCTAGCTCCAGTTGTTACGTGAGCGGTGTTGCATGGCCGCGCGAGCGGACCAAAGGAGTCCTTGGCGTTCCCCCCCGGTTGGGGAAACAACGCGCCCCTTGAGTTCGAAGAGAATCGCCCGTAGACCCTGTCGCCGGTTCCTCCAGGAATCTTGTAGAACGCCGTGGACGGTATACACATCTCATTGGGTCGTCAGACAAGTGCATATGCGTCCAGAGAGCTACGGCTCTTTGAGGTCTGCGTAGCTCCAAAGACGCATAGGCTCCCCCACCCCGGGTCGGCTGCTTTCAGTGCTCATCTTACATCCGTTTTCGAGTCACAGCTGTCTCGCAACTCGTCTACCTACCGGTCCATATGGCGGCTGCCGAGAATCCCGTGATAGAAAAGGAGAACATTCGTTGTTTCTCTTCCAGTTTCTCCCTTCCCGTTTTTACGGCGAAGCGTGACGAGACTCGCTGACTTCGTCACGCGCGATAGAACATTCCCTCAACAACAGCGTGGAAGGAAAGCGACCCACGAAATCCGTCAGATTCTTTTTCATGTGTCTATACAAAACACCCAACAGACACCCGACCAAGACAGCGCTGTGACACACACACACACACGTTTGTCCGAGAAGCAGCGCGCGCTCCTTTTTCTCCTTTTTCTTCCTGGCTGGCCTCGGGCGGCGGCCAGCGCCGCTGCAGAAGGAGAAGGTCGCCTTTCTTCCTGTCCAGGATCCCTCGAAAAAAAACGTGTGTCTGCGGACTGCTCTTTGTTGGCCCGACAGCCAACGCGATCCCGCAGCGGACTCCGAGCGCGAAGCGCCCGTCTGCCGAGACAGTTCGCTCCGCGACGCATGGAAACGAGGGGAGGGAAGGGACGGAGGCGAACATGGCGTCACATCTGGAGAGGTGGGCTTCAGACAGGACGAACCGAGCGACGAAAAGCAGCGTGTGACCGCTCGACAGTCGGCGTTCACGCAGAGTCTTCCAGCTTCGCTGCGCCAGGCTTCTCTTCGGCCTTTGCCACAATCGTCCGGCCCATGTTGAAGACGTTGTACGCAATGCTGTCGTGAGTGCTCCTCCATGTGCTGAGGAGACGCCGACGCCGCGAACACAGACGACAGGGAACGCAGTGAAAGAGACACCCGACCAACTTCGACGCAAGACGCAAACAGAGGGAGGCAGTGGAGACTTCACAGAGGTGGAGGCCGCGACACACACGAGAGACGCCCCAGCCGCGCCTGGGGAACAAGCCGACAGCCACCAGGTCGCGTCGTTCGCTGGAGAGGCAAGGGAGCCTTTTCACACAAAAATCACTGCACGGACGAAGGAGAGAAGAACGGGTCAAAGGGGAAGAAGGAAGGGAGACGAGGGCAAGGAACGCAAGGTCCTCCACGCAAATGTTCGTCGCTTACGAAGCCACAGACAAAGCAAGGGGAAACAGCCACACACCTGCCAGTCGCACCGAGAGAAAAGACTCACTGGTCTCTGCCGGTGTCTTCAAACAGGCGAGGCGCCCCACCGTCACCGGCAGGTTCAAAGACACCCGTTTCTCAGCGCTCAAAGACTCGACTTACATGTGAGGAATGACCATGTGAGGGTCGATGAGCGAAGCGACTTCTGTTAAAGACGGCAGGGCGTAGATGTGTACGACGCTGTCGTACGTCCCCACAGCTAGGCGGCTGCCGTCGCCACTGATTCGCAGCGACGTTGGAGGATACCTGAAGCAAAATCGCACCGGAAAAGTCTTCCATCCGAAGTAAACAAGGGGACACCGCGCCTGCGCCTCCCAGGAACACAGGAGGTATTTACCAGGCCCCGCTCGCCGCAGCGCACGCATCGAAGTAAAAAGAGACGCATCTACCTATCTACCTACATATATATATATATATATATGCATATATATATATGTATATGCATACGAATGACAGTGTCTGTACACACAAACAGATGAAGGTGCCTTGCATGAAGAGTCCGCTTCTTCGTTCGCGCTGACACACACACACACGCAAGCCCTCCCGCCTTGCACTCTCAGCGGCGCCTCCGTCTACAGGGAAATCGAGCAGGCCTCGCGAACTGCAGGCACGAAGCAAAGAAGAGACGGCTCTTTCGCGCAACACACGAAGGCCTTCGTTCTTCTGCGAACGCGCGAGGAAGACGCCAGGGAAAACGAGGAGCTGTCGCCTCAGAACAGTGGAGAAGCACGAGCGTTGTGACCCCAGAAACGTAAAGAATACCTAAACTGGGACAGAGAGAGAGGAAAGAGAGGACAAGGGAACGCAAAGAGAGACGCCACGGCGGAGAGAGCACGTGAGAGAACAAGCTGGAATGTTGGAGAGCAAGGCGTATCACAGGAGAGAGTTGGAGGGAGGACGAGGAGCGAGACGGACAAAGAAAGGCCGCGGGTGCAGAGGATCCAAAGGCATCCTCCCCCCCCCCTCCCTCCCATTGCAGAAATGTCGCTCACTTGTACACAATGGTTTTCGCAGGTTCTGTCCTCGATTTCTCCAAGTCCCAGAGAAACAACTGGCGATCCATGGCGGCCCTGGAAACAACCCCAACATTGCGGCCCTCTGTCTGTCAACACCGTCGACGGCCTTCCCTCCGCAGAAGAGGGAATGCGCGTGTGTCTATAAATGTAAAAGCTTCCGTGAAGCTTGTTGGTGAACTGCGTCTCGCGGTGGGCGTCCCCAGACATATGCACAGGCAAACGCAAACGGAACTGCGCTTCGATGTACGCCTACTTAAACACCCAACCCCCATGGTGCCGCCACCTCTCCACGCATACGCGCATACAAAGAAATACATGCCTATACACAGATTTCTGTATATCACACACACACATATAATATATATATATATATATGTATATATATATGTATATGTATGTATATATATGCAGGTATGTATGTGTGGAGAAGTCTGTCACTGGATTTCTGGAGATGCCCGCAGAAGTCTCACGTAACAAGGAAGCGCTCGTTGTCGTCTCGGCCTCCGTTGCGCCACTCTGCCTTGATGACTGGCTCGGCATGAGCGGCCAACTCGATCAGCGGCGCGGGTGGATCGTCCAGCTGCCACAGCTGCAAAGAAGAAAGACGCTCCAGAGAAACGTTCTCTGCTTCACTCTCTTCACTCCTTCTCTGCATTTCTCGACTCCCTTCCCTCGCCCCGCGCGCAGTTTCTGTTCTTGTTCATCTCTGACGCTTCTCGTGTGTGTCAGAGCCCTCTCTTTGTCTCCTCTTCTCGCGCTTCCTTCCCGCTCGTGAGGGAGACAACGCTTCGCCTCCAGCTACGAGGAGCAGACGCATGCGCGTTGCGCGACTCTGCTCGACAACTGCGCATGCCACTGCCTCACTGGACTGCTTGAGGCAGCTGCAAGCAAGCGTGAGACGTCAGAATCCTTCCCCGCGGTCCTGTGCTCGCTGGGCCGCTGCAGTCCTTCACGGGGGTGGTCGACGAACGTCGAGCTCGTCCCCGGTGGACCGGTGAGGAAGAGAAAAGCGGCTCTACCGTCGAACGTCTCTGTTCAGTGCGCAGGAGCGCTCGAGCAACAGAAGGGTCGCACTGTCTACCGAAGAAGTCGCCCAGCCACTGAACGCCGCTCGCGTCTCGAACTGTCGACGAATTGACATTCAGACTCAGTTCAAGCCAAAAAACAGTCCCAAGCACCTGGGGAACTCGACTGCTTCGCGCATGTCGTGGAAGCGTCGCTTTCTGGAGAGGAGACGGCCGATCGCCGAACTCGTTTTCCTGCGCGCTGATCTGCACGCTGCACCTTCTGTCTCTCTTTTTCTCGCGCCTCCTCCACGTACCTTGACGACGGGAGACGAGTCGACGATCGCCAGGAAGGTCCCGTCTCCGTTCCAGCGCAGCGAGGCGACTTCTGCGTCGCTTCCCTCCACTGCGTCTGCCGCCTTCAGTCCGTCCGCTTTCCTCGCGTCTTCCCCTTTCTCGTCGCTTTGCTCCTCCGCGGGCTGCTCCGGGAACACAGGAAGTTCCCCCATGGGGTCTGCTCCGTCGTCTTTGTCTCTCTTCTCCTCGCGTCTGGCCTTCGGCGCAGTCGGCGAGTCCTCTCCAGCCGCAGTCTCCACTTTCTCCTGCTCCCGGTTTGCGTCCGCGGCCGCGTTCTCCACAAAGACCCGCAGCGTCGCTGTCCCCGCGCGCGGAGACACGGCGCCGAGAGAGACCCAGTGACAGACGCGTTTCGGCAAGTCGGAGACTACGACGCAGCCGTCCACGGATCCACTCGCGATCACAGAGTCCCGCGTCCAGTCCAGATCGATCACGCCTCCTGCACCGACACAGCATGGCGAAAAGCGTCGCGACTGTTCATCTCCTCGTCTCGCGTGTGGGTGGCACCCAGACTTCGCTGCGAGCGAAGCAGACGCCAGACACTGGCGAAAGAGAGAGAGAGAGAGAGCAGAGAGAACGCAGGCGAGACGAGGGACCCCATGGTGGATGGGAAGAACCGCACAAAAACAACCGGAGAAACGCACGAACACACGAAAAAGCAGAAAAAGAGAAAGAAACGCGTCGCGAGAGAGACGCGACCGATGGCACGACGCGAGCTCCGCGGAAGCCGCGAAGACGCAGAGGAAGACAACGAGACGGGGGTGGACGCAAGAGCGGAAACGGAGAAAGAAAAAGAAGACTGAGAGCCACACAGTAAACAGCGGGTCCCGTCAAAAACACACCTGAGTCTTTGACGCAACGGGCCGATGCGACAACGCATGCGTCCGTTTTTCCACACGAAGAGGTAAACAAAGGACTCGATTTGAAACGGACGGTTCACGACAGCCAAGATCGCTGCCGGCGCAGGACCCATCATCTCTGCAGAGGTCTTCTGCTCCGCCGCGTTCGCTCACTTCGTCGCACTCACCTCTGTGGCGGTACGCATGCACCTTGACGAAGGAAATGGCGCTGTTGCTCGCCTCCGAGTCTCGGCCTCCTCCATTTGTCTCCTCACTCTTGCTGTCTGCAGCCGCGGACCTGTCTTTCTCTCTCCCGGCGCCGACCTTCTCTCCACACTCGGCTGTCTTGTCTCGCCGCAACTGCCATACCACGACGGACCCATCAGCGCAAGCGGCGGCCAGGTACGTTCCTTCGCAGGAGAACGCGGTGCAAATGACGGATGTGGAACTCACCGAAAGAGACGCGACACAGGAAGTCTCCAACGGCCGCCAGACACGCACATCTCCCGACTCGTATCCCGTCGCCACCAATTCGCCATCTCTCTGAAAAAACCGCATTGGAAATAAAAATGCACAGTTCATGCAGAAGAACTCAACGAGCGCTCTGCGCCAGTGCCTCGTGGTGAACTCCATCAAGGCACGGCAGGAGGGCGGCGGCGTTTGTGTGTGCATAGTGTTTCGCGGTGTCACCCGAGACCGACGCTCTCGGTGAGGAGCTCAAAGACTGTCCTCGCCGCCATTCACTTGGACAGCTTCAGAAGACGGAAACGGTCGCTTCAGGAATTCGCTCTGCCACCCTGAACGGGCAAGAGAGTCCGTCGAAGCACCAAGAAAACCAGATCCCTGCAGACCTGTGCAAGTCGCATTTGTGGAGAGACATGTATATATGACCGTGTCGCCTAGACCGCGGTCTCTGGGGGCAGCAGTGCGTGCCGGTGAACAGTTGAGTGCAAAGGAACTGCTGCAGTAGCGGGGAAACTCCATGCGCAGGGAGTCCACGAAGACGAGTCGCGTACAGAGCCGAAGAGGTTTTTCCTGATTTTTCAGAGGGGGGCACAATACCTTCCAGTGAGCAGACGAGCCAGGATTCAGGGCGCCTCCGACGCATGGTCCTTCGAGTTCGCGGAAAGGCGCGAGAACTCCAGGGCCAACGATCTCCACAGAAGGAAGGCGATACAACCACGGGACACCGGCAGCGAAGCTGAGGAGACGCGAAAAAGAACAGAAAAAGAACAGAAAAAGAACAGAAAAAGAAGAACACTCCGTCCACACACACACACGAGGGAAAGGCAAAGTGCCGAATCCCCAATGACAACAAGACACCATCTGTCTCGCGTTCTTGGCTTCGCCTTACATTCTCGACTTCTCCCTCTCCTCGGCCTGTGTTGCTTCCACTCGCGCTTCTCTCTGAAGCCACAAACTCAACCTTCTTCTCCCCCAACTCTACAGTTCTTCCTCCTCCCCGCTTCCAGTTCTCCACTCTCGCCCCTTCTCGTCGCCTCTCTCTCTCTGTCTCTGTCTGTCTCTCTGTCTGTCTGGCCCATCTTCTCTCTCCCGTTCTTCCCTCGCTCTCGATCCTCTTCCTCTTCCTCTCCTGCGCTCGCTCCTCTCCGTCTGCCTTACTTTGTGACAATGAGGCAAGGATCTGCGGGGCTCCATTCGGAGAGCGCGCCCGCGTCTCCGTCGTGTCCTGGGAGGAGACGCAAGAAGTTTTTCAACGCGACTTTCTCTTCGCATGCATGCGCGGGAGGCCCCTCGTAGATTATGTCTTCGCCTGGCGCGGCTCTGGCCAATGCACCAGGCGGCGCGTCCTCGCTCTCTTCTTCGTCTTCGCGGCGTCCAGAGAGCACTCCTGCCTCAGCCTCTTGAGCAGCCTCTTTGCGGTCTTCTTCCTCGACAGGACTGCTGCCTGCATTGTGTGACGAGCCAGCTAGAGCGTCCGGAAGATCCACGCCCGGCCCTGCTGCGCCTCGGTATTGAATGCGCTGAAAAGTAGCGACACAGTCTCAATCGACACAAGACGCATCTGTCCACTGTCCAGCGCGCGGAGCCACTCCACGAACTGGTGCATCTACTTGCTTTGGACCAAAAAACCATCTAGAAATGTAGAGAAACTCACACACCCGTATCCAGATGAACCGACGGATGCATGTGTATTTGTCTGCACAGGAGACGCACCCAGTCCTGCGTGTACATTTCGACCATTTTACCAGCTGTTTTCCTGTGTCTAGAAGACTTCATCTCTGTTACCATTCCCCTGCGTCTCCTTGTGCTCTTTCCCCCGCCCTGCTCCTCGCCTTCTTCGGCGTCCTTCCCCGACCACCGCTTACTGCGCGTTTCTTTCCGCGAGGGCCTCCGCCTCGGTTCCAGGCGCCAGTGGCGCCGCATCCGCCGGCGCCGCGTTTCCCTCGAACTGCGGACGGTCTCTCAACTCTCTCTGCGCGTTCGTCGTCTGCGAGGATACTTCCAGCGAGGAAGTCGAGGTCGTTGGATGCACTCTCTGGGCCGCCGCCTTCGCTGTTTTTCACCAAGTGCGAAGGCGACGCAGCTGCGGGCGCGTATCGAGGCGTAGCGGCGCCTTCGGCGAGCGAGGCGAGCAGTCCAGAGGCGGAGGCGACATCCTCGGAGCCTTCGCGCCTGGTCCAGCATTCATGGCGCTTGAAAAAGGAAAACACTTCGTCGCAGGGAATCGCGCGACCTGTCTCGTCCTCTGTGTGGAACTCGACGTAGATGAACAGGAGCGCCTTCTGCAACAGCGTGACGAGGGCGTTCGGCGGGAGCTTCTCTGCATGCGTCGCATGAAACGGATTCTTCGAGATCGCGGCCTCTGCCGAGAAGGCGAATGCGGAGTGCAGGAAGCCGTTCTCCAACAGGTACCGGTGAACCAGCAGATTCACTTCGTCCGAAGACAAGTGGATCCGCATCTTCGCGAGAAAGAGAGACGGCGCGACACAGAGCCAACAACGGAGAGAAGCGACAAAGGTCCGTCTTCCTCGCGAATGGGCGAGAGGCACCCGGCAACGGGAAGGGGGACGAAGAAGAAAGATGAGAAAAAGGTGAAACACACAGGGGGGCGCAGGAGGCTTTGAGGTGTGAAGAAGAAGAAGGCTGGCGAGGACGCGCGCGGAACAGCCGAACGGCCTCGAGAGATCGTGCAGTCACAAGAGACGACGGAGGCCGAGCATCGCTGCCGTTGTCTCCATTTTGGCCTCTCAAACGAGCAAGAAGGCGAAGAAAACGCGGCGGAGAGAGCGACGGGTGTAATTACATGTAACACATATAGACAGATACATAGACCTATATATACATATATATACATATATATACATATATATATATATATTTCATATATCATATATCATATACGTATGTAATATACAAGCATACATCGATACGTAGATATACATACACACATGGATATAAACATATATTGGAGAAAGAAGACGTGAGCTGACGAGTGTGAGACGCGTCTGTTCAGACAGCCTGGAAACCACAGAAAGAGGAAACAAAGAGGCGCCGAAGGAGCGCCGAAACGAAGAGATGAAGCAACCGGAAGGAGGAGGCACGCGAAAGAAGAGAAACAAGAAAACAAAGAGACCGTGCGACAAAGAGAGAAACAGATAAAACTTGCAGCTGATAGAGAAGGGCGTCTTTGACAGCGAAACACCCAGACCTCCAAAACGCGTCTCCCCCTGCGACAAGGAACAGAAGTCGAGACGAATCAGGACAGAGAAATACTTGTCTAACGCGCCTCATGCAGAACCATGGAGAGACCTGCAAGGCGGTCTCCTCTCTTCTCCTTCGCGGGTCTCCTCTTCCCGACGCATACGTCGAGACGAAACCACGGATCTGCCGGATCGACAGGAGAGGGAGCACCCGGCAGAGCGAGAGAGGAAAAGATGGAACGCTCAGAGAGGAGGAGGCGGAAGACGGTGCGCGGAGAGACGGACGAAACGAAGGAGAGAAAGAGAAGGAACCAGACGGGAGAGAGACGAATGCCTCCTCATTCGCCAGAGATGCACAGACAGACAGAGAGAGAGAGGACGAAGAAACATACACAGAGGCAACGGAGACAGAGAGAGAGGACCTCTGATCTGTTGTGTCTATTTCAAAGGAGGTAGGCTCGACGCGCTGACAAGGGAGAAGGGAAGAGGCAGAAGAAGGAAAACTCGGAGTGGATTCTTTTCTCCTTCTGTCTCTCGTCGTGCTGTGTCTGCGATTGTTCCTCCGAACAGATAGGAGTGTTCAGAAGGCGAAGAACGGAAAAGAAGTGAGAACCATTCGGCGTCCTCTCCGCTGCCTTCTCGTCTTTTCTCTCCACTGGAAAGGGCAAAGACAAGCGGCTCTCCGAACAGTCGCTGTCAGGTGTACATGCAGTGCAGCTGACAGATACTGGAAGTCTCCTGAGAAGTCGCGAAGGCTTCACTCTACGACTTTCGGAACGTCTGGCCGCGTCGACCCTCCTCTCCCAACGCTGCACGCGTCGCCAGATGCCGTCGTTTCCGCTCGCTTTTCTTTCGAAGCTGCGCGGAGGAAAGCAGAGGGCAGTCCGTATAGACTCTTCCTTGCGAGACGAGACGACCATGCGAGTCTGAAACTTGTTTGCCTTCTTGCGAATGCCAATGCCTCCTTTTCGCGCAGACTGGCACCCGTCCTTTTTGGCAGCGTAGATCGCCAGATGAACCGAAACTTCCACGCGCTGAGAGTCGAGTCGACATGCTCGGCTTTTACTCGACACAAAAAGCAGACGGCGAAAAGCAGCCTCTCCCGCTCACGGCGCGAGCCTCACTGTCTTCGCGCCTTCGCCTGTGACCTGCAAACTCGCCAGCGGCCGACGCAGGCCTCTCGGATGCATGCACAATGACCTTCTCGGGAAAAAACGAAAGACACCCTCGAGCACCCCTGTTCTCTCCGCTTTTCTAGCGCCTGATCTGTCGACCGCGCCGGAAGCCAGTCCCCTGGCCGCGGGGAACACACGAGACAACGAATTCGGCTTATATACCGTTCAACACGCTTCGGTCGTCGTAAATAGGCCGGGCGCCGCGAGGGTTTGCATGCGCGGCCAGGGGAGAGAAGTTTTCCAAGAGGCGGACCGGAGACGATTGCTTTCGTGTGTGGCGGCGCTTGCAGGAGGAGGCTGGGTTTCCCTGTCGGTCCTCTCTGTATTTTGTTTTTCTCGGATTCAGGCGAAAGTCGTGGAGAGACATTGTCTCGTCTACTCTGAGAGGACGTAAGTCTGCGGAACCCTGCCCCGACGCTCTGCGCAACGCGAGGCCGAAGTTCTCTTCCCCACAAGCTTGCGAGAGGCCCCGCTTGTGTGTTTCGAGAGTTCTTTTTGACTTCGTTTCCTTGTCTTTTTCCGTGGCGTCTCCCCGCAATCCACTGCTGGGTCGGCGGCCGGACGTGAGGGGAGGAAATCGTTTTGGGCAGAAAAACCAGTGGCAGTAAGAGAGCCTGAAACTGAAGAGTTGCGTGCGACCGACCGCGGGGGGAGCCAGGGCGGTCGCACCCCGCGAGAGAGGACAAACTGAGTCGGCTTTCATTTGTCGAAAAAAAGGAGGAACTTGAAAACGTTTCGTCGTTAGACTGTGCCCGGTTTTTTGGAGATCGGTTCACCAGTGTTGTTCTCAGAGACATGCCCCGACAGGGAAGCGAAGGCGTCTTTGCTTCTTCCACACCAGAAATCCGCCGAATTGCAGGGTCGGGGAGACGCGTTCCTCTGTCGTTTCGACCGTCGCTGTTTTTCAAAGGCGTTGTCCGTCTTTGCCGCTCTCACCCTGTCGTCTGTGTGTGTGTCGTATGCCCCGCGAGAAGACCTCGTTTTGACTCCGAACGCGAACGAGTTTAGAAAGTTGAGTTGTCGGACGCGTGCGTTTCCTTGCGCTCTTTTTGCTGTGTCGTGGAAAACAGAGGCCGCCGGGTGTCCAGCATAATAAAAGAGCGTCGTTGTGTGGGTCCCCCGTCCTGCCGTTTTTTTGAACAGCCTTGCCCGAGTGATCCCTTGTGTTGCCGCGCGTCACTTCTGGAAGTTTCGCACCTGCCTGAAAACACACCAGTCGCGCGTCTCTCTTTCTCTTTCTCTCTCTTTCTTTCTCTCTTTCGCTTTCTGCCGACTGCTCTGCGCCGAGTC
The DNA here is from genome assembly GCF_000006565.2 of Toxoplasma gondii ME49. NCBI lineage: Eukaryota > Apicomplexa > Conoidasida > Eucoccidiorida > Sarcocystidae > Toxoplasma > Toxoplasma gondii. Next base: position 515,301 of record NC_031479.1, on the reverse strand, counting down.
GGAGCGCGTCGCCGCTCCGTGAGCTCTCCCGTTTTTCCCTCAGGCTCCGTTCTTCTCTCAGTCTCGCCCACACTCTCGAGGTTTCTTTCTGTTTCTCTGCATGTGCCTGTCTCTGTGTCTCTGTCCTTGTGTGTCTGCAGCGTTCTCTCGCTCTCCCCCCCCCCCTTTGTACGTCTTCTTTGCCTGCGAGTTCAAGATGGCGACAGCCCGTCCGTTGGTCTCCGTCTATAAGCCGGAAGACGGAACGGCGTCGGGGACGTCCCTGATGCCCTCCGTGTTTCTCTCTCCGCTGCGGCCGGACTTGGTGCGTTTCGTCCACACCAACATGGCGAAAAACCGCCGACAGCCGTACGGCGTCGCGCCGAACGCGGGGTACCAGACTTCTGCAGAGTCCTGGGGAACCGGTCGCGCGGTGTCGCGGATTCCGCGCGTCCCCGGCGGAGGCACGCACCGCGCCGGGCAGGCGGCCTTCGGGAACATGTGCCGCGGCGGCGGAATGTTTGCGCCGAACAAGACCTGGAGACGGTGGCACCGGAAGGTGAATGTGACGCAGAAGCGACATGCGGTGGCTTCTGCGGTCGCGGCGACCGGCCTGCCTGCGCTGGTCATGGCCCGCGGTCACCGCATCGACGAGGTACCCGAGCTCCCGCTCGTCGTTAGCGAGAAACTCGAGAAGGTGAGCAAGACCCGCGAGGCGGTGAAGATCCTCGAGACGCTCGGCTGCACCGCGGAGCTCGAGCGGGTGCGGGCGAGCGCGAAGAAACTCCGCGCCGGCAAGGGCAAGATGCGCGGCCGCAGAACACACATGCGTCGCGGGCCGCTCGTCGTCTATGCGGAGGACAACGGCGTCACCCGCGCCTTCCGCAACATCCCCGGCGTCGAACTCTGCAAGGTCGACTCGCTGAATCTCCTCCAACTCGCCCCCGGCGGCGCCCTCGGCCGCTTCTGTCTGTACACTGCGTCCGCCTTCAAGCGCCTGCAGCTCCTCTTTGGCCGCCACACCGGCACCGGCACCGCCCAGCTGAAGAAAGGCTACCATCTCCCGCGAGCCTTGATGTCCAACGCGGACCTCAGCCGCATCGTGAACTCTGAGGAGATCCAGCGCGTCGTGCGGCCTGCGCGCGTCGCGCCGCAGAAGAAGCGCGGCCAGAAGAAGAACCTCCTGAAGAACCATGCCGTCCTGTGCCGGGTGAATCCTGCGGCGCGCAACTTGAAGATTTTGGCGCGCCTCGCCCAGACGGAAGGCACCAAGCAGCGCGCCCTGGTCCTCAGGAAGAAGCAGGCGAACCGCGAGGAACACAAGAAGCACCGCCAGAGCGCCCGCCGCTTCGCCGCAGAAATCCGACAGGCGTTCTCCGACAAAATGGCCGCGGAACTCGAGGCTGCTGCGAGACGCAAGGCCGAGGAAGCTGGAGCCATCGCGCAAGCGAGCGCTGAGGAGGAGTAAATCGACGAGGGTGTACGGGGGAGGAGACGAGAAGGGGACAGCCGGGGGGAGGGGAGGCAGAGAAGAGATACAGAGGAAGGAGGAAGACGAGGAGTGCAGTGTGGAGTCCCGATGAGTTCTGGTGATCCGTGTCTGCTGTCGCGAGACAGCGCGAAACTGGGTGCGCGGCCCCACAGTCGGCCTGCAGAAGAAAGGACGAACACTCAGAGCTGAAAATAAGTCTTCCGGAGCAAACGCGAAGCATGCGAGACAGACGCCGCGAGAGCTGCCGCACAGACACCGAACACTGGCTGGCAGGCGCTGTACGTACACCGTGTGCCCGGGAGGCGAACCCAATCAATCGACTGGTCGCACTGGCGCAGGGCAGCGACTCGGTGTATGCAGGGCGTTCGCCAGAGGAGCCGAGACAGAAAAGGAAGTAGCAGTAGAGACCAGGCAAACCAGCGAACCGAGTCCAGACAGCTTAGAGCAGTGAAGAGAGCAGAGAGGAAAGCGTAGCAAGAATGAACGCAGAGAGGAGGAGAGAGAACAGAATGCGCAGATCACAGCAGAGAAACGCATGGACTCACGACTCTTCGGCCAGTGACTTTCTTTACGGATGTCTCCATAGGAAATCTAGCTTTGATGCGGAACGCGGCGGCAGAGCGTCTCTCAGCTCGACGCGCCCTTCGCAACTGTCTCATCACGTATCGGAGCGACGCTGCGAAAAAGAGCATGAGAGTCCCCCCATGTTTGATAGAGTAAACAGACAAGTAGAAGGAGATAAAGAAACAGAAATATATGTAAATTTGCTGGATTCTGACTGAAAAAACAAACATGTTCTCCCGTTGTAGACGCGCGATTTCCTGGCTTCACGACCTCTCAGGAAAGAAGAGAAAGAGTGACGCCTCGGCTGAGGTAAAGACGAAGCAAAGGACGTCGCGGACCCCGAGTCGCACTACTCAGAGTTGGCCACTGCCCTAAACCCATGGAGAATGATAGACATAGATATTTGCCAAATATTTTATTGTGTACACACGTAACGAAAAAGCAGGTGAATCATGTGCACAGGTGCAGGATTCTTCAGAACCAGATGAAGTTTTCTTCTTCCTTAGAGGGAGAAGGAAATGTCACCTCTTCTCTCGAGTTCACGCAAGCGATGCGTCTGTGTCACATGCGGATTTTCGAAAAGCAAAGAAGCAGAGCAACTCAGTCGTGCCAATACGCGTCCACAGGTTTCTGCATTCGCACGAATGTCGAACACCCTAACTCAAGCATATATAAATATATATATATATATAAACATATATAAAGATATACATTTTTACGTTGTAACTGTATCTACAGAGGTACACAGACATGCGCACAGATGGATAACTGGAGAGACAAATGGAGATTCGTCAGTGTTGCGGGTTTGGGAGAAAGTGATGTTCTGCTTCTGAAGTGGATCTCAGCGCCAGAGTTACAGGTGTAGCATCTGAAGGCCAGACAGGCCATTGCCGCTAGTGAGAAACGAAACATGAGAGAGTTCTTCACCTTCTTTAAATATTTGGTTTGTTGCATTTTGGCTACTGTGACTGAGATCTACAGGACACCGAAGGAGCTCCGTGTTGAGCGTCTCGACAGAGTCAGAAGGCCTGGCAGTCGCAGGATTTACCAGGGCTGCAGCAGCTGCGGTCTCGGCCGCGTCTGAGTCTCAGAGCAAGAAAGCGTCAAATTTTTAGGCGAGGTAAAAAACCAGTCTTATTTCGACAAAGAGCGACAAGAGTAGGCCGTTGACAACTTCATCCACACTGGAGAACGCCCAACACGAGCCGTAAAAACGTTTGTGCCAAACTCGATGTCCCTAACCCCCATATTCTATTTACTGAAATTCTTTTCACGCAAATATATATACCTGCACAAACGTACACTCATATATATATATATATCTATAAGTGTATATATATATAAGTATATATATATATATATGCATGCCTGCGTGCCTATACACACGAATGCATGTCTCTGAATCGCTGTAGAAACGTCTGTCTGCAGGAGAGTTGTTGATTCGTTTCTACTTCTGTTGAAGAGTTCGGGTCGCAGAGCTTGTGTCTGTACACCCGGAAGAGCTCCGACCGCTCGACTTTTCCTCCTTGTCACGAGAAGACGCCGAGTCCCTCGCTCTTCAGTTCAGACCCGCAGACCGCAGAGCAGCCTCAACGGCCATTTGCCCTTGTCTGGCGCTGATCCGGCCGGCGCCGAGACATTCTTCGCCTTCGTAAATGGCAGCGATTTGCCCAGGAGCGAGGCCTTCATCCGGCTCAGCTAGTTCGATCCAAGCTGTCCACGCACCCGACGAACCGGCGCTGGTTTCGACGCGGGAAGGCCCAAACGGCGCCCTGCTTTCTTTTCTGCGGCCTCCGCTTTCTTCAGAGACGGCCGAAGGCGAGAGGAAACTCGGCGACCTTCGTTCGGGTGGAAAGAGACAAAGACGAACGCGGCGATGGATCGCTGCACAAGCGGTCCCCGCAGCGTGGCGGACCTGTACGTCGTACAGCCGAGGCCTCTTGTCGCGAGACCCCTCTAGCGCCCATCGGAGAAATGCGAACTCGTCCGCCGTCTCGAGACTCTTCTCGTCGCCTCTCAGCCTCGCTCGCGGGTCTCGGCTGCCGAGAAGAGTACCGAGAAACGACGGATCGCGACTCACAGGCTGTTCCTCCGCGTTACACGCTGCACAAGGCGGATGCGAAATCCACTGGATATTGTCCACGCGCAAGAATTTCTGCTGCAGAGTGAGAAGCAAGGCGAGGAGGTACGTCTGCGAGTCCCCGAGTGTACGTACACCTGGTCCCGCAGCGAGGACGTCGAGAGAGTAGCCGACGCTCTCGGCGACCGCCGCGGCAGCCTTCATTTCTTTTTCGCTCACGACGAAGAGCGCGTTCGACGGCGGATGCTTCGCGGCCACAACCCATCGCCCTGCGAGGCTCGCTGCGCCGAGGCCAGTCCGTGAAAAGGGATTCGCCGGCTCGAAGAGGTTTTGTGGACTTCCAGAGAGACAGGCAGCAAACGAGGAACTTGACAGACGACTCTGCCTGTCTCCGCCTTCTTCCTGGCCTTCGTCTGCCTCAGCAGAGCTGGAGCACGACGAAGAAGAAGGCGCTTCATTTCCCTCGCTCAAAACAGGAACGCGGCCGTCTGGACGGTCTGCGTTGTCTGTACACTCAAGTCTGCCCCGAACTGTGTGGTTCGCGCTTCGCAGGCAAGAGTCATCCCCATCTCGGTGACATTTGGCCTCTAGCAGTCTCCTTTCCTCGTCATCCGCGGCCTGACGCCCCTGCCCTGTCGCCGAGGCCTTTGTCGGCTTCCCTGGAGGCGCTCTGGCCTGCCGGCGCCGGCTGTCTCCCGCCCGTGCGGTCTGTTCTTCGCTTCCTTCGCTGTCGACTGAGGCTGCATGTGGAGTCAGAGAGGAGTCCGGCAACGAAGACAGACGGCGGACGCGGGCGACGTCTATGCAGGGTGTGACACCCTTCCGCTGGCCGACGGTGAAGTTCCAGAGGCCGTCATGCGAGCCGAGAGCGAGGCAAGAGGGGAAGTGGAGCACAGGTCCCGTCGAAGAGCCGAGGAAGTGACGAAAGAAAAAGGACAGCGAAAGGTTGCCAAGAAAGCAGAGTCCTTGACTGTCTTGCCGTCTTGCCGTCGGGAGATCCAGCGCCGCAGCGAGGCGGCGGACCTGCGCACAAGAGGCAGAGATGCTCGAGGAAGCCGAACGCCTAAGACAACCGAGATAAGGTCCATCAGAAACATCAGAAACATCACAGCACCTAGGATCCTGAATTCGTTAATGACAGAGGACGCACTCAGTCTGGCAAACGACCTGGGCTAGAAGGAGAGAGACCCCCTGTAATCACTGTAGAACCTCGGATACTGAATTGGTTTTGTTAATGGTGGATGATCGGAGCATCAACCATGCTTAACTGGATTCGTCGTCGTCGAAGAACGGCTTCGAGCTTGACGGAAGGATCGAAGATCCAGACAAGTCAGCATACGTCAACCGGTTCGCAAAGAGAGCGAAGGCGCCGAGAGCGAGACAGTCCGGTAAGAGAGGGACAGAGCGGGTCGCACAAAAGAGAGGAGAAAACGAAGAAGAGGGAGGAACGAGACACAGACGCGAAAAGAGTCCAGGTACGCATGGCCTTGGAAAACGTAGTGTGTCACTTCCTTGAAGAGAAACATGTCCACCTCACACATACCTCGACCTTCTCCATGTCTCCCACTGGAGTCACCAAGCGTCTCAACTGTCTCTGCGACAAGCCACTCAAAAAATACGACTGGTCCTTCCGGCGATCCTTTCCTCTAAACAGTCTTGTTCTTCTCTCCTCCTCGCTTCCACGCTCTTTGTCTCCTCGATCCTCTTCTCCATCCTCGTCCCTGTCTTCTGTGTCTTCTCCTTCTTCAGATCTCCGACTCGTCTCGGCGGCGGGGACGACTCGGGCGTAGTGCCCCGACGCGACTGCGCCGGTCCAGCGCGAAGAGTTCCGGAGGAAAGGCATGTCTGCTTCTTCTTTCTCGTTTTCCCCCTCGCTTTCTCCCGCGATTCGCCTCGCAGAGAAGCGCGTTTCTCGTCCGTCCAGCAGGTCGAGGAACGCGCCGAACTTCACACGTTGGTTGCACCACCAGTCGGGATTGGGCGTCAGGCCTTGTCTGTAAGAGAGCGAGACACAAAGGAGACACAAAGGAGACACAATGGAGACACAAAGGAGACACAATGGAGACACAAAGGAGACATAAGGAGGCACAAGCGATGCAGCCGATGGACGCGGACAACGACAGGCGTCGAGAAACACCCCTACTCGAGACGCGAACGAGACTGCGGAAAAGCAAGGAAGAAGCAGAGACGAAACGCGAACTTGGAGGACGCGAGCGCGAACAGCAGAAGACGAAGGCGAGTGGACTGTAACAGACCAGGCGAGAAGAAAACGAAGCACCGCGAATGAGAAGGAAAGTGAACGACAGGCATTCTCGTGCTCCGGCATCTCCGTCAGAACACTGCGCAGCTTTGCTTCGCGACCAGCCAGCCTGAGACTGTCTGCTGACGCACCGGGCCTCGTCGAGCATCTGCTGCACGACGCCTTCCCAGTACGCTTCTTGCAGAGGCAAAACCTCGAGAGGGACGCGCGCCTGTCGACAGACTTGGTCGGCAAACAGCAAGTCTCTCTCCCACCCGCAACCGCCTGCCGCAGCTGGCGCGAGTCCGGAGTCGAGGAGCCGGTTGAGGTGTCTAGACACCAGAAGGAGCTCCGGCAGCCAGACTTTGATGAAGAAGGCCTGCGGCGCGAAGCCCCGCTGCTGGAGGAGACACAGAGACACCGATGAGTCCACGCCTCCGCTCAGAAGGACTGCCACCTGAGGGGGAGAACTCGCGGCGCTTCGTCTCAGCTCTCGCTTCTCTTCACACGTCTCTGTCGTCGAAGCAAAGAGGTCGGGCGCAGCAGAAGATGAAGATGAAGAAGAAGAAGAAGGCGAAGATGAGGAAGACAAAGAGGAAGAGGAAGGAGAAGACAGATGAGGTTGCGAAGGAGGCAACGACGAAGAGAGAGAAGAAGATACGTGGTGAGAATCTGCTTCTGTCTCTGCATCACTCCTGCACCGGTGGAAGACACTGCGTTGCACTCCGTTCTCGTCTGTTCTTGTTCTTGTCTCCCCAGTTAAGTCACGGGAAGCGTCTCTGTCTGTCTTCGACTTCCGCACCTTTCCATCAGGCGCACCTCCGTTTTTCTCTTCTTCCGCGAGACGAGAGAGTTGCTCGCGGACTTGCCGCTGAATCGACCTCAGCATGAACTCGAGACCCTGAGGAACAACAAGTCGCCGTTTCTCTTCTTCACGACATTTCCTTGTTTCCTCTTCCCTCAGTCGCTCTTCTCCTTCCTGTAGTCTTTCCTCTTCGCTCTCTCTTTTTGATCCTTTTCTTTCTTTTTCTTCTTCTTCTTCTTCTTCTTCTTCTGCTTCTTCTTCTGCTTCTTCTGCTTCTTCTTCTGCTTCTCTGTGCCCGTCTTCTCCTTCCTCTGTCTGTTTCTCAGGCTCTCCCTGTGTCTCCTTCACGGTGTCTTTATGACCTTTGCCACCGGAAGGCGTCGAGGACGGCATCAGCCCCGCCTCTCGCAGAATGTCGTCAGTGCTCAGAGCGAGGACCGTGTCAGGGGCGGCGTTGTTCAATCCAACCACGAGGATCGCCAGCCAGGCTCGAACGACCAGCGAGTCGGACCATCCTCTGAGGTCGACGCGGAGCTCCCACCGTCTCCTTTCGTCTTCTCCGTCTCGGTCTTCTCTCCTCAGTTCCCTTCGTTCTTTCTTCGCGCCCTCGACATCATGACAAGAGGCCCCGGAAGAAGAGGAGGCGGCCACAGACAGCGAGGCGAGAGCGCCTTGCTGAGGTTCTTCACGGACATCTGCTTCTCGAAAAACGGAGCATGCTCGGGACTCCCCTTCGCGCTTGGGAGACAGCACGCGACGGAGACAGACGCGGATGCGTACGAGAGCAGCACAGCCTGCGACTCTCTCCCAGGCTTCTGGACTGTCTCCTTCCTCGTCTGCCTCCTCGCTCGCCTCGCGGCGCGGCTGCTGCAGAAGCTGAGCGGGCGGCAAGAGCCGGTCGTCGGCGCGTCCGCTTGTCTCCGTTGCCTTCGGCGGTGGCGCAGGAGAGAGAGAGGCGGAGGGGACAGGACGCGGCGGGGACGGCGGAGACGCAGTGGAGGCGCGGGATGAAACCGCAGAGGCGTCGCGCGCTGGATAGAGAGGTACCGAAGAAGCGAACGACACCAATTTCTCGAAAACTGCATGCAGGTCCTTTTGCCGTCGCAACTCAGAAAGGAGCTCACGCATGCGCGGCGGGAGAGAACCAGAAGAGGCGAGAGGCGTCGCCGGGGAGAAGGGATCACGAGCAGAGGAGCGAAGAGAGGAGCGACTCAGAGAACAAAGAGAGGAGCGACTCAGAGAACGAAGAGAAGGAGAGAGAGGAGGTCCGACTGGCGCTCCGCGTCTGTCCTCGGCAGAGTTCGCGAAGCAGTCACGGGACGAGGTGGAGGCACCGCACGGAGCGAAGTTCGAGATGAAGAACACAGCGGTGTGGGGTCTCTTTCTCCCCGCGACACCGGCCTTCTCCTGCCTTGGTCTGCCGGCGTCGCACCGCGCTGCAGAGCCCGAGACAACATGGCTCCACACACCGTCGCCCCCAGCGAGTACGCCTCGCACAGCGGTGTCCTCCCCGATCACAGGACAGAACCGCGCGCTGTTGAGAAAGGAAGACGACGGACAGAACCCACATCTGTGAGGAAGAAGGGAAGCGCATGGCACTCCTCGATGGTGAGAGAGCGAGGTGTACGTCCACCGCGGAAAGCGATGCTTCGCGACAGAACGCACCCACGGATGCGAGCCGCTTCGCCGTCGCGTTTTCCCCGACTTCTCGTTCAGTGAAGCGCCCGCGGCATCGCCTCTGAGTTGCCAGCTCGGTCGGTGAGACGACGGGAGCAGAGAGCAGGCGTCATCTTCTCTCGGATCGCTCCGCGTTCCTCCCTCCGTTCCTTCGTCTGCGGCGGCGCGGAATAAAGCTGGAAGTCCGCGAGCCCAGGACACCGACCTGCGCCGCCTCACGCCATTCTGAGAGGGAAGCTGTTGAAGGTTGTCTGCGTTCCCCCTCGGCGCTGATCTCCCCAAGCGGCGGCTTTGGTCAGGTGGACGTACACCTGAAGAACGGGGCAGCGCCGCGGGAAGCCAGGCGGACGAACCGGCGGCGCTGGCGACGGAAGTCGCGAGGGGAGACGCTTGTCGCGGATCGAGGACGAAAAGGAGGAGAAAAAGGACAGCGGAGAGCGACTTGCAGCCGCCAAGAGAAGAGAGAAACATCGGCGACGCGAGGACTGACGCGTTTTCGTCGTGATTCGCCGGAGAACCACGCAGGGAGAACGTGCCTCAGAAGAAGATTTCAACAGGCGTTCCCGCGAAGTAAAGTCCGTACTGGACGCTGGGCGAAAAACCATTCTTCGCCGTTTCGCTGTTCGCGCGCGGCCGTCTTTTTGCGCGAGCACTTGCGAGTTGTGCCGCCGAGCAGAAATCTGCGTCTGGGGTCTGACGGTCACGACGCTCGCGACGCTGTCTCTGTCCCTCATCTCCAAAAGGCCTGCGTCGTCCTCAGGCCGCGAAAACGCTTCGTCGAAACGCAGGAACGCCGGAGAAAAGCCACACACACGAAATACGCGTTTCCTTCACGGAAAAAAACCTGCCGCCTCTTTTGCACCTCTCTGCCGCTCTCTCGCGCTGTCTCCTCAGCAGTTGCGCGGTGTCTCCCGCGGCCGCCTGCGCTCCCGTCGCGTCCAGCTAGATTCGTCGAGCGTTCGAGGGCAGAGAGAGGCGGCATGGACCGTCAACTCTGGTTTTCGGTTTTCGAACGGTTGCGTTCTTATGTCAGCAGCAAAGGCGAAAAGGCGGTGCATTCAACGTTTGCTCTCGCGAGAGAGGAGGAAACAGAAGGTGACCTTTGTCTCTTGCTTCTCCCCTCGCGCTGCCTCCGCTTGGGTCCGTGGCACCTCTCTGGCTGGTGGACGCGATCCGAGAGAATAACTGCGTCTTTTCTCCCTTTTTTTGCTTTTTTCGCTCGCTGCCTCTTCACTGTCTCAAGCCGCTTCCGGTTTCGACGCGAAAAAAAGACTCCGTTGTTCTCTCCTCTCCACGGTCGAATGACCCCGGTGAGAAACGCGACGAGACACACACCTAGCGCGCGCTGCTGCCGCGTTCCGACGCGTTCCGACGCGCGCGGGTGCTCGCCGGCAGAGGAAATCTTTTCAAGCTCGAGAGGCGGACTTGATCTTTTGCTGCTTCAAGCTCATCTCGAACGCTCTCTTGTCGGCCTCGGGGAGTTCTCCTTCGCCGGGCCGGCGCTTTCTCGCGCTGTGTCCGCAGTGTGTACGTACACCCGCGGGTGGTCGCCGCGCGAGACGAACTCCGCAGCGAACGCGCAGCGAGTCCGAAGAAGAAGACCTCATCCGTTCCCTCGACGAGCCGCGTTTCTGCGCGATTTGCAGATTTCCGGTGCATCTCGAGGAGCGTTTAGGCGAACGTGGATGCGGCGCGAGTCCGACTTTCTCACGAACTCAAAAGCTCCACGGAGGACTCTTTTGCGCAGAGGGCGGTTCACTTTGTATGCGCGACTGCGTGAAGCCTCTCTTGACTGAAACGCGGCGTGGATCTCTTCGGTGTGAGCTTAGGGTTCAACGCAGATGCTTCGTCGTCTCGGAGAGAGACAGGCGCCTGGCAGGAGCGTCGCGTTTCTGAACTTCATGCACTCTCACAGGCCCCCGAGCAGAGACGCAGGACGACTCAGACCTTTCTGTAGAAGCCTCACACTCCTCTCGCAAGCCTCCTCAGCTGTCGAGTCTCCAACTCGTGCATCTACATAGATACAGACACACACATCTATACAGATACATAGAAACATACAGAAATACATCTATACATATACATAAGTACATCTATATGCATATATATATATATATAATCTGTATATGTATCTGTATATGCATACAGATATGCTTGTCTCTCTCTGTCTGTGTGTGCATGTGAACTAGTGTGTATGCATTCTAGGAGGTTTATCTCGAGGTCTTTGTAGATTTCGTTCTTTTTGAGAATATGTATCATGAGAGAGGACTTGCGTCGGAGGTACTAAGCAACGCGCGGCGAGGACATGAACAGAGTGCAGGAGAGACTCGTGCGACGCGGACCGGTTGCATTTTCTTGACTTCTCAGGTTAAGCAGAGCTGGAGGCGTTCATCACGACTAAAGCTAGCGAGTCGAGAGTCGTCTGACCAGATGAATTTTCACTGTGAACCGCGTCCTCTGCCTGCTCAAAACTTCGATCGAGCAACAGGAGAGCGATTCTCGGAGTCGCTGTCGCTCCGCGTATTCGCCGCTCTTCCAGTTCCTTGTCTCTGTTTCACTCTCTGCATACGTCGGGCGACAAGGCCGAACGAGCATTGGATTCAACGGCTGTTCTGCTCTTCACGGCCGCCACATGCAATGCGCGAAAGGCGTAGTAGAGACACACAAACGACGTAGGTGTGTGAGGAACCAACTGTTGCGAACAAGCCGCCTCGAGAAGAGAAACTCCAACTGCTAACTGCTAGTGCCTCCGCGTCCGCCATCCCTTCTTTTCCAGAGTCTTTTCCTCTCGCCGTCGCCAAGATGTTCACGGGGACGTGGAACGCGGTGAGGCGCCACAAATGGGCATTCCTGACTGGCGGCAGCGCCGCCGCGGGGCTCGTCTACCTCGGCCGCCAGGTGTACGTACAGTACAAACAGCTGTCGGCGATGCTGGAAGACACGGACGACTTAGATCGCCTCCTCGCCTCGCTCCTGGGCCTGAACCCAGAGGAACTTCCCCCCCCCCACGGCAGTCGCCACAGAACTCCAGAACGCGAAGACAACAGAGAAGACGGAGAGATCCGACAGCCAGGAGAGAAGGGAGAACAAGAAGTCGAAAAGCGCGCCGAAGGCGCCGAAGGCGCCGAAGGCGCCTCGCGAGACGCAGAGACCCCTGCGGTTTCTTTCTCTGCGTGGGCTGCGTCTTTGACTTCTCCGCTTTCCTCGTTCTTCGAGAAGCTGGGTGTCTCCTTCTCTCGTCGCGAGAACAGAGCGACGCCGCGCGCGAGCGCGTCTGCCGAGTGGCAGGTCGTTCTCCATTTTCTACGGACTCAGCGTCTGGCCGACAGGTCGGTGTGGGAACTGCGAGAGGAGATCCGAGGCGTCGTCGACGTCGCCTTTGACATATCGCACTACACGGCGCTTTTGAGAGATCCTGCGTCCTCGCGGACTCTCTCACCTGTCGCCAAGCGCCGCTGCTTCTTTCACATGGGCGTCGAAATCTACGCGCGAACATTGATGGCCATTTACCTCCTCGTCCTCCTCGTCGTTCTCCACCGCGTCCAAGTCAACATCGTCGCGCGCCAGACCTTCTACGGTGTCTACACACCCGGATTCGCCTTGAGTCGCGAGGGCCGAGGCTCTGGAGACTCGGGAGGCGCTCGCGCGGCCTCCGGATCGTGTCGACAGAGACGCAGACCAAGTGGAAGCTGCGACGCGAGGAACGGAGGCGTTGGGGACTCCGCGGCTGCCTCGGGGGCTTCCCCTCGAAGGCGAGAAGAGAACGAAGGCGAAGGCGAACGCGGCGCGGACGAGGCAGGCGAAGGAGATGAGAGAGACGACCGAGACGAGGCGGAAAAACTGGACCAAGAAGACGAGGAGGATGGAAGAGACACGATCACTTTGGAAGAGTTGAATGCTGCGAACTACTTGTTTCTGACCACGACGAGATCTCTGTTGTCGTCTCAAACTGCCCTCGATCTCATTGCAGTGGAAATCCACCGAGCCTCGCGGCAGGTGCTCCGAGATGTCCAGCCTGAGGGGGTGCTTTCTTCCAAAGATCTTCTTCACCTTCTTCTCCTCATCCTCGTGACTGCACACACGCGCATTCTCAGACGCGCGGAAACTGGAGACCTGCCTCAGAAGAGACGCAGACCCTCTCGCCACAGGTCACTCGACAGCGAAAGCGACGAAGAAGACGAAGAGGAAGAAGAGGAAGAGGAAGCAGGCGAAGAAGAGGAAGACCGCGACGGTGCAGAAGAAAAAGGAGAGAGGGAACGAGGAAGGAGTTCCGTGCTGCGGTGCCGTGGTTTGGCTGCACTGCTTTTGCCGGAGAGTCAGGATTTATTCGACGCCTCTTTCGAAGAAGCGCGAGTGTCTCAGGTCTCTGTGGCTGGAGAAAGGCGACAGGGCGCATGTTCGCCGACCCAGAGGATCCAGTCCAGTCCTTCTCCGTCTCCTCAAGCTGGCTCTGACGAAGCTCCCTGTGTCTCCGACCTGCGAAGAAACCCCATTGTCTCTGCCCTCGTCGAGGCCCAGCTCGCGGAGGCCAGAGATCTCTTGGAAGCGCCTGCATGTGCAGAAGCGACCGCTGACGCCGTGACAGCGGCCCTGTGGCTGGCTGTCCAGTGTCTCCAAGGGTGTCTTCTCCAGGCTGGCCTCGCGGTCGCGGCGTCCCCGAGCTCCGCGCTCGACGCCGGTGTCTCGCGCAACTCCTTCTCGCTTTCTTCTTCCGCCTCGTCTTCTCTTGAAAAGGTCTCTCGGCTCTCTCAGCTGTCTCAGGACGCGGCCGCTTCTCCAGTGTGCGTTGAGGTACGAGAAGAGAAGGCTCGCGTGGAGGTGACGACTTCGTCAAAGAGAGAACAGAACAGCCTGTACCCTGACCTCCTTAACTTGTCTGGACGCGAAGGCACTCGAGGAGACAGCCGCCTGAGACTTCCGGCCACCCGCGACAGCTGCTGGGCTCCCACGGTCTGCCGTTTCGCGTTTGCGCGGACTTTCGGACGGATCTGCCAGCTCGCTGACTTCGTTCTCGGGTCTCCCCAGACGACTCGGGTGGACGACGAGGCCTGGAAACGCGTCTCCGAAGAAAGAACGCGACCTCGTCTCGACGAAGAGGAGAAGACCCCCGACGGCAGGTTCGCAGCCTCAGCGAAGGCGAGGAGAGGGAAGACGAAGGCCGTCCGGAAGGAGGGCCAAAGTGTCTCAGAGACAGAGAGAGTGGAGGAGACAGAGAAAGTGGAGGAGACAGAGAGCGACGTTCTCGCCTTCGTCGCGCGGCTGCCGGCGATTGAGGAGTTTTCTTCCTTCGCCTTCTTCCCCACCGCGACGGAGGACGAGCTGGACGCCGTCCGCGCACTGCTGACGGCTGCGCGAGAAAAGGAGACAGTGGAGACGCGGCGTTTCCTGCTGCCTGTGGGGCGCCTTAGCGAACGAAGAGGCCCAGCCTTCAGGCACATGGCCCAGATGCAGCGAGAGGTCCAGAAGCAGCTCCTCTTGGCTTCTCTCCGCGAGGAGCAGGATCTGAGGACGCGCAGAAAGCAACGAGAAGATGCCCGAAAGAGGGAGAGAAGACGCCGAGTCGAGGCGAAGGGACGCAAGGAGACATGTGAGGTGTGCGAGACTCCAGAGACTCCAGAGCCCCACACTGACGGAGAATCCTTGCATGCAGGCAGCGAGAAAAAACGCAAAGAAGGAGAGGCTTTGAGTTGTCGGTTGCCAGGGAGGGACGCGGTGCACTCGTCGCCAGAAAAGAAGGGAGGCGTCGAGAAGGAGGAGGAGGGAACCGGACGCTTGAGCTTCGGGGAAGATCGTATTTCCGCCGCTGTCTCAGACTCTCCGCTGAAGGCGCCTCCAGCATGCAGAAGGTTGAACAAAGCAACGGGGAAAATGCAAGAAGGCTCCGAGCGCCGTCAAGGGTGCTTCGCGCCTGCGGAGAGACATGCGGCCTCCAGGGTGTCGCCCGAGGTAGGGCGAGTCCCCAGGGGCATCGAGAGAGAGGCGACCGGCGGGTGTGGGGAGAAGGCGAGGGAAGAAGAGAAAGGAAAAGAGGCCTCTTCGCGTTCGCTTCTTTCTTCTGAAGCGCAGGTGCTCGACGACGCTTCGGCCGGTGCGTTGGACGGCAAGAGAGACGACTTGTGCGCTCCAGAAACGCCAGGACTGCCTCCCTCGTTTCTCGGGAGGGAGAGAACGGAGCCTGCTGCAGGCTTGTCTCCTTCGGCGACAGACGGCGAGAAGAACGGAGAGAAAGGAGACGCCCTGACTCCCGACGAAGAAGGATTTCTCGACTGCCAGCGCGTGGAGTCGGAGCTTTCGCTGGACGTACACCTGATTGAGAGCCGCCTCAGCTCGCGGGGCCCTCTGGACTCTTGGACGGGGGCTGAGGTGTCTCTGGCGTCTTCCTTCGCAGACAGGAGACCCCACAAACGGGAGGCCGAACGCAGCGGAAAAGAAGATAGGAAAGATGGGGACGAGAAAGCGAAAGGAGACCAGGGAAGCCCTGACGAACGCGGAGCAAAAACCCTTGGCGCTTGCGGCGAAGTCGGCGGGGCAGTGTATGCATGCGAGAAGCGGAAGGAAGAAGGCTCAAGAGTGAGAAAGTCGGCAGGAAACGAGGAGAGAAAGAACGCATCTCCAGAGCGCGGATCTCTGACAGAAGGCGACAAAAGGAGAGACGACGAAAGGAGAGACGACGAAAGGAAGGGTGGCGAAGACAAGAAGGGAGAGCAGGGTGGACCTGGGAGAGAGAACATCGAAACTGAGAGGTTGCAGAACCGTGCAGAGCGAGAGGACGAGGTAGGGAGAGGAGGCGCGACAGGAGAGAGCGGATGAAGATGCCCCGAGAAAACGCCTCTTGCTTCGCCTCAGAGCATGCAGCCAACGAACTGCAATCCGGCGTCCAGCTGTGAACTGTCGAGTGTAAATATTCCAGTCCCGATTCAAGGCAGTCTGATTTTCCAGAGCAATTTTTGTAGAGGCGAGATCGAACATGGCAAGGAGGGGGTGGGGTAGGTTTGAAGAGAAGCCTTGGACGAGACTGGCCAGGTGGTACAGTGTGCTGTCGGCAGTCCTCTGGGCAGGTGAAAAAACAGACGAAGAGAAACTGTAAAGTTCAATTCCCTCAGCGACACAGACTGTGACGAGTACACAGACAGAGGCCGAAGCAAACACACCGCAAACGCATTCCGCCTCTCACAAGCTGTTTCGAAGGAGACACACAGATGCCTCTCTGAGTCTGTGGGTGAACGGAGAGCAGCAGAAGAGTTCAGTGCAGCCTTCACTCCAGCGAATACCACGAAGCGAGTGCGTCAAAGGACGAAATTCGAACGGACAAACACAAAGACACATGCAGCTAATGGACTTCTCCACACAATTCTTCATAACTGATCCAATAAATAAATATACGTACACAAATATATGCATACATATATATATATATATATATATGTAAGTACACACGTAACTCTCTACATTCGTTTCCTGATTGTAGCGTAAATACGACCAGAGAGAGAGAGAAACGAGAGGAGAGACGCATGCCGTGTGCACCCCGGTATGAGTTTTTGCAGGTATATTTAAAAAAAAAGAGCGTACGCAAGCACATGGATAACTGCATGCGTCGCTGTCAGGCTACAGCAGTATCACATGTGCGTATCTACATATGCGCATGTCTGTAGTTATGGAGGGAAATGCTTTGTTTTTCTGTTGTTCTTCTCTCTCCTTCTCAACAACAGTCTTCAGACTGCTTGGCCGTAGTTGAGGCTGCGACCGGTCGCGCGAAGCCGTTGCTTTGTCTCTCTCGTCAGTCCGCAGATTTTTCTCAGTTTAGAGAGGTGGTGAACTCTGGAAGAGCGATTTAAGAAAATATAAGAAAACATCTGGAAACGAAGAGGACACAAACACTCCCGGTCGACGCTTGTAAGATGCAGAGCAGACTACGAGATAGGACTGCTGTAGAGGCGGCAAAATTTGCGTAGAAAGAGGCGATAATGAAGTATACATATATATATATATATATGTATATGTATGTATATATATGTATATGTATATACATATTTAGATAGATAGAAACGGAAAGGTTTGCCGACGTAGAGAATGGAACTGCACACGGTTACCTAGGTGAAGTAGCCGAAGGTGTGTGTCTCCCGAGAGTTTTCTTAGAATGAAGAAGAGACATGAATCTTTGTACACGTACGAGAAAAGTAAATATTTCCATTCTTCTGTGTGCAATTTCCTGCATGTGAGCACAGTTGAAACGAAGCAGGTGAACAGATGTCTTCATCGACTCAGGTCCCTGTAAAAATGCAAGCAGAGAAACCGTTTGGAGAGTCACTCCTAGGTGTCTGTGGCTGCAATCGCCGGTCTCTTTTTTCTTTTTCGTCAGAATTTAAGTCCCTCCTCGTGCTCTAGGTGATGACGAACGAAAGGCCTTCTCGACTCTTCCTTTGCCTTTCAACATCACAACTGTAACGAGGCGCATCTCTCGCAGCTCCTTCACCTGAGCCGGTTGAATTTCTGGAGAGCGCCTCCTCCCCCCCCCCCCTCTCTCTCTCTCTCTCGACATCCCGTTTTCTCGCCGCTCCTTCTGAAAACCTGTTTTTCCTTTCAACTGTCTTCTTGTCGAACTGCAGACGCGTTAGTGTGTCCAGCCTCTGCGACTTTTCCTGTCGTGCCGGTCGTTCCAGAGGTTCTTCTTTCCTCGTTTCTTTTCTCGCCAGACTCCCGAGCGCACCAGCCTTTCTTCCGGGGCGGGTCTCGGCGCGCGCGCATGCGCGTCTGAGATGCGCTGGAGAAGCGAGGTGACCGATGTCTTGTTTTTCTGCGGTGAGAGACAGAAGCCTTGCATTTAAAGGATGCAGAGAGACGCTCGTTTGGCGCGGTTCTCGACGAAAATGGAACTTGGCTGGAAGCTGCGGTCCCGCGCGAGGTTCTAAGCACTTCCTGCTCCGGAGTCGCTGCAGAAGACACTGAAAGACAGGACTGACTCGCCGCGCATTCTCTCTCCAGTTTCGCTCTCTTCTCTGCGACCTCTTGTCTCTTTAGAGGGAACCTTCTCAAGCAAAGAATCCGGACAATCGAGAAGCAGACGCGCCGCTCTTCCCTGGCGACTCCCAGCCGTCCGAGACGCTCTCGACGCACACAGGCATACTTCTTCGTTCGGCCTGCTGTACGGAAACCTCTCTTCTTGTCTTTGTTTTCTCTGGAAAACGCGCGGCTTCGCCTCCTTGCTCTCTTCCGCGGAAAGCCTCCTCTCTCTTTTCTGAAGGCTGCGGCAGTCTCCTTGCTCTCCCTGTGGTGCGAAGGTCTCGCCTGTTTCTCGATTGGGTTGCACTTCGATATTCATCTCTTTTTCTGAAGGTTCGTCCAAGTTCAAAGCTCTCTCTCTTGTTTTTTCCATCGCTTTCTGTTCTTGCTTCACTCCTGTGCAGCGATCTCCTCTCTCTCCTCTGTTCTCCGAGCTTCTCTCGTGTCATCTTCCCTCCTGTCTTCGTCTCGCCTCGAAGAGCCCCCCCTCCGTCCTTTCTTTTTCGTCCTTTCTTTTTGTCCTTTCTTTTTCCTTCTTCGTCGTTCCTTCCTTTCCTTTCTCCGTCTCTGTCTATCTTTTGCCTCTCTCGCTTTCCCTACTTCTCTCGCTTGTTCTTCCAGTTCTTCCTTGCGCGCTCTCTCTTCCTCGCTTCCCCGACTTCTTTCTTCCTTGCGCTCTCCTTCTCCTCCTTCTCTCCCTGTGCTGTACCATGTCAACCTCGTCTCCGGTTCGCTGTTTCTCTGAACCTCTGGCGCCGCCTTCTGGATCTGCTGGAGAGGCGTTCGCTTCTTCTTTCTTCGAGAGCCGAGACACCGAGGCTGTCTCCTCTCTCGGCGAAGACAAGAGCGACCGGCCCCCCCAGCAGCCAGGCTCTGAGGCGAACGGCGTCATTCGCGGCCTTCCCTCAACGTCTGCACATCCTTCCTGTCTCTCTCGCTCCTCGGAAAACGACGCCGAGTCGAATCTGGCCTCTTCTCAGCTCAGAAGACACACGCCGAGGCTCTCCGACGAAGAAGTAAACCAAACACCGTCTGCTCAGAACGGGTCAACCTCCCAGTCTTCTCTTTCTTCTTCTTCTCTTTCTTCTTCTTCTGGTTCTTCTTCTTCTGGTTCTTCTTCTGGTTCTTCTGGTTCTTCTTCTTCTGGTTCTTCTTCTCTTACGTCTCCTTCTGGAACTCGTCCTTCCGATTATCCGCCGCCAGGCCTCGCGAAAACGTTTCATGCCGCTTCTCCTTCTCTGGACGAAATCCGCGCTCGGCTTCGCCCTCAAGCCTCTTCACACCCGTACGCGGCAACCGGAACTGCTCGTCCACCCTCTCAAAAACCTCCCTCCACCTTTTCGTCGTCTTTCTCTTCCCTCTCTTCTTCCTTCTCTTCCTTCTCTTCTTCCTCTTCCTTTTCTTCTTGTTCTTCTCCTTTCCCCGCGTCTCCCTCCTTCCAGCCGTCGCTCGGGGGCTCTCCAGGAGATGCGCCTCTCTCGTCTCCTCTGACGCCGACGCGGAGCGTTTTTGCGCGAAGTCGTAGCGGCTTGGGGACGCGGCTGCTGTCCGGGGGAGGCGTCTCTGCTTCCCAGACTGCACCTGCCTCTTTCCTCGAGTACCTGAAGAAGCCGGTCTCGCGCTCGCGTTCCGGATTCCAGGAAAGCGGTTCTGAAACAGGGCACGCTCTCTCTCCAAGCAACGCCGTCGCGGCTTCGCTGCCTTCTCTCCTCTGCTCGCAGACGCGGACGCAAACGGATGGGGAGAGAGACGGCCTCCAGGCGGACGCAAACGGCGTTGCCGAACAGGCAGAGCAGCAGAGGAAGCAGCGCCGTGGGTGTACAGACACTGCAGATGCCCCATCTGCCGGCCAACAGAGAGACGAAGAAGAGCGGAGCTCGGAGGATGCCGCAGCGCTCTTCGACAAAGGCGGCGCGTCCAGAGAGACAGAACGAAGGACCGGGAACTTCGAGACCCAGTGGCCCGGCGCCCGGCGCCTCTCCTCCTTCTCCTTGAAACCCAGCGAGCTGGTTGACGAGAAGAGAGACTTCGCCATCGTCGCGCAGGAACTCCTGGGTGAGGAAGAAGAGACAAACACAAAACACAGTCGTGGAGAACCGAGAGCGAGAACTTGTGTGGGGCGGGAGGAAAGCGCAACCTGCGTCAGAACGCGAGGGTATGGGTGTGACGTGAGAGAGAAGAAAAACAGGTCAGAGAGAAGAAGAGCGCGTGAGAGAGAAGAAGAAAAATAGGTCAGAGAGAAGAAAAAAAACAGGTCAGAGAGAAGAAGAGCGCGTGAGAGAGAAGAAGAAAAATAGGTCAGAGAGAAGAAAAAAAACAGGTCAGAGAGAAGAAGAGCGCGTGAGAGAGAAGAAGAAAAATAGGTCAGAGAGAAGAAAAAAAACAGGTCAGAGAGAAGAAGAGCGCGTGAGAGAGAAGAAGAAAAATAGGTCAGAGAGAAGAAAAAAAACAGGTCAGAGAGAAGAAGAGCGCGTGAGAGAGAAGAAGAAAAATAGGTCAGAGAGAAGAAAAAAAACAGGTCAGAGAGAAGAAGAGCGCGTGAGAGAGAAGAAGAAAAATAGGTCAGAGAGAAGAAAAAAAACAGGTCAGAGAGAAGAAAAAAAACAGGTCAGAGACAATGGTGAGGCTGTGTGCGTTTGCAGCGTATCTGGAAGTCGTTGAAAAGTTCAGACAACGCGCAGTGGAGGAGGCGAGTCGCCTGCGACGGTACAGTGCAGAGCTAGGTGCGATGCTGCAGCAGGCGAATCAGCGCGAAGAACAGAGTCACCGAGAACTTGCTCGCCAGCACAAAGTCTTGACTTCTTGCCAGGCGCGGATCCAGACGCTCCGAGCCGACTCCGAGGTACGTACACCGCAGTTGTATGCGAAGCTGCGGTCTCGTTTGAACATCCAGGCGAAGACGGTGCAGACGAGAGAGGGAAAACGCTTGAGTCCCGAAGAACAGAAATCCCTCTTGCCTATCTCGAGGGGCAGACACTGGGGCGGCTGCCTGTTTCGGTAGCTGCGAGCGGAGCGCCAGAGGGGGAGAAGTGGGGTGTATGTACACCGAGTGCTTGGCACGGTGACGGAACGCATATTTGACGGCTCGTCGATACATCCGCGTCATCTGGTATGTCTGCGGCTGTGTGCGTTGATCTGAGAAATGTATGTTTGAAAGTCGGTGTTTCTCTCTCGCTAGGAGAGACACCCTTCGCTGCATGCAGCAGCCTGGCTTCTTGCTTAGCCGTGCGTCAAGATCGCTCGTCGACTTTCGACCGCTTTTTGCGTATGTTTCTTCTGCTCGCTGACAGACGGCCATCAACGACCTCACGTTGCAGAGAGATACACTCGCGGAGCGCCTTCGCGTGACTTCCGTGGAACTCGAGGTAAAGTGATACCCTCCGCAAAAGTCCTCTCGACCTTCCAGACTTCTGCTTTTGTCGCCGTGGGTTTCTGCCGTATTTCGTTACTCGGAACAGGACATTTGGCGACGCAAGTGTGGTCGCTCTTCCGTCTCTCTTTTCTCGTCTTCTTCGCTTTCCTGGATCTTCTCTGCGGACTCTCTCTCCCGCTGCTTCGAGTTTCGAGTCTCACCGCTCTACTCCCAAAAAGGCGCGGAAATGCAGGTCTCTCCTTTTGTCGTTTTCATGTCTCTTTTCATTTCTCAGCATGCACTGAAGGAAAACGAGCGCATGCGGCTGGAGCGCGATGCCCAGGAGATCTCTGTCCGAGACGTAGGCGAGGAAAGCTGTGCAGGCATGCGTCGTCGCCCAAGGGGCTTTCATCGCACCATTTGAGTCTGAAAGGATTTCGAGAACGTCTGGAGCTGTGTGGATCTGTCTCCCCGCAGGTGTCTCTCTTCGTCTGTGTCTCTCTTGCTGCATGCAAAGACGTTTTCTATGCTGCGGAGGTGCCAGTGACCTCGCGTCTCCATTCTGTGTAAAACGCGCAGCTCTGGCTTCTCGTCCTCCTGTCGCGCGGCCGCTCCCCCTCGTACTGGGACCTGCACAGGCACCACCCAACTGCACAGCGTCTGCCGAGCAACGGCCGCGATTCTCACGATGCATGCAGAGCAACAGAAGAGGGAGGCCCCCAGCAGAGAGCCCGTTGAAACAAGAGAGACAGTTCTGAGCGCGTCTCAGGGGAGTCCGTCGTAGTTGACGGGAAGCGACTCGCACATCTTCTCCGAATTTCTCTGCGTTGGCACTCTGTGAAGGCTTTCGACTGTTTCGACTGGCAGAGGCGACGAAGGTGGACCGGCGACTCCTGCGTTGTCTTGTGCGTCTTTCTGTCTTCAGTGCCGGAACATTCGCAAGGCCTATGTTCTCGTTGAACAGGAGAAGAAGCACCTGCAGAAAGAGGCATGTCCAAAAGCTTCATCGCTCGGGCCACAGCTCTCCACGCTTTCGATGCTGTCCTTTCGAAAAAACGGGCATGCCTCCATCCGTCTTTCCACATGCATCTCTAGACATCGGCTCCTTAACATAGTCGTTATGTGCATGTGCACAAACACGTACATACATGCATGTATTTTCATATATATATATATATGTATATATATATGTATATATATATATATGCGTATATCTATATCTATATATGTATGTATATGTGCGTCTGTCTCTGTACATACATACATATATCTGTTTCAATATTTACACACACACATATATATATATATATGTGTATATATATATATATGCGTATATCTATATCTATATCTATATGTATGTATATGTGCGTCTGTCTCTGTTTCAATATTTACACACACACACATATATATATATATATATATATGTGTGTGTGTATATCTATATCTATATGTATGTATATGTGCGTCTGTCTCTGTACATACATACATATATCTGTTTCAATATTTACACATATATATATATATATATATATGGAATGCGCATAGATGTGTACAAATGCATACATACACATCTAAAATATAAAATATACATATATACATATATATATATATATATTTATATGGATATATGTAAATATATGTATATGTATGTATGTGTATGGGAGTGGGTGCGTCCACGCGTGGTGGATTCGGCGTTTTGGGTCTGGAAAGGTGAGCGTTTTTCGAGGCGTTTCGATTGAATCGTTTTTTCTGGAATTCGGTTGCCGGTTGGTCTCTTGCGTTTCCTAGGTGGAGGCTCTGCACCTGGAGTGCTCGAAGAGTCAAAGCGAACGGAACACGCTGCTGGCTGAGATGCACCATTTGCAGAGTCAGTTGGGGAATATCGAAGAAACTGTGTCGCGGAGTTACTTTCCTTCACTGGAAGCGTCGGCCTCCTCATCTGCCTTGGGCCGCCCAGCTCAGCCCGCGAACGGCCTCTCCGGTGCATGCGTTTCGAGCGCAGCAGAGGAGAAGGCATCGCTCGAGACGACTGCAGGCGCGGACGGAGAAGCCGCGCAGAGCGGCGCCCAGACGCGGGCGCAGGTACACACGCGACGCATGCAGGCTGATGGGGGACATGCCGAGGACTCTGTGGAGCCTGACGACGAAGTCGAGGGCCTTCTCCGAGACCTTCTTGCGCGACTGCATGCGCCCTTAGGAGAGAGAGGCGAATCGGAAGCAGAGACACAAGACAAATCTGCGAAACTCTTGTATCTCGTCCGGAAACGTAGGCCCCTCTAAAATGCGCTGTCTGCGTCGGCGCAGTCGGAAAATGTTCGCCTCGACAGTCTCTGCTCTGTAGACGAAAAGGCATCTCGAAAGAAAAGGAGAGAGGCATGCGTTCGACCTCTTCCTGGAGCGCCTTGCTTCCGGGATCGACCCCAGTGCATGCATTCCGAAGTCGTCTATCCTGTGTCTGTGGACCTCCTCGGGCAAGTCCAGACAAGTGCAGCAAGACGCAAGTAGACACACAGAGACATGCACGCTTACGTTTGCGAGCAACGCTCTGTGCACGCATGCATGCATCTGCAAATTTCTCTACGTTCAGTGTCGCTGGTTTCAGTCCAGGGGACTCTGTGCCAAGTATGGCGCCTCCTTCCTAGGTTCGTGATTTGAAAAGCTTTGGATCTCGAAGGGAGAGTCTCTGGAGTTCCTTGTCTCTTTCTGTGCTGCATGCAGTGCGGTCGGAGCGGAACGAGTACTACGGAGTGAGTCGTGCCTGGTCCCGGTTCTGCGCATGTGTCTATCCATTCGCTGCTGTGCATGCGTTTGCTTCTCAGCGCTTCTACGACCTCCTCTCTGCGCCCCGACATCTTTTCCCTGACACTGCATGCGCGCGACTCGCCCAGTGACTTCCTGCTCTGCTTTGTGCTTCCTCCGTTGCCGGCCGCTTTGTGAATACATATATGTTTATATATGAACATATATGTACAGATATGTGTATGCGTGTATTCATATTCATATACATCTATTTGCATGAATATCTATCTATCTATCTATATATATATATATGAATGTGCGCGTATAGATATGTATGTGTGTATACGTATATTTGCGGCCCTCGCAGGCCGTTCAGATCTGTTTCGAGGCATCGCAGCTGATTCTCTCTCTTACCTGGGCTGCTCAGAACTTCGACTGATGTGCATCTCTTTCTCTGTTTCTTTGTCTCTCTTTCCTGTGTTGACCTCGCTGTTTTTTCATGTTCTTCGTGCTCTCTGCTATGCGGCGCGTCTCGATGTCTCTGTCTTTGCGTCTTTTCAGTACGCTGTCGAACTGCTGAATCGCCTGGACGCAGAAAAAGGTGAAGCGGAAGTCGAGGGTGGCGCCTCTGGGCTGCCAGACGCTGCGCCGACAGGCGTCTCCTGTCTAGACACGCAGCGCGGCGAGTTACAACTGGATCTGTGAAGAAGAGAAAAGGCAAAGAAACGAGGGGACGCCCGCGGAGCAGAAGCGGAGAAACAGAGAGCTTGTGCAAAAAAGAGGATAGAAGGAGGGGAAGAGAACGTCGGGGAGAAGAGAAGAACGCGAAAGCGACGGCAGAGAAGCAGCACTGAAGACAGCCGAAGATGGAGGGAGCGAGTGTGATACGAGGTTCATGCAGCAGATGAAGAGAGTGGAGCGCAGGCGAGGCAGCAGACGCGAGGAGAGAGAGGCGCTGACAGAGAGAGGGATGTCGCAGCGAAGACGAGAGTGGCGACAGCTGCGGAAGAGAGGGAGAAGCGGACATGCACAGACAGGAACGTCGCGGTGAGTTAGCGCGACAGAGAAGAGACAGGAGAGGCAGTAGAGCGAGAAAAAGGAGAGCTAGAGGGGAGACAGAGGAGACATGGAAAAGCAAAGAACGCCAAAAGAGAGGGAAAGCACGACAAAGGAGAGATAGGCAGTATTTTCGTCGGTGGCCGACGGGAGAGATCGCAGGAAAGACGGTACAGGAGCGGGGCTGCGAGTGAGAACAGACGCAGAATGGAGTGTCTGGGGAGGAGGTGAAGAAAACTGGACGAGAGACGAAAAACGTTGAAACTGCGTGTAGCGAGTGTACACGAGGAAACTTCATCTTTCTCTCGAGAGGCCGCGAGGTTTTCCAGAGGCGACAGAGAGAAATCACAAAAAGCTAGAAGCGAGTGATCGCGGAGAGAGCGAGAAGGAAAAATGTCTCGAGGCCTTTTCTTTTTTTTCACTGTCGTCGAGCCTCTGCTTTATCTTCTCCCGCTCTGCGGATTTGAAGTGCATACACACGACAGTCTCCGTCGAGAAAGGCGACGCAGAACTTCAGAGTTCAAAAAAGAATCGCCGGAATCCGTATGCACCCTCATGCAGACTGGTGCATGCTTTTCCTTTTTTCAAGAAAATCTGCAGTTTCGTTTAGACATCTCACTTCGAGGAAGCCTGTGAAAGCCAGGGCATCTGATCACCTCTCTCCCGTAGCTGCGCTGGGCCTGGCTTCCCTTCCTTTGCTTCCTTTGCCTCCTCGCCTGTCTCCAATCTTTGCTCTCTCCCTTCTTCTCTCTGCTTTCTTCTGCTCTCTCCCTTCTTGCCTTCTCCTTTCTTCTTTCTTCTGCTCTCTTGCCTTCCCTCTGCTCGTGTCTCTTCCCCTGTTTGCCTCTCTCTCTTTCTCTCCTGCGTCGCTGGACTCTCAAGCTCTGCTTTCGCTGGCTGAAGACAAGGCGCGGCTTGAAGAACGCGCGCGTTCTCGGGTGACCATGAACAGCGTTTCGTGCAAAGGCAGGACATGCGATGTCTTGGACGTTCTCCCGCGCAGCGTCACTGGCTCTCTTCCTTTTTCGCTCGTCTCCCTTTCGACTTCGCAGTGAATGACGCCACTGAGTGTTCGTTCAATCGACTTGGAAAGGCGCAGCCCGACCCCTAGCGCATGCAGAAAGTTCAAATTCGCAAGCGCTAACGAACTGTTCACCTCGACGAGAAAAAAAAGTCTGATCCTTCCAGTCACGCAAGCTGCCCTCGCTGGTTGCTCTCTTCGTGACTACATCCTATATACATATATTTACACATATATTTACACACATATATATATATATATTTATACGTATGTTTGAGAGTCGCAACGGACATGCTACAGAAATGGAGGAGGAATGTACGTGAGTTATGTTATGGATGTTGTCAGTGCAGTTGAACCACCTACGCGTGCTCTAACCATTCATAAACGCTCTACATCAACATACGCGTATATATATATATGTATATATATATATATATGTATATATATACATATATATATGTATACCATATATGTACATATATATATATATATATATGGATATGGAGAAGCACATGCATGTATGTATGTATTGATGTATTTATGCATATGATGGTCAGTCGGTGACAAGGAGTTTCAAGGGCGTGTACGAAGCGAGGAGAGGTCGGGCTCTTCATATGCTTCGTTTTCTTCGAATGCGAACAGATTTGGGTTTAGATGCAGATGCTTCGAACATGGTGGATTATTTGCATGTCTTCGCGCCAGTCGCTCGTGAGAGCCTGAGGCCCTCAGAGCCAAGGGCGCATGCAGCCGTGCGAAAAGGCGGCTGTGCGAATGTCTTGCCCGCTAGCTCGCGTCGCGGGGACGAAGGACAAGACACGCGAGGCGGGGAGAGAAAAACGGAGAAGAAAATATGTAGATGAAAGGGATTTTTTCATTTTCTTTTCTCTCCGCGAGTCAAACTGAACTTTTCAGGCTCCTGTGGGAGGCTGTCAAAGGAGGCAAAGGATCCGAAGAAGCGCCCCAGTCGTGCGGACGTTCTTTCGCGGCTTGTCTCGAGCCTCTTCAATTTTTTTCACTTCTTCGCGACTTTGTTCGCTTTTCTCGTCTCTCCAGTCTCCCCTTTTCTCCCCGAGTTCTCCCGGTTGAATTCCTCTCCTCAGGCCTCTGCGCCGCCGCCGCGAAAAGCTCGATTTGCTCTTTTTTTGGGGGCGGACTGCCGAGAAAAGGCTCATTCTCTCTCGCGAGGAAGACCAGCTGAGGCGCTTTTTTCTTGCATCGTCGTCTTTTGCAGACACCGGAGGTTGACGGAGGGAGACGGGAGACGAGAAATCAATGTTTTTTCTTGAGAGGACGACATACCCCCTCGTCTTTCTTCGTTGTGCACGCGTCTCTTTTGTTTTCCATCTTTCTCTCGGCAGGCTTCTCACACCCTTTGCTTTCCCCTGAATCCTGTTTCTTCTCTCTCTTCCTCCCTCGCTCTCCTTTCTCTCTTTGTCTCTTTCTTCCTCGCTCTTCGTCCGCTCGTGCTTCGTCCGTCGTCTTGTCGCGCTGAACCTTTTCTCTTCAGACTTGTGTCTTCTTCGTATTCTGCGCCTCTGTGTCGCCTGGCTCTTGACGGAGAAGCGAAGGCTCCAGGAGACACACAGGCTGCAGGAACAAGATTGCCGTTTCCGGTTCTTTCGAAGAGTCGCTCTACACCTTTATCTTCGCCGCAACGGGAGTCCAAAGTTCCGTCTCTTGCTCGAGTCGAAAAACGAAACAAAGACGGGGGACATATGCGGCTGTGCTCCCTGAGAACTCGACAGACTGCGGCCGGGAGTAGGAGACGAGCTCCCGCCTCTTCGTCGGCGCAGAAAAGTCTGAAGAAGAGGAGGAAGACCCCGGTCAGATTGACAAGGAACAGGCTCGGAGTTTTGCGGCCGTCGAGACCGAACAGCAAGCAAAGATGACGAAGCTCTCGGCAAAAGGCGAGAAGAGAGACGAGCTCTGTCTGCTCTGGGACGCAGTCCAGGCGGAAGGAGCTCACAACGAACAAGTCCGAAGTCTGCTTGGGGAGATCGCTGTCGCTCTAACGGAGGCGAACGGCGAGTTGAAAGATGCTGCGGAGGTGTATCGAAGAAAAAGGTAAGTGATCGAAGGAATCAGAGATGCGCAGGAGAGACAGCGCTGGCAAACACGGAGGGATGACTTCTCTTTTGTTTTTTGCCAGCGTATGGAGACAGAGCGAATAATACGGTCTCGGAAAAGAGGATCCCTCTACGACCCTGCTTCAGCATCTCCACATGAAGGATCTTCATGTCCTCCTTTCTGCGTACAGAGCTTCCCTCAGAGTGCGCCACCCTTCTTCCTCTCCTGCCTCTTCTTCCTTTTCTTCTTCTTCATCTCAATCCCCGTCTTCTTCCACTGCTCCCTGTCCACCTCTTGGCTGCGCTTCTCGTTCTTCTTCTTTTTCTGCGTCCTCCTTCCTCAGTGTTTCTCCCTCGGCTCCCTCGCCTGTGTCCTGGGCGTCTGCGTCGAGCGCGTCGGGGACCCCCGAGCATGTCAGTCACGACGAGGAGGACGAGGAGATTTGTCTCCCCAGGGGATTTTACCGTCGCCTCTTGAGGACAGAAAGAAGGCGGCAGCGCGAGCAGGCGAAGCGGAGACAGCTGCTTCAAGCACCGACCTCACACTTGGCTCCGGGTCCCTCGCGGCGGACCGGGGATAAAAGATTTCTCTCTTCTTCCTCGTCCTCGCTTTCCTCTCTTCTCTCTTCTGCCTTTGCAAGGAGGTATCTGGGGGATGCGGGCGCTCTGGAGGCACCACGAGGACCGCCGAGGCCGCGCAGAGCAGCCGAAGAGACTCCGGAGGGAGGCGGCCGGAGAGAGAAGACAAGGTCGGAGCCGGACAGGCGACATGCAGTGAGGCAGAGAGCAGCCAGGAACAGAAAGCATAAGACGCGGAAGAGAGAGTCGGAAACGGGTGGAGAGAGTGCGAGGGGAGAACAGAGAAGAAACAAACGACCGCGCAACCGCCTCCACATCTACAGAGGAGACTTCGTCGAGATCAGATGGAAGTCGCCCCGGGGCACAAGAGAGAAGAACGCCGAGACGGCGCAGAGCGAGGAGAGAGCAGACGCAGGACGGGAGGATGGGAGAGACTCCAACGGACAGACAGCGGAGCGCACAGACTCTGGGAGAGATAAAAGAGAAGCAGGCGACGCGCACAGGGCTACAGTCGAAGAGGCGAGGAGGAGAGGAAGAAGCGAAGAACGAAGAGAGAGAGGGAGAGGAAGAGCGGACGCCAGGCCGTTCTGGACAGACAGACGGAGGAGGTCGACTGAGTCGTCCACGCAGACTCTGCGTTTCTCCACGGCACAGTCGAGAGGTACCTCAGACCAATCAGATGTGCAGAGAGAGAAATCGACGAGAGAGAACGAGGTGGAAAACTCTCACAGGCGCTCTTGTCCCCGAAGGCACCGCGCCGAACCGGCGAAGGACACCGGAACAGAGACACCGACTGCAGGGAGGAAAACCGCTGGCGCCAGAAAAAAAGAGGGAGAAAGAACGAAGGATGGAGCGAGAAGGACAGAAGAGGAAAAGAGAGAAGCAAGAAGAGGGATACGCGAAAAAGGGAGAAGCAGGAGAAGGAGGGGAGCGACGGATCTATCGGAGAGCGAAGAACGCGGTCAAAAGAGACAGGAAGACACTCCAGAAGAGGACCTCGAAACGCTGGGGAACATCATTGGAAAGATCAGAAACGTTGCAACTCAGTTGCAGTTTCTTGAGTCCATTCAAGAGAAAAGAGAACGAAGCCAGCAGCGCCTCATCGACGCGTACCAGAGCTTTCAAAGCGACTTCCGCCTCGCCGGAAAACAACGAAATCCTCCCAGAAACAGACAGTCCAAACGATGCTACACATCCTCGTCCTCTTCACCTTCACCCTCTCCTCGTTCTTCTGCCTCTTCTTCGCGTTCGTCTCCTTCTTCTTTGCGTTCGTCTCCTTCTTCGCGTTCGTCTCCTTCTTCCCGGTTGTGTTCCTTGTCTCCACGGCGACATGCGACGCGCAGAAAGGCCTCGTCTCGACGGAGACTGAGGCGCGGTGAAGAAGATGCTGCTTCTGGTGCTCGACCTGACTGTTCGGATAAGCGACTGTTCGCAAGCGGAGATGAGAAGAATGAGAGAGAGAAAGCGACAGGGGAAGCAAGGGCGGAGAGAGAGAGGAAACGAGGGGAGAGGAAGGCTTTCGACGACTTTGCGCGCGAAGAAATGTCTCCGGGGAGGGAGTATGACTCGTGGAAGACGGGGAAAAAGCTCGGGGAGAGAAGCGAAGACTTTCTGCGAGACACACGACCCCCGTCTAGTTGTCCTCCCTTTTGTCCTTACCCTCACTATCCTCTTTCTTTCTCTCCACTTGGACGCTTTCCTCCCCACTCAGCGTCTTGTGGTCTCTCGCATTCTCCCTTTCCAGTCTTCCCTGTCGATCCCTACAGCTGCGGTAACTCCTCGGTCTGCCTCGCCTGTTCTGTTCCTTCTTCCTCCTCGCCTGTGGTTCATCATCTTCCTCCTTGCCCTGTGCTTTCTTCGTCTTCTCCTTCTCCTTCTTCGTCGGCCTTTCCTGCTGCTCCTTCCGGTCCTTTGTCTTCCTCTTCTGTTCCTTATTCCTTCTCGCCTGTGGTTCATCATCTTCCTCCTTGCCCTGTGCCCTCTTCGTCTTCTCCTTCTCCTTCTTCGTCGGCCTTTCCTGCTGCTCCTTCCGGTCCTTTGTCTCCACCGTCTACTCCGCCGTCTCGTCCTCCCTCGCTTGCTTCTGCGTCGCGTTTGCCTCCGTCTCTCGCCTCTGCGCGCGCTGCTTCAGGCATCGAGGCGATTCGTGTGACGTTTCGGCCTGCGCCTTCCGCCTTTTGCGCGGACAGCGACGGAGAGGCTTCTCTGCCCTCTTTTCGCCTCAGCCAACGGGAAGGCAGTGCAAGCTCCGAGGCCCCCGCCAGCTGGCGCCCTGAAAGGCAATTCGTGGCTGTCCAGAGCCATGCTTGCGTGCGAGACGCGGTCTCCTCTTCGTTCGAGAGCCTCGTCTCCTCTCTCTCTGACGGCGAGGAGGCGAGTCGAGGGCGCGACGAGAGAGACCGGAGCTGCGGCTCTCGAGAGCAAAGAACTCCCGAAAAGATCCGCTCTTCGCTGAGCGAAACAACTGACAGAGAAGGCGAGACCTCCACACCAACGGTCGACCAAGGCGCCTGCTGTGCCGTCAGGCAACCGCCTACCTTCCTCACTGAGAGCAGAGCGCTGAAGGACGTCGAAGAAGTCGAAGGACTAGAAGAGGGAGTCAAAGGAGCCGAACGCGACACAGCAAACGCACACAGAGCAGAAGAAGGAAAACAAGTGGAGGGAGACAAACGCGCGGGCAGCGGGGACTTTGACGGCC
The DNA here is from genome assembly GCF_000006565.2 of Toxoplasma gondii ME49. Lineage (NCBI taxonomy): Eukaryota > Apicomplexa > Conoidasida > Eucoccidiorida > Sarcocystidae > Toxoplasma > Toxoplasma gondii. Next base: position 483,954 of record NC_031479.1, on the reverse strand, counting down.
ATGCTGGAAGCGCATGCAGACCATCGGGTCGCGAATCAGAGAAGAAAGAGAGGACAGATTTGGATGGAACTGACGAGGGCAGGCTGGACGCCGCCTTCGAAAAAATCGACCAGGAACGAAGAACGCTTCATAGTTCTTCGGAGTCGCAGGCGTCAGGTGCGACGTCTCACGCTCTCTCCGCTTCTCGAAGACCCTCTCCTTCTCCCGCGCATTCCTCCTGCACACCCTCCTCCACGACATTATCTGCTTCTTCAGTGGCTTCTTCTTCTGCTTCTTTGTGTTCCTCCTTTATGTCGGCCTCCAGGTCCCTGAGGCCTGCAGATGCTTTCGCAGATTCGGCGCGCCGTTCTACGCTGCCGAGAGGAGCGGGACAGACGGTGGGAGCATCTGCGCTCCCGCCCATGCCTCGGCCTTTCTCGGATTTCGAAAGCCTCCGCATGCGTTTGCTCGCGCTGCAGAGCTTTTCTCGACAGAAACAACTTCAGGCGGCGCTCCGGGCAAAGCAGCAGGCGCGTGAGGTCAGAGAAGAATCCGAGAGGAAGCGCCAAGGACAGCAACGAGAAGATCAAGGAATTCAAGAAACCTTACCGTCCAAGTCGCTCACGTCTTCCCTTTTTTCTTCTTCTCTGGCGTTCTCTCCTTCGTTTGCGGGGTCTGTGCCTTCGTCTCCATCGGCGACTGCGTCCTCTTCCACTTCTCTCTCTTCTTCCTCCTCGTCTCTCTCTTCTCTCTCTTCTTCCTCCTCGTCTTCCTCTTCTTCTTTGTCATCTTCTCTTCCGTCGCTCTCTCTTGCATGTTCGTCTTCGTCTCCTTGTTCTTCCTCTGGTTCGTTCTCTGCTTCTCTTGTTCCGTCTCTTTCTGTGGAGATGGCTGTTGAGGCTGCGAGCGCAACAGACCAAGCCGCAAGAGTCGCGACGCACTCACCCGCCGTCGCGACTCGGGGACCTCATCGTCGAGAGGCAGTGGAGGCGCGAGACCAGCTGCATACAGAGGAGAGAAAACACAGAGCAGGCGAGAGAGAGTGGGGGGGAGAGGACGCGCGACGGAGAAGCAGAGGCGAGGAGGAACGTGCAGTCCGTCGAAGCGTTTCAGGAACTCGCAGAAAGGAGCGAAAGAAGAAGCCGAGAAGTGAGAGCCTGAAGGACTTCTCGAAAGAGAATGAGGAGCGCCTCCTCACGCTGCTTCTTGCAGAAGATGAGGCGGAGCCAAGAGGAGGAGGAGGAAGAAGAAGCCAGAGACGCGGAGGAACGAACTGGGAGAAGCTGTTCAACTTTTCATGGCTGGCTGACGACCCGTCAGAGGAAGAACACTGAAAGAAAACGAGCTCTGGAGCAAGCTGCTCCACGAGACAGTCCACTCCAGCCTTGTCACTTTCCTTTCTCGATCCCCGCCGGTCTCGATAACGCATAGTGTAAGCGGGAGGTTCGCGTCGAACATGTGCGATGAGAGCTTCTAGTTCAGTGCGCAGTTGGCCCACGAATCAGTTGGTTTTTCTTTTTTTGTAAAACTGGAGTCGAAGCAACAGTTCTCGTGCGATGTTCGACCGAACGCAGAGTCGGTCACCGTTTGCCCAAGGTGCATGTCCACCTGTCAAAAAGCCTGGAGTCGGCTAAAAGGAAAGAAGGTGAACAACCTCGCAGAGAAGCCGCGAAACAGAGAGAGTTGTGTCTCAGTCAAAGAGACGCACTCTGTTCCTCTCGGTAAATAAGCGAAACGCGAGAAGGAAGGAGAAAGTGATGAAATGCAGCGGAAGCGTCTGCTGTGTGTTCCGACCGAAGGTGGAGAAAAGAGAAGAGAAAGAAGCAAGAAAACCTAGACCAACTTTTCTCTCGCATCCGTCGGGCCAAAGAGGACTCGACGAAAAGACGCAGTGAGAGATGCTTTTTCCTGTCAGACACCGAGCTTCCTCCGCTCGGAGTGTCATAGAAACTCGTTTCTAAATCTCCAGAAGGGTCCTCAAGTCGCTCCTCCTATATATCTATATCTATCTATATATATATGCATATATATATATATGCATATATATATATATATATATATATACATGTTTGAAGAAGCAGCACAGAAGGAGAGAAGGCCTCAGATGCGAGGAGGTCCACGTCTGCTGCTGAATGAGCGCACAGTAAAACGAACAGTAGGTTCGCATGTATAACTAAGGGAGTCGGTAAACACAGACGCATGCGCAAAGGCCTCTGCGCGCTCTCCTTGTTCGGGTGTACGGGTACAGTCTGTGTATGCATGCAGATGCGAACAGAGTCGGACTGCATGGGGCGACGCTGTGGAGGTTGAACCAAGTGCGGTGGGGACGAAAGTTTCTGCGCGAGAGTGTGGGGCGAAGGAAACTGAGGAGCACTGAGTACTTTTTTTTCTTGGAAAAGCCTGGAGTCCTGTTCGTAGTATATCCTCCCCAGAAAACGTTTATAAAGAATCCACAGAGGTGATTCCTCCCAGGACGATGGTACTGGTCACACTGACATCTGAGTCACCACGTTCTCTCACGCAGCCCAGAGAGACAGACTCCTTTGCGTTTCTCAGTTTCTTCCACGACGCAAAAAAGACAAGCCACCGGAAGACGCAGAGACCCCCAAGAGCCAACCTGAAAGGAAAAGCGTCAACCTTTTCGGGGACTGCCCGCAGGCCAAAAGTGCATGCGCAAGAGCCAACCGAGGACGCCCCGGGAGTGACCCGCGCGAGGACGCCCTCGAATCAAACGCGACAGGTGAGCGAAAAAATCGAAGGAAACCTGACTGGGCTCTGCCTGCATGTGCGACATGAGACTGCACGCTCCGTGGAGTCTTCTCTGCCAACAAAGAAAGGCTTCTCTTCTTTCTTTGTTCTGTGCGTCTGCCCGAGGCTTCGTGACCTCTCCCCCGATAGCTCCTGCGTTTCACCTCTCACGCCAGGTTCCCTCTACCTCTCTCTACTGGATATCCAGTGCAAAGCGAGAAGTGACAGTTTCTCTCTGTTCTCTCGAGTCGGCCTTCATCCCCGTCGCATCTTTCGAAGGAGACTACGCCCCCGCATTCTCAGGAACGCGGCTGCCGCGCCTGCAGCCGCCGAAAAGCTCCTCCCTCACGCTGTCTTCCTCGCTCTTCTCCAGGTCTTCCGCTGTGCCGTCCGTCAGCCCCCGCAGAGAAGAAGGCGGCACCCGAAGGCGCATGCGCTGCCCGTTCTTCTCGCTGGAGCTTCCATGGCGCGCGTTCGCATGCGTAAGAAGACTCGGACCGCCCCTCCAACGCGTAAGAGGAGCAGGAAGAGGAAGGCAGGTGGTGTTGCGAGTCTGTGTCCCAGTCTCTGGAAGAAGGCCTCTGGTGGGCGCGTTCGCGAAGTCTCGACGCGTTTGCATGCGGCGGAAAACGAGAAGACGGTGGGTTCCCTGAACACCCTCGAGGAGCGACAGGAGACGGAGCACAGTGAGGAGAGACAGGCGCGTACGCTGCCGCTCTGGAGGAGACGGCGACCGGACCCACAGGGAGAGGCCCTGGCAGAGGAGGCCAAGAGAGCGGCGGGGAAACCTGAGAAACAGGCAGCGCGAGAGGCAATCCACAGCCGACGGGAGGCTCGCGAAGCGCATACGGCGGCGCTCCTGGCAGGAAAAAAAAGCCACCCGACGGCAGGGGCGGCGGAGGCAGTGCGCTCTGAAGGCCTGAAACAAACAAAGGGAGGATTCGCAGAAGACATTTGTGTTCGTCGAGACAAAGCAGCGAGAAGGAGACAGAGAAGGTGGAGGCACGATCACGAGACGGCGGGGCAGCGAAGGAGAAAAAAGGAGAGAAAAAAAAGAGACGCGAACGTGGACGAGACCACACAGACGGAGTTGGCCAAAAATGAAGAAAACCGAAGACTTAAAAATGGTACAAACTTCAAAAAAAAGTGCAGACTTTATTCGAAAACGGAGCTCGTGAAGCGAAAGGCGACACTGAAAGAAGGATCACAAAAACCACAGAGTGAATCTCTCCCCTCTCGGCAAAAGCAAAGCGGACCCGCATCTGGCGTGTGTCTTCTGTCTTCTTTCCATCGGCCCTCGTTGTCCGCGCCGCAGTGTCTTCCTCTCCTCTCTTCTCTGCTCTCGCCTCTTCTTTCGTCTCTTCGCTCTTCGTCTCTTCCCCAGTGCGAAAACGCGTGAGCGCGTCTGTCGCCGTCTTCTCCTGCGAATCGAGCAGAGTATCCTCGTCTGTCTGCTCGGTGCCGCGCTTCCCTCTCGCCTCTCCAGGAGTCTCCTCGACGCGGTGCGAACGCGCGAAATTCCGGTGCATTTGCATATGGCTGCTCCTGCTGAGAGCTCCAGGCGAAGTCCTCGGAGCGAAGCGCAGTCGAGGGTGGCGGCGGAGGCGGCGGCTGCTTCCTGCTTCGAATGGAACTGGGAAGTCGAGCCAGGTACCTCTTGGCTTCGTCCACGGTCCAGAGAAAAGAGGGATCTGTGTTCTGTCGGGCGTCTCGGTTTCTTGTGTTCGTACATGAGCGCACAGAAAGGGTCGAGAATCTGTCGAAAGAAAGACAAAGGCCAGACAGAGAAAGAAAATGCACACAGCCGTTTATCCGTCCGTCTCTCCGCAGTGGATCGATAAGCGAAGGCCATGTAGCGGCACGTGAGCCAAGATCCGACTTCATTTATTATATATATATATATATAAATATATAAATATATATTTATACATATATATATATATTCAAATGAAACAAGACACGCAAATGTAAAGGTGTACACTGCTCGTTTTTACCGTAACGCTCAAAATCTCTACAGTGAACATATCAACGTCTGAACCGATAGAAAAAGAGAGATACAGCTATAAAGATATATGAAAAGGCTTCACAGGTCGCAGTCGCTTCATATCTGGTTTATTTAAATATATGTGTAACTATAATTATATACCTCTACATGCACAAGCAGAGCATACTTCCGGCGTATTTCACTCTCTCTAGTTCTTTCGGACTCCCTTCATCTAGATCCTTCTGTCGAAGGTGCTCGCTTCGGTCTGTCTTGCTCCTTCCCCCCCCGTTTTTCGCCTTCGTCCTCTGTTCCCCTCTTCTTCTCCTCTCGTTCTTCCTCTCGTTCTGTCGCCTCTCTTCCTTTCTTCAGCTCCTTCTCTCTCTCTCTATCTCTCTCTCTATCTATCTCTCTGTCTATCTCTATCTCTCTATCTCTCTATGTCTGTGCTTCCCCCGTTCTTTTGTTCGTTCCTCTCTTCTTGTCTCTCGTCCACTGCGTTGCGTCTCCTCTCCCCGCCGGTCGCGTCTCTTCGCGAAGTCTCTCTTCGCGCTGACCCCTCGCTGGCGGGCGCCTCTCCACAGATGAGGTGCCCTCGACCGCCGCACCGAATGCAGCGAATGTCTTCTCTGTCCTCTCTGAGCGACGCTTCGAACCTCGCCTGCGGGAAGAAGAACGCAACGAGTGAGGCGGAGACCGGAGATCCAGACAAGAGCAGACGCTCAACTGTGTTCCGGAACTCCGAGGACGCGAGCGCGCCGGGAAGATCTACGCACAGACTCCTCTGCACAGCTCAAGACGGACCGAGCGTGTATCGCCCGGAGAGAAAAAAGAGAAGAACACAAACTGGAGAGACCCGCCTAGGCGAGAGAGGAGACAACTGGGGAGAGAGACACCACAGTCCGGGAAGCGCGGAAAACGAGCGTTCTCGCAGCCGAGAAGAGAGCGCGTCTTTGAAGTTCGTGTGAACGTGCGCCCCCCCAGTGAAACCTTGAAATCCTGGAAAGTTCTGTAAAATCGTAATGTCTCGAAAAATGGTTTAATCGGCAGAAAAATGGAAATGCCCCCGAAGTCCATCTTCCCAGGGGTACGAAAAAAGTCGAAACAACCTCGGAAAATGACGCGAGACGACTCGCGGCGAAGACGAAAAAGACGCAACTCTTTGGAGACGAGGAAAGGAAACAAACAAGACCGACTTTTTACTATGTTTTTTACAAAAAGCCAAACTAGAGACACGAACCATTCCCACAGAACTCTGATCTCACCTCAAAAGCTTCCTCGATTCGGTGAAGAAGGCACAATGCCCGATTGCAGCCTTGACGAGAGGCTCTGTGCCCCCGTTGACAGCAGTGCTCGCAGCGAGTCGCTGAAAGAAAGGCGAGAAAAGAAAAAGACGAAACGCAAGTGGCGGAGACCGACTGGACACTGAACATTGTCTGAAAATCAACACCCGAGTGCATGCGGGTCGCGCGCTTTACGCCTCGTAGGCATGCGGAGCAGGCGACTCCTCGACAGTTTCCCCAGGAGAGGACGAACTTAGCAAAGTCACAAAAAGAAGAGAGAGCGCGACGCTCACCGAACTTGAAAAACGAAACAATCACGACAGGTGAGAGGAGAAAACGGAGATCAATGCAAGACGAAGAGAACGGAGATGCTTGCTGGTCGCGACGGTCCTCCCGCCAGGCGGGGCAGAGGACGAGGAGCCAGTGAGGGACAGAAAAAAAAGGGAGGTGCAGACTGGAGCAGTAAAACCGTCACCGAAGGAGGAGCCATACATCTCAGAGAAAACTCCAGACAAAGACACGAAGAATTACGGTGGAAACAGGGAGAAGGCGAGAGTGAGGCTCGTCTCCGCGTTTCCAAAACCGGCCAGGAGTCTGGAGAGGCCGATGCACAGTAGAGTAGAGGACTGGGTTTCCAGCTCGAAATCCTGGGGATGCTGATGGACGACGCACTGGGGAACTTGGTGACGTCTCAGCGCTCGCCTTACTTCTGCATCTTCCTCGGCAGAAAAGACAGCACAGCGCGAAGGCGCCCTTCACAGGTGGAGGCAACCACGGGCATTTGGACGGGTGAGGCGCAGAGCATCTGCTGCACGGCTTCACTCAGGGAAACCGGAGGAGTCTGCATGCAGATTCTTTCCTTCGTTCGTACCTGGGCAAGGCGTCCTGGAGTCCTCTGAACGTGGACAAGCGCGTCGGCCGCAGAAGTAGCAAATCGACGTCGAACTCTGGTGACTCGCGAGCACGAAGCGGTGATGAGTCACCCACTCTCTCCAGGTGAAAGACAAGCATGCTGTTTCCTCTCTGCTCTTCAGAGGCAAGACACAAAACAGTTTCTCCGCTTCCTCATCACGAACTGAAGACCCCAACCAGAGCGGCTGAGAAGACGACGAAGCAGAGGCGGAAGACGAAGCAGAGGCCGACGACGAAGCAGAGGCAGAAGACGAAGCGGAGGCAGAAGACGAAGCAGAGGCAGAAGACGAAGCAGAGGCAGAAGACGAAGCAGAGGCAGGGGAGGGTGAGGGAACACTCTGGCTGTCTCCAAAACGGTGGTTGTCGGTTGATTCTCCGTTTCGAGGAAGAGTCGAGACACTGCCTTCGTGCTCCTCTGTCTCCAGACCATCGTCGGTCGACCTCCCTTTCTGCGGCTCGCCATCGTGACGCTGCTCGCGCTGTTCCTCCGCCATGAGCGACCTTTTCAAGGCAGAGGACAGGAGGGATCGCCTGCCGCCGGCTCTTGGGCTTCCGTCCTGCGAGAAATAGTACCGAGTTTCTTTCTCGCCTCCAGAACGCGCGAAAACGCGCCGAATGCAGTTCGACCATCCGCCTTGGCAGGCGCGCGCAGAGGCGGCCTGAGCCTCGCGGACGAGATGCGACAGTACCTCCTGACAGACTTCGTAGCGTTCGCAGCCCGGTGCGGGAGAAGACAGTGGCTGCTGAGCGAGGCTCGACTCGACGCTTCCCAGAGGAGACGTCGCCTTTTCCTCGAGTCTTCTTCGCTTCGGAGACGGAGACGCAGGCTGCTCGTGTGCGGTGTCATTACAGCGTCGCACAGCCCCCAGAGAGAGGAGTCTGGACAGCAGACGCGCATGCAACAACGCGTACGCAGCTCCCAGGCCAGGACTCTGCGCCCGCCACCGCGCTGTCTCCGCCTCGACCGCGGGGCGGAGATCCTGCCCTGCCGGATTCGGCGAGGAGACAGAAGAAAGAGCCTCTGCCTCGAGCGACGCGTCCCCGTCGACTTCGATCGTGAAGAAGGCGGAAACGTCCTCGCCTGCCTCATCCACTGACACAGACGGTCTAGAAGCAGACTCAGAGGAAACAGAAACCGGACAGGATGCACAGACTCCTGTCGAAGATACACCTGCGGAGGAAGATACACTTGCGGTCGCGTTGGAGGCAGGGGGAGACGAGCAAGAGCGTTTCGTTTTCTCTTTTTTCGTAGACTCGGCGTCGGCGCAGTATGGATCTCTGTCTGTTGCCGGGAAGAGGCTCTTCTCGCGAGAGGGCCTTTCGCTCTTGTTCGGAGCCGAAGGCCTGCTCTCTGGTGCAGTGCTCATCTCGCTGGAGGCGGTCTTGTCGCTCTCGCTGCTCTCCGACTCTCCCCTCTCGCTGTCTTCTGCAGGCTTCGTCGCCGCGGCGCCTCCTTCCGCATCGACAGCTACGTTGACGTCCTCTCCACAGTCCTGCGTCTCTGCTGGCGCTTCGCAGACCCGCGCGGCCTTCGTCGCCCGGTGTGTGTCATCGAGCAAGCTGCGAGACGCGGACCGGCAGGAGGCGAAAGCAGCAGCCTGCGCCGCTGTCGAGCCTCTTTTCTCGTTCGCCGGGCCGTTCGATTCGGAGGCAGAAAGATCGCCAGGCGGCGCGTCTCCGTTCGCCTCCTCTTGCTGCGACTCTGGCTGATCCATCCTGTGGCGTCCGCGAGACAGCGAAGGAAGAAGAGTGTAGACGCGGAGAAAACGAACCTTTGAGGAAGACGCCTCTCGCCCGTTGGAGCTCTCTCTCGGCAAAAACAGTCGGCGCAGAGCACAAGGCTGTCGCGGAAGGAAGGCAGAACCGAGAGGAGGACCGGAGACGGAAACGCGACTGTCTTTTCCGACGTCACTTCTTTCTCCTCAAAGGAGCTAAAACAGCAGAGGCGCGGCAAATGAAAACGCCGTCCGTTCTCGCCTGACTTCCTGTCCTGAGAACGGTGTGTCTATCCCGCCGACGGAGGTGAAACCGAGGAAGCACACAAGGGGAGAAAGAAGACAAGCGGAGGAGACGAAGGGGAGATGAAGGGAACGAACGAAGAGACAAAAGTGACGTCCACCGTATAGTTGAAGAATCCGCGTTTTTTTGTCCATGCAAGTTGTACAAATGTCATAAAGAAAAGAGATGGACCTGGAGGTCCGCGTCAGATGGTCCTCGCTCTCAACCTGGTCTGCAGGAGGCCGACATCAAAAACATGTCCAGCGGAAAGTACTGCAACAGCGAGAGTGGAGGCCCGGAGAGGTCAGGGCGTTATTTTCTGCCTCCAGGAGAGAAAGTCACGAATGTTGGAGACGAAGGCGATCAAAGAGAAGCAACAGACAGACCTTTTTGACGGTTGCTTCCACATTGCCTTCGTTTACCGCTCTGCCACCGAAGAGAGCAGACGCAAGCGCGCACGGGGAGATTCGTGTCGTTGAGCAAGTCCTCGCTTTCTCGGAGTCTGCGGCTCCGGGAAGCGAGAAAACTCCCGAACTCAGACGTCCAGTCAATTCAACAAAAAGCGAAGTCTTTCTGCGTTGGCTCCCTTCGGTTGCCGGACGCTCTTCCTCTTCTGGCGAAGAAAAGTTGCGCCAGAGGCGACACCGTTTCAGGAAACGCGAAAAACGAGGAGGAAGCCGAGACTAGGCGACTGAGAGACACACAGTCGAGAAAAGGCGAGAAATGGAGCAAAAGAAAAATGCCAAGCTTTGTGTTCCCCAGAGACAACTGTTTGCCTGGCCGTCTTTCAACATGGACAATCTCGAATTCACAAACGCGCCGAACGGCTCCCACTGTCTTTGTGAGGATTTGCAGGAAAAGAGTCGCCAGCGCGAACGCTCTATGAATATCCACTGAACGTTCATCGAAGCCAAGTCAGTTTTCATGAAAAACGCGCAAAAAAGGAAAGGATGCGGAGATCGGAACGAAGAAAAAACATGAAACATCTCACGCGCAACAAACTACGCAGGACGCGCTGACAACGAAGACGGCGCATGCAGAGACGGCAACGGCGCGCCTGAGAAAGCCTCCAAGACAGAGACAGAAATCACTGATAACATATTTATACTTCTACAAATGTGCACGTTTGTCTCTGCATTAAGTTGTTACCTCTCTAGATACATCCACAAAAGAATGTACAGATTTTTATTTCCACAAATACATATATATATATATATGTATATATATATATATATATATACACACACTGACATATATATATATATATATATTTATATATATAAACGTATATATATGCATGTATAGGTGTGTGCACATCTCTACGTGTCTGTGCATGCATAGGAAATATATTTTATTATATATATAGTTATATTTGCATGAATTCTTGTACACAGAGACTACGTCTCGATATAGAATGCGTACGTATCTGCTTCGAAGGCAGAGTCTTTTCTCTGCGTTTCTGATGTGGTTGACGGAAGGCTGCATCAAGAGTTTGCGCCTCAGGTTCTTCTCACGACTGGCTTCGAGAGTGAATTTTTAATTACGCCTGCGAAAGGCCTGGACTTTCTTCGGGGGAGGCTCAGAGACAGGCGCCATGTTGGAAGCCTTCCTCCTCCAAGCGAGGAGCTGGCTGCCCTGGAAGCCTGGCACAGAAGAAGGAACCTTTTCTTGTCGAGCAACGAGAATGTGCGACAAAGGAAGCGCGAGAGAAAACTTTAGCCTCCGCGACAACTTGCTCTGCAGCAGGAGGGACTAGAGGTCGCCCCAAGGCACTGAACAGCCGATTTGAAAAGTCACAGTCGTCAGAGAGAGCGCAACCGCCTCTGCGTCGGCCTCCCGTGGACTGTGTGGTACTCAAGTTCGTCATTTGGAAATGCAGCCTTTCAAAGGGGAACTCGCTTGGAACTCCCCATAGGAAGAAAGTGCATGCGACGTCTCTAAAAAGCTGGCTTCCACCTTTTCTTCTTTCTGCGACACCGCCGTCAAACCACGAGGACCAGGTCTGTCGCAGCTGCTGCAGATGCAAGTCCACGCATGCAGCTGCGCTTCAAACTACCAGTCTACATGCACTGACACAAAGTAAGTGGTAGACATTTACCTGGCCATCAACGTAAATCTGTATATATATATATATATATATATAAAGAAATCTATACAGAAATTGATCTGGCTCCTGCACATATATAAATAAATATATATATATATATATATATATAAATAACGAAGGAGATCTACGGCTTTACGAGTATTCATAATTCGTGCATATATAATACATTTGACGCATGCATGCGTCGAGATATGTGTAGAGTGGCTGGGCAGTGTTGGAGCTCTGACGTCACTCTGGGTCTGTACGTCCCTGCAGCGCCGTTTTCAGGAGACATGCTTCTTTTGAATCCTTGAAAAGTGACACAAGGAGACGACGCAGCTGTTCACTTTGTCCAGGCGAAATCCCACTTTTGCTCGAGAAAGCTGCATGCAAGCATGCATATATACATATATACATATAAATTTATATAAATATATATATATATGTATATATACATGTATTTATATCTATGTATATGTGTGTGAAAATGCACTGGAACACAGTGTTGACAGACATTTTCCACCTCGTCAGTTGCTCCATCAGCATTTGAAAAGAAACGATACATCTCGTACCCAGAGATCTCGGTACCCACAAAGGATCCAGAGGCACTGCATGTAGAATATCTCACACATACATACTTGCATATGCATATGTATACATATGTATATATATATATATATATATATTTACATGTATATAAGTGCATATATATATATATATATATATATCGAGAGAGAGAGAGATGTCTGTATGGGCGAGAATGGGGAAAAACTCGGTGGCCTGCCGACAGGTACGAGAGCGGAGAGGAGAGAAGACTCCGCATCTGTTGGGAGCGCGAGGAAAGACGAACCACAGTGCTACAGTTTTCTCTCGTATCTGCGCAGTGTTTCGACTTCCTTCTTCCACGCAATGTGCGAACTCTCGGGAGAAGACTCGCGTTCATACAGCAGAAGATAGCCTTCTGTATGAACCTCTGCAGGAAGACCTGGGCCAAGCTGAAGAGGTAGAAAGAAACGGAAAGCAAGATACGTACAGAGCGGTAGAGAGAGAAACATTTGTACGGAGATGCAGAGACACAGGTGGTAGAGACCAGATGCAAGAAGACTTGTAAACATTTATATAGAGAGAGACAGAGATATCGAACGGTAGATAGACGGAGAGCGACGGAGGTGGAGAGATAAAGCGGGCGATTCAGATAGAGAAATACCTACACAAGCATACACATCGACGGGCAGGAAGATTGATGGACGGATAGATGACAGGAAAATCAACTCTGAGCATCTGACATCTCGTTGCTTCCTCCTCTACAATGATCCCCTATTGCCACGGTCAGCAGCCTCCAGCTTCGTCTCTGCCCTTTCCTGACTCTCCTGAAAGCATCTTTGTCTCTACAAATGTTTTTTACACAGATATCTGTACACGTGCATCTGCACGCTTATAGCTACATCTATATATCTATATAAATCTATATAAATCTATATATATATATATATACATAGGTGCATACATATACGGAGATACAGGTATGTGCACATATGTGCATGGTTATCTGTCTTCTGTTTCAGGGGAATCTGCGCATCGACCTGGATAGCTACAAGCGTCTTTTTCGAGGGCCTTTTCTCTTTGTTCTCTTCCGAGGGATGGTCCGACTTCTCTGCTTCTTCGTCGCCGACCTAAGGAGATTTTTCGCGAGAAATGCGCGGGAGTTCTCCTGACCGAAGAAGTTCCGTCCACAGCTGCTTTCTCAGATGCCGAATTCAGTCAAAGGTCGACGCTTTTTCGCACAGTCTCACCTTCGTCGATTCGGAGTCGTTCCAGCAAGTCCAGCATCCTTTCTCCCCAGCACTCCAGTCCTGGAAAACACAACGCAAAAACCAAGACTTAAACGCATGCATCCGTCTGTCTCCAGATGTCGTTTCTGTGTCGAGAGACAGAGAGACAGAGAGACAGAGAGGCGGCGATGGACTCCTCCAGCGCCGCATCTGTAGATCTGTTTCTTCTCGCAGACTCAGACATACACGAAGCAGCAGGTGCCGCTGTCGAGCCGTGGACCTGTTTCCCTACCGATGCAAACGAAAAACCAGGTTCAGAAACAGATGTGGACAGCAGGAACTACGTTCTGCCTCTCTCTGTACAGGTGCATGCATGCAGAGGGGGGAACGCGTGAGGCCCCGGAGGTTGAAAGAAACACAGGAGGACAGAAGGACGCAAACGTCTGGTTGATCCTGCCTCTGTCTTGAAGAAGAAAACTTGCAGACAAAATGATGCAGCAGGAGCTTGACCGCGACAACAGCTCTCAACGCCCCTCTAAATACCTCTAGGCATATACACACATATGCACATATGCATATATATATATATATATGTATATATATGTGTATATGTGTATATGTATATGGAATTATGCATGCAGATGTATTTGCGCAACGTATCGATGGACAAATTTCTGTGTCGGTAGATAGCGCAGCGAGCAGAAGTCACGCAGCGTCTGTTGCCGTATCCCTCCGGTCTGTACTGCGTTCCACGGTATCGGCAAGATAACTTCATTCCTCGCAGATGCGTCCACATATGTATATGTATGTATATGTATGTATATGTACGTATATGTATGTATGTGTATGTATATGTATGCATATGCACATATACTTCCCTATGGATATACGTACATATTATTTTTTGTGTGCGCATACACCGGTTTATACATACGCATGCAGATGAAGAAAAGAAGCATGCATGCGAGTCCGGAAAGAAGACCGCCTCGTGGAGAAGAAATGTGACAAACTCCCTTACTCGCGAATAGCAGACGTAATGGCCGATGTCTGGGGAGTTTCCGCGGTGAGTGATGAAAGCCTTGAGACGATAAATTGTTCGGTCAGAAGATTCTGTTTTCCCCTCCCAATTGTGCTTCCTTTTCTTGGCTCCTGCCTTCGCTTCCCCTCCATCTCCCTTTCGCTGACGCACGGTCTCCTCCCTTCGCTCGCCTCTCTCGTTCTCTTCTTCTCTCTCTTCTCCTCGCTCTTCTTCTCTCTCTTGAGGTAGACGAGCGCTGGCTGTCTGCTTCTCTGTTGTTTCCCGTGTGTCTCTGTCGGCTTCTTCGGGATCTCTGGACTGCTTCGCAGCGTCTCGCTCGTTCGCTGCTCGCGCCTTCCTCACCCGCGTCCGAGCGTCCGCGAGAAAGTTTCGCAACGTGAGCCGCAGAGGCACATGCACTTTCAGTTCGACCTTGGCGAGGCGCCAGTCCTGTCGGTCGAATGCAGCTGTCCGCCGCGTCTGGTCTTCCTCTCTCCGAGTTCCTTCCTCCGCCTCCAATCTGCAACCATGGTCGGTCTCCCGCGCGCGGAGCTCGCCGCGGAGTCTGCCCGTGTACTCTCGAAGTTGCGACCGAGTCATGAAGCGCTTCAAGTGGAGCAGCAGGAGTCGCGGAGGCGCCACAACGCGGTAAATCTTCTCAACTGCCTGTCCGCCACAGCCTGGCTCTTCGCAGCGGTACTCGACCGTCGCGGAAGAAAAGAACGCGCGCAGCAAATCCCCCAAAGAAGGATGCGGCAGCATCAACAGACGACCCACAGAAGACAGTCCAGACGCGCGCGAAGCAGTCGAGGGATCGAAGGAAGCCGAAGGACTGGGCGGCGAGGCAGAAAGACGAGCAAGAAAAGAAGAAGAAAAAGAAGAAGAAGAAAAAGAATTGCCTGGCGAGGCACCAGAGGAGCCCGGTTCTCCTGGTCTCTCGACGCCTTCGAAACAGCTCCGCGACGGCGGAGGCGTGATGTCGAGAGAAAGACAACGCGGCGTCTCGAAGCGAACGCGCCTGCGGAGAACGCACACGACGTCGCATGCGGAGAACGGATTTGGAAGAGCAACGAAGTCGACCCACAGAAGGCGTGGAGAGCGGCAAAGAAAACGCTCAAGAAGAAAACCGACTTGCGCGCGCCGGAGAACTCCAGCGACTCGACGCGTGACTCGAGTCTGAGTGTTCTCCTTCGAAGGCCCTCTGTCTCCCCGCGAAAAGCAGGTGAGAACTCCACAGCAACTGCCCTGGCAGAGACGCGCGCGCCTCTCTGCTCCACGGACAAACGGCGAGGAAGAGAAAAGCGGGGAGAAGCAAACGAGGAGGGAAACGAGGCGGCGAGGAAAACAGAAGGAGCGAGAAGCCAGAGAGAGGAACACACGGAAGGCAGGCAGAGAAGGTATCGAAATAGAGAAGCGCAAAGAGAAAGACTGGAAAACGAGAAAAAAAATAGAAAACGAAGACCAGCCGACACGGGAGCAACGAAGAAAGGAAGGCGCCAAGAAGACTTGACGAGAGAGGGAAGCCCCAAATGTTAGTGGCACTGCAAAAAAAAGATGAAGACAAACGCCCTGCCTGCGGCGCCTGCTTTGCTCACATATGAGATTCTCACCTGTGCATGCATGATGTGCATCGAATAATTTGTTTCAATGTCATCTCGAAGTATTCCGCGAAAGGCGTCTTGGGCAGCGTCTCTCTCATCAGATGCGCGACCGGACTGGGCATACCTTCTTCTCTCGGTCTTTCGTCTCTCCTGGTCCCGTCCTCATCTCTTGCTCTCTCCGTGAACAGTGAACTCGGTTCTCTTGACGCTCGATCCTGCGCTGGTTCGCGAGACTCTGCGCCTGGGTGCTGCGAAGGAAATTGCTCGGTCGCCTGCATGCGTGGCGCCGCGTAGCCTCCACAGCCGTCGCCTCGCTCCCGCGCAGGGGCGTTCCCGTTTCCTTCGTTTTCTTTCTCGGCCTCGGCCTCCTCTGGCGCTTGGGTCTGGTCTCGCCTCGATCTGTCCGTCTCCAAGCAAACCGCCTTGTCAATCTCCTCACCCTGTGCTCTCCCATCGACTTTCTTCGAAGGCAGAGCAGAGCGCGAAAGAGCAGAAGTCGAGGGGAGAGACGACAGAGACAGAGGCTCGCGGTCCTTCCCGAAGATCCGGAAAAGTTCCTCTCGCTTCTCCGAGAGGTAAGACCCGATTTCCGTGTCTAGCGCCTCCAGCAGCATGCACAGAAATTCGTGGGCGTCCTGAAAACCGCAAGTTCCGCAGAGAAACCATCCCTTTTTCGTACAAGACAGCAACGACCGACAGGCTACTCGTGTCACAAGGCAAAGATGAGAAGCAGCCGAGAGCGGAATTAACAGAGACTGACTTCTTTCCTTAGCAAGAGAAGAGTACGTAAACGTAACTCTTCTCCCTCTGAGGCAAACAAGCAAATACGCGTCGCTCTTAGGCGGAGAAACAAAACACCAAGAAGAAGCGCGGAGAAAACCACTCCGAGTTTTCACCAGAGACAGTCCGACCGACAGAAAGTTGGAAACGACAGAGACAGAGAGAGAGAGACATGTGAATAGAGAGAAAAAATGACGCCCCGCTTCCTCCGACCGACGCAACGATTGGAGCAGCCAGACTCTCTCTCTCTCGAGTTTCGTACGTGACGCTTGTCCTCTTCTTTGCGACTTCTCTGTCGACTCTCCTTTCATCTTCTTTACATCTGCACATCCTCTCCTTTGCGAGTCGTGGACCTATTCTCCTTCCTGTTTTTTCAAGACTGGGTGGCGCTGCGTTGATCACCTGCTGCTGGTTTCCTACGAAGAGCGGGAGAGACGCGTCGACGCATTTCTTCAGGTAGCCTGGATTAACTGCTGCACCCGAGTCTCCCAACAGCAGGCGAAACGCCACGGTGAGGTACGCGTTGAACAGAGGCCGGCGAGGAAACAGACTCGGCCCGCGCGAAAAGAATTTCGACGCCAGCGTGAGATCCTCAGACGACGCGCAGGCTGGCGGCGACGCAGCTGGGTCCTCCGCGCTTCGGGGGCGGCCGAAAAACTGCAAAGAGCAGAAAAGGCGACAGCATGGAGAGTCGAGAAGGCGCGACGGCGACTCTACGCGAGCGTGGTGACGTCGAGTCACCGCGGCCCTCCAGGAAACAGCTCTTTTCTTCTTCACTTCGATGTGCGTTTGTCGAGACGACAGGGCACCGTGGAGAGCGACGCAAAGAGAGAGACGAAAACGCTAACTTGTACCTAGAAATGCAGATGTGTACAGAGCCAATGCAGCAGATAAGGGCAGATAAGGGCAGATGAGGGCAGATGAGGGCAGATGAGGGCCGACTCGGACACAAGAAGATCGGAGCCTCTCAGTGAATCTGCGCGAACGCGTCACGTTAAAAAGAGAAGCATGGCGGGACAGAGTTGTTTGAGAAGCAGAAGCAGACAGGTGGAGGTAGAGAAGAAAGCTTAAATGAAGATACAGGCGCGCATGCGTATACCTATCTTGTGTAGATCTATAGATATCTAGATATCGATATGTATATGCTGGGCGGTGGCACCACCTGCAATGTGCGCCTTTTTTCGGCGTTTGGAGGGCCATGGTCTCCCTTCGCGGGTCGCGCGACGAAAGATTTGCGAATCTTCTACTTCACTGGAACCGTTCGAGCCACGGTGCAGGCGACGAAACGAGGTTCGGCTTCCTGGGAGATCTGGGGAGCCTCTTGGCGTCGCTGGACTCGCCGAGAAAAGGCAGCTTCGAGGCTCTTCCTCACCTTGGCAAAGAAGAAGAGCGAGAGTGTGTGATCATGCGCGGCAACGAGGAGACGAATCACTGCGTTCATGTAGCAGGTGTTCCCCAGATTCTTCAGACCCCCGCGGCTCCTGGAGCCTCCATCGAGAGAGAAATGCGGAGACAGGACGCGCCGCGAACGCAGAAAAGAACTGCTGCAACGCTGAGAGACAGACGGCGACAGAGGCCTACGAGTCGGCGAAGAAGAAGAAGCTGACAGACGGCGCTGGACCCCAGAGGCAGAGGCCGCGAGAAGCGAAGACACCGAGGACGGAGAAGCACCAGAGAAAGAAGAAGAAAGAGACGACGATGAAGAGGACGATGAAGAGGAAGATGAAGAGGAAGATGAAAAGGACGAAGAGGAGGAAGAGGAGGAAGAGGAAGGAGAGACAGACGAGAGAGGAGAGGAGCATCTGCTGCTCGGGAGCACCATTTCGTCACCGTTGCATGGTCGAGGAACGGATTCATCCCCGCTGTCGACGACCACAACTGCGCTGTCTCGTTCGCCTTCCTGTCGGTCTGGACGAACTTCAGTTCGCCTGTCGCGTCTTCCTCCTTGAGGCGACGAACCTGCATGCAAGGCGCGAGGCTCCTCTTGTGTGTTCCAGGCTGCGCCGCTGCTCGAGTCTCTCTCGGCAAGCATCGAGGCGCAGCGAGAAGAGGGCGTCGAAGAAGAAACGCGACAGCAGGAAGTCGCAGAAACCGACTGGAGAGAAGAAGAGGAAGATGAAGAGGTAGAGGAAGAAGAGGTAGAGGCGAGAACTGGAGAAGTTGTTGAACTGGGTCGCGACTGTTTCACTTCTGTGAAGAGAAGCAAAGACAAAGAGAAGCACGGTAAGCGCCGTGGAATGGTGCAGAGGCAAAAAAGAGGGAAGAACATTCAGAAAGTAACAGAAATCGACGGATCCGGTCCACGACGGTTCGAACGAAGAAGGTGCAACCTACTCGGGAAGGCTTGTCTGTCCTCAGCGTCTTGGTCGAACAGTGGAGAGAGTTGTTGCAGCTTCTTCCTTCTCTCTCCGACGGCGCCGTTTTCTCCTTCCTCACCCTCTCTTCCCCTCTTTGGCTCTTCGCACAGTCTCTCTCGCCTCTCCTCCGCTGTCTCACTCTCCCTGTCAGGAAGAAGCTCAACAGCGCTACAAACATCCTCGGTGTCCGCGCACAGCGAAGAAGACGGACGCGATGGAGGAGGTCGCGTGAGAGCGAGGACTTTATTTGTAGCGGCAGCGGAGGCGCAGAGGAGTTGAAGCTTGAAGTCCTGGTTGCAGAGCATGACGCTGTTGGGAGGCAAGAAGGCGAGGAAATGTGAGCATTGTTCGTCTGTCCAAAAGTCCTGGAACGCATGCACAGAAGCGGAGAAGCGACAGCTGGCGCGCCGAAAGGCAGGCCTTCCGACATGGCGGGGAGGAGGAGACCGACGCAGAGGGAGAGAGCAAAGCGGAGCGCATGGAGGCGAGAAGCTGAAACTGGAGACAGTGCAGAAATAACGAAAATTTCCTTTTTCTTACCTTCAAGTGGAGCTCGCGACTCGGCGCAAGGCCGTCCAGAGAAGGCCCTTTCAGCTTTCCTCGAAGAAGCAACAGTCTGTGTTCGCTCCCTTTCATCTCCCACTGTTCGTCAGTCGTCTCCTCTGTCCTCTCGTCTTGCCTGTCTCCTCGCCCTGCCTCGCCCTGCGTTCCACCTCTTTCTCCTTTCCGCGGACTTCCGCTTTCTTCTCCTGGCTGAAGAAGGCAGGGAGAGGTCTGCCTCCGCCGTCGCCAGATGCGCGCCAAGACCGTCGCCTCACGCCCCATAGAGGAGGAAGAAGAGAAAGGAGGGGAGGCAGAAGAAGAGAAAGAAGAGGCAGAAGAGGCAGAAGAGGCAGAAGAGGCAGAAGAGGAAGAAGAGGTACTATCTCTGCTTTCGAGACTTGTTTTCCACGGACGGAAGTCTCCGCTGTCCTCAGCAGGACCGAGGACGATGAAGTCGTCGCTGACTTCACCCATCTTGAAAGAAACAAGACAAGAAAGGAGACACACAGAGAGAGGACGGAGAAGAGAGGAAAAAACGAGGGGAGAGCAAGAAGGCGCGGAGAGAGAAGGCAGTGCAGAAGGGAGGAAACTGTGGAACAAACGGTGAAAAGAGCAGGGGGGAAGAAGCGCTGGAGAAAGTAAAAAAGAAGAAGAGAGAGAAGAGGCGGAGGAGGAGAGGAGACAGGCGAGAGAGCAAGGGCAGACAAAGGAGACGCGAGAAAACGAGACAGAGGAAATAAAAAAAGATATAGAAGGTGGAGAGCAAGACAGAGGAAAAGCGATCGAGGAGAGGGAAAAACACCGAGTAAAATTAGCGAAGAAACGAGATAAGAAACAAAGAAGAGGAGAAGAAAGGCGGTCTTGCAAGACAACTCCCGGAAGCCCGCCACACCAATCACGACAAGCGCCTGCTTTGGGGAGTCCTGCGGTGGAGAAAAGAAGAACCGGAGGAGCTCCGAAGATTCCGAAGCGACGATATTTGAAGAAAGGACCCACAGAGAAAAAGATGCAGCATCCACCAGAAAAAACAAAGACGACGTATGACCTTGACAAACGCAAAGAGCGCGTTTCCCGACCTGGAAAAACGAAGACAAGGGTGTCCTGAGGTGAGGACCATCTCCCGCGGACCAGAAAAGCCACAATTCAAGACTTGTTCCTCAACTTTTCTTTTATTTTCTCTCATCTGCCTGCAGACGAGGTTCGAAAGAAAGGAGGTCGTCTGTGCTGAATGAGAAAGGTGTGTGCCAGGACATAGCAGTCACCCGCTTCGCTCGCGATCGACAGCTGAGACGTTTCTCCTGTATCTTGTCTCTCGACTTCTTTTTCTTCAGCGAAATTCCGCCTGCAATCGTTCGACCAGACGGTCTTCCTCGAGTTTTTGAGAAAAGAACTCACCAGCTGAACTTTCTTTGCGGAGACACCCGAGTGCAGTCACCGCCGGGCGCGATCTTCGCTGTGCTCCTCACCGCCCCCGTCTCCCGGTTTCCTTTCTTGTTCTCCGTATCTTTCTTGTGCTTTGTCTTCTTGCTCTGTTCTGTCTTCCTCCGTCTCGTCCTCCTCGTCTTTCTTGTCCTCCTGCAACTGTCCTTCTCATCCCACGGTGGCGTATGTAGAGAGCAGACAGAGGGCCGTCGAACACAAGGGCGGTTAACAGCGGAGAGGCTTCTCGAAAGGACGCGTGTCTCTCTCAGGTGAACTCTTCGACTGCAACTTTTCCAGCTTTCTCCCCTCTGCAAACATGGATCGCTCTTCCTCAGCAGAGGTCGCACATGACATGTCTCCTCTCCGCTCCTCGCCTTCTGGCGAAAACGCGCTCCAGCGCTCTGCGCCTCTCTCCTCTCTCTCTCTTCCCCTGTCCTCCTCTGTGTGTGCCTCATGTTCTCCCTGTTCCGCTTCATCAACCTCGGCGTCTTCTTCTTCGTCTTCCAGGGGCTGTGACGAGAAGGCAGACGAAGCAGATCTGCTTGGAGAGGCTTCTGCCGGCCTCCACGGCGCGCCGGTGCTGCTTCTGCTTGTGCTCTCTGAGGAGTTGCTGAAGGGAGACAGCCAAGCAGACAGCCGAGGACAGGAGAGCGCTGCGGCTCAGCGGCCCGAAGAAGAGAGAACCGAGGCGTCTGCATGCACAGGGAAGGCTGCGGAGCACCCGAATGGAATTTCCTCCGGTTCGCCGGCGCATCTTTTCCTCCGCGACCTCCTCCACAGGCTCGGCACACCCATCGAAGGACGAGGAACTTCGACCGCCTGCAGCTGCGCCGTGAGGGAGCAGCGTTCCGCGCTCCCCCAAGGAGTGGTACTCCGGACAAAGTACTATGACGCGCCGGTTCGTCTGGTGTGTCAGTATCTCTCCCGCGAGGCTGCTTCTTCTCCCTGCGCTTCTCTCGACGGCGCGGAACTCTACGCTTCGGGTGCGACTTCCCTCACGCTGTGTAAATCGCCTGCCGCCGCGCCTTTTTCTCGCCAGGTTCTGCAGACTCCTTCGACTGCTTCGTCTTCCGCGCTCTCGCCTTCGTCTCCCTCTTCTCTCTCTTCTTCCGACGCAGTCGCTGCTGCTTCGCTCTCTCCGAGCCTCTCTGCGTCTGCGTCGCTTCAGGCGACTTCGCCGGGTCTCTTTGTGCCGTCCTTCGGCCTCGCGTCTCCGCCTGAGGCGCTCCTCGTTCTCTGTGCGGCGCCGCTAGCCGAGGAACTCGCGGGCAGGCGCGCGAAGAAGCGTCGGGAGCCCTCAGAGTCCCGAGAGGCGAACGCGCGGTCTCATGTGGAAAAACATCCTGCAGAAGACGACATGGAGGAGGAACTGCCGCTGCCTGCGTGCCTCCGGCGGCCTCCCTTCCGTTTGACAACTCCCTCAGGCGCAGAAAAAAGCAAAGGTAACTTTTTCGAGACGCATGCGGTTTTCAGTCTCGACAGAAATCGATTTCTTTCTCTTCACATGCATACACAGATGTAGAAAAAGAACACAGAGCTGCGCAGGCAGACTCAACGTTCGTTCACCGGCCGCAGCTGCCACCCTCACACATACGCACTTTGGATGGATGCCTTTTTTCTTTCATTTTTATGAGCAGAAGTCTGTATACAGGTGTAGGCACTTCCTTGTCTGTGCTTATGCGCATCGTGCTGTGGCGCATGTGAAGGCTTTCATCTGCTTGTTCTGCGAAGCGTTTTTCTTCGGCGGCGATCTCCTGCGTCCTAGTATCCTCTTCTGTTAAGCGCCTTGGTCTGGTCTCGAGTTCTCAGTGAGCTAAATAGATTCAAAGATCGTGAGCATCGTTCGATGCTGCCCAGAGAGTCGAGCTTGAGAGTTTTGGAGAACAACGCCCCCGAGGTGCATCTCGGTGACGGGGCGAGGCTCCACACGAGCCTCCACCTCGGTTTTCAGGAAGTCTCCAAGATCGCCCGTGTCTGCTTCTCGTGCAACTGGTTGTTGTCTGTTTTTTCGCGAGTGCTTTAGTGCCTTGCCACTGCTTCATGCAGAGACGCCTCTGTCGTCTCACCATGCCGCTCGCTTCCATCGCAAGTCTTACGCACGGTGGTACAACGCAGACCGAGTCAACAGGGGAGTCATCGTTCCGCGGATCCTGAATGTGACTCGAGTTGTGAGATGCGCGCAACGACGCTTGTTCTCTGGATTGCTTCAGGGCGTCGCGCGCCGCCTGCCGACCTCGAGGACCGCGCAGCCTCTGCCAGTGCGCGCGCCAACTTCTATGCGCCTCTGGGCGAGGAGACAGACGAGGAAGCCAGCGAGGAAGACGGAGAAGAACCTGCAGACAGCGAGTGGCTCTCTCGTGTACCTGTGAAGCTGTTTGTGTCTGTGGACGGTCCGGTGGAGAGTGAAACGAGGAGCAAGTGTTTGGAGCAAGCGTCTCGGATCAGGAGGTCGGGTCCAGGGGCGCCGGATGCAGATGATCCTTCAGAGATCTTGTTTTTCGAAAACAATTGTATTTTCGAGCGCGTCTCACTGCCGTGGCCTCGCCCGTGCAACGGGGCGTCTTCTCCGGGTGTCGCTCTGTCTCCTGCCGGCGCTTCTTCGAATTTGGCCTCTCACCCTGCCCTGCTGGGTTCCCAAGATGCGATGACTCGCCTCGTGGACGCGCTCCACTGTCACTTGTGGCCGAACTTGCGGCGGCGCGCACCTCCGAAAAAGCGAGAAGAAAAGCGAGAGGAAATCTCGGGATTCTCTGCCTTTCGAATGGCTCCTTCGCCTGCATCTGCATGCGCCGCCGTCTCTTCGTCGTCTTCAGGTTCCTCGGGCCTCGGCGCAGAGACTCCGATTCCCCCGAAACAAGCAAGGGAAGCGAAGCAGACCGACAGTTCACGGTCGCAAACGCCAGGCGAAAGTGGAGAGCCTGGGCACCCCCCGCAGGCGCGTTTTTCGGAGCTGAAAGAAGCGACAGAGAGAGACGAGAGGGCGACGGAGACTCAAGGAGCCGAAACCGAGAAAGGCCAGACGCGGAAGGAGACAGGCGAGTTCAGTGAAGACGGCCTGGAGAGAGAGAACGGCGACCGCGAGAAAAAAGCTTCTGGGAACAAGCAGTTTGCAGAAGAATGGTCAGAGAGCGACAGTTCGGGGGGGGGGGGGAAAGCAACAGCAGCAGGGAGGCAGAAGGCCGCTGTTCGTGCAATCGTGGGAGAGGAGCACCCGAGTACGGGGAAGGAACGAAACCTTTCAGGCGAAAGCTCGAAAGACAAAAAAGATGATACTGCAAATGTCGCGCACTTGGACTCACTGGATGCGCTCATCCAACAGCTGAGAGCAGTCAGACTGGAAAGTGAAAACCTCCCGCCGGAAGAGCGGAGGGCGCGGGCGGAGGCAATGGCGCTGAGACTCGCCACCGTGATGGGTCTCTCAGAAGACGAAGAAGATTAAAGGGCGATGTCAGGTCGAATGGAGAGAACACAAATGGGGGGACACTGTGAGGGCATCCAGTCCGGTGCCTGTGGGTGGGGGATAGTTCTGCATCATTCGAAGGCTGTGTAAGAGGCGCTGACGCTGTCGTGCGTCGCCTTCGACGTTGTTGGCCGCGAGTTCTGAGAAATAGACGTAGACCCAACTAAAATGCTTCATCTGGCGACAAGTTCGTGCATTTTTTTTCATGGAAAACGCAGTCCCAGACGCAGGCCGCAAATGGCCGCAACATGGCATTTCGTGCCTCACACTGCCGCGGGCTTGGCTTGCAAAACTCAGTGTACAGAATAGCCGTTTGGAGGCGTTTTGACGACGCCCATAGCGAGGAAAACTTCTTTTCAATCAAGTGAAGAAATGCATCAGCTGTTCTAGGTGGGTGGGGGAGGTCGGGAGGGGTAACAAACAGACAAGGAGCTCTGGGAAGCTAGGAAATCCTACGAAATATGTGCGAGCATCCAGTTTTCTTCGCAACAGAAGCAACCACAATTCGGCTGTGAGGGTTTCCGAACAGTCGCATGCAGGGCACGTGCTTCTCTCTCAGTCTCTCGCACTTCTCCGTTACCCCTTCTCTCCCGTCCTGTCAGCTGCCCATTATAAGGCTGTTCTTCGCGGGAAAACATCCGTACTTGGAAATGGACGGTGCGAAGAGCAGAAACTGGACAGAATACGAGAGAGCCGCTTGCCACGCTGGAAAAATGCTTCTCTCGCGGCGACACACAGCGACTCAAGATGGCATGTGGAGCCCAGTAAGTTGTCGAGTGTTAGCAGAGTGACCTGAGTGTAAGCTTTTTCTGAAGAAAGTCAAAGCGAAATATGGTTTAGTTCGAAGTCCCTTTATCCCGACCAGAAGTGAAGGCCACACAGCCTGGAACAACCTAGGGGCTAGAAAGGCATTCCGTGCTCTTCTCCCTGTCAGGATATAGTAGAGCAACTTAGAAGCTTGAGAACAGTTTTTTACCTCACTTTTTGACCAAGGCAACAGTTGTTTACAGCCATGAACTCGCAGCTGAATGCATTATTTCCAAAAGGCGTAAACAGGGCGGTTCTCCGAACACGCCAAGTTCGCCAAGACAGCAACATGGAAACGTCGTCTTGTGGTGGTGTTGGTCCAAGAAGCGGCCACCTGTGGCAAGAAGGGCCAATGCCAAGTTTCTGTTGCCATTAGCAACATCTGCAATGTGAAAGGAACAGTTTTCGTCAGCAAAAACTGTGTATCGTGGTCCCGACGTGGTTGGCGGTCGCCTGAAATGCCGTTTCCGCGGAGGCAGCGACTTACTGAATCGTCGTATAGAAACCTCAAATCTCTGCAGCGATTTCCAAAAAGCTACCACGTTTCCCCCCTCATCGTTATCGCGTTTCTTAAGTACGAGACTTCCCCTTTATGTGACCAGTGTGCGCGCATCCTCCGACCGATACACGCAGCGTGTGTAAGCGCAGGAAGTGGAGCGTTGGGACGGAGACAGAGGTGTGCAACACCGTTGAGATACGAAAATTGACGTAGCAGAGAAACTGCCACAAGGAGACATGACCGTCCCTGTGGTTGTCTTCACGTCTTTTGGACGCGGTGCGTGCCACCGCCTGCCACGGTGGATGTGTAGGTAGGTTGCTGTGCTGGTAACCAACCCTCGCTGCCCGCACCGTTTTCCTGAATGATTTGGAAATCCATGTATTCGGCGCTGAAATTCTCATTTTTAAGTGGGTCGCACCGGGTCCGGGTGCAGTTTTTTGGCGCTAGAACAGAACCCCAGGTGCATTTTGTTGCGTTGTATTCTAAAGAGCGGAGCTGTCTTCGGCGTTGCGTAGATGTAGCCAAGCATGCATGTGGGCACCGGAGGGAAACTGGAGGGTGGACAGTGCCGGCAAAAAACACACTGTCTTTACCGCACGAATTCAGTGGGTTTTTTCTGTTTCGGTGGTATGAGATTACCAGGAGTGTGTCTACACTGGAAGGTGTTTGTCCTGTGACGTGACTTCCACTCGAGTGTGTCGTCTTGTTAGCGGGTTGGGGGTTTACATTCCTCCTTGTGGAAGATCTCCGAGCCCGCGTGCAAGCTTGTCGCACGCCTTCTTGCGAACAGTAGACCACACAGCAGCGCTCCCTGACGGGGAGAGAAGAACGCGTGATCCTCAATTTCCTTTTTCGTGGCAGAGTTTTCGTTTGACTTCCACGATCGTCGTAGCAACCTGCTCCGGATACATCGCTTCTGGCCTCACCGAAGTCCGCTGTCTTGTACCATTGCACGAATCGAGAATCGCAGTGGTTCCTCGCTCGGCAGATACATAAAGAACGCTCCAAGCGGTAGAGACCCTAGACGCCGCTGAACCCGCCTGCACGCGTCTTCTGCCTTCGGTGCTATTGCGAAACCGGGGGGCCGGAACACCGGTCTGTCTTCGGTGCCGTCTCGTACCAGATCTCTGTTCTCGCGGCGTTTTTTTCACGATTTTTGTCTAGTTTTGTTGCTGCTGCACGACTCCGATCTTCTGTGGCTTCTTTATAGGAAAGTCACGCTTCGTTTCGCGTGTATCGCATCGCGACACAGACGGTTACTTTCTCCATTAGCGCCCTACGACGTGGCACGGATGAACTAGCGTGATTGATTGTTTGGAATACAGGCGGTGGGCATTTTTTCGTAGTGTCGCCCTAAGCAGAAGAGCGACTTCGCGGACACAGGGGGAGGCCTCCCGTCTTGAACCGACAACCGAGGGTCGTTTCTCCGTATGTTACCGCAATTTCCTTATTTGATCGGATCCTTTATGTCTTCGTTGTCTCTCTGTTCCGTCGACTTCACTGGCACCGTCTCCCTGTAGCTTGCCTGCATTCTATCTTCTGGCTGTTGCTGCGCGTCTGCACCGGCGCCGTTGAGCTGCGGTGGCTTTTTCAAAAAGAACGTTTCCTATGCCGGACAAAGGCGCCGGTACGCCACAGGTTGCAAAAAGGAAGAAGTGACTGATGCCAGTGGCGTCTTCTTGCCGCCAGAGCAGCTGTACATACACTCCGCCACATTCCACCGAGGCTGTCTTTCCGCAGTTCCTCCGGGCATTCCTCCTGCCGGTCGGTGGATCTGCTTCCAAAGGTAAGGTTGAAACAATGCAAAATAGGCAGCTGTCTGAAAAAATAATTGATCCGTTGTTTTGTGTCGTGCAACAGTCTTCTTTGTTGTCGTTTTCACAGTGGGCGCACAGGCAGGTGGTGGCTGTCATGTCAAGGCGTGGTACGAGTTGAGTTTGTGAGTGCTGTTTTTTCCCCGGACACCAGGTGTGCAACCCGTCAATTCTGCCCTAGAAAATCAATTGTGTGCGCTGTTGAGCGTGATTGCGCATCGGTGACTGTACACACAGCCCTGAGCATTAATTTGGTCCGAAAGACGTTCACGCAAAATCTGTTTGCTGTCTGCATGCCTTCACCCCGAGCAGGCCTGCCGGCTGGTGTCTGACAATAATGAATGTCTGAATTAAGCTCGTGAAACGACTGGATCTTCGTGTGTGCTGGCAGTGCCTCTTGTTTCGCAGTGTCAGCTTGTCTGTTGCATATGTAGATACCGCCATCCGTGTTTGAAACGCAGTGCGCGCCACTCATATCGAGCACGGGAAAGCACAAATGTCTGAATGTCGTGTCTGTATTTGACGACTTGTAGCATCAGAAACTGATGTCGCACCACTCCTAACGAAGTGTGTATACCCCATCGCGTCCGCGCCGGTGCAGACATTTCATCTGTCTGGTATCCGTACTTTGAGATATTGCCCCATAACTTCGTGTGTGATACTTTGTAGCACCCGTGATCCCGCAAGTTAAGGTAAGCAACTCATTGACGATCTGAAACGGTGTTTCCCTGCATCAATACTGTGTGTTTTGTGATTGTGCAGGCTCGTCCCTTTTCTTCGCTTTCCGCATATTTCGTCTCCTTTGCCCCTGTGTCACGTATCACCACAATGACTTTCCTTGGAGGTGTTCGTTGGGCAGACATAAGCAGCGACACTCAGTCGCTGTCAGCGATTCCCAGCACCCCAAAAGGAAGTTCTTCGTATGGCCTTGGAGGTGGGTCTGCGGCAGCTACGGCGCTTCTTCTGCAGCACGAAGCGGCGGAGCACTCGTACCTCAATCCGTCCTCGTGTGCGGCGGAGTTTGAAAACAGCAGTGCAGGCCTGAACCTTCATTTCCGCAGCGCCGCGAACCTCGGAGGCGCCGAAGCAGACGCCGTCGTTCCGTCCCCGTCTTCGGCGGCGGCGGGCCTCGAGAGCGGAGACTGCGACGAAGGCGTGTGCGAAAGATTTTGGGATGGACACTCCGGCGGAGGCGCAAAGAATGGCGGATGCGGATCCTCCACTCCGACGACGACTCCGGGTTTCAAAGGCCTGCTGGGGTCTTCGTGTTCCCACAGCGAGTACGGCGACGGCCGCAGCAGTTCCGTCTCTGCTTCCTGTGCGACGGCGGGCCTGGCCTCTTCCGGCTCTGCAGGACGACACAGCGACAAGCATGGCTCGCCTGCAGGCTCCTCTGCCCTCGCATCCACGGCGGGAGGGAAGGCGCGCAGCAGCCGCGGCCGCCCTACGCCGTCAGGGGCTTCTGGGGGTCGCCCGAGCTCGAAGGGTGGGTCTGGCCACCAGAGGCTTCCAACTGACGACCCCGACGCATGCGGGAACTGGCGCCGAGACGCCCCCCTCCCTCGAGCCCCCGCCTTGACACCGGCGAAGCGGAACCGTCGGGCGTCTGGAGGCAGCTGCCGCGCCGCCACCCTGGGCCGGGACAGTGTGGCTGAGGAAGAAGACGACAAGCTCGGGCCGGCTGCAAGTGTGACTGGCGAAGGTGCGCTCGTGGGTATTTTCCAATCTCATCAGCCACCCTCGAAGAAGAAGCGCTCGCTACACACCAACCTGCTGCATGCGCAGGGCCGAGACAGACAGAAGGGCCTGGCGGGCGGATCGGAAAACGTGCAGAGCGACGCCCCCGGGTCTCTGAAAGGTGCGGAGAAAGCAGGCGTCCAGGCCCCAGGAACTTCTCGCAGCCACCGCAACAGTGCCTCCGCAGTGGTGGGAAGCGCGGGAGCGACCTCTGGCGGGACGACTGGCACCTCCAGGCGAAAGAGCGGTGGCGGTCGCCGGTCTGTCGGGGGTTCGCGGGGCTCTGGCGGGCACCCTGCAGGCGCGAATCTCTTGCTGCAGCACATGGGCTCTATTTCCGCGCCGTTCCTCCAGATCCCCGGCTTCGTCTCGCCCATGTTCCTCCCCACACTCGCTTCGCAGGTCCCCGGGACACCCGCCGTGGGCCCCGCGGCCCTGGGGCTATCCTTCCTGCCGCACCCGAACGCGAAGGCCGTCGAGGCGGGATGCGAGGCCGACGAAGAAGAGTGGGCGCGCAGGGAGTGTGCCCGTATGAAGGACATCGCGATCGGGAAGGCGACTGAAGGCTACCGGAACTTCATTCGCGCGGTTCCCAAGGACCAGCGCAGAGAAGGCGACCCCGCGACACCCGACCCGAAGCAGCGCTGCAGCAAGGCCCAGTTCCAGCGCGAATACCAAGACTGGCGAAAGCAGCTCCACAGATACGACTCGTGCGGCGTACGAGGCATGTCGCCTGTGGAATCGAAGGACGCAAACGCCGGCGAGGAGTCTCGCCGAGACGGTGAACAGGCCCAGAGCCGAGAGGCCGATACCGGGAGAGTGGGGCTGGGAGCCGCGGCTGAGGCTCAGACCGCAGCCGAGGGCGAGGAGACAGACGAGTTCTCGGAAGAAAGAAACCCGATCCTCGAATTCAACAGGGAGTGCGAACTCGCCGGTCTGTGAGCCAGACTGGAACCCGTTACAAATCGTGTCTGGAGTCGCACAAAGTTTCTGTGCACAGACCGCTCTCTACACGAAGGTGTGGACAGGCGTGTGTGTTCCAGGTGTTTGGAGATACAAAGAGATGTAGGTGTATGTACACGCGTGGATTATTTGCGCGGGCGTTGAGAAGACGTGGCGCGGAAGATCTGTCGAGCCTCGCCGTCTCCCATGCCTCGCGAAAGGCATGAGGGGGTCGTGTGAGGGATTTGCTTCTTGGTGCTTCTCGCGCCGAGACAGCACAATGAAGATAATGGTCGGTAGTGTTTCGCGGTCCTCAAAATGTAGAGGTGCACAGACGAAACAGGGGTGTCGAGTGGTGTTCCTCGTTTTCTCGCTTGTCCAGCCTCGTTGTGGAGGCTCCGTTTTGGCGGCAGCCTTATGGGTTCTCGAGGTGCGCGTCACGGCTAAGTGCGGTGTGTACACTCAAGTATTTCTGTTCCTCTTTTTTCTTCAACCGCGGCCGTCAGAGTCCGTTGACAGGCTCCGGTCCGCTTCCAAACAAGCTATTGACACTTACCCGTTGATTCTCTGCACAAAGTGGATATGTACAAGGCATCTCCAATTCTATATAGAAATGTAAAATGCATGTGTGCCTATATTGTGTGTGAAAGATATCTGTCGTCTGCACAGTGCATGCGCTTAGGATGTGCACGTGTGCAAGGGCGAACGCATCAATATGTATATCTCTACACGCAGTCTTTGAATGTCAGATCGTCAATGTTGCAGATGTACGTAGTTGATGGAGTTACCTGGGGGACGTATTTGCTTTGACTGTACATACGTCTCGGTTTATGCTCGAGTCTTTGTTGACTCTCGGGAAAATGCATTTTGTCGGCTTAAGAACCACGGGGACTTTGCCCCATATCGCGTGTGTAGTTTCGTCCATGTTGGTTGTTTTTCGGTGCTGGACAAAAGAAAGAGGCCCTTGTCTATTCTATGCTGTTCACTCGCCCTTCACCTCGCATTTCGCCTGGAGAATCACCGTTCACTTTCTCACCAAATGCAGGATGCTCGCAGCAAATCAGCGTGTCCAAACGGCAGCGACGCGGTAGCATACGTAGACACTCATCGTGTCTGCAAGAGATCAGTGATTTACGGATTGCTTCTCTAGGAATGCACCGCTCTTGCGGTGGGGCACCCGGCCTTGAAACCACAGAAGTTGAAATGTGCATGCAGAAAGAATGAAGGAAATGTATTCGCATATACGTATATGCGCGTACTTCCATTCGGCTATATGTCAGCGTATACACAGTTTCGTGCAGACGAATCACAGAACGATTTGGAAAACAAAAGCATTCCTTGGGTTTGCGTTGTCAAATGAGGAGAGTGTGCCGATTGTCGCTTCGCAATGTACTCGCCGATGCCGTCTCGTATCTGACTGTGTTGCGGGACCGCTGCCGCAGATCCTCTCGTCACGCTGCCTACTTTACACAGTTAAGGCAAAACTGCAAAAACTGATAGTTCATCTGGAACAAACAATCAGGAGAATTCGTATAGAGGCACAGGAAAGAATGTACAAGTATATGTGTGATGTGCAACGCCTTTGGCCGCAGCCGCTGATGTGCGTATGTTACGACTAGATAAGTTCATGGACATCGGAACAGACACATTTGCATGTGTACACCTTAACGCAGATGGCAACACATCAACTGAAGGATTCGTTGTGCGAAACCATAACGGTATAATATACATGTGCAGGTGAAGAGAAAGGTATTCAGTGGTGTGCGCTGCTCTGGGATGCTGCGGAAGATGCAAATTACCGATGGTCCCACTCATTGGCTTTTCCCTCTTCTTGTTCTTTCTTCTACTGTCTTTTGTGCGGCCGAGTAAACTGTTGCTGCCTCAGGAGGAACTGGGAAAATACGCCTCTTACGGTGTTGCGTTTGCTGCTACGTACAGTGCATTCAGTAAATAAAATATGGGCTTCAACCAGAGAGGTTTTGCGTGACTTCCGAAGCTACAAAAAGCCGATGAAATTCGATCCTCCAGATCCTTGTTTCTGAGTCTCATATGAGGTCGCGGTTCGTTTTGGATTCGGAGCAACGCGCGCGAAGACAGATTTGTCCCTTAGTCGAATTCTGATGTTTCCCATTCGCCCCCAGAAAGGAGAGAACGGAGAGGCGGCAGCCAATTGTTTAGTCGCCATTGTTTTGATTTTTTCGTTTAGAAACGGCTCTTTTTTGACTCACAGGGAACAGTACCCTGTGTTGTTAATCCTCTAGGGGAGAAGTTTACTTCAGTCGCACAAATCACATCGTCTGTTACATCATACCGGGCAGCAACTTGAACAGTTCTGTGACTGTTCAACACAGATTCGCTTTTTTTGACCCTTGGTTGACTCATGTTCTTCGATAAAATGAAACTCTTGCGTTGAAACGCTAGTGTATTCTCCGGGGGAGTGCCCAATTATAACTCCTTTGTTTTTGCTGCAATCAGAACGTGTGTGTTTCTGACCTTTGTTCTCTGTCCTTACTGTAGAGTGGAGAAAATGTCAATCGGAAGAAACCAAGCCAGGTGCCGTTTCTATGCGTCGGTGTTTTCCCTGGAGTCCGAAGAAGTACTTGTAGACAGCAAAACCGAGCAAATGCGACCGCATGTTTCCTCTTTCCACGTTCGTCTGTTCTGTCTGTTTTTAGCCTCTTGTTCGGTTCCTCTGTTACTAGTTTCTGGGTCTCAAAGTGGGACCCTTCGACTGCCTGAAGGCCATGCGTGCGCCACTCCGTCCTCTGCTGCTTTTTCTTCTGCTTGCAACATTTATTCAGAGAGTGTAACACCGATTGAACCGCAGTCTTCGCATTCCCCGTCTCAAATACAAGAGCGAGCAACCGACACGATCCACTCCGTTCCTGCACGAACCGCCACAGCAGCATTTTCACCTCTCCCTCAGAAACAAGATGAGAGTTCCGGTGTCACCCTTCTGTCAGGATCCGCTCTTCAAAGTTCAATCCCCTTCGGAGTGCCAACTGATTACTCCGTTCGTCTGCCTTTCGCTCCGAGCCTCGATCCGAGGTCTCTCGTTCCGAAACAGCGTCTTGCTAAGCTGTTTACAGCGGACGGAAAGTCCGCTTCAATGGCAAGGAATTTAGCTGCCAAGACACTCGCTACCGATCTTTTGAGAGTCAGTCGGGCCTCTGCGACAAAACGCGAAGTGCTGAAAGCGGCAGAAAACATTTCGATCCTCGGGCGGTTCGGCGAGAATGCGGAGATAAACGGAGAGTACGAGCTTATCCGCGATGACGAACGAAAAAGTCGGGGCGAAAAACCAGGAGGCCGGCCGGTCTACCGAAAGAAGCAAATGGTCTTTTTCTCCAACTCATCTTCTGCAGCGTCTCAGGAGGTGCGCGAGGACGCGAACCAGTCCCCTCTGTACTTGTTTCACGTTGAGTCGTCTGGCCCCGCTAATCCAGCGTTCTGGGCTGTTGGGGAGACGCTTGGAGCGAATGAGAGAATTCGAGCCTTTGTTTTGAGTTCTGCAGATACACCGGACAAGGCGGAAGGTGAGTGGCTGGTTTTCGAGAAATCAGTCGTGGAAGAGTCCTCTCCGCAAATGTTCCAAGCGGGCTCGCCACCCATTGTCGTCCCGACCTTCCACGCGGATCCGTACGTCGCCGCGGTGCCGGTTTCTTGCGACAACGGCGCGCAAGACGGGGACGAAACTGGGCTAGATTGTGGAGGAGATACGTGCAGAGCCTGCGACCAATTCAGAAGCTGTCGACTCCCCGCGGCCCTCCCTACAGGCGATTACGCACTCGGCGATTGTCCCAGTGACGCTAAACTTGCCCACGGAAAAGCTTGCACGTATAAGTGCCCGCTGGGGTGGAGAGAGAAGGGGGCCTTAGGCCGCATTTGCTACGATGGAACTGTCCTGGAAATCCGCCGAGGTGCTGGCTGTGAACGCGCGTTCGAGTTGCCGGAGAACGCAACGCAAAACTGCCAGTTCCTTCTCCTGGACGGCGCCCCAGAGAGACAACAAAAGTGCAACGGACTCTTCATCAGCCACATTGTTACCGGCATGAGCGGCCAAAGGGCGGTGTTCTGGCAGAAGGATATCCACGGAGAGCTCATCCAACTCTACTGGGACGACGGATACTGGTTATGTGGGTCGTTTGAAAAAGATGAAGAGTACGGATACCTGCCAGACATGACGCCCGAACGGCTTATTCAAGGTAACGACCGAGCGTAAGGGCAAGCTTGATGAGTGTTAGTTCTACCTTCGCGACGTTCTTCCGTGTACAAATTGCCCGCTTCTTGCGCCCTACTCCCCATATGCTTACCGAAAACACTATCTTGAAGCACGTGCGTCTACAGGTAGAGTCAAACGTCGCGTCAGGTGTGTATTTCTGTTAGAAATCCTAGGGTCAGGCATACGAATGGATTACCCGATGGAGGGGTGTGAACGCCTGTGGGCATTAGCATGCTCGAACATTTGTGTCCATGTGGAACCCTACACACGAGAAACATTTCTCTGTACGCAGGAAACAGTATATACGCATCTAGATGCATATTTCTGTATACCTGTAGGTGTGTGCATATGCAGACATACACTTATATATACAAATATATAAATGTGCATATGTATGTTTATACATATATATATATATATATATATATATATGTATAGCATGCTTTGGTGTTGCTCGTTTGATCTCTGTATTTGTCGTTTCTGTGTTTTCTTTATTGCAGCAAATTCCATCCCTCTACTGACATCTCAAGCCGCCTGGTCTAATGTACCCGGTCCGCAAGCGTCTGCTTTGCCGGCCTCTCTTCGCTGCGTAGATCCGCTCAAGCCCCTCCAGCAGATTCAGAGAGAGGGGGATCAATGTCCCGCTTTCTTCTTCTCTGGCTGGTCGCGTCCAGAGTTAGATGGTTACTGGCACGAGCTCTTTCCACCGTCTTCAGACGGCCGGCCTCGGTTTATAAATGAAAACATGCTCTTGATTCACTGGACACCGCTCGGCTACTGGGTTGTCGGCGTTCCGGATGATGACACCATGGCGCTCGCGCTGTCTTTCTCCCCCAGCAAATTTCCTTCTCCCAATGGCTGGAGAATTTGGAACGCGGGGAAAGGACTCTGGGAAGAAGAAGAAAGTGTGCGCGTCCGCTGTGTGCCGACAGATGACCGAGAGAGCCAAAGCAGCGTGGAGTTTCGAAACAGGAATGGTAACGGCTCTCGTGAAAGCTACACAAGTACTCGAAATAGCCACTATGGCTTCCCTGCGCCCCTTCTCGCCATATCTGCTTCGCCCTTTCTACCGTCGTCTTTTACACATGAAGCACACGAAACAAGTCAGAACCGTAGTGGCGGGCTTCTAGAAGGTTTGATCTCCCCAGAAGAAGGCGACCTTCGGCTTCGTAGTGATGGGCGTACGCTTCTGTCCCTGGATCTCCCCAAACGAAGTGTATGTCCTCGCCTTCTTCTCGAAGGAGGCGTCGGTTTGGGGGCTCGCTGCAACGGTGTGTGGTCACGCCCCCTTTCCTCTTTGGGAGAAAGGATCGGAGGAGCGGAGAGCCGCGGTTCTTCTAATGCCGGCAATCATCCAGATGACCAGAACTACGAATATGATGATGAACACACGTATTACCTTTTCAAGCTATCCATAGACAGCCGCGTTATGTATCTGTATAAGTCAGACGACCAGTGGCGATGCACTGCAGACGGTATCACCCTGCTAGGCTTCTCAAACGAGAATGTGACTCTTCAGAGCGGGGTGAAAGAGAAAACAAAACCCGGAAGCGAACTTACTAATTCAGATGAACCGCATTCTGGAGAGGCGAACGGCGAAGAAGGCAACTGGTTAGAGGGGCTGCGATATGTCGCTGGACCTTGGCGCCTATCTTGTCTCGAGGAAGAAGGTACATCGTGAAACTGTTGTCGAAAGTTTACTTGTCCAACTCGGTGCACACACAATCCAGACGGACGAATTCGACCTCGTCGTCTACACCAGCAGAATATCGTATACAGACAGATTCTCACCAGTTTTCCGATTGTGTAATAGGCGTATGCTCCAACAGCACAAGGCGCATCCAAAAAGATTGAGCCATGCATTGCGTCCCTGATGAAGTGAAAATGTTTTTTTGTGGGCACAACTCTGCATTTTTGCCACCAGATATATATATATATATATAGCGAGAGACAGGAATAATTCGTGACAATGGAGCGGCGTATGCTTATTTAGGCAGACCCGTACCTACGCCACAGTTGTCAGAAGACAGGCAGGTTAACAGCTACTGACAGATACAGTTGCGTACATGTATACGTACGCACTTGACTCCACAGATGCATTTGTATCTAAATAGCTATCCTTGCAATGAACTAGGAAGCGTTTCTCGAAGAGATATATACGCGCGTGGACAGTTCGGCAGCGTTTACACCAGGGGCGTGTATGATCGTCCCAGACTGAAGTGTGCCTCCACAAATGGATGGCCCTTTTCTGTGGCATTTCGTTTCTCCCTCAGGTTCACAACAGAAGTGTGATGAATTGCGCGTCTCTGGTTTTGCTGATTCTGCTGAAGTTTTCAACGGCTTGTGGACGAAGAGTGGCATCGGCGCAGCAGGCACACACGCTCAGTATACAAAGAAAACGTCAGAAGGGGAACAGACAGCTCCTTTATTCCACCATCGTTCCGTCAAATTCCTCTTACATTATCACCCGGTTGGTCTGTGGGTTATCGGTAAAAGCCCTGAATCCAATGAGAGATACAGAGGACCCAGAGAAAATGGCTCACGGAGAGACCTGCCTCATTTTTTCGCGTACGCACTGAACTTACACGGTCGAGTACCTCCTGGAGGGTTGTGGACCGTCTTTGAGAAAGCCCACAACAGGGCAGTTTTGAACCTCGTTCAGATTGAATGTATTCAGCATGTCACCACGCGAATAACACGGTGAGGAAGAATGCCCATGTGACGCTGAATTATTTCTCTTGGTACGCGCTGAACTGTCTTTGTCGAGTGCGGGAAGTCTTTCCTGGTCAAACGCTGGTGAGAGTGGCATAATGCATGAGTGTCTATACAAATGCGTACTCTGCAATGGTGGAAGCCTTCGTTCGTGGCCAAGTCATGGGAAAGAAACGGAAAAAAACACGATTTTGACTTGTCTCTCCTTGTCTGGCGATGGTGAGTTTCTTCATTAAAAAGTGTTGCCGCTCTATCCTTGTTTTGATGCACATCCATTGGTATATACACAATATGACTTGAACTGTTGCTTTTCAGGATGAGCTCTTTCCTCTGTGTTCCCCCCAATTTATATATTGAAGCGGGGACAAGGGACTTCGATGCACCTCTTTTCGTGGCACTTCAACAACCCATGAATCTTTCCCTCTGGTCTGAGAATATCGTTGGCGAAATAATGCTCACGTCTCGCGTGTTGTTGTCATTTGCTGAGTCGACCTGCCGTGCAAAAGGACGGCTGCGCATGCGTAGCCCTTTTCCATGCCTACGGACGTGCACAGCGTCATTAGATGCAGTTATCTGTGTATGGCACCTTACGCGAAAGTTGAGGAAACGCCTACATCTAGATTTTGTGTGGCTCATACCCACCGAGAAGTGCGACAGGGAGCCTCAGATGACGGTTAATTGCAGTTTGGAGAAAACACTGTTTAGCTCGCAGTTTTTTATTGATACACAGATGCTCCCCTGTCGTCCATGCAGACACCATGACCAGCCAGAAGATCACACCTGAATCGTTAATGTTTTATGTCTCAAAACTAGGCACTCGAGTTGGGTACGGGATTCTATGGTCGACTGCCAATTTTCCGAAGTGGTGCGCACCTCCAGCCTCATACATCCCTCTCCTTTGACGCTATTGTTGTACTGGTCCCAAGAGTGACTATTTCGCCTGTCAGTCCTGACAAACGCATCGGGAAGACGAGACACATTTTCTTTGAGAGCACAGCACATGTTCACTGTGCGAAAATAGAGCTCCATTTTCTGTACCGTGGATGAACGAAAACAGACATACGTAAGGAACGTATCCAATTTTGCTAGGGGCAGAACCTGGGGAAAATATGACTTCTGTTTGTGTCTGGATCCTCGTGAAAGACAAAATAAGAGGGAGCAACTCTGCTTGCTGCAGCAAACGACTCTCCCCCGGCGCAAGAGGCAGCTCCAGTTGACAAGAGATGTTTTTTCTTCCCTTGCGAAACTCCGAGAAACCACAGTGAAGGAAGCATCAATTTTTGCATTGGATCCATCAATTGGAACGGTTCTGTCAGATCACGCAAGACATGAGAAAACTGCACGACCATATATCTGTGTAGATAAGTCGTGTACACTGTTGTACGAGTGCACATCTTTGATTACATGGTTCCAGAGGCACTGTTATTCCCTTGCCTGCCTGTTCAGATGTGTCAGACAATGCTGAGCCAGAGAAAAACACCGGCAATGATGGAGAGAGTGTGTTCGAACAGAAACGTCGACCGTTTGTGGTTACACGCCACACGCTCCGCCGTCTTCGCCCTCTGCTTCATCATCCTTTTCACCTCTTCAAGTCCATCTTCCGCGTGGCTGTCTACACAATTTGATCCTCAAATGTGGTACCGCGAAACGGGCAACGCCCCACAAAAGGAAGGACTTCTCCCAGACCGCGTCAAAGGAGAGGAAAGACGATCCTTGCAGGTAAGGCCCGTGTCACTGTGGGAAAAGCCATTTCAACACAGATTCTTTGACATAGGAAGACAGTTCGTTGTGCGCTACAGTAGAAGTCTGGATACATGCATATATGCCTAACACCTGCTTTGCTAACACGAATAACTTGCATCTACGCTTTTCCGTGTACAAAGATATATGTATATGTGTCGATATACATAGGTAGATGTACAGATGTATAGAGCTACCTCTGATAACGTCGCCGGTGATCGATAGCGTTCTTCACGTTTTCTCGATTCGCTAGATCGATAAATCTCTCAGACAAGTAGCAGGCTTCACGAAAGCCTCGATCATGCAACATTTACACCAATTTGTACACAATGAGGAATATTTAAGCACGCACTTGAATATCCTCTCGTCCACCGGCATGCCTATACAGACAGGAACTCAATATGAAGTGCGAGGAAACTTAAAATTCTAGGTTGAGTTCAGGGAGCCTCTGCTTTCTTGTGTTTTTTGTGTTGAGCACTGCCGATCGCGCCTTCATGCATTGTCGCCTCCCTGCGAGTGGCACCTGTGGATTGTGCGTTTTCCAGGATTGTGGGACTCAGGAAATGCGCGTCCGACAGAAGCGTGGCTGACAGCGTGACACCGAAACCCCAGCTCCACAGAAGAGAGAAGAAAAAAAAACGCAGTTTTAACGACGGCGCACCAAGACGCACCGCAAGTGACGATTTCAGCAGAAAGCACCCAAACGTCAAGCTCAGACCAATCCAAGACCACGAGCGTGGTTCTGTTTCACCTGTGTTCCTGTGTACATGCACGGTGCAGAGCTGCGTGATGGAATTTTAAGCAGGATGTAGAAATAAGTCATCTGCAGAGAGATTCGTGCGTTGTCGCTCCACAACTACTCAAATTTCTACCTGTCAGGAAGAATTCTGATTCTTACTTTCTACCCCGTTTTTTCGTCGAAAGTCCTGTGAGGCTATACGGGAGCAGAACTGTAGTTTATCGGGACCAAAGTCAGCATAATCAATTAAAAGATTTGTTCAACCAGTGGCTCACCATAAGCTACCTTGTGTCGACTTCGCACCGACTGGAGAACGAAGGGTTCTTCACGTGCTGAAAGAAGGGGCTTTGGCGGAAGGGGAAACCAGGATCCCTTTCTGCAACCTTTAGATTTTGACTAGACGTCAGTCTTACGATAGTGCTGTCGGTCCTTAGAGTTCTCGTCGTGTTCGGCGTTTTCCACCACATTCTGTCATGAATCTCATATTTCCCATGCTTAAGAATACCCTCAAAGCAAAAGAAACATTGTTGCAAAAAATGGTTTTCGTTTTGGAGCGGTCTTGCGGGTTATTCAGATTTATGCTGGGCCTGACACTACGGACGTTTGACGGTAAGCGCTCGTCAAATGCTTCTCTTGCGTGTTTTTGCAAAAAAGACAGTTCTATCCGGTAATCGTTGGTGGAGAAAACAACCCGCTCAACGGGGAACTTTAGGGCATCTGTAATGAAGAAATAAACAGGTGCATGTGGGGACCGTTCGACTTGAGGGCCGCTGCACTTTCCTGTGGTGAGGCAAGCTAACGCTCGGTCAATTTCCAAGAAAAAAATAAGACTTCAGAAGCATAAAACCTTCCGAGAAAACGTCGTTGAGCAACGAGTGAGAGAAATTGAAGCGACCCTAGGTAAACTCCATGAAACAGTGGAACATAGCTATCGCTTCACAGCGTTTTGAAAACCTGGAACACGCCACGGGCACCGTGTTTCGTTTTTCCCTCTGAATTCTGTTCATCTGGCTCCATATTTGCCACACTGTCGTTCTTCTCTTTCTCGTTCTGTATTTCTGACCTCCGCCCCGTTTTCTTCTCTCCTTTCGTGCCAGTATGCTTTCGCGTGTCGTGCGGCCCGCTTAGGCGGCCTTTCCAATCTAGTCTTGTGCTCGTTTGCTAGTTTCTGTTCACGTCGCTTTCGTCTTTTGCCCCTCTGTTTTTGCCTAGAACGAACGTCTACCATTTTCTTTTAAGGGGATACCTATAATACCAGTTACAGTCAAACAGTTGGAATTCAGGCGTAACTGTTGCGGCGTGACCAGAGAACCCAGACATCGCGGTGCTTTCAGCGTCCGCTCTACTGATAGATCTCTCATATGTGTTCGGCTTTTCTCGAGGTGCCTGACGATGGCTAACATTTCTCGGGCTTTCTCTGGGGGAGAGTCTGAGGGCGCTAGAGCTTT
Organism: Toxoplasma gondii ME49; assembly: GCF_000006565.2. Taxonomy (NCBI): domain Eukaryota; phylum Apicomplexa; class Conoidasida; order Eucoccidiorida; family Sarcocystidae; genus Toxoplasma; species Toxoplasma gondii. Next base: position 443,354 of record NC_031479.1, on the reverse strand, counting down.
ACACAGGACCACAGTCGACGTAGGCAGCGCCAGGAAACGCAGCGCCAGGAAACGCAGCGCCGTGTTCGTTCCGCGTCATCTGCATGCGGCTGACTCCACGCAAGAGAGCCCCCGTGTTTCCGGACCTCTATTCATCAGCGCCATCCTGTATATGCTCTTCGTTTATTCTCTTTCTTCTGTCATCAGTGCAACTGAGGAGCCGGGTAGCGTTGGCCATCTGCATCAAAAGGAGTATGCTCACATTGTGCAGCACCGTTTCCAGAAAACACAAAGTAGCAAAGAATTGTCACCCTTCGACTCCGCGGCAGAATCCTTCACTTCCCTCACTGGAGAAGAAATAGCTACTGTTCACGCTCACCTTGTCTCTGTGCTCTCTGCTGGCGTGGTCCCCAAAACAGCCTCTGAGTCCTCGTCTCCCCCCGCGTTTCGGTGTCTCGTCTCCGGACGCCTCCAGAGTCACACTTTCCCTTCGCGGGGGCCCTCGTTGGTTGTGTGTTGTGGCGCGAATGCAGCTAGGACACTGGCTCTTGAGAAAGGTGCACTGAAACTCGAGGAAAATCGCGCGGTTTTGCCGCTTCTCGTGGCTCTGCAAGAGCAGTTCGAGAGTCTGGACTATGAAGAAAAACTCAGAGCCTTCACACAGAAAGTTGGAAATCTCTACGACTTCGTACGAAAGACAGACACACGCATGCACGGCCTTCTCGCACACCACCAGGCAACCGGAAGGCCTCTTCTGCCCGCCAAGGAAGACGTGAAGTTCCTTCCTTTTCTGCCGGGAAGCAACCACTGCACGCGCAGAGGAATAAGAACTTTGACGGGAAGCGCCTCGCCTTGCTCGTCCCTCGGTTTCCCTCGCGCCCAAGCTGTCGCGGCAGCGCGCGCGGCTGTTGAGCTGATTGCGTCTTTTGCATTTCCGAGAAGCCCAAGCGAAAAAACAGGCTCTCGAGAGACAGAGGACTCCACGAAAACCACGCATGAGGTGAGTGGAGTAGAAGGAGACTGGCGCCGAAGAAAAGTGAACAACTCGTCTGGAAAGAAAGGTGGCACAAAACGAGACGCACGGGGGGGAGCAAACCGACCAGGCCCAGAGAGAAAACCCAGCGAGACAGACAGTGCGGCGGGAGCCCTGGAAAGGGAGAAAGAGACACGAGCTTTCTTGCACCAGAGGCCGGAGGGAACGCAGAGTAGTAGTTCAGCGAAACGGACGAAGAAGGAAACGCGGTACTCCAGTAAGGAGGGAGAAACAGAGAACCTAAATGGCGAAGTGGAGACGAGAGCGAACAACACGCAGCTTTCGCTAGAGGAGAAGGAGCGTCGAGATCCGAGCAGTGTGTTAGATCTGCAGGAAGCAACGATAAAGGCTCAGGAAGCTGAGACACAGATGAGCAAGTCTACGTTGGTTCCCGAAGCTGCACTGCAAAGTGATCACGCCGCTTCTCTCGATCGCAGTTGGGAAACCTCAGAACAGTCTGATACGGAGGAATTAAATGACCCAAGGACTTGGGGAGATCGTGGAGAGCGGAAGGAAGACGTGGACAGACCAGAGGAAAAGAGAGTGTTGACTGTTGCTGAAGATGAAGTGTCAAGACTCACACGCTTGCTGAAGTCGAGCCCAACAGATGAGGGGGTACCGTTCTTTAGAGACAGTTACAAACTTTTGCAGAGAGCGACGCAAGCACTGCTTCGTTTGCACGTGGTAGACGTTGAAGAAACTTGTATCCTCACTGCTGCTCACTTCTCGAAAGAACAGACACGCCAACAACACATTCGCAGAAAAGAAATTCAGACAGAGAAAAAGCGACGGGCTCTTAAAGGACGTACACACTAGATACATTCTCACGCTCCACATCTCGACACTACACCGATCTGAACATATATACTTGTTTAAACCTTAGTCCAAAAGTCCGGTCAGACGCCGAAGGTCCACTAGGGTGTTTGTAGATACGAATTTGCATGCCTGTCTCATTCTTCTTTCTCCGGAAATATACAAGTAGATTTGCGTCTCTAGATCTGGATAGACCTTTTCTATCTTGACGTATTTACTTCTCTGCAATCAGAGAGAGCATTTCGTCCTCTTCTTTCTCGTGAAGCAGTTGCTTAGAAGCCCAGGAATCGCTTTTTCTCCACACAGCTGTGTTGCTGGAAGCTGTAGAGAGCTGCATACCAGCGAGTCCAGATAACCTTCATCAAGCCGGCATGACGACTAAGGTTGCATCATTCAGACTGAAAATTTCAAGAGCGAGGGCAAATGTTCTCCTACATCTAATAACGATCAGTGTGAGGTTGGTGGTCCAGTGTCCAGAAGAATTGTATCACTCGAGTGGAGTAGATAAATCACGGGCTCTACCTATAAAATGTGCGTTTCATATATATATATATATATATATACATGTATGTAATCAACGCCTTGCCTGAGACGACACAGCCAAACAGAGAGACATCGAAGAAAATGAATTCACTGATTGCACGCCAAAGACTTCACGACCTTGGGCTGAGTCACCGCGTTTCTATTTTCAAAAGAACTTCTGCCAGCGTGAAAAGAAGCAGTCCTGCCTTTGTGAGTGCTAATGCACATATATATGCTTATGTTCATGTGGGTATTTAGATGACTTCTGTACCGTGCGTGAGCAAACGGAAGAGCGTTGAAAATGCACTGCATTTTCTGACATCTAAAACATAAAAGTTCGCTATGCGCTGTTCGCATCTCGACGCCGAGAAAGGCAGCCTTAGAAAGGGCGAATACCACGTTTCCTTCCTCAGCCACGTTCAACGCAGCAAACGGCTTCAAGTTTGCTATTAGCCTTTTGCTTGAATACTAAAACGTTTTCTTCTTCAGCACCTATTTTTTACTTGTTAAACAACCAATTAATTTTGAGTGTATGTGGAAGCAACAGCTCTGCTCTGTTCAGCCCTTTTTCCCTTAAACTCGTCCACTGTTTCTTTCTCGTCCTCCAGCCCGAGCCACGAGGACGAACAGCTTCAGGCATCGCGGTACCGCACAACAGCTTCATTGTGCTGCTCCACAAGCAACATACATCTTACATGGCAGATTATCTACTCTCTTGTACCTTGTTACCGGAGTAATTCTTTGCTTTTACCATCCCAACGCTGTCAATGACTCCAGCCTCCGAGCTTTTTCCTTACGAATTTCACCCAGACACTGAAATTCGCTGCTTCTTCCAGAAAACGAATTGCAGAAATCAGTTTACTTCTCAAGAACGGAAACACGCTCTGAAAGAACACCTCTCCAGTTTCTCGCTGTCCACGCGAGAACAAATACCGGCCACCATCGCCTGAACGCAATATATATATATATATATATATATGTATATATGTATATATATATATATATATATATATGTAAACATATATGTCCACATGGGTATACATGTGTAGGCCTCAACAAGAATGTAGACACATGCAAACGGAATGGACCCTTTTTCTGTCTGACTGTTCGCGAGGACACTTGAGTGTGCCTCATTGCGTGCGTACAATACCACCCCCATAATGAAACGTACGAGGACATGAGAATCGACAGCAGACGAAATCTCACCCGTTTAAAGATCCTACCACTGTCGTTTACGTCCAGGTCACCATGCTAAAGATCCCCGCAAACCAGGCGTTTGCGAGGCTAGGTCTGAGGGTCTTGTGTTTTCTTTTCTGACGACTGCAGGTTTGATGCTGTCTCTCCTCTCTGAGCAGAGACTCGCTTTGCCTTTCTCGTGGTTCCCCCGCTCGTTTCCACGCATCAATTTGTTTCCTTTCCGTGCATTCATGCCCACAAAGTCCAGCTTGTTTTCGTTGAGGGCCTGGACCAGCGCGCATGCACGACACAAATCGTTCTTCGTGAGGAAGCCGCAGAGCACGCAGGGGCGTAACTGTCCGTTCCTAGCAGGCCCCGTGCCACTCTCGTTCTTCTCCAGGCCTCCTTCGCCTCCATCTCCGCATCCTGCGTTTGAGAGACGAAACGACGCAGAAGACGCGTTTGAGGGTACCGACAGATCTCCGCCGAGTGAGGAAGCGGTAGCCGCCTCGGTTTCCCGTTTATAAGCCGAGGCAGGGGACAACGAGGAAGCCTGGAGTGCGTCGTGTGTTGCGGCAGTTGCTGTGCATTCCCGAAATGCGTTCTCGTGGGTTTCTCTCAGAAAAACGTCGACTTCTGTGCCTGCGGCTTCTTCTCCGCCCCCCTTTCTTCTGACGCTCTGGGTTCTCCCCGCCATGTCTGAGTCTCCGCTTCGACCTTCTCGCCGAGCCTCAGAGTCCCCCGCGTCCTTTGCAGCCTCGGAGGACACACGTGAAGGCACCCACAGCTTCCGCGCCGCATGCAGGAGGTCGAGAACGCGTTGCTGATGTTGGTTGTCCTGGAGCGAGGACAGGAAGTTGCGCACGAGTCCACGGTAGGCGGCTCCGCTGTACGTACACTCCGTTGCGAAGTAGTCGAGCCGATTGAAGTGGGCGTACAGCACTACTTCTCGCTGGTACGAGGCGAGCAGAGGCTTCACGCGCATCACACTCGGCCCCTCGCGCGAGCCCGTGAGCGGCGCGCCCGAGACAGGCAGCCGCTGCATGTCGCCTCGCAAAATATTCATCAGAAACGTCTCTGCTCCGTCGTCTGCGTTGTGGCCTGTGCAGAGGACGTCGGCGCCGATGTCTTGCGCACCGCGTTCGAAGGCCTGCCGCCGAAAAATGCCGCAGAACGTGCAGCTGTGGGTGAAGTCGTCGCTGCGCCCTGCCTGCGTCTCGCGCTTCTTCTCTGCGCGGCCCGGCCTCGCCGCCTCCGCAGACTCGCCTGGACCGACCGATGCGCCACCGCTGCTGCTGCACCCGCATGATTGTGTCGCAGGGGACAGAGACGAGCAGCACGAAGCGGCTGGGCGTTCCGGCGCTCCCGAGCTCGCAGAGGATGGAGACGAGGAGGAAGGCGCTTCAGCGGCTTCGCGCGACACGGGAGGCTCTCCGTCCTTTCCTAGCAGTGCCTGCTGGGCAATTCTGTCCATCGTCCACCCGTGATAGAGAGAGGCGTAGGAGACGACGTGGAGAGGCAAGTTGTAGACCTCGCTGTTTCGCCTCACAGCTGCGAGCGCATGGTCTCTGTACCCCTTGATGCCTTCGTCGACTGCGAGCAGGTGGAGAGAGAGGCCAAGATCCTCCCGCGCATTCAGCGTGTGGAGGACGTGGAGCAGCACCGCAGAGTCCTTCCCACCCGATACGCAGACTGCAACTTTCTGGCCCCGTTGGAAGAGAGAAAAGCGCCGAATAAAGGCCGAGACGTCGTCCTCGAAGGCTCGCACGAAACATGCTCGGCAACTGCGCAGTCGAGACGCCACGCGCAGCAAACTGACTCGCGGAGACCCGCAGAACTGGCAACGCGAAGGCGAGAAACGGACAGAAGACGCGGAAGAGAACGAAGAAGAGGCGGAAGAAGAAGAAGAGAAACCAGAGGAAGAAGAAGAGGAGGAAGAGGAGGAAGAGGAAGAAGCGGGAAAGGGAGAAGAGGAAGAAGAAGAGGAAGAAGAAGAGGAAGAAGAAGAGGAAGAAGAAGAGGAGGAAGAAGAGGAAGAAGAAGGGGAAGAAGAAGAAAGAGCAGAGCTAGCATGCAAGGAATCCATGGTGAGAGAAGATAAGGAAGAGACAAGAGGGCGGGAGAGAACAGCTGGAGGCTTTTGCGTTCGTTGTCTTTCTTCTCGTGTACCTGAAAAGACGGGGGAGGGAGGGTGTCGTAGTGGTTTCTCTTGTCGACTCCCTGTGCTCACATGCGACTGGCCTGTTTATCGCCTTCCCGGGAACCTGACTCTCACCAGTTCCATTCTCTGTCGCCGTTCGTTTCGCTCCTCAGAAAAGGGAGCGAAAAATTTCCTGCTTCCAGAGATATGTGGGGGGAAACTTTCTGCCACAGTGGTCTGTTTTCTTCCCGAGAAATTCAGTCGACTGCAGTGCATGCAGGCGCAGAAAATCCTTTTTTTCTGAGGCACATGCACAATCTCTCCCGGACGTCTGAGATGATTTTTCCAGTGAAGGAAAGCCATCTTTTTCTGTTTCTCTTGTAATCCCCGACTTGTTTTTTTCCCTCTGGATGCAGAAAGAACTCTCTTCGCAGACACGAGACAAAGAACGTCCCCTCTTTTTCGGCGACCTGTGCATGCTCATCATTTTGCCTTTCTCTCGTTACGCATTCGGCCTCCTGCAACTTTTCCCCAAACATTCACTCTCTGCCTGGTTTGCTCCCTTAAACCCGGAAGAGATTGTGTTCTTCTGCTTCTCTTCTCCTTCCTTTTCCTTTTATCTCATTTGCCTCGCGTTGTCAGCTGCTCGGCCCTCTTCACTTTCTCATCGTGTCGCGTTTCCTCCGTTGCCTCAATGGCGGCCGCTCCAGTCTCCAGTATCTTTCCTGTCTCGCGTCTTCCGCAGACGCGCCAGGTTCTCTCTGGGATGCTTCCTCTCCCAGGAAAACGTTCGTCGCTCCCCTCTCCTCTCTCTCCTCTCTCTCCTCTCTCTCTCGCTTCTTCGTTTCCGCTCGGTCGACTGAGGAGAGATACCTCCGGAGGCAATGCATGCAGACCTGCGGAGGGTCCTCTCCACGTCCGTCCAGAGTCGATTGGTTGCTTTGCAAGAAAGACGCCTTGCCCTACCTTTCCTCACTCTCAGCAGGCGAGGCTTTTTGCGACTGTCGGAGTCGGCGACATTCGTCAAGGACATATAGTCGTCATCGATGGTAAGGAAAGCAACAGCGAAGGGGAGAGGGCTCCCGCCGCTTGAGAAGGAGAGTCCTAACAAAAATGTGCTACGAAAGAGCGCCACCTGTTTCCCTGTACATACCCCGAAGACTCTCTTCCTGCCTCTCTCTGCCTCTTCTTCTCCCTGCATCGTTATTTCCTTATTCAACGAGAGGCGGTCCTCTCTTCTCCTTCGTCTTGTCGATGCGGCTCTGTCGCGATGCGTCCCCACAGGCGCTCCTATCTCACTGTCAATGTGCGGATGCGGGCCTGTGCGTTCCCCTCTCTGTATACGTACATAGGGGAACGAAGTGCAAGGGATGACGAACATGCGTATTTGCGCTCCAGTCGGTTTCTGCGGTCCACAACTACCTGAGTGCATGCTTCGCGGTCTTCGCGAAATCTTCTTCGTTCCTGGCATTCCTAAGCTTCTGTAAACGCTGCTTAGCCCCTCTGGCAGTCGACAGTTTTCGGAGGGTTACGGTGCTTCTCTACTCACTGCCAATCTTCCAAACATGCATGCAGGAAAAACCGTGGAAGTCACCGAGTGGCGGCAAATCAAGTCCGGCCGCGGCGCAGCGTCTATTGGGGTGAGAGAAGAAGAAGAAGGAAAAGGAAGACAAAAAGGAGCCGTGAAGAAAAACAGCGGAAAAGAGGAACAGAAGAGGAGAAAAAGGGAGGAGAAGAAAAAGAGAGAAGACAGGAAGGAGGGCAACGAAGGCTACAAGAAGATTAGGGGACAAGACGAGAAAGTCGGAGGAGAAGAGAACACGGGAGAGAAGCAGAGCAAAAGCGAAATGCGAACGTGCGAGAAGAGGAAGAAAACGCGAAGAAGAAGGTTTTTCAAGGACCCCAAGAAAGGCGACGGAAGGTGGATAAACGGGCAGAAGCGGAAGCCGTAGTCGTTGCTGGGTTCCCACAAGCTTAGCGTTAATCCGGTACTAACGTCTCAGATCGGAGCTAGTCTTCCGTGTAAGATGCGCGCTGATTGAGGAATAGCACCGCGAATAGTAATCAAGACTAAATTCTCCAGGAAGGGGAAGAACACCTGGCGAGGAGGGCAGGCATTTTTGTGTGCAAAGGTGACGCAGCTGTTTCCGAGAAACTGCGGTCGGGCTGGATGTACACCGCGGGACCACAGAGAAAAGCGTCACTGTTTCCGGAGAAAAAGGCATTACTGGCGCGCGGACTGACGCGCGGATCTTCGACTCCTTTTGCATCTGGAAATTCCTGCGCTCCGTCTCTGCAGATTTCGTACATCGACCTCGCGACCTTCAAGGCAGGCGAAGCGAACTTTTCTGTGAACAAAAAGCTGGAAGGTCTGTCCGTCGGCGACGCCCTCGTTTTCTCTTTTCTATCTCTCACCTCGCTCTTTGTCGCCTGCTCTGTCGTCCCGCTTTTGTCTCCTTTCAATCTGTTTTCTGGACTCGCTCTCTTTTCTCGAAGCGTGCAGAGACAACAGAAGGTCTTCGTTTTCGCGGTGCATCTGCAGCTGTGAGAGAACCGAGCTCGTTGTTTCCGGTGTCTCTGCAGCGTTTTCGTTTTGTGTCTTGGGCGTGCAGCGATTCAGCCGGAGAAGAAGACTTTCCAAGTCATGTATGTTGACGAAGAGAACGACGCGGTCGTCTTGGCAGATGAGAATTTCGACGAGGTCAGCGCGCATGCAGCGTCCCGGCGTTCGCCCAGTGTCAGGCAAAAATGTGAAACGCTCGTGGCAGGCGCCGAGAAAGGAGGATACAAACAGCCGTTTTTTCCACTCAAGCGACACCTGACTTGCCGTTTCTCTCGCTTCCGAGTTGTCTTTCTACAGTCTCTTTGTGTCTTTCTTGCCATGTCGAATCACTTCTTTCTTCCCTGCTCTCTGCGCTCGGTGCGTTCTTTCCGCTGTGTTTCTTGACCGCCTCCGTCTCCTCTGGGTTGGGAACGCACTGTGCCTCTTTTCCTTTCGAAGATGTCGAAGGTGACCGTCTCGCACAACGCGAGACGGCGCCAGAATCTGTCTGACCGGAAAAGTCTGCGACTTTCCACTGCGTGTCTCCAGGCGGAGTTTCCCCTCAAGCTCTTTGGAGGCTCGTCGGTGATTCCGTTCCTAAAACGTAAGCGCAAGGTGCCGCATGCCAGCGAAGCAGGGAAGAACCCGTTTCATCCCGGGCGCAGAAACACATATGTTTAAATTCACTGCTTTCGTACGACTGTGCCATACACATATTCACATATCTGTACACATGCACACACACATATATATATATATATATATATACATATACATATATAAATAAAGAGAGATAGATGTGTGTGTTAGCTAAAGGAGGCACTTGGCTTCCTCGCTTCTGCATGCGTGGCTCGGGTCGTGATGAACGTTTATTCACAACTCCAAGTGGAACTCTCGGCAAATCCAGTATGTAAATTTACATACGCGGACGTGTGTGTAGTTCCAGAACGCAGACAGATGTTAGGAAGGGCATGTGAGGTTGCGCATTTCGCGTTCTTTTCTGTTTCATGTTTGTTCTCTCTCAGCGGAATTGAAAGTTGTTGCTTCGCTCCACGACGGATTGCCAATAAAAATTTCTCTCCCGCCTGCCGTTGTCCAGCAACTGAAGTAAGGACTTTATAAAATCGTTCCTCGTTTTTAAAGCCTGTCCCTGTGTTCTCACGTGGACATCCTGCTGGGCTCGGACATCCAAGTACCTGTGTGCTTCATATTACCATGTTAGCTGTGTGAAGTACGCTCGTACCCTGGTATGTGCGTGGTATCTCAATTATGCATATGTGTATGCCTGTGAAGCTACGGACATATAGAACACTTATAAGGGCGTCTTATGCATGTGTAAAAGTGGAATTCGAAGTTAAAGATGTCTCCGTTTCTTTGCGGGACACACTGACCCGGTCGTGTTCACACGTAATTTCGAGACTGTGGTGTGGCCTTGGAACTTCCTCTTTTTTCTGCACCGATCCCGAGTACGCATGCGCAACAAGTCAGTCACGTCTCGATTCTCAGGACCTTTGGTTTGACTTGACGCTGTTTGGCGACATGGTCGATGTTTTGTGTATGCAGGTCAAAGAAATGAGAAAAACAGGGGAAGCGACGGCTTCTCGCAGGCTGTGGTTCCTCCGCTTCCCAATCACTGCTGTCTCTGATCAAATGCACTGCCTGAATCTTTGCAGAGGCTTTTAAACATTCATAAAGACTTATATCGATACCTCATGCATATACGTAATCCGTTTTAGATGCACCGTGCCGTCTAGCTAGCTGCAGCGAGCAGCGCATGTAAGATGCGTATAGGCCTGGAGTCCCACGCAGGCTTCGTGTAGGTAAATGGAGTTATTTTTGTAGACAAATGTGTCAGTCTGGTGTGGGTAGAGCGCAGAGCGAAGGCTGAAACTGTACATTCTTTATGCTAGCCGCTGGCGTCCGCGCTGGCATTCCGGTGCTCCTCTTTGCGCGACGAGAGCCGACAAACAGAGGTTCAAGCTGACTGTTTTCTCCGAATAAACCGACAATTAAAGAGACATTCTCAGTATTCTTTTCTGTCACCCATTTCCTCCGAAATTGCGAGCTCGGATTCCTTATGTTGTACGCTCACCTTTCATTTGCAGACACAAAGCCTTCAGAGTTCTCGTCTCTCGTCTGTGTTTCTTGGCGTCGTGTCCCCCGCTTTTTCTCCCGTTCTTGTCTTTTGAAAGACTTCCTTTGTGTCTGCGTCTCACCCCACCACTACGTTATGTCTGCCTCACCCGGAGCACGAAGCCACGCGTCGTCCTTTCCAATAGGGAACAGCAGGGACCACACTTACACCACAGATGGCCACACATTCGCACGCGACACATTATGTTCTACACGAAAAAGCAAAACCAGCGCGTCTTCTCCGTCAAAGGAACTTGCAGTCACGTCCATGCCTAACTGTGCGCATCGACCGACATCAACACATCTGGAACAACACCTGCACACCTTTATTTATACATGTTTGTGTTTTCCTCACTGCAGTCGACACCTGTATGCAGGCACATATTAGAGAAAGACAACTTCCAAGAGAGGCGGAATCGGTCGCCATTTCGCGTTTGCGGATAGTCAGGGACCCTAAGACCTGCAACGCAAGCGTCGACGAACACCTGCCAGGTGTACAGACACCCTCACAAACTGCTTGCCTTACCAGAGTTTAAAGGCAGACGTTGGGAGTCTGTTTCCACGCGGGGCCGTTCAACTGCACAGACGCCGACCATTGCTGCCGAGCTACTTGTCCGATGACAGTCTCACACTAGACGAGCTCGAGTCCTGCCTGAGTTGCGCCAATGAAACTGTGGAGAAGCTTCCCGGAAATGGTACGGACCCGAAACCGAGACTGCGCGTAGTTCCAGCTGCGGAACGCCACTTTTGGGTGCAAGACAACCGCCGCTGAAAAACGAAGAAGCGCGCGAGACACCCTGCAGTCACCGTGCCGAGGCCTGGGCCCTCTCGTCCGACTGAGGAACCTGGATTAGCGATGTGCATGCATTTTGCCAAGTCCCTAGTGCAGCCCCGAAGGCGGAATGAGGAAATGATGCAACGTGGCAGATTTGACGCATGGTGTTGTACGAAAAGCAGACGGATTCAGTTTGCATGTTTCAAGAAAGACATCTGCGGAGAACCGCGCCAGAAAGTTTCGCGGCTATTCGCTAACAACGGGCTTTCCAGTCGGCGCGCATGCAGACGACCCAAATCGCGGAAAGCACAACGGCTGAGCTTTTGTTTCTCTGGTCCGTCCATGTTTTTGCCACGGTGCCACAGTAAGGGCGTAGAACAGCCTCTTTCTTTAGGGCAACAAAATCCGCGAGGGTAGTCCTCACGCGAAAGTTAAGCCGAGTTGCAGCGGAGTTTCCTCTGGACCGGCACGGCGAGTCACGCCGTACAACGGACGGTGACGAGAAACTCGGCTTCAGGACACAACCTCATGGACACTTTGTGCACATCTGCTAACGCAAATAGGTACGTCCTTTCCACTACAACCATAAATAGGAAGGTATGTGGGTCCTCTATCCACACGGACCGATGTGGGCTTCCTCCTTGTCTTGTGCGTTGCCCTAAAGTTACCGCGTCGCCGCTGTTCTGTGGTGCTGAGAGGGAAGCAGAAAGCGATGGATTCTCTTCCTCGATGGACGGCTTCGTCGGCATTCACATCTCCCAGGCCGGTTCGGGACTACAGGAGAGGCAGCAGGCACCACAACTGAGGCGAAAGACAGCAGACTTTTCTCTTACATCTGCGTCTGGCCTGCCTTCATCGTTCTCCCTTCCCCTTTTCTTTCTCTCTTTCTCTGTTTTTCTGATTGTCTGCTGCATCTATGGTCTCCTCAGATGTCGCCTTCTACTACCTCTAAGTTTTCGTCTGCACCGTTTTCTTCTCACATCACACGGTTAACGGAAAATCGCAGGCCACTTGAAGAGGATTTCTCGTTTCCTGGCCAGCCCGCGCCGGCCGCCGCTCAAATGAAAAGTCTCAGAGCCTCAGAGAGCGCGCGGCGGGTTCCTCGCAGCCAGAACGTTCCTGCTTTCTGTGCTTCTTCGCACGAAAATCCCTCTCAGATAACGGGCAGGCTCTGCCTGTGACGCAACTTCGCCACGCGTCCCTTCTGCCCGCGGTCTTGTTCGCCTCTCCCTCTCGCCATCATGGCACCGCTGCTCATGCAGCTCTGGAAGAGGGGAGGAGACGTTTTGCCTCCTTTTGTGCCATCTTCGTCTAAACCCTTGTGCCTCCCCTCAAGGTCTCCCTCGCAAAGCGGCCCGAGAGTCAAACTTGCTCCAGGCGACGCAAAGGCACTGGCAACGGAAGCACGCGTCGGCTGTCCGTCTCTTCCGCGCGAAGACAGGAGACGCGCCGCCGCGCCTCTTGCCCGACTGCCGTCTTTCTGCTGGAGCCATGCTCGCTTCCCCAGCGCTGGTGGCGGGGACAGAGCTGCTGGCACAATCGAAACGGGAACACCCCACAGAAAGAGAAAGGCGGAAGGTGGAGAGCGAGGAGAAAGTAGAGAGCGAGGAGAAAGTAGAGAGCGAGAAGGAGAAGGAGAGCGAGGAACGCAAGATCGGCGAGAAGTGGAGGGAAGCAGAGAGGGAGAGCGATGGAGAGCAGTAAGGCAGAAAGGCAGGGTGGAGACTCAGAGAAACCGAAGGGGGAGTGACGAAGTTCCTACGCGCGACTGGTCCACCATCTATGGTAGAACCAGTCTCAGATTTTTTTGGGACACTGAGGGGATCTGGACAGCCCGTCTCCTCGGGCCTTTGGGAGAAAGCTGGCCACTGGCAGACTGCTGTTCTGTCGAGGCGGGGGAAGGCCGAATCCCTCGCAAAAGGCTCTTCTCCGTCGCGCTTCCCCGCTCTCACAGCTCGACGAAGCGACACAACATTGACGCTTCTCGGTCTTCTTCCGCCTCTCCTTGGAAGGCTTGCGAGGTGGGCTGGGAAGAGCGAAGCCGCTGGCTTGGCTCCGAGCGGTGGAGAGCAGAAGCGAGAGACGTGGAGCAGGAGGAGACGGGACAGGGCGCTCAGGAGAAGACTGGAGTTGCAGGAAATCGCGGGCCGTGTGACGGGGGCTTTCCTGATCTGAAGGAGAGCCAGAAGAAGAGGAGGCACTTCGTTGCTCCACCGAAGAGAAAAGACAGAGAGGAACGAGAAGGGAGAAGAGACTGGACTGAGTGTGAGCACGGGGAAGCAAGACTGGACGCAGTCCAGGGAGACGGGGCCGCAGAGGCAGTCGCCTGGATGCAGGGGCAGGACGAAACGAAGAGGCAACTTGAGACGCTTCTGCCAACGACGAAGCACGTCGCACTGTGGCTGAATGCGCTGGCGGGAGACCTGGAGCGCATGCAACGCAGACAGAACCAGCAGCCGAAGAGAGTGGAGATGCGGGTCGCCGACGCACCTCAGGGGGGACTCTGGCAACTCCTTTTCGATGCAGCCGCCGCAGCTAGAGCGACTTGCGAAAAAACGCATGCGGTAGCAAATAAAGAAATGAGTAGCTCATCCCGTCATGGAAAAGAAAGCACAAATGGCCACCGCCAGTCTCAAGGACGGCTGCCCACGTTGCGTCTTCCCTCTTCTCTCTCGCCTTCTTCTATCTCGCCTTCCTCTTCTGCTCGCTCGTCGTCCCCCGCTTCTGCTTGCCGCACGGCCGGCGCGTGTTTTTGGGTGTGGGCTGTGGAGCTTCTGTGTCGGCGTCAGCGAGAAGAATGTGAAGGAAGGTCTCTCGAGTCACACAGGATGGAGAGCTCTTTTTCACCTTGTTTCTCTCCGCCCTCAGTCTCCTGTCAGTCGTCTTTGTCTCTACTTCACGGTGACTCCGTCTCTTCTTCGTCTCCGTCTCCTCCCTCTTCTGCGGCTCCTCTTCCTTCTTCGTCTTCGCTCCCTTCTTCGCCTTCTACCTGCGCTTCTCGCCCGCGCGTCCCGTCTCTCCGTGGCTTGGCGATGGCGGCCAATGCATGCGTTCGACTGCACAAATGGGGGCGAGAAAATCCGCAACTCGCCGCCTCTCTCTCTGCGTGTCCACCGTGGCCCGCTTTTGCGCCGAGTGCACACCCGAGAAGCGCAGAAAAAAACCTGCCAGCCTGTTCCTCGCGACCTGTTTTCTGTCTTCCCGAAGAAGCGAAGAACGAACGAGAGAAACGAACAGCGAGGTCAAGAGAAGATGAGGCCTGTTCGTCGCCTGCGCTCGCTGTCGGGGCTTCCTGTGCCGCACCGCCTCTGCCTTCGCTTCGCGACCTCCGCGCCTGTCTCCTCGCGCTTCTTCTTTCGATCAGAAACTGGGAAGCTGCTGCCCAGGAGATGAATGAGCAAGACGCGTCTCTTCTCGTGCATGCATGCGCAACGGCTGAGCTCTTCTTTCCTCCCCTTTTTTCAGCTCTGTCACTGCGCCTCCAGGCAAGGCGCACGCTTCCACCACTCGCGAACAGGCTTCACACATCATCTGAAGAGACCTCTTCCAGAGAAGAAGATGCGAAACCGAACAAAGACCGGGAGAATCGGGATGACTCGGGTACGCCTCGTCCCACTGACCTCCCTTCTTCTCTTCCGTCGAAGGAAATGGCTGCTTCTTCCCCCCCTCCGGTAAGCGTCCCCAGTTTCCGTCGCCTTCCCTGCGCTCCTCTTTCGCGCTCAGCAGCTCCGCTGCCGGCGTCTCCCTCCCCATGTGAACCGTCGGCCGTGTCTTTGCCTCTCTCATCTGCGGTGTCTGCGCCTTTACAGTTTGCCTCCAATTCCTCTGCAAGTGAGTGTGTTTCTTCTCCCTCGTGTCCTATTCCTTATCTCAAAATTTCGGCGGGTTTGTCATCTTCTCCTTTCACTTCTCCCACCGTCAACGAAAAAACGACTTATCCTTCCTCTCCGGTACTCGCACAGGCAAAGCACCACCAGCACGCCTCGCTAGGGACTGAACGTCTGCCAGCTCTCAGTGACGCAGGAGCGCAATCGGCAACAACGACTCCAGCCGGAAGAGAAGAAGTGGATTTCCTTTCGTCCTTCTCCCCCCAAGGACTCAGCCTCCTTCTCCACGGCTTCGCTGCTCTCCGGGTGTCTCTGCCGCCCACGCTGGCCTCCCGTCTCGCGCGCTCTGCGCTCGACAAACTACACGCAACCAGTCTGGCTGAGGCGACCGAAAAGACGGAGAGGCGCCAAGCTGGACGGATGGAAGAAGCGGGAAGAGTAGCAGTCGCGGGGGGCTTGAATGGCAGGCGAGATGCCTGGCTGGGCAGTGGTGTGCAGAAGGCAGAAGAAGAGCGGCAGCGTTCTTTAGCGCCCGCCAGCCACGGGCCCGATTTCCAGGGGTCTCAGATGAAAACAACGAGACCGGACGGTGGAGCAGGTGAAGCTGGAAAAGGCACAGATGCTGGAGGACAGAGCAGGAAAACAGGAGAGGTTTCAGGTGTCTGTACACCCAAACAGGCGGTACGACTGGTGTATGCTTTGTGCGAGTTGCCCGACGTACCTCATCCTTTGGCGAAACATGCGGCCGTGCTTCTCTCCCAAGGGAGGCTGAAGACGCATCCAGAGAGTTTCTCCATTCAAGGTAGACTATTGGCTTTGCGGTGTTTTCTCAACTTCGACGTCCGCGAACCGGAAGGCATGCACGTGAGTTCAGAAATTGCTTTCGCTTTCCGTTCGTCTTCGTAGCGACCCACGCAAGTGTACGGCAACCATCCCACAAGTGCACTGTCCTTTTCACGCTTTATTTATATTTCAGCTCGAAACAGGTGTAACGTCTGTGCAAATGGGACATGTATTTACACACGCTTGCATACGTATACATACATATATATATATATGTTTTGTACAGAACACACTCGGTTTTTCGCATCTGAATAATGTTTCGGTTTGTCCGTTGTTTATTCCACTGTTTGTGCAGGCGATTTTTCTGTCTCTCCTCTGCCGCGGGGTCCCTCGTTCTTCTGGGGCAATGTCTGCCTCTTCCGCGCCTTTCGTGTGCTCGAGCTCGCCCGCTTCTCTTTTTTCCGAGCAGCACTTCGCTCTGCTTCTTCATCTCTTGGCGACGGCGCAAGCCACTGGAGCACTGGTGTTTGACTCTTCAAGCGGCAAGAAAATCTCAGTCAGCCACCCCAAAAGTCCTCTTCTTGCCGACGCGAAATCCCGTTTACTCGCTGACCAGCCTCTGGGCGATCCAACAGTTTCAGGTCTCGATGCACCGGCAGCAGCCAGAGCCCCTGGTGTCCCCTCGGGGCAGGTTTCTCTTTTCTCGCTTCTTCCCCAATTTCTCCGAACTCACTTGGCGCACTTTCTGCCTGTCGCTACACCCCAGGGTCTCTCCAGTGTCTTTTCAGCAGTCGCCAAGCTGGACGCCGGCAGAACGGTTCTTCATGTGAACAACCGTCTCCTCCCTCTCTCTGGCGAAGAGCCTCTGCACATTAGGGGAGATCGCGGCGGCGTGCTGTACGCAGACAGTCTGCTTGCAGCCAGCTGCTCTCGTCTCCTGCTGTCCAACGTAGGCCTCCAAAACAGAGAGTGAAACAAGGACCCTCAGCACCGCACCCCACACATGTATTCGTAAACATACATGTAGGGGGCCTTTTCCGCATCGTATCGTTCTGGTTTCCCTCGTTCGCCATCGCCATCCTGAGTTCCGGATTGCTTCTGTCTCCCACTTGAACTCCTTGTACACAGAAGTTCACAAACCGAAAACACATGCCTGTAAATGCTCGTCTGTCCAGTCACAGACTCGTATCTGTGCAAGACTTTCAGCTTGTCCTCTCGTTCGAGCGATAGATCCTGACTGTTGGCAAGCCGCTATATGTCACGTGGAAACAAAGGCGGAAATAAGACGCAAAGTTCGGAGTGTGGCAAGGGATGCTTCAACTAGTTAGAAAGGTGACGCGTCGACGTTTTTGCGGTGTATGTTGAACGGGAAGGTGGGGTCATGCAGCACTCTCGAGTGTTCTGGTCTTCTACAGCCGACCGCGTCTATTTCCTCTTGAGTCCGTAAACCACGCAAATCTCAATTCCCTTCCCTGCTCGGTTTGTCCTCAGAGAGCAGAGCCTCGCCACTTGATTGCATGCTGCTTCGCAGCGGCTGCGTCATTCGCCGGAACTCCACACTGGCACGCGGCGTTGCTTTTCCACGCGTTCCACGTTCCCGTCGCAGGACGCGCTCTCGCCGCGGGTGTATGTACACCGGAGAGAGGACATGGAGCGGCCGCAGGCGAAAAAATGGAGCAGCTCCGAGATGCGTCCGCAGTTTGTGCGTCCGCCGACGGCGAAACTTCAACCATCACGTGGCCAGCAAAATTCATGCAACCTTCCCTGTTCAGCCTTCTCACTTGTCACTCAGAAACGCAGGCTCGTAACTCCACCGGAGCGGGCGTTTCGTTCCATTCCTTTACGACTCCTGCGAGCGAGACGCAGTTGCCTCGCCGTTTGAAGGCGCCTGACAACGTGCAGTGGGCGACTGCCGTCTTCCGCGGCCAGACTCAATCCACAGAGGCGGGCGATGCCGCATGCTGCCTTAGTTCTGCCTCCAGCAACGTGGCGGCGGACGAAAAGAGACAGAAACAAGGAGAGAGTCCGATATCGGAGGGTCGAGAACTGCAGCGTGGGAGCCGTGGACACCCTGTGTTAGCTGCGGACAGATCAGCGTGTTTTCAAACAGGGTTTAGCACCACAGAAACGATAAATGTGACGACGACAGTTCAGGCACTGAGTGCATGTGGTGTGACAGTACAGACGGTCTCTCAGCTTCAGGCTGTGCTTCTGCACTTGGCTTTTGAGTTGGGTGATATCGGAGGACTCTCAGCTCTCCACCTCCGTGTCCTGCGCGCGTCAATCTCCATTTTGGATTACTTTCTTCACACTTCGCTCCCTTACGACCAGATGAGGGACGAACCTCTGGATGACGGGAGGAAACCGTCCAAGTCCCTTCTCGAGTGTCCCGACACAAAATCCGATTTGCCGACGTTCGTGGGAGAACACTTGAGTTCGTTATCACCTTCGTACGATAGGGAAGTCTGTGGAAAGCATGTTTCTTCCTTTGATTCATGTGAAACGGACGGGGGTAGTCAGCCTCACCCGGCAATGCAGCAGGCATGTCCCCGTTCTCCCATTAAATCTCAAGGGAACGTGTGTAAAGCAAAGTTGAGAGGCCGCGGCAATGACGGCAATGCCATAGGGGAGGTCAGTCCCCACTACCCTGATTTACAGAGTTTGTCCAAGAGGGTGAAGTCGTCTCGTTTACACTGTGAGGTTCTAGACACAGTGCGTAGCGTGGTACGAGTGGAACGAAAATGTGAGAGTCACGGAAACACGCTGAAACACCCTATGCAGAAAGTCGGTCCGTGTCTGATGGTGTCCGAGGCACTGATTCCGCCGTATGTAGTCGACATAGCGGTCCTCCCTGTGAACCGTTATCGAGGGAGCTGTAATTGGGTGTGACAAATGGAGAACTGCGGGGGCTGAGGAAGTCGGCGTACTTTCATGGTTTTCTCGAAAAAAGAGTGTTTTGCTTTTGCGTATCTGTTCCGGTATTTGCGCCTCTCGTTTCTCGTTTTTTCTACACCACAGGCGTAGCTGCTCACTTTTTAGCCCGTTTCGGGTCCGAAAGAAACGATGTGTCAGCGTGGTCGACTCTTGGCAAGAAAGTCACGCGTTTGTCGTCTTTTTCCGCCTCACGCCGGTCGAAGGATTTCAGTCGAATTTATGTGCCCTTTCTAGATCACAGAACTGAACGATTCGATAGTTCTCTCGGGAAACATGTCTCAGTCAAGCCTATATGGGTACGAGATACACTTTGCGCGAAAGTGCCGGGTCTCTGCTTCCGATTCCTGTAGTGGAACGTGGCCGTTCTCTATCATCCTACACGCGGTGGTTTAGGAACAACACAAAACTGCGTCTTTGTGGCAGAAACGCGCTACTGGGCAGCAGCTGCCCGCACATACGCCGCAGAGACCGCAGTCATCTCCGACCCACAAGAGGCTGGACCGTAAGAGTCAGACACTTGCCCTTCCTAATTCTGTTCAGGAGATAGTTTTTTTTTCCGATAACAAGACCCTTCGACACTCTCTTGCTGTTCTAGATGGCAGGAAACGTGGGCGTTACTTCCGGCTGTACTCGTTGTGGCAGTAGATTACGGCATGTACGATTCAAGGGTGTGAGTGTTGTGATTTTACGACGTGGAGAAAGTCCTCTGTTCGCAAGGAGCTCACGCGTTCTTCACCGAAGTACGGAATTTTCAAAAGACGCGTTCTAACCTGCTGCAGACACGTCAGGCAACCTCCGGTGAGACGGTGAGGGTCTCTCGCTGTCGGTCATCGCTATGCTGTTCACAGCACTGCGAGCCTCTGCATGCGCTTGCAGTCACCAGAGAGAACATCCTCGAGGCGAAAAAGCTCTGAGAATAAACACACCTTCGCAAGTCTCCGCGGAAACATGCGTCCCCTTACTCGTGACCGTTCAGCAGTCAGCACACCTTGTCTTGTGCTCTGCTCGCCAGCGAGATAGGACACTCACAGTGGAGGCGGCGTCGGCGCAGAAAATGGGTCTGTACACTGCTGGATGTTTCTCAGTTTCTAGCCGATCTGGCTGCCACATTGTTTTCCTGTCCGGCAGGTTCCTCCAATTGATTGTTTTGGAGGAAACGCACAAACTATGCGCCCGAGGAACAAGAGCAGCGGCGTGGCCAGAGTGGACCTCCAGTGAGGGGCGATGCCTTGCCTTGAGCGAGACAGCGCGTTGACGCGACAAGCGTGCAAGCGCTTTTCTTCGTTGTTTTGACCAGGCACTCGTTTCTCTGTCGCATCTTTGACATTCTCTCTCTCACGTAGCATTCCTTCCATGAAAACTGAGACTAGTGGGCGTACCCGCGAGCTGCGTTCTCTAACATGTCGCCCCTCCACAGCACCGCAGGTGACGTCGTTTCCTGATCTCGAACTCAGGCATTCGGAATTCTTTAGGAAAAGCCGCGTCTCAGGACCTGCAGACGCCATTTGTATCGCCTTTTTGGGGCTATCTGCCCCGGTTTTGGCCGTGTTATCTCGCCGTGTCTGCGAGACTCGCGTGGTGTGGGGACGCGCAGCAAACGGCGCGTTTCCTGCGCCGCGGAACCTGCAGTGCGTTTTGACCTAGCCCTTAAACTAGAAGGCATCTGAGCGTCTCCGCACGGTCTCCTTCGACGAAAAACAAAGACACAAGCGGAAATGGCGACAAATCCCGACCGGCAGGCGGAGACCTTGTCTCCAGGACACCAAGGCGAGGTGAATGGCGCGAACCGGGACTCCTGGGCGCGAACCCTCGACAGCGAAATGGCGACCATCCTTCTCAGCGTCACGCTCTGTGTCTTCTCGGGAGTTGTTCTGCTCTCAGTACTCCGTCGGCAACGCGGAAGAAAGCATTTCTGCGGTTCCCCGTTCTCGCTGAGCCGCGCTAAGGTAAGGCTTATCCGGTCTCGAAACGCGGAGTGGTTCACGCCTTTCGGGGACCCCAGACATTCTACAGAAAACGTGGAAGCAAACGGAGAGACGCTTCTGCCTCTCTCCCTCTCTGGAGTCTCGGTCCTGGGGTACCGCTGAAGCTCCACCAGCAGGCTTGCGTGTCTTTGTCAGCGCGGCGCGCGCTCTCCCGTTCCCCCCATGCATCTGTGTTTCTCTCTTGAAAGCAAACCGATGCATGCTTGTCGAGACAGACACTTGCTAGTCTCCGTGGTCACGGCATTGGGGTCGTTTGCCCATCGCAGTTTGGCCTGTAAAACTCGGAACGCGTTCCACCTCTCCCATTCCTCTCCCCCACTGGTGCGTGTCTCCCTGCTCTCGCGTGCTCCTTTTGCACTCTCCCCATGCCTCTCTCTTTGACTGCCTGACCTTTCCCTGTTCCGCATGTTCTCTCATGATCTGTGTCCTCAGAAAGCGCCTGAGCCGCTTGCATGCGAGAACACGGGCGTCTTGTGCGCCGCGGGCTCCGACCTTTTTTCCTCGACTTCTGCGCCTTCTCTGGCGTCCCCTAGCCCGGAGTGTCTGCGCGAGAAAGCCTCTTCGACCCTTCAGGCGAGTGGCATTTCTGGAGTCGAGTTCGCAGACGAACGATCGAAGCAGACTGTCGGGGCCGCGGCTGTCGTGCGGCGTTCTGCGTCCTTCATCAGCGGCGCGCGGAACCGGTCGGCGCTCTCTCTCGCGGCTTCCTTCTTCTCGTCAGGCGTCGGCACCTGGATCTTCTACTGCCCCCCTCAACTCTCCTCTCTCTACGGCGTCTGGCCTGTCGTTCTCTACGCCGTCGCCATCGCCTTGCCCCTGTGGATCCTCATGTACGCCGGGCCGATCGTTCGAGAAGAAATGCAGAGACACGTCGCGTTTGGACTCACCGACTACGTTCACCGGTAGGGCATCTCCTAATCAGAAAGGGAGACTCAGAGAAAGCAGGGGTGAGAGCGAGAGACAGGGAGACAACACCGAAACTCGGGTGGCACACAGAACGAACTGCAGAGAGGGAGACAGCGAGGAAGACCTCGTGAAAAAGAGGGAGAAATGGCGGAGATGGTCGTACACACGGTGGGCGAATCGGGTCACAAAAGTCTAACTCAAGGGTCGACACTGGAGCGTTTGCCCCACGAGTCTACAGGAGGCATGCATTGCTGCCAGTCTGTGAACAGTGCCGCAATTCGTCCTTCTGGTTTGTCCGTGTCGCCAGAGAATCCCTTGTAGAGAAGAGCGGATCAAGGGTCCTTTTTGGGGAGATTCAGCTGGCCTCAAGGGGATTATGCGAGTGCGACCACGCACCGTTCTTTGCTTCTCGCTTCTACACTGTGCCGATGCGTACCATTCTCCAAAAGGCAGGGTCCTACGCGGTGTTTCACCCACTTTAGATTGTTGTGTCTTCTGGCCGGTTATCTGTCACATCCCCCTGTCTGTTTGAAGCTGCGCCTTGATACGTGCCGGAGAGAACCAGCTGGGCTTAAGTTCCACAAGCGTCTCCAACCTAGTCTCCTTTCTTCTGCTGCGTCTCAAAGTTTTGAGTCAGTTCGATCTTTGTATATGGAGCTGTTTCATTCGAACAAGGGTACAGAGCGTGTGTATGCGAGCTTTGGGCCGTGTTCAGACACACTGTTCCATCTTCGTTTCCTGTTGTCCTGCTCTTTCTGCAGGCGTTTCGGGCGGAGCATGCAGATCGTGACAGCCGTCGTGAGTTTTTTTTCGACGGTCATGGCGATGGCTGGAGAGTTGGCCTTTCTGGCTGCTGCGGCGCAGACTTTAGCTCCGTCTTTTCCGCGGCTCGCAGTGATTCTCTCGGTTGCCATGGTGACCTTCACGTACACGGCTTTCTTGGGCACGAACGCGTCTCTGGAGACGGACAACTTGCAGGGTATTCTGTTGCCGTTGCTCTTGTTGATCGTTCCCATATGCGCCTTCATGCACTCGCAGGTCTCCCAGGATGCGTGGAAAGCGGCGGCTACGTGGACAGCCGAAGGAGCGTCCTCGGGGGTCCTCATGGTGCTTTCTTGTTGTCCGGCCTACGCCATGGATCAGGGCATGTGGCAGCGAGTTATGACCGGAAGCGGCTCGCGCGAGGTTCGCTTTGGCTTGTTCGGCGGTTCCTTGCTGGTTCTGATGACTGTGAGCCTTCTGGGAGTGACGGGGATCGTCGCGCGCGCCACTGCCGTGACTCTCGAGACTCAGGGTTTCACCGTCGACGAGGATAGCCTGGTTGCGGCGCCCTTCTTCTTCCTCATTCTGCCTTCCCTCTCTCGCGGCCTCGTCGCGGTCGTCTTCGTGCTCGCGGTTATTCTTACCGTTGGGTCCGTGGACACGTTCCAGAGTGCACTCCCGAGTCTCGTGGCCGGGGAGCTGAACACCAAGGGCGTCTCGTTCGACTGGGCGCTCCTGGTCTCTTTCATCGCCAACTTCCCTGCCGTCCTGCTCGCGTACCACTGGACGGAAAGTTTCATTCAACTCCTCCTGATCGGCAACCTCCTCACTGCAGCAATCTTCCCGCCCATCTTCCTGGGTCTTTGGAAACGGACTACGGCTCTAGGCAGCGTTGTAGGCTCCATCGCCGGAGTCGCCAGCATCTTCTTCTCTGGCTTGCTCTTCACCGGCGGAGACTTGTCGATGGCTGCGCGGTGGATCGTTCTTCCCCTCGGCATGGGTGACCCGACTGCTGTGTACACATTCCTTACAGTCCCCGTCACTGCAGCTCTCATCACGATCTGTGTGTCTGTTGTCCTGCCGCGAAACACCGCGTCGCCTTGCGAACGCATCGAGTCTAGCCTCGGTCCCAGAGCCGCTACTGCCGTTTGAGGTGGGATGAATCCAGCAGGAAAGACACGCGTTTCCTTCCACGCAATCGTGCGTGGCTGCGTCGCACGCAGCCTGTGTCGAGAGTACACGGGGACTGTGCTGCGTGGAGTGTGTCGACCAAGCAGCGCAGACCGGAAAACGAGAGTGGCGGGTGAAGACTAGGAAAGAGAGAAACAGAAACGAAGACGGCCCCGAGAGCCGAAAACTGTTCAGATCAAAGTCTTGTCTTGAAAATTCGCCAACAATCAAATCGCACCGGGACTGGAAGCGAGCCGGTGCTCCAGGTGGGGCAGCCCAATCGCCACGCCGTGTTTAAAGAGTGTGACGTCGACCGGGAGAGTCAAGCAACAGAAAAGGGGCTGCGAAGGCATTCCGAGCAACTTTTGAAGCTGGACACGCGGTGCCGTGTTAGGAACGGGGCGTTGGAGACGGTTACAAAGGTCAGCCAGTGATATCCGTTAGCAAGGCCGCGCAGAGCGGGACCCTTGTCAGACGGGGGGTCGCTAAATCACGCCTCGTGCGAACATGCCAACAGAAACACGAAAGCGTTTTCCGCGGAGCAGGGAAAAACCATGGCGGACTTGGAGATGCCAGAGGCATGAATATATATCCGATTTTCAGGTCAAAAAGGAAGGAATGTGCCATAATACTCACGGATGTCGACCCCGTGCTAATGAGGAACTCTGGCGAGGGGGAAACCTGGCTGTCACGAAGAAACAGGTTTTCGCGGGGATGCCCGTGAAAGAAATTGAAGACAACACTTCTTAACTGTGTACCTAAGGGGTTCCAGCGTCCGTTGTCGCTTCGGCGTTTCCAGAGTTGCCGTTGCAGAACGAAAAAGAACACTGTGGAACGGTTGATGTTTTGCGTTGCTTGCTGTCAGTCCACGGTCCTCTTAATGGCGTGGCCACTCATCAATCGCAAGGGAATCTTGAGTCTCCGAGCCGCAGCACGTCAAAACCGGGAAGCACGGTGGGGACAGAAGAGTGTCCGTTTTTGTGTCGGCGTATCACCGCCCCGAAGAGCCACGGCAGTTCCCCGAAAGCAAGTGTGCAACCGTTTTGACATTTTCTTATCCTCCGCTGGTGTCTGCCTTCGTCTCGTCGCTTGTCGGGCTTCTCCGCGCAAGAGAACGTTCCCAGACAAAATGGAGAATTTGAGATCCGCAGGATGTTTTCCGACGCAGTGCGGCTATGGTGTAAGGGTGCCCAAGACATCATATGCCATTTTGTCAAAGACGGTGCGGACAAGCGCAGTGTTTTTTTTCAAAAGAAGTTTACATGTCCCCAGTAAACTCCAGTTTTTCTACAGAGGCAACGGGAAATGGTGCCCGTGAGGGGTGCCAACGCGTCTGATCGTCTTCTTTCAAGGTGCGTGTCTTTATTTTCTTTTCTTTTGAGTGCTTCCGTTTGGCCGCATCACGCTTGTCTTTTTGTAGATGCGCATCTCCAATTTACTAAAAGATTGTTACCACCGGTTTCTATCGATGTATTGTGCCGAGAGAGAATAGTGCGCTGAAGCTTGCATAACGCGAATCCCCGTAGCGCAGAGACGGTGCGAACATTTGCTTTTATCCTCCTGCGTACGTGAAGTAGAAAATGGGGAACGGTGAACCTTTATTCCCAAGAAAAAAGTAGCAACTCTACGAGAGCTCTCATAAGAAAAACGCGTCAGTATCGAACTACTTGGTCGGCGTCAGCCGTTATCTAACTGGGCACGTCTTGGCCGTCTGTAGCGGAGAAGCTGCGCAAGTAGGCCATAAACAGCAACTGATCGGTCGCTGATCTTCTGTTCAGAAATCGGCAAGTATGTATTCAGATTCGTCTTGTACAATTACCTCTGTTAACTCTACAGACACAAGAACGTCTGCGCAGCAGCAAGTTCCACGTAGAATCTGCTACTCGTCAGATGCTAGGCTGAGATACGCTCGGCCACTGTTTCGCGGTTGATCCTTAAATCGCCGCATGGTGTAAGAAAGGAGTCCCAAAAGCAAGGAGTCCTCCTCGCTTACGGTTGGTCACAAGCTCCCCAAGGCGCTGAAGGACCGCCGACTTCAGCCAAAGAAAACGTGAGACGCCATGGCCGTTAGAAGAGAGCACCTCTCCGTGTGGCGAGCACGGAGAATGGGAAGTTGTCTGGTCAGGCGCCCCCAGCGACTTCGAACTACAGAACTCTTGCATTGAACAGATATAGAAGTCGATGTTGCCTTTGTGAACGCGTGCTCCTCTGGCACGATGTGTAACGAGGGCCCCTCACTCTTGAACGTCCGACCCCTCGGGGGGGGGGACCGTTTGTGTAGCGTCGCTTTACTAAAAAGACGACGTATGTCAGGCATCGTCAGTAACGCATCCACTGCATTAACAATTCCAACATCTCTTTGCTCTAGGAAACAGCGAGGAAGTTTATCCTTTGTCACATCCCGATTCTTTGTTCTAAACAACGATGCGGCTGCGGCATCGTACGCTTATCGCCTTGGTCAGGTTCCAGGAGACGACGACAGCGTCCTTTATATGTCTTGTCTTTAAGGCAAACGAAGCAGTGTGTCGACACTCTAAATTCAAATTTCTGCCTTCTGAACGATTCTTGGCAAGTGAGTTTCTGTGACCTTTTTTTAAGACCACGCATGTTTGCACGATGGAGCGCTTGGCGGTGGGCATGCTTCGCGATCCTGTGACCGCCACCGACGTACACGCATTCACATGCATAGATTTTCCAGGATGTTCTTCGTCGAAACGTTCTCCGTGAAATCCCTTTCTCGGCCGATGGAGGCGCTTCTTTCTTGTCACTATGTGGCATCACTGCTTGCTGTTCGGCCACCGCCATAGGACTCG
The DNA here is from genome assembly GCF_000006565.2 of Toxoplasma gondii ME49. Classification (NCBI taxonomy): domain Eukaryota; phylum Apicomplexa; class Conoidasida; order Eucoccidiorida; family Sarcocystidae; genus Toxoplasma; species Toxoplasma gondii. The sequence continues at coordinate 417,061 of NC_031479.1, read as the reverse complement.
TTTTTCTGTCCTCTGACAGTCTGCGACAGATCCGCAGGAAGCCGAGGAACTGTCTGTGGCTGTGTCGAGCGAAGAGTTCAAAGGCACGTTCTTCTTTTTTCGGCCCTCTGGAGGTAGACAGCGCTTGTGTGTGGAAAGCGATAGGGTATTTTGGTGGTCACTGCGGGCAAGAGGAAAAGTCGTGTCTCGTCCCCCGCCGTAAACAGCAACCCAGTGGAAGTTCGTTTTGCTGAAACGTGTGACGAGTGTGCCGAGTCTTTCTCATCTGGTTCCCAAGACATTTTTGCGGGTTGTCAACTCTCTGTGCCTCGTTGGAGGGACTTGACCTAGTTTTCGCGGGCTACGTCTCGCAACCACCGGGAAGAATGCCACTCAAAACGTCCACGTTGTCGAAAGTGGCAACAGCCCGGCAACCCGGTTTCCTGTTCAGAAAAGTTTCACCGGGGTTACGTACGTTCACGACGTTCCGTCACGGTCGCCGACTGCAGGAAGGAGACGCCGACTCACAACCTCGCGAACTGTTTCGTATGTTTGAAAATGAAGAGACCAGCGACGCCGCTCGCGAACAGGAAACAGCTGACGCCAGCTGTACATACACACGGTCTCTGGACCGTTTGCGCGAGGAGGACCCATGCAGCGTGACACAGGAAGATCCGGACACTTTGTTTTCGCTTCGAGAGCCTCCCTGTTTCTTTCGAAGACCTGCAAGGTGGCAAGACTACAAGCCAGGCCTTGGTTTAAGAAACGGTCCAGAAGGACTGCGGTTTCCTGTGAACCATTCCAGCAGTGCGGCGTCCACGGGAGGGATTGGCGAGCAGCAACCGGCGGCAAAGGGGGCTTTTGTCGGAGTCTGCGAGAAGCGACAAGCGACTCAAAAGCGTCACGATGCCGCTGCAGCGGCTGCTTTCCTTGTCCGCAGTCTTCTCATGCGTAATTCTCCGAATGGAATATCTTCCTCGACACAGTCCCCGCCACGGTCTTCTTTGTCTCACGGCCTTCCTGCATCTCTCGTAGATTCGTCTTCACTTTCGCTTTCTCCGTTGTGGTCGCGCGGCGTGTCCGCCGATCGTCGCCGTGAGCACGGTGAGCAAGCGAACGAGGACCCTGTGTCCGCTGTTTCTGCCTCTAAGGGGAGCAGAGGAGGCAATCCGAAGACTGTTTTTGGCAGCAACCGTCCTCGCTCGTCCGCGTCGCGAGAGACGCCACTGCATGCGTGTCACGAGCGAGGCGCGCAGAGGCCAGACGAGGACGGTGTCTGTTGGGAAAGGTCGGAAGACGTCTCGACCCCGTCTCCCTCATTTGTGGAAGCGGAAGGGACTGGCGGCAGCCATCTCTGTGAGGACGCCTCGCCATCCACACGCAAGGCGCCTTCTGTCTCTGAGAGGGCAGAGGGCAGAGGAGGAACTACCGAGGTCTCTCTTCCACGTTTCAGGAGCGGAGCATCCAAGGGCCGCAGAACCAGGGGAAATCCTCTCGAGTATCCCTTCCATGACAACACCTTTCCACGTTCGTCTCGCGAGGATCGAGCAAACCGCTTCAGTGGGGACGAGACCTTGGAACAGCGACAGAAAGAGGCTGTCGGAGACGCGACCGTCGAAGAGAGGCATGAGCGGACGGACCGTCGCCCCTCTGGCTTTTCAGCTCGGCCTCAGACCCCTCCGTTTGGTGACCCACTCCCTCCAGATAAGAGGGTGGAGAGAGCTGTTGCTCAGGGCCACCTCCGGCTTCTGAATGTGGCGCTAACAGAGGCCCTTGCGCGAGCTTCGTGTCCCCAAGAGCTGTTCCGCCTGGTGGTCCGTTTCCGAGAGTTTCTGCTCCCCGCCAACGCAGTTACCGCTTTGCATGCACTCGCGAAAATGAAGGAAGAAGGAAGAGGTAACGGCTGGATAGAAATCACCCGAGACAGGAAGGAAGCGCCGGAGAGAAGCCAAGGAATCATCCTTCATCCCTGCGTGAGGATGCTTCTTGGTCACTTGGTAGGAAGCCGGAAGCCGCGAGTGGAACGGGCGTCATCTGAGACGGAGCGTGGGAGAACTCGACACGAAAAAAGTGAATTTACACAGAGCCAGAACGTCGCACAACCGAGGGCTGAGTTCTCTCGGAGCATGAGATTCGGCGACCTGGCGACGCAAGAGGCGTTTGAGAGAACAGACGACGCGCCAGAGAGGGGGGAGACAAATCCGACGCCTAGGCTCTGCAAGCTCTCATCAAGGCATTTGCCAGTCGCTCTGTGGAGTGTTGCGAAACTCTTGAGGCCGGCAAAGAACGGCACTAAGCTCGCTACTCCCAGGGCGAAAGACTCAGGCACTCTGTCAAGGTCGTGTCAGTTTGAAGCGGCAAAGGGCGCCGCTTCAGAGCAGGCAAGAGCAGAGAAATCGATTGGACCTTCTGCACTGCATGCGTCTTCACAAACCGCGAAAAGCTGCAATCAAAATACAGAAAGCAGCAGTGAATCACGGCGAGACAGGGCAAACTTCTATGCACACGAAATGAATGAACAGCAGGATCTTCTGCATATTTTTCTCTGCGATTCACTCGAAGCCGTGGAACAACGAGCCGCCGAACTGACGCCACAAGGGATTAACATGGTTTCCTGGGCTCTTTCTGTTTTCTGTGAAGATAAAGCACTGCGCATGCTACCACGGAATCAGGACTGTCCAATGAATTCCCATTTTCACGCGGCCTTAAGCGCAGTCGGGCAGAGACTTCTTTTCCTGCTTGAGAACCGGGCATCTGCAAGTGACGAGCGATCTTCAGCCACTGGAGCTGTGGGGTTCGAGAGCTCTGCAGAGCCACAGGAAGTCACGGCACAAAAGCTGGCGGAAGATTCTTCTGGCCAAACCAGCGAAAACGAGAAGCGGCGCCTGCTGTCAGTGTATAGAGAGTCGGGCGTGGATAATTCTTCGGGGCCGGCAGGCTCATCGCACCTACTAGCGACGCGAAAATGCTGTAGGACGCTGGCGACGCCTACGTCAGCTGAAGTGAATAGTTCAGAGAAGCTGCCTCACGCTTTCAGGACTCTTAAGACATCCGGTGATCACGGGGGCTTGGAAGGAGAAAAGAGCAGAGAACAGTTCGTCGGGCCTCGTGAAGTGTGTACATACTTGCGGGCATGCAGTAAAGCAGGGATGAACGATTGGCACGTTGTTCTTGCAATTCTTTCGCTTGCATTTCAGTCTTCGGAAGATGCTTATCTTGCCAACGTTCCCGCCACGTCATCTCCACATGGGCGACTTGCGACTCTGTGTGCTTCCCTGCCGTCGACCCAACTCTCTTACTCTCCCGAACTGTCCTTCGCATCCTTGTCGAAGACAGCACTTTCCCCCGTGTGCACTCCGCGGCGATCCTCGTCTTCTTCGTTCGCGTGCGGTTTGAACTTCCTGTCACAGTGTACAACCCAGGATATCCTGTCCATAATCCAAGCTTTACAAACGTTGTTTCGCCCCTTCCAGGCGTTACTTTCTCAGCATCTGTCTCCTGGTGAGCACCACCCCGGCTTTTTGTCATCGGTCACATCGCCAGAGGCACGGTTGATCGTGTTTGCGACCTACGATCTTCCTTTGGCAATAATTCGCCGCGTCGAGCAAGTTTTCCCGCAGCTGAGTTTGGAGACGCGGAACCAGCTGTACGTTTGTCTCGTCCGATTGGCGAACGATCGCTGCACTTGGAAAGCGAGAGCACAACATGTCAAACGACCATGTGACGCTGAGGAGCCCATGGAAGACTACAGAATTGAAACTGAGGTGGAAGCACGTCGAACTGGGCACGGGCACGCCTTCGAAGGAAAACGGGAGTCCCTCCCTAAACCTGCACACGCGTCTTCCCTGTTCAATCGGGATACTGCAGACGTTGTTGTGGTGGCCGTCCGAGAGCTCCTCGGCCGTATGCAACATACGGAAGAGATGACCGTAATACGGGACCCAGCCACTTCTAGAACTGGACTGAGAGGGGTCGCGTAGTAAACGCCCAGGTGCATGTGGCATGCTTGATGTTAATTCATGTAAAGCTGGTAGTGGTCCAGGATGCTCGGTTTCCGTCTTCTGCGGTAGTGTTCATGAGTGTGAAAGACGAATGGTCACCAGGCGTGCGGACAAATGCAGGGCAGGCTCTCAGGAAAGCTCCCTGGTACGGCAGACCGCCCTCCTCCGTTTTTCGAGGCGACCAGCATTCTTGCGTTGAAGCAGCACGATTGAAGGACGCCGTGATAGTCCGTTCCCTGAACACGTTTCGCTTGGAGAGTGAGTGTGGTGTGGTGTTCTTGCGTACGTACAACACAGTAGTGCAATAGGGAACAAGTTCACGGTTCCGAAACGTAGCTTAGCCTGCGTGGCCAGCCGAGTCCCTCATGTGTGGTTGCAGTCATCATGGGGAATTGTGATGGCAACATTTTGATGTTGTCATGGATGGTATGCCACCTGTCCTTATATGGAGCACATTGATTTTTGGCACAGCCTGGAGCCTGTTAAGACAGTAGGGGGTAGACGAAGTGTTAACTGGCTTTGCAATCCTCACCCCAAAGGGATAAAAGCTTTTTCCAGAATGGGAGAAATTGAGAGGTTCTCATGAGTATCATGGGAAGGATTCAAGCATTATTGTCGTGATTAAATCGATTTAATGAACAGACATACCAGATTACCCGTTTCTCTATGTTTAGCTCGGACGCATCTGCTGCTTGCCGAAAAGTATGTATTGTATCACCTATAGCATTCTTTTCGATGTATAGCCTTCGCGCTTGTGGCGCAGGAGAGGAACTAAATAACATTCAATCACCATACAGGTCCCTCCCACACTCTTCAAGCATGGTTTTCGGGGTACTAAAGCATCCCACTGTAAACCATGGCCCCAAGACGACAAAAGTGGACATATGCTGTGACTGCCGCTGGGTCACACAGTGGTCCTTGACACGATGGCAAGGCACAATACACAACTTTACTCTTTTTGTAACATCACAAATAAGCAAAGTTAATTTTTTGTCGGTTACATTGCATGTGAGTCTTCGCTTACTGCTACAGAAGCAGGAACACTTCTGAGCAAGGAACTTGTTGCGGCTACGTCAGCACGATGGTCCCATCAGGAAACTTTCTCTGATTCATTCCAGCAATTCACGCCATGGATCCTGATTGACGTGCGCCGCCAAAGTGGTGGTGGCCCATGTGAGTACAACCAGTAACACATTACCATCGACGAAAAAGGGAGACTAGGCAAAATAAAAATACCACAGTCCCATACCAAGTGCTTCGAAGTTGGCCAGTTTCTCGTTCTCACATTACAACTAACATGATACAATCACATGCGCAGTCTGCACAGCGGACATCTGTAACCAATGTATTAATTGTGAACATTGAGGAGGGACCTCGAATATGTCAACAGTCATTTCTGCGTATCAATGGCAGTCGCAAAGTGTTGGCACATACACGCTTTTTCAAGACAAGGTACTTTCGACTTGCAAAACCGAATCACAATTCACGGTACCTGCGAATGACATAGTCATGTGACTCTTGAAAGGTGCCTGCCAGTTGAGTACTTGGTTTCAGAAAAACATGAACAAATTTGCCATAGCGACTGTACTCTGGGCTTCGAAGTTCCATCGTCGCTACAAAACCTGCTGGGTAGGAGTTGAACAAGGCGAGCTTGTGTATTTGCATAATGGCAGATGATGACGTGTAAACTTTCCCCCAGTTCTCTGCCCAGTGGCACAGCTGTAAGTCTGTTGTTTGCAGTCGGCCATCAAGGAACGTACATGCTCCATCGAAAATCAAGAAACTGCGCAGGAGCAGAGGCTGTTCAGCATTGAAATCCAACTGTGTGCCGTCGTTTATTTTGTCCGAGACGACAACGTCCGGTGAAACGTGACCGGGAATGTAGCCGGTATCCAGTCGTAGCCGACGGGCGATCTCCGGTACGAGCAGGAAATGTACTTTAGTAGGTGAATATCGGGGCCCACCTCGAGCAATGAAGGGGACCACTGCATCGCCGAAGTCATGTGTTGGTGGTTTGTAACGAAATGTAGCCGTCGCCCACGGTATTGGTACGTGACCTCTGATACCGCGAACATGCTGATAATCAACCAAGTCAATGTAGCTGATAACAACCTCCAGAGAGTCTTCAAAGCGGAATTCCGATTGACGTCTCATGAACTTTAGAACTCCCGTAGGTGCTTTGAAGACTTCCTTCGCCACAGTTGTGTGCTTAAGCCACTGCACGTCGAGCCAGTCACATAGTTGACCGCCGATGAAGTCTGGGGAATCTAAAGTTTCGACGATATTCGGGAAAGCGGGATCTACGACGAGATTCGACGGAAGACCTACTAGGCAGCCGCCGTCGCGAACTTTCTTCCACGCCCCTGCAGGTAGCCCTTGCCGAAGGGATATATGACAACCACTCTCCTGTTTCCCTACGAGTCCACTCACCGGGCCTGCCGCACCGTTGAAAAGTACCAACAGTACGCCTGCGGTCGCGAGATCAACCAAGTGCCTCAGAATCATCTTCACTGGGTAGCAATGTTCGGCCACATGCACACCTGCTGGAAAAACGACTGTCAATGAAAAAAAGTGTCGCAATGAAGTGACAACTTTTCCCTGATATTTCGCTCTTTGGCGAGTGTGGAGAAGAGATCAACGGTTTTGTCAAAGAATCGCAACACACGATCTAACACATGAAGTGTGAATAATTAGACATCAGCATTCTCTAGGTGAAGCCCCGTTTCGCAGCCCTGCTGACTGCGGACGGTCAACGGATGCGTGACCGCAATTTCTCAAGCCGGTGCATGCTAGACCTGTTATTTTCCTTTGCACACGCCCTATCAGTTTTTGCACGTAAGGGCCAATACACCCAACTCATCGAAGCACTACCAATTCGTTCGACCGTTCGTACCGATTGACCTCTTCCACGTGGACGAGTCAACCGTCATCCGCTGTAACGAACGGAATTCATCCACGAAGCACAGAAAAAAAACATTCGGTCCTGAGTCTGATGTTTGTACGAACAGCCCTGCATTGCTGAAATGCCTGCGACGGCGTGTTGCCGCGTCGAAGGAAGCAGCACAATGCACCTGAACCCTCGACTGTGAGGGAAACCGAAATAATCGCCGACGAACCTAGGGTAAAGGTTATCTTCCTTCTGATGATACACCACGGGGCGGTTTTTACTGAAAAGAAACTAACGAGCCGCCTCACCACGGCTCTTGCGACTCGATAGCGTGTTAGTAAAAATTTGTACTTCGAAGGCCGTAAACGGAGACGCGCAGTGGAATCCTGGCACGCGCAGAGACGGGGGTCTTAGCTCAGAAACGGGTGGTCGTCAAGTCTGCAAAACTTACCGTGTGGACGAAGGGTGAGTTCGCTAAGAAAAGATAATGCATTCAAGAAAGCAGTCTCCGGGTTCACAAGTGGACAGTCGAATTGGTGAATGGCAATTCTAATCCAGAGATATGTGCCCATGTAACACGTCTCGTGTACGTCATGCACTTGTCAAGCGACAAAATTCGACGAGACACGAGAAATCGGCGTCGCTCAAAACTGCAATTTTTGCAGCGGTGACAGTCGCATCCTGTTTACGGCGAATTGGCTCCCGGCGGTGGGTCACCCACTCGTCGATCTCTTCAGAGGAAACTTTTTCTTGCAGGAACCGAACCAAGACTCGTCGCGTCGTGGACTAGCGGAGCACAAAGTCTCGCGCTCTGTTGAGGGAGCCGTTTCAGTGATATGAGAGACGCTAGATTGAGCTCGTGGGGGATGCAGACACCGTCCACATTAGGAGCATCACTTCTGGGACTTTGTGTAGTTATTGACTTCGTGAACGAATTACGGAGGGCAAAGTACTGTTTGTTCCATCAAAAGAAACGCCGACCGGAAAAAAGCTCTTGGACCAGGATGGTGTGTACCGGCCGCAAGATCACTTCAATCACATTGTGCTCTTGATTGCATCGGCCCAAACCCCGGATTGCATGAGTCAGTGAAGCGTTTACACTTCGGCGCCATGATGAAGCATTATGCCTCGTCTTTCTGGCTGTCGATTTGGTGGCACAACGACAATGCTGTGGATTCGTCGGTACCGTGCTGCCATCATTGACTTTCAGTCAGTGGTCGTGAACCCATTAGTCTCGAAGATATTTTTGTGGGCAAGGTAACAACTGTGGCTCCCCTTAATAGGTGCAAATCTTCGAGTAGCAACGCTACTGCTCACAGGTTGAGTGGACCACAAGATGCACGTAGGCTCTTTAGTGTGCACTAGTTATTCTGCGGAACAAAAAAGTAAAACGAAGTCAGGCAGCGCAGGGCAGGAGGGGGGGACAGTACATGTGCACTGTTGGAAGGGGCTAAATCAAAAGTGGATGCGGTTTCTGGACGCAGTATTTCACGGGGGATAGGCTCGCAAGCATGCAATTTGTAAAACGCACCTTTGTTGACGCGGGTAGGAGAAGCAGTATCAGCAAAAGCATCACTCAAGGAGAAGTCGAGCGTCTTACTCCTCCTTCGCACAAAACGCGAAAGAACCTCGGAGAGTGTTGCACCACCAGAAACGAACTCCGATGACCAAGTGATGTAGACGCCACAACTGTCGCTATCTCGTCGATACTAATGGCTGCTGATGGGGTAGACAGCACCTGAAGAAAGCACATAGCTCGAACTCTTGTAAGCCAGGAACCTAGAAATGGTGTTATTTTGTCCGGCGAGCAAATTATTTGATTGTCATACTGTCACTGGTGAGGCGTTCCTAAACCGCGGTGTGTTTTTCAAAGCCGCGATCCTCCAGAGCTCTGGGTGTTCCGCAACTCTACGGAAATGTGAATGGTTAACTGCGTGACCAGAAATATACGCATCTGCCCGAAATATAATTAGAAACCCATATTTGCTGTCAAGTTGAGAAATATCAATAGATGTGAATGTGTCAATGCATGTTCGCCTGTGTGCAGGCGGGTTTTCCTTATAAATAGCTGGCACGGATATACTACACTCTGTCCCGCGTTCGAGTGTCTCTTCCTGCACAAGAAAAGAGCATGCGGCCACAGGCGCCAGATGCCAGCAGATCCCTTTCCCCGACACTCGAGGCGTGAGGAACGCAACCCTTCGGTAGCCTGCTGTTTATTTAAACGCATATTCTGTTGAAATCCTGTCCTTTGCTCTGATGGTTTACGCTTTACATGTCATGTGCAAACATGACGAAACGAGATGGACCCAAACAGGTATCACACCATAGGCGTTCGTCAATCTTGTTGAAAGTATTGCCGCATTAAGAGGGAAAAATTCAAAGGAGCTTTTGCCTAGATATATATATGAGTAAATGTATCAACTACTCTGCGTTCCGAATTTGCACAGATGCATATACCCAATTTTTTATTAATACATTTGGAAGTACGTATGCACATACATACCTACCTACTTACACGCGCTATGCATGTCTGTGTAGAGAATGCCACAGGACGTTGTATTTCTGGTAGAGCATCTTACGCACCAGCCTACATTCACCCAGGGACCTTCATGGATGGGTCTCTTGAACAAATCCGTTAGGCAAGATTCTTTCGAATTGGATAGTGGTAGAGAAAGCCACGAAAAAAGTCAGCACACGTCTCACTATGCTTCCAAGGACAAGCTGGTTGATTTATTCCCTCTCTTTCACACCCGTGACAAAACTCTATATGAGACCCATTTGTATGAACTGGGCAGAACAACGGAATGAAGGTTTTCGAGGCCAACGCTGTTGTTCACGAAAAATGCCATTCCCACGCGCAAGAACTGAGCACGCTGGAGGAAAAAAATTGCTGTTCAGCGTGTATAAGATACGAAAAAATGTTCCGTCATTCATTGAAATTTATATGTTGGCGCAATTCTCTGTGATGTTTTACCGGAGCATCCACTATCTTCCCTAAATAAACTCTTTGCCTCAGTATGTCTCATCTCATTCTGTGTCTTTAATGACCTTCGCACTAACGAAACAAATGACGGCAATGAAAATAAGGGCAACAAGCGTCCCAGCAAGCGTCCAGAATGTTATCTGTCCACAACGCTGCTTCCGCTCCTCGCTCATTTCTTGCCAAGTTACCGCACAGCAGCACCTGCATCTAGCACTTAGTTTATCAAAAACTCCAGCCATACAGGTTTCTACTTTCCAGCGAATTTTATCATCTTGCAAAAGATGTCCCATCTGCTCTCGTACGCTCCTCCTTGTTGCCGCGATACGCTCTTCCCAGGAGTCCGATACGACGAGAGTACAATCTTTACCTTCTGGGCATCTCACTTTTTCGTTTGGTCTATCCTGCTCCACCACGCCGTCTCCACAAAAGACGCTGTCTTTCACCTCTTGAATTCGATTGCTTTTTCCGGGGGAAAAATCCCTGGCTCCGTCAGATGGTTGAACTACTAACTCCACACCGCGAGACGGGAACAGCCATGTGAAAAAACGAGAGTTACCGGCCATTCCTGTGGAATCTGGTATATCGCTTGCAAGGGATGCATGTGCATATTCAGCACTACAACCATCATGGTCCGTTTTAGTCCCGGGAATGTAGCGCTGCTCGTGAAACAAGGACGGATGTTTCGTCGATTCTGAAGGTGAGGTTCTGACTGCAGGCGCCGCACAGAAGCTGGAGACGGGTGCAGAAGAAGGATTCGACTTAACCTTAGCATTGACTCCAGGACAAACATTTGTGTAGGGGAGAAACGGTGGCAGATGAACCTCCCCATCTGTGTCGTAATGAAGACTCACATGTTGAAGGTCTGCCGCGTCTCTCCCATCATTATCCTGTCTACACGCTCGTGCTGACGATATCGGTGTTTCAGCGAAAGCCACGACAGGTACCCGTTGTGGTGTTCGAAGTTTCGCGTCATCATCTGGGCTCACGCTCGCTTCAGAATAATCGTCTTCCTGATCCGCTACGCACACGCCTACCAGCTCGGAGGAGAATTGCCTCTTGCTGGAGTATTCATGGAGGCCACGAAAGGAAACTTCTGCCCCGTGTTTCGTTTCCACTAATCTCTCGTTGAGCAGACAAGCGTCTCGTGTTGTTCGGCGTTCTTTACCTCGTACCCCAAACGGTTTGCTGTAGCATTCATCAGGCGGTCCATGATTATTGAAAAGCTTTCCCTCGCGATGTAAGGTGGCCTGTCGTGATGTGACCGGAGATTCACCGTTGACCTCGCTTCTATTGGTCTCAGCGACATTCCGGAGGAGATGCAAACCAAAACTTTTTCTTCGCATTTGTTGTGCTTTTGTTTTGGAGCTCCATGGTATAGTTCCCCTATTTGAATTACAAATAAATCGGTGCGGCCCATTTCGACGCCCACTTCGGTCCAGAAAATATGAATCTCTCAGTATGGTTTCAGGCCCATGCGTCCCCATTGAGGTCTTCCCTCTCGGAGGAATACCGTGTGAAATGTTATATACAACTGGATTTGTCTCACTTCTGTGTGTCGAAGTGGGCGGTTCCCCATACGGGCAAGGCCGTATTGCGTCGGAAGACATTTCGGATGAAGTGGCTACTTTTTCTGTTTTGATGGTGGATGTCGGTCGGTGTGTATGGTAAAGAACGCCGTGAAGCGGTAAAGTTTCGTTTTTTGCATAGGAATGCGGGGAGTATCGTGAAACTCCAAAAGTGACTCCATGGTCAGGAAGCCGTTGCGCCTGCTCAGTCTGCATTCGTTGCATTTTGCAACTTCCCTTTTGTTGTAAATTCGCTTCCTTGACCGCCTGAAGGGAAGCGTCAGAACCCTGATTACTCAGCAACGCCCGTACTCGATCAGTACTGAAGCGTTTTTGCATGTGAACGGGTGAGCTGCTAGTCAGCTCACAAGGTATACCAGTTCCCTTACTTTCCATTGTAACGTGCCGCTCAAGTTTGCCAAGGCACCTGCACTCGGCAAAAGACTTCGGAGGATCTCTACGACACCTCACAGCACCGTGTTGTGTTTCTTCTCCGTCTCTTCTGGTTCCCTGCACATTAGTTTTTCTCCCTTCTGCAACACATAAATCTGGTTCCGCTGTCGTCAACGTTTTCAGGTGGACGATCGGAGCTATCCCATGTGGTGTGCCATCGCATCCACCACGGACATTACACTTATGAATGTTGCTGTGAGGCGTGTTCTCCAGTGGCTTTTCCGTCTTGTTCACTCGGCAGTTTGTCACTGGACAGCTTTGCGAATTAACTTCCGGTCTTACATTTTCGCAGTGCCTGGACCCTGTTCCTTTTAATTCCAATGAAACAGCTAAACCTTTCAGAGGAATTCCTTGTTCCGTTTTCCCACATGATGGTCGTCCGGATGCCTCTCTTATATGAATACAGGCCGTCGGAACCGGAGTCTTGGTGCCGTTGAAAGCTGAGGATTTCGTCTCGTTGCCGTTCGTTCCCCTGAACTCCTGCATGAATGTCTCTGGTTCCGGTTTGCCCTCCGAGTCTCGCCCCCAAAATATATCACAAGAATCGGCCCTTTCTGGTGTGGAGTGTGTCTGTGCTGGAATTCTTGGTACGTGTGGAGCAGTGTCGCTACGCGCGACACAGCCAATGCGTCTTGCTCCGACGCCGATGCCTTTGTCAGGCGTTCTGTGTACTTTAGTTTTTCTTTTAATGACCATGTCGTCCGGCGTGTCCCAGAGCCCACGAGGTCGAGCTCCACAAGCAACGTCCGAAGACGCCCCTCGTACACTGGAAATGCGAAACGCACTGGAGGTTGACGCCTTCGTGCTTGTTGTGGCCGAAGAGGAAGCTCGCGAATACTCGGAAATCATACCTTCAGTGAAAACACTAGAAGGGTCGTCCACCTTCCTACCATCTCCTCTTGCAGAGCCCACTGCCTTGCTGGACAGCCGAAAGGTCGAAGAGAAAAAAGGCGACAAAAGCGGTGAGGGCAAGGGCAGCGGTGAGAAAGGCCATCCGGATGGCCCTGATAATTCTTTCAAGCAGAGAGCGGACGAGAGCGCTGGTTGACGGGGTACAGGACACTGGGAAACCTGTGCAAGACGCTGCGCCTCTGGATTGTGTGACATCCTTGTTGCAAGCTTATCAGATTTATCCTCGCATCCAACATCAGCAATTCCTTCTCGGGTATGTTCCCTTGAAAATTTAGAAATCAGGGAATCAGAAGTCTTGTCGACGTGCGCTGATTTCGAGTCCAGCGAGCCTTCGGCTAACCCTCTATTACATCTAAACGTCGTCAACATTCTTCCGTAACATTGAGCCCTTTCACTACTTTCCTGTCTCTTCTCCATCCCTTTTCCCTCACCTTCGTACGGACCTGTTACTGTGGTGCTATTGCGTCCCTCGTTCAACTCAGAAGCTCGTACGATTTCTTCTCTCGTGAGAGCTGTCGCCCTCTGTCCCGTTTCATTCCGAGGAAGGTGAGTGTTCGCCTCTTTGCATATTTCTCCATTAGATGCAGTGTCGATTCCCTTTATAACCCCGTCTACTCCCGTTTCGTCTCCCTCCGTCTCCCCGTCTTTTCCGGTTCGTGATAGTCCGTATCCATCTGCTCTGCGCTGCACCGTCACGGGAGCATCATCAGGCGCAGAAACACCTTGGCGTTTATCGCAGGCAACGACAGCATCTCCGTCGCCTCCTTCATCGATTTGTTTTTCAGACGGTGGGATATCCCTAGTAGTCTCTGTTGCACGGGATGCCTCGCTACGTCTTTCCTCTCTCGTCTCTCGTCCAGTCCTCTGCTCAGCGGATTCACCTCCACCCCTCGCTTCACCTCCGTCTTTCAAGCCCATGGATTGATGTTCTTCCAAAAGAAGACGGGGGTTACTAGCGGTACAACAGGAATCTGCCTTCCCGAATCCTTTCGCTGTAGCTTCGGAGATGTAGGCTCCCTCAATGGTCCGCTTACAAGAAGCACGCGAAAGCAACTCGGGTGAGGCCTTTGAAATCCGTTTGTCAGGACGAGCACGCAGACGCCGTGAAATAGTGGATGAATCCTCGTGACCGACCACGTGGTTCTCTGGCTCTCCGTCCTTTAGAAAAGGCGCCTCTTGGCGAATGAGTTGGCATGCCTCTTTCATCGATTCGAGCGCTTCACGTGATTCTACAGCTACTTCCCGGAGCCCGGACTGTCCCCGTTCAATGAAACTCCGTGTGGGGCGGTCGCACGACTGGTCAGGTTCTCCTACAACTGCAACGTTACTGATGCTCATAGGTCGTTCAGCTGAGTCTGCTGCGCTCTCCTCTCTCTGCAAAGTAGCCGCTATGGATGACGGGTAAGTATCCTTCTCCCGCGTTCCACAGTATTGAGGGGCCATTCCTTGCGAAGTTGGAGAAGGTTGTGACGCTGGCGACTGAAGGCGACGGCTCGGATGACATGACGCGTTTACCGAGGAACCCGTAACCTTCCCTGTTTCGTAAGCTCGTTCGTTCCCGTACGTTCGACAGTCGAGGTGGCAAGCCGATGTGTCACCTTGGACCCTGGATTTTCTTGCTCTACTCCTTTCCGCTTCGTAGAAGGCGTTAGGACGCCACTTGTGGCTTGTCGCACGGCATTCATTTTCTGGTCGCAAGTGACTGGCGCTGCCAGAAGCTGTTTCCAGCGTCTTCAGCAGGGCCAGACAGACACTTGGTGTGCGGCGCTCTGAGGAGATTTGCTGCTGGCGCCTGAGTTCTGCTTGAAATGGCGTGAGAAAGTACTCGATGGGCACCGCGTCTTGTCGATAGTTGAGCTCCGTTTCGCAGCTCCTTGAATAGGGATAAGAACCAGTTTTCTTAGAAGACAGTCGCGCCCTTCCCCCAGATAGCCAGTACGAGTAGAACGCATCTTTTTGCTCATGTGGGTTCTTGTATCCGTGCACTGCTGGTGAAAGTGAGGAAGACATCGACCGGTGAGGCATCTCCATCTCGGCGTGGCTGCAAAACGAAGTAGCCGCTGTACCGCCGTTGCTCGGTGACGAACTACGAGCCGATTTTATCGCCGCGTATGCTTTCCTGACAGTTGACATGGAGGAAGCACCTGAGGCTTCGGAGGAAACGGAGCAACTTGACGTCGCAGAAGAAGCAGACCGAGGAAGGTGGCAAGACGAACGCCCCCTGCGAATACTTCGTGTCCAGGCAGGGACCTGTTGATTCGCCTCCGACATTGCCCGGCGTTGTGACAAACGTGTCAGTCGATTTACGCCACCGCTGCAACCGTTGCATGTCCTGCTTTGTCGGGACTCGACAGAAACCGTTGTCCCCTCGCCGGAATCAGCTGAATTAGCACTGCCCTCTGTGCGGTTCTCAGGGTTGTCAAGAGGTCGAAGCATGCATTCATCGTCGTTTTCTTTCAAACATGACGGCCAAAGTCTGTCCACCAAGACAGATGAAGATGAAGTCTTCGGCACTTTTTGTTCCAGCGAGACAACATTGACGCATTCTGCAAAAGAAAACCCCCCCACGAGGCGGTTCTGGTTAAACCCGCAACGCTTTGTTTCCCCTTCGGTGGGCGAGAACTCTATTTCAGAAACTTTCGAATGTCTTTCGTCCTGTCGCAAAGCAGGCCCGCTAAAACGTACTCCCGAATGGTGGTTGTGACTCTGTGATGGGGAGAAACATTCGTGTTCGCTTCTCTGGTCGACAAATGAAAGCGCGTTTGCTTGTACTGTGTTTCTGTCATCTACCGCAGTGACGTTGTCCCTTTCACGACCTTCGAAATTTCCCCACTTTTCCTGATCCTTTCTCACAACAGTTGCGTCTGAAATTAGGGCGGGTGCATAATCTGTTTGAGATCTTAATGTGTATGTATTTAGCGGTGGACATGACAGCGCCCAAACTGGAGTATAGCATGAAGGCATTAGGCTGCATTTGTTTACTGCACCGGAATTGTCAACCCGTGCTGCGACTCTCCCAGGCATGTTGTGCGGCGGTAGGTTCTGCATGTCGCCTGTGGGTGGTGTGTCTCCTTTGGCGACTCCATCTGCTGGATGAGAGCACACATTAACGGCCTCCAACCCTATAGCACCACGGTTTTTGCAAAATTGATCCACGTTAATTGTGAAAGGTTTCTTAGGAGACAAAGGTGAGGAAACGGATACGGTAATTCCTGTGTCGTCGCCCTTCCGCTCGTTTCCCCCAACAGCAAAAATAATGCTTTCGACTCCTTTCCATTCTTCGTAAGAATGTCGAAACGACGAGGAGTCGTGTTCTACCTTTTTTGTGGCAGGCGTACTTTGTCGGTTCATGTTTGTCGAAGGAGCGAGACCACTTCGCATAGGTAGATTTTCAAAGAGGTGTCCGTGTAGAGCTGGTTCCGCAGTAACGGGAAATGAGGCAGTCGCTTCTGGAAAATGTTCAGTGGAGTGCCCCAAAACTGTTGAAGATGGTGAAGTTGCTATCACAGGGGCAAGGGTGCAACACTTGTGTCGAAGGAAAGCTCCTTGTTCCATCAGAGATGAAGGCGAGATATGCGAGGAAAAAGTCGGAGAAGTTGAACGTGCAGGATGATATTCCCGATCCTGAGGCCTGGTAACAAAAACCGGTGTTGGGCTCACGGACAATTGATCAACATTGTGAGGGGTTCTACTTGACAACACAACTGAGTTTGGTGTTCCTTTCTCACTCCCGTGTAGTGGAGAAGGAGCCTCCTTATGAATGTCGCCTTCTTTCGGTTCCCCGGTCCTGCCTGGCAAGTGAGTTCACTGGTACGAAGGTACGTATGGAAGAGGAGCCATTGTCACGGGCACAGCCTTCTGTTTTCCTTTCCATCTGCAAATACCAGGAGATGCTCAAGGAACCAGGTCCGCGCCCCAAGCGTTGCCTCAACTCAAAAACAGCAACCGAGAGAAGCAGAACGGGTCTTCCCATGCCTGTTGGTTTTTCAAAAGATGTGTACGTAGAAATTCACGTCAACAAGAACGCATGTGTATGCGTACAGGGAGAGGGTAGGGGTACAAGAAATCGGTCTATCAACTCCCTCCAGGCACTGGCGGATTTACCACAGATTTGTAATTTCAGAATCAAAACAATAACTTTAAAACTGCGGTACGAGGAGGAGCCGCATACCAGAAACCGAAAGACACTCCAGCAAAGGGTTGTGATGTCACGCCAAACGAGAATCAGACCGCACCTAAAGTTACTTTTCGGCTATATGAATTGTTCAAGGTTTTCGCATTCGTAAGGCAAATGGTAGAAATAATAAACCTGTTCGGCAAAAACACCGCACTAGAGGCAGGCATATTGTTTAGCGTCTTACCACTACGTGTTCCACACCCTCCCCCCCTTCTCTTTCTTAGGACGGACACACGACAGAAAAAGTAGAATGGCTAGTTCGGTCTAGACCAAACAAGTTCGTCTGTACGTGACAACCAGCTAAGCCGGTCTCAGTTGGAATTACTCATGTGCAGAAGAAAGGAAAGCACGCAGGCGGTGACGTGAAGAAAGGCCTCTTCCAAGCATCCACTTCAGAAACGGTCTACATTTGTGCATTACCGTGATGAAGAACCCGACTCATCAGCTTCTCGGCAGTTAATCACCGTACAGGTCGGAAAGCATGGTGGGGTTAACTTTCGAAAAAATGCTAGGCTAAGGCAATGGTAACAAGTGAGGGTACTGGAAATACCCTGACGGAAGAACAACACACTCAGAATCCCCCAAATCCCAAGACGAAGAGACAGCTTTGAGGGAAAAGCAAAATTTAGTGGTAGTGACCTTTCCTACCCGGCCAGCGTCCTACAAAACAAAGAACAGTTGTCCTGCAAGACCCACCAGGTCTAAAAACAGTCACAGACCAGATAACGCGTGAGGGTACTGGAAATACCCTGACGGAAGAACAACACACTCAGAATCCCCAAAATCCCAAGACGAAGAGACAGCTTTGAGGGAAAAGCAAAATTTAGTGGTAGTGACCTTTCCTACCCGGCCAGCGTCCTACAAAACAAAGAACAGTTGTCCTGCAAGACCCACCAGGTCTAAAAAAGAGCCACACACCTGCGCACCACCGCTTCTCGTCTCTGTGCATGTAGTGCTACGCTCGCACGTTTTGCACCAAGAAGATCACGAATCCCAGCACGCAGTGGCAGACGTTCACCCGGAAACTCCTTTACAGGAGGGTTCGTGTATAGACGCTCCCACTAGGATAAAGAGGGTAGTGGAGCTTGTTGCCAAATAAAGCATCACTCGTGCCTAACGTAAGTTGAACGAGCATCATACGCTAGGCACACTTAGTTGCTTGTCACACTCCGTTTTCCTGAGTAACTGGCATAATTCCTCGTCGTCCACTGCAGACTCCATGTAACAGTCGAGGAGGCGACTTTGCTTTCAGGTATGTCCAAATATGCGCCGTGTTACGCAGCGTATCGGGATACCTCATTGCCATCAACCAAATGAGCGAAGCAAACTGATCGATATCACCATATCCAAATGGTACCTGCCTGTATCCAAGCTTAGGTTTATCGTCTGTAGCATAGGACCGAATGTGTAGTCATCGGGGGAACAGTAATGAGTCGAGCGCCAGGGGGGTTATGCCGTCGCAATTTGGCGAAAATTTGCAAAACATCAGCGCTTCCATCGAGACATGCAGCGGCTGGGTTGCTGGATACCGATCGTTTTCAAAAACGACAAAGGGCACTTAATCGCGTTTTTTCCATCCCAGCTCCCGGTACCGCTACTCCACTTTGTTCACATAGCGTGGCTGTTATACAGCGAACTGTCAGAATGTCATATTACAGACGTCATGACATCATATTCCCGAAAGGCAAATGCGTGGCATTTTTCCTCCGTGGAAGAATTAAACCTATACTATTTGGCACCCGGAAGCTCTGGGAATTTATGGGCATCCCTCACCTGTGTCTCCAGTGGCACAGGACTCCATCGCACATCTTACTTCACTGTTGATCAAGCCTATACTGACGCTACATTGTTTTCGTCTAGGTAAATGCAGATCACACACCTGAGACAAATGAGGAAGGATGGTAAAACTTAAACTACACCACGGGGCTCCGACTGGATGCGTTGTCGAAACTGACAGTTGTTATTCGTGTGTCAAGTGCAATGCATAAGCAGGGTTCTACTTCGAAGAGGTTGTTGAAGACGCGATGTGATCAGGCGGGCTGATAATCACACGAAGGGAATGAGGACGTAGCCCTTGGAAGGCATTGCTTAAGGACAAGTGGCGTAGTTTTGGCCTGCACTGTAACGACTAAGAACCAACAGCAAACGAGACGTCGCCTCTGTTGTCCGCGTGCCTTCCGAAGTCTGGTTTCCATCAGTTTACCCACCTCTTTCGGGAGTCGTTGCCCTTCTTTTGCAGCGAACAAAACAGTGCAACAAGCCATGCAGACATCTGCACTGCTGTTCGTTCTACACGGGTATAATTTCAGATACAGCTGAGTAATGCCCACAAATAGGACCGAGAACCAGTGACCAAAATTTTCCGATGTGTCGCTGCGGGGAGCTAGACTGTCTGGATAATTCAGTGATCTGACTGTAGAGAGAGACAGTCGGGCGGGAATAAGACTCTGTCACGGTTGTGTGGAACCGTTTCTCAGGCAGTTCAATTACCATGTTCGTTCGATTGAACTTTGTGAGACGATCAACCTTAAAGGTAACAGTACTGGAAAAGAGCTTCTGAAGGGGAAGCAGTGTAGGGCACGAAGGAAATTATAATAAAAGAGGGATGCTGTGCTCCGGGTGCCATTACTTCCTCCCGTCCCGCGGGCGGCACCAAACTCAGCGAACTTGATCTTTTTGGCCATTCAGCGATTTGAGTTGGCTGAGAAAGACTAAGAGTGGGCCGCAGGTTTCAACCGACGCTGAGATATATGCCACAAGGATTCAGGGCGGAGACACGTCCTATTCGAGTGCTCGTGTGGATACGAGGAGAAAACATATTCGATCCGGCAGTTTTTGTATCCCTTCAGTGCGTGTGCAGACTCGTGGTGTTGAACGCATGCTGCCGCCTGTCGAGCGCAGCACGGGTCGATCCAACTTTGTCTCCTAGTATGCTGTTGCACAAGGTCATTCTCTACACGGGGCACCACTATTGTCGTGGACAACCGTTTCATGTCACTGCCGTATCTCTTCCAAACGGTCACTCGTCTGCGGGAACACAGACGCTGCGCAACGCAGTTGCATTTTTTCTCCAACATGGTCGTCTCCTACTTTTCAGGAGCGGGTCGCAGGGACTCTCCCGCTCCAGTCTCCGAAGGAGCACCCACTGGCCATGATCAGACAACTACACCTTTTCCAGATTTGACAACTGTCGTTGTTGCCCGGAGCGTCCTTGTGGCTTCATTGCCAATTGAATCATGTTACGTTACACCGTCGGCGAAACTATCTAGAATCATGCTTCCGCTTCGTGAACGAAACCAGCACTTTTGCTGTGTTTTGGAGCTCAAGGTTAAGCACCGGGAGAGCAAGAATGGACGTGACGCGCCTGAAGATAGGGGTATAAAAGGGTTAGTGCGGCACCAGACAGAGACGGGGGATCCAAACATACCTTGCGCAGTTGATGGAATGCATCATCGAAGATTCGGAGACAAGGATAGAGCAGTCTACGTTGGTTGGGTCGGTGGCTTCCTCACGGCAGACGACGAGAGTTCCCTGGCGGTGGCAATGCTGAAAGAAGGGCACTCGGGTGGGAAGCACAGCACCCTGGCGGCCTTCGATGAGTTTTCTGTCCCTGCATCGCACGGAAATGAGCATCTCCTCTTCCTCGGCATTTCCTCTTGTCTCTGCGAGTGCTACGGTCTTCAGAAGTGGGAATATGTCGACGTCTCCTTCGTTGTTCTAGATCCTATGCCACATTTTGCGCAACAGTCATTCTCAATAAATGGTGTCAGCCCCGATGCCCCGTTTTCAGTACTGAAACAAGTTATTCAGACGCCGATCATGAGAAGCCTCCTACCTGCTCGCGTGGAAGTATGCCCAGCGACTGCAGCAGACTGGGACCTCGTGGAGCTGCAGGCTGCCGATATTGAGGAGAGGCTCCTGCTTCAAACAGCTGTGCTCATGCCAGATCTTCCATTCCCCATCTGGTTTCATAAGAAGCAGAGACCTGCGAAACTGCTGGTAATACACGATGAAGCTGCAACGGGGTCTTCAAATGCGTCAAGAACTCCTGAGCGATCATTGCCACGGCTGAAGTCAGTGAAGCCAAACAGAGAAGATGCCGCAAATCAGAAAACTGTACACAGCATACAACGGGATGATCAGTGGACTCAACAATTATCGATGATGCCGAAACCCCCGTTTCTTCTTCTGGGGCGTGACACTGAGCTGCATGTGCAGCCCTTCTCCCTCTTCATGCCCACCGCTCACCACAAGCGATCCCGCCGTGGAGGCATGCGGGCGCCTTCGCTTCCTTTCTCAAGCAGACGCGAAATACATGGATACCGACGGGAAATTAATGGCGGTCATGCAACAGAAGCGATGAGAGTTACGCCATCGAGTGACCGGAACAAGCATCGGGCCGTTGACGGATTCATTACGAGTGCCAATTATAGTGCGTTCGAGGGGAGAGGGAGTCAATCGCATCAGCCAATCTTCTTACTGAGAGTTGTCCCAGTTCCAGTGTTCGAACCATACCATGCAGAAGTCAGGACTGAACGAGGGTCGGGACACGACAAAGTCGACAACACTAACAGACGTATTCTAACCCCGGATACATTGGCTCCCCCCCAGTTTGAACCACATCAGGATGCATGGACGGTACGTAAAACAACAAGTGCGTCATCCTGTGGATGTGACGCAGATTTCTGTTGCCTGTTGCACCCGTGTCACGTCCTGGCGTTCAGAAGCCAGCAGCCCTGGGTACAAGAGTATCTTGCTGAAGAGCTCTTCCATGACACCCAAGATAACTGTAGATATTCCTCGTCCAACACCGGCATTTCCGTATACAAGGGAACTCAATTTGGTGCAGCCTACCTCTGGGTTTCGACGCGACCTTCCCAGCAGCAACATGCGAATCAAAAGGACGGAGGTAGTTTAATTTTGGTAAGAGCCTTCGCAGATTCCCGCATCGGTCCAGGTTCTATAGCCATATCACAATATCTGCGGCGCGTATATCAGTTCCCCATAGCGAGCCGTGCATACGTGTCCGTATGCACCTCGTTGCCTACCTTGCCGCAGTCACTCTGCCTCACTCCTTTATGCCCGAGTTCCAGCCATATGCATGTCCAATATCCATCAGCACGCGGAGCACCAATGACAAAAATGGGGCTAAAATATCACGGTGAGGAACATCCAGGCCAGGTTGATAACTTGCCACCTTGCTCAGGCGACAAGGAATTAGAACAGCCTTGCATCACTGCAAGCATCTTGGCCTTTCTTCAGACTGAACGAGGGCGCGCGGGAGTACGGAAGGCTGTAATTGAAGCAATGAGATTCCAAAAGTGCTTATGTTTCGAACCCGTCACGAAGTTCCCCTCACCGCGTTGCTGTGGCTACAATCGAAGCCGAGAAACAGATGGCGCACATTCGCCATTTGCTTTGTGGGATGGTCTGATACTACCAGTTTGTCTCCCCTTACCCCATATGGACCCAGAATACAAAGCCCCGGAAAAGTGTGCATACACCACTGATCTGTGTGCGCGCCAGTCACCAGGAGACACACAAAATAGGCGCATATTTGGTGACGATGCTCAAAGCGAAAATTTGTTCAATTGTCGTTATGAAGACGCTGAAGCAGCTTCACAAGAAAATCCTGGAGCGTATTCAAGTCAAGCAGCTGGTACGATTGATAAGATGCCCAAGAATTTGGCGCCAGGAGATTATGTTAAAACGGAAGCCACGCATGCGGTTCGCCTTGGATTAAACTCTGCCCTGGCCACTTCTCTTTACGAAGGACTGCAGGACCTTTATGCACCACGTGACACAAAGGATAACCCAGCAGTCTCCTCCAGCGACAGCACCAGCTACCTCAACAGAAATATGACAAGCGGTGATTCTGACGCCGAATGGAAGGCTAGCGACGGCGCCGCGGGCTTCGTTCGGAGTACGTTGTACAAGAAACGACGGGAGCGTCCGGAGCCTTTTGGGGTTGAGGGTAATGACCCCATCTCATTTCAATCCAGGGATCAAGCCCCTGTCACTTCTGTGGTTATCGACCCTGTGGAAACCCTGTATCCAGAGGGAACCAACGTCACAGCAGACTCGTTCGGGGAGGACTATTCAGGAATGGAGGAAGAGTGTCATGCGGGAAATGGTCCTCAAGCGCAGGCGTATGTTAAGGGGATCGACAACTCGTTCTGCGTGCAAGGACAAAGCTGTGAAAGGAAAACAGGAGGTGCTTCTTTCAACAGCGGCAGGACGGCAGTGATTCATATCGATATCTTGCTGTCATTTAAGTCTGTCTCAATTACCTCCCAAAATTCCCTCCGATCCAACAGTTGCCGACTCACCGGTACCACAAGAACCCGGAAGCAAGGTTCATGCAATGAAAAGGACGCTGCAAGGTCCACTAACGAAAAGCGTGTTCTCCTGGTAAATCCAGATCATTTACCGCCTGTTATTTCGAGTGCGTGGACCAATTTGGGGACAAACTGGCAGCGACCGTCTGCTTACAGGGAGCCTTCCATAACACGCACTGGAGAATTCCAGAACTCGTGGGGCCCAGTCGTCGCCACAGCAACCTCAGACGCTGACTCGGATCCCAGAGAACCCGGGTTTTGTTCGTTTGCGTCAGCCGTGGCACGCTGTGTAACCATCCAAGGCAGTCCCAGTGCCACCACCGACCCTCCCTCTTACGTTCTATGCGATGCCGGGTTACTGGAGCAGCTGCAAAAAGAGAACCTGGTCATGCATGTGGCGGACCCGATTCACGTCTTCGTAGCTTCCTCTGGCGCTGAAGCCAAGGAGGTGGCGAGGTGCTTGGCGCATCGAAGCCGTGATTATGAGGCAAAAAGGAATGCAACGTCTGGAAAAACGGATAAAATCGGCAGTACAGGCACCTCTACAAAGTTTAATATGCAACAATTGATTCAACAGCATCATCAGAGGTCACCTTCCCAGATCAACGTTTCTTCTACTTTTGTCCCAGACAACTTCGGAATGGTGCCATGTCGTTGGCTTGTAATCAACAGCGAAAGGCACGGCCTTGCACAATCTCAGTGGTGGCTCTGTCCAGCGTTTCTACGCTCGCAGTCACCGGTCTCCGCTTTGACGACCAGTGAAGTCGGAAATGGGAAGCAGATTGACGCACATGCAGACGGAAACACTAAGTATGGCCCTCCACAGGAATCACAACTACGTGTTGGACACCCAATACAGATCTTACAGCTCATACAACTGGAGTGTGTAGAACATCTAGCTCCTGATGCCGCACCCGCAAATATGCCTTGCGATGAGTTAGGAGACATGAGGCTGCGATGCACTCACAAAAAAGGCGAGATCCTAAAGCGTCAAGGACCGATAACGGACGAGCTGGTAGACTACAACTGGTGGAGGCGAACCAGTATGCTCGAATCTCTCGCATTATCCTCCCGCTCCACGCCTGACGATGGGACTTCCATAAATCCGAGATATTTTTGTCTTGACGTCTTCGACGATGCACTTGAAGAATTCGTGAGTGCTGGTGAGTTTCTGAATCGGAATGGAAACGGTAACAAGGTGCAGTGATGGTCTCCGCTGACCAACAGTACATGTCTGGAATAAGACTACGAATCTACCGAACCTACTAGCTGGCCCTTGTAGGACCATACAGAGGCCAGAGCTTCTCCTTCCGGTACCATGTCTGTTCGTTGGGCGCTAAGGAGCAAGAATAAGAGTAGTTCAGGATATTGTGTAGATACCGACGCCTCAGACTGGGCTCATGCATGCTTGTGTGTGTCTATCCGTGTCTAAACCCACACATGCATGTCTGCCCTGGCACGCTCTTTGATGTTATTGTGGTTTGACGATGACTCTGCACAACCTTGCAAGGGCCGAAAGAAGAGGGTCAAGTGGTCTTGGCACGACCACCAACATGTCCTCTGTTAACAAAGCACACGCTCTGACTACCGTAGGTACCCGTTATTTCATTTCCTGGCAAGGAGGCGTCTTACCAAACTGATAATATCATCTCTGTCTCGCCTGGTTGTTCTGTGTGATGGTGCAGTTTTGCGTCGGCTCGGAGTTCCTGCGTTCTGGCCCTCGTTTTCACCTGGTCCGACAGCCCTCGATGGTGCACTGCGGAGGCTGTGTCTCTTCTCGCCACCTCTTCCTCTGCTGGTAATACGGCAGATATGTGTGTTGCTGGGTGCGATATGCCTAGGTTTTGTGGGTTTTTGCGGTCATGTCTCTGTTGCGCAAACCACATGAAAAACTCGATAAGGAGCATGTTTGTCTGACAGGTGACTCCAGCTATTCAATTCATTTTAATATCTGTTCTCAGGGTCAGCACAGCAGTCAACGATTCATTATCCTTTTGCTGTTCCGTCACATCTCTCGCTGAGTATTGTCGCCAGCATGATGGAAGCCCAGCAATTTTAGTTACGACCACCGTCGGCCTGAGTCACGCCTGATTTGTACAATAACATCAGCCCTCTTCCATCTACTGTACCTCCGCCTGCAAAGACCGGTGTAGAGGCTTTCTGGTATTTGTTTTGCGTCCCTATGCAGGTGCATGGGCCAAGTGGATCAGGGCGGTCAGCGCTTTGCCGAACGGCAGGATACCTTTTGTCCAAGACTACCGGCCTCTTCGGTATGTTCAATAAGAATCCAACAGTTAATAGTATCTGAAAGACTAGGGACCTCGTAAGAGGACATGGATCTTCTGTAGCAATCTTCATTAAGGATTTTGCCTCCTAGCGTACATCCTGAAAGTGGGGGGGGGGTACCCGCTGTGAACACTACTAGGGGCTGTTGCACCACTCTTGTCCTGGTATTCAGCTAGCGATGCTCAACAATGCATCTGGTGTGCATGCTGCTTCTTTGATGTGTCTGTCGATTATCTGGGCCATTCAGTTCTACTGGTGCGGTGCAAGCTTCTCGCAGCAGAGGCTGTACGGTTCCCGATCATCAAGGATTTACTTGTTACCGTCGGAGTGGCTTGTGCTCTTCACGCCCCTTCTCTCCTCATCCTCGACGATCTGGTCAGTTCTGCGTCTCGTGTAGACCCTGAATTCATCCCATCTACACAACTAACAGCTTCGAATACCTCTGCAGCTGGCCCAGACGGTCTTCACTGCTCCACATCTCTAGTGAGAACTTGTCACCCTTTTAACAGGGAGCGAATGCTTTCTCCAGCGAACAACCGGAAGTGCTTTTTGGTAGCCCTTATGCTTCTGCGTAAGAGAATTTGCTACATGTTTACTGCTACGGATTCTTGCTGCAGGATGCACTGTGCGGGGTGGTGGACGCACATAACCAGACTGGTCCGTCCTTGATGGACGCGAGGAGTATCCAGCTCTCTGACTTTCTTGCGGACCTTTTACCGTCACTTGCTGCTGACGTGTTTTTCAACGGTAGAGCTCGATCCTACTGCGGCATGGATCATCAAATCGTGTCAAGTCTGGGGCAACGCCGAATTCCACCTGACCGCCTGGACGCACATGCAGCCATCTATCCTCTGCCAGCGTTCGTCGTTATAGCAACATCGCAGTCCCCGACGACACTGAATCAAAGCTTGCGAACGTCAAAGCTTTTCGGAGGGGAGAAAATACAGCTGAGGAACCCTGCAAGTAAGTCCTCCCAGCGACAGCCCGAAACAGTTTTGTCGTAAGGGACTCGAGGGAGGCTACTCAATCGCGCAACACTTATTTTCACCGTGGCCGCTTTGCTAATCACTTTTACCGTAGAAACGAATACCGATATCTTTTACGCCCCGCTTATCACCTGGGATGCCGGAGACCTTATTGCAGGCGCAACGTCTCTACTTCCCGGGATGTGCTTCCGAGGCGATGGGTTTCACTAGTTGTGAAGCGTCCCTACGAGATGCTAACACCCCCTAAAGCGCAGAAGAGCAATGCATGCACGGTCATGCCTTTGCGCAACCTGTACCAAATAGATGTGCTGACGGTGTGTCAACGATATTGGACCGTCTGTTCAGCGTCCCGGGAGCGAGATGAAGTTCTCCGGCACCTGCTACGACTGCAATTACAACGCCACCATCGAACTCAAGAAGACGAGACTGCAAGGGACCGACTCTGGTATATGGTTGATACCGAGCACTATGGAGGACCTTTGAAAGCATCAGGAAGGAAATGGAGTTCCACATCAACAACACGGTCTCCAACTGGGAGACCTCTTCAGATCCACGCAGATGTGTGGGAAAGCACAGCAGCTCTTAGCCAAAAAATGGAAGGCTTCTCCCTTGCAGATTTCAAGGTATCTACAACAGGCTGCAGCCTGTGCGAATTCATCTTCACAATGGCACGCATGTCCTTGGGGAAACGCTGTGAAACTAGATAAACTATTGACCAATCCTCGAGTCGTAGTGGTAGATCTTGCACACTTTTGCTCACACAATGACAAGGCGATGTCAAGACTGTGAGGCAGGCAGCCGTGTGTCCCTGGTCTCAACATTGAATTTCGAATAACAGTCTGCTCTGGAACGACAGTCAGTGGTCGGGATACACGGGTGACGTGCATGACATCTCGAGACCAGAGTTAAAAACAAGTTTTGATGCTCGGAAGATACAGCTACGAGCGGGACGGTCCCGTTGCATGTAAACATTCACCCGTCAACAAGTCTGAAATTTCTGTATTTCCGCACGGCCAGTAGCTTTCCTGGGACTCCTACCACTAACGCATCATGTTTTACTTTTCTCCCATTGGCAAGACACGAGTCACCGTGTTTTTGTCGTAGGCTCTAATCCGACAAGCAATTGTGGAGGCACAATATGAGTCCTCTATTGAGCTCAATGAACGCAGCACTCGTGCGGAACTTGAAGCTTTGGGACATCAAACGCTCCTGTGGCGCGCCCCCCGGCCTAATAGCACCTTGGAGACGTCCCCCTTCCCAGAAAAGAGAAGCCCGAGGAATGGGGTGCTGCTGCGTCGAAGACACGTCGACCGAGCGTACCGGGATTTTACACCGCGGGCACTACAACTAAAAGGCTTTCTAAAGTATGGTCTATAGGAGCGGGTTGGAACTATATTCGACGGGAGGACGGATAGGCGGAGATCCAGCATATCTAGTACGATAACATGAAACAAGTAGCGGGGCAGCCACTGCTGTATGGCCCACGACTGACGTCATAGCTGTGCAGGTTGGGCGGCTCTGCGCTTGTGATGACAAAAGCCGCACTGCGGGCACCAGTACTTCTCCTTGAGAGTATCCACTTCACACAGCATTTTACCGAACAGCGGGCTCATGCTAAACACGTAGTACGTTTCCAAGGCCAGCTTCTGGGAAACCGCGTCAGCACGTGTCGTCCGACATTTTTTTGGCAGGACCAACTTGACGCTGCAGAATGTTGGAGGCCTGGACAAGGTGAGCACCTCTCTGTTGTAGTTGGGTGCTTCTTGTGATTAAGGCGTCAGACCGACACTGTACTCAACGTGTCCCTAAAAGCAAAGCTTTCACGACTGTGCATGCTTGTTTAATGCTTAGTGTGGTGTATGGCAGAAGGATGACGGTGGACAGTGCTGCTCGCGGCAGTAGTGAAGTGGCGCTTCTCTATCATTCAAAGCTGCCTTACCACGTTTCTCTCCATTTTCCAGGTGAAAGAAGATCTTCTTGATATGCTCAAGATGGAGAGCACTTACGGGCTAGTGTTACGACGGGCTGGGGTGTCTATTCATCGTGGTGTTCTGCTGATCGGACCTCCCGGCTGTGGCAAAACTTTCATAGCGAAGGCTGTGGTTGGGGACCAACAGATGCGATGCTTGGAGTAAGCCACGGGGTGATGCTTAGTTGCTTGAGGTTTAGCTACTTGCAAAACTGTTGCTTTCGTGAAAGTTCATTACCGTCGCCAACGAGCATGCAGCAACCGACTTGTCACATCGCGGATGCACTAGTGTATGACCAGTTGCATAAATTGCAGCTGCGATGTTTCAGTCTACTGAGATAAATCTGTCACTTGTGCTAAGTTGCCGCACCGGATTCATTGTCTAGAATCGTTGAGACCAAGGTTTTTCCGTGGTTCAAAGAAATGAACAGAACGATTCGTTTTTTTGTTCGCATATGTTCTTTTCCTAACCTTTAGGGTAAAGGGACCCGAATTGCTGAGCAAATATATAGGGTCAAGCGAGGCAGCAGTTCGAGAAGTGTTCACAAAGGCTCAACAGGCAAAGCCGTGCATTGTCATCTTTGATGAGATAGACGCTCTGGCGACGAAGTAAGCGGCTCCAAGACTGAACGCGTGTGAGCCCACATTTTGTATTGGAATGACGCTTAGTGTTTTGCTGCTTCTCACGGTGAGGGTGACGGCGTGCTGTGACAGGCATTTTCTGAAAGATAACTCTGAGACTCTAGCAACGTCACTTCAGTTTTGTGGTTGTCTGCAAGGTGCACAACCACTTCGTCCGAGTTGCAAGTGAGTGCAAAAACCTTGCCGCAGCGGGTCCACCCGACTCATGTGATCACCACACGTTCGGTGTGTGCTCATGTGACCCGAACATCAATGATGTCCAGACGTGCCGCTGATAGCTCTGGTGTGACTGACCGCGTCGTAAACCAGCTTCTTTGCTACTTGGACGGAGTCGAAGAGCGGCAGGTAAGACAATGGAGGGGCCGTTTGTTCCTTCTTTCTTTTGATAAGTCGCCAATGGTGTCGCGGCCGCAATGTTGCTTCGGGTAGAGTAAGGTCTCTCGCGGAATAATGCGGTACGCAGAGAGCTCCTCTGCCTTCGCCGCGATCGTCCCTTCGCACGAAAGGCATACGGCAGAGGAGTCCTCTTGGGCAAAACATGGAAGCTGAGTGGAGAATTACAGAGGTATTCAAAGTGTTTTCAATTTTAAAAGCAAGGAGACGGCAAAACAGTCAGTGCGCATATGGCTGTGGGCGTTTCACGCTAAACGCAGGAAGTCTACGTGATCGCCACTACTTCCCGTCCCGATCTAGTCGACCCCGCTTTGCTCCGCCCTGGTCGCTTGGAGAAGGTGAGTTTTCTTTTCATTTGATTGTTGGCTCGCTGTAGCATGAAGGGAATATCAAGCTATAGATGGCCAAGTTCCATCGTCGCAATCAGTCATCTGTGAGAAAACAAGTTCTTGATTGCTATAGAGATTAGTTGCTCCATAATCTGTTGCAATAGCAATTTGTTACGCCATTCACGTTCCTCCAGGTTTGTTACTGTGGACTGCCGACAACAAGGAGTCAGCGGTTGGAGATTTTGAAGGTATCTACGAACATAACCACATTGGCTAATGATGTTTCCCTGGAAGAGCTTGAGAAAACCATGTCGTGGGAGTTCTCACCAGCGGATATTCATGCCGCTGTAAAGTCCGCACAACTCGCGGCTGTTCATGAGCTGCTTGGCGAGACATCCGTAGATGGACTACAGGATCCACTGAGGATGTCAAGCTGCGAGGAAAGGAAGACAGAAGCAGTCAGCGACGGAACAGAAACGACTGTGGATCTGTTAACTGAACAATCGAATCGCTTCGGGAGCTTCGAAAGAAGGCTGAAACCTTTGAAGCCCGATCCGTCCTCAAAGAGGGTGCCCGTTAGTCAGCATCACTTGCTGCTCGGTGTCGCTGCCACGAAGCCCTCGATGACACCAGGGGTAAGCATGAGATCGATGTTGCAATGCACAGTCACTTTTCAACTGGGAAATGAAGCACGTTGGGGCTTTGGATTCACCAACGTCTCTGTTGCAAACCCAACAGTTTTCTCTGTCCTACGTGGGACTGCGGAGATATGTTCAGGAAATTCATCGGTACCATCGCCTCTACGCCCCGTTCTTGCCTCCAAACTACATAGAAGATATTCGAGCCCTTGAGTCTCTACTATCGGCGTCTACCACTCACCGTGATCGCTCTTCCACTACTAGAATTGACAAGACTCCGTCGCCGCCATCGGAACAAACACCGTCTTCAGCCACATCAAGCACGGGCGGTGGTCGGTGTCGCATGGTAAAAGCCTTTGCTCCGCGGATTCGAGCACCAGCTGCACGCTCTCGAAGTGCCCCGGCCAGCGCTATTGTGTCCGCAGGAGGTCTGCGGTCGGATTCTCGTGAACCTATCAGAAGCTGTTCCAGAAGGTCGTTCAGTCTACGGTTTTGCGGGCACAGATCAGGTTCGTTCCCGCCAGTCATGACTGCAGAAACTGTGAAGTCTGAGTCCCCACAAGACTACGGCGTCGAGGCAAAATGCTCCTCCGGAAAGTCCTCTGGCGCTCTGTTCAAATCCGTAGCAGCAGCACGATCAAATTGCAAAGCTTCTCACACTGAGCGGTTTTCGGGAAAAAGTAGTTACAAAAGAAGCAGCACTGGGGGAGAACGGCACTCGAACAAAGCAGAGTCAGTAAAAATGGGCGTCCGGTCGCCTCGGTGTCTGGTCCAGAGACACAAGTTTGAGAATACATATAGTAGCATGAGCCGGAAAAGTGTGGATAGCCAGAAACACGACTCTCGGAGTCTGCTGAACTCACGGACTGCCTCAGGGGCCGAATCCACTGGCAATGCCCTGGGTCATGAAATTGGGATATCCGCTTTGTGGGGTGCAGGTGAGCCTTCTCTTCAGATGATGGACGACGGCAGGTCCGCCGAAACGAGAGATGCGTTTGGCTCCACAGAGGTGAAGCAAGACACAAGAAAGACAACCCAGAAGAAGAAACGGAGGAACCGATGCTGCACGGCTTTATCAAGGGTTGCGCTAGCTTAGAGTTCGAGACACTCTGACCCTGTTGTCCATTGCAGACATCTTTCCCTGCTACCTTCATCCTCTGTGTTCTAGAAGTCCGTTGACGAAAGACCAAAAGCGTCCGTCAGCCTTTTACCGACTTCCGCTTCTACGTGCCCGTGCCCTCGTTATGACGTGACGGCAACTAGAAATTTGCCAATAGATGTTCTAGTTGTCTCGTTTAACGCCCTTTGCAAAACAATCTGGTTAGCAACGACCTCCTCACGTGAGCATGACCACAAAGAGCTTCCTCTAAAAGCCCACACTGGATCAAGATCGTTGAACACATCCTAGCACTACAGTACCGCAGTTTTGAAAGTTCACCTCTCTGTAATATCATTGTTACGGGCACACCGGAAAGAAACATACTATTCGGTTGCTGTCTACGAAACCGACGGCATCACCTCCATCCGTTTTAAGCTGCACTCTTGACGAGGGTTCAGCAGAGGGTAGCCCTGAAAGACGAAAATTGCTGCTCCACGCATTACAATTGCAAAACTTCCTGGAGAAAAATCTCGCGTTCACGTGTGCCATCCTAGTGTGTCCTAACAATTCGAGTCAAATCTCATTACACCTGCTTTACAACTACGCAGTAGTCAACGCCGAAGTCGAACCGGGACGCCCACGCATCTTGTAATAGGCCGACACCGCATCAAGTTGGATACCGGTGACCAATTTCCTCCACTGTCGCAGAGAGTGTTAGAAATGGATGTTATTCGGCTCTTGCCGAATGATCCGCCATCGGCAGCCTGCATGGGTGTTCGGTGCCACTGAGAAAACACAACCGAAGGCTGTATTTGGAAAAACACTGTTGAACGCCTTAAAAACTGTACATGCACGGAACATCCACGTTCTCCATAATCAATCGACGACAAACACCGCGAACACAACGTTAACGCTCCGCTGTACAGATTTGACGCACGAGCCGCAGGCAGCGGACCACGAAGGCGGGAACGAGAGGCAAAACCCACACGAACCAAAAACCGGATACCAGGGATGGTATGAAAAAAAAACGATCAGAATGTAATAGCATTACTGCAAAAAAACTGGGCTGGACTAACGCCCCTTTAAACCAGGCTGATGCTGGAAATGCATAAAAAATGGGCTATGGCACCCTATACTGATGATGGACATCTACTTCTGTGATGAACCTCCGACACAGAGGAAATACAACGGTTATATCGACTTCTGTTGGTCCGTGTACCATGTAACGGGAAGGACACCACAGCACAAAACGCGACGACAATCACCTTCCCCAAAGCACTACACAAGACGCTTTGCAGCCTCGCGAAGCTTGGTGCGATAAACATCAGTCACATCCAGAAAGCTCTTCGACTTCAACAAACCGTAAGTGAAGTTCAAAAAATCATTGAGCGGACAAACTGTTTTGTTTTGGCACCACGGTAACACTAGAGCCTCCATCTGCTTCCCTGGTTTGCCATATAAGACACGCACGTGGTATCCATTCCTTGGATACTGAACGTTACCACCAGGATTCAGGCCATCTTCAACATTGAAGACTTTTCCACTGGGAGCAACATCTTTGGCATCACCACCTGGAGCCTTCACCAACTCCAGCAAAAAACGGCAAGCGAATGGCGACAGTTCACCATTATAAATACCGAGGGCACTCAAGGTGGACACAATCACGAAGTCGTGAAGTGAGAGAACAAACAAGTTTATCCTTTGGAGAGATGCCTTAAGGACGGCTTCGTCGCTCAAACCCACTGAATCGAAATCGCTCATCACCCCCAGCATCAGACGCAGGTCTCGCATATCCTCCTGTCGACCGAATGCTACTCCTCGGGCCAACGAGTTGAACAACAGGAGATATGGAGACGCAACAAACTTAGCGAATCCACCTGATCCATAGAGCTGGTTGTAGCCAAGTCGGAACGCCTCTGTCAAATCAGAGACAAGCGATTTGTAGGTCGGAACAGATAACGGATCGCACTCACCACTTTCCTTGCAGTACCGCTTCTTCTTTTCGACCCATTTGAGCACGTCTACCATTGGCGTGGGATCCCCAGACCCGGCCTCGGACACCCACATCTCCCCTGCATTCCACATGCCTCCACTGTTATCGAAAGCACCAGCTCCGTAGACTTCCTCGGCGATACCTACAGCAACTTTCAGCTGGCCTTCCGGCTGGAAGTCCCTAGGTCCCTCAACCTTAACAAAATGATCATTTCCTTGGTTGTACGCCACAGCATTGTACATTGCACCAACTGTCAAACCATCATCAGGGGTGAATGGCACATGGATGCACGGAAGCTCGACTGCTGCACACGTCTCCTGATGCTTTCCGCGCAGACGCAGAATCTTTTCAGCGTCTGCATCGCAAACCTCGCGAAGCAGACAACGCCGTTCGTAGTTTCTGTTAGTGGGGGTCTTGATAAGCTCGGTCGCAGTCGCACCACAAAGCCACGGGAGACCGAAGAATCCTTCGAGAAAAAAAACGGCACTCCACTGCGTCCTTGGCAGCGGCGCCGCGCGCATGTAGATAGTATCAGCAGGAAACTCGTTGAGTATGCTGTTGACCAACGAAGACGACGTGCACTTCTGTTTCTCGAGACCGAACGCTTTGCATTCACGCTCAAGGTCGAAACCACACGTCTCACGAAGAACATTGTCGCGGCTCCTGTTGCTCCCAAATTTAGGCAGCTTGTGTTTCTTGTACTTTTGAAGGTAGTGACGGACTTCAATCCCTGACACACGGAGCTCGTAAGCACCTTGAACCGACAATTGGCTAGGCGCAGTACCTTTGTAATACGGCGACTTCGACCACAAATACTGCGATCGTCGCGTACCGTGGCGCTGAGCGACTAAAGCAAACTGAAGCTCGGCACCAGGGAATGGTAGCTCAGGAGGATCCGCAATATCGTAAGGAATATTAATGTCTTCGACCAGCGACCCGCTCCCCCGGTGGCAAGCACGCCAGTATTGGGTAGACATGCGTGAGGCGTTCGGATCATCAAGACCCCCGTTGTCGACGCTTCCACTCACACGAGTTGCGCCGAACAGGCCGAAAACGGCCGCAACACAAAATACCCTGACCATTGTTCCGCTGTAAATAACCACGCTGGTATTTTCTGTGTTGAATTAGAGATGCTCTCAAGACGATGCACTCGAGACGCAAAGATGTTACCGGAATACAACACAATCTACTTGAAGGAAACCCCTACTGCACTGACTCGATAGATACTTAGTGAAACGAAAGTTCACTAGCGAGAACTGAGTACAAGGAGTCCAGAAACGCCGGTTAAAATGTTTTTAAAAAAGGCGGACGACTTCAACGTACTTCAGGAATCTACGCACCGCAAAAATTATAAAACTGGTTGACAACCACCGTCATAGAGACACCCCACGAACTCGCACCGTGATACGCGCACCTACGACCACGTGGGGAGACATTCTGCCCACACACGTCGCCCAGCAACACTGCGTCTGGCGCCGAAGCATCGTCTAGGTGTGGGAAACGCAGTCTCGACGACGTCTGTAAACGATAGGGATCATCACGAGGCAGACGCGTAGTAACAGCTCTCCAGATGCGCCAAACCAGTTCGCCACCAGTAGCCTGGACGGGGTACTACCGGAGTAGACTATGGGGTTTCGGTTGCTGACTGCCGGTGCATCCGCGTTTCCACTGCAACGCCCAACCTACACGCGGCGGGCGTCTCTTTCTTTCCTGTCAATCTTCCTGCACAAGCTTGTCCGTGTGTAGTTTTCACTGTTTCCCGTACCCGAATCACGGCGCCTTAGTCTTGTATTATATCCGTTTCACACTATGATGACAACCGAATCCGAATGAGCCACAGGAGTCAACACCCTGACGAAGCTTCACACAATGTGCTGAAGGACGACTTTTAGTTTACATTCGTCGTTCCCGGTGGTAGGTAGCCGGTACAGGAGCAGAGTCCTCAATTCAACTAGCTCATCTTTTCGTTATATACACCGAGTAGATGGAGTCTTCAACAGCCTGTGACTGAACAGGTGAACCACCATACGCTTCTCGGTGTTTACCGCGTAGCTTGTTCTCACTTGTTGCGGTGCGGTGTCCACTGTAGTCACCCAGAGAAACACGACTCGACCCCCCAGTGTCATCGTAAAACTGTTCGGTGTTCACACTCACAGAGCGGAAAACCAACGAAGTACCCGCAACCTGCTGCTTTGTTTTTCTGACTTCACAAAGACGCACGCGTCAAACGCCATACAAAAGGATGACACACAATCACTCTGCAATAATTACGATCTCACCTGTTCCGTGAAACTGTTTTGGGAAACATCGAGAGCAGCGGAGCACTCTGTCGTGGGTGATAATCCTGATGGGAGGTGTGACCAGCATTCTTCTTTCTCAGCAGCGTGGCGGGAGACAGAACCTAGTACACTAGCAAGAATTCTCGCTAAGTTTTGAAGCTTCTAATCCATTTACGCTTCACCTTTCCGTAACATTCTCGCCGCAGAGTATCGTTTGTGTGTCCGTGTGTGTACCCCGAAGGCGTAGCGTTCTCTCTTTTGAGGCCAAACGACTGTCACTCGCGCTCAAGGTCGCAAACCACACACCTCACGAAGAACATTGTCGCGGCATCGACTCACCCCGCGCTCAAGGAAATTGTGGTGCATGTACATCTGAAAGTAGCGACGGACTTCAATCCCTGACACATGGTGCTTGTAAGCGCCTTAAATCGACAACTGACCAGTCACAGTATCTTTGTTGTACGGCGACTTCGACCACAAATACTGCGATCGTCGCGTACCGTGGCGCTGAGCGACTAAAGCAAACTGAAGCTCGGCACCAGGGAATGGTAGCTCAGGAGGATCCGCAATATCGTAAGGAATATTAATGTCTTCGACCAGCGACCCGCTCCCCCGGTGGCAAGCACGCCAGTATTGGATAGCCATGCGTGAGGCGTTCGGATCATCAAGACCCCCGTTGTCGACGCTTCCACTCACACGAGTTGCGCCGAACAGGCCGAAAACAGCCGCAACACAAAATACCCTGACCATGGTGTCGCATTGAACGGCCACCAGCCAACTCTTTTTTCTTGACCCTTCTACTGCGTTGACCACCTTTCATGGTGATGCGGGACGGAAGTGTGTTGCAAAAGAAACGAACACTCTGGCAAACCCACCTGACCTGTTCTCCATTATCTCGGCGCCCGTCCGTGGCAACTGACGGCTGAGGAGTGAGGTCGTGACGCCCTCCGTCGATACCTGGAACGTCACACACAACAAAAGTGGAAGGTAACTGTTGGCCTTCTCCGATTTTTCAAACTACCATGATACCTGAAATGGAGATTTCACTTGCACAAGTACCCTGGCAACACAATACAGAGAAGGAGACCCCGTCGCTGCCCATCTTGCGCAGTCTCTATTGCCTCTAGTGCCCGTTCCACAGTGCCTCTGTCTGTTTCTTGCGGAGACAGTAACCTGCTACCACGCTGCACTTGGAGCCCACGTGCAGAGCGGAGGCCTCACACAGCGTGGACAAGGTCTGCTTTGAGTCTGCATCAGATTAGATCACACAGTAAACGACTGGGTTTCCTCAATCCAACTGGCTCACTTTTCTGTTACACGCATCGAGTACTGGGCATCTTCAGCAGGATGCGGGTGAACATTTAAGCCAACATACGTTTCCGATATTGATCCCGTAGTTTATTCTTACTTAATGCTGTGCCAATTGAAGTGATCAAGAAAAAGATGACTTGATCTGTGTCTCCGTAACAGCGTTAGGTGCTACTCGCACGGAGAGATGAGCGCGCCCGCGCATTGGATTCACGGTGCCGTATCAGTAGACCTTTCGCCTGTGCGTCCAGTATCACCGCGAAATAGTTCCCTTTCCTTAGGTGTATTTCAAGAGTTCTCGGGAACGACGGAAAAGCAAACTACCCTGTTCTGGGCCTTCAACCACATAGGTATGTCGCTGTCCTTCTCTTTTGGCAGCCACGTCAGTGGACAATGATCCACTGCGTTAAAACTCCTCGTGGGTTTTCGAATTCATTACTGTACCATTCGCACTCCACACTCACTAAACTTTATTGCTGCAGAACTGCTTTCACGCTTCCGCACGCCTTCCAATTGTCTACCCTTCGCCACAACTACGCGAAGTGTTGCACTGCACCCTGCAGCATCGTATTTCTTTTGAAAAGCTCTCAATTGTTGCCAATTTCGCGAAGGAAATACGCGCACGACTGTCCTTCACAGTTCGCTTCCAGCTTTCGCTCGTTTTTGACTGCCGCATCGCTTCCGAGTGCCACAGAGATCTCCTTCTCGAGGGTGGCGAGAGCTCGCAAAAAGGGGGTAAGGGCCCCCAAGATCATGTGAACTTTCCCCCTCACGGAGTCCTGTAACAAACACGATGGAGAAAACCGAAAACACACCGCATTATCTCCAGTGACTTCTCTGACGTGATGTGCTCCACACTCCTGCTGGAGTTATCTCGGATAGAGGGGACAGGATGCCAACAGTTCCGGATGCGATCCGCAGCGAGACAACCAACGCTCCCACTTCTCCACAACCCAACTCGGCTCCACTTTGTTAGTTTATCATCCTGACAATAAATTCTGGCGCGTCACCATCGGATGGTATCCTAAGTGAAGAAACTGTTTCATAAAAGCTCCGACTGTGACACATTCAAGCAGACGCAAACACATGAATGACCACATTTACTTCTCATGTTACATCAGTGAACGCTTCACGGACAACTAATTATGTGTGTATACGTTTCTGTGTTAATTGTCGACAGAGTTCCATCTGCTTAGACGTACCAATTGAAAAGGCACACAAACTTAAATCTACAGAAATAGGAACAGCCGTGGAGAAGGAGATGTACACAATTTCGTGATTTCCTCACACCAGATTTTATTTCTAGAATACGGTGAATTTGCGTGCATTGGTGACGGTAAGCGTACGACGTTGCAAAACGCGTCTTTAACGAATGCCAAAATAGCAAACGGTGCTGCTGCGGGGCAACATTCTAAGGTCTGTTACGACTAGAAACGCTCCGGCAAAACAACCGGATTCCCCCACAGATATATGCGTATACGTATGCATATTTCCGTAGACACATGCACTGTTGTGATAAGAAAAGACGTGCATTCATTATTCCAGATATTTGTCTTGCGCAACGACGTCGTTCTCTCCTTCCCCATGTGGCGATTCGCAACGCCAACAATTGTTTGTCCATCTGAGTTGTTGCTGGGAGAAGGATCATTACCGCAAGGCTGAAGTTCTGTAGTTCAGCGTGGAGGTCGTCCTAGTACCAAATGGGCAAACAAGACAGGACAAGGCTGCGCGTAGCTGGACGGCCCACCCCGTTTTCTGCTCTTTTCCTCTCACATGCTCTCAAGACGGAAAAAACTGAGATTGAATTCGAACACGGGACCGTTCTAGAGGGAGCAGTGCAAAGAAATGCGTGCCTGACATCGAAGATGTGCCCTACAGAACTGGACGATAGGGGGCGCGGAAACAAATGAAGATGACATCCTTGTGCACAGCAGACGCGCAGATTCGTAAGACAATTGCAATATGTGTATACGGTTAGGTGGATCGAGAACTCTGCGTATGATGTACAGCGTGCATGCAGTGGGCGGTCGTCTCTTAATCAGCACACAAATCTGTCACTCGGACTGCGTTCCGCTATCTGCGCAGAATCATGCCCAACCATCAGCTCTCCTCTGTGAACATCTAAATCACTAACAGGGTGCCGTCTGCAAAACACAGAGGCATATCGAGTAAGGATTCAACCTGCGGAGAATGCATGAACAAATGTCTCATGTGACGCGGAAAAAAAAGCTTACAGGCAAATCCGCTGCGGACTTTCTCAGAGTTTCCACGGTTTCCTCCACTTTGTCCAAAATGAAGAACAGAAGCGTCTCGAGTCCCTGGCGATTATTTGCATGAAAACAAAAACACTCTTCAGATTACCACGTTCTTCAGATTCTCTTCGAACATGCACCGACATGCATGGAACTCTATCGTTCAACCCTTGGGCGTAAACTCGTGAGGGAGGTAGTGTGACACATTGTGGCTTCTCTGAACGAAAGAGTTCCTCTGTTTCCAGCTAGACCCTCCGTCGAAACATGGTGACGTCCTGCTGTACCTGCACGTCTTCACAGACTCTTCCGCAGACCCCAAACGGAAACTGTACCCTCATCCTTTTCCTAGAAAAGCGAAACCAACATTCAACATGCTCTTCGAGAAAACACCAGCGAAGTCTGCAGGTGACTGACCGGCTCATGAAGGAGTTCGGGGCGGACTGCAAAGTCATGGAGACTTTCGCTGAGGACAAGCAGATCCTGAGAAAAGAAGACACATACATGCGGCAGTGCGAATCAGAAGCGTGTGGATTTGCTTGCATGCATGTTGGTCGCATGCTCAGGTATATGCACGTTCACGAGAAGTTGACAGGCCTGTCAAGCGCAGCACTTGGTGGGACAGAAGCGTGGCTGCGACTCAACGACAAACGAGAATAACGAAGGAAACGAAAGGACAAGCAGTAAGAGTGGCTCGAATTCACTGTCGAGGAAGCCGTACCCACAAGGCGCACAGAGAGCCGCTGGAACTACCTTTGCATGTCACCTTTCTCCACTCACTGCAGTTTCAAGGTCAGCGCGGTGGCTCTGAAGACTGTGGCAAAGAAAGTCGAACATAACCTGAAAACGGGACACAAACCCGCGAAGTCGAAATGCACGATCGGCAAGGTGCCAGGCGATTAACCGGCAGAAGCCAGCGACCCGGACTCGCCGAGAGCGCCTACAGCGCTCAAACCAACGACCCTCTCCACAGAAGCACAG
Source organism: Toxoplasma gondii ME49 (assembly GCF_000006565.2). Taxonomy (NCBI): domain Eukaryota; phylum Apicomplexa; class Conoidasida; order Eucoccidiorida; family Sarcocystidae; genus Toxoplasma; species Toxoplasma gondii. The sequence goes on along the minus strand of NC_031479.1, from coordinate 376,611 downwards.
CATTTGTTTCCAAAAGCTCTTACCGAAGGCCGGAAAAACTCCGGAAGCACCGAAGAGCTATTGACTCGTTTCCTCCACATAGACATCCACCCGTCGTCAGTCAATGAGGAGATGGAACGTGCCTCAGAAGAGTTACAGGCGGCAGGCAAGAGCGACGGGAGCCACGCTTGCGCACAACTGCTTGCGGGCGTTTTTTAAGAGATGGACCAGGACCTGCACGAAAGCTGAGGGGTTGTCTGCAGATGGGAGACTCAGGGCGCCTCCAGCGCTAAAAAGCCACTCTATCTCCGCCCGGTTCCTCTCGTGTGCCGGCAGTCCGAGAGCCGAACAGCTCCGGCGTCAGAAGTAAATCCACCCCAAAATGGTCTTTCTTCAGTATGCTTGTCAGCACCACGTCGATGAGTTACCGATAACGGTGCAACTTACTCGGCTAACAAAAGCGACAGGGAAAAGCAAGCTGCATGAGGCTTTAACTTCACACCGAAAACGCTTGACGTTTAACCTACAAAAATGGTGAGGTGTCCACGGCAACGAGGAAAACCGATCGCAAAACAATAGGAAATATACCAAATTTCTGAAGGCATACCTGCAGAGAGATGACCCCCCAACCCCCCGCGAGAAGAGCGAGATTCATCAGGGGCCTCAGCATGAGGCCTGGCCGGCCATGGGTTTCCTCCTTAGCGTCAATGTACCGCTCGCGAATCTCAGAAAACACCGCTGAACGCACAGACGCAGGACCGTCTCTTTGCAGGCACATCGTTTTCTGGGTCTGCCTACCAACTCACATAAGGCTGAGGCCACTGTTTTTAGAATGAATTCAAAGCACTCAAAATCTAGCGCGACTACCACTTTCGCTCTGGTTACTCTACTATTCTTGATTTTACACGGCAAACATACTTGCCGTTTTTGTCAGACGGAGACGCTTCGAAATACGAAAAGCGACGGTTCTGACACAGGAAGAAGAGATGCGAATTTCGCCGAACCAGACAGATCATCGCTGCTGTTGTGTGGAGCAGTCAGGGTAGACCAGCGTTTCTTGCTCTCTCTATTGTCACACACTTTACGCAGTATCGAGGCCCGTAACCCCCATGGCTGCAGCAGCTCAGGTTGAGGGCGTTCGTGCCGGGCAAGCCGTAGCAACGACAGACGGGACAGAAGACGAGACTAAGGATATCCCTGAAACCGCCTCTGAGGGGATAGAAATCCACTAAAAAACTGCACGAACTCTATACTTCAAACTGTTCCCCGGTCCTCAATGCGGATGTCGAGGGTCTCATTAGCCACTGGCAAGAATATACTCTTCGTGGCTACCGCTTCGTAAAATAGCAGAGTGGACTAGAGTCCGACATACATACCCTTGTTCACGTATCTCTAGATCTGTGTGTACGCCTCAATCAATACCTATACACAAACACGCATATATATACATATATAAAGGGATTTAAACGGATACCAGTATTTCTACATATTGGAAAGCAGACAGTCACACTTCCAGACGCCGGCTGAGAGAGGCGCTTCTCTTCACATTTCTGCAGAGATATTCCTCACAGTGTGTGCAGGCCAGTTTCCTCTTGCTTCCCGATTCTTCACCTACTGGCAACGAGATCTCGTGCACTGGGGGAGTTCGCTGTTCCCAACCAGGCGGGCCTGGCGACGAGGCGGTCGGCAAATGTTGACAGTTCGCGATTATTCATGCTCCGAGTCCGGGCACGAAACACGCGAAGAAGAGCCTCCAGGAACTGCGTTTCTTCTCGCGTATCTTGCTCTTCACGCCTCTGTCCCCGCTGTCGCTCTCTTGCTTCCGGCTGCTCGGCTTTAGCGTCGTCCACCTCCCCTCTTGCTTCCGAGCATTTGTTCGCACATTTGTTCCTCTTGTCTTCAGAGTGCACTCGTCTGGAAAAACGGCCGATAGTCGCACTTTGGCAATGCAGACGACCAGCAAGGTCGAGGTGGTAGAGAGAGAGGTAGGGGAGGACTCGGCGTAGATCGCGTCTCACCGCCCACCAAAGTTCCTGACTGAGCGCTCCTGCCTACATGGAGGGGACAGAAAGGCGAACAAGAAACAATTGAAAGTCGTACGGACGGAAGGACTGCGAGACGACGCCGGCATCAGACGGGAACTCATTTTCGACTCTGTCGAGGGAACTCTCCCTGTTCCAAACCGATCTCATAGACAAACCAAACTCTTAATGTTGAGTGACATGTACCCGCGAATACTCAGTCCTCCGAGTTATACCTGTCCCTCGCAAGTCCGATTCAACGTTAGGAAACCCGCGACACTCCACTCCTCGACTCTAGTGATGCGATGTGCAGGCCTCTCCAAGGTTCCGAGGTCGGGATCTGGAACGCACAGGGTGCTTTACGCGAGAAGAACGCCTCACGCACTGCCTCGCACCTCCGCAGCTGCCGCCTGCACATGCGTCTGCTTCTAGGGGGGCTCCCGCAAACGGAGCGAGAGGACGAGAAAACGGCACCCTCGAGGTGAAGAGCGACACAGAGCACGCGCCGCATGAATGCTGCTGAGTACGCCAACTGTTTCATTGGACAGGTCTCTGCGGAACCCAAAGGAGCCAGCGGGATGTTGTCTCCCACAGCGAGACCGCCAGCCACAGTGGTTCAGCACGGAGTGGAAGCGACTCGCCCGCCGTCACGAGTCTGGAGAATGCCAGACTTGCCATTCGTCGCTTCATGCGCTCACCTCCGAAAGGGCAGACAAAACTTCGAGAAGTGCTCGCGCTCTTGCTAGTTCACGAGCGAGGAGCGAATCCTCCTCCCACTGAGCTTCAGCTTCGCCTTCCCGACTTTCGTCTCTCCAGTGATCACTCACGAGGGACACAGCTGACCGAGTCAGAGCCGAGATGACGGTCTGGTCGTCCACGTCGCTTGCTTTCAAGACGCCCCTGACGGTCTTGGCCACACATCTCAGCTCGTTGATTCTCTGAAGACGTTTGCTCGCTTCCCTCTCGTCGTTGCGCGTCTCTCCAATCGCTTCTCCCGCCTCCTGTTTGTCTCCTGCACCCTCGAGCGCGTCTCGTCCTTCACGGGCGCCCCTCGCACCTCGACGGAGCAGCCTCAGGTCCTCGAGTGACGGTGACAGGCTCGAGCCGAGCCTGTGGCGATGCAGACTGTGGGTCCCGACAAGGTCACAGTCTCCCAGAAGTTGGGGGTTCTTGACAGCCGCCATCTCGGCCCACGCGCGGCCAAGAGTCCGCCGGAAGAACTTGGTGAAGACAGGAGCGGTTCGACGCTCAGCAGGGAGAAACGACTCTTCCTCAAAGGTGGAGAGAAATGGAAGAGTCTCGACCACGTCGTTTACTGCGGATAACAGAGAGGTCGTTATATCGCCCCGTCCGATTCTCCCATGTCCCTCCTGGAGGTATCCTGTCTCTCTCAACAGTGGACACACAGCAAGTGACATGGCAGCTTGCTGTCTGTCTCCGCGTTCGTCCACAGTTCGTCCCTGCGGCGAGTTCCTGGCCGCAGGTCCATCTGTTCTCTCTGCCTGTTCTCCAGAGGGTTTCCCGTGCGCGTTCAGAGCAGCAGCGAGCAGGTCGCCGACGCGAGCCACAGCGCGAGACAGAAAAGGACGAGAAAGCGGCCGCAGGCCTGTGGTCCGCATGTGGCCGAGAGCGCGGATGAACTCGCATAGTTGTTGAAGCGAGAATGAAGGAAGTTGGAGGAGCGCGATAAGTTCCACATTCCGCAGAAGCATGTCGAGATCTAAGGCGAGGTGGGAGCGTCGTAGCGCCTGTGCTAGAGCCACGAGGTCCGCTGGACGCAGTTCGAATTGCAATTGCGCGACTCTGTCTCCTTCTCTCCCGCCCTCGCTCTGTCCTCCACCTTGACGTCCAGCCTCCCGCGCCTCCCGGCTAGATTCTTGCCTCCAGCCTCTTGCCTGTCCGTCCGTTTCTCGACCCGTCTCCTTCCGCAGGCGCAGGTCTTGGCCGAGCATTGAGGCGCCGTCGTTGCCTTGTTCTCTCTTCTGGGCCTCCATCTGCATGCGTCGACCCTCGAGAGCGAGCTGCTGAGTCACCGCCTGGAGTTCCTCCTGCAGGCGAAGGTCGAGGGCAGTTACGAGCCTCTCATACCTTGGATCGTCTTTCAGTTCTTCTCCGCGAACCTTTGTCACTTGACACACGCGGCCAAAAACTTTCGCCACTTCACTGAGACGCAAGAAAGCGAGACGTGCATCTGCGAGCGACAGCACAGCAGCCGCCGTCTGTGCGGAGCTGAGTCTCTCGTCAAGGCGCGTCACCGTCTCTCGCTGCTTCGCCTCGGTGGCTGGCTTCCATGCATGCGCCGGGAAGGCGTCGGCAAGAGCAGAAGACGCGTTGAGGACCATAGGAGCAGAGGGAGAAGAACGACTGGGAGCAGCGTCGCTGCGCTCCGGAACTGACAGAACGAACATGTTCCTAGATACTTCTCTGACGTCTCCGCGCGCAGGCAACGCGTCTGAAGGCCACAAGGAAGGACTCTGGCGCGTCGCCTCTCCCGTGCGTCCTCGACCTTCCTCGTCCCTCGACGCCTCACCGGCCTCCTGTACCTCGGCCTCGTCGTGCGAAACAGCAGCTTCGAGGCGCTCCCTTGCCGTCTTCTTCTTCTCGCCGACGTTCTGCCACCTGAGCTCGTTGTCGCGCATCTCCCGGCCCGCCTCCTCCACCACTTGCTTCAGAATCGAGCTGTACTCTTCCCTGGCTATTCGGTCGAACGTCTCCGCAACTTCGTAGAGACTTCGGCGCCGGAGCTTTGCCTCACGAAAAATGTCCTGCATCTGCCGCGCAGGAACTCGCGACTCAGAGCCTCGGGGAACGTCCTCCGCAGACGAGGCAAAAGACGCGTGGAGAGGAAGAGAAAGGCGAGACAGAGATGGAAGCCGCCCATCGGGGAACCGCCAGACAGATGCAGAAGAAGAGAACGCCGCAGAGGAACAGGGAGAAGCGAAGGCCGCAGGAGAAAAGGAAGAGAAGCGGGAAGTGAAAGAAGGTTGATACGCAGAAGAAGAGGGAGAAGGCGTTGAAGAGGAGGGAGCTGCGAAAGACAACAGAGGACATGTCGTCCGAAGAGGACCCCAGCCGACTACCTCTTTGCGGCCAAGAGTGGAAGAAGACGGAAAGGCAGGAGGCTTGCTCACTGGTGAAAATACGTTCCACCGCAAAGAACGCGCAGGAGTCCTCGCTTCAGAGACGCCTTCCCGTCTCACCTGTCTCGTCTGCTTTTCTCTTGTGCGGCGCGCTTCCTCCTCTCCGGGAAGCCCCCGCCGCACGGCTGAAGAAGGGGCAGCATGCGTCGGGAGAAGAACCAGACAGGACGAACAGGAGCGACTCGGTTCGCCGCGCGAAACGAAGCGCCCACGGGGCGTCAGGGGATCCGTCTCGTTCGCAGTTTCAGGCTGCAACGCCTTAAATACACTCTCGGAACTCGGTTTTCTTGAACGGAGAAGTGCAAGTGTCTTCAACTCTGGCGTACCCTCGGCGTTTCGCTCGGCCTCTTCCGCCTGCGTCTCCTCCGTGTCATCTTGCTCCAGACAGGGCGAGCGCGCGACGGTGGCTTCCGGAGACAGACAGACAGAAGAGAAGGGAAAGGCCCGTGCAGAGACTGAGAGGAAGGAAGAGAAGCGTGTGTTGTGGGGAGTAAGGAAAAAAGCATTGGATGACAGGTGGAGAGAGAAGGAGAAGAGAAGAGCGACGACGAAGAATCGACGGCCGGAAAAAGAAGAAGCAACGGACCTCCCGACGTTCTCTTTTTTTAGTGACTGAAAGCCCCTGGATGGAACTCGGCACCGACCGTCAAAAACGCGTCGAGATACGCTCATCGTTACAGTTTCCTTGCACAACGGACGCGAAAATGACATGTTCTCAACTCCGCGAAGCAGGATTGGTTCGTCTCCTTGCAGAAACGGCTCGTGCTGCCCTGGGAGGCAACGCTCTGTAGGCAGACGCCTCTCAGTGCGAAGGCGAGAACGGTGACAAGGTTCGCACCGTTGGGGCGCGGCAAACAAAGACCTTGAAGCTCTGACCGAACTCTGCGACGCGTCGAATCTAGACTTTCAAGGGAACGCGTGTCTGTCGTCCTGTCTCTCCGATGACCCCTCGCAGCACGAAGGAACTGAGGAAAAAAGGGGAAGCCAGGGGAGGAGGCCTCGCCAGGTTTTCTGCTTGCTTCCTGAGCGGCACTGCATCTCCGGGAGCTTCGCTTCGACAAGGAATGTTGCGATTGAGAGCACAGATCCCTTGGAATCCAGTCCAGGACTTTGCGGCCCCGTGGTCGTTCGTTCAGCTAGTGAGTCCAGAGCCTTCGAAGACGACAGAGGAAAGACGGAAACTCAGAGAGGAACCGTGGAACACGCAGCCTCGAAAAGGACAGAAAGACAGGAATAGACACTGGGAGCTTCAGCGCAGAGAGGACGAGAAAAGAAGAGAAAGGGGAGAAGACCGCGCGGAAAGCCGCCTGCCTCCGCTCACGTTTAGACCAAACAGGGGTTCGAAAGAGACAGGCTGCCCAAGTGAGGTTTTGTGGGAGTCTCAAACCAGGAATGGAAAAGAGAGGAACCGAAGCATGAATTCCAAGAAAAAACGCGTGAGGTGGAAATCGAGTTAACCAGCCGTCCCCAGAGAGGGACCAACGGTCGGAGTAAGCGTGGTGTTTTCTCTCGCGCTGCGTTGACACTCTCCTGGTCTTCCTCGATTTAGGGTGCGGTTCCTGTATAGAAAAAGACTACACCTGAGACCTCGCGCTTGTTGCTGATCAGCAGGCGCACTGTTTTTTCTGGAGTTGCTCACTTTCCTCGTGTTTACAAAAAAAAACAATACAGGTCGCGCTGTCTTAGGTCCGGGACCGCCCTTGTCTCTCCGATTCTTTCTCTCCCTGGTTGAAGAGAAAAAAGGACAGAGCCTGGACTTCTGCACAGGCCAGAGACGATAAGTTCTCGAAGAACTTTCGTACAACCTACACGCACACACAATGACGCACGAGGCCTCTGCCTTCTCTGGCCCCCCTGTCGGCTGCTGGGATTTCGGCTCACGCGTTTTTCCCTTCTCAGTGTTGGAGAGAGTGTGGTTTCCATGTCCATCGACTGGCTTGTTTCTCAGCCGGGTTCATCGTTCGACAAATTCGCTTCGCATGCCGCTGTTCTGACTGTTGTTAACTTGCACAGATGATACGTGGTCTCGAAGGTCTTGGCATCCCGGACCCAAGTTCTGTTGCGCTAATTGAGACCGTGTCGTTTGGGGCTTCAAGTCGAGTAGCATCCAGCAAGTCGTAGAAAAAACGACATATGTATTCAAGCTGGGGCACACGATGAAAAAAAGGGTACCAGCTAGGCTGCTCGCGACTCCTGGCCGAGCACTGGTGCCAGCAGAGCGCCCGTAAGGGCCTCAGGGGACGACGGTGGAAACTCCGAGAGAAAAAGCAGTCTGGACGTAGCAAACAGAAAATTAGACAGAGGGGATGAGAGCTATAGAAAAAGAACCTCATGCTGAATTGGGCAGTCGCCACAACTAGAGGCAGCGCGCCGAAGCCGCAAAGTTGGTAAACAGAGAGTGTCTTACGCTGCCGCGTTCATCGTGATGTCTTCCGGAGACGTGACGAGCATTTTTCACATCTCTTTCTCGAGAGCTTCGAGAAGACCGGAGGAAGTCGATCACGACCGGCTTGCCACTGTGTCATTTCTTCCTGTGTATAGCGATGTTGGACATCTCCCGTGATCTGCGCCCCGAAGACGTCTGCACTCTCTCCCGGTCAGCTTGTCTCCACCGAACAGAGACACAGAAGCCATCCGCCTCAATCGAAACGGCCCTACGAGGGCCTTCTACCGTGAAACTTAAAGGTGTTAACGGAGTTTTTCATTCACGGATTGCAGAGCACATATTTACGTACATACGCATCTACATACATAAACATAAATATATGTGTGAATACACTTCCTTCCTCGTCTGGCAGACCACAGAGTAGATGTCATTGGAGCGTAGCCCCCCTGTCAACGTGCACAAGCGTCCATGTTGTGCAGTACGCCTTCCCTAACAAGTTTATTCGTTTTAAGGCTCCAAATAAAGGCTGATAATGTGTCTCCACATTTCTCTGATTCACACACTTCAGGACGGCGTGGTGACTGCAGAAAGACAAGACAAACGCTATGTCTAACAAACCGATGCTCCGCCGCTGGCCGACGAAAAATGGGGAGAACCCGGCGGTCTCGACCACACTTTCAGACAGTTCAAGTTGGACCTTGGCGGAATTTTCTGAAATAGCGCAGCGTCGTCTCGTCCTCTCTAATCGTCCAGTCTCGTCTGTCACAGTCGAGGCCCCCTGGGTGTTTTCACCAACCTAGAACTCAGCGCTCCCCTCTTGGGTTGCCCTGCGCCTTACATGTGTGTAGATAGATGTGAGTGTGACGGAATGCTAGAGCACGGGATTTGCCCGGCAGCTGCCGTTCTCGTCTGGTGTGGGCACAAGTGTCTCATCAGAAAGGTGCAGACAGTGGACAAAATAGTCGTTCTTCTACCCCTCGCTTGTGTTCCGCGCGAAAGCTAGTCAATCAGTTGCTGCTTGCCCGGGAGCGGCTGATTGCCCCTTCTTCAATGCGAAGGAGCTATCCAAGGATGAACAAGTTTTCGAGCCTCATACACACCGCCCGTCGTGCCATGGAAGTCTACTGTTTTCAAAATTTTCGAAAAAAGAGTAAGTTTTAATAAATAAATGGTGTGCAGTCGTAACAAGGGTGCTGTAATGGAAGGTGCTGCGGGACAATTTGCTAAACTGAAACCTTTACTCGCAGCCTTAATCTCTGCCAGTTCTCTCAACGTGGCTGAAGCGGGTTCCATTCGAAGCTTCGTCTGGTGGCTTTTGGTCTGTGTCAGAGAGAGTAGCGAACCTCAAGAACCCAACTTTTCGCTCCAGAGTCGCGAGATGGAAAACACCTCGCTTGGTGCGCAGCTTCTTTCGCTCTACCGCAAAGCACAAAAATCACCTTGTCCGACTGAGGCAAAAGTCGTTTTCTCCCGGTTCTCCGGCAGTCTGCACTCTTAGCGGCATCGTAACGATCATCTTGGAGTTCCTGTCTTCTTCGACAAACGTACCAGTACACGAAATCTGCTGTGTCTGTACTACTCGCTACGCGCAGTGCACAACTGGTATTCCCTGAAGGATGTACCTTCACCTGCGTGCGGCAGTGGCAGCACGCATGCACATATCCATTCAAAACAATCCTGCCTATATGGCGTCGCGGCATCGAGCCGAGCAGCGGGACTTTCTTTTGAGAAAACTGGAGTGTTTCAAGATCGTTGGTCGCCTGGAGTGCCGCAGGGTGGAATACCGCCAGGGGATTTCGTGTGGTGCTCTCAATCGCGGCTGCACTTTCCAAGCTAAAAAGCACCTCTCCCAAGGAATGGCATTGGCAGCCCAGAGTCGCGGTTGAAAGACGCATTTCTCCACCCTTCCTCAGTGTTAACGAGCATTGTTCCTTTCTCTTCTGTGGAAGCCGTGCTCCATATAGATCGTTGCGCGATGAGTGGTATTCCGAAAAGCGGTAGACAGAAGGCAGCGACTTTTCTAAAACTCTAGAGTCTCTGCAGCGAAGAAGACAGCGTGTTTTCAGAGAAACATTTGCCTGGGTCGATCCAGAACTGTACAACTGCAATCGAGTAAACAGCGACACCACAACACCTACGATGTTCGTGTGCTAGCGCTATAGAACTTGGAGGGGTCTTATGCTTTCGTTCAGCATTTGTTCTCTGTGCCGCGCAAAAGCCTCGACAGAAACGCCGAGTCAAAGCAAGAAAGAGAAGCGAAACCTGCACCTGTTGTTTCCGGAGAACATGCACGGAAGCTGAAAAAGAGTATCACGCGACCCTCGCGGCGAACTCGAGACTGAAACGCCCAGGAGGCGCCTTGTCACTATGCTTCATTTGTACCGAGGAACAGCCCTGAGAACAGCAAAAGCGAAGAAAAAACACAGGAAAGCTCACATGCAGCCGCAGAACACTCATAGTCCAAAAAGTACCGGTGCAACGAACTTCTTCTGCACCTTTTGAGGATCTAAAAGTGATCCAAAAGAGTGACATTTCAATACTCTGTGCTCAGGGATATTCTACATTCGACATCCATGCCTTCCAAATCACATTCGCACTTCTCAACCCCCGACGCCGAAGCAGATTCCCTCCTCCAATTGCTTTACAAGTTTCCTGATCACCTATCTGGAAAACAATACTCGGCACACCTGGAAACTCAACTGCACTGTTAATGCCTTTTACATGCAACGCACCTAGAAAAACCCACATACGTAAACGTAGACACCTAGTCACGTACTTACATACGTATATATATATATATATATACATTCATATACACATAGGCAAACACATGTATATATATATATATATACATGTTTATGTGCACACATACGCAGAGGTTTCATCAATAGCACTGAAGTATATATATATATATATATGGTCTTTGCTGCTTCGATATGCAGATAAAGAGATGCTGTTCGGGCAAACAAGACTGCGAAGTGTAGCAACGTTACCTTCCACGTCGATCCGTGAGGAGGGGGGCTTGGTTGTCAAAGTACTTTTGAAAACGGCCATACTCCCATGCTTTCTCAACTTTATCCAGAAGAAGTTTCACTTGTTTTCCTGTCCAGCGAATGTACCGTTGCAGGGAAAGAGTTATTTGCTTCTTGTTCTTTTCAGACGGAAGTCGGGCCTCATAAAACATCCTGCACCACACAACACACCAGCAGTGTATGCATGCATGTCATGTACATGCATGCATATATACGTCTCGCCACGGTTCGTTCCACCTAAAGGTGCATATATATATATACATATATATATATATAGCAGGCACGTGCATGCGCAGGGACATGCGGAAGAAGGCGCATGTCTCCCAAGCAGGCAGCTGCACCGCCTTCATCTGGAAAGACGTGCATTACTCTACAAATCGATATATGCAATCATGAAAATACACAGATATACAGCCACATGCACATATACTTATCTACAAAGGCACCGGTATATATATATATATATATATATATATGAAGGAAAGACTATCGCGGGGCTTGCATCGACTGGCATGTCAAGTGTGAATTGTTGCCGGAACGTCTGTGTGACTGAACGTGAGCGTCAGTGAAGAAGAAGAAGAACCGAGACATGGGGAATCCACTCGAGCGCCACAACTGTTTTGACAACCTTAGAAGTTTACGTATGTGCGGGAACTGCCTAGAACTCTGTTTATTGGCAACTCGGGAAATGCGGCGCTGAACTGTGAGGCGAAGACGTTAAGGCGACACCCGTTTTCCAGCTGAACACTCACACATGCTTGTTGACTCCGGGGTCGTATTTTCGGAGAGCGATGCGGAAATTCTTTTTCTCAGGAGACTTCCTGGTCACGTAGCAGAAGTTCGTCATGGCTGCGCTCTTCAGCTGTACGAACAGCCGCTTGCTGCGACTCCGCAGCAGCACCGGCGACGTGAAGAACATTGCGTTTCAGGAAAAACAGTCTAGAAGAAAGAAGAGGAGAGGCGTCCGGCAACGACGAAAAACAGAGGAGGCATGCGGTGCAGGGAGAGCGGCGGCGAAGACGAGGACAGGAAGAACTGGAGGAAACGGCGAAGACGGCAAGGAAAGATCCGACAGAAAAAAAACGCGGGGAGGAGCGAGAGACGCCGAACAGGGGGAGAGAACGGAGAAGAAGGACAGGAAGTAGAGGTCGAAGGAAGGGAGAAAAAAGACGAGAGAAGAAGCGCGCGCAACGGCACAGCCGAAAACGCACGCAAGAAGGCTCACGCAGAAAAATCCTCGACGTTGGAGAGAAGAGACACAGATCGAACGGGAGTCCAAGTCGATCGATACGCAAGTATTTTTTGGGGGGGCCTGCCTACCCTGTCGCTACGGCTAAGGCGAAGAAATTCACCCGTTACAACGCATGCATACGCGTATGTATGTAACATACATAGTAGACCGTATACATAGACAACCTTATATATAAACGCTATATGTTATCACCAGTACTGGCTTACAGAGGCGAAAGTGTTTCGTCAACAGTCATCCGGATCTGATCTATGTCCGTTCCGTCAGTCTCGAATGCCACGACATTGTTTCGGAAATGAAACAAGGCCTCCAGATCTGTCTCGTGTGGAGAGCCTCGAGCGTGAAAAGAGGTCGAAGTTGCCATAGACCCAAGCGGAGCCGAGACTACCCTCTCAGGCGACCTGCTTTACGCCTGCGAGGGGTATTTACTTCCACCAAAAGATCCAAGAAACATCGAGAAAAACGGGCAGAGTTGCATACCGACCGAGTACAACTTCGGGGGAAAACTCACTTCCCTTCCTTCCCCCGCAGTCGCCCAGCGTCCGCGCCAGCCCCCGCAGCGAACTTCATGTCTTTTCCAGCTTCTCAAAAAGGCACAAAACACTCTTTAGCTGCGAACGCGTGCAGCTGGACACAGACCAGACCCGACACGGGTGCTGAACGGTAATGCAAACTGTCGGGAAAACCTCTCCGGCGCGAAAACAGAGATTTACACACCGTTGAGATCTGAGTAGCGGAAGTGCATGCGCATGTGTGTCCACGAGAAAGGAAGATTTTCTTTCGAGAACGTTTCCCTTTGTTCGCACATTCCTACGCGGGCTGCGTGCCGCATGCATGTCGAGAGGACTGCGTTCGAGTGCTCTTTCGCCGTTGCAGTGCTGGACATTGCGGCGTGGGCAAAGGATAGAAGTGACGACCTCTGACATGGCAGTGAAGGTGGCAGAGACTCGCGGAAAATCCAAAAACTCTCTGCCGTTTCGGTCGAGGAATCACCTTTCTTTTTTTCGTCTCTGGACCCGCCTCCGTGGTGTTCCCTTGCCCTTGCAAGCCGCTGCTATGTAGCTCGAGGGTCGGGAGAGACTCGTAAAATCGCAGCTCAGCTGCAGCAAAACCGTCTATTATCCGGAAAGCTGGACGAAGAGGGGAAAAAAGCGGCGGCGAAAACTTCACCGGTGAAAAGGGCAGCGCCTCAGCGGTGTGCTCTTTCTGCCGCCTTTGTGAGCAGCCGGAGAAACGCGAGGACTTGCGACTTCCCGCACTGAGACACATCAGAAGCAAATGGGGAAGCCGTGTCGGAGGAAAACGAAGAAGCAGACACGAGGAAAGAGAGACGCGTTGTTCAGCTTTGTTGAAAGCCCAGTTTCCTTGCCAGATCGGGGTTAACCGCTCGACTCTGGCTGAGCGTTCCCAGACTCGTCAGCGTTTTTCTGTTTCACAGAAAGATCCCGTTTTTCTTGTCGAGCAGGGGAGAGTGTGGCGCAGAGTCCTCCGTTCCCCGAACTTTCTGACTTTCTCCGCCGGCGCTTCTGTCTCCGTGCCTACCGACGCTGATGTCGCTCCATAGGTGCTCGTTCGGGAGCAATTTGCGTCTTCCCCGGGAGTCCCCTTGAGTCCATATTTTTTCCGGTCCTCTCGAGCTGCGTGGGGGTAGAGGTGTGTCTGTGTTTCCTTTCGTCGAAAAACGTATCCAGGTTTCTTTCTCCGTGGTCGGTTGGAAAATCTCGGCAGCGCGGGCCGTGCATGTGAAACAGGCAAATGAAGCTCAAGGGAGACGCGACAGTCGTCGACTTGTGCAGCGCTTTTTCGTCTTCATCCACATTTGAGAAGCCGCGTTCGATTCGTTTTTAGGCACTTCTGATTTCCGGTAACTTCACACTCTCTCCGTTGTCGCTGTAGTCCTCTCTTGTTGCCCGCCCCTTCCTGTGCTCGTAACAGTCGTAGACTTTTCTCTCCCCCTCCAAAGCTGTTTCTCCCTCCCTTCTTCCTCCTTCAATTCCTTTCTGCCTGCCTCTCTCTTGCCTTTCTGCGCCGTTCCCTCGCAACTTTTTCTACACCTCTGTGCCTTTTTCGGTGCTCTTTCTTTCTGACGGGTTCCTTCATCTCCTTCTTCCCTGCAGTTTTCCCCTTCCTTGCCGCATTTCCTCCCTTTTTGTACCTCTCTCTGGCTCTTCGCCGCTCACCTGTCTCCTCACCATGGGCTACTCTGCCTCGCGAGGCTCGCCGTCGCCGCGCCGCAGCGGGAAGCGCAGCCACAGGAGACATGAGTCTTCGTACAGCGACCGACACCGCTCTGGCGACAGAGAGCGAGAACGAGAAAGAGAGCGAGAACGAGAGCGAGAACGAGAGCGAGAAAGAGAGCGAGAAAGAGAGCGAGAAAGGGAGCGAGAACGAATGAAGTCGTCTTCGTACGGGCGCTCGGGGAAGCACCGCTCTCGGTCGCGCTCTCACCGCAGAAGTCGGTCGCGCCACGAGGAGCGCCGAGGAGCTTCTTCCTTCTCCTCCACTCCCAGTGGGTGGAAGAGCGAGAAGAAGAAACAGTACCGCTTCGACTCGCCGCCTCGCACTGGCGAGACTCCGGAGGAGCAGCAGAAAAGACTTCTTCAGCAACACATGGGCGCTGCGCCGACAGTTGCAGGCACGACGCTCCTGCCGACCGTCGCGCCCTCTGCCGCCTTCTCAGGCCCAGCCAGCAGTCTCGCGCTGGATGCTGCAGCAACGAAGGCGGCGAGGGAACTGTACGTCGGCAATCTGCCTCCCTCTCTCGAAGTTCCGCAACTCATGGAGTTCCTCAACGCCGCAATGGCGGCCGTCGGCGGAGCACTGTTGCCAGGTACGCACAAGAAGGAGGTCACCGCAGAGAGGAAGAATCTGCGCGCTTCAAAGGTCAAGAGGAGACTGCTGGAGAGATGGAGAAGAGTGAGAGGGAGGAGAGAGACTCCGAGAAGAGAGGAGCAGGTGGAGACGAGAGAGATACAGAGGAGATAGAGATAGGAAATATAAGGCGAAAAGGAGGAGAGATGCTCGGCAGCGACGTCGGATTTGGGTTGCAGGGTTCTTTTCTCTGTTACTGTTGCTTCTTTGGAAGGTCTTTGTTTGTCTCGAAAGTCTCTTCAGACGCATGCGATGTACCTCTCTGACCGTTTCTCTCGGTTTGTCTCGCTCTTCCTTTCGATGCCTGTCTCTCGCCTTCTGTTTTGTCTCTCTCTCTTTTCCTTTTTTCTTCCTCTGTCTCTCTTTCCCTGTCTCTTTCTCTGGCTCGCGTTCTCGGTCTCCGTGTGTGTGTCGCCCTGAGTTTTGCCTGGAAGAACTTCCACTTTCTGAACGCCTTGAGCGCCTCGAGGGTGAAGAGCTCAGCGGCCTGGACGCGGGTGTTCTTCAAAGGGGAGGAGCGCGTCTCATTCGGAGTCCTCTTTCTCACGGTAGTTGATTCACAGTTCTTTCAACAGTGCATGCTCTGCAACTCCACGCTGCGACTGTCGTTTCCAGGTCCGCCGGCGGTGAAGGCCTGGCGCAGCACCGACGGACACTACGCGTTCGTCGAGTTTCGCACGATGGAGGAAGCGAGCAACGGGATGCAGTTGAACGGCCTGAACTGCATGGGCTTCAAGTAAGATTTCTCTGCGTTGCTGCCGTCGACTTCGCCAGGGGGTGTCGTCTTGTACCTCGCAGTACACACATGTGACTCAGCGAGAGTGCTCGCGGTGCGCCTCGGAGTGCTGTTCCTTCCAAGTTTCCTTTTCAGAGACTGAAAAGGCGACAGCGGGGAAACGCCACAGTCTCGTCACGTAGATGCCCAACTCCTCTAAGTCCCTGGCGCGCATGTAGCAGGAGACGCGGTCCAGCTGCTGAGGCCTCTACGTCCTCACTGCCAGCTTAGAACGGAGCCTGTGATCGCTTCTTTGTCCTCCCCATCTGCCGTAGTGCCGACTGGGAAGTCGTTTTTCCAAGTCCCGTCGCGAGTTTGTGTTGCCTCGAACCGGTCGTGAGCTTTCTGAGTGAAACAGCGCTTCGCTCGAAACTTATTCGGCAGAACTTTGAAGGGGAAGCAGTGACTTCGGAGATCTGAGTCACCAGCCGTAGTGTAGCCTGCCAAACGGTAGAGTCGCGGAAACTCGTGAAGACTTTCCTGCAGACGCCGTCCATTTGTCCCCGCCACACCTCTCCCCCTCCCCCTCTCAACGCGAGGCGGCGTTTGGGGGGTGGAAACCTTGCACGCTGGAAAAGGCTCGTCGCTCGAGAGACGCAGTCGCTGGGCAACCACGCGTCGTTCCGTTTCTGGAGAACCTGAGGGCTTCTGGCGCCTTTGACTGGCGACGGGGGAGAGAGGACGCAACGTCCCCCCGGGGGAGAGTGGCGAGACTTTGTATCCTTGTCTTGCGGAAACTGAGGAAGGCAAAGTGTGTTTGATTCCGCCGGGATTTTCTGCAGAGAACGCACTTTCCAGAGAGTCTTGAGGAACGTTGGCACTTCTCTGCTGGCCAAACCTTTCCGTTGCATTCGAACGGTTCTAGGGAGCTCGGACTTCATCCAGAATGAAGTTACCAGCATCCAAGCCGTAGTTCACGGACTTTAAAGGGCTTCGCTGTGGTCAACTGTTCCTCCACGGACTCGCTAATGTCATACGAGTTTTTTCTGAGAGGCATGACTCTGGGCAACACTGCTGCGTGTGGGCGTCCACGACGCTCCAAGGGAGACAAGCCTGCTGCCGGGAGACCGGGGAGCTCTCGTCGACGACGGAACTCGTCTGGGGATCCCCTTGTCTGTGGGACAGGAAACGGACAGGGACTTTTTCGTTGAAGGCTTTCCATGAACTTCTCGGTGTGCATGCCAAACGCGGCTCGTCTTCCGATCTGCAATTTCCTGTGCTTGTGTGTGAACGCGCTGGCGCTGGATGATAACTTCCGAAACAACGGGTGCCGTGTTTCTCGGGAGACAGGAAGAAGCGAGGAAACACAGCGACAAGCGCTGACGCTCTGTTTCTGTGCGGGCAATTGCTTGCGCGTCGGCATCGCCTCCATCCACGCTCTTGAGATTTCATGTGGCGCGGTTTCAAAGGGTCGCTTCTCTTTCATATCTTCTCGTTTTGGTAACGTTTCTTCCGGCATCTGCACGGCTTGGAAAAAACAGCGGGTCTGCCTCTGCAGGAGCCTCTCAGGACTGGACGGTGGGTGCCCTTTGCTTTTTAGTGCGGATCGGGGAACGTGGACCTCATTGGCTGTCTCTAGTGTCTCCTGTTTGTCGCCCCGCTGTCTCGCAGTCTCCGCATTGGGCGCCCCAAGACGTACCCGCAAGAAATGAATCATCTCATCCCGCCGCCCACCATTCCTCTTCTCCATCCGCAAGCTGGCATGGTCGGCGGCGGACTACCTGGTGTCGGACTCGGCGCCGTCCCCGGAGGCGCTGTGGGCCTTCCTGGAGCCCAAGCGACCGCTGTCGGAGGCGCCGCGGCGGGTGTGGGGACACTTGGAGGCGCAGCCGCCGCCGGCGCCTCCGGAACCGGCGTCGCAACGGTCGCTTCCAACCCCCAGGCTGCTCTCGCAGCTGCGCAACTCGCCGCTCACGGAGTCACTTCTGAAAAAAAAGAAGAAAGTAAGAACCGATTTGCCAGCCTCTAGGCTACCACAGTACGTACATATATATTTATATATGTATATGTATATATATGTATATATACGTAGAAGAAGAAACTAAGAGTGCGTTTTGAAGTTTCAAGAGCACTGTGTATGTATGTGTGTTAATGCATGTGTTTAGGACTTTGTGCACGAATCTAAAGTACTCGTTTGTGTCTATGCATGTCCACGCATGAAGGACTAGACTTTGAAATCAATCGTTTCTTGCTAGGCATGCATCTGTTTCGTCTCTGATGTCTGCACGGCATGCTTTGGTGTGAGTGGAACGATCAGAGAAGAGAAAGAGCACCTGCTTGTTGCGATGCGTTTTTCTTCGGACCGCACAGTTCGCACAAATGAAACACAAAGATGGAGGGGAGAGGGGGGTGTGGGCGGTTGACTTGAGAAATCCTGGAAACGACTTCGTTCGTTGAATGTCGCAGAAGGTGTCTCTGGTTTTCCGTCGATTTTTCGCGTTTCATTTCTTCTTTGTGGTGTGTGCGGGCAGAGAATCAGCAACCTGAGCGTCTATGCATTCTCGATCTCCCGCCCCTCATGTCGGAAGAAAAAGTGAGGACTCACGTGCACCTCTCGTAGCAAGGAGACCCTCAGAACGCCGATTCGTTTCAAGGGACAAAGAAGCGCCTCGACCACAGGCACACTCAGAGCTAGCCAACAAGAGCTTCCAACTGCATGCCGTCTCGAAATCTCACGCTTAAGCAGGTCTACACACCCAACAAGCGCCTGTTGATGTCTGATGCAAAAGACAATGTTGGTGGAAAAACAGGCCTCAGGGTCGGCACGAACGTCTGAGGGTGCAATTTCGAACCTGCATGCGCGCAAGCACTCTCGCAACGACTCTGGAACATCGAGGGGCTTCGTCTCCACAATTTCAGGCGTGTGTCCTCATCTACTCATCTGCGTTGACTTTTCTTTGTATTTTCTACTTTGTTGTGTTTATTTGTCACGTCCAGCGTATCTACACTTGTCTTTTGGCACTCTCATTTCGAGCCGGACGTAGACGGCTTTTTCGTTTCTCGTGTGTCTGTGTTCCGTTGCAGGTGCGGCAGCTGGTCGAAACGTTCGGCCCAGTAAATGCTTTTCATTTGCTGAAGAAGGACGACGGCTCTGAGGTACGTCTCTGACGTTCGTCTCTTCTTTCTTCTGCCTGTTCTTCTCTCACTTTGCTTCCTTCTGTCTCTTCTTTCTTCTGTCTGTTCTCCCTTCTCTTCTTTCCGCCCTCTTTCTTTTTCCTGCCTTGTGTCTCCTCGACCGCGTTCTCGTCGCACGGCAGTTACGCGACAACTCGAGACCGCGCGCGCAGAGAGAACCTGCGTCCGTGTTTGGGTTGACAGTGACCGCTGGGGGATCGCGTCTGTTTTTCGCAGATGGTCTGCATCGTCGAGTACGTGGATTTAGAGAGTCAGGAGCAGGCGATGGATATTCTGCACTCGAACTCGCCTTATCGCATTCTCCTCGCGGAAGAGGCGATTCAGCAGGAAGTCATCGCGCCGTTCTTCAAGAAGGCAAAGGCGAAGCATCTGAAGACTGAAGACGAAGAAGAGGAAGAGGACGACCTCGCGGATGGAGAGAGAATGAACATCCAGAGCCTTCTCAGGCCTCAGGTCTGCACGCGCGTCCTCCTCCTTTCCAACATCGTCGAGGTTGAAGATGTACGCCACTCGCACAGGGGAGAGCCGAACGCAAAAGCGAAACAACGCACCGCAGAAAGGGCAGACAGCGGGTCTTGTGGGGGGGAGGGGCGCAGAGGAAAGAGGGGGGCTGCAGAGGAAGGCAGGGTGGGAGTTACGCACTGGACGTAAACAGCGGCGAGAAGGAAGAATCAGGAGAAGATGTTGGAAACGAAAGTCAAAGAGATGACCAGGAGGCAGGTGTGAATCAACGAATGCATCTTGCCTTCCGCTGCTACCCAGGTCACCTAAAATCGCAGGAGAAAAAACGTGGATATATATGTATATATATGTATATATGCATATATATATGTATATATGTATATATATATGTAGACACGAATGGATTTACTGAGTGGTTGGGGGGAAGAAACGGGCAGGATAAATATGTGTATATACATATATTTAGAAGCATATATGTGTATATGTGCATCAATCTAGTGGATGTAGGAGATGAGGAGACAACCAAGAAACTCAGGTGCGTACGCGAAGGCGGGTGCAGTTTCTGCTTTGGTCTGTGTCGGTGCTCAGCTTCTGGACGACAAGGAGTACGAGGATATCGTGGAGGACATCAGGCTGGAGTGCGAAGAGTGTGGAGGCCCGGTGTTGTCGGTGAACATCCCGCGCCCAGTGAGGGGATTCGAACACGAGAGCAAACCTGAGTTTCAGCAGCAGCAAGAACGCGAGGCACTGGCGAAGAAAGAAGAAGTGACGGTGAAGCAGGAGGTGACGGAACAGACTGCAGGGGAGGAGGACGCGGGCGAGAAGGGCAGGCAGGAGAAAGAGAAAGCGAAGAGCAGCGAAGAGCAGAAACCGGCGACCATCGGTTTCGCCTACGTCGAATTCGAAGACTGCGAGTGGTCGGCGAAAGCGAGAAAAGTAAGGATCGGGCAGAAAGCTCCACAAGGAGACAGAGAAGCTCGCGATTCTCACGCTGGAGACAGCGCCCTGGGTTCCTCCAGAGTCGAGGCCCCACACTGTGCCGACGGGGGCATAGAGACAGATTCATTTGTGCGGGAGTGTGCAACTGTCGATTTTGTGGACTACGCTGTAGACACGGACGAGAACGGTTCGAGAGGGCGAGAAAAGTCTCAAGCGTGCAAGCTCTTGGGTCAGGAGAAAGGACAACATATAGAGGCTTCCAAGAGGGTTTCTGTGATGCACGCGTGATGTGGGGAAGGAGAACTTGGGCACCTCGGATCTCTGCTCATCCCTGTGTTCGCTATGAGTGAAAAAAAAGGGGCTTTGTGTCTTCATGGCCCCGCCTCGTTCTTTTTCAGGCTCTCAACGGCCGCAAGTTTGGCGGCAAGATCGTGGAGGCACACTACTTCAGCGAAGTCAAATTTCGCAAGGAGATGTTCTACGACCCGAAACCGAACTTCCTTCGCTCCCACTCCTCCCTGTATAACAAAACCTTGGCGTACGACGGACCGCGACGACAGCCAAAGAAGGAAGAAGACGAAGAGAGGGAAGAGACTTCGCCTTCAGCTGCCCCGTCGAGTGCCGCCTGCGCCTCCTCAGGTTGTGCGTCCGGGGCTGCGTGTTCCCATCCTGGCGGATCTTGTTGCCCCCCAGCGGCCGCCGGCGCGCCTCCAGGCTCCGGTGTTCCACCTGGTCCGCTGCCGTCGCCCCCCGCCGTCGCAGGAGTTGGCGGAGACTCCGCGGGCCTCGTGCCCCCACAGGGGCCAGGCGGTTCCCCGGGAACTGGCGGCTGCTACGCGAATGGAGGCGCGTAGAGAAGCGTCGTCTGTGTTCTATCACTGTCGCAATCCTGGGCAAGAAACTGAGTGCGATCCGAGGACATGAGCGCGAGGAGGGCGAGCTAGGCGACGGGGGGGAGGCGGAGGGGGGGAGATAGGGCCGACCAGAACAAACCTATAGTGGTACGCGTGTGGGTCCTTCCGCTGCAGGAGCTGTGGTACGACTCTTTCTTTAGGGAGTGTTCTCGGGTCTGGTTTACAGAGAAAAGGAGAAGTATGTAAAGGCAGGTGTGCAAGCGGTGCTAGAGATTCAAATGTGAGGCGGAGGTTGTGAGCAGACACACAGATAAGAGAAAAACGGTCACGCGCGGAGAAATGCAGATGTAGGCGCTGTTTTTTGGGGGTAAATGTGACAAGAGGGCGCAGAGTGGCGAAACGAGGCGGCTTTCAGAGGTTCTGAGACGCCCCGTCGATGCAGAGGTGAAGGAGACAGTGTGCGCGGCGCGTTTAGGAAACGCAGAAGAAAGCAGGAAGGAGTGAATTAGGGGCGTAGGTACACAGCGTCGAACAAATTGGTTTTGTGCACGTTGCCCAAGGGCCGGGGTCAGCTGCAGCCTCGGCACTGTCAATGGTCTTTTGATTCACATGAATGGAGTTGCATGTTAGATGAGCGTCGCTTCCATACTCTGTAGTCAGGCGACAGTCAGAACACTCCCTTCCATCAGACAGTGGCAGAGTTGATCCTCTTCTTTGCTTTTCTTTGCCGGGAGCGGGGGACGCGGAGGGACAAGGGAAGCGCGCGCGTGGAGTCTCGTTTTCTTGGCTGTGTAGAGCGACTTTCCCGGACGGAAAGAAAACGTGTCTCTTTCTGTTCCCTTTCTTCCAGAGTGTCTCTGTCAATGGCCTTCGTTTCGTGACTTCCTCTGTTTCGAGCCCTTGCTCTCGTGTTTCTCGTTTTTCTGGGATCGACAGCTTGTCCGTGTGACTCGTTCGAGGGGGGTGTCTGAAGAAGGTTCTTGTGGCGAAGGGCTGTCCTCGAGCGGATACAACAGCGATACGAATTTCCCTGATCCGTTGCAGACCTGTGCATGAAGAATGTCGCTTTTCTCCAGAGAAGTCGTCGTCTCTGTCTTGCTTCGTATAGAAAGAGATTCTTCAGAACCCATTCTCCGCGGAGAGGCCGAAGCGTGAAGCAAGAGAGAACAGGACCGTTCGAACGATTCCTAGGCCGCGGCTGCAAGCATTTCGCGGAATTTGCGGTCGCAGCCTATGAGGCGTTTTAGTTGAGAGAGCTGGCAATGCTACGCGTACGCGAGGCCCGGTCCGAGTGCTTGCACTTACTCCAGTCTTGGGATGTGCTTTCGGTTGAGGGGGACATGCTTCACCATTGACGCTGAGACTTGTTAGGAAGAAGATTGGTACTACCGGCTGTGAAATAAGCCGAGGCCAGCCCATGGCATTCACTGTTCATCTAAGGGTAAAACAGTGGAAGGTCACTGCCGTACGTTCGCTGGTGTATCTCCGCTACACTACTGGACTGTTTGCAAGGAAAAGGCGTGAGAGCTCAGCTTCCTAAAATATTCCTTCTCTAAAATATTCTACATTGGTTAGCTGCTACGCACAATGTTTTGTCGCTTGTAACGGGGAAAGTCGACTCAGCTTCGAGCCACGCACTTTTTCTGCGGCGGCTTCTACCTAAACGCGACAAGATAGTCGGCAGTGGTAACTCCCCTAGAGACCCTCAAGCAGGGGGTATTTCAGGAAGGCTGTCAATCTTGATAGTTTGAGGGTTGGAAGAAAAGATGACCGAATGCTGAGGCCCTCTCTGATGGTGCAGAATGCGACGGAGCGGCTACACTGACTGAACTTGCCCGAGGAGATCCAGTTTCGAGAGCATGATCCTCGGCGACAATCTCGTGTGCCATGCTACGTGTCAGGTCGCCACCGGGCGCTGCGGCTACAGCACGAAGTTGTGAGAAATCAGAAAGGACAAACGGCGCTTCCGGAAGAACTGGAAACAAGCGGGGCTTCACCGCGAGCATGGTCTAGTGGCTATGACGCTCGCCTCACACGCGAGAGGTCCCGGGTTCGATCCCCGGTGCTCGTACGTATTAACGTTGTAACATAAGATCAATTTGGCCGATCAAGTTCGGAGGTGTGGCGTGTTCTAGTCCTCGTTTCCCTCTACCGTTCTCTGCCTTAGAACTCACACAACACTGGCAATCACCACTCGACCGTTGGGCAACCCCCATGAACAGCACCCGTTACTCCATCGCTGCGTCTCACGATTCGAAAGAAGGTTTATCGAGGATTGCATCAGATAAAAATGTTGACTGCACATCGGAAATTGCTGTTTTTCATTCATTTACGCGTGTGCCATTGACCAGCACGAAGACGACTTGCTCCACTATGTACCAGCACATGCGAGATGGAACTTGGGGTCTCATCCTGTACGCACATTATTCGATCCATGGTTCTGCTGGGTTTTTTCCGGCACTATAGGGTATGCAGCAAAGTCCAACAGCTATCCACCACCTGAATTTCTGCATCATGCGCTGTGCAAAACCAGGGGAACTTGGACCCGTTGGCATCAAACAAGTAGAGATGCCTTTGGTCTGTTTAGAGACATGAACTGACCGTTCGAGCTCACTCCTCTAGAAGGCGAAAAGTCCGGTATGGCACAACTAGGTGTGTCATATGCTGCCGGATAAACAGCACTTTCTCCGTAGGAGGAGCATCACCCTGTTTTTTGTGTATATCATGTGTATTATAGAGTGCCTACGTCCTTAGCGTCTGTGCCACGATGTTCAGCAGAATAAATAACCCTCCAGCCACACGCTCACCCGACTTGACGCTGTCTATTGCTCTCTGCTATGCCGGTGCGATAAAGAGTTGCTCCTATGCCAAAGAGTGAAGCTGAGAGGACCTGGGATCAGTAAGAGTCTGTCCGAACACTTCCTCTGAGAAGGGTACGTCCTTGATAAACACTGTAAATAAAATCCACGACCTTTTAAGTGTAAATGAAGCTTCGTAGCCAGTAGGGTACAGCTTTGTTACAGCATTGCCGGGTGCGCCTGTTGCAAGGGCAAACATATCATAGAAACCTATTATAAAGTAAAAGCGTATCTTCGCAAGGTTTAGCCGCGTTTGAGCTGCCGAGAAAAGACTTGCTTTTGTCACATCAATGCGAAAGAGACAAGTGACCAACTGCCGTAGCGAGCATGGTCTAGTGGCTATGACGCTCGCCTCACACGCGAGAGGTCCCGGGTTCGATCCCCGGTGCTCGTATTGTTGATTTTCTTTGGCGAACCAACTGGGCTTGCTTGATGTCAGACACAACGCCAGTTTAGTTATTCGTCGCCGTTCTTCATTGCCCGGATGCAGAGGAAATTGGTTTTGCCAGTGACACTGTCATTTTGATTGCCGGAAAAAACGATGACCAGCAACGTCAGCTCCGCTGCAGCGACCTTTTCCAACCCCGGTAGCTCTCTAGGAGAGCGCACGACTTGTTCCTCAAGGAGTTTGCAACTGTCCTCTTCTCTAGAGCCTTTGCAGAGCGAAGCTTCCACAGAACACCCGAAATCGCGCACCGAACGTGTCCGCTTAAATGCAGTCGTATCTAGGGGTGCATCCGACGTCAACGGGGCAGTCCCGTTTCCAGTGTTGAAATAACTGACAACAAAAACGTCTGAAAACTATTCGACATTCACGTTTGCTTCCTCGTGGTCGTATATATGTATATATGTTTATATATATATATATATATATATATATATATGTCGACGTTGTATGTCGAGGCACTTTCTAACGGCTAGTCCCCCCCACAGTTTTCTTTTTTGTGTCATAAACAGCTAGGGGAAACCTTTTTTTGGGTCAAAGAATACAAAGAAAATCTGCTATTCCTATCTGTTCTTTGATCTGTCAAGACAACAGTACAAAGTCAGAAGGAACGCGTTGTTTTTTGTGTCCCAGAAGAGGAAAGGAATGCTCGTCTACAAGAAAGGAAAGTGAGATTAAAGTGACACTCAGACTCGTTCCTGTTGGGTATAGACCCCACATCGCGGCTGTATGAGAAGAGACAAGGAAAGAACAGATGAGAAATTTCCTTTTTGATTATGTCTCTGTCCTGATCATCCCGGCCTGTGCATCTATGTGGACGCATATCCAAGTGTAACGAAAAAACCAAAGTTCTAGGTGTTCGCACGACATACACAGTTTTCTTGTTTCTTCAACTTGCTTGAGAAACCACGCAGAAAAAACATCCGGAGGAGGTCTCCGGTTCCCACACACACACAGACGTGCTCCCCACTCTTTTTTCTGCCGCAAAGAGTTGCCCCGTCGAAATCCATGCACGCGCGTACATGCGTACCGACGGATATCGCAGATACGCACGATCTGATAAACACACAACGCGAACATCCCGACGCACACGCACACACACCCGTCCTACAGTGTGTGTATATCCATCGCCATCGCAAAATGAATCCGAAAAGCGTTTTCCGCGACTCGGCCCTTTGGATCCCTTTCCGTCCGAGTTCTCGCCACCAAACTTCCGATCCCCGTCACGGGCGCATCGCAGCTCAGCCATCGCCTTCTGTGGCGCCTCGAGTTGATGTGAATTCCGTCAACAAAGACCTGTAAGATCGAGACAAGTCGTCCACCTCCTCGTCTCCACCTCGTGTAGTGTCGATACGCCCGAGCGCGAGCGTCCAGCTAGTCCTGTTTCATCGCGGATACTTCCCCGCCTCCACACGTGTCTTGCTTCCTGCCTATCTGTCCCATCGTTCGCCGAATCGCGTCCGTCTCTCCTCTCGCCGCCAGCCTTCGTCTCGGTGATGGGGGCGCCGGTCGCTGTAGGAGCTCCGGTCATGCCCCGTCCTTTGTTCTCCAGTCCCCCAGGAGTTCGGACCGTAGTTTCTTGCCTGCTGGCTGTCGCCGCCTCTGGAAAGTGAAGACCACGACCGCCTCTCTCTTCCGTCCTGAGGCCTCGCCTGAGAGTCGCCATAGAAACCTCTATCAACGAACTCGGCTTGGGAGTGGAGCCCCGAGGTCTGAGAGAAGCCGGACTGACCGAATGGAGACGCAGCTGCACTGCCTGCAGCGCCTCTGCGCATCGGTCGCCCATCAAACTCTTGGGAGAAAGGCGACGAAGCAGGATAAGAAGACAGCGAATCCGGCGCCTGACTGTAGGGCACAGACGCGTCGCCGATCCTGTGTCCAGGAAACGACCCAGGAGTTCTTCCTCCCTTGCCAGTCTCCACAACAGTCCCTGCCGCACGCGGCTCATAGTTCTTCTGGCGACGGACAGCGCGCTCGTACCACTCCTTCGCACTCTGTTCATTTCGCGGCTGAATGTAAGTCGCCACGTAGTCTCTCTGCGTTCGTCTTTCTTCTTCCTCGCGCCGCGCCTCCAACATCTTCAGGTGCTCGCGCTCCTGACGCCGTCTCTCCCGCTCTGCCTGCAGACGACCCTTCTCCTCCGCGTACGCCTTCAGCAACTCTTGCCGCTGCAGAGCAGCAGCGCAGACAGGCCAATGTTCGTGACGAAATCGAAATGAAAACGGTGGAAATCCACCACAGTCGACGACGCGGCAGTCACTCCATAAAATGTTCGCAAACTATACAGGCACTGAATTCCTCTATCCTGCGACATGAAGCTGACTCCGCACCAGCAAAAATCGGTGCACCTTCTCAACAGACAAAAAAGCGATCAAGAAGATGAAATCGCAGGTTCTGGGAAGGCCGGCTCGATAACTGATGAAACGTCACACGCGGAACAAGAGGCAACCTCAAATTGTCCATCCCTACGACGAATCAGAAAAACCCTTCACTCTGAAACAGAGCCAATGTTACAGATGTCGACGCTTCTTTCGGACAGTATCGCTGTGCAAACGATCCGTGATCCAGGACTCTCTGTCAGTCTTTCAGCTTTTAACAAAGAAGTGTATACAGACGACCCCGCGCGTAGAGTTGTCTTTTAGTAGCCTTAAGTGGAAAAAGCAATGCGAAGCCGCGTTCCAAAGCACACTCAGAAACAATTCTCTCTAGACGGATTGTGGCTATACATATCTCGCAAGGCAAAACGGATACACAGACTGACTCCGTCAATGCAGTCGCAGATGCATTTCAGCTTGAGCGCGACGAAGCCGCTTTCGTTCTGTTCACGGCTTGGGGTCGAGCTCACAGGACTGGACAGCGCGCACCGTTTCTCGTTTGCTTTTCCTGTTTTCTTTCTTTCCCGCAAAGACAAATGTGGGCGCTAAATACTAGGCACACGCAAACGACCAATGTATCCAGGGCGCTTGAACCATCTAAGACTCACCCGCCAGTAACCTTTTTCTTTCCACCAAGAGACCAGTTTCTGAAGCGACTTGTGTTCTTGATTCCAAATCGAGAACTTCTTGTGGTCGACGTAGACGCCATCGACAAGGACTCTGGGATGTGCCCCTGCGGACGGCGGCTGTGGAGGCAAAACGACTAACTGGAAACGAAGGGGGTTCTCATTTCCTGCTCGGCTGTCTCGGCCTGTCGCGACCGACGCGGCCGGAGACGCAGGAGGCAGAAGAGCCCAGCAAATCGAACCGGGTCGCGACGCCGCCTCTTGCCTCAGCTTTTCCACCGCAATCGACAGATCCGGAATCGGCAGATACTTCTGAAACGCACAAAACACCCATATGTCCGTTTGCGAAACTGTAAGACCAGGGGAGGTGAAGACATGCTCACCTGTGGACCCTGTGTGCACTCACATATACATAAATGCAGACTCGAGTACCTACAGCGTGTTGTGTTTGAACAAAGAAACATCTGCGAGCTCTTTTCGCGTCTGGTCCATATTTTCTGGCTCTGTTCTCTTGAGCAGTTACTGCCTTGATTCCTGAAATAACAAGACCCCATCCAACGCGCCGAAGCGACCCTTGAAATGACACAGCCTCGACAGTGAACCGCCACAAACCAGTGTCTCTGAGGTAATTGAAATCTCTCTCCCTTTCTGTCGCCACATAGCAGCGACTGTTTCTCTTTGTCTCTTCTGAGTCACGGTCTGGTGCCGTACCGGGTGTCTGTACACTTCCTCCAAGTTGACGCGAAGCGGGTCGCAGAACTGAGCAATGATGGCATTGAGAGAATCGAATTTCTCGCCCTGAAGAATCAACTCGCTGCCAACGCCGCCCAGCTGCTCCTGCTGCTGGAGCGCTGCGGCCATGGCTGAGAGAGCCTCAGGCGTGTGTTCTGTCGGCAAAAGTGGATTGCGCTCTTCAATTGGAAGCGAGAGACACCGGAAAGGGTCTGCACATGTCTTCACCATCAGCGTCAGGCCATCCACCGACGTTCCAGGCCGAAACAACGCCTCTCCAACCGGCACCTGCGCGCATGCAGAAACACTAGGCTACAGTTCCCATACACGTCTGTACAGTAAATGCATATATATATATATATATCATGTATATTCAAATGTATATTAATACGTTTTCAAAGATATGAACCATGTGTGCGATCTATCCACTCCTACATTCGTGTGAGAAAAAACACTCGACTTCTTTGTATGCATACACGTGCTGTGCATGTATCAGTCTGTATTACTATGCACATAAAAAAATATATATACATATACCTATATATATATAGAGATAGATAGATAGTTTTGTGGATATATACAATATGCATATGTGAGTTTATCGACATATTTACATCTCTGTGCGGGGGCATGCCCTTTAATGTGCCTGTTGCATGCGCATGCAAAAACTATTCAAAGATCCAGTCCGTGGAGGCCTACCCCAGCGTGTTGGAGGAGTTGGAGACCCTTCATCGGCGTCACCGGCTTATAGTTGGGGTGCCGAATGTTGCGTCGCAGGCGCTGGTGTTTCTTCTGCTGCTCCAGCTGAAGTTCCTCCAATTCGCTGCAGAAAAAGGGGAGCGACAACGAGAACGGCAGAAGCATCCCTTTTCACGAATCCGCAGGACGCTTGCGGTGTGCAGACACACGAGCAGACAGCCGAGAAGGCATGCTCCCGCATCCAAGTGTGTCTCCCAGCCGTCCACTCTTGATCCGGTCTCGAATTCGACGCCGCGCATTGTCTGCAGATCTCATTCGAGAGACTGGCCTGTCTCTGTCACACTTTTTTCTGCGACGCTACTCCCCAGAATTGCTCTGCGAGAACTTGTAAGAATCGGCATCATTCGCCTTTGCCGCATAACGCAGCACCAGTACATGAAGATGCCCACAAGGAGGTGCATCTACACGTACATATACTTATTTGTGTAAATCAAGGTATACACATATAGATACAAGATGAAAGAATTTGAATTTGGACATGGTGCTGTTGTGTCGCTTCTATTTCCGTCAGGTGCATGCATCTCTCTTTTAGACCGGGAGGGGGACGAACCCAATGTACGAATGCGTGGACGCCCACCTGTCTACACCTACACTAGGACAATTATCTTTGCATGCATGTATGCACGTAGGGATTTGCGTGCATAATAATGCAGCAATCGATATACGGAGAGAGAGCGAGTTCGTTAGACGCGTACGTTTGGGAGAATACAGACAGAACTTGGCACACACTGGTTCTGCTTCCTTACACAGTGAGGGGTCGTCTGACAGCCAGTCCATCGAATCTGGCGGCTGGAGAAAGGAAAGTATGGACGGCGTTGAGAGAGACATCTGAGACGAGGTTTTGCGCCACCATCGCTTTGACGACGTCTCCAGTAACAACTACCTCGATACGATACGTTGGAAAACCTGAACGTTCCAGCTCGATGCCGTAGTGCAAAAAGGCAACGCGGCCGTGCAACACTTCACCTGAAAAAACGAAAAAAACAAAAGATCCAAAACATTCCGACGCACGCCGACACAACAGACAACCGACTCCGTTTTTCGCCCACACCCATTAACACGCATCTCTGTATACATAGAGATACTACGTACAGAGGAGATATAAATAGATGTATACATATCTACATATATATATATATAAATATATGTATATAAATGCATGCGTATACTTGTATAACGGCATACACATACACGTCTATATATATATATATATATATATGTACAAATGCAAGTAGATATGTACAAGTCGAGACTCGTGAGTTGTCGGCTTGAAATCTGGTGTGGAGAAGACGATGCGAGATGCATGCAACGGAACACGAGAGGGGGAAGACGGAGCAAAGGAGAGACGAAACAGCACTTGCTAAGAGAGACGAGAACCATAGAGGAGGAAGCAGTGCGGAAAAAGGAAACGCAAAACAGTTGCTAGAGAGCACAAGAGTGGCACCTCGTGACATGCGCTGCCGTTCAGGTTTTTTCCATCATCACAGAACGACTTGTTGGAATCTCTGTGTAAACGAGTCCCTCGAAAACGTTTCGCCTCTTCTCCCTTTCAGTTTCTTCCCTCGCAACGTCCTCTATTGGTCAAAGGAGAAGGCCCTATTTGCCTTCTCGGCGCTCATCCCTCCGTTCGTTTCCTCTCCCGCCTTTCCCTGCAGCGTGTTCTCACTTCTCCTTCACCGCTTCCCTTTATTGCTCTTCTCCTTTCCTCTGTCGTTCTTCCTTTCCGACCTGTCGCGCGTTCTATACACGATGACATCTTGACTACACTGTCAAACGCATGTAAAGAGCCGCAAAAGAACTCACACCGGGAGTCAAATGCAGTATCCCGGTGCTGCCCGTGCATACCCGACGTCGCAGACAGCATGTACACTGGATACCATCTGAACAGGAAAATTTTTTACTTAACGCACAGACACACATGTATATGCATGTATATATATATATATATATGTATGTGTAAGTTTGGATGCAGGTAGGTTGGTATGCATGTGTGATTATAAGTTAGCAAGGGAACCCGAAAGGTAGCGTCTCTTTCGCGTACCTAGAAGAGGAGACAGATCTTCTTGGTGTGGTCGTCTCTCCTCTCCCGGCGAGCTTTGTTTGATTTGCGGAGTCCGCAAAGCCAAGAGAGAACGGAGCTCGCGAAGATCGGATAGCTGAACGCGAATGCCTGAAGGTTGGAGGCGAACGACGAGCGAGGTGTTTCTCGCAAAAACAACTTGACACGAAACGCTGGAGCCTGGATGGAACTCGTCGGCGTCTTCACCGATCGCCCAGAAGAAGACTTCCATCTCGCTCGCAGACTCGAAGGGCAGCCGCGGATCTCGGTACGGATGTCTCAGCTCTGACGTAATGAATTCCAGATAGGGTCTGCAGAAGGAAAAAAACCGGCAATCGACAAAGAAGATGCTCCTCGAGAGCGAATCACAGCCGATGATAGCGAAACAGGAAGACCCCAAGATGAACAAGCAAGCGAACCTCGCCTGGGTCTTGAGAAACTCTAGAAGCGCCAGTTTGCACCGCACGACGACTGAGTTTGACTTCTTTTCTCAACTGCAGTGACGGAGTTGCTCATCCTCTCTCTGTCTTGTCTGCACTTCACTGTGGACTGTTCACGAGCACGGATAAGAAGGACATGCACCAGCACGGGCGCGACAAGGAGAGAAAACGCGGAAAAGAAAGGTGGAGACTTCAAAAAAAAAAAGGCTACACAGAGAAGGCTACCTGTCGACGGACAGCCAGAAAATGTAAACGAGAGAGAAACGAGGGAATGGCGAAGTTCAAGCAAAAAACAAAAAACGGAACTAATGGACTCTTCCCGTCCAAAGAAGAGAGAGAAAGCCAGCTGTTCAGAGACTCACAGACACCTCGCTTGATCCTTCGTCTCCGCGAGCATCTGAGAGAAAGCTTCCAAGTCCATGTCGTCAAGCAGAGCCGGTTTCCTGGAAAAAAAAGGAAACGTCTGACTTAGCGCTCTCCACAAAGCTTAGACAGAGAGCTGCAAGTACACTTGCATCCCCGCGTATCCCCTGTTTCCTTTTCGCGGGAGACCTCTCGAGCGTGTCGTCGAGAAGACACCCCCACTGCGTCAGGAAATCCACAGCCTTCTCGACGATTGACGGCAAAGGGTCAGCTGAGTATGCAGCAGGAACTCTGAGGAAACTCCTAAAATATCAAATGCTTTGAAGCAACGCGAGGGACTTCAGCTGTGGGAGCTGGGGCGAACTAGGTTCCCTAGAACAACTGCGCTGTTACGGAAGAACGGCTGACTAACTAAAACTGCGTCTTAGAAGCGATGTATCAACACACGCATCCTTTGAGAACGCAACATTTTAACTGGTGGAATACATTCAACGCAACCATGTTTATCATGGATTATTCTGAAGTGGTTTTGAATCGTATTCGCACTCTAAAACTGCTAAACTCGGAACCTCTTCTCGACTTGGTTCCTTGGTCAAAATGCGCGTAGCTCTCTAGTTACACAAGTTCGAGTAAACTGTGAAACACTCAGATGAAACCAAAGAGCACAGCGTAAAGCTTCTCCTCGGAACCAGGAAGCATGCACGCTTGAATCTTGAAGAAGAGCGAAGGACGCAGGTTCCATTCAGGCTCTGGAGTATATGGTGCACTCTGGAAACAAGACGTTTACGACATATGCCGAATGTGATTCTGAAGGTTTTTCCACCCACCCCATCGCGTACCTGAAGACCTCAACAATCGCATCTTCGTCGTCGACATCCTCGTCGCGTCTGCGAGCGCCGCCGGTGTCTCCATTTTCTTCTTCTTCCTCGGTCTGGTGAGCCTCGTCTTTCTCAGCCACAGCATCTCGGCAAATCTTCGCGACGAAACTGCGTCCTTCCAACGGGTGGATGCGCGTGTCATCCAAAGCTGCACACAACTCCCCACACAAAAAAGATGCATAAAAAAGGGAAACACACACGTAGACACACACGCATATATATATATATATATACATATATATAAATATATATATAAGCAAGTAAACAAATATTATGTATGTATCCTACTTACCAGTGAGACCGACGTGTATAAACATGTCTACATTTAATTGGGTGTAGATTCTCTGTGAATATGTGGATTTTCTGATATCGTCTCCCACGGTTTGACACGCGTCACGCGTAGGTTTCAGATGTCTGCCATGTTTCTTTCCTCACCGTCGACAGATTCGGGATCTGACGTTTTATTTTTGAGGCGCAGAAAGGAGACACAGTTCAAGTACACCTTGCGGCCCAAGCCTACGGGCTGCGCATGACGCTTCTCGCTTTGAGAATGAGGAGGATAAAAATCATCCAAGTCCCCTCGGCCGCCGTCGCTGTCGGAAGTCGACCCGTCGTTCGGCGTGCACAGCTGCGACCGCATCTGAAAAAATCGAAAGCAAAGGCATTTTCATTCTAGTAACAATTATGAACACAGAAATACAACAGAAATACAGATACACACATATATACATATACATATACATATACATATATATATACATATATATATATATATATATGGAAAATTTTCACGAGTTACACGCACGCATTTATTGTTGCTCGTATGAATGTGTGCTTTAGAGTTCCACGCTGCAGTATTTATCCATTCGTTCGGTACTTGACACGCCTGTCCTCTTGAAACGTTCGTCTCTCTTTCTCCCTTTTTGATTCAAGCCTCCGCCGAAAACTGGTCTCAACATCGGAAGCGCGCCCGATTCGCCTTTGCGCATCACGAGTCTCGTCCGTCTGCCCTTTTCCTCATCCACCCCCGTCCACGACTACGAGTCGCTACAGAAGTCTACGCACTCTCTTCACCACTCTACGCCCGTCGATCTATACGGATGCATGCACACGCATCTCTGCGTGTGTACGAGTACCTCTGAAAATGGAACTGCGCATATCGATTCATGACCGCGCATGTAGATCTAACTACCTACCGACCTGTTTATTATACACGCGTACATTCGCATTTGCATCCGTACGAGGATATCTCTAGGAACGCAACTGCTGGACCTCCGGATTTGCCGCCCCACATCGTCTGTCCGTGTCTCTCTTTCTCTTTCTCTCTCTTTCTCTTTCTTTTTCTTTCTTTTTCTTTCTTTTTCTTTCTTTCGCTTTCTCAACGTTTGTGAGTATGTGTGTGTCCTCTTGAGTCTGCGACTACAGTGGGGACGCGGGAAAGGCGCGAATCAGCTGTCTTCTCACGAGAAGGGTGGACGTTTTGAACATGCCGAGAAGGCGCGCGGCCTTTCGGGGACCGAGACCAGGGACGAACTGCAGGAGGGCAGCGGTGGGGTTGCCGCCGAGAGCCGCCGTGCTCCCTCGCAGAGCTCGCTTCAGCTCAACTCCGACTTTGCCGACGGACGTCAGCAACACCCGTTCGAGCGCACTCTGCAGGCGATCCGAGGGCACCAGCTTCTGGAGGGGATGAAGCTTCAGCTGCAGCAAAGAGTTCTCGCGTCCTTCGCTCCACAGCCCCGCGAGCTCGGCAAGCGGATCTTGCAGCGTCCGCGCCAGAGACAGGCACTGCAGAAAGCGCGAGAGACACGCGGAGAGGAGGCAAGGACAGAAGTGAGGCGACACAACCTGAGTCGAGGGATGTAAACATCTTTCTTCCCAGACGAGAAACAATGCGTGCTCTGCCGTCTGCGGGGCTCTGGGGGGCACACACAAGAGACAGTGCATGCGCAGGCAGCACCCGCGGCAGAGAGCGACAGAAACGTACACCCTCTCAGAGAAGACAGGCGCTCCACATTTCTTGCACAGCCTAGCACAGAGTGAGACCATTCTACAGCTCCTTGTGCACCCCCGAAAAGAAAGACCTTTCTTCGACAGCAACTTGTAGACCTAAAAAAGCGAAGGACGTCTCTAGCTCTTCTGTGTATTCTCGAAGGGAGTCACCGCAAAACCGGTGCGGCGGCGACACACAGAAGTCGCAGCGAACCCCAGACACAATCTCCTGTTCGACGCATCGGACATCCCTCAGCATGCGTCTTGACTCTCTCCCTCTGCGACGCACCATGAGTCCTTCTTTCGCGAGTTTCTGCCGGAGCACCTGCGGGGCCTTGTCGCTGCCAGCCCAGATGGTGGGGACTTCTAGGCTGGCGAGTTCGAGGAAGAGCGGCTGTTCCTTCTTCTTAAGTTTCGGGACGACTCGCTCCTTGAGGATCAAGTAGAGCAGCAAGGCGAAGCGGTCGCGGACTCCGACGACTGCCGCGTCGACGAAGTGATCTCTGAAGAATCTGACGAGTCTCTCCAAGTCCTGGTAGGCTCTGCGTTGCTCGGCAGAGACGCCTGCCGGGCGCATCTCTGCCGCAGCCTCCAGCTCTCGAGTGTCAGGTTCCTCGTTCTGTACCCCCTCGACTTCTTGTTGAGAAGGCAGTGGCGCATTCAAGAGGAACTCGTAGACGTCGTACTCCTCCATCTCACCCCAGGCGTTGACGAGCATTGCATGCACGCGGGTGCGACTCCGGCCGCCTCGGCGTCCTGCGCCCGCGCGGCCCACGGGTGTGTCGGCGGCGCTGCCGACGGAGGCGAAGCTGGTCATCTCTGCGGAGACCTCTTGGTGGACGTTTTCGACGACGAACGCGAGGACGTCGACGAGAGTGGGTTCCTGAACGAGGCGTCTGCGTCTCTCGAGCAAACGCTGCTGCTTCTGCAGCTTCCGCTGGCGCTTCGCAGCCCGCAGACGCTTGCGTTCCGTCTGGAAAGCACCCGAGACGTACGTTTCCTCATCCGAACTCGACTCGGCCTCCGAGGAGAGACTGGTCGCGGAACTCGCCTCCGACGCGTTCTCGTCGAACGCGTCACTCTCCTCACTCGAGTGCTTCTCGCTAGCTGAGTCCCGGCTCGGCCTCTTTCTGCTCTTCCGAGTTCCTTCCTCATCGTCACCCAGTAGCTGCCGGCGCCTCATCTGCTCAGGCGACGGCCGCAGCGGCTGCGTGTTCAGCCGCCACTCGAGCATTTCTCGGCACCGCAGAATCACGACTTGCTGCGCTCGGTGAAGAAGGTCTTCGCGGACCTCTCGCTTGAAGATCGGCAGCAGCTCCACCTCCACGACGCGCTCCAGAATCCGCCGCTGGATGTGCAGCCAGCCGGGTACGGCGCTCGCCGCCGCAGCTGCGGAAACGTTCCCCCCGCCGCGCTGCAGGAAGGTCACGAAAGCTTCGCCCTCGTCCTCCGTGCCTCCACGCGCCGTGAGACTCGGCCCGCCGCCAGGGCGAGACGACGCGCTGCGCGACTTGCAGAAAAACGACGCAAAATGGTGTTGGCCGATGTTCCCCGCGGCCGTCGCCGCCTGCCAGAGGTGGGGGCTGTACGCGGCGAGGAGGTCGTCCACGAGCCGCTGAACGAGAAACGCGTCTTGGGCTCGACTCCGCGCGAAGCCTGCGAGTTCGTCGTCGAGAAAACGCTTCTGCTTCACCAAGTCAAATACCAGCGAAGCGCCCACACCTTGCCCGAAGGCATCCGCCGCCGAACGGTTCAGCGCCAGCGCCTCCAGCGCCGGGGCCTCGCGCCCTTTCTCGATCACGAGATTCCTGTAGGCGCGCCGGAAGTCGCGGTGACGCTCTTCAAAGCCTTTCTGGAGCGCGACCGACCCGGCGAGCTCGTCGGACGTCTGCGGGTGGATAAAGAGAGTCAGTTCGCCGGCCTTCTCGAGGCGGTGGACGTGCAGAAAGAGCTCCAGG
This sequence comes from Toxoplasma gondii ME49, assembly GCF_000006565.2. NCBI lineage: Eukaryota > Apicomplexa > Conoidasida > Eucoccidiorida > Sarcocystidae > Toxoplasma > Toxoplasma gondii. The sequence continues at coordinate 340,286 of NC_031479.1, read as the reverse complement.
CAACGCGCATCTTCTCGCTTTTTCAACAGAGTCTCCAGCTGCCGCGCCCGAGTCATCGAACCGGACGGTTTCTCCTCGCTGCTTTCGCTCTGAATCTTCGCCAAGTACGCACGCTTCGCCTCCAGAGAAGGCAGCTGCTTCAAGTGCTCTCGCTGCGCCGCCTTGCGAGCCTCCTCCTCAGCCTTGCGACGCGCGCGATCTTTCCACGGAGAAATCGGCGGCGCCTCCTCAAACGACGGAACAATCTACAAGGAAGCAAACAGTTGAAAGAAGCGGATGCGGCCACTCTAAAGAGGCGCGAGCGCAGAGGGAAAAGGAAAAAGAGAAAAACGGTGAGAGGAAGAGAACGGACAGAGAGAGAGGAGCAGGAGACAAACGAAGCGCAAAGGAGAGAAAGAGAAAGGGCACAGGGAGAGACGGAGGGAGAAGAGCGGAAGAAACGGAGAAAACAGAAGGAACACAGAAAAGAGAGAAATAACAAGAGAACGAGAGGACGGACAGGAGAAAGAGCGTATTGCTCACCTCGTTGACGAATTTGAGTAACGGCAGTCGCGAGAGACGTCTGGCCATCCAGCATGGCTTCGCCGGATCAGTTTCGGCCTCGCCCTTGACGGTGGTCAGCGTGCTCATGGAGCAGATCTGGTGGAACCTTTTTCTGACCAGGCTTCGGAGAGGCGGATACGAAGCGAGAATCTTTGCATAGTAAGCAACCAAAACTCGCTTCAGCTGTCTGCCCGAGTCGAAGGGATGTACACAGAAAGGCGCACACCAGGCGTCACCCGCCGCCTCCAAGTTCGCGACGACGTCCCCAGGCAACCCCGGCAATTTCTCTGGATTCGTGCAGGGCAGGTCGGGAGAGGCGTTAAGAAACAAGTTCGGAACGAACTGGGAGAGAAAAGCAGATGCGGAGAAAGTCAAGACGCTCGAGATCGCCGTCGACGAGGCAGTTGGAATGTGAGGCGTCTCCGTCGGCCGCAGAAGCAGGGAGAACCGCGACGCAAAAAGCGACGGGGAAAACGCCGAGGAAGTGAACGCGAGGGCCTCCAAGTTTGAGACAAAGGCGTCAGGTGGCAACAGATACGACTCCCACAGAGAAAAGATGTTGTAGCGATCTGCAAGCTGCAGAGAACAACGGAAAACATCCTGTCCAGCTGCGCACCGCTGCACCTCTCACAGGCTTGCTCTTCATCTTTCCTCGCATCTAATTTCACGATGCTCGCCTCGAGGTCTTCGACAAGGGGGTGGAGCGACGCTCAGGGATACAGACAGACGGGCAACGATCTCGCAGCGACTACATCAAAAGAGAAACGCACACCCTCCCAAGCCAGCGAAGAAAGCGAAGCGAAAGTTCGTCGTGTCAAACAACCTTCACGGCCAACGAGAGGCTCTCTGCGACCCCGCAAACACAATCACAGTCCACATTCCGCACCCACTCTTACATCTACATCGTCAACAGCCACACATGCAATAAAACGCATGCAAAAAAATACAAATGCATCAACTTCTTTACATCTGATATGTACCCATGCGTGAGTGTCATCTTTCTCTCGCTCTCAGTGTGTCCACATGTTGACTTCTGTAGATGCACACATACAAATGCAGACATGCATATATATATATATATATATACATACATACAAAGTGACTTCTATACACATGTTGTTTGTCTTTCTTTCTGCTTTTGTCGACATGTCTTTGTAGATGGATATGCATGCTTTGGTGTCCTCACTTCGATGGCTTCAAGGCCAGGAATATTGTGCATGTTGAGGCCAATGCGGGGGCTCGGTTGTTCGCCACTGGCGGCTCTGCGCAGAAGGTCCCTTATCTTTTTCTCGCGTTCTGCGAGCATGCATTTCCGTTCGTCTTCTTCAGCTTCTCTCTCGAGTCTCTCCCACTCTGCCGCTTCTGCAGCTTCTGCCTGTCGATCTTCTTCTCTTAAGCGTCGTTCGGCATCATCCTCTGCCTCTCGCTCTGCGCCTCGAGGCTTGTCTGCATGCGCGTCTAGCCCAAACGACGGCGGCCGTCTCCCGCGCTCGTCGCCTCCTCGGTTTCTCTCCTCGTCTTCGCCCCGCCTTCTACATCTGTCCCTCTCCACTCCCCAACGCAAAGGACGGTCTCGGTCGCCCGGCACACGGTGGCTTTCGCTGGAGTCGTACGTCTCTCGTTCGTCTCTGTCTCGTCTTCTCTCTGACTCTCGCTCATCCTTCCCGTCTCTCCGAAGCCAGGCGTCGACTCCTTCTTCCCCGCCACCTCTCGCCTCGCGGCTGCTGTCCAGATCGCCCTCTCTCCCTCTTCTCGGATCGCCTCCTCCGAATCCCCCAACAGGGCCCTTGTATGCCTCTTCACCGAGCCGCGACTCTCGACCGCGCGGAAACCGCTCTTTCCGCGCGTCCTCCCCTGAACGCTTGCCTTCTTCCTCTGCAAACAAGGCTACCTCGCCCCCGGCGTCGCGGCCTTCTTCGTTGGATGTCCTCTCATTATTCCGACGGCTGCCTGGCACACCCCAGCGAGACTTCCAGGAGGACGCCCGGGAGTCCTCGGGAGACTCTTTCGAGGCAGACGCTCGTCCGGCCTCCTCCACAGGTACAGACGAAGAAGCAAAGTAAGAGGAAGAAGAGTCTTGAGTGGCATTTGGAGCATCCCACCGATGCTTCCAAGTCGACAAGAGGGCAGAGCCGCCCTGAAAGGTGCCTGCTTCTCCTGTCTCCGACGTCTTCTCGCCCTGAGCAGGCGGGGGAACTGCAGTGACCGAGTGCGGAGTCCGAGACTCGACAGGCATCTCCTCTGTGGGGTCTTGCTGCCCCTCGAGAGAGGGAGACGCGGGCGGCGAGGCCCACAGAGCAGATTCTTGGTGAAATGTGGCGACGCGCATGACGCTCGAACCTGCAGCCTCGCGCGGTCTCCTCCCAGATCGCGGAACAGAGGCCATAGAGAGAGCGCGCAAATCCTGCCCGCGAGACTCGACCCTGTGTTCGCCCTCCTGGACGTCTCCGAGGTAGGCGTCGTCGACTGGAGTTGCCTCTTCCGCGTCTGACAACTCGCGCTGGTGCCTCTCAGCCTCGACGTGGACAGAACAGGCGCCCCTCTTGTCGAGCTCGAAAGAGACCAAGGAAGGTGAGGGAGGCCGTCCCTGTAGCAGCGTGTCAGTGTGAAAGACCGGAGGCGCTGCAGCCTGCGACTCTGCAGACTCGGCCAGTACGTCTTCTCCCGTTTGCTTCAACGAAGCTTCCGCCTCTCCTTCCAACGAGGCATGTCTCGCGTCCACGGCCTCGCCGATCGCTCCGCTTCCCGCAACCTCACGCTGCTCGGAACCCGTTGCTCGGACCGCCCGCGAACCGACTAACGCGTCCACCAAGCCAAGCAGCTCCTCTGGAGGCGGCGGAATCGGAAGTCCGGGATCGAGTTGCGTGCTAAAGCCCAGACTTCTCTCCGTCGCAGAGGCCGACAAGTGAGTCTCGCTGTGTGGCAGCAACCCAGGAGAGGCGAGAGGAGCAGGAACGGCAGGCAGAGGAGACAGAGGAAAAGACGTCGCGGACGCCTCAAGGCCGTCCAGAGGAGACGAGGTGTCTTCCCCCTGACGTTCGCTGTCTGCAGGCATCTTCTGGTCCTCCGGTTTCACCAGCCAGTCTTGTTCTCTCTCTTCTTCTCGCGCCTCACTCTCGAGCCCCAGTCCGTCGTCCTCTTCTTCTCTCTCGTCTCCTCTCTCTTCTTCTCTTTGCTCTCCTCTCTCTTCGCCGTCGCCTTCCTCGGCGTCGTCAGCTTCGCGTTTCTCGTCGCTCTTCTCTCTGCTCTGTGCGAGTTTCTTCTGAAGCTCCTCCCGGGTTGCAGCGACAAACTGCCTGTAGTGCGAGTGCAGGAAAGTTCTGAAGTCTTCGAGTGCGACTTCCTCCGCGTCAACCGCAGTGACGTCTGTCTCTCGTCTCCTCCCTCGCTCGCTGCCGTGGCTTTTCGCGCAAGCCGCCCGGTCTGCGCAAAGGTTCCACATCTGCAGGAGGCGGTCGCGAGTCTCCTCGCCCTGCCGCTGGCCCTGAAGAAGAGCGACGCCGTCTACAACCTCCTCGATGAGCTCGAAAAGCCGGCGCTTCTTCGCCTGAAGACGGCAGAACTGCTGGTCGAGTTCGTAGACGCGCCAGACCATCTCCTCGGTCAAAGGGGGCGCGATGAGGTGCAGCTTGTGGTGGAGAATAAACACAACTTCCAGACGCTCATTCAACACCCAGTCCAGGAGAAGGATCACCTTCTGCCTCACGTCGTGGTACGGCGACCGCCGCAAGCGACAGCCTTCGAAAAAGGAGTCGAAGTAGCGCTTCCGCAACTCCTCAGTCGTCAGCTGCGCCCCGAACTCGCGAAACAAGCGCGACGTGATCCACCCACTCTCCAGCACCAAGGCGGCCTGAAGCAGACAGACGCAGCGGAGAACCAGCGAGGGAAGGATGGAAAAAGACGGACGAAGAAAGAGGTCAACAGGGAAAAAGCGAAGGTAAAGGGAGAGAAAGAGGCAGGAAGAGAGAAGGACAGAAGACACGAAAAAAGAGATGCGCACGGGTGTTCTCGAGAAAAAAAAGAGACCACATAAACCTAGCCGAGAAGAGCCTCTCCCGGCCCTTCACTCCCCTTTAAACGCCCCAGAGAGAGCAAGACGAAAGAAAGGAAATCAAGGCAGCCGTCCAAAAAAGCTCATCAACAGAAACATCACTGGCGGCATGACCCACGTGCAGACGGGGAGTCGAAACACAAACGGTTGAGTGTGGAACCGACAGGAAAACGAAAAGGTCGGAAATCTGACTGACAGCATGTGCCCAAGAATAAACGGGACATCCCGAAAAATCGAACCGATGGTTTTATCGGTTGAACCAGCCCTCTATTTTATTTTAACCCTCTCTTTGTCCGTGTCGAATTATCTACCCCTGTATCTGCTTCGCTCTCTGTCAATTTCTCTATCTCTCTGAAACTCTCTCTACCTCTCTAAAACGCTCTCTCACTACCTCTCTGTCGCCCCCCAACTCTTTCTCCCTCTCTCTGAAACTCTCTCTGTCCATCTATCTCTCTGTTGATCTACTTGTCTATCTTTGTCTTCACCTGTCTCTCTATCTACATATATATATATATATATATAGATAGATAGATATATACAGATATATATATGTGTGTAAAGGCGCTTTCCGTCTTCCTCCATCGTTTTTGCTGTTCATCTCTCTGTCCGCATGTTTGGTTTCTCGTCGAGAAGCCTTTGTTTTTTCTTTTCCCGTAGACCTTTCTTTTCGGACCTTCGAGGTGTGTTTGGGTCGCTGGATGAACCTGAGGAAGAGGCGCTCAGGGTCATCGACTCGGCGAACATGTTCGTCGAAGGAAGTCAGGAATTCTCTCTTGACTTCATCCGGTTCTCCGATCGCTTCCCAGCCTTCGCTTGGACGTCCTTTGCCGCTTCTTCTCGGCCCGGCAGCCTTGCCCAGCCGCCCCCGCAGCTCCTCGTCGTCTTCTCGGCCTCGGCCCTCTCTCCTTCTGCGCGGCTCGTCGGCGACGTCTCCCGCGCCCTGGAACTCGTCTTCCTCGCCGCCACTTGCGGTGTGCTTCACAGGCTTCACATTGCAGAGGATGCGGACGACGGCGTCGACGTCTCCGAAGCAGTCGTAGACTAGACCCCAAGTTTCACCCATGCGCTGCTGCGCGGCGCTGTCCTGGAGCGCGTCTTCTTCTTCCAGCCAGGCTTCGTCCTCCTCGCTTGCCTCCGCCCGGTCCTCTTGGCCGAGCGGGGAGGCAGAGGTCCTCGACATGCGCCGACCAACAAGTTTCTTCGCAGGCAAGCTGCTTCCGGCGCCGCCCTGCGCGACGGCCTCGCCACCGTCGGATGCAGCATCGGCGTCCAGGGCAGAGGCTGGAGCCTCCAGAGCAGGGAAGGTTGCGGCGCCGAACTCGTTCTCCCCTTTGTCGTCATCGAAAAACAGAGACCCAGACGCCTCCTCGCGCGTCCGGGAGACGCCCCCCCTCTCACTCTCAGGCCTGTCTGCAGACTTGGGAGCCGAACTTTCGACCTTCTTCAAACGCCGGTATCTGCGCTGCTCCTCAGACTGGAGAGCCGCGAAACCGTCCGCGTCTTCAGAGTCTCTCGCGCCGCTTCCCTCTGCCTCCTCTGCCTCTTCGAACTCGCTCTCACCCTCATCGAACGGCGGCCTCAGCGGCTGCTTCCTAACCGTCAACCCCGTGTTCTCCTCAATCAGGTCGAGGTCTTCATCGTCGAGCTGCTGCGGTCCCTCGTCTTCGTTCTCCTTCTCGCTGTCGTCGCTTTCACCCTCTTCTTCCCCGCTTTCCTCGCTTACGATGAAGCCTCGCATCTCGGCAGCGATCGCCGCGTCTTCGTCCGAGCCGGACTCCTCGTCGCTGCTGTCGGTCGAGCGGCGCCGGTGCTCTTCGTCCGACGCCTCTCTCGCGCTGTCCTTGACGAAACGATGTTTTTTCTTCCGCGACGAAGACGACTTGCGCGCCTTCAGCTTCCGCTTCTTCTCGCTCGACGCGCGCTCGCGCTTCTTCTCCTTCTTCGACTTCTTCGTCTTCTTCTCCACCTTCAGAGGCATGTCCTCATCCGAGGGCGGCCGCCGCAGGCGCCCTCCCGCCTCCGCCTCGCGGCTGGAAGACGCCGGCGAGTCCATCGGCGCCGAAGCAACGGAACAAGAGACAGGTGTACGAGGAAGGTCGTCAGAGATGATACTGAGAGAAGAGGGAAGCAGACGGGGGCGCGGTAGCTGAGAAAACGAGCGAGAAAGGAGAAGGAGACAAGAGGAGGGGGAGAGGAAGAAGAGAAGAAGAAGAAAGGAGGAACATAAAAACAAGGGAAGGCAAACTAGACGGAGCAGAAATGCCAAAAGGCAGACCGGGGGAGGGAGGAGAGAGAAGGGGAAGCAGACGGGGGCAGGGAGAGGAGGACGACGAGTAAGAGAGGGCGTTGAAGAGAGAACTACGGACTTCGAGACGAATCGCTTTGCAAAACGACTGAATAAAAATTGGCTGAGGAAAAAGACAAAAACGAGGGAGAAACGTGGAAAACGGGGACACTGAGAAAACCGGCTTCGGGACCGAAGCATGCAGACACGCCAGAACCGCGGACCATCCGGGTGCGCATGCAATCCGCCGAGCAAGTTCTCCGAAGCGAGGATGGTTTTTAAAAAAGCGAAAAACGAAGAATTCAACGAAAACTTACAGGAAACACACACTGGGAAAACAAGGGAGAGGCGTCGTACGCAAGGCGCACAGAGAGCGAACGCGTCGCGCTGCCGGGGTGAGCAGCAGGGAGAAAGGTGGAAGAAATGAAGGTGGATAAGCGGGGATAGAAAGGCCTCTCGGCTCTGCCGCGAAGAGGCTGCATAGCTGAGAAAGAGTCTGCAGAAAAGACGGGGAACTTCGAAGAAAACGACCAAGAGTCCAGGGAGAAAAGCGGCCGCGCGACGGAGGGGGGAAACCTACGGTTTCTCAGACAGGGAAAAGGGAAGACGGAACGGTATCGACCTCGTCGTGTCAACCGAGAACAAGAGAAAGGCACAGAAGAACCAAGACGAAAACCCTTTCACAAAATGAGGTCACGCCGACACAGCGAGAGAAGAGGGGGAACACGAGGCTCTCGGTCCCGCATGCGCTCAGAGAGGCGCGTTGACTGAGGAGACAGGGCCTTCGCGCCTTCCTCTCAACTGTCTCATATCCTCCGCGGAGAATCTGGCTTCTCTTGAATGCACAGAAACCTTCTGTCGATTTTCAAACCTTCTTTGGGTCTTGTCAAGATCCACTTCGGAAGTCCGCTGCGAAGACATGTGCGACGGGAGAAACCTGGGCCTCTCTCTGTGCGTTAGAAGCGCCGTATAGGAGCGTCGCTTCCTCACCCTTGTTCGCTTCCTTTCCTTTTCTCATTTCTCCGTGTTTCCCCGTCGCTTTCTTCCACGCATCTTCGATCCGAAGGCTCTCTGGAAGGCCATCCCTTTGAGGACAGGGTGGGTTCGCTGAAGCTCCTCTTTTTAACTCTCTCCGCAAGTCCTTCGAAACGAAGCGACATGCCCGGACGGGTTTCAGACTACACGCCGCGCCTCGCAGCCAGAGGGCGTTGAGCAGCCAGCTTGCGGCAAAAGCGCGCCTGAGGCTGCTCTCTGCCTGTGGGTTTTCATTCGAAACGGTTTCATTTCAATTGCAATTTCTCCTCTCATAGACCTTGATCAAAAGGCGGCCGTTCGGGACTCTTCCCGCCCTGCAGAAACGCAATATTCTGCTCTTTCCGTCGTGGGGGCTCCCGCCTTGCCCCTTGCATGCTCATCGGCGGAACATGAAGGCTGTGTCGGTTTCCGGACGAGGTCGGGGGGATTGAAAAATGAGCAGAAATGGAATTTCCGAAGGAACGCGAGAGATCTGAAGAGGACGAAGGCAGAGGTCCCTGACAAGAAAAGAAAGGCCTTCTGCACACACACAAAATCGCCTCCAGAAAGCTGGACAGAAAACGGGGGGTGTATGAAATGGTTGTTTGTGTTCCGCATTTAAACGGTTCTGGATGTTGTGCTAATTTTCACAGTAAATCAGAAATGAATTGACATGGTGAGAGAGCGCAAATGCGGGTGTGTGGAGAGACATCGCGAGACCAAGAAAAGGGCAACTCGAGGTAGGAAGCAAGAGAAAAAGTGCGATGCCAAGAAGAGCCTGAGTAGGAGGGAGAGAGAGAGACAGACGCAACAGGGGGAGGGGGAGAGAGAGACGGAAAAAGTCGAAATTCTCCTCACGCGAGAAGGAATGGTGTAGAAGAACATGTCAAGGAGTCTTGAATTCGCGAGCGGTCTGATGAATCATCTCTGGCAGGATCTTTGCCCAGCTTTTCGTGGGGAGTAGAGAGCCCACCTGAATCGAGTTTGCGTCGCCGAACAAAGCAGGCATGAGGGAAGAGAGAGAGACCTTGAGGAGAGGCCTCCAGATGTCGCTAGTTCTCATCGGGTCTCTCTGTGCAGTGAAACGAGGCAAAGAAGACAAAGACTCGGCCGCACGCAAACGCCGAAAACGTGGAAGTTTAGAGACGACTTCTGCACAGTCGCGACGATTTAGACACGTTAAAGGAACAAAGTGTACAATATCTCGTTCAGATCCAAACGTTAGGGCACTGGTAAAAAGAAGCGACAGCTGCCGACAACGAGAGAAAAAACACCGCACATCTCGTCTCTCTGTCTACCAGCCCCTTATTCTACAGAGATTACATACATATACATATTTACGCATATATATATATATATATTTGTATGTGTGTGTAGCTAGACATATACGCGCATGTATGTGGTTGAGAGCTTCATTTCACTGTTGCATTACGCAAGTGTACTCAGCGCATTTTGTTTTTACATTTTTTGGGTGTGGAACTTCGAAACTCGATCTATTTCCTCAGCAGTTTTTCGCTTTGACTCCGCGGTAGTTTCGCATCACGGCAGAAGACGAAGGGGGCAGAACGTGGAGAGGAAAAAGGGAGTTGAGAACGAAGAGAACGCGAGCGAAAGTCGAACAGTGAGTGAGGCGGGGAATTGCAGCGCTTTTTCATTGTTGGTGTGTCGGTTCTTCGTCTAGGCATTTGACGTTTGGCTTCTCCAACTGGTTTAAAAAGAACGAAGCACACGACTAAGACCCAAAGTGAAAAGAGAAAAACGCGAGAGCATGTCACCTCGGAGACATCTGATGTTGCCGCACAAAAATAATGCGTGAGGCCAGCAGACAGCCGTTCGCGGGAGACTCCTCTTCTCCACCAAAGTCCGAGACCAGTTGCCCTACCCCGCCAGGGTCGATCTCTCATTCGCCAACTTGCTGTCTGGATGAGTCCTCTTCTTCGCCCGATCCGCCGCATCTCCGGGACGCGCCATGCACTTCATCCTTTGCTTCGAAGGACTATTTCTTGTCTTCTCATGAGTCTCCTGCTTCGTCAGCTTCCCTCTGGCCTTCTTCTTCCGACGCCCCGATCACCTCTTCGTCCGTCTCTCTTCCTCTCTTGGGCTGTTCTGCGAGCACAGAAGAAAAACCAAGCCGCAACGCGCAGCCTTCGATAGGCGCGGCTCGCCGCCTCGGCGATCCTCTCTGCTGTTGCTCCGGTTCGTGTTGCGCCTTTCTCCACCTTGTTTCATCCGCTTCTTCCCCTTCTTCTTCCTCTTCTTCCTCTTCTTCTTCGCCCCCTTCTGCCGCCTCTACTCTTTCCTTTTCTCCCTCTTCTCGTTCGTCTGCTTCACCTGCTTCTCCCTGTCTCGGCTACGTCGAACGCGGCGAAGAGAGTTGTTCTTCGGGTGGACTGTCCGGCTGTGGCGGGTGCGTCTCGCGGGTCATCATACATGTGGACATGGACTGTTTCTACGCACAAGTCGAGGAACTCCTGGATCCGTCGATCGTGGGGAAGCCTGTGGCGGTGCGCCAGAAGCAGCTGATCGTCACGAGCAACCTTGTTGCTCGACAGAAACCTTGGCAAGTGCGCAAGGGAATCTACATGCCCGAGGCGTTGCGCCGATGTCCCTCTCTCGTTGTAAAAAATGGAGAGGACCTGGACAAATATCGAAGAGTTTCCGACCAGATTCTACATGCACTGCAAGAGAAAACCTTTCTCTCTTGTCTCCTTGACACGCATCAAGTCCCTGCTCCTCATTCGGCTGCCTCTGCTTCGACGTCCTCTTCTCCGTGCGCCTTCTCTTCTAAGTCCTTCTCTTCTTCCACGTCCTCTGCCTCTCGCTCTTCTTCTCCTTCAGCGTCTTCCTTCTCCTCTGCTCCCAGTTTGCCTCCTTCCTTCCTGTCTTCTTCTGTCTCTTCTTCCTCTCCTCTCCCTCGTTCTCCTTCCTCTGCTTCTCCCCCTCCGTCTCCTTCGTTTCCAAGTGCCTCTTCGCGTAGTTTCTGGTCTGCTGCCTCGCCGGCTCAGGCCGCGTCGCATGCAGTGGTGAAGGCGATGGTCGGAGAGGAGCTTCTTGTTCAGCGTCTTGGCTTAGACGACTTCTTCATTGACGCAACCGCCCTTGTGGCAGCAGGTACAGTTGCGCTTCGTCGCGTCTTTTCGCACTCCTCGTTCTCCCTATTGGAGGCCAGCAGCGAGCAGGCTGGACGTACCTCAGCTGCTTTGGACGAGGCACAGACAAACAGAACTGGGGAGAGGAAACATCCGTGTGACGAGGGAAGAAACGGACAACAGGTGAGACTGTGTGGCGGGGGCGAAGAGGCGGTTTCAGCGCTCGAACGAGACGCAACGTTCTTGCGGAAACTCGAAAGACGCAGCGAGTCGTTCTTCCCCGAAGGATGCATTCACTGCTCCTTGTCGACAGCCTCATCTTGTCCCCCTTCCGCGTCTTCCCCACCTTCTAGTTCTCCTTCCTCGTCTTCTTCGGTGTCGTCTCCCTCCTTTTCCTCGTCGTCTTCTCCAGGGCGTCCGTACGCTTCTTTCTCTTCTCGTAGCTCGTCTACCGCGTCTTCCTCGTCCGTTTCTTCTTTCGCATCAGGCGACCCTGCGGAAGGCGTCGGAGCGTTTTCTGAGTCAGAGAACCGAGCGGCGACAGGCTCCGCCCGTTGCATGCGACAGAGCGCGCATGCGTCTCCTCTCTGGCTGCTGGCTTTCGCCCCCTTCGTGTATCCGGAAAAAGCAGACTCAAAGAAGCGAGACGCAGACGGGGATAGGCAGACGCAGAGGCAACAGAGCGTCTGCAGCTCCCCGCACCACTGCTGCGCTATTGGTCATCCGCAGAACGGAGACATCGCTTGGTCCCGTCGAGGCAGATGCGGCTTTGCCCAGATAGAGAAAAGCCAACATTCTCGAGAGCGGGAGACGCAGGTCGCAGAGAAGAAGCGAGAGAAAGGAGAAAGGCTCTTCCATCCGTCGATGGGCGGCGAAGAGGCGGCACCTGCACAACACACAGCAAGCAGATCCCCCACAGACGGACCACAGGAAAGCCACAGACAGCGCGAAAACGACGCAGATGAAGGCGAGAAGAGCAGAGACGAGGAACAAGAGTCTGCCTATTTGCCGTGTCCGTGTCTGCTGCCTCTCGCAATTGCCACCCACCTGGCTTCCGCGATTCGGCGTTACATCGGCACTCATATGGGGCTGACGAGCACGGCAGGTGAGAGAATCTGAACTGTGAAAACGAGGCCTCGGACCGCCAGAGAAGAGGCAGGGAAGGAAAACGGAACCTGCGATGTGGACAGCTGTGTGGTGCTGTCTGTCCAGTCGGAAGAAACGTTTGCACAGGCGTAGTTTCTGGCGAAGTTGGTGAGTCAACGGAACTGCGTAGACTTCTCGTTTCTGGCCACAGAGATGCGATAAAAGATTGATAGAGGGAGACAGAGAGATGGACTGGACATACAGAGGTTGACAGAGATGGAAAGAGGTACAGCGAAGTAAATCCACATGGATCGAGAGATAGGATGAAAATCCACGGATGCGTCGGCAGGTAGATTTCGACACACAGAGAACGGCGTGGACAGACAGATTCCGTTTTTCTTGTTTCAATCATGTTTCGGGTATCCCAACTTCTAGCAGAGATGCCAGAGGGATCTCGAAGCTTGCCGCAACGTTTTTCGCGAATTCAACCTGGCGGTGCTGCAGTGGGGCTGTTTTGATTGTTTGACCTGGTTTTTTTCCTGAGACTTGCGTTTCTGCATACTCCACGCATGCACCCGCTTTCGTCTTTCTCAGCTGCTCGCAGGCGATGGCAGGTGCCTCGGTCACTCAGGTCTCTTTCTCGTCGACAGACAATGTTCGCGGCTGTCCCTTCTTTCGTCCGTTTCTTCTTTCAAGACTGCGTTTTTCTCTCTTCTTTCAGGGACGCTGTCTGCTTTCCTCCCCCTTCTTCTCTCTTCGTTCCTTTCAACGAAATGTCTGCTCTCCTCTCTTCTCCATCTTTCTTTCTGTGAAAGCAGTGTGTTTCCTCTGTTTTAGGAATCAGCACAAACAAGTCTCTCGCGAAACTCGCCGGCGCTTTCAACAAGCCGAGTCGCCAGACGCTTTTGCTACCACAACATCGGCGGGGCTTCTTGGCGCCTCTCGCGCTCCAGAAAATTCCAGGCGTTGGTGAGAGGAGGAACTTCGACTTGTTTTTTTAGCACTCTTCCATTTTCTGCGCCCTTCTTGATTTTCTGCCTTCGACGCTCAGGTTTCGTTTGTGTTTCTTCATTCCAGAAAAGTTCCTTCTCCACTTAGGCTGACTCAAACTCTGTGCTGTCTCTTAAGTTCTTCTGTTCTCTCTGGAGTGCTTCTGTTCTCTCTCTCTCTCAAGTTTTTTGAGTTTCTTTATCCTTCTCTTCTCCGGGAGCCGCAGCCAGCGAAGGCTTCGGCTGTGTTTCTCGCGCTGGCTGTAGTGTCATTTCGAGGTTCGCGTTGGCTTTGTGAAGAGGATGCAGTTGTCCTAGCCCCGTCTGCGCGTTGACTTCTTTCTGTGGATGTGGCGCTCGCGCAGTTTTCCACCTTGTCTGTCCTGCCGTCTCCTGCAGGCGTCGTCGATAGACCTCCCTTTCAGCTCGTCGCCGTTCCGCCTTCCTTTTCGCAACTTCTGCACTGTTCACCCGGTCCTTTCCCTGTTTCCGTTGTCTCCTCAGGCTCGGCCCTAGTGCGTCTCCTCTCGCGCGCAGGCCTTCGGACTTGCGCCGATCTTCTCGCTGTGTCGCTTCCACGTCTCGCCGCGATTCTCGAGGCTTCCAACTTCCACTTCGCGCCTGCAGCAGCACTCGCCAAGGCGCTCGCCGAGGATGCCTCGCGGCCGCAGGAGACGCTGAGCTGGCGAGGAGACAGAAAAGGAGACCGTTCCTTTGGAGTCCTCACGAAAGAAGAGGACCGACAATGCCGGCTTACAGAAGGCGTCCGCAGCTTCCGTGAGGCCAAACATATCCCGGCAAACGCGTCTGCAGGCGCCTGGATGGCCGCTTTTCAGCGTCGGTCGACGCCCTCTGCTGCGACTCCGGCTGCTCGGACTTCACCTTCGTTTGCACCGGTCGCCGCGCCGCGCCCTCCCACTGCCGTTTACGGTGTCTCCGCTCTGTCGGCAGTTTCTTCTGCTCTCGCGCGTCCAGTCTTTCTCGCCTCGGCCTTCTGGCTCCGAGCCCTCTGCCTGGGGGACGAAGCCGAGCCGGTGGTTCCGACGACGACGCCCAAGAGTCTGAGCGTGGAAGAGTCCTACGCGGCGCGAGGTGTCCGTACACCCGAGCGCCTCGTGCTCGAGCTGAAGAAGCTCGTCGAGAGGCTACTGGCGCGGCACCAGGCTCACGCGACGAAGCATGGGCAGCTCGCCACAGTCTTCAAGCTGAGTATCCGGTAGGCGAAAGAGGCCGCGACAGAGAGTGGACAGGACAAACAACGAAATGATGGAAGACAGTCAAAGCAGAAACAGAGGAAGAGGGCAAGGAAAGAAAGGAGAACTGATGGAGAATTCGGAGGAAAGCTCCTTCACTCTGCAGTTGATGACGCGTGTATCTGGCCTCGAATACGTCGCGTACCGAGAAAAAGAGTTTTTTCCTTTTCAGATTCTTTCTCCTCGTTCTGCCTTGTGTGATTCATCGTGGAAATAACATCGAAGAAGTGCAACGGACGCTTCTTATCTGTCACCAACTTTCGAGGATCGCAGGCGCCTTAAGCGGCACTCAACAGCAGCGCTCTGGTTGATTTATGACTCAGGCCTCAGGGTTTGCCGCGTTGGCAAGCGGCCAGTTACACCATTTCCTCTTCAGTTCGGTGACTCCGCGTCTCTTTGTTTCTGCAGGCAAAAGGACTGCGACGGCGAATGCCGCCAAATGATTCTCCCGCCGGCTTTCTGGGATCCCTGCTCGTTCGCTTCGTCTTCTTCGCTCTCCTCTCGCCCGTCTTCTTCCTCGCAAATGTCTTCTTCCAGTCTAGTCTCCTCCACATCTTCTGCCTCCTCTCCTTCCTCTTCTTCTTCGTCGTATTCCTCTTCTTCTGTTTCTTCTTCTGTTTCTTCTCCCTCTTCCGCTTCTTCTCCTTCTTCGTGTCTCGTGTCTGGCGCATGCGAGGTGCACAAGAATGTTTTGTGTGCGACTCGAGCGCAGCTTCCGACGAGTCTGTGTCACTTTCTGGATCGCGTCTTTGCCGAAGAGCGGCGACGGCGGCTTGGGTCCCGATCGTCTCCTCTCTCTGCGAGTTTTTCTCCCAGTTCTTTGCCTTCTCCTGTCTGTCCAGGTGAGATGGTCGGGGATCGGCAGATGCAGAAGACACGAGTCGGCTAGCCTCTCTCTGTCGTGCTCTGCCCCGTTTAATTGCAGTTCTCATTGTTTGCTGGACGTCGCCTTATTCACAATGGAAACAGACCCGCAGAAATGTGGAAGTGACGGCGACGCATGCATGGTTCCATTCCTGGTCGTCTGTGGCCACCTTGGCGGAACTCACCTTGAACAAGTCGAAGCCTTGAGGGGTCGATCAGTTGTAGGCGCCTCCAGGTTCGAGGTCCGCACGCAGTGTCGAGGCAGGCTGCCCTTTGGTGAAAGCGGAGACGCGCTTGTCGCTTCTAATAGACAGTCACATGGGCGCTTGTGGGTGCCGACGGCGCGTCGGATGGACTCCCTCAGAAGAAGCTTTTATGCAGTCTTTTCTGTCTCAAAGGTTTCTCTTAGAGGCGCGTTCTCCAAGCTGGGGAGTTAGGGGGGTCTTTGTATCCGGAAAGCCAAGGTGTTCGTCCTCGACAAAAGTGAACAGTTTTTTTACAGGGACTGGTCAGGTCCCTCGTTGCATGTACGTTGAGAGGCGGCGTTGTCCGTCAACTCTTGCACACCGTGCCTGCGCCTTCACGCAGACTTCTGCAGTCCAATTCGCTGTTGCTCAGGCCGAACAGAGTCAGAAAGAGAGAAGAACGGAGAACGCTGGAACGAACCGGCCGCATCTTCTTTCAGCTGTCGCACCTGCCTGTTGAACCACGTCTCGCTCTGCCTCATTCTTCGCCTCGGCCTCGCCGTCGAGCTTCCACAGGCAGCCTGCGAGGAAAGCCGAGACTCTGGGAAGGAGAGAGAGAGAGCGGCGGCAGTGGCAGGGGAGACAGAGAAGAAGAGAGCGGAGGAGAACCACCACTGCGAAAGAGAAGGAGCTCGAGAGCGAGAGGCAACCCCAGGCGAGAGCCTCACGGTCCTGGCTCGTGCACTGGTCGCACAGACACAAAAGGCAGGTGGTGAGAGTCAGAAAGAAGCAAGAGAAGAAGCGGTGGAACTCGAAGACGACAAAATTATCTCTGGCACAGGAGGACAAGATCCGGGGAAATGGCCCGACACGAAGCGGCGACGTTTGGCGAGAGACAGAGACTGGGAGACGGTCTCTGTTGCCACGTTCGGCAGCAGAATGTCGGAATCTCCATCGTTTTACTCGACTTCTTCTCTTCCAACCGTGTCGAGTGCAAATCGAACTTCTCTTCCCTCGACTGCTTCTCCAACTTTCGTCTCTGCCTCTCTCGGGAACGCCGCGTCGTCTCCTGTCTCCGGCGCTTCCTCTGCCGGCCCAGGTCGTATCTCTCGACCTCCAGGGGGACCTGTCGAACTCCACAAGCTCTCTGTTTGCTTCGCGAGTTTCCGAGAGGCCCACAGGAGACAGCGAGGAGGCGAAAGACCTCTGGACTTGTTTCTTCGCGGCGCGCTGAAGGGGCGAAGCCCCGCCGCTGGCTCAGACTCGAAGGGGAGAAAGGAGGGAACGGAGAGAGAAAGGCGCGCGGCTTTCTGCGGCGTGGAAACCAAGAGAGAAAGAGTAGAGGTGGTTAGTCTACTGACGTCTGATGAAGACGAGGTGGAGGCAGAAGGATCAGGAGAAGGTCGAACCAGCGACGAAGAAACAAGCGAGGAGAGAAGCGAAGCCGCGAAAGGAAGAGGGCCGACAAGCGAAATCGAAGAGGAGAGAGCGGAGAGGAGAGCGTTCAAAGAAGAGAGAGCGGAGAGGAGAGCGATCGAAGAAGAGGGTACACAGTTGAGAAGAGAAGTCGAAGAAGAGAGAGAAGTGAGCAGAGAAACTGAGGAAGACCGATGCGTGGAGGAAGAGGAAAGAGGAACAGAGGAGTCGAAAGAACTGCGGGTGGGGGCAGCGACGATGTTCAGAGAAGACGAGACAGGCGAATATGTCTCTCTCTCTCAGTGTTCAGAGAGCTCCATTGCGTCTGGGGACACAGCAAAGCTCGGTGACGTCACGAGTTCAAGTGGCGAGGAAGAGCAAAGCGACAAGATAGCTGACGTTGAGGAAGAACAACCACGAGGAAACGGAGGTCGAAGACATGCACTGGCAACTCGCGACGAAGGACAAGGAGGAAAACACAGAGAAGAGGGACGAGGAGAACAGAGAAGCGGCAAGCGAAACGAAAGAGCAGAAGAAGGGACAGAAGAACAGAGAGGAGATGTGTGTAAAGGAATTGAGGATGAGTTCGAGATAATTGTACTATCGCAAGGGTCCTCTTCTTCCGACAAAGACGACAGGCCACAAGGATTGTTCATTTAGTCTCCTTCGTCTTGCTCATCTCTGTTTTCTCCTGCTCCGCAGTCTGCGGCCCTTCCGTCCGTATCAGCTCATCTTCTGTGCGCAGACGCTGGAGAGAAGAAGCAGAAGAAGCCGAGAGAGAAGCAGAGCGAAAAGAGGAAGCGCAGGAAGAGAAAAGTGACGGTACTCTTCCTGCCGGCCGATGTCTAGTGGAACCGCAGTCCAGCAGAGGGTCTGAGGCGCGAAGTCGCCGAAACGCCTCCGCAACGGTTGGCAAGGGCGGCCAGGGGGAAGGAAGGCGGCGAAGGCTTGCAGGCGAACACAGAGAGAAGGCTGCCTCTCGAGCCTTTTTTCTCGAGAGAAACTCGAAATACAGCAGCTCCAGAGACCGTGGAAACCACAGAAAATCGGAAGAGATACACAGAGAGCGGCGAGGAGACAGCGCTAGCGGAGAGAAAACACTGCAAGGGACCCGAGAAGCACAGTGCGGAGAGTTTGGAAGAGGTGAACTGCAGCTAAGAACAACCGGACGAACGCGGATTTTTAAAACGGGATGGCTGTTGGGTTGCTGGTTCGAGCTGTGGTGGAAGACAAAGGCCATTCCAAAGCGGCAATAGCGAAAAGATGAACAGAAAAGAAAACAGCAGCGCGGAGAAAGAAAGAAAACGCATTATATATATATATATATATATGCATTTTTGCAAGAATAGAAAGAGACGGAAAAGCGAACAATGGCGACACCGCAAGACGCGCCACCTGCAGTTATGTTTTCCTTGCGGAAGAAAAGCAGAAAAAATCTTTTTCCCCCATTTCGTTTCCGTAACATGAAGACACGGAATGTTCTTGGTTTCTCACCCGCTTTCTTCTCCGATATCAAATGTACTGAATCAGTTTTCAAACATTATATATATATATATATATATATATATATATATATGCATACATAGCGTAGACATGCATGTACCTGTACGTGTATATGTGTGTACATACATTTGAAAATATATCTATGCACACAAAATAAGTTGTAAATAAATAAATATATATATATATATATATATATATATGTAGTATATATTCGACATAGGCACGCCTTCACTGTCGACAGTTTGGTGTGCAAGGTGTTGAGTGTGTGAGCGGCAGTGCATGTGCGCTGTTGGTTGTTGGAAGGATGGCAGAAACCTTTGATTTCTCTTGTTGAATTTTTTAAGAAGAGAAATGGGCGACAGAGTGAGACGTCCTCTGCGCGGGGCCTCTGCGGTGTCAACGAGGCAGTCTCCTCGCTGAGAGGTTTGTGTTTCACCGTTTTCTTCGTCACAGCACACAGTTTAGATTTTGCTGTAGAAGGAAAAACGTGAGTTTCAAAGACAGTGTGTCCATCGCAAGCAGACAGAACTGTCTCGCCTTCTGCACCACGCGGTCACGGACCGTTTTACCTTTTGCAGCGACGCCACTGTTGACGGGCTGTTGAATCTGTCGGAAGTGAAACGTCCAGTTGCAGCGCGTCCGTTCGGGAGTGCCACACTGGTGTTCAGTCTGTTTTTCTATGCGTTCCCATGCCCTTCGTACAAAGGAATTTACTTCCCTGAATGGATAACCAAGGAGCTGATACACAGACGCTCCGTTGGACTCCAGTTATTACGAGGTTCAGACGGTCACAGTTTTGCGGTTGATCTGCACCACCACCCCACTGGACTGCTTGTCACAGCGAACAGTGCTGAACTGCATTGTGGGGGGGGGGTGATCGACCGCGGTGGAACGAGGATTCCGACGTTTCGAATGTCGTCCCCGGGAAAAGGGATCTTCTAGACACGGAGACGTTTCATTTGACAATTCGTACTGGAGAAGAAAGGGAGATTCTACGGACATAAAACGATCTATTTTGTGCATCAGGACGTCTATAGCTTCAGTGGTTCTCTGACTGTTGTTCTCGGAGTGGAGAAACCAACCGACTCCGGCTGACAAATCTGTCTCGACCCGTCAACTGTCTCTGGGCTAGAAGAGCCGGCGTTCTCTCAGACTAATCGGAGCCACTGATGTTGACTTGGCCAGCGAAAAACAGTCTACGAAAATGCAAAAACGGCACAGAAACGGCAGTCTCGCTTCTTTGCCATACGCAGCATATCCGGAGGCAACGCAACCGCATTCACATGTATATGTATTTCTCTATATACATATAGAGAGATATAGATATAAAGATATAGATACGCACATAAACATATGCATCCATATGTGTATGCATATATACATATACATACATTTGTATATATATATATATATATATATAGATATGTATGGATCATCAGTGCGACCACGCGTTTCAATGATCATTGTCTCTACATGTGGTTTCCTGTCTTTTGCAGAGAACGTTCTGCAGAAAACGCGAGATTCTCGACAAAGTTTGGGGCAGTTCCCAAACAGCAGAGATCGTTTCTCATTCTTCCCCTGTCTCGCCCCTTGCAAAGCTCGGCGCTAACTGACACGCCAGTTCCGTCGTCCTCTTCCTTTTCTTCTTCTTCCGTTCCATCACAGAGATCCCCGTTAGCTCTCCTGTCGCACAAGTCGCTGCTTCCTGCTCTCGCAGATCCAAGGAGATCGTTCAAAAGGATCTTCCACATCAAGTTCCCTTTCGCCTCCTTTGCTCTTCTCGAATGTTGCTGTGCAGCCTTGGTTCTAGAGAGCTGCAGCGCGAGCAATAAACAGAAGGAACAGGCAACGAAGAGACGAAGAAATGTCTCTTCTCCGGCGAAACAGTTCCCTGGCTTTTGATTTTCCATCGTCAAAAGCTCTCGAATCCAGGGCGCGCATGCTCTGGTGTTGCCCTGAAAGTGGTTCTCCACTTCGTTTCTGCTTTCTTCTCTTCGTGCCGCGTTCCCCGCCACAGCGCCTCTGCGCCGGCGACGGACCCCCCAGGAAGGCCGCACCTTGGAGAAATGGAAACTTTTTCGCGTTCTCCTCTCCAAAGCTCCCCCCCCCCCCGCCGTCTCCTCTCTCCTCTCGGTCCGTCCCCGGGATCCTCTCGGTCCTCACACCTGTCTCTCTTCTCGCGTCGAGACAGAGCTGAGGAAGCCGCTAGAAGGCTGCAGCCCTCTCGCCTTCTCGGGTGTCTCTCTCTCCCAAACACAGCAGCCTGCTCTTGTGCCCCCGACTTCCTTCGCCAAAGGCGTTCCACCTGTCTTTGCCCTCCATCATAATCTCCTCTCTGTCTCCCTCCGGAGTTCATCCTTCCATCACGCCTTCTTCTCCCTCCCTGGGCGCCGCAGCGGCGTCCTGCGCGGACAGCGCTGGCGGGAGGAGCAGAGGTTTCTCGCTCGGAAAAGATTCTTCTCTTCTTCTCCTCAACTCCGGCGGCGTTCCTGGAAGAGTGTCACTTAGAGCTGCAACTGATGTCTGAAGATTCGCGCCACCCATCGTCGCGGAAGAAGAGTCTTGTCTGTCTCCTTGTCCTGCAAACAACGAGACGCGTGGTTTCGAGACGCCATGGAAACTGGAAAGTTCACGAACGGAACAGATGAGTTGACACAGACTCTCAGACGCTCCACACACGCCGAACAGATGCGCGACAGAGACACTTCCCCGCCACATTCACACTTGCATCGCGGGTCATGAGAACTCGCAAATTTATACACATTTATACAAATATACAAATGTATTTATGTAGACATGTAGTTCGACCGTCTTCACTATCGACCGATCTGGATATCTGCAAGTGGAATTGATACTCATGCTCAAATAGTTCAACAATAGCCGCGAGAGCCGCAGAGTCTACCCTCGCGCGTGCATGCATCTATAAATATACATACAGACATATACATATATATATATATATGTCTGTATATATGATTAATTCTGCGTTTATATAAGAGTGCACGTACGAGTCTATGTATGTGAGTATCGGAATGTAGAAAGGTTTCACATCGAGAAGCAAAGGAAACAGAAGGAGTAGAAGACAGCTGTGGCACTCCATTGCCACGAGAATTTCCGGAAGAAGCAAATACGATAGATGTAGCAACTGTCACCATTCGTCGCAGGACAGAAGATTTCGATACCTTTGACAGAAGCCGTATCGACCGTAATTAGGAAGAATGATTTTTTATCTAGCAGACGACGAATTGGGGAAAGACGCATTAAACGTACAGTGTCTCGGCCAGAGGTGCACGCGATACACCGGAGAAAAAACGACAGTTCTCAAAGTAGTTCGAAGTGTGAAAACAGCGAAAATATCTCTCGACTGAGTTGAAAAAGCAAGACACACCTGGAGTCCACGTCTTGTTGCGGTAGAATCCATCGTGGCCTCGAGCGCCGAGGAAACTCTGAACAGGCCGAACGAAGCAAAGGACGGAGGAAAAGAATTAGGAATGCCTTTTGAAAAAGACTTCAGCCACCAAGGTGGAGGAAACAAGCAGCGAGGACACACCCACACACACACACAACGCTGACTTTGTCTCCCGGTGTATCTTTCGCGTTTCTCAACTCTCCCGTCTAGAAACGACCTGCCACAACGGAAACTCTTTTGCTCCGTTCTCGAACAGACCTGAAAGCAGACGCGAACGCAGCGCAGTGAAGGATCAGCGACCCTGAAGCGAAATCGAGAGGGGAAAAGAAAGACGAAACAAGTCGCTTACTTCTCCCGTCGCCTTCTCGCCGTGAGAACCTGCAGGGCCCCCAGACAAAGGAGACTCTGAGGCTCCAACCTGCTCAGTTGGAAGAGAGGCGCCGACAGCGCTTGCGGCCTCGGCCGCCAGAGTCGGGTCGACCGGTTCGTGAGTGTAGTTGCAGAAAGGATTTGCGCAGTGTGCACCTGAACAACGAGACGCAACAGCAGAAGGATCTGGATGCAACATTTCCAGAAGGACAGACACACGCGTTTAGGTCTCCAGACCTACACAAGGGTGTTGCTACAACCACATGCATCGACAGATCCCGCAACAGAGACAGACACTGGGTAGGGAGACGCATTCGATAAATCGACTCATAAAAGAGGCATATTCACTCGAGAGAGGCAGATAGATGAAGAGCTAGCAACGGAGAGACACTGGCATAGATACAAACGGAGAACTGGCAAGTTTTCGGTTCGGCAGCTGTGCATCTGGAGGTCGGAGTTTCGACTGCTGCCTCGGATCGTGTGTGAAAGCGAAAGCCTCCGAAGACGAAACCTGAACCCAAGCAAATGAGAAGGCTTTTTCGCTTCCTCACCGAATTTGCACATGACCGCCGGGTGCCAGTAGAAGCAGGCATCCCCGAACGCACAGCGTGGCCACTTGGTGCACTTCGCAGTCGGGTGTATGTACATGCAGTTCGCTCCGTACGGGCATCTTGGCCACTTGATGCAGCGCTTCCGGACCTGTTTAGGAGAGATTGAGCGACACACAGAGTCACTACGGTTTTAGTGAGGAGCAGCTGAGATTAACCAAGCTTCGCAAATGTCGGTGTGAAGAAAAAGAAACATCTTGTGCATTCGCTGAGGCCTCACGTAGACTTTGAGCAGGATGCCTTCTAGACGAGCTACATGGATTTCCCTCCTCGCACATTCCCGCGAGATTCCAACGCCAAACAAAAAGTACATCAACAGTCGGACATCCGCCGCAGCGTGTCAAGCAGCGATTGACGCCTAAAAAGCCACGAAGCGCGAATGGGCTTCGCAGTCGATGTCTGTGGACACAACGGAGACTTTTTCGCCCGCCGAATCCACCAGGCGCCACAGCTGAGAATCCTCGGGTCCTCCGTGCAAGCAGGAGCAAACGGAAATGAATTTGAGTCTCTTTTGTGAGGGAAGAGGAGACATCGGAACTGGCTCCGCGTCTCTTTAGACGGAAACGGGCGAGAAACCTCTCGAAGCAAACGACAAACGAAGCTCGTGTCGAAATCGTCCTCTGCCGCTGCGCAGGAGAGAAGGGAAACCTGAGTCGTCTCTGAACGTCAAACTCGAGCCTCACCTTGCCTACGGCGAAGGGCGCTGGGGCACCTGCGGGGCCTCGGGTCAGCGGAGGCCCGGCGCTTCCTCCGACAGCGAGGAAGGCGGAACCTCGGCTCAGGTCGGCCTCGTTCGAAAGAGCGCTTATCCCGCCCATTTCCATTTCCAAGTCTCCTCCGGCAGGCGGGAAGGAGGCGAAAGCGGGGGGGTACTGCGGCTCTGCGAAGGAGGGACTCGACCTGGTGGGCCGGCGCGACAGACCTTCCGACGGAGACAAAAGTCCTCCTGCAGTCGCCGCCGGATGAGGAGAAAGAAAGGGTACGTCCGACAGGACTGCCGGAGATCCTGGACCTGCCGTGTACCGTGGATTCGGTCTGAAAAAAAACACAAACCTTGCGAAATGGAGCATTGGAAGTGACACCTGAACATGGACACCTAAACATGGTGAATAATGCACACCAATCTGAGGTACAAAGCGGGGGTGGAGGGAGTGGCGAGAGATGGGAGTCCCGAGCCTTGAAAGTTCCTTAGTCGTAGAAGCGAAGAGCTCTTCAGAAAGAAGTTAAACGCCGATTCACTTCTTTGCAGAGCTCTTCTTCTCCAGTTGCTTCTCAAGGTCTTTCATTTCTCATGGACATTCACTGGCAAAGCAAGATCTAAAGGTGCCTGATACGGAACGGTCTCTCGGTGGGTTACGCGACACCCATGGGAGTGAAGGCAGCGTTGAGTCTTGACACTGAATTCGTTGCCACGGTAGTTGATGTCCGAGAAAGGCAACAATGCTATAGAGTTCACCATCTAGATACACAAGTGGCAGGTGAAGGGGAATTAAACAGAACTCAGAGTCCAGAGAAAAGATGCGAGGAGATAGACAGAATGCGTATTGTGCTCGCCATTGCCTCAGGGGATTCGTGGTGTCTTTAGAGCAAAAAATCGCCGCTTCCAATTTTAAATGTTCTACTTTTGCTCTCAAGCACTAGAAAGACGTTACGGGAGTTGAAAACTTCCACACGAATTTGCCGAAAATGGCGTATCAAAAATATGGGAGAAATATTCTGAAGTTTATAAGCTGCATTTAATGCTAGAGAATCATCAGACAGGAGAACGAGCGATGAGTGTCGGATTTTAAAAGTCGAGAAGCCAAGTCCTGAGTGTTCTTCTCTGTGCCTTCTCGTTTTTCGCTCTACGATTGAAGTCCTAGCTGACGCTTCTCTCCTACACTTCCCCTGAGATACCAAGTTTCTGCCTGTGTGCCCTCGTCGATTCGCTCCTTCCCTATGTTCTCTCAAAGTCTCCCTGGTTCCCCAAAACGGCTGAGAAGCATCACTGAAATCCAACAGTTTTGCCCGAATATAAGCCGAATACCGGGGAACTGTCCCAGAAGTCCCCTCCGCACACTGCCTAGAATAGGTTGCACTCTGTGTTCTGTTCGGAGACTCCGAAGCGCAACGCCCGTCACCCGAGATTCGCCGTCTGATAGCGGACTTCTTCCACTTCCTCCTATCCTCACCTGAGAATCGCCTTGGTCCTTGCGCCGGGTCCGTCTGCTCCGTTGACGCCGGTCCCGTCGTTCCTCGCAACTTCTGCGTGTTTGTTTTCTTCGAGGTGCTGTCCTGTCTCGCCTTCGGCCTGGGCTCGGTGTCTGCTTCGGTCATCCACCAACACAATGGCTCTCACGCGTCCGGCACTCCTGCTCC
The DNA here is from genome assembly GCF_000006565.2 of Toxoplasma gondii ME49. Taxonomy (NCBI): domain Eukaryota; phylum Apicomplexa; class Conoidasida; order Eucoccidiorida; family Sarcocystidae; genus Toxoplasma; species Toxoplasma gondii. The sequence continues at coordinate 315,265 of NC_031479.1, read as the reverse complement.
GACTTCTTCTCTCTTCGGAAAAGGAAGTCGGCGGCGAAGGACCCTCTGCGCCTTCCAGGCCGCCCCCGCTTCGGCGCTGACACCCCACGGCTTGCTTCATAGCGAGGCCGATCAAGCGCCCGCGGCTGCCTCCTTCTCGCACCGGTCTGGAGGAACCTCCTCGTCCTTCTTCCATGTGTCTCTCCGAATGGCTGGTGCCGCGGTAGCGCCCCTCGCTGGGACTCCGGCGACTGTAGAAATCCCTCTCTCTTCGTCGAGAGTACGGGCTCCGACTCCGGTCCTCGTACTCTTTTCGCCTGCAACTCCGGTGGCGGTCACCAGATCCTTCGTGTCTCCTCCGGTGTCTTTCTTCTTCTTCGTATCTCTCTTCTTCGTGGCGTCGAGAGCGATGTCGGGACCGCTGAGAAGGCTCTGCACTTCGTCTCGAGCTTCGGCGAGAGTGGCGGCCTTCTTCGCGCGAAAGCGAAATGTCCTCCGAACGGTATCGACTCTTCCAGTCCGAGGAGTTGTGGGTGTGAGAGGGAGGAGTCTCTGCTCCATCCAACGCGCCCTCTTCGTCGCCAGACGCGGACGCCTCGGGGTCGTAGCGACACAGCAGAGAGTCCAGCCAAGAAACGAAGTCGTCTGTCTGAAGTGGCAAAGACGAGAACGCGGCAAGAGAGCCGATTGACGCGGCCACAGCCGAACAACCAACGTGGACGGCAACACGATTCGGGGATCCAGGACCGAGACACAGAGAGACAGAACAAAGAGAACCTGGGAGCAAGAGAGAGGTGGAGACAGAGAACAAGAAGAGAATCAAAGAAAGGGCCAGAGCCACCACGGAAAGACGCGACAGACAGACGGATACAGGAAGGCAGATTGAACGCTGGGAAGAGGAGGGGTATCTCTCTGCATAATGCTGTCTTTATATACAGGAATAGATGTAAACGTTTTTTATATATGTGCAGATATATATAATCCTTATTCATATAAATGAATATATATATATATAATTGTGGGGGATGAAAGAAAGAAGAAACGAAGGACAAAAAGTGACGATCGGGCAGTTGAAGCTGACGGAGGCTGAAGACACAGGAGCGACCCACCCAGAAGAAGAGAGAGACAAACAAGACGCACACCGAAGAGAAGTGAGGGAAAACCACGGATGTCGAGCGGGAGCAGCTTTCACAAGAGTTGCTTTACGCGTTGTCGTCCTACGTACATTGGTCTGCAGAAATTCGGCGAGTTCCTTTTTGAGTCTTCCCTGCGTGGCGGCTTCCTGGGTGAGGAGGTGCCACACATACTCGTTCAAGATGGTCATGTCTTCCTGGATGGTCGCTTCTTCGGGGCCGTTTTCTGCTCCTTTCTGTCCGACCATGATCGCCCCTAGCCTCTGCATGATTTCGCTCTGAATCGTTTGATTTTTATTTCCAGAAAGAGCCCGCAAAAAGACGTAGGAACGACCTTCCTCCCCCTCTGCCTCCGCACCCGCAGGCGCCACCACGTCTTTGCGGGTCTCTGTCGGCATCTTGTAGAGTGCACTGAGTTGTGCCCGAGGCAAGCAGAGAAGGTGGAATGCGAGATTTGGCGGAAAGGCTGAGTGCAATGGAAAGACAGGAAGTCGGAGAAAGGGAGTAAAGCTCAGACAACGAGAAAACGGGGGCGGTGAATGCGCGCAACTTAGAAGAGAAACGCTCCTCGGCAACGGAGGAAAGCCGCGCTTCAGAAAGGACAGCGGAATTACACACACAGAAATCTAGACTGAGCAGTTTCAGTCGTGGGGAAAAAAGTCACAGACCGGTGGCGCGCCGTGGTCGGCGGAAGCGGTAAGAAGAGATTTCTGAAACTCCTTCCCACCTGAAAGCCTTTCGTCTCCCGAGAGTCAGACGCGTCGATGCGCATGTAATTCGAAGACAGAAAATGAGAAAGAAGCGAAACCAAACAAGAGATTCTAAGAATACGAAGGCTTGAGTCTTCGTCGCAGCGATGCTGCACGGTGTACCCACGACAAAATGGCGCGGACGAGAAAGTGAAAGACCGAAAAGAAGTGGAAGAGTGAAAACGTGGAGTGGTGAAAAGAAGTCGACACCCAGATGGGAAGAGGGAGACCACTTCGAGTGTAGAACAGCGTGTTGGCAAGCTTGAAGTGGGGGGGCAGAAAAAAAAACAAGATTGAGCGTCTTTTTTGCCCAAAGATTGTCGCGGCGTTAACGGTGTAGAAATCCACACCTGGTGAAACCAAACGAGCACCGCGAAACTGCGGTTTTCTCTCTTGGCTAACAACAAACAGGAAAATTGAAGACTGGAAACAACACAGTGCCGGAGCCGACTGTGCTCCGTACACTAGTGGCGCATACGGGCGCGACCGCGGGGAGTTGTGGACGGAGAAAAAGGGAAATGCGCGGAAAAGAGGAAACGTATCACAAGCAGAAGAAACGAGAGTGTGAAAAAGAAAGAGAGAAAGAGAGGACGAAGGGTTGGGTTCCGCAGCCACTCGCATCCGACAAGGAAATTTTGCGTAGGTAGGGCTTTTGCCATGAACCGTGACATAGGCGGTTCTCTACGTATCCCCCAAAGTCACCGATTGTTTCTAAAGAAAAGAGACAGGCGGTGGTGCAGGGAGATGTCGAAAAACCCAAGGAAAAGGAACTGGCAAAAAAGGCCTTAGACGTTTTCGTTATAATCACGCGCAGAGGGGGGAGAAATGAACCGAGAAATCACAGCGTTTCACACTTTTCGCGGTGGCCTGCTGTCCCGCACGCGAAAATTCGACGGGATTCGTTTTGTGTCTTAAAAAAGCCAATGGCTGTATTCCTAAGAGAACAAAAGAGCATTCAACTTTTTTCCGCAGCCGTCTTCACCGAAATCAGTCGCAAACAACATCGCCGTTTGCCTGGTTCCCTTGCCCACGAAAGCGCTTCTCAAATTACTGGCAGAACGAGAACCAGTTGATGCAGGTTGTCTCCGTTTTACAGAGTCGTCCTTTGCTGGCAAACTGCAGATCTGGGTAGACAGCTGCAAAAAGAGAATTTGAGACACTTCAGCAGTCGGCCTGCAGTCGGCAGAAACGGAACAGATGCGGTGGTTTCCTGGGGTAGCATGTGGTTCGATCGGCGCGGTAGCCCACAGAATCTTGGCATTTTTGTGTGAGCAAGTGGCGCACTCTACGGTTGGTTTCGTCGTTCTTCGAGAGCCCCCGCCGCATAACTCATTCTCATGACTCACCTGGTCGTACCGGGTTTACACATGGGAAGAGCTTCGGCGGTGCTGTTTCTCAGGATTGTAAAGCGAAGCAAGAGGCTAGTGAAGAAGGGAACTTCCTAAGGATTTGCCTACGAGAGCGCAACAGAGTCAGCCACACATTTCTGCCGCTCGCTAGCATTTGCCTGGACAGTTGCTGTACTTCGACAAAAGTGGCAAAGCGTTACACGTTCTTTCCAGTTCGGTTGATTCCTTGACTCGGGAATAGAGTTCCAGAACCACAAGGGTTTTCCCTGCACGGTGGGTGTCAGTGCAAGGCGGCGTAATGCCAGTTGTTCGAGAGATGGTAACAACCAGAGCACCATCTGGCACCTCTATGTGCTGTAAATCTAGTATTCAGTGGCTACGGGGCTAAAATGTTTCGTTGCTGCAATCGGCTCTTTACTGCAGGCAGAGTCAACAGAAGGGAACTAACTGAGAGCAGGCTGCGTCTGAATGTAATCATGGCTACTCTGGGTCTCTTGATGGTGGAAACTAGTGAAAAACCTTCAAAAAGTGACTTTTTCATCGTTTTCTTCTCATACTACACGCCACCTGCCTGCAAGCACTACCAGGACTCAGGGGAGTGTTCACATCTCCGTTCAGAAAACTCAATCACCTCACTAGTAGAGTTTCGTTGTTCATCGCAGACAAGGCGTTTTCTGTCTGCACATACTTAGTCCCAAGGGCATTTACGATAGACACAATCTCAAAGGCAGGAACCGCCAGGGGCTTTCTGTGTCAAAGGTGGTAGACTCAGACCGTGTGTGCTTATGAATGCAAAAATAATTGTCCTCTGTCTCGCGATTCACGACAGGATGCTGCGAAGACCGGAAAGCGGTTCTTTACTGAAAGCATACGAGAGGCAGATTCCTTCATGGAGGACGAAAAGTATTGGTTTATATTCGTCTCCTGTTTCTGCAATGTGGCCCTTACTTCTGTGGGCTACCCCTGTCTCCACCCGCAAGTTACTATGTATCTAAACTCAGTGGCTGAGCTTCTGAGGCGTTCGTATTGTGGAACCACACTGTCACGCATGAATGTGTAAGAGTACCCTAGGTTATAGCCGAATGAATGATCCTAGTCCTGCACAGGGCGCTAGAGAACGGTCAATTTCACAGAACAATAACTGCAAAGAGTTATGTCTACTTTCGGGAACAGTTTTTACTATCCTTTTGCGTCATGATCCAACCCTCGAACTGTCTCGTGGTTTTCGAGAACACTGGGGATACTGGCTGACAAAAATTGTCGCCTACTCCTCGGTAGAACTGTCAAGCCTCTTTTTTCCAATGGATTTCGTAGAAAACCTAAAAATCGCATATCTGGCTGGCATTTAGCCTCATAGTTTCGTGCGGCTTGTGTCTGAAGAAAATTGTAGCTTTACGCCGTGCAGAGTGGTGTGTTTTCTCCGGAACCGCCTTCTCCATTCCTAACTACTAGTATACGTACTGTAAAGGTAATAGCCCGAGTGTAGAACACTAGCTGTTTTAGTGGATGGATTATTATTTGCGTTTACTGTATGAAGCCCTTAGTTGTACGGACGACTGAGATGCGATTGAATCTTTCTTTGGCACAGCGGGTTCTTCTGCGTGTCACCTGACTGCGACAGAGTGTCAGACGATAAGAAAGAATCAGGAAAAATCGGGAGGGAAAGGCTTTTTAGGGGCTTCCTAGTTTCCGTACGAGAGGAGCATCTTTTTGTAGGTGGCGACCTGTGGGACGACGCGTGTCGGTAGGGAAGTGAGGACAATGGTGTGATGTTTGTGTCTTGTGAAAGAATCAAATGTGCCCTTAGGAGCGGATAAGCACCCCATAGATGTTTGCAGAACAACTCCATTTGAGCAGGATGATCAGACTCACATGAATGACTTGACTCTCGCTCGCTAAGCAGTTTGGGGGCCGTCCCTGTCTCCGCTTCTGTTCGAATCTTCTTTAAACTCCGCAATCTTTTCTTCGCCCGTCTTTCTCAACTCCCCTACCGCATCCCTGTATGTTTTCCCCCATTCTTTAGCGCACCAGCATCTTTGTTTTTTCTCCCTTTTCCTATGCGGAATCAGTCGCTGTTGCATCTTCCCGAATCCATCTTGCTAAAAACTCTCTCGCTTGCAGCGTGATGGGGGCCTTCTGGCAGAAAAAAAAGGAAACGACAAAAAGTGACCAGTCCGACGAGAATCCTTACCATCTTGGAACTTAAACGCCCACGGGAAGTTCAAACGGCACGCTGAAAATGAACGCGCGTACGTAGCTTGCCTTTTCACTTGAAAGGACAAAAGATTCCCGCGTAGAACTGTCACGAAACCGTTCTAGAAGTACGCGTCTCGATACTTGCTGGGCTAATCCTTACTGCTGCATGACAGTGCGGCTTCCATGATACAAAAGAATCACTCAAAAAATCCAAATTTAAGCTGACCCACCTGACGATGCGGCTGCGAGGAACGTCACAAAAGCAGGGCACGCCGTAAGAGAAGCGAGGCAAACATAGAGGACAGCCACATAGAGTATGGTAGCATTGTTGACGCTTTTAGAACTCGTGCATTTGCGGTTCTTCTCGTTCGGAGCAGCCTACAACTGCGATCGTGGAAAATATGGTCGGTTTTAAAAAAAAGCCAAGAGTCGTTTTACCGAAATATCAGCTTGGAATGGGTCGTTACAGCCGCCCGCGATTTCCATCACGTCAAACTCCGCTTTTCCTCGTGTCGCGCCGTGCGGTTGTGACCATAACGACAGCGACGAGTTCCTACTTTTGTAGGCAAAATATCGACCGTCTGTGCGAGCCTAGCCTAAGCGCCAGTAGAGACGCGTTTTACTCTGGGTGTGCGCTGTTTCAACTCGACTTCGACTTCCTTGTTTCCCTCCTACGCTGTCCCCTCGTCACGATGCTTGTGATGCACATAGGAAACGGTGCACTTCACATTCCATGTTTCATACTTCGTGGTTCGCGTGTCTGTCGATAACCGGACTATCCGTTAATGGCCCACGGGACCACAGCCGCACATTCGCGGCTCTATAATCAAGTACAGCACTCGCCCCGTTTGTTTTCGTGGTCCGGTTGCTACGAAGTTAACACAAGTTCCCCTTTAAACTCGCTGATCAAGATCGGCAGAGAGGAGCTGCAATCCCGATCCGAACGTCGGCCGCCACGAACGCGCTGAGACAACGATCGACATCGAACGAAAGTCTCAACTTCCTGTCTAGGATACCATGCTCACCTGAGCTGTGCGAGACCTAGCGGTCGGGACTGAACCGCTAGCGACGATTCTCTTTGACGCGGGAGTTTGTGCGAACGCGCGACCGTCGGTCGCATTTGCAGAGTTGAAGTTTCGCTTTGTAGGAATGTGGTTCCCGTGCGGAATGCAAATCTGAGTTTCGCGGGGAGAAACCATTTCGATTTTTTGGAACCGCGGGGATTCTTTGTGCCGCCGATGTTCGTGTGGCTCGTTCTTCCCGCGCGCAAACGATCGGGTCAAGGTCGGCTAGCCTCGTGGAGTCTGAGCTTCGAGTCTGCTTTTTCGACTGGACTTCCGTGGTTCCGTGTTCCGCATCCAGAGGGCTTCCAACTCATTTCTACCTCTCTGGCCTGGTTTTTTTCGGTGTGTCCGCAAGCGGCGCAGCAGTCCCCAGTATCCTAAAATTTTGCTCGTGCGCCAACGACTGAGAGACTCGCTGCGTCGTGAGGCCTGCACCACCCTTTTGCACCCAAACTCGCTTTTCGTGTGCTTGCCATTTTCCCTTCGGAAATGGCCACCTGAAAACTACCTACCTCCGCGCGTGCCATTCCACCAGTCCACCGCCCGTCCACCGCCACCCTGCCCGGAAACCGTGGCCGTCAGTTCGTTCGCGAAACCACCATGGCAGACGTCGTTCAGTTGCACAAAGTCCCGGCTTCGGGGAATGTACATGCGGTTCCGGGGTCTCCGACCATGGCAGGACCTTCTACCCTCGCAGTTCCGTATCCGTACCAACATCCGCAGTCTGTGACACCCTCAGCCCCCATGGCGTCGAACCAGCTGGTGCCGATGTACGCACCGTCGGAATCAGGAATCTTTGGCGCGAACTCTCAGAGTTCCCTCGCACCTCCCGATGGACGGGGACTGTGCCAGACCTCCCCAAGTACAGGGTATGAAACCCCAGTTTGCTCGCTAAAACCATGTGGAAACAACGTTTTCTACAGCGCACCCCCGGCGCCTCCTGTCGGCGAACTGCACCCGCTGATCCCGAGCAAGTTCAAGTACTCGTTTCCGCGAAACAAGATGCTGAGACACAAAAGCTACGAGGTTCTCGCCATTGAGGAAGGACCGAAGGACCCGCGAGTCTTCGATTCCTTTGGTCGCGCGGCGTGTCCCGCGGACGAAGTGTTGGGTAGAGTGAAGAAACCGTACCGAAAGAAGACAATTTTCGGCATCACCAGGCACTCAGCGGCAAACCACAGTCAACAGTCGGACTTAAACGTCCCAGGATTCTCGGGCAGAGGCGCCGCGCTGCCGGGAAGAGCCAGCCTGGCGTGGGGGGCGGCCTCCAGGCGGGCGGGCCGCGCAGCGTCGGCCGGCAAAGAATCGACTCAGGAATCGTCGGAAAAAGCCAAGGGATGGATGCACAACTTTCAATGCTTCTTGTGCACCAGCGCTGACTACGTTAGCACGGAGCACGCGGCACTGGAGGAGCAGAACGAGCAGCTGGATGAGGCCCTCACTGAGTTCCACGAGACGAACCGCATCCAAGCTATCAGACTGTTTGAAACTGAGAACCAACTGGAGAAAAAGAATGCTGCTCTGGAGCAGCTCCAGCTCCAGCTCGAATACGAAACCGCTGAGCTGAAAAAGAAGAACATCGAACTCCAAAAGGAGACGAAAATGTAAGTGGTAACTCTAGCAGTAGGGCCACTCTTCATGAAAGAGTCGCTGTTTGACGCCGCCCGCTTTGTCGCGACAAATACACATCCTAACAGACGGGGATAACAACTCAATGCAGTTTAGGTGCCCACCCTTGATTTTGTGCTTGAGACAGATGATGGCTTGAAGAGTTGTGCGCCTCGCCAGCCCGTAGTCATCCGTGTATGTTTGCTGCCCTATCGTTATTCGTTCGGCATCTTTGTTATATTATTACATGGTGTTCAACTGGTTCTATTTCTACAATACTCATTCCTGTTGGAAAAATCGTGTCAGGTTTTTGTTCCATGCGTTTCGTTTCCAGTGCCGAGAGCTCCCTCAACGAGTTGCGCGATAAGGTCGTGAAAACGATTGAGACCGTGTCTACCTTTCGCGTAAGTCCACAGCAAGTCTGGGAATTCGATGAGTTTTTAGTAGCTCCGCTCGTAGGAAGGTCAATCTACCTCTTCTTCCAATGATATTCCGAAGCCTAAAAAATATCGGTTGCCGGCATTAGCCACATCCGACCCGAATATGCCGTGCAGACGGACTCTGGAGAAAGACTACCACAGGGAATATGATTATTTTTGTACAGCTTAAAAAGTATTCAAATGCATTCGAACTACAGACAACCGTGCTATTGGTGCTTGTTTTACACCACGACGGAGACAGAACAGAGTCGGCTCAACATTGTCAGCGGGGGGGTTGCGACTCAGGGAAAAACAGGCTGTTGTTTTTGCTTCCTGATTTCTACCCAGGAAAGCGGCGACACCTCGAAGCTCGATGCTGTTCTCCGCGACTTCTGCGTCGAAGTCGCAAACGTCTTGAACGCCGCACGACTGGCCGGTGCTCCGGGACCTTGTAAGCCACCCGTTCACTATTATACTTCGTGTCATGATTTGTTGACGTATTAGCGTTGGGGTATTCAGAGCGTAAATCCCATGTAGTTATCCTAGATGACTAAGGGATGACGGAGGTACAAACAGGCCATAGGTGATGGATTCCTTTCGTACGAGGGCGGCTTTGGGTTTGAAGGAACTATCACACCAAGATAACGGCAGTCAACCTGTTGGTAACACACCACTTGATAACATATCTGATTGGAATTTTTCTCCATGTTATATGGTTGTTGTTCTAGCAAGCAACAGTCTACATTTCGACCCTGCCGCCCTCCATATGTGAAAGCGGGACGACACCGTCGTCCGTCGCTTGAGAACATTTTCGCCACCATCTCCCCTGTTTCAGTCGAACATGCTACAACTTGCTAGACGCTGACTCTACTGCAGACATCGCACACTGTACACATCCAATCCACATCTGATTTCAGTTACGAGATACAGAGAAGGTTTCGCTCGTGTGTGTCTTCGTTTGCCGGGAAGGAACCTAAGTGCGCATGGAGGTCTATTCATCTCTTCCCCTTTGTTCTATTAGTGCCCGATAGAAGAATTTGTTGCTCATGGTTGTTGTTCGAAACCGACGGCGCATTCCTGTTCTCCACCTCGCCTATTTGGCACTAAGACTGACTCGAGAGAAACTGTCACGTAGTCTCAGAGCTTCTTTTGATGATTGTCGAGAGACCTGATAACAGGGCAGGCAAGCGAAACTCGAGCTTTTTGGTAACCTCCGATTCCTTTCTTTCTTGACAGATATTTCAACGCTTTCCACGTCATTCTGTGACCTCCAGTCGGTGTTCCACTCGTCGGGATCTCTGGTCTTGTCTCGCTTTCCGGGTTCCGTAGCACAGTGGACAACCACCTGTTTCGTTTGTTTTTTTCTCAGCGATCGTTATCCCGGCCACGTCGTTGTTGAGCAAGGGCGGCTCGTCTAAGAAGAAGGCAGTGAAGGGGAAGAAGAAGGCAGTGAAGGGGAAGAAGAAGACAGTGAAGGGGAAGAAGAAGGCAGTGAAGGGGAAGAAGGCGAATGCGGGAGGCAAGAAGAAGACGGGGAAGAAGAAGAGAACGAAGGAAGGTGGCGCACGCAAGAGCAAGGCCTCGGGGACCGGAGCCAAGGGGTCTAAGGGCAAAAAGGCCAAGGGCACTTCAGGGATCAAAAAGAAGACTCAACCTAGGCGAAAGCCGGCGAAAACCGTGGCACGCCGAGCCAGAGTGGTGAAGAAACGAGGGAGCGCAGACTTGCTCGCGCCCGGCGTCTCGACCCCGGTTGCACTCGGCTATAAAGGTGAGGTTGCACAGACTCCCGTGGAGTACCTCCTGCAGCAGCAACTCATCTCGATGCAGCACGCCCAGGGCGAGCATGGTGTCGCAGGAGCAAAACACATGCAGTTCCTTCTGTATCCGGGCTTTCTGGAACAGCGACCCCTAGCCGCGAAAATGGGCACTGACCGGGCCGCCTCAACCGCGTCAGGAAGCGTCGAACACATGCCGCAAAATGTACCAGAGCATCTCGCTGCCTTAGGGACAAACTTGCTCGAAAAGCAGCGTGCAGCGGGCGTGGCCAAACCGCGAGCCACGGTCAAGCGTGAAAAGTCCAGCCCCAAAGCAAAGTCCCCCGTGAACTTGAGTCCGGCAGCCGTTGCCGCCGGGAAGACTCGGACCGTCTCTGCGTAGGCGGGGGGTGTCAAGTAAAGCATAGCCTCTGGTTCGTGCATGCTTTTGTTTTTTGGTTTGAGACGGCCGAAGACGCCGCGAAAAAAAACTGGCAGCCGCACCGAGACGAGCGGCTCAATGTCGTAGGTATTGAAATCCAACTCTTGTATCTGTCTTACGCGGTCCAGTGAGGTGGAAGCTTAGAGCAGTCATGAAGAACTGTTTGTTTGTATGTCATGACTGGAGCCATACTCAGTACCGATTTGCGGTTCGGTGGGGCGATAGGGTGATGCTAGAGGATAGAGTTCGGGAATAGGAATACAGACCCTGATGGGTCATCGCAGCTCAGCACAAAATGGCGCGATTCGAAAAAGGATATTTTTAACTGTGGAGAATCATCACGAGGATCTGTCAGGGAGTTTGCTGTGTACACTCGTATTCCTCACCTCGTGCTTGAGAGTCAACAGAGAGATGTGCTGTGTTGATCGGATCGCCACAGGCTCTGTGGCGCCGTTGCATCCAAGAGACAACGCAGTGCTCTTGCCTTTCTTCACTGTGCCAAAGAGAAATATTGATCTGCATCTAGATAATAATCCGCATGAACGTCTGTTTTTTAAAGATGGTCATCTCTGGAACTGGAACTGACTGCCAACGAAGCACACGGGGAAAAAGCTCCCTGGGTCACTCTTGGCTTTGTCACATGCCTTACAAGAAGGCCAGCATTTCAGCAGAGAGCGTACGATGCCTTCGTTCGCAGCTTATTCGGATGCTGCGCCACTCGGACAGTGCCACCGAGCTTTTTCCTTATTGACGAACACTCAAAGAAACAGAATACAATTTCCGTTTGGTGGTACTACCTACTAGGACTTTGGAACGTGATTGTTCCGCACTTCGAGCAATGGAACCATGTAGAGAAACCCTCTGGAGAAAGGTTTTTGCCAGTATGTAATCTCTCACCACTGCAAGCGAGGCAGCTCCGCTTCAGAAGCGACTGAATTACACGCAGTGTCACGAATTTTTTCGAACTAGGACTTTCATAATGATTCGAAAGAGTCGTTGACGAGCCTCGACGCAGCAAACACAAAAGCGACCAGCTCCATTAGTCAATGCGGGCTCGAGGCGACATGAGATCGAGCTACCACGAGTGGAAAGTGAAATTCAGCAGAGAACCAAAAGGGAAGTCAGTGTCGTCAAAACACACTGACTGAGTTCCCTGGCGATGTTTTGTCGGTTCTCTAACGGGTGCACTATCCGTGTCACGCACATACATCGTACACCATCGACTGCCAACCGTTTCCTACACAACAGCGGCCATTGTATCGGGCTGGATCTGGTGGCAGAAGCAAACAAAAAAGAGCTATATATATGTCTGATTCGCACGAAGCGACCGAAGGCTCGAGTGCTGAAACCAGGCAAGCCTCCCCTCCTTGGTCATGAGTCTCATAATCGGTGAAATTATAAAAAACGATTCAATCGTAATCTTGTCTCCACGAGACGAACATGTTATACAGGCAACACGAAGTCGCGTTGCCCGTCCTTTGTTAAAAAGAAGAAAACGCCACAGGCAGCACAGCGCGGTTTCTCAGGTACAGTTGTCGCAGCTCTGGTTTCCCTGGTTTGTTCGCCTTTTCCCTGAACAACGGCAAGTAACGGATCTCGACTAAAGCAGTGTTCTTTGCCTTTCTCTTGCTCCTCTTGCTCGCGTGCTTCACTTGTCCTGTCGTTCTGCTGGTTCCCACGCAAGTCACCCGATGATCTCTCCTGTCTGTCCCAGTCACTCACCCTGCCTTCCCTGACAACATGGCGCCCCCCAACTACCACGCCAGTGATTTGTCTGCTGCAGCTGCCTCCGGACTGAGCTACCATATCTGGACCGGACACGGCTTTTTTAAGCGAAACGGGATAACGACCGAAATCATCAGCAGAACGCCAGCTACACAAACAGGCCAGGAAGGTACCTGGCGAGTGCAGCGAGTTCTTCTTCTCGGTAAATACACGCTTTTCTGTCGGTCTACGTGTGCCTTTGATTGGTATGGGGTCACAAGTGACACTGGACTCCGCTCGAACGAATTGAAACTGAAACACCCGGTAGTGTCTGCGTGGGATGTTCGCCCACACAGTTCCGGTGCTTCGTGATAATTGACTTGCAGCGCGAGATCTGCAATGGGGGCATCTAAGAACCGGCGACCTACGTTCACTCGTGGCGGCAGTAGCTACATTGCGGAGCAGGGCACCGACAGAGCATTTGGGGAAGCGCAAAAATTTCACATTTTGCCACATTTCCTCGTTTCCCGGAATTCCCTCGACAGGGTTGCCACTCCTGGCTTCTGTGCTTCCGTTCCTGGCTACAAAGGCATCCGTTGACATGTGCGTGCGTGCTCGCTTTTGTAAATCGTGGAACGATTTGGAGCTGCGAGAACCTGAAACAGTCTCGTCCGAGCAGGAAGAATGCGCCCCAACCGCCGTTTTTCCTGATAACAAACCGCCTTCAGCGACGCACGCTTTCACCCCTTTGTGGAACCCGAGCAACGCGCTATCTGAGGTGTACGGACAGTCCAGGTTACCTTCCCCATGGCGCTGAGCGGTCGGCCTCTCTAACGGCTCTTGCTTTGCGGCGAAACGTGGAACCGAGAGCGGAAGTGAAACGCTGTCTTCCCCTTTGTTCTTCCCCTCGATCGAGGCAGAGAACTGTTTCGTGTAAACCAGAAGCAAGCGTTCCTCTTGGTGCAACCGCAGGATCTGCTGAACGGCCAGTGTGAGCAGGTGCATGCTGTGCGTCGGCCCCCGGAACGGGCAGGGGCCCCCAGTGGCGGGAGGGGAGTTCCGACTCGCATCTAAAGATGGATAGCAGGTAGAGGAAAAGAACGGAGAGGTACTGTGGTTCGACTGAGACGAGTCCTGCGCAGGGCCTTGTCCCTCATAGTGCGCCTCCGTTCTTCTCCGTTTTCTCCCCTCTGTGCGCATCGCGTCCACCCCTCGACCTCGGGAGCTAAAAGAGAAAAACGTTCGACCAGGTCCCGCCGGAGACTCCGCCATAGCAGACGCCACGTTCTTGATGACTCCGTCCACGAGGAGCGCTCGAACGCTGGGGTGGGCGCAGAAAAAGAAGGGCAGCCACTTGGCGATGTGCAGCAGCTGAAGCGGTGTATAAACGTTGATGACGAACACGTGTCTGGGGAAAACAGAGGAAAGAAAAGAGAAGCAGCAGGCAGTGGCGCTTAGTGAATGAAGGCAAACAACTGAAGCGAAACCGAGCAAGCACTAGGGGGGACAACCGAATGAACGAGACACGCCACCAGTCCGTGGGATAGGTTGCCTGGTGAACCCTGGAGTGTACATATAGCACCCAGCATCGGGCAGACGCTGACGAAACAACTGAGAGAGAAAGGCTTCCCTCGCTCCTTGGCTGCACAGACAAGCGGTCATCTCAAAAACCATGTTGGGTCAAAAGAACTGGAAACTACTCGAGCACAGGCTAGAGTTGCTTCTCTGCTGCTCTCAGACTTTGCAGAAACGGAACAGAACTCGAGAGCACATGCGACAGCAATCCATGGTGATCGTACCGGAGAGCCTGCTCAGCCATGCAGCTCACGATATGTCGCATTCTGCTCTTTTCTCCGGCAGAAGCAAACGAGGAAAGTGGAGAGGGCCAACAGCCAGCGTGTTCCGCCCGGCAACAGAGCCTAGAAGCCTGGGCGCGGAAGAGCAGCAGATGCAGAAGACAGACCGAAAACATTTATGACACTCGCAAAGTGTCGAGCGTTTACAGCGCCTCATAAAAGACACATCGGAAACAGTTTAATGCTACTCCACAAGCCTCCTACATCTTACATGATAGAGTAGCTAGTATTTTACACCTCTCTGACGGAGTGGTTCGATGTGATACTCAGCCACGCGTTTCACCGACAGCAGCTTTCATGGAAGCAGCAGTACCAGTGGAACAATGAAATATAAATAGAAGAAAGTAGCGGCACGAGCAAGAAGCATGAAGGAACAAGGACGCTACCTTGGATTTAATCCCAACTTTGCAGTCGAGTACTAGGGGGAGGGAGCAAGTAGGAAACTCAGAAGTCGCAAGGGACAACAAAACAAAAGCAGACGGAGACAGGAAACCCAGAAGGGGGAATTGAGGCATCACGGAGCGAAGACACACCCGCTGAGACACCAGCGGACGAGTGCATCGACGACTGTCTAAAAAAGGACAGATAGGACACCTGACAAAGAAGAAGCATCGTCTCCTTACTTGGAAGTTGGCGGTGAGCATGTCTTCAATCGTTTCACGAATATCATGAAGAGACAGGTCGCCTCCGTACGCAAGAACGAGGACGCCTTGGCCCTTCCTTCTGCTTCCACAGTCCGGAAGAAAAAATTGAGGGCAGCACCCAAGCGCGATTTCCGCTGCCATTTGCTGCAAACAGCCATGCCAGTGGTGTACGTACACCGCAGCGGTAAGCCTCGTCAACCAACGGGCGAGACCGGACACGCACGGGCAGACTCTGTCTCTCCAACTCTCTTGCATGCAAGACAGGTAAATACTTGTTCGGTGGATGCCCGACGTACAAGATCTGGACGGCAGTCAAGAAAACAGATAGGCTCGAGTAACTCGTCTCCAAGCAATGAAGGCCGGTGGAAAAAAAAGCCAAAGGCACACAGAGACCACACCTTGTGTGTGTGCGCGTGTGAAAGTTGTTTCTGTGTGTCTCTAGACATGCAAAGAATTCCCCGGTGTCGCCTTACTTTGAGGAGAAACGTTTTACCGCTGTGAGGAGGCCCTTCGACAACTGCCCTGTCTCCCGCTTGGAGGCGGGCGACGGAGACAGCGCATGCAGGGCAGGCAGAGGCGGCCGCGAAAATGTGTTCTTCTTTTTCCCTTTCCCTGCAGCCGCCAGCGAGGAGGTCCAGGTGACAGAGAGGATGGGCGAGGAGGGGAGAAGAGAAAGAGAAGGAACTCGCCCGAGCCTTGAGAACCACGTTTTTCCCCGAATCCTCAAACGTCCAGAAGCCGCTGCCCTTCGAGGCATGCAGCGGGGAGAACACGGGAGGCTTCACCGAGGAGCAAGGACGGGAGGAGTTCCCAGAGGAGGGGAGAGCCGCAGGAGAGAAAAAGTCAAGAGAAGAAGCGTCGGTAGACCAGGCAGTACAGCGGGAGGGCGTCGGCGCCAATACGAAAGAGGAGACCGCAGGTGTGTGTGGAGAATCGAGCTCGTCAGAAGCAAGCTCCATGTTCACTTGCGAGGAAGCGACAAAGAGGAAGTTGTCCAGGCGGCTCCGATGGGGGGAGGCAGTCGACAGGCTGCATCAACTCGTCGTGGCCGCAGGCTTCTGTGGGAAAGTTCTTCTCTTTTGACATCTCAACGTCAGACAAAAGACATGGGTTCGCTTCAGAGCAGACACACGTTCCAAGACAAGAGCTGGGTACGCCGAGAACCTCCTGTGCGGCGCGATTTACGACGAGATAAGGAACGCAGCGGTGCAGAGAGCTCCGTCAATGTGTGCACTTCACAGAGGAATAAATGGATATTTGTCTGCCTTGGTTCTTGAAGCCAAAGAAAAGAGAGCGGCATGGTCAATAGAGAAACAGGTGGGAGAGCAGACTTCAATGAAAAGATGTGGAGGCCGCGCAGCAAAACGTTCGCGGTGCGATTAGAGTTCGACTGCGATCGGAGCCGATCGCATTTATCTTTCTTCTTGGGAAATATAGTACTGCATGGGAGAAAATGCGTTCTATTCCCTCTGGCCTCGTATGCGGGCAACTAACTTGTTTTGATATAGTACAGAAGACGACATCCTCCACAGCTGCAACCTTTGTGAACCGCATCAAAACCTAGCTCAACGGTTTTGTTATTGTGCCTCACTTCCACATACGTCCGCTTTTGCTGGGTTTCCTGGGAGAAATGGAGAAATATTCGTAAAAAACGGGCACATGTATGAGGGAAATTGAAGAGGTAAGGCCGAAGCGAGGAGGAAATTCCTTTCTGGTACGCGTTTCGAAGACATGCAACCTGTGGCAGGAGACAAGAGCGGCGGGTACGGAATCTCAACACACCCCGGGCAGGACAGGATCTCTCGTGTCAAAAGGATGGAAGCAAAAGCATAAGTTTTGTTGTTGTTTGTGTAACTGGGAATAATGACGGGGAAAGCTACAGCAAGAAAGACGCGTCCTTTTTTCATGAACACTTTTCCAGAGTCGACGCCGTGTGGGCTGCGAACGGTTGCAAGACATGGCACTTTGCATTCACGGTAGTCGACGTACTGGCCCAGTCATTTTCGTTGTTCCTTCAAGCAGCGAAACATGAAAAACATATTTCTGGAAATTTCAGCACCTATAGCTTTGAAAGATACTTCTATTTTCCCTGTCAACTCACCCCTCAGCTAACCACAGATGTACTTTCGCGATTCTGCAACGGGTCGACGTTGAAATATTCTTGTGTACATAAATCTAGTGGTGCTTCTGAGTGTTCCCTTCATCTCATTTAGCTCGCTGCGTACGTCAAATGTAGTAGGTACTCTGGATGAAGAGTCTCTAGCGACCGTTTGCTCCCCTTCTACCATTTTAAAATGTTTAATATATACAGCGAAATTACGAGGTCGCTCGAACTCCAAGGAGACGCAGAAATGCCTCGAGCACACCGCAAAAGTTGCATTCACACTCACTTCATGGCAACTTTGTGTCAGTGCCCTTCGACATTCCAAGCTGGGAAATCCTGATATCTGGCAGCAGTGTCACAAGTTCAAGCTGAACGTTGCGCAGTTGGAGCAGTCTCGTCTCATAAGATATTGTAAAGTAGGATTTGTAGGTTTCAACAGTCTACCTTTTTCTGGAGAGTACATGCTACTAGTTGGAATACTGGTTTATCTACTCATCGTCTTTGTTTCCCGTATCCAAGTTCTCCACACTCAAAGAGTCACAAGGGATGACAACCGCACGTGAGATTAACCACTGCCAGTTTGGAAAAAATTCACAACTTCCGGCGTTAGGGGGCACCTGACATTTTTTTTTGCGTGTTTCGCACAGAACATTTGCTCTCTTCACACGGCACAGTTATTGTCTGTTTTCGTTCAGATACGTGTTTTCTTTGACAAGCAAAAACTGATAGCGTTCCGGGACCATGTCTTTTCAAGAAGCCGGACACATTAAAACCAGAGCCGTTGTGTACTCTTCTATCATATAGTTACCGTCGCACCCGAGGATAGACACGGGATGCAGTTCGGCTGGAGTCACGAAGCGCTGCGTGCTCGTGTGCAGATATCGTTCTACCACGGGATTCTTCAGAGTTGCTTCCTACAGTGTCATTGTACAAAAATGACCCGACAAGCTTTTTCAATCTGTCCCGAAGAAGTGCTATCGGATGTAACTAGTGGGCTTTAGCACAAGCTCGATCTTTGGGGGTATGAGGACTCAGAGTTCCCATGTCCACTTGTGGAAGCGCAGCCTCCGTCTCTCTACGATAGCCCAAGTTCCAACGGAGATATTTCGATTGGCAAGTGCTTCTGACAAAATGTCGTGGATATTCCGAGAGATCCATTTTCAGGGTGAGGATCCTCCACTGCTGAAGGACATCTGCCTCCAGACACCAACATTGGTGCTGCTCAAATGACAGTGGTGCAATGCGTTGGGCGAGTTCGTTGAAGCCAGCACTGCCACCGCTTAGAGAAAAGAGCGCTCATAATTGTCAGAAACCAAGTATTGGGAAGAGCGTCAAACATGAATGTGTTCTAATATCGTTTTTGTAACGCCACACCATGAGAATGACGCAGCGACGGTGCCGTTGATTCTGTACACGGCACTGCTTCCTCACACATATTGCCATCACGCATGGTCGCTGTGCTGCGACCTACACAAGGGAAGAAACAGCCCCAGCTACAGCCAAAGTCATGGTCACACTCAGGGAAAGAAACCACGCAGAACTGGGACTACTGCTCGTGATTGTGAGCTCTACTGTACAGAGAGTCGAATTGGGGATGGCCGTGCTAGCTTTGCAACCAACAAGCACCTTTTTCTGAGCCTCAGGGAAATTATCATGCGGAATTGTGAGTACAGCTTTGTTGCTTGTTCCTGCTTGGGAAACCTGCCACCAACTGGAACTGTAACCTTGTAAGATGCTTGCGTACTTTTCATCACAGTTTTCTTGTAGTGGACCGGTAGCTGGGCAGTAGCTTGTAGTGAAGCTTGCTGGTTGCATAATTCCATCGGAGCTACAGTCAAGAGTGAACGTTGGGTCTTTTGGTGATACTGTCACTCTGTGAACGTCTGCATTACTAGCACTACCGTAGGCGCACGTAACGGTTTGACTGTCTTTGGAAGATGCCCGCGCGGAAAGTGTGACATGAAGGAGACAGTGGCCTTTACCTTCCTGAGTACATCCGACAATGAATTCCTTGTCAACGGGAGGCAGATTCTGTTTTGGAACTTGTAGTACAGCAGCGTAGTTCACCTCGTCTCCCACCCACGCCACAGCACTTGCTCCGTCTCCTGACAAAAGACTGGCGAAGGGGATGGTCCCCGAAGGACTGACACAGCTTTGGGGATCCGTCATCCCTGCAGGACACACTACCTGCTTCTCCATTAAGTCCACCGGAAGAGTAACTGTGCCGATGGCGCACTTGGCCATGAGCTGGTTCTTTTCAGCGCTCACGACCACCGCGTGGTTGCTGGTCTCCCCCTGCTCAGGAACGTTGCACGTGCATACCTGCATTGGTGACGAGGTCCCTTGGGAAGTACAACTGCCCTGATGGGCAGCCGCTTCAGCAAAATGACACAAATGGCCATGGAATGCAACGAAACTGTCATGCAGTACTACAGCGAGCAATGCCACAAAAAACAGTGTCGACTGGCGTGTCAAAAGTCTTCCATACGGAATCTGTAAGCGCATTTCGCGTTGTGATTGGGTCCAAGAGATCTCTCGGGGCACCGCCATGGTAATGAAAAGCGCCGTGACCTGAAAGGGCAAGGATTGACAACTGTGAGCGCACGAAAAAAATAAAAGGTCTTTTTTGTTACGGGGAAGCTTCCTCTGTAGCTAGCCAGAAAGAAAACAGTGGATCTTCTCCGATCTCGTGGAAAAGTCGAACATATGCTAGAGCACCAACCTGCCAGGCTAGCCACGAAAACCTCGGTGGTCACACCAGTTCCACCACAGATCAACAACGTGATCGAGCGCACCCCAGTGTACCTCAACAAGTTGTGTCGCTTACCGATAGGCTCGGAGGTTCTGCGCCTTGTTGTCGCTTCGCCAGTCCTCCATTGTACTCCAAACAAGCATAAACATAGCCAACTTTGAAGTAGCTGAATACAAC
Organism: Toxoplasma gondii ME49; assembly: GCF_000006565.2. NCBI lineage: Eukaryota > Apicomplexa > Conoidasida > Eucoccidiorida > Sarcocystidae > Toxoplasma > Toxoplasma gondii. Next base: position 295,335 of record NC_031479.1, on the reverse strand, counting down.
AGATAGATAGGTACGCGCATGCATAGAGAATTACTTTTTAACGCAACCTACCGTCTCTAATCGGCGTCGACTTGCCACTGAACCCCCAAGGATTTTATTACTTCTGCTAGTTTCTAAATGCATTCCCAAGGCAGTTTCGACAGCGTCGCCCTGTTCTTTGTCTATTCTTCGGACTCAAGCGAGAATTCCTGTTTTCTGTAGTGCGCGGTACATGCTTGTTCGGGTAGACGATGTGATTCCGACAATGTCATAACGACACCGCAGCTGCTGGAAAGTGTGCACTCACGCACCACCACTGTTTAACACTGATAGAGCCGAGAGGGACGAATTGTACAACCGACAGTTGGCAATCGTGTTTGTTGTCAGTCATCGCAGCACCGTCCTCAAGCCATCCCTCCTGTCCTACCATAACGGACCCAGTGGTGGTCTGCATGACGTTCAACGATACTGACTTCGCACGCGTCGCTTGTGTTACCCCAAGGGAAGCGTTTTGCGTTGCCAGATTCAGTTCCATACAGTTTTCCAGCCACTATATTGGCGTCGTAAATCTGCGCCCTTCTCCAATCACCAGTTTCGTCTCCACGGAATGAAGTGGAACCACAGACAACTCAAAATCCTATCCATCAGGTGTTGACGTACAGTTTGACTTCCAGCTTGGCTGGACGATATCCCGCATAAGAACCCAAGTGGTACGAGAAGAGCCAGCACAAGAATTGGCACACGCAGGCAACTAAGATGCACAGTTACGAATTGTCAGCGAAGGCATTGCATGGGGTCGATTCTTACACTGATTTACGAAAGTTAAGCGACAAAGCATCGGTGTTTCAGGAACAACGGGACATGTCAGAAAGCTAGGTTGCCCACAATGATGCCAATAATAAGCGCGCGCATAAGTCAAGCTCCAGCGGAACCTTCCAGGTGGATTGCTCCCCAGGGTTATTTGTTGCCGATTCAGCACAGCTTAGCGTTGTAGCAGATAATATCTTACAGGTTGCGGCGGGAAGCCCAAAGGCGAAACCGTGGTATCTGTCCCTGAACAGTCTCGCTACTGCGTCGCGAACGTTTTCCCCGTCTTGACGCACGCGCAGTTAGATAAACACACGCACTGTCTGTCCATAGAGAAAGGAGACACGGAAGAGGTGGGATCAGCGAAGCAGAAAATTTCCTGCTGCAAAAAACGGCATTAAGAAGTGAGCGAGGTGTGTCAGGGTAGAGAAAGGAGGTAGGAGACGACCGCGGAGGTCAAAAGAGAGTTGGAAACATAATAGAGGAACCATAAAAAACGGAGACAAGAAGACCTCGAGGAACGGAGAGTGCTTAAAGGTTGACACGAAGATGCGCAAAAACATGGAAAAGCTATGCTTGTCTAGCGAGCGGCAGTGAGCTGTTCTACAGTGGCAATTTGGGTCATGTGTGCCGCTCCAAGAAACGTCCATAATACTACAGCCAACTGTCTGCAGCCCTCGTGAGGCCAGACGTTTCGTCTGCTGTGAGATGCAAATTTGTGTACGTTAATACAACGTAATAGATCACGTAGAACTCACGGCGCAAACAAGACACCTGAAAACGCTGCTGTCCCCACTCCAGCTTTGCGTTCGCAGACACGCAAATACATGTGTTTACGAAGAAATGTGAGACGAGTGCCTCGCTGGTCGAAGATACACCCGCGTCTATACAGCCACATACCCAGCAGACGTTACAAGTGTATGTGAGTCTGTGTACCCCTCTTTACGTGAACTAACCCGTTGGAGGAAAGGAGCTTTTCCCTCTCCATTGAGTTCGCTCCCGTTGTAGTTTCGTCTTCACCGCTCCTCAGCTTGTCCCTCTGTTCCTTACGCTCGTAACGAGCGTGCGTTTAAACTAGACTGCACCCATCTCTTAGAGTTACCAACTCCCTCCGTGCGTGGCACCCAACTAGAAAAAAACGCATCCCAGTTCCGTTTTCGTCACTCGTTAGTCTCCTCCCAGAAGCTCTCCCCTTCATCTTGACTTGCGACTAAGTGCCACATTTCCCTCCTTGGGAAACCACATTTTTCTGCGGAAGGAAAACCGCGTCTGCATTTCATCCCGCTTGTTCGCTGCGAAGCGGACGCCGACCACCCGCAAGTCGCCACTGATTGTTCGTCACGTTTGTGCCTTGTTAACTTCTGCATGCTTCTTTGTGCTTCAACCACGTCACCAGCTGCCTCTTCTCCGCTTTGTCAGCTGTCACGGGTGCGCTAGAGCGACATGCGACGCCCCACAACACCATGGGTCACCGCGGCAGCCAGGTTTGAACATATCTGGATCTTCCACCTCTTCTCTGTTTGCTTTTTTTTCATTTTCACGGTTCTAAATCAGGAATCGCGGGGCGGTACGAACAGTCGGCCGTGTACCAGTCTGTGTACTTGAACATACACACAGAGCAGTGGTCTCGCATCTCTCTTTCGTACGCGCACAGCTGCTCCATGAAGCCAATGTTGGGGCAAATGCATGCGCGCTTCGTCAAAACGTGGAAAAAGGCCTCCTGCAGTGCAAACTTCTGCAAACACAAAGGCGCAAACACAAAAAGGCGTGCCGATTCAGACCCGTACTCCTGCCGCGCTAGATTCTGCGAACCCATGCTGGATGAGACTAGATGTTCATGTATAGATTCATATGCACATATCTATATATATATATATATGGATGCACGTACGTGTATGTATTCCATTCCTACAGCGACACACGCTTACAGATATATGCATATATAGGAACACTTAGAGTGACCGAGACGAATGTGAGAAAAAGTGGCCCTACAGATAGAGATGAGACGGAAAGAGTCCTTCATTTCGACAACAAACCCAAGACCGGTGAACCACGAAACACAGGGGTGAAACAGACACGTTTCAATTGGATATATTCGTTGCTGGAGAACAGGGAACAACGCGCAGGGCTCGTGAGTATCTCTCAACAATTAGCTGAGTGCTTGTACGACAATTACATCAATGCATTACCAATTAAGGTGCCGCTAAATGTCAATCAAACATGCGAATTTTAAGTTTTCCATGAAATCTATTTGGAAGAAGAGGCATCTAAAAGTGTCGGATCTCCATATCCTACGACATGAAGGTTATTCTACATCGGTTATGTTCTGCCCATAACATATGGATTACTGTTATCACTCGTATTAACAGCGAGAGAAAACTTGCAGCCACACTCTTCGTCGCTCATTACAAATCAGTGGTAGATCATGCTTCGGCAACCGGAATGGACGCACACACAGCAGCCCCGCAAACGAGAATTTCTCCGTTGAAAATCACCGAATGGCATCTAACAAATACACATTGATGAACTGTTTAGATACGATTATTGATGAAGGATTTAAGGAGTCAGAAGCAGGAAACGATGAAAAACCTTCGGATCAGTTCCACGCAGACTCTTCCAGAAAACGTGCACCAGACGTTTGAGGGAAAACTTCAGTTGCACAACTCGTTCTCGACAGAGTCTGTGAATTTCCTTACCTTGCACCCAATCAGATAAGAAAGGACAACGGACGCCGACCGCGAAACTCCAGCTCTGAGAATGGAGAGGAAAAACAGAGCAAAGCAGCGAACTCGAGAAACGGGCGACTGCTTCAGAGACGCATTTGAAAGTAGGAATCACATTTGACGCTACAAGACAACGAGGAACGCCCGAAAAACACATGGCCAACGAGGACCGTACGCACCACATGTGTCGGGGGGCGCACCCCCGAGCATGCCTATATGCCTGAACGCCTCTGCTGGGGTCCTTAAAAACGAGTATATATGTGTATATACAAACATAAACAGCTGACGACGTGGGGTGTACATACACCCGATTCGTGTCAGTGCCTCAGTGCCACCTGGTATTTTCAAGTAGGGTGAGCGTTGGGTGAACCTTAGCCACTTCGCGGGTACGTAATTAACTATATTTTGAGTACTCCTCTCCCAGTTTCTGAGCTTCGCTTCGTTCTCTCTACACTTTTTCGCTGGACAAACACAAAAGTAAGCGGTGCATGCAATCGGTCCCGCGGCATCTGTTTCCCTTGCCTCAACCACGACAGCGTCGCGGCGGTGGCCACATAAACCCGCAGAGGGAGGAGCCAGTCCCGTGTACCCCGTTACACATGTTCCAGTATTTTGAGTGCGTTTCGGCCTCCCCCCTCATCACTTTGGTTACCAAGTGGAAGAACAACGACCGCGAGAGTCAGAGCCCCTCGGCTTCAGGCCTCCAGGCACACCACCGCACATACTGGCAAGAAGCGGTGCGCGCCCACGACCTTGACGCACAACGAAAACACGTTGCTGCCGCCGTCGCGAACACAAGGATCGAACGCCTCGCTTCCGTTGTCCACCACCCGTGTTTTTCGCGCCACTACAGATTGAATACGTGTCAAATTGCCTATTGGTGTTGGGCTCGTATCGTTTCACTATGGACTTCGAAATACGTATGCACATATGACTATGTGGATGCGATGCAGTTCCAACTCACTTGCAGTGGACGAGGACAGTCTGTTGGCGACTGACATAGCGGTCGATGAACTGGCCGGCTTCTTCGAAGTAGAGGTGGAGGGGCTCTCGACTAGTGTCTTCGACGTCGACCCGGAAGTAGTCAAGTCCTTCTCTCTCTCTGTACTTTGGGCACTCCTGGTAAGTGCAGCAGGTGACAACCGCGCGAACGCCTGCAGCCTCCAGGGCCGCAGGATTCTCCGCGTCTTTGAGGCCTCCCAGAAAGAGGAAGGGAAGAATCTCGTTCATCTATCTGTCTACTCCGAGAAGAGAGAAACTGACGCGAGACGACGGAAACGGACGGCAGACGACGGGCGCCGCCAGCGCGCAGGGCCAGGGGAAGGGCGGACGCGTCGCGAACAGGTTTCTCTGTCGCGGCGGACGAGCGAAAAGAAGCATTCGGGAGGTGCCGCGGCCGACGTCTGAGACAAACCCAGGAAGTCCCGCTCGCAGTCCACCCCGCACACACTCTCTCCACCGAAAAATCTGAGAGCATCCGGTCGGAAGAAGTGACAGCCGAGGAACGAGGGAAAAGACGACACGTGGACAGAGTCGAAACGCGTGACGCAGAAAACGAAGAAGAGTCGAAAAAAGGGAGGAACGACGGGGAGGAAGAAGAGGGGAACGAAGGCGAGGAAGAAGGATACGAAGCAGGAGAGGAAGACACGAAGAAAGAAGGGGAAGGAGAGGAAGAAGGGAAAACAGACGGGGAGGTGGACGTGGGTCGCATGTGCGACAGGAGATACGGAGATATAGAGATAGCAGAAGGCCTGTCCCGGGGTTGAAGGAGAGACTGGCAACAAGGGACAAACAGAGACAGAGGCCTGTCACCACAGGACAGCAGGTGACGCGGGAGACAGAACGAATCTGTGGAGAGACAGTTCTTTACGGGGCATGCACCAAAGCCGCAATCACTCGAGCGGGAAGACGCAGGCGTGACCGGAGGTCAACCGTCATGCGCGGTGGCCGTCCTTCCCCGCGGGAGATGCATTCTCTGTGTGACGGGTGCGAAGCGGAGGACAGTTTCGTTTCTTCAACAGCGACGAGTTGTGTACCTTTACTTCTTCTAACTCGTGATGAAGAACTCCTTCACCGACGTTTCCTCTCGTCGTTCACTGGACGACAGAAAGAGAGGACGGGAACTTCACTTTGTCTTTACTTGAGACTCGCAACGGAGAACGAGAGACACGACAGCGGTGAAACTGAGAAACAATGGACACGGCAACATGCCTCTGGAAAGCAGCAGCGGAGCGACAGAGAGAGACAGACAAGTGTGCTTGCAGAGATGCAGACACAGGGAAGAAGGCAGCCAGCACCGGGTAAGCAATTCTTCACAGGTCACGAGTGTTCATGTTTCACTTTGTGCTGCGGACAGGTAAATCTTGTCTCTCCTCATGGCAAGGGGCTTGTCCCCCTTTTGTCTCAACTAGCGCGCACTGAACACCCACGGGAATACCAGGTGAGGGTACAGTGCGCCTCCGGAAGAAGCCACAAAGTTTGAGGCAGAAAATGTGGAAACGAATAGTAGTCGAAAGAGATGAAGAAGGCAAATGGGTGTTACCCTTTAACAAAGAAGCAAGGAACATACGATGGAGAAAAGGTTTTGGAAAAACGGCTCCGAATTGCCAGACAGCGCAAAACCGTTTTCACTTTAGCATTGAAACTCGTGTCTAGTGAAAGCAAGCGTCGCGTTCGACGAACGACGAAAGGGAAGACTCGACAAGGATAATAAAAGAGACTGCGCCCAGAAACCCAGGGCAAAACAACGTGCAGGGTTTTTTCAAGAAGCAGCAGGACAAAGAAAGGAGTCGAGAGAAGGCAGAAAAGAACTGTTGACGGTTTCCGGAATCCTAGGGAAAGCAACGGGACGGAGAAAGCGGAACGAAAGGGAAACCCGACATGACAAGCGGACGACAAAAGACGGACACTGTCGACAAGCGAAAGAAAAGGGTGCCGCTGATCAAAAAGGAAATTCGAGGCACGGACGAGAAGACATCAGCCGTCGATGCTCAAGGAAAAGGAAACGACACACGCAGAGACGGCCAAAAACACAGAGTTCAGCCAGAAAAGTCAGGCGTGACAGACCGCAGAGAAAAGGAAAACTAGGAGGCGAAAGCAACGACAAAGTACCGCGTTGTTCCTTGCCAGAATCAAAGGAAGACCGGACGCCGTGGGAGCGCCAAGAAGAAGCGGACTCTGTCCATGACCAAGCCGAAAGGCGACAACACTTGGGGACAAAGAAACGGAGAACACGACCGAGTAACTTTGGCGGACAAATTAGGAGGACACACGCGACTGAGGACATTATAAAAAGCTGGAAATAGTACTCGCGTGGGTCGGTCGCACAAAATAAACGTTAACGCATGCCACAAACACTACCCACCCCTTGCCGTGTCACGCCAGCCTCTTTTTTGCTCGACGCCCGCTCCCCTTTGTTCCACACAATTTGTTATCTCATTGCTCCATATACCTTTTCTTTTTTCCACTTGTTCGACTGACAGCCATGGGATCTCTACCCTACTCTGGGAGTATGAGTTGCACGCGTTCGCCTCTTTGCGTCTTGGAGGTTCCAGCTGCCGACCGCTGAGGGCGGCACAATCTACCGCGTCGACAACAGCGCAGATGACAGCGCAATGTCATTCGTTAGGTCCGCTCCCATCAGTAACCGGGAGGAAAGTTTGTGGAAAGGAGCGAAAAACCCCGACAACTACAACACCAGGAAGCCAATGCACACCGCATACCACTGAGAGCGGAGCACCGCTGTTCAAGCAGCAGCGCCCCCGAACCGCGACCTTGGTGCTTCTGTGCTGGTATGAGCGCGTTCGCACATTTCAGCAAAAAAAACGAAGAAACAGTTGGAACAAAGGAGAAACATGGAACGGTGATGACGGAAGAAGAGGGAATGAAGCAGTGAGCAACGTTCCCGGGAGGAAAGTTGCATTGCAACGCCGCCAACAACAAACCGATGCCACAGCGTCGATCCATAACCAAGACTTACAGAGTAGGAGATCCACTGAATATGAGATCGACAAAAAACAATGGAAACATGAACGAGAAAAGAAAATGGGACACTCTCATCCGTACGCGGCGTTCGCTGTCAATGAAATGAGCCGGAGCAGCAAGGAACGGAAATTCCACCAAGCAAACCCGCGTTGTGTGCTCGACCTTCAGGGCTATCAAACGACTTGTTATTTTCAACGTGCAAGTGAGCACGGGAGAAAACCTTCACGAATACCCGCAAAAGAAGACATTTGACCAAGGATCGGATTTACCCAAACCGTTCGTATATTTTTGGCGGGGATAACCCCGAGCATCGGAGTTAGCCGAATCTTATCTTCAGTTTTTATGGTCAGTACGGAGTGCCACATCGAAGATAACTGACGGTCAGAGCTCTCACTGACGAAAAGAATTCGACCTTCCGGTATACCAGAGACGTAACCATGCATCGGTTCGTCTAAAACAGTCAAAAGTTGAATATTTGTCGACGCAACCCCCTGTGAGGTGGCGTTTGCTCCCGGGTGACCTCGAGACAGATTCAAATGAAAATCTCTAGACCCTCATCTGTGCACGTATGTACGCACACCATCCTGTATTTGTGACACGTAGATGGAGTCACACATGCATGCGAATAGACTGTAATGCTTAGCATTTGCCGCCACTCACAGCGTCAACTCGCGCGAGGTCTGTGAGGTGTGCTTCTGAAATGACACTCAGCGTTCAGAAATATGCCTGTTGTATGCTATTTCCCCGTCCCCTGAATTCAACGCATACAAGATAATGCGCCCGTACGGAAGTTCTGCAGTTGCCGTTTCCCAGTCCGGTGTCCCTAACACAGCAAAGTAAAGGAGGCACTATCTTTTCTTGTAGAACATTATTACAACGGTGAAGATTGTGGAAACACAACCTGTTCGATCTGCCGCACTCTACTGCTCGATTTCCTTCACACCCCTGCACTGAACCGGTGTCTTCGACCTCAGCATGCATTATGGCATTCGATGCGCTGTGAGCATGGGACTAGTCCATCCAGAACCACCCCGTTTTTTTTTTCCACACTCACACCTCCTGACTGCGCCGCTGTGCCTCAAATACATGCGTTGGCAGTTATTTCATGCATCTACATATGGATAACGTTGAAAGATCGTCCACAACTTAATACTGCAGGCCAGCGCGCGGCCATCGTGCTGTTTTTGCAGATAACTCCGCTTAGAATGGGCACGACAGCGGTACGTATTCGCTTCCAAGTGGTTGCCACTTCGTCGCTGATTGTTTTCATCGGAGAGGACGTTGCTATTCCCTTGAGTTTGAGCTCGAAGTGTAATGAGTAAATCGAGTAAATGTCATCTGCTTTTTTTCGTGACAGCCCTGAATGACACTACAGCAACCAGCAGCGGCAAAATCGTTCTAGGCGGGCATAGTGTTTTCGTTGTTTTTATTCACGACGCTACCCTACAAGAGGACCCGTCCAGGCGCCATGCTGTACGCTGCTGGTTTGGTGTCCTGTAAGCGCTTCGGATCAGGTTCAGTCACTGGATTTCGAATGAAGCTAGCGTTCGCTCTATGATCCCACACAGAATCCCTGCGCCTTTCTGCCGCCCTGCCCGCCTCACGTGTACTTGTCTAGTTGCGGCCACACAACACGACTTACTGCAGTCATCCCATTGCGTGTACAGCTGGCCCATGCAGGCTGAACGACAAACATAAATGTATCGGTCCCGTCTGAGAGGGACAACTTTTCGTACCGGCATCGATGCAGCGTAGAGCCGCGACTCTCGGAACCCACGTAACTGGTTAAAGCTCTTCACAAGTTCACCCCGTAACTATCGCTGACTGGCCAGGATGTCCAGTGCACTTGAGGCAGGTGCGAGCATTTGCCAGCAGCAGCGTCATACAGGCTTACGGTCGAACAACAATGACTCATTCAAAGCAAACATCGAAAAGAAAACAAGTGTGTCTTCACATTCTTAGACCATCAAATGCGGTGGAGTGACTTTCACTTTTTCGGAAGGCCCTGATACAGACACGTTGGGACTTCATGAGACAAACCTGACGTGAGCACTTTTCAGACTGACGATGGCGTATTCTTCTCAGGACGTCTTGGGTGAACATTGGCTAATCGCAAGGCCAGACACTGTACCCAACATGCGGCTCTCTTACTTCCGTTCACTATAGCTCAGACTAACTCCGACGTGCGAGTCTCAGCCTCTCACGGTGAGAGGCACATTCGTTTACCGTGCTTGGAATGCACTCGCGCAAGGTCTAAGAATCAACTAGTGCAAGCAGCTACAACAGTGCTGCGTGGGAAACACATGTGTGCGACGAAAAACGGGAAAACAGAGTCTTTCTCCCGGAATCTCGATCCATCCCGTCTTTCTTCCCAGATGTGGCGTCATCGTTCGTGCTACCTGTCGACTCTAGCTCTGATTGCCATGGCTGGAAAGCCATACGTCTTTTTGAGTCCTTCTAAAATCAAATTTTCAAAAAAAAAGGTTTGGTTCTGTGTCTTTCCACACATCGGTTTTTGCATGCACATGAAATTATATGAGCCCCGTACATATATTTTTACCTACATGAAACACGATGAATTTTAGAACTGAGTTAGGAAAAAAGGAATTAGATAGACTAACAGGGCAGTAGCCAGCCCAAGAGGAGCCGAATACAGAGACGAAGCGGCGCCTTGTTCCATGGGAATGCACACAGGAGGGTCTGGGATGAACTCTGGTGAGCCGTCACGACTCATACAGGTGAGGGTAGCATGCCCGAGCAAGCGGAAGCCGTGGTGGCACTCGTAGGTGACTGTGTCTCCCTGAGAGTGCATAAAGGACACGAGCGAAACACAGAAACAACCATCGGAACTTGTGCATTCTTCTCAATGGCTGCATCCTCTGAGAACGGAACACCTATGAGAAACCGTCGCATGCCCGTGTTTCGCCATTGAACGAAACAAGCAACATTGTAAACGGAGAGAAAATGAGATAATACGAGGCGTGCTCTCCCATCGACATATACTGTCTGTCTGTTGGAGTGACTGCACCGAGTAAGAGCAGTAAAAGACGTAGATACGAGGTATTAGAAGACAACTACGTATCAGTCATCCCTATGTCTCCCCGTCGACTCCCAGAAAACACAAAGGGAGAAGTCTGAAGCCCCATCGGCTCGGGTATCAAATGATGGAATGACAAATGGAGGAAACACGGAAGACGCTTTTTCTCCTGGTCTAACTTTTGTGTCCGTTGCGACAAAAGAATGAGCACGAAACAAGAGAGGAAACATGACGGGATTGGGTTGAACCGGCTGCAGCCAGAAATAGAGGATGAGGTGGTAACACGTGAAAGAACCGTGAACACATTAAGAGGAGTGCAGGCCCTTTTGAAAGAGCCGTTGTGGACTTGAGGACTGAGCCCAGTTGCCACACAGAGAAGAACCACATGGTATGGGCTTCCTAGTTGAGGACCGGTGACACGACTACACCAAAGCACCTCCCTACGAACATTCAGTTTATTTTTCGTGTTCGAGGAAGAACGAGTGGATTGCGTCGCTCGCTCGATGAAGTAATCGCCATGGAAACACTGGAAAATCGTGCGAATTTGTGATAAGAGAGAACGGCGAGGGACTTACCACACGCATGAGCGAACCGAATTGTGTGTCTGACAAGACGTGTATCGAGTTCGCGACGCGCGGGATGAAGGGGCAGGCTGAGAAAGAGAGACAAAACGGCAAGATGGGCGAGAACAACATGAAGACGGGGGGTGAAATGAGAGACAAACGGGCTCAGGCACGACTTATGTGTTCCATGAAGGTGGAGTCTCCGCGCTTCGAAACTGGGAGGTTCTGACAACTGCAGCAACAGGAGGAGGTCTAAGAAGCCTGAGGTTCAGCAGAGCATGCATTCCGCGACCTAGAATCACACATGTCCCCAACTATAAAGAAAGAAGATACGCGCATGCAGCTTACAGGGCTTGCTGCTAACGGCCGTGAGGTATGCGAGGACGTCGTCGCCAGTTCGTTCTGCTGCTTCCTGAGCGAGATCGAGAGCAGTTTTGCCATCCTGAGAGGACAGAAAACCAGCAGCATGAGAAACGCTTTTGAATAGTGTTTCTCGCTTTCCCCTGAGAGTTGATGGGGGGGGGAGCCGAGCGCCTCAAAACAGGCCCCGAAAAAAGCCCCGTTCACCCTCGAGCCCCGCAGATCATTCAGGCACCTTGACGCACACGTCCACTACAAACCAGCAGCTGGTCTTTCTTGAACAGCGTCCTGTCCGTACTCTGCAATAAGCGAGCAACCGTGTTCACAATCTCTCCATGTCCAAGTCGAGAAGATAAGCATCCCACCAAATAGCTCAGGAAGCGGCCAAACCCTGTAGTGGACGTCTCCTGCGAAGGCCCTGAAATTGAAGGACTCTCCTGTGCCCTCGGGACTACCGAACATTCACTAGAGGCACAAAACGCCCAAGAGAATGTTGAACGCTCCGTTTCGAAAGGACGCTCTTGAAAAAATAGGATAAAGAGTTATCCGCCATGCCTGGCAAGCACTGGACTATGTGTCAATACACGAATCTGACCACTGCCTTTTGTCACTTCGTGGATATAAAGCTGAAGCGAATCCGACGCTCGACTCTACCAGGACGCAAGTTCATGAGTATCTCACGATGGAAGACAAAACGAAATCGACAGATCTAAAGAGACGGAAGATCAGCGTTGTTGCTACCGAGCTCGTGCGTTTCTCTGTTGCATAGCACCCACGAGGAACGCTGACATGTGAACTCGTGTGTGTCGACTTCGCGTGCGCTCTGCCGTTTCCATGATGCCCCCACTCAAAAGTTTCTCGGATTTCAATACCGCATGGCATCAAGGTGATTCCACACCGGTTTCGTTCCAGGTGTCATATCATACAGACAGCCGATCTATGCATACGTGTATGACCTACAAACTATAAATAGCACTTTACACGAGCGGCTAGTTCGCTTGGAGCGAGGACAAACGTTTTATGGTTAGGAAAGACGCCCTGACGGCCGCAATGAGCTCACAAGGTTCCCCAGACACACATCCGAACCCATGCGAGGTCCCACTTAATCACAACCTGAAGCGTAAAGAGAACTTTCCATGTACATCCTGCCTACCATGTTTTTGTCATGTAGGGGAACCCTGGCAATCTGCAGAAGGCGTTTCGCGATTTCGAGGTACCCGCCCAAAACCGCGTCCATGAGAGGTGTGTTCCCGTGGGCGTCCCGCGCCACAGGGTCTGCATGCTTCTCTAAAAGCAATTCCAGCGAGAGAGCCGGAACAATCTTGGCTGGGACGACGTCGAACGACGATGGCGCGGCAGCCAAATGAATAGGCGCCTTTCCATTCTGGAGAAACGAAAACGCGGGAGCAAAGATGTATCACCTATGGGTTCCCGACCCACTCGAGGTGCGGAGACATGTCGTCGTCTCCAGAGGGACCGTGTTCCTCTGGATAGATTTCCCACTCTCTCACGTGAACACATACGCGACCGCCGAATACAACGGTATGCCCCTGCATGGAACGACACAAGCTGTAGGCAGAGGACCCGTTCTCGCACACTGAGGCCTCACGAAGGCAGACGCCGACCAAACACGGTAAGTCGCGGGTTTCTTTTGCCAAAGCGCCTACCTTATTCGGCACATTCACCTTGATCGCATTCCCTGCCAAATTGAGCAAAGTGTTCATGGACTTGTCTGCGTTGAAAGCTGCAGCGTAGTGGAGGGGAGTGTTTCCCCGAATATCCTGAGACATCACGTCTGCACCTCGGTTGATGAGCAGCTTGACCAATTTGCACGAGTTCGAGGCCGCTGCGTAATGTAGGGCGGAGAGCCCAGCCTACGAAAGGAAGAGCAGCGAAGAAGAAAGGTGCAGATGGACAAAGGCAAGACGAAGGCTCCTTCTAAAACAGAGCTCAGTAGAGCACACCTCAAGACACTTGCTTTTGACTTCCTCTTTTTTTTCCCTTCCTCCTTCTTCTCCCACCTTCCCTCTTCAGCCAAGGCCTGCCTCGGCTTTCTTTCAGAAACTGCTTGTATCAAACGCGTGGATACTGGAATTCAACTGTGGACCACACTCTGACAGTGAGTTAACCTTTTCTGGATTTCTTTTGGACAGCTCGTTGTGCACACTGTTGAACAGCCTTTCTCACCTCGCCACACGAACAATCAAAATGCAGGCCATTCAAACAAATGAGGAATGATCCTCCATCTAGGCGAATGCTCTTGTTCTACGGGTGGCAATGAGAAACATACGGGGTAAGTTCGAATCACGGTGACATGCAGTCCGGGTTCCTACATTGCGTCTTTGTTGTTGCTCTTTCCTCTTGTTTCTGTCCAAAAAAGGCCAGTTCCGTTTCGGTTGACGCCCCAGGGTTACACGTTGTACATGTAGTCAAGCTCCCTCCCTTTTCTCTCTTTCTCGTGTGCCCGAAACGCCAACTTACTTTGTCTCGTGCAGTGACATCTGCATTGCGGTCAATCAGAGCTCTGGCAAAAAGCTTTGAGAAGGGGTGACTTGAACGCGCGGCGATCATCAGAGGGGTCCGCCCTCCGACGTCTCGAACGTTTACGGGAGAGCCGTACTTCAAAAGAAGAAAAAGAGATTCGTAATTTTCCAGCGTTGGGTACCGTGCAACGTAGTGCAGAGGTCGCATGCCCATTCTCTGAGGAAACAGGAACCGAGAAAAAGAGAAATGATGTGCCATCTTAGCTCTTCACATTCGATAGGCCTGCCTCGATGCGCCTTCTATCCACTGCACACTCCTCTCAGAGGTGTCTCTGGGACTGCGCAGAAAACCTCTCTAGTGTGGCATCGGTGACAGTGCCGGCACTGTCTGCGGATATAGGAGAGCGCAGGATCCACGAGAGAGTAACCGGGTGTTTCAACTCCGACGGGTTCGGTTATGACGCAAAGACTAACACTCCACAGGTTTTGCATGCCTGGAAGAGACCTCCACCTGAAGAGACATCGAAAACGTGCTGGCGTTGTAGTCTTTTGCGTTTAAAACGTGAATAATGTGTGCGCCCGTCTCGCTACAAAGAGTGACCTGAGTCCGAGCCTTCTCTTGTGAAACATCGGGCCTTTTTTGACCTGTCTGCTGTCTTGCTTTTCTCACATTAGCTGCATCGGGAGAACGCGGGAAGGCCTCGATGTTGGGGAACGCTCCGTACTGAAGCAGAATCTCGACAACGCGAGGTTTGGATGCAGCGATCGCTGCGTGAATAACGCTGTCTCCATCCCGCACTCTCGGTGGGCTGCTTGTCTGGAAAGAACGCGCACAAAAGAATCACCTCTTTGCAGAGCGCAGGTGGACGCACCTCCACTCGAGACAGGAAGGGTCGGCGGGGTGACACCCCTGTCGATCCGTGCAAGCCGTTGCACAGAAAACGACGTTCGATGATACATCAGAAGCGGTGTGCTCTTCCTCCAGTGTGGCACAGGAAACAAACAACATATCTCGACTTTTGGAGTTTGAATCAAACACTAGGTTCTCTTGGACAAGAACGACGGAGGCATGCGACGAAAATGAACACCTCCTGTAGCTGACCAGACATTGCCTGAAGCGAGCGTTGGAAACATGGCGTAGTTTCTCTTGATGCGACGAAAAGATGAGAAAATTGACAAAGTCAAAACAGCGAAGATACAGCGGGAACAAGACCATCAGTCACACTCTTTCCGCACAGGGAGATGCACCATTACCGGAATGATGAGGTTAGAAGACGATCATAAAATCAATATCAAAGAGACATACCGGAGTTGCCCGACAGAACCGGAAATTGCGACTGATGTTGTTTGCAGTGTCGGCAGCTCGGAGAAACGCTGAGACCTCGCCAACTGTGAACGGGCCATCGATCCTCTTGAACAGTTCATCACAAAATTGTTGGTCGACTTTGGTGAAATTATCTGGAAAAATACAGAGAAAAAAGTCGATGGACAAACAGAATCTCCAGCCACCGTTCTGTGGCCGTGCTCGCAGACCCACTAGTCGAGACATAACAAGACCATTTTCCCTGAAGTCAAGTGCCTAGTTTGCGGTTATCTCGCGTCTCCCGAAGCTTCACAGGCGAACAAGGCAACAAAACACGAAAAATCGCACCTCTTTGCTAGCCGCCCCTCTCTTGATGAGCTGTGCACTACCTTTGACTCTTCGGTCTCAAACGCCCTGGTCAACGACAGCCCCTCCCCGCGACTCTAAACGGTCACGGTAGGTTTGTGTCGCTTTGTCTTGCTTCTCTGATCAATCTTGATCTACCCCTTTCCCAGCATCTCCTTTTCCGTACCACAAACATCGCGATCCGTTTCTGTCCTCACCCCCCGATGACTGGGTTGCCCTGGTTGCCTCCGTCACCGTTTCTTTCTAGACAACTTCTTGCGAACAGCAACTCGGCAAGACACTTCCGCGCTCACGGCAGTTGCACTCCTCAATCTTTGCCCGCACTTCTACTGGTTCTTACCGTTCCTTTCACAGACTTCCAGCAGCTTCTTCGCCTCGGCCTCGACCTCCTGTCTCCTCGTGACATAGCATCCGTCGCTGACGCTATCTGCTCTCCCCGCCTCCTGCTCCGCGCCAGCTGTCTCCGCTTCAGCTGCAAGCTGTGGTGTCTGAGTCTCAGCCCCGTGCAGCTCCCCGACCTCGCCTGTCGCGTCTTTTTGCTGCTCGTCAGCTGCGGGGCCTGCGGACTCCACAGAATCATCTTGTTGATCTGCCCCATGGGCTTCGTTCTCGTGGCTAGCTCCGGCAGCTGAAGCAGCCGCGGCTTCTGGAGCGCCGGTTCCAACTTCGTCGCGGCCCTGTTCATCTAGGCCAGGGGCCTCCTGGTCCGCGGCAGGCACATCTTTATTCTCGCCGCTCTCCTCCTGTGGCTGTGCTTCGCCATTCGCTCCAGATCCGCCTTCCGCATCGGCTTCAGCATCTGAACCCTCCTGCGTCTCCGCCGGTTGCTCCTGTGCCGGCTCTTCCGCTGCCTCCGTACCCTTTTCTTCAGCTTGCTCAGGAGTGGATTCTTCTGCAGGTGACTCTGAAGGCTGTGACGCGTTCTCCCGCTCTTGTCCCTGAGCCTGTTCTGGGGACTGTTCTTCCGCCGGTGAATGCGTAGACTGTGAGGCCTCTTCCGGTTCCTCTGTCTGTTTCGGTTCTTCAGCATTTTCTCCTGCAGGCGTTTCGGATGATTGCGAGGCGTTCGCCTGCTCCTCTCCCTGTTTCGGTTCTTCAGCATTTTCTTCGGCAGGTGTTTCGGATGATTGCGAGGCGTTCGCCTGCTCCTCTGCCTGTTTCGGTTCTTCAGCATTTTCTTCGGCAGGCGTTTCGGATGACTGCGAGGCGTTCGCCTGCTCCTCTCCCTGTTTCGGTTCTTCAGCATTTTCTTCGGCAGGTGTTTCGGATGATTGCGAGGCGTTCGCCTGCTCCTCTGCCTGTTTCGGTACTTGAGCATTTTCTTCCGCAGGCGTTTCGGATGATTGCGAGGCGTTTGCCTGCTCCTCTCCCTGTTTCGGTTCTTCAGCATTTTCTTCGGCAGGTGTTTCGGATGATTGCGAGGCGTTCGCCTGCTCCTCTGCCTGTTTCGGTTCTTGAGCGTTTTCTTCGGCAGGCGTTTCTGATGATTGCGAGGCGTTCTCACGCTCCTCTGCCTGTTTCGGTTCTTGAGCGTTTTCTTCGGCAGGCGTTTCGGATGACTGCGAGGCGTTCGCCTGCTCCTCTGCCTGTTTCGGTTCTTCAGCGTTTTCTTCGGCAGGCGTTGCCGATGACTGCGAGGCGTTCGCCTGCTCCTCTCCCTGTTTCGGTTCTTGAGCATTTTCTTCCGCAGGCGTTTCGGATGATTGCGAGGCGTTCGCCCGCTCCTCTGCCTGTTTCGGTTCTTCAGTGTTTTCTTCGGCAGGCGTTTCGGATGACTGCGAGGCGTTCGCCTGCTCCTCTGCCTGTTTCGGTTCTTCAGCATTTTCTTCGGCAGGCGTTTCGGATGATTGCGAGGCGTTCGCCTGCTCCTCTGCCTGTTTCGGTTCTTCAGCATTTTCTTCGGCAGGCGTTTCGGATGACTGCGAGGCGTTCGCCTGCTCCTCTGCCTGTTTCGGTTCTTGAGCGTTTTCTTCGGCAGGCGTTTGGGATGACTGCGAGGCGTTCGCCTGCTCCTCTGCCTGTTTCGGTTCTTCAGCATTTTCTTCGGCAGGTGTTTCGGATGATTGCGAGGCGTTCGCCTGCTCCTCTGCCTGTTTCGGTTCTTCAGCATTTTCTTCGGCAGGCGTTTCGGATGACTGCGAGGCGTTCGCCTGCTCCTCTGCCTGTTTCGGTTCTTCAGCGTTTTCTTCGGCAGGCGTTTCGGATGACTGCGAGGCGTTCGCCTGCTCCTCTGCCTGTTTCGGTTCTTCAGCATTTTCTTCGGCAGGCGTTTCGGATGACTGCGAGGCGTTCGCCTGCTCCTCTGCCTGTTTCGGTTCTTCAGCATTTTCTTCTGCAGGTGTTTCTGAAGACTGTGAGGCCTCTTCCTGATCGTGTCCTTGAGCTTGGTCTGAAGCTTGCGTTTGCCCATGCGCGTCCGTATGTTTCACTGCTTCATGGGGGTTGGAATCTTCGCTCGCGGCCTCTGCAGAGTTGCTGCCGTTCGTGGCGTTGTGTTCCTCTGCGTGAGGGCATGGCGCATGTTCGGCTACAGGAGTTTCATGCGATTGTGCGGGTGCAGAGGATGAACTGGAATTCGCCTCTTCGCTGCCTTGTTCCGTTTCCTGCCCCTCTTCGTGCTGCGTGGTAGAAGCTCCCTCACCACCTTTCTGATCTGCTCTCACCTCGTTCGTTTTTTCGTGCCCGTCTGTTCCTGTCTTCCCTCCTGACTTGCTTGCGATCAGACAAGCACGCGGACAAGACAACTTCTCAGATGAGGCCGATGCATTTTCGCCTTCCTCTGGAGCGGCCTGAGCCTGTTTTCCTGGCTTGTTTGTCTCTCCGTCCTGCTCGTCTCTGTCCTCAGACCTCGCCGCCGCTTCGTCTCCCGTCTCCGAGTCCTTCGATTCTGTCTTTTCTTCGTTTTTGCTGTCATTCTCACTCACTGACGACTTTTCCTCTTCACTCTCGGCTTTGTCGGACTCCCCCTCCTTATTTTCTCCCTCCTCCTCCGCACCGCTTCCTTCGTTCCTATCTTCGGTCAAAGCCACCCAGCTAGCCCCGAGGCCGTCGTCGTGCACCGGAAGGGAAGAGTGGGCGAGAGGGGTCCTACGGTTGTTGTGTGGGGTCTGCCACCGCTGAGCGCGAAAGAGAGACGGAGAGAGAGAAGCGGCCACCGGGAGACTGTCCTTTTCATCGTCCGCAAAAGGAGAAATATCGAGAGCAGTGTCAGAGCTAACAGATGTGGAGCCGTCCTCGTCGTTCGCTGGCCAAACAGACATCGACGACAAATACGGTGACCAGGCACCGGCGGGATTAGGGATGGAGGCCACCGTCGTAGCGGACGAGAAGAGCGACGAAAAAAGAAGCACACCGACGAACGGAAGAAGCACCGTCGCGCCAGAGACACCGAGGGACGGCGGGCAAAAGAAAGGGGGAAAACGAGGCCGGTTGACACTCTCCATTTTGCGGGCAGATTCTGGGAAAACGGAGAGCATGCACCGCCAAGGGATCGCTACCAGGCGACACAGAGCAGAGGCTGAAAACGTTCCTGCTGTTTTGAACGGACACTCCGTCCACGAGAAGATACCAAAGAAAAAACGATGCCGTCGTCCAAGTCACAGTATATAATTCCAAGGAAAAAAAATCCAGGCAGCACTTCGTTTCCCTGCTTGGTCAGTGAGGTGAGTGTGCGGCCCTGCGTCTTGGGGGAGCGCCCGGCCGTTTCGCCGTCGTTACTTCCTTCTTGCCTAGACGAAATCACTGTACCTCTACGAAGAGCGACTCTTTCTCGGTTGATGAAGTGGACAACGACTGACCCGTGGTCCCGGTGACGGCGCATCCACGAAACTCAAAATCCGACCGTCCCTGTGCACGACTGTTCAAAGATGCTACACTCGCTTCCCTCAGAAGCGGACACAACCGGCGAGAAACACAAATTTTGCCTTCGCCTGTGCGATATGACGGTTGATTCCGTTCTTGACCCACACAGATTCCCACGCAAGACGAATCGCGCAGTTCTGCGTCCGTATTCATACACCTGAGACTGGCTGGCGCAAGCAGTCGCTGAGACTGGGAGGGGTATTTGCACTCAGGATCACGGGTTAGGAAAACGTTTCAAATCGATGGATTCGCACAAGTCATGTCAAGCTAGAAAATAAATTGAGATTCGGTGGAGATCTTCGGCCCGGATCCCGCGAGACATCGGAAAATTGCATTGAAACTGCAGTGCATGGGTACCGTAGGCACTCTCAAGCAGATGCTGTTCATATCGATAGGGGACCGGGTCTGGACCCAGTACCATACATGGATTCCGCCTTTAAAGCTTGCCCACGAAGAAGGTGAGGCACTCTAGCGGTGAGAATCTCTAGGTTACAGCGCTGTCCGATGGCGAAGCGCCTCTGCTGTTCAGGGGGAACCCGCCTGTAGCGACGGTCCTCCGTCCCCGCTTCCCATGTTTTTTATTTTCTTACTCTGGCCGGCAGCGTGCAAAAGGCGACGAACGCTCCAGCAAAGCGTGACAAGTAGAAGACTTTCACCAACAGAACGTCTCAAATCGCTGCACTGCACCGCCGACGCTCCAGCAGCTCCTCAGCGCACGCAGGCGTGACTGAAAGATTCCCTAGCAAATTACTGGCGGAGACCGTGGCACAAATATTGCAGGCAACCGATCAGCCAAAGCAAAAGAAAGGTAGCTGCTGTGGAAAGGGAACTATTCAGCGAAAAGACCGGACGCTCAAGAGACAAGGCTCTTTGCTCTAAAGAAGGCAGCAGGTTCATTCCCGACACGATATTCACAGCGAGGGAGCGAGCTGTGGTTCTACTATAGATGAGGTTGATTTTCCCAGGAATGTGGACAAGAAAAGAAAGTTCCGCAAACCGGGGGCCGTGGAGAACAGAGGAGAGAACGCACAAGGGACAACGTATGCAAACTGCCTTTCCCCGGGGTTGGCTAGCTTGGTGACCGCGCTCGGTCCCGATGTCTTGCTCGGCCACGCCAGCCGCAGAAGTGACACTGCGTGGGCCCCGGGCGCGAAGAAACAAGGCCTTTCTGCTGTTTTCTGTTGCGCTTTTCCCCCCGTCAATCAGTAGGGCATCTGTGAGAGTTCGCGCGAGACGCTGCGACGGTTTTTCCGACTCTCACCTGCACTTTAAACGCAGAAAACACCGCTCTTTTCCCCCGGTTGTTGACCTTCCGGCAGAAAGCGGAGGGAGGTCACGGCAGCGACGGACACGAGACTCGCGCAACGTCTGAGTTTTCGACAAGACGCGCTTACCAGCCGGGCTGCGTGCATGCGCTGTCAAAGCACACTTTACCGAAGAATAAAGGGACAGACACGGGAAAGAGGAATGCTTTCCTCGAGTCCAGGTCGATTTTTGCGAGTTGTTTCTCTGCACACACCCGCGAATTTCTCTCGGGCTCTTCGACTCCGTTTCCCATGCGGCTCTGGCTCTTCGTTGCAATGCGATGTGCGCTCTAGGGAACCCCAGTAAACGGGGGGGGCATTTTCTCGTTATGTTGGCTAACTGTCGATCCAGAAGCTGACAAACAACGCACTGAAGAACGGAAGAGAAAAGTAAACGGAAGAAACTGGCAGAACAAGCGAGCGAGAGGAAGCAAGGGGAAGCGGCACAGAACCACAGAGACGGAGAGGCGAGCAGGGAGGATAGACGGGAGACAAGGAAACGCAGATGCGGGCGAGGGAGCAACAACCGAGGAAGACCAGAGAGATGAGGCAAAACAGGACGAAGAAGCGAGGAACTGAGGCAGAGGGGTGGTAGGGGAAACACACAGGGAACCCAGACGAGGAAGCACGGACGCAAATTCGGTCGAGAGTGACGCGCGAAGAGTCTTCAGGAAGCGGAAGGAAGTTGCTGGGACACCGAGGAAAACTCAAAATCGGAGACGGCGATAATCTCTGGTGAAGAGGGAAAGAAATGACAGCAGAATGGAGACAAAGCTGCAACGTCTGTCTCCCTGGTAATCTGCAATGTCCCTCTGTCCAAGACTCACCCGCTGCCTTGTGTCTCC
Source organism: Toxoplasma gondii ME49 (assembly GCF_000006565.2). Classification (NCBI taxonomy): domain Eukaryota; phylum Apicomplexa; class Conoidasida; order Eucoccidiorida; family Sarcocystidae; genus Toxoplasma; species Toxoplasma gondii. Next base: position 273,720 of record NC_031479.1, on the reverse strand, counting down.
TACCTCTTTCGCCGATTTCTTGTTTCTCCTGCCTCGGTTCCCCTCCGTCTCGTAGATCCTCGCTTTTTCCCCATCTGAAGGATGGCACTCAGCTTTTCGGCCTCGGGTTGTTGGGCGTCTCTCCCGCCGACTCTGTCACTTGAAGACTTTTGCTTGGCGCACTCGCCGTCGGACCGAGAGCAGCAGGAGCTCCACTCGCGTCTCCCGCGTCTTCTGCCCACGGGCTTCTCGACTGTGCGCCTGTCTCCTCTCGCCCTCCTTCAGATGTTTCTGCACGCGCGCCAAGGGATTCCCCTCGAAGTCATGGGCCTCATGCTCGGCTCTGTTTCCCCGATCTCTTCGTCTGTGAAGTCTGCCTCTTCGCCTTTAGAGCAGCTTGGCGACCAGGCGTTTGTAGTCCACTCCGTTTTCCGCTTGCCAGTTGAGGGCACAGAGACTCGCGTCAACGCAGGAGCCGAAGCCAACGAATACATGGTCGACTTCGTCCAGCGCGCCGAAGAAGCGCTTTCGCCCCCAGTGAGGCCAGACGAGCCAGACGAAGGAGTCGGACTCTGCGTCGTCGGATGGTACCACAGCCACCCTGGTTATCGCTGCTGGCTCAGCGGAATTGATGTAGAGACCCAGAAACTCCATCAACGCGGCCAGGACCCTTTCGTCGCTGTTGTGGTGAGACAAAGCAGAAAGAAACGGAGTCAGAGAGGGGACTAAAAGAGAAACGAGGAAGAGGGAGAGAAAGATTTCGAGGCTAAAGACTAGAGAAATACACACGTCGGGTCAAAAGAAAAGAAGGGGGATTACCACTCCCGACGAGCGTTTAAAGGGAACGGGAAAGCAGGTTGGACGGAAAGGACGAGAGGGAAGAGGAGGCAGAGACATTCTGAGGAGACAGAGGACTGGAGAAAAGCGGAAACGGAGAGATGAATTGATGAAATGGAGACGTTATGTCACCTTGCCCGCAGGTGGTTTTGCCTCTTCCCCTCTCGGGCTGATGTGAACTGCGCGGCTGCCTCCTTTTAAACACATCGTTTTCTCTTCCTGTTCCGTTTTTTTCACTTTTTCTCATCTCCTTTCTTCGTTTTCCTTCTCGTTCCCTTTCTTTCTTTCTTCGTTGCCTTCGTTCCCCTTCGATTTCTGTTTCCTTGTGATGATTCGGCCGGTCCCTTTTTGAGTCAACGTCTGCACTCTCAGGTGGATCCCACTAGGACGCTGGCTACCGGCGAAGTCGATGTAAGGAAAGGACGACGGGAGATTTCCTTGGCAGCCTCTTTCGCCTGCAAACGCATGGTGTTAGAGCCGTAGTTTCGTACACATCACTTTCTGTTCTGGCGTCACTCTCTGCTTTTTCCCCTCATTTATTGCTGTTCTCTCTCACTTTTGTCTCTCCTGTTGTGCCCACAGATCGGAGCCTTCCGCTGCTACCCCGATCACTCGCAGAACGCGCGACTCGACTCTGTGCAGAAGAGCAGACACGACCAGGCCGGAGTGCCGGCGGAAAAGGCCTCGGACTTTGGTGTTCACTGGCGAGAGTAGGTCGTTTCAGTCTTCTCTTTTCCTTTTCCTAAGTTTCTTTGTGCGTCCTCTTACACGTTTTCTCCGCCTTGCCGCGGCCATGCCCCCTCTCCTCGTTCTGACTTCCAGCTTGTGCGTTGTCTTGATTCTGCTCTGTTGTTCACTTCTTTCTTTTCGCCTCTTGCTTGCTGCCTCATCTCGTGAGGAGGCTTTCCGGAGAGCTGGGAAAACGAGCGGAAGGCACAAGTGTCACTCGCCCTGTGGCCGGCTGGCGAGTCTTTAACCTTTTTTTCGTCTGGCTTATTCACTTTCTCTGTTTCTTAGAATCGTGTCTGTTGCGTGTTACCTTTCCCTCTGCCTATGTTTCTCAGATACTACAAACTTAATGTCGAACTTCTATGCTCGTCTCTGGACGCGCTGCTCATTGAAAGGCTCTCTGAGGCGGCCTGGTTTGCGCCTCTCCTCCGGGGACCTCAAGATCAAACTGCTGCGGTGAGTCGTCACGTGACTTTTTTCTTTTCGCTCTCGCGGTCGTTATCTGCTTTCTGTCGCCGGCCTTTTCCGCCGTTAAAAGAATGAACACCTTAATCGATAATGCATCGATTCTGATGGTCGTACCAACACGTAGGTAGCTGTCGGGGGAATCGCAACGCTTGTAGTTGTTTCAGTGGCTTGCGGTAGAACATCATGCTTCCGTCTTTTTTCGATTCGCCAGCCCTTCTTCTCCACTCTCTATTTCTTGTTTTGCGTTGCTTTTTTCCTGTCGGTTCCCTTTCTGCTGCCCGCTCTCCTCTGTGTTCCCTCTGTTCTCTAAAGAGGTGGCGTGCAAAAGGTCTTCAGAACTCCCTACGGTTTTCACTCGCATTAAAGAGAAGAAACAACTACTCGGACGGTGTTGTGGTTAGTCGCTCTGTACTGGAAGGGATAGGACTTACGGTTGTTCCACGTAGCCTCTGCGTTCATTCAAAATTCGTAGGAATCCTGCAGGCATAGAGCCCGCGTCTTCTCCCGTCTGAGGAGTACTCTTCACTCTCTGGTATACACGACGCTTAGAACGCAACTGAGGTGGAAACACTTCAGTGTCGTCAGTGACAACTGCATCATCTGTGAGAGCGATGTATGCATGCGCCGTTTTGACAGACCCGGCGAGCGTACCGCACATCGCAGATTCTCAACGTCGCGAGCAAGGCCCGCCAAGCAGAAACTTCTTTCTTCCCCGCTCTGCCGAAGTAAATTGTCCCTTGCAGTCTTCTTTAGTCCGCCTCTTGTTTATTCAGTTCGTATCCTCTGTCGCTTGCATCGTAAAGACGTACTCAAATGCATACACGACCGTACATACAATCAAAATCTGTGAATACACACTTCCATGGGAACTCTGTACTCAGATGCACTCACACAGACACGTAGATACATACTCGCTGAAGCCAGACGCGTTTCCCTCCCCCAGACAAGCTCTTTGACATATCAAGGTTTGCTTTTCTTTGTTTAACGCACCTCTTTGCTGTCTTATGTTCTCTCCAACGCTTTTAATATTTCGTGTCATTGTCTCCCTTAACGCGCTGCTGCTCAATGGGGACACCATGTTCAAAGGGCGTTCCTCTCCCTTCTTTTGCCTCGTTTCTGCTGCGTTTGGGGAAGAACTTCAGAGCAGAGACGTCCTAAAATATAGTATTTTTCTGTCGTTTTCTCGTACCTTCTCAACAGTTTGTTTTTCTTGTCTGCTGCTGTCTCCCTGCCTCTCCAGGCCTTGCTCATCCCTCTCACTCCACACCCCACACCCTGGGCCTTCTCCTGTCTCCTCGACCTCGAGCTCCAGCCGTTTGCAGGCTCCGGAAGAGGGCTCTGTCTCCGGTGGAAAGGCGACAGGGGAGGCGAGTTTGCTGGCGCGACCAGGAGCGCAAGAGCGCCTTGTGTGTTTACTGGAAGAAGAGGAGCAGACAGAACGCCTGCAGCAACAGTCCGTCGTGCTGCTACAGTCGCACCTTGAGAAGAAATACGCGCGAATCCTCCAGAACGGAGACCTGGCGAGCGCTGAAGAAGAGAGAGAAGACAGACTCGACGAACTGCTACGAGAGGCCCATCAACTCGCCTGTGACCAACGACAGTCTGTCCTCTCTGCAGCCGTCGGGGTGAGAAGGAAACAGTGATGTTCTTTTTCTGGGGTCATCAGTTATGTCTGCAGCTCTTGCAGTGAGGAGGAAAAGTCTAGGTGTGATTCTTCTGGGGTTGTCACTCTTGCTTCGAGGCCGTCTCGCGCACGGCTGTCTCAAGCGCACTTGTGTCCTCAAGCTGCTCGCTCAGAGACCAAGTTGTAGAAAATGCTGATATCCTGGAGAAGAGCTTAAGCGTGAGAGCAGAAGAGATAAGGTCAAGAAGAAGGCACTGTGCGACTTGAGGGCAGAAAAGCTGTCTTTCGAGAGAGAGGTTTCTGAAAACACGGCGCGCCAGTTCACTGGCGCTCATATCTCTTCCAACTTTTCTCTTGTTTTCTCAGGACATCATCTTCGGCCGTGAAGCTGAGAGCACTTCGTGGTTGGCCATAAAGAGGCGACTGCGAGAGGAGCGAGGAGGGCGCTCCTCGGCCTGTCCAAGTTGGCCAGGCTCCGTACGGCTCTGACAGGCGCACAGAAACAGAGTCCTACGGAGGGGCGTGCTACAACTGTTCTGTTTCTCGTAAGAGACAGAACGATTCTCAAACCTAACACGAATTGCGAGCTAAATGGAAAAAAGGAATCAGGGCACCGTTTCAATCCTTATTGATAATGTAGAATTTAGCAAACAAGAGAAACCCCCGGGTCTCTTTCGCCCGGCTCAGGCGTGGCGTGAGAACGGCGCGAGACGACAGTTGAAATGTAGTGAAGTGAAAAGCCGTTCTGTCTAATCCTCTGAGTAGCTCGAGTCAGGAGCACATTATGTCATGGCACGAGGAAAGAAACCTGAGACTGCATTCGTTTTTGGGGAATCGACTTCCCCTGTTGCTGCTGTCTTCTGGCAAGCTCAGACGCAACTGTTGTTTTCCTTCTCCCGCGCGTAACAGACAAAATCGATGTGTAATTTCGTGCGACTCTGAAATCTGAGAAACGCGGGGCTCTGTGCCTGACTGTAGATCCGGGCGGCAAACGGGCAAGAGAGCGGAGAAGCACGAGAAACAAGAGACAACGAAGAGACTTTAAGGGATAGAGAGATGGGCGAGAGGAACAGAGACAGTAGTCGCCCCTCAAGTTGTCTCTTTCTTGCAGATTCTCTGCTTGTGTCCACATACAGGTAGCGACTGATGCGCCTCTAGATGCCACGTTTTTTGAATATCGAGTCACCTCGTCTATCTTCTCTCTGAACACAGAAGTGGGCGTGTAGACTGGTGGGTTGACGCTGATACGCATACAGAAACAGGGCAAACAAACGCCACGCGAAGCATCGTGAAGTATGGCAAGTTCCTCGATGGTTTAGCTAAGCTCGAGAAAGCATAACAACGGTCGTCAACTCGTGTTTCTCTGAAACTGGGTAAGCTTTTGCCAAACGAACCCGCCGTACCAGTTCTGTCCGTTTTGTGATTCGAGAGGAAAGATGGCGAACCGGCAGGCAGAAGTCAAGGTTGCTAAAAGGTAAAAGCGGAGGAGGGTGCACAACCCTTCGGAGACCACAGTGAATGCAGATGCCGTTCTTATAACTAAGAAGCGAATCGTGGTAGGGAAGATCAGGTCGCGCGAAAGGCACGACCCACTGGAGACTATGAGGACCAGGAGCGTCCGGCGAGGAGGACCGAAGGCGTCGTGGAGGTAAAACCCGCGACAAGGTTTTCTCGTGGGGAAGAGAGTGTTAGAGACAAACAGAAAACCGGACAAGACGCTGTCGCCAGCTTTTGCGGTGTTTTGTGGTGAGGTGCTGGGTAGTTTTGAACCCTTCATTTTCAGAACTGCACACGCGATAGATGCAACACCTGCCCCGTTTGGCCCTCTGCTGCACCTAAAACGTCGCGGACAAAAGGGGATCCTGAGAATGCAAATGGAAGAACTTCTTAAGAGTTTTCCACGAATTTAAACGGTAGACGAAAAACATATATGCGCACCTGTGTGCCCGCGCCCGAGACGGGTCCACGCGTTCCTGCATCCGCATCTTGGTAGAATTTGATATCGGAACATAAAGTTGTATACCTTTATTGCTAATGCTGTTCACGCAGAAACAAAAGTTTATACAAACACGTATGTATATAAGAGGAGGCGAACGCAAACTGAGGACAAAGTCGAGTCTCTCTACATGCGGACTGGTTCTTGTTTGACGGACATACTTTTTCGAACAGAGAACCACAGACTACTAAAGCCGTATTGAAAAAAGCGGACTGCCCCTCAATCTTGTCCTCTCTCTCCCAGTTGCCTTTCCACTTTCTCCTGCCACTTCCCACTCCACCCGCCCCCGCTCCCCATTATGCTTGCAGTTCACCACACATTTCATTTTTATTTCCGGTCTACTTTTTACTCAGACGCTTCTCCCTACAAGCGCTTCTGCAGTAGATACGAGTGATCACAAAAGTCCCTGTAACACGTGTACAACATTGCCAACGAGGAAAAAGTGACATGGGAGTGCCTCCCCTTCTTCCTGTTTTCTGGGTTTGCCCTTCGCAGCTCCTGCTTCGCCCCGCAGATTCTCTTTCCCCTCTTTCCTTCTCTGCGTCTTATTTCCTCCTTGTTTCTCCCCACTCTGTCCTCGTTCTCTACTCATTCTGAGCTGTTCTCCCTCGTCGCTGTTCCTTGCTCTGTCTGCAATCCTTCATCTTGCACGTCTCCTCTTATATCCTCTTCATCTGCGCCTTCTCTATCGTCTTCCCGATCACAAGATCTTGCCCAGCATCTCCACCACCTTCTCGTTCTCCTTCTCGCCTTCGACACGCTCGTTTTCTCTCTAAATTCTTTTGGCTTTTGTGCGTCTCACAGCCTTCCGCGAAAGTCGCCTTTTTTCTACGTTCGGCTGGGCGGCTCAGCGCCGAAGGCCACTCGGTAAACATCGTCGTAGGTGGAGGCGAAGTGGACGCTTAGTCCTTCCTAAAGAGGGGAGGAGAGAGACGCAAGAGTTCAGGCAAAACTGGAACGCCGAAGAAGAAAAAGCGAGAGACGAAACTCTGCCTCCAGAAGCGGCCAAGGTTCGCACCCACCGACATCCACCTCACCGGCACCGCAGCGAGACCCACAAAAAGGAGAGCATTTTTCGTTACCAAACCAGATATTTCGGCAGCTTTCTTACATTTCCATGTACCTACAGAATCCCGCGCCTGTGTGCACTCTGGAGAGACACCCGATGAAGATACCACTCATGACTCGGTGGATTGGCTGAACATCGGAGGCCGCTCGGCAGATCGACACACGCAGACAAACCAACATGCACAAATCGATATTCACTCATGCCGAAAGATGTCGGTAGAAGAAGATAGAAAACATACAACTTCGAGGAGCACAGAGCCCGACTTGACTTGGACTGTTTCGTAGGAAGATCCCGAAACGCAGCCGTATACAAGTTCTCCTGTGTTAGTGGAGCATAGTTAAGCTGATGAAGTTGGTGTAGAAATGGAACTAACTTAACGCCGTGCACAAATCTGGCGAAGCTCGTCACGGCAATCTGAACTGCGTCTTTTTGGGGCAACGCTGAAAGTGCTTGTCTGGAAGGCGCGTTTAACTCTTTGCTTTCTTCTCCTCACCTTGACGTCGTCGGGGAGCTCGGAAAACTCGCGTTCATTCGCTTGGGGAAAGATAAGAGTGTTCACATTTTCGCGTCTCGCGGCGATGACCTTTTCCTTGACTCCTCCAATCTTCAGAACTTTTCCCGTCAAGGTTAACTCGCCGGTCATCGCCACATCGGGGAGCACCGGCTTGTTCAGCGCCAGAGACACGAGCGCCGTCGCCATCGTTACGCCTGCACTTGGGCCGTCCTTCGGAGTTGCCCCTGCGAAAAAATGACGCAAGCAGCGACGAATTCGAAAGACGAGAAAATACCCGACGCTGGAGATCAACAAAGCACTTGGAAGCGCCCACAAAAAAGGAAAAAAAAGTGCCGGAGAGACGATCGAACCCAAACACTCCACGGAACGAGGAAACGAAGGAAGAAGAACCACAGAAAAAAGAAGCGGGAAGACCAGAAACCCTCATTTGAAAGCGTTGCTTGGCATGTGGCTGCGCCTCAGAGCAAAGCCATCCGTCGCCTGCCAGGCGGAATTCGGTGAACAAAGGAAAATCGCCTCAAAGTTATCTGAAGACCATACCTTCTGGGACGTGCAGATGGATCTGCGCAGTCTCCAAGAATGAGTTTCGCGGCTCGATGCGCCGGACAAACACCCGGCAAAAAGTCAAAGCGATCTCACTCGATTCACTCATCACGTTCCCCAGTTGCCCCGTCACCTTGAGGCGACCCTCTGCACCTGCAGGGCTGCGGGACCTACGGAAACGAAAAAAACAAAATGAAAAACAGATTCTCTAATCACCGCACATTTTATATATACATAGATATCCATATGTATCTTAATTTCGTATCTTTTCTGCGTGTGTGCTGCAAGACGAGAGAAACTGGAACTCTGAAAAGCCAAGGCAGGTCGACAAACGGATGAGGAAATCACCCGTCGCGGCTTTCGCGCACCTTTGCTCTGTTCTCCCTCTTTTCTCGCGTCTACACGCCTCGTCGTCGTCTGCTAGTCGCCAGTTCTTTCTCTCCATCTCCACTCGCTTCGAAGTATCTCGGGGTCGCCTGCCAATGGCTTCCACGTACAGCGTGGCGCCTCCCATCTGCGTCCACGCGAGCCCCATGACGACGCCTGAAAGAGGTTTCGCCACGGAAAGGAAAACACAGTACCCGGTTCTCTCCTGAAGGCTTGGTCTGGCTTGACGAATCGTGGAAACTCGACTCAAAGTTCCCGAGAAAGCAAAATGACAGGCAACTTTGTCTGAAGGAGCGACCCGCAGCTGTGAATGTGCGAGGAACAAAACCCGCTAGGCCCGACAGCTGGTTTGGGGATGGGGACGGATCGATGGAACTCTCTCTTCTTCGATCCTCTATTTGAGTTCTTGACTACTCGGAGGACGCTACGCTTCGGATATAACATGAAGCGACAGACCGGAGAACGAGTAGACAGCAGAAGCCGTGACCCTGTACAAGCGTGGACTGGATACTACGCTCCCTACTGCATGCAACACGCTTCCCGCGAACAGCAGAACAGACCCTGGATCTGGCTGACGCAGAGAATCGAGCACAAACTCCCCAGAAAACAAGAAACCAGGCCATGCGGGGAAGGAACGAGCTGTGAACACCCAGAACAGCGCCGCGGAGTCTTCTGCGAGTTTCATCCCGCGCAGCATGACGTTTGAGAAGGGAAAAAGGAACTTCCCTCTCCATCCTCGCTCTCTTCTTGCTTTCTACCAACTGCACAGAGCTCCTGACGATATTCTTTTGCTCTCCCTTCGTGAACACGCGGATCGAGTTGGAGAGATTTCACTGAACCGAGGTACCACTAGAACAGACACTTTTTGATGTCCAAGGAAGCAGAAGAGTTGTTGAAAGAGTCCGACTTCTGTGTTGACAAGTCAATGTGTAAGGCTAGTCGAATCGTCACTAATCCACGGGCTAAAATAGTCGAAGTACGTCCTAGCAGAGGAGCTGCAAAGATGACACTCCAGATGTTGAAAGACTACACTGCCTCCACAGTTTTTCTCTTAGGAGTTGGAACGCGTGGATTTCTGTCCTTTTCCCCCAGTAGTAACAGCGAGAGAAAACGTTTCCATTCTTCCCCGCCCTCGCCTTGCCTCCATCTCATTTCATTCTGCCCGGACCTGGAGGCGTCTCGCCGTAGAGGCGGTCGGACTGGAACGTCGGCTGCCCAACGAACTTGCTTAGGTTGTCCATGTGCACTTCGACTTTCTCTTGCTCCTTTCTGATCGAAAAAGGCAAGTGGAGAAGCACCCAGTCCACAGAGACAGACGTCCGCGGGATATGTCGGCAACTGCTCAGCGTGCAACAGTCGCAACACCCACGGAAAGGAAGGAATTCGATCACCTCGACAGCCACGCAAGATAAGACGAACTGGACATCGGGAAATCCCCAGGGCATGCGTGCGTGGTTCGTCAGCAAGCGACCTGGAGAGTTGCCGAGATGAAACCATTTGAAATGTCAGTACAGAGCCGCTGTTGGTTGTAGTAGACACCACCAAGCAAAGCGTTTTGCCTTCTTCAAACAAATGCAGCCCGAGTTCGAAGACGGCGGCAAAGTGTGGAGAGCCGACAGCAAGACGCCACGCCTCCACCAAAGGCACACTGACACATTTGACTGACAATTAGCCGCTGATTCACAATGACACAGGTTATTTTTGTCGATCGCACGATGCACTTGCCACTGTCCAAGAAGGTTCCGCTACACCCAGTGAGAGGAAATCCTGTAAACACTGTGAGCACGACCCAGCCTGGTCAGCGCGACACACAGAGGCTTGACACGACGAACGAGATGCGTTTAGTCGAAAAACAGATCTCTTTCTACATCGACACACGCGTCTGACGCAAGGCGCTTCGTTGTGTGATACAGGGAAAGCAGAAAGCCCGAGAAGAGTCCGGATGTAAAACCTGAGATCCATAGCTTCTACATTTAGCTGCAAAGAGCCGATTACCATCCGATTTTCACCTCTCACAGGCTGGGTGGTCGCTTCTGGCGACTCGAGAAAGGACACACAGTTTACCACCGACAAGCCATGACTTCCCAAAAGCCGATGAAATATTAGAAACGCTTGCGTGTTACGTAATGCCAAGAAGAAAGGCAGAGTACCCCGGTGATTCTTGTCCGATCGGTACGTAGTCTTCAACTGTGCAGATCTTCTCAACCTACCTGACGAGAGAGAGCGCCGCTTTTCGGTAAATTCTTTCGATGAGTTTGAGCAAGCTCCGAACTCCCGCCTCGCGCGCGTAGTCCCGCACAAGCTTCTCCAGCACCTCTGAGGAGATGCTGATCTGGTCATCTGTCAATCCTGAAAAGAAAAGGAGAAAAGACAGACAGAAAAAGCGTGAGCGAAGCAGAAACAGCGAAATGTGATCGAATTCGTAGCTCCGTTCACAGAACTCGAAAGAGCTTTCCCTTAGTGGACCTAGGGAGCGTACAAGACAAGGAGAACCGTGGGGAGCGGCCGAATGCCGCAAACACATTCTCAAGTCCCACTGCAATGAGACACCGATTTGAGACTCCAACCAGAGATCCTTTGCCCATCTTATTTTAACGGGTGTTTTCTTTGGGTTCCGCAGAAAAATCCTTGACAGCGATCCCTGCAAAAGCAGTACGTGCATCATGTTTCACCGTGGTTGCGTCTGCCCTTATGTTCCTCGTTACAGAACGGTTCGGTGAATCTGTGCAAATTACCGGTGTTGACTCTGGTGAAGGTCCACTTGCGCTTACTGGCCCACACTTGAGTCCTGGCACGGTCGGCGCTCTCTGAGCATTCCTTCGTCAGGGTGTGTATAGCTCTCGATTACTCTCTTGCACATTCGCGCATGCGTTCTCTACGCTTTTGCTTCTGTCAGGAACGAAATGTCTCCATGTTGCCCCGAGCGACGGGCCACTGATCTCACAGTCCACTGGGACATGCTGGAACTATGTATCACCTGAAAAATCTTTCTCCTTCGAATTCAGTCATAATTTGATTCGGATGACACGAGGTGAACCTAAGACTCTCTGTTCCCAAAAACGACGCGCTACAGAACTCCGCCACACTCCTAACTCCGACTTTGCTTTTTTCAGCAAACAAACCAGTCCTACGGCGTTATGAAACGATCTGGGAGACGGAGAGGCTGTCAACGGTTTACTTCTCTTTTCCCTTGCAGCGCCGAACGCGAACCCGGAGCCCCCGACAGAGGAAGACTTCGTGGATCGGCTCTTTGCGGCTAATATACTGTAAATCAGACACGTCCCAGGTGTGACGCTTGAGCGCCATTCCTCTCTAGATTCACATCTCATTTCCAGAGTTCTTCTGCCTCTTGAGTGAGGCGCTGCGCCTACCTGCAGACTGGCTAGTTTGCGGGAGCAGATAGTTGCGAGCTATGCATAGTTTCTCTTGAAAGATGTACCCCGCGATCCGAATGACTTCCATGCGGTCCAAGAGTGGCCCTGAGCGTTGAGAGAGACAGCGGAGACCGGCAGGGGAGGGCGACGGAATTGTGCAGTGCTTGACGAATTTGAAAGCAACAACGACATCGAAAATACCACATGTTCACGTGCACAGTCGAAAAGGCTCGTGATCTCTAGTTGAAAAGCGAATTCTCACCAGTTTAAAAGGACTGAAGACACAGAGAAGACACCTCGGCAGAGGCGGCAGAGGCGCCGCGTGGAAAGGATAAAAACAGGAAATAGGAAGAAGCAGAATAAAAGATACTCTTGTTTTTTCTGGAGTCTTGAAAAAAGTGCAAATGGAGGCGACTTGCCTGGAATGACGTCCGGAGTGTTGGCTGTGCAGACGAAGAGAACCTTGGAAAGGTCGACAGAAACGTCGAGGTAGTAGTCGCGGAAAGATTTGTTTTGACTAGGATCAAGGATCTCAAGAAGCGCAGACGATGGATCACCTCGGAAGTCACGACCCTGCGAAATCCACAGGAAGGAGCCTGGCAAGTGAAGATGAATTCCAAGAGGAAGAAATCGTTTGTATTGTCACCAGAGGCACTCGTCTTCGAAAGGAAGCAGCGACGTCGCAGTCGTCCCTGGAGTTTACACCCACGAGCCAGCAGAGAACGCGAGGCAACGCAGAGCGAGAGAGGAGAGATCAAGACAGAGAAGCAAACAGCGAAGAAGACAGGGAAGAAAACCAAAAACCGAGAGAGACTAGAAAAACTGGGGGAGAGAGAATGACACACAAAGAGAGAAAAAGAGAAGCGGAGACAGGAGCTATAGTGAGAGGGAGGGAAGGGAAAGCAAAGTCGTGAGAAGACGGGAACACTCCAGAGAAGGCCTCGCGAAAGAGGGCAACTGAGTGTCTCTCTGTCTTACCAGTTTGTCGATCTCATCGAGAAGAATCACAGGATTCATCGTCTGACACTCCTTCAGGGCCTGGATGACCTTCCCAGGCAACGCGCTGATGTACGTCCGGCGGTGGCCGCGAAGTTCTGCCACGTCGCACATGCCGCCTGCGAAGATCGCCCAGCGGAGGCAAGAGAACGACAAAGAAGACACAAGAGAAATGGAAAGGCATCATAGACCAGGAAGGTGACTACCCCAAAACCGCAAGAATCACGCAGAAGTGCGAAGCTGAAGAACTTTGAAAAGGGTCGTCGGAAGCCAGCGACTGTATGGAGTGGACAACTTCAGAAAAATGCTCCTTACCAAGACTGATGCGGTAGAACTTGCGATGGAGAGCACGCGCGATGCTCTGCCCCACCGAAGTCTTCCCCACACCTGGCGGACCCACCAGACAAATTATTTTCCCCTGAAGTCAACAGGGCAGCGAAAACGAGACAGAACCAAACAGTTAAGGGAGAGACAACGAAACGTGAGAGAGCAAACATACTACAAGAAAGACCCACGAAACGCAATCTATGTATCTGCGCATACACATACACATGCATACATATTCTCTTTCCATGTGCACATATACAAACAAATGCATATATATATATATATATATATTGAAGTATGAGCAGACTGATCCACACGATCCGTGTCGCTCTACAGTCGGTCTATTTCCATGCTTGTCTGCCGTCGCCAGCCCCTCTCTGCCTCCCCGTCCGAAAGCATGCATGGAGGCTCCCTCGATGTGAGCATGAATACACATAAAAAGCATACAAAACCTCCCGAGAACATACACAGAACATATGTGCAGGAGATCTCGAGGGAGCGGTCTCTGTGTTTGCGTCGGCTGCAATGAGTCTGCCGCAGGCGACTAGTACCTGGACATCTTTTCTGAGGATGGTAACGGCGATGAACTCGAGGATGCGGTCCTTGACGTCAGCTAGGCCATAGTGGTCTTCGTTGAGAATTTGTTCTGCGACGAAGATGTCGCTACAGTCTTCCGTGTATTCGCCCCAGGGCAGACTGAGGAGACAGTCTGTGTAAGTTCGTGTTATGTTGAACTCCGAAGAGGACTGCTCGAGGCTGTGCAACTTGCTGAGCTCATATGCGACTGCTTTCTGCACTTCTTCCGGCAACGCATGTTTCTTCTTCTCTAAACGTTCGGCGAAACTGTCGAGGATGGACTCTTTGTCGTCCTTCACTTCTCCCAGTTCCCGCTTGAGGAACTTCAGCTGCTCGGACAGGAGGAACTTTCTCTGCATCTTGTTCATCTTCTCCTCCACTTGCGCCTTGACTTGCGCCTGCAACTTGGAGAACTCGAGGTCCTTCTTCGCTATTTCCAGTACCAGTCTCAGACGTTTTTCAATGTCTTCTTCCTGGAGAACAAGTGACGCAACACCCCGCCAGAAAAGCATGCAAAGGGAAGAGAGCGGCGAGACAAGAAGGTCAGGATGAAGCGAGACGTCAGCTGGGAGAACGAACGCAGCTGCATTCCCAGCCCAAGACAAAAAAAGAGGGAGAAGAACGACGGTGGCAGGGAATGTGAGAGTGGAACCGGAAAGATCCGGGGGAGAAAAAGCAATAGGGAGGTAAAGGATGTGAATCGTAAAAACAGAATACGGCTCAAATGGAGGATGCAAACACTGCTTGGAATTCGAGACGAGAGCATTTTTCTTCGCCAGTCCTTCTGCGTTGCCCCCTCGAGACGCACAGCAAAGAGCACTCCCCCTGAATCCAGCTCGCAGAGGAGACGCAAACGGTAACGTCGCCCCCGTCCACAGCCGACACTGAGAACACAACGACAGCTGTTTTCCATGGGTGAAACCTTTCTCGACGTACCGCCAAGACCGCTTGAAGTTCCTGGCGCTTCCCAAATGACATTCCCGCGACCAAGTCAGCGAGCTTGTGGGGCGAGTCGAGGTTGTAAAACCTAACAACTTGGTCAAAGTGTTCCTTGTAGAAGTAGCTCTGCTTCAGCAGTTCCTTCATTGTCGCGATGATCTCCAAATGCAGAGCCTTTTGTGTGTCGTTCACGTCGAACCTGCCCGACTCATCTGGGAGATACGCGATGCGTACGCGAAGCAGAGAAAACGTAGCCGTCTTCACCGGAGACAGCGAGGAAGAAGAGCTCGACGAAGGCGACGGCTCGCCAGTTTTGCCCTTGTTCTGCGTGCCTTGCATTTGCTCGGCGTCTGAATTCGGAGAAGAAAAAGGCGGTTCTTCCGCTTCCTTATCTGGAGAGACACCGGAGGCAGCTGCGCCCTGGTCGCCCACTGCCGGGCGGGAAGTACCAGCGCCCTCCCTCAGAACCTGGTCCTCTTCCTCTGCTTTGGAGGTGAGAGAGACTTCCTCGTCCTTCTCCATCTCGCGCTGAAGACTTTCAGCCGGTGTATTGAGAACCTCTGCTGAAGCCGAAGAGGTGGAAGAAGCTGCTGCACCTCCGCTGTGTGTAGAGGCATGAGGCAGCGACGGCGACGTGTCTGTAGGCGGGGACGACGATGCAGGAGAGTCCGCAGCGCCCAACAAACGAATGCTGAAGAGTCAGAAGAACACAAAGAGAGAAGGAACGTGGGCGACCGATGAGAGCATCGTGGCGGCGACAAGAAAGGACGTTCTGAAGGAACCCTTTGTCACCAGATCGTAAGTCTTAGTTACTCGCCGGACTCTGGCTCGACGACTGCGCTTTGCGTGACCACCACGTTAACGAAAGGTCACGTGAAGCTGTATCCAGTGTATCTTCGAAATACCACGATACTGGTATGCATGCTGCGCAAACACCATGATATTCACTTTGACACTGATCGCCTTCCTAATGTTCGTTTGTACGGAGTTCTTTCTGTACGGTGTGCTTCGGTCGGTGTCTATACACATTGCTGATGGAGTTGTACAGGTCTGACACCAGAAAAGAACCGAAACAGACGAAGAGAGCTACCCCAAAATCCTGACGAAACACAGCTGCCCTTTATACACAGAGCACCTCTTGCGCAGAACAACAACGTCTTCTCGGAAAGAGAAACTTCGCAGAGGAATACGCCGAAAATAACAACCGAACCGCAGTCGAGCCGTCTTCAGCACAAAGTACTCACGCACCTGCCGATGTACACAAATCCCCTAACATATCTTTACATCTATTGAACTTCCCACTCAGTTATCCGCATATGAACTCGCCGTCCTAGTAATGCAAATATGCACATTTATATCTGTATACGTAGACGAATCTACCGCGCATATATATATATATATATATGTATATATATATATATGGCGAGGCATGGAAACCAGTGAACGCGCATCAGTAGGTCTTCAAGCGACGAGAGCAGAGACGAGCCTGTAGAGAAGCTGCACCGGAAAAGCGCGAAAAGAACTGCACTGACCGTCGGTAAGGCATGACGACGACTTGGCCGCCCCTCACGTTGCTGTGTGGAGCAAAGTTGAGGAGATGCAGAAGACTGCCGGTGGTGTGGAGCTCGGAAATGTCGACCACGCGTCCTGGAAATCCAAGAAAAGATCCGGAAAACAGACCGGAAAAACGGAGTCGTGACTTGCCAAATCGCTCTACATATATAGACAGTTATGAACAGGTCGTGCCTCTGTGTATTCGGCAGCGGTCGCTATTTGGTTCTGACTGACATGCGTTCTTACCGGCGTCTTTGCGTAGCTTCGCCCCAGGTCCCTCTTCGTCTTCTTCGTGTTCCTTCTCCTTCTCCTCAATCGTCAAAAACCCTGCGACGTAGTCTCCACCCGGCATGCCGCTCTTCTTCTGCCTCACCAGGGCCTCAAACACCTGGGAGACACAAGAGACAAGGCGCCAAGAACACGGAGAGCGAAGGATGTGCTCGAAAAGTACGAGATTGAGACTTCTGACCCCCATCACAGGAAAACGCGAATCCTTCTTAAAGAGAGTCTGCGTCAGTAGAGCACTTGAAATGCACTTTGCAAAGAAATTTCAGTTGCATTTGTGTGCGGGTACAAAGAAGTTGAAACAGAGCCTTCACGCAACGCCCGCAGAGGGGCAGAGATCAAAGTTCGACCATGTAGTGTACATGGCGCATGCCAAGTAGATGCGGGCTCTGGGCGGAGGATCCGCGACTCAAATGCATCACCTACGAATCGCCGGGAGCGCGGGGGTGGCAGCTGCTGAGCAAGAGCAACGGATCTGAGGGCGAGGAGAAGGCCCCCCACAAGAGAAAACAGAGAAGGAACAAAGTGGAAGAGAAGAGACGAAACCAGAAGCAGAGCAAGGCCGGAATCGCAAACAAGACACGCAGAGCCCAAAACTAGGAGAAAGAACAGTAGCCCAGCCGGCAGACGTCCGACTGGACAAGACCAGGTGAAGAGGCGGAAAACGAAAGCATCACATATTTGCAGGAGAAGAAAACGTTGGAGGCAGCAGAAGCAGACATGCGAGCCCACGGCGACGGAGCGCCCGATGAAGACCAACTGTTTCTGCTCCGTCGACGAGTCTTATGTTCCCTTCCAGCAGACCTTCCTTTGGAAGTAGGAGAAGCTGCTTCCCGGATGCCCTCAGCGGCTTGCTTCTCTCCTCCTTCGCCTCTTCCGTTTTCTGCCCGCTTTCCTGTTTTCTTCCCCTTCCACTTCCTCTCCCCTCTCCTTCTCTCTGCTCTCTGCTTTCTCGCCCTTGGCTGCCTTACGTCATTGTCGGGGATGTGGAGAAGCTGAAAGAATCCGGGGAACGCAGGTCGTCGAAAAAGAGGAAGAGCAGTAAGGACCGAGAATCTGGGAGGCAAGGCCGAGAGAGCAGACGAGATATTGTGGCTGGACAAAGAGGCCGGAGCAGAGTCCCCGCGAAGAAGAACCGCCTGAGCCTCTTCCGCCTCGTCAGTTGCCCGCTTCTCTGATCTTCTGAAAGTTGTCTCTTCCGTCTGGCCTTCCGCTGTTTCCGGTCTCTGCAGCTTTTGCGCCTTGTAGCCTCTCTCTGAAATGGTCGCACCTCGGCGACGACGGCCAACACGCACAGGAGAGGCTGGGTTGTCTTCCATCTGCTTCAGGAGTCCTTGCCCAGAAGAAGGCAAGTCTCGAACGTCAATCTGCGTCACTTCACCTGAAGGAAAAAAGAAGAAACATGAAATGCTATTCGTTGAACAAGAACTCGAAATGCGGCACTTCTCCGTGTCGACTTGTCTTCTCTCGCAAATCCGCAACCCCTTCTTTCCCCTACTTAAAGGTTTTCAGTGTTCGACAAAGGAAGTAAAAGGCCCCTCTCGACTCATATATTCAGCTCTTCAACGCTGCCTGCACCAAAGTGGCTGCATCACAACACTCACCTGTCGGATGCAAAGTCTCCTCGGAACTGTGTGCAGACGCGGCAGAAGAATGCCTTTGTTGCTCGACCTCTCCCTGGGTTCCTCCCGATGGACCTAAAAAGTCCTGGAGCGCCTTCCCTCTCTTCTCCGCAACTACAGGGACTGGCTCGGGAGCCTCTGTCTTTTCGATCTGTCTCTGTGGACTGTCCCTGTGTCCGGGCCGCTCTGCTTCTCCTGAGAGGTTGTCGCTGTCTCTCGCTTCAGTCGCAGGTTCGGCCTTCTCTTCTCTCCAGTCTTCTTCTCGCCTGCGAGGGCCGTGAGCGCCTGAGGAGAGAGACCGAGACTCTCGACGAGCAGAAGGAACAGAAAAGATCTCCCAAGAGCGCGGGGAGAACGCGAGAGGAGACAAAGGTGCCTCCGCGAAGACCACCGACGCACCAGAGAGAGAAGAGACAGAGACAAAGGACGAAGGAGAGTGGGAGAAGGAATGACGCGCCGACGTACGACGAGTCGGAGGCAAACACTCACGAGCGACATATGCATCATGTGCTAGACGCGAAAACGGCTGAAAACGGGGGCAAACAGAGCGAGAAGGCGAGACAGAGAAATGGGAGAGAGAGGAAGGAGAGAGGGAGGGAGGAGAGAGAGAGGAAGGAGAGAGAGAGGAAGGAGAGAGAGAGGAAGGAGAGAGAGAGGAAGGAGAGAGAGAGGAAGGAGAGAGAGAGGAAGGAGAGAGAGAGGAAGGAGAGAGAGAGGAAGGAGAGAGAGAGGAAAGAGAGAGAGAGGAAAGAGAGAGAGAGGAAGAAAGGACAGAAAAAGGAGAGACAGGGAAGCGAGAGAAAAGGAAGTCAGTCTGCACATTTCCTCCACCGGAAGGATGCGTCGGCTGCTTTCTCAGCGAACGGCCACTGAAACCGGGAGAAGGAGGTAAGCGACGAGAGACGAAGAAGCGCGGCTGCTGCGCTAAGGCAGTTCCAGTGCGGGAAAGAGAAACGAAGGAGCGTACGGAGGCAGGTGAGAAGGCTTGTGGACGCCAATTTTTCCCTTTTTCTTGCAGGAAAGCCACAGTGTCCTGGCGACTTCGATTCGGAAGCAGCGAGAAAGCTGCACCAAGTGAGGGATAGAAACACCGGGCAAAGGGTGGACGACGAGAAGTGAGAGAAATACAGGTACGAGAAGCACTGGAAGAACACGAAGAGGCGACCCCAGGGGCTTTGTGAAGACGGGCGGGATGCGCCATCTTGTGAGAGAGAAGAGAAAAGACGAGAGGGAGACGGAGACGGAGACACGTTCTGCGCGCTAGGGGCGGCCCCCGAGACGCGAGGTTCCCTTGGAGAGGAGAAACTCGAAACAGACAGCTGAGAAAGAAACGGGAAAGCGTTCGCGGAAGGAGACCGAGAAGTCAGGACAACCGGAAAAGGAGCACCCCACGCGAGTCGGCCGGTGACCTTCACCGCCCCGGTGGAGCTCGAGCGACCGACTTGACCGGGGAAAAACGAGGGGAGAAGCACGCAGCGGAAGAGACTGAGAGGCGAGGTCGCCTTCGACAGTGAAGGAACGATGTGTGAGAACCAGCAAAGGAAAGCTTACCAAAACCGCGTTCTCTCCCCCTGCTTTCACGGCACTTCTGAAACCGCATGCGAACAGAAAACATACGAATATCGATTGACTTCTGTATCTCTCTTCTACCATTACACAATGCAATGCATGCGAAGGTCCGTGGACAACGAAGCCTTATGCGCTGGGCACGAATCGAATCCGGCGCAGAAAATAGGAAAAAGTCGAGTGTCTTAGTTTGCAACATGGTTCTGTCGTTCTGCAGCTTCATGCCTCTGGTTAACTACGCGAAAGGACGCAAATGCTTGGCGGCCCCGAAAAGTTGGTATGTTCTTGCTGCCGCGCGGCTGCGAGTGAGTCTCGAAAACGCTCAAAGGAAAAAAAACGGAACAGCCCACTTGTCCTGCCACAAACTACGCCTATGTCGTCTCTCCACTTTTTCTTCATTTCCTCTGCGTCTGTTCGCCGTCCACTTCTCTGCCTTCCGTCGGTTTCACCGTGTGCTCTTGGCACAATTGTCTTCTTGGTTTTTTGACTCCGAGTCCGTGTGCCATGATGAGGGATTCTTCTCTACCTCACTCTTTGGTTTCTCTATTTCACTCTTTGACTCATCTACCTCATTCGTTGACTTCTTTTTCTCGTTACCAGTCTCTTTCCGCTGAGTCTCTGTGCGCTCTCTGTTTTTTGATCGCGGTGTAGCACGACTCGTGGAACGCAGAGACAACCGGGGTTGTTCGAGACTTGCGGATCCCGCCAGCCATGTTCTAAGCAAGGAATAAGAAAGAAGGATTTCTCATTGCTTTTTGTGTCTTGGGACTGGTTTTTCTCGAGTCCTCTTTGTTTGCATCTTTCTGCCGCGGGAGCACGAAGGGATTGCCTGCCGGAAGCCGGAAATCCCGTGCGCCTGTTGTTTTCATTGTAGCTTCCACAGATTTCCGAATATTGTTCGAGATAAGAACAAAATAAGAGAGGCGGAGGTTTCTCTCTCAACAGAGAGCAGACGCTGCATGTGCCCCTTGTGTAGCGAAGGATAGAGAACCATAGCGTCAACAATGAATGGATCAGCTTAAGAAAAGCATCGCTACATAGGCAGTTTGATGTGACACCCTGAGGTAGCTCAGAAGGAAGAGAAACGTTGGTACAGTCGACGTCCATCTGTACGTCAGTTTTTTTTCGTTGAAACGAACTTTTCTTGGTCCGGTTCTTCGAAGAGGCAACCTGGGTTTAAGAAGACGCAGGATCTATATGTGTACCCTCCGCCAGTCGCTGTGCGCGAGCAGAACTAGGAACGCAGCAACTACTGCTCAGAGATCGTGGTATTCTGTCTTAATCTCCGTTAGGACCGCAGTCAATGGATGACAGAAGGGTCGCCTGTGTCTTCGCTGAATGCATCTCTACAGAAATTCCTTCAGGTTACAGGCTGAAACTTGCGGCACAGACAGGCCGGCAACACGGCAAACCCACGCGGTCAAAGTTTCCTGATGTCCGATGATTGGCATCTTTGAGTCCGCATAACCTTCTGCCTTCGAGAGATATGAAAGCTTTGTCGTAGACAGCTCAAGACTGAATCCGTTTTTCTTGCGCCGATTGAAAATAGTGGCCACAGCTGACTGCTGGTCATGTTTGCCATACGTCTGTAAAGATGCAAATGGTCAGGGAAAACGGCGAAGGTGGCGCAACAGGACAACATCCAAGTTGTATGGTGTTAGTCGAGCATAATTAAAGTGAGAATCTCTGCAGCAACAGAACCAACTGAAGACCGTGCATAAATATAACAGGGATACGCTTGTCAGGTTTGTTTTGTCAATTTAGCTCACTGCGGACTTGGAATCAGACCAGAAACGAGTTCAGTAACAGTGCTAGGAAGTAGGAAATCGCGGTGATTACTAGTAAAATGACTTCCGAACTTCCTATTGAGTGGCACAAAGACGTCACCATTTCCTCCGTACAACGCCGGCATTAAGAACATAAAGATCATATCTAGACCATGCGAGGTAGTTATCACATGAGACATAGATACTGTCCCTCTATAAGTGCGCCGCGATCCAGAACCGTACAACTCAAATCGGACAGAGAGACAGTCGGAGAGCTGATGAGCAAAAACTGGAAAACGGAGGCAGGAGTCTTAACACGGTCGTAGCGTCACTAGCACGCTGTGAAAATCCTCCTTGCCACTCACACCGGTTACAAACGTTTTGCTATGCGGTACGTGCTTCACCCAGCTGCTGGGATATGTACCGTCCTCATTTTTATGCGAATATATTTACCAATTAGAGTGTTCTGTGCGGTCTCCAGGAGCACCACGGTCCCAAAAGTAGAGAAAACAGGGCCCGTCGCGCTGCGAGCTTGTTTCTTTGCCTTCTGCGTGCCCACTGAAGTTCTTAAGTGATCTTTCGATGTGCATGATCATATGGCTGGCGAATCCAGAAAGAACGGTGATATTTTTCTCAAGTGCGATAGTGCTGGATTGTGAGCTGACGTCTCTTTTTAGAGGGTTCCACTTTTCAGATGGCTCGAAGCAGGCAACACCCCACTATGAAGTACTCAGCGACGGTTTCAACTCATCGACTACTTCCGAGCCGCCATGAATGCAGTATAGCGACTACATACTTCCACCAACAGAACGTACTACTCTAGTCCGAGTGTACTGATAACGACAACTTCGTGAGCACTAGTATCCTAGTAATTTCTCTATATACCTTTATTGTTTTTCGCCACGTTATTCGCAACATTTAGTCGAACGCGATCAGGATTACGTTCTCGACTGTCTGGTCGCTATGTAGAGCTCCAGTGCAAATGTGAAGCTTATTTAGTGCGCATGAGTTCTTTGCTCATCTATCACGGATATCATATCTCATGATTCCGAGTTGTTGGCTCATGTGGCACTAGAAAATGACCTTTTCACCAAAGAGACATACGGTCACTTGCATAAGCGTACATATCAGGTCGCACTTTTTTCGGCCAGTACGAAAAGAAATCAAGCAATAAGCTGAGTCCACGTACGGGATACGTCACCCATGAAGGCGTGCCACCGCCAAAAAGACTTATACGCACATTTGGTGGCGAGAACAATGCATGATACACAGTTTTTAACGATCGACATGCTGCAGGCAGTGCAACAGGGTTCCACGTGGGGATGCCACCGACAAAAAATATACCAGACAGAGGATTGGCAAGTGAGGCCCTGAAATCCACATATCATCACATAAAGTAATTGCCACGGGAAGCGACATATACCGGAGGACGCCCCTAGCTATCAGCGTCCATGGGAATGCTCTACACCTTCACGATCGTTGACATTTCGTCGATTTTCAGCCGCGCAGGGAAGAAACCCAAGGCTGACGGCGGCTTGTTGCTGCTCCAGTAGGCCTGTACCTGATCCTTGCTGAACTGGCGCGGCAGCTTGAAGCCTTCAAAAGATCGTCAGGAGGCGTCCGCTGGATCACACGCCAGATTGTTCCTAGGTTTGATTTATTTCTTTCGTCTAAATAGGCGCCTCAAGAGGCTGCAACCGCCGCATTTTGTCTGTTGAACATTACAGGCAACAGATCGAGCAAAAGCAATCACGCGAGAAAGAGGTCACGAACGTCCCATATCGTCTCAGCCTTAGAACTGGGGTTAGGCGATTCGCTTTTCTCCCTGTACAGAGTATGTACGCTCACGCTTGTGCAGAATCGCTGTTGTCGGAGCATCGGTGCGCCCGAGACGTTCAAGACTGAACATTGCAAGAAATGTCACAGGACGCACTTTGCACAGAACAGAGTCGTGTTAGAATACCTGTGGCGAAAGGTAGTACTGTGCGCTGCGGAGAACCACAGATAAGCTATTTTCAGAATTGACAAACAGCGCATGTGGAGTGGGCAGCGAGTCACGCGGAAAACACACATCTGACGGACCCGTCGCCGTCTACTGAGCGACACATAGAGGGGGAGCTTTTGGCCACGCAGCGGATTACACAGATGTTGGAGCTCATTCCGACGAAACGACCATTCACACCACTGAAGATGAACACAGCGAGGGTTGACCGAGCCTGCGGGTGTCCTGTCTAAACGCCATCTTCAAATGCGCACCGCAACACCGTCAGCTTTGCTCTCTTTGGCCTCAGAGCGAACCTAGCTACCAATGCCACATTTACTGCACTCCATGCTCCAGACGGCATCAGATTGGATACACACTGTCCCTCCGGACACGCACGGTCCCACGAACCGGTCGCTGAGACGCTGTATCCGCCGCGTATTGCCACATCGCTTCTACGTCTCACCTGCAAGGTTGAACTAGTGTGGAACGATCCGCGACAGCACAAGTGAGCCATATGGCTGCCCTCCCTGACGCGAGCTGGACCTCTCAGCCGTGTAGCATCCGGCCTCCCTTCACACTTGACCCCACCAGACACTCTTTCCCGCTCCCGCCTTCCCCTCCATTGCCGACTCCACTGTGGCCCTACAGTTTGCTCCTGTTAAGACGGACAGCAGAGTCAGTCGTCGCCACTAATTCAGACCACCGTCCTCCTCTCATTTATGCCCTGCTGTGCGCAAAGCTGCTGCACTGTGTCTGACATCTGTACAGGCTCTGCCCTCTTCACCGTTCACGATGCCTTCTTGCGCCCTCGAGATTCTCCACACACGTTGGCTCAAGCCAACGTCGGGTGCTGCCTCTTTATATTATCATCACACCCAGACCGGCGGCAACCGACAGTGCTGGTGGCGTGACCACGCTTCACTCCCACTGCCACAAAAGCGTATGATCACATGCAAGACCCTGACGTCCCACCTAGCCACAGCAAGATCCCCCAGGGGACCCAAGAAGCAACGTCCTACCAGACCGCGCAAATTATCAGCCAAGGCTCGGTGACGCGCCGCAGCTGTTCTTCACGGACTCGTCCAAGGCCGTCCTAATAGTCAGGCTGGATATTTGCTGACACACCCTTCTCAAACGGAACATGTTCTAGATCGTCTCAGGGCCCTGCCTGCAACTGCCGCCTTGCGGTTGGAAGGCCCCACCCTCGTGTGGACTCGTCCGCTGGAAGAGGTGTCGCCAGTGCCTTCCCGTTCCGCGGCCCCGCCCCACACGTCACGGTTTCCGTACTTCCTGAGCCTACCCAGACGCGCAAATTTAGGCCTTTCCGACGCGAACGTTCACGATACCAGCCAGCCGTCTTCAATGAGAACATCGAACCGGCTGGCCGCCGCAACACATCACGGCCGCGTGTGACACCCTGTTGCTGAGCAGGTCCACTCCTAAGGCCTGCACATAATCGCCTTCCTGAAAAGATAACCCTGGAAGCGCTACACACCATGGAACTCCACATTCTTTATGACAAGCTGTACAGATATGGTGATTTTTCCTCTGGTACCCTTTTACCTAAAGTTAGTCTGTACTTGAACCATGTAGCACCGTGTGCAACAAGGCAGCTCCTTCGGCATCATCAGCAGAAGTAGCCGTGGTTCAGTCGGCTGCTGCCCACATCTGCGATTCATGCGCCTTAAAACGACTGTCCACGATCACGAAGGGCATCCTTGTGGAACGGGCTACCAGCGAGCCGTGAATCGCCTTGCCATATGTCTCGTCTGAGGCCTCGCTCGCTGACATTCCCATTGACACACTGAAAACGGGGGGTGTGGCACCGTTTTTGTAGAAGCAGACGGTCGTGCACGGCCTGGCCTCCAAGTGTGTGGCACCTGCTCGCCACCTCCAATCATTACTTCACTACCCCTTCCCCACCCTCGCTGTTAGCTCTCCTTTAGTTTTCCATTTCGCAAGCGTCCTCGTAACCGCCACCGCTCACACCCCTTCCCCCATGGTACCCGCGTCGATCGCGGCCTTACAGCCTCCTGAAAATCCGTAAAGAAACACACGTTTGGGCAGCATATGCATGCAACACATTGTCGCCCGCCGTTGTGGTCCATGCCGTCTGCAATAGAAACGCAGTCCGTAGCACTGCTGTTCGCCTCCAACATCGTCAGCCTGGCCACCTTCTACTCGAATCACCATATCTCACCATGGACCCTCACGAGACATCCGCCGCCTGTCGACTCGCGGCATGCACATGTTCCACAACTGCACACACGCTCCATTGCAACCATCGAGACCCGCGAACAACAGATGCCTTGCGCTAGCCAGTTCAGCTGCCCACGACAAATCTACTTCCTGGGCTGTCCATGCACTAAACGGACACACCACGTCCCGCCAGTAATGCAGATTATCCGGAAGCACTGACACCGTCACGTGTTCTATGAGGTCGCAGCTGTGTTTCATTTTGAGTGGACTACTCCTAACGTGGCTACGCTGTTTCTTTTCGCAGCAAGCGTATGGCGCACCACATTGCCTCCGACCACGAATGTCAGATCACAACAGGAGGCGAATGCGACCTCTTAACTGCGATCCCTCATTTTTGCCACAAGCCCAAGATCACGGCATCCCTACAGTGGCGGCGTAGTTAAGAGGCCGACTAATGACAAGCATCATACCTTTAACAAGTTCACAACATTGCCTGCCACACACACGAGCCGCCATTTGGGCCGGGTTGACTGACCTCCGCATGACGCTCCAACGTCCTGTCACCGCCTCAACCTTCACCAGGACTGTGACTCGCAAGATGCCCTCGTCACGTCGACCAAACCAAAACCGACTGCAGATGCATCCTCATTTCGCGCATCCAGACGCTGCAAGCCTCCCATGTCCTCCCGCATCTCAATAACGATAGGCATACATATGTGTAAATGCATGCATCTATAAGAAAACGAGGCATCATTCACATATCTACTTATAAATGCCTTTGTGATAAGCCACCCGACATGTCCGACACTGATAGCTCCTACATCGCCCACCGGCGCCTCTTCTTCTCTACAGCGACCCGCCGCTACAGCGACAGCACCCGACCGTTATACCCCCGCCCTTCGCACCTCTGGTTTTCCGCAGCCCTCACTTCGTCGCAAACACACACACCACTCAATCGTCCTGTTCTGCGTTTCCCCCTCATGATGCAATCGCTTTTCTCCCTACAGGCTGTTCCGCAGGCTCCTGGCGAACAACACGCCGCATCGTGCTTGCGTCTCTACATCACGATCGTCCACCCTCGTCGCCTCTACGACGCGGCTCGATCACCGCGGCTAGACGACCACCGACTGCGGCAGGCCGGCGTCACACCAACATCGGCGCGAGAGCGACACGTCTCTCCGCCTAACAACGAGACTACCTCATGTCTCAGTACGTGCAGGTCCAGAGCAATCCAGCGACGGATATACAGATATGCACACATGCGAATATATATATACATATATACATACATATTCCTATATGTATATATATGCGGGCCACTGTACGGCAAGTGCGTCGTCCCACTGATACGTCGCCACGGGCTCGACCGCCGCCTCAGACACCGAATGGGATTCGCTTTCGTAACGCCAACCGTCGCTCGAAACAATCGCGGACGCCCTCCTGCCACCCTTGCGCCTCGACCCCGACCCGACCCATGAACGCACTCCATCCGTCCTTTCGCGCCTCCCTCCTCCAGCTCTCGATCCCTGACGCCTCCCCTCGACCCGACGACACTCACCATCCTCCTATCGTTTTCCCCGGCTCTCGCCCCGCAGGCGCCAATCCCCTGGCTCCGTACAGGCTGTTCCGCAGGCTCCTGGCGAACAACACGCCGCATCGTGCTTGCGTCTCTACATCACGATCGTCCACCCTCGTCGCCTCTACGACGCGGCTCGATCACCGCGGCTAGACGACCACCGACTGCGGCAGGCCGGCGTCACACCAACATCGGCGCGAGAGCGACACGTCTCTCCCCCTAACAACGAGACTACCTCATGTCTCAGTACGTGCAGGTCCAGAGCAATCCAGCGACGGAAGATATGACCATGAATATACATATATACATACATATTCCTATATGTATATATATGCGGGCCACTGTACGGCAAGTGCGTCGTCCCACTGATACGTCGCCACGGGCTCGACCGCCGCCTCAGACACCGAATGGGATTCGCTTTCGTAACGCCAACCGTCGCTCGAAACAATCGCGGACGCCCTCCTGCCACCCTTGCGCCTCGACCCCGACCCGACCCATGAACGCACTCCATCCGTCCTTTCGCGCCTCCCTCCTCCAGCTCTCGATCCCTGACGCCTCCCCTCGACCCGACGACACTCACCATCCTCCTATCGTTTTCCCCGGCTCTCGCCCCGCAGGCGCCAATCCCCTGGCTCCGTACAGGCTGTTCCGCAGGCTCCTGGCGAACAACACGCCGCATCGTGCTTGCGTCTCTACATCACGATCGTCCACCCTCGTCGCCTCTACGACGCGGCTCGATCACCGCGGCTAGACGACCACCGACTGCGGCAGGCCGGCGTCACACCATCATCGGCGCGAGAGCGACACGTCTCTCCCCCTAACAACGAGACTACCTCATGTCTCAGTACGTGCAGGTCCAGAGCAATCCAGCGACGGATATACAGATATGCACACATGCGAATATATATATACATATATACATACATATTCCTATATGTATATATATGCGGGCCACTGTACGGCAAGTGCGTCGTCCCACTGATACGTCGCCACGGGCTCGACCGCCGCCTCAGACACCGAATGGGATTCGCTTTCGTAACGCCAACCGTCGCTCGAAGCAATCGCGCACGCCCTCCTGCCACCCTTGCGCCTCGACCCCGACCCGACCCATGAACGCACTCCATCCGTCCTTTCGCGCCTCCCTCCTCCAGCTCTCGATCCCTGACGCCTCCCCTCGACCCGACGACACTAACCATCCTCCTATCGTTTTCCCCGGCTCTCGCCTCGCAGGCGCCAATCCCATGGCTCCGTACAGGCTGTTCCGCAGGCTCCTGGCGAACGACACGACGCATCGTGCTTGGGTGTCTACGTCACTAGCGGGCCGGCTGCTCTTTCCTAGGACGTATCAGGCGTGCGACGGCTAGGGAGGAGCGATTGCCCCTGGCCGGTGTCATATTATCACCGGCGCTGGACCGACAAATCTCTCCACGTGATCACTTCAGTATCTCACATCTCGGTACGCACGGTTACAGAGCGACACAGGCAAACTCAACAATGGTGCCACAGACAAGCACAAAACTGCGTATACACATAGACACATATATATATATATATATATATATGAACTGATGTACGGCAATATGCATCTCCCTGCTCATACGTTCAGATGAGCACGACCAACCCGGACGTCGAATGCGATTCGTTCCAATATCGCACGCTATCGCATGCAGGAATCACCGACGCTTTCCTACCACCCTTGCGCCTCGATCATGACCCTCTACATGGACGCACCCCACTGATTTGGTATGCCCCCCCTCCTCCCAGTGTCGGTATCCGCCGCCACCCCTTAAGCGGAGGGCGCGCATCGTCTTATCGTTCTGTTCCGCCCCGGGCTGCAGGCCCGAATTGCCTGGCACGATACCGGCTGCTGCTCATGCTCCCGGCGGCGCATCCAGTTTTTTCTTTTCCAGGCATAAAGTCAGAGTACAGTTAAGCTGATACAATTATTGTAGCAAGGGAATGAATTCAGCACATACGTAAGTATGTATATATATGTATGTATACGCTTGGATGTACGCGCATGGTAGCAGCGTCCATCCAAGAGTACGTGGGCCGTCGCCGCAGTGAATGCACATCGTCCCATCGGCTCCAGCGCGCCGTCCACCAACCGATAGTGCGTCGTGCGTGACCTTAGTGCCTCGTTTCTGGCTAGTCGAATATGCAGCACATGGTTTTCATATGGAACCATGCGGCGGCCATCTGTGTATCCCAAATCACTTCTATCATCTCCGAGTCGTTAACAGGAAAGCTCTCGGCTAGCCCCACATTTCACGGCACTTGCCCTCCTATCCGCTGGCCTTCCTTCTTCATGACGCATGCCCAGCTCCAGGGTCTCCTTACATCCTGTTGTTGAATATCCAAATACTCATGACACGCGGACATTTCACGCGCTCAAAGCACTGTCTCCACATGCGCGTGTCGCGCTTGGCGCGCGGTTGCTTGGCCTGTTCTTCACCCCTGCACGTACACTGTCTGAGCAACATTTACCATGCCAGGCATTCGTACGTCGCCCGATTTGTATTGATACACTCCCACCGCGCATGCTTCATGATTCTAGTGTTTGTGACTGCCACGTTGGAGATCTGTGACATATAGAATGCTTGAGTAGTACTTGATCGTCCCATCTCCATTACTGATGCTAGCCTTCTCTCGCCTCTCACTCAGCCATCTTCGTCGCATCCAGTCTTGCGGAAACAGCGTGCGGCTGAGCCCTGGCGAATACCCCCACAGTGCCCGCTGGTGGGTCACCGCGAGCTATTCTCAATGAAGAACATCAATGTGATTGACTTTCCTTGAGCGTCTGGCTTCCTTTCCAGTCACCGACACATCTGTCCTCCGTATCAACGAATAGCGTGTAGCATCTTTGTTCTCCTGACAGGCTCCTGTCACATCTTGTCATGAGCATGCACTGCTTATTGCCGTCACTGTCTCGTGACACACAGTTGTCTCGTTGGCACGCGTCCTGCATCAGAGGATGGATACGGTCTTTACTGCAACCGTTCAGACCCCTAATGCATGCCTTGACCGTGAGTGTTGATTCGCCCAGTGCAACATTCAATACTAGCCTCTCCCTTATCGCATCGCCGCGTACGAATCGACCACAAGTACAGAACCATCATAATATCGTTTCAAAACACCATATCTAAACTACCCATAATGTGCCACCTCCGATTCCGTGCGCCGTCGGTCCGCCAACATTTAAGTCTGAATCCTCAAAACGTGGCGGCATTTCTAAGCCAAATCACACATGGCGCGTGCCGACCCGTTTCCAAGCCACCGGTGCCCTCTCGCAACTGGTGCTTCGCTCGCTCCACAAATTCTTCATTCTCAGTGGCATCAATCACTTAATCGCCTCAACTTTAAACCTTTTGTGCTCCCCGTCCAACCACCGTCACAGGTTCCATATTTGGTGTTCCCGAACACTCAAAAACACAATACCCCCTTCCTTAGCACAGCTTTACAGCACTGATGATTACCCTCGTGTGTCTACAAACCTGTCTCACCACCAACCCACTGCCCGTCGCACTCCCGCATATTGCACAACACGCTTTTCTCCTCCTCACCAGCTCCTGTCACACACGCACAGTTTGCATGCACCACTACATACTACCGGTGTCACAGGCTAGACAACCCTGGCCTGTCGACTCACATCCTGCGCATGGTCCACAATCGCGCGCATGTCTGGTGGTGCCGTTCATGCCCTGGCCACTCTGGTTCCATACCTAGTCCCGTCGACCCACTCACCGCACGTATCGGTTCTAGACCATCTCCCAGCACTCGACCGGCTTCTTGCTCTCCAGTCCTGAAGCAGAAGTGTTCCGGTGATTCGATTGAAACACGTGTGAAGGGGCAGCTGACGCACCACCTCTGTTCCCTGTGCTCTCGTTCTAAGGTATTTCAACGTAGCACCCCATCCGCCGGCGACATCCCCATGTCGACACTTAACAGACCACACACACCGCCGCATCTGGTCCATCTCTGTCGGCTAACAACTGGTAGATCCAGCTGCAGGGTCACGCCTCTTCTTCATAAAACAGTTGCGCTCATATCGAGTATCTGCCTTTCCCTCCACATGTTAAACTTCACCGTGTCCATAACTTCAATGGCTGTGTTTCCGGAAAACCAGCAAACCTTGTACACCCACAACATTTACAACAGTGTCACCCACTCGCATGTGTCGGCCTGTCTCTCGATTGCCCGGGCTTCTCAGTATTCCGCCACTGGCTGTACCCGCATCCTTGCCCGCAGTGACTACCGCTCTTGAGACACCGTTTCTTCTGGATTCGCAACTTTCACATTGTCCATTGGACGCATTTTCCAGTGTTGTTGTTCAGCTTCACGGCAATCTCGACTGTTTGACCCGCCGTGGGCAGTTTCCGATGAAGACTGTCGATGCGTTCGCTTCACACAATGAAGGATCTATTCCGTCCATCCTCGTACTGGAATTGCCACCTCTCGACAGTTATGCAAACGTGTTAGTGAGCACTGCATGAAACGCTTGACAGCGGCTGTACACAGTCTTTTCGTGCTTAAAAAATTGACCGCCGGATGCCCTGCTGGCATGGCAATGATAAACGCAAAGGTGTCCTATGCGACCCGGGATCCGGGTCTCCCAAACCGTCGCGTAACATGAACTTCGTTCCATCCTCCTGATGATCGCTGTTACCCCTCCTCCGTGTCAGCTAGAGACTTACCTATCCACGATCCTACACCCCCCAAACCGTTTATACAGCCCATCCGATAGCATCCCTACACTCGAACTCTGAATACGCCGTCGAGAAAAAAAAACACGTTTAGTTTACGTCTTAACGACAGTGTCATCCACTCACATGCGTCGTTCGTGGCGCGCATCGCCTTGCCTGCTACTTTTTTCTGTACAGACGCGACATACGACATCGCTTACTACGACTGTCACTCTCCAACCCCCTCACCTCGTTAAGTCACCACCACTTTGTATACCCCATATCTTCACCCCCATCTACCACGCCACTATTCAGACGGATGAAATGCACATTCATCTGACATTTCGTGTCAGTCTATCTATAGAACGGTTGAGAATGACTTGGCCCGATGTGGCGAGAGCGAACCTGTCGCGCGCGGACCGGTCTCCTAGATGACATCATGTAAGATGTTGTGCATGTGTCCAACTGACATCTATGATATCCCTTACGCCTTTCATAGTCGGGCTAAATGAAACACTTCCCCGACAATTCTGGCACGCTCGACGTGTGCGCTCGCTGACTCATCACATCTGGAGTTTGCGCCGTCGTCCATAGCTACCTGACCTGGAAAGCTGAAACCGTGGCGGCACCGGGTTTTCAGACGCCACCCGGTGGTGAATCGCGTCTTCTCCAAATTCACGAGTGTCCTCTCATGCCGGTTAATTTCCTGTTCCCATCACATACTCTGCCTGTCCCTCCGGCTCTACATTACAAGACAAGCACTCGACTATGCGCTGCAGTGCCTTGTCCCCGCATGACGGAAAAGAATCCTCTGGTTCCGTACAGAATATTCCAGCATGCCCGACACACAGCAAACCACATGCGGCTCATGAGATCACAACAACATCATCCACTCGAATGTGTCGTGTCTTTCGGGCGGTCGCCTGACTTGCTTCTTGCCCCCTTACGAAGGCGACCACTTCATCCTTCATAGTATGTCACTCTCCAGCCTCATCAACACGTTGACACATGACCAATTTGTATGCCCCATATCTTCATTCCTTCTTCCCTGGTACCATTCAGACAGATGAGTTGCATATCCCCTGTCGTGGCGTGTCGATCGTTCTATCACCGCTGATGGTACTGGCCTCCGGCGTATCCGAAAGAGCGTGCTCCTACCGTCGAGATCTGCATCAACACAGTTTCAACGATTCGAACACAGGTGAAAGGCGCCCAATGCTCTGCATCTCTTCTCCGCTTCGATGTCCGTTGCTCTTCTTATCGGACGCCTGAAAACGTGACAAGACCGTGTCTTTTGAAGCGTGACGCGAGCGGCGTGCCGTCCTGTCACCCTGCGGGTGCCTCGCACGAGTCAGTCTTTCAGATGGAGTTGCCAGTTCATCCATGCTGCCTCTGTCGCTCACCCGAATGGCAACTTCCTTCCGCTCCTTCACCGTTCATCACCCCCGTCGCCACAAGCTCCATACATATGCATCATCAGACTGCACACGAAGAAAGACAATCCTGGTCCAGCTAACTCGTGCACAACATGGCCGTCTACCATGCTGTATGTGTCTGCTGTATTTTTGCCACCAATCGTCTGTTTTCCGCAACACCGCATGGTACATGCCGCTGGTGTTGTCCCTACAGTTACCTCCCGTCTCTGTATATTTGACTCTAACCGCCGCCTCTATTCCCCGTTGGCCGCGTGACGACTTACGCCGATACCCCATGACTGCACGACGTTCCCACCGCCTTCACTAAGACCCGTGACAGGAAGATTCCTTGACGTTACCAGTCGATACGCGCAGGACCCTTCTCAGTGCCAGACTCTCTCCTCTTGCTCAACCCTTTGAGTACCAACCAAATTTGCATGTCCCACCATTCCATCGATTCGTATACACCACAGGTGGATGGTGGTTGACCCATCACTCGCCGTTACGGGCTGTCTTGATTGCCAAGCGGGAAAAGTGGCACCGTCGATCATTCCGCAGCAATGTGCGGCAACACACACAGATTTCCAGAACACACCTGTCAAATCGCATTGGAAGGGCCCCGTGCCTCCCTTTCGTCTCACTTCCACAAGGAAAGCGCCCTCCTGTCCTGTCCCCTCCCGTCGCCGCCCCCTCTAACCTCCACCTGTTTCCTACGGCACCATCCTGAATATTCCAACGGATACCGAGTCACGTCGAGTTGAAATGTGGGACACACTCCGCTTCATTCCCCTGCTTGCCGATTCGCGGGCCGTCCCTTTCCCTCTACCTGACCCCCACACACGCTCGACCCTTTTAATCGTTCACGACGCACACTCCTCGCTCTCCTCATCCGTCAGTTACGGTGACGACTGCGAATGCCCCATTCTTCTTTGTTTGTCATGTCGTCGCAGCGGAAACGGCGGACCACAAAAGCCACGAGTCGCCTACAATTACACGCGCATGCGCAACTCTGACAACCAGCCTAGGCCGTTAAAACACACGGACACATGGTGGCACCTCTTTTCCCCAAGGCATCCACTCGCTACAAGCACCACCACCCCGCGCACACGTGTCACGCACAGCCAGAGGCCCCTGTGACTCCATTTCCTCCTTCCCTCCTCGGGACACCCGTCGCCGCCTACTCAGCTCTCGTCGCGCCGCCCCACAACAGACACCACCGTCTCTTCACCACGGCCACCTGCGCTTCTGGGCCAACGGCGACACCAGCTACTTCCCGCCGTCGCAGTGACGACCCACATTTGCACCAGTCATGTTTGGTACGTGGGTGCGTGAGCTGCTCCCTGCATGGTAGCATCTCGCTCACTGGGTGATCGTTTTTGTGTATTCCACCACGGCTTCAAAAGCGTCCTGCCCCGACTCGAAAGTGAAAATGAGGAGTGCCGCTCGGGGCATCAAATCTGCCTTTTGCCCCAACGTCCGCCGGCAGCGTAGTACAGCGCATGAACTCGTGGCGACGTCGTGATCGCACCCCAGTGCAAGTGTGTCGAGCGCGGACCCGTTTCCAAGTCGTGACTGCCGTCTCCCATTTGTGTGCTATCGCATGCTACCACTCTCTCTCCCTCTCTTTCATCACCTCTATGGCCATTCCTGACTAAGACTCGAATTTGTTCCACCTCTCTTGCAAATCGTTTATGGCAGCTCTAAGCATTCCGTACCTCGCCGCCCTGATCACCGGTGGCACAGACACCACCACCGTCCACTTTGCCAGACGGTAGAAATGACGAATGCGGCCCACGGCGTGAACAACAGTGCCGTCCACTGCCGCAGGTCCACCTTCCTGTCTAATTGTCAACGCCTCTCACCTGCACACCACCCAGCAGCGTGCGGCACCTTCGCTCTCCGCCCCAGCAACATACGCAGTTGTACACGAGCTCGTGTCGTCATTTACAGCCACTTCCACCTGCGAGACCTTCACATCATGTGGACCCACGAGATGCGCATGCTCCCCATATACTCTCATAGTCCACCCTCGCCGCCGTTCAGACCCATGCCACACAGTGGCGCAGCTGTGGCAGGTCACTCCTCCCAGCGCCACTACCGCTGCACGGCTCTCCTCCATTCCTTGACAATTTTCGTAGCATTCATTCCTGGATCACGGACGTTCTACCCATCTGACTGCAACGCGTGGGAAGGCTGGATCTTACACCGGCTCAGTCCGTTGCGCTCTCGTTGCCTTCTTCCCCAATTCATCATATCGATCCGCGACTGCATTGGTATGGCAAAACGTCACCGGTCGCACAGACATACGCACCAGACCGCGCGACCGGCTGCCAGCCACTGGATCATGCCCGTCAGTGTCACCTCGTTTCCACAAAACGGTTGCCGGCCTATCCGCGCTCCCCGCATTACCGCACTCTCCAACCTCCACCGACGCCCTACAGCGTTTCGCTGAATATTCCAACGCGCAGCGAATCACATATAGCTCACGCATTCACACGGGCCTCCGTTCCCGTGTGTCGGGAGTTTGCCTGCGGTTCCCATCCCTCATTCTAACTCCTGTACAGACTCATCCTGCCTATTTCTGTAGAGACACCCACACCTTGGCGAGTCACTGGTTGCCCAAGCCCCATGTGCAGACACGTTGTCCAAATCTACCAATCAGGCATGTGAAAACGGTGCCTGCCTCATCCGCCCTGTCCTCCTTCCCCCGGAGAATACCGATGCAAACCCTTCTCCCAACGAAGCATCTATTGCTTCCATCGTCGTACTAGATAAGTGTCTCGCCAGCCCAGACAGCGCCGCAGTGCACACACGCGAACAGCCTTTCAAGCGTCAGGGTTCATATGTGGCCTCTTGCCTTTTCTTGAGGTGCCCGACGAATGCGAGGCTATGTTCGCTTTGAAAAAAAGTGTGTTGCAGGCGGCGCCGCCTCCACTTCGTTCCTGCTGTCTTACAGTGAGTGCTTCACAACCTCGTCCAACCCTCGCGAACGTTCCTTCTTCGTGTCTCCCTCATCGAGTGACCAAGCTCTCACCGCTCCTCTTTCTCTCCACACCACCAACGCCACTGTCCTCCGTGGAGACTCGATCCGCCTCGCCATTCCCCACGACTGTCATTCACACGTCACGGTATTCATGAAGTCTCACGCCCATCGTGGATGCTTCATGACTCCGCAGCAATTCCACTGCCATACCCGAGATCATTTACAAATTTATTGCTTCACTGTGCTCGCCCTGTGCACACTGCCACTCTCCGTACGACCCTCCTCTCGTCTGTCCCTCCACGGGTAGCGTACCAGCTGTCCCTGCTGAATCACCGCACCAGCGACTCGAACCCACCACAAGTGACCAACTCTGCCCATTTAATCGTTCACTGCGACTGCCACTCCCGAAACACTCGCCTGTCTTCCAGTCATACTCCGCACATTGTCCACAATTGGAAGCAATGTCCACAAGCGCAACTCAGCTATGTGACTCGAAAGCGGCTTGACAGCGTTACACTCTCCACAAGCAGCACTCAGTACTGGCATCTTGGTCATCGTTTGCCCGGCCCCGTACCAACAACGGCAGCGTGAACAAGGATCCTTCGATTCAAATACTAAAGAATGCAGGTAACGGTAGCATGACACATCGACTCTGTCCATCGGCCTGTCAGCTTGTGCTGTTCTGACTAACATGCTAGAAACGTATCACCATCGTCATTTGGGCAGGAAGGGTGTCCCTAGAGACACCCACTCCCGGCACGCACGCGTATCCTCACAACGGGTGGCTCCTGCCATTTCAGTCCGTCTCTACTTCACAAACGAGTCGTCCCTATCCGCTCTCTCTTCGTCATCCACATGCAAAGCCCCAAGTCCCTACAGTATGTTCATGAATATTCCAACGAACGCGGAGCACGCCCGCCCTTCTCGACTGTCGTGCTTTGCGCGAGATGCTCGGATCGCATCCTCTCCCGTACACAGACGCTTCCAGCCTCGCCGACCACGCTGACTCTCACTACAGAGACACCCACCTTTTGGCGGCTCACCTTATGCACAGATCATGAAGCGACGCGTTGTCTACATCCACCGATCAGGCATGACATTCCCAAGTCCCTCATCCACCCTGTCCTGTCTCCCACGCTGAGCGTCGGTGCAACACCGTCTCTCACCGAAACTCATATTTTTCTCATCTACGAACTGAATACGCGTCTCCCGAGCCTTGGCAATCCACCGATGTGCGCACACGAACAAGCCTCACGGTGCATCTGTGGTCTCGCTGTTTCTTACATCACGTTGCCGAAGAATGCGGGGAGGCATACGTTTGGCAACGCTGAGAGTGTCGCGCGCAGTTCCGCCTCCATGTTGTCGCTCCCGTTCGATGATAGGTACTTCATTACCTCGTCCTCACCATCCACGCATTCACCCCGTCTTTATGTCTTCGTCTTTAACTAGCCGAATTCATTTCGCGCATGCTTCTCTACATAGCGACAACGACACTGTCCCCCGTCCAAACTCGATCCGCCTCGCCATTCCCCACGACTGTCATTCACACGTCACGGTATTCATGAAGTCTCACGCCCATCGTGGATGCTTCATGATTCCGCAGCAGTTCCACTGCCATACCCGAGATCATTTACAAATTTATTGCTTCACTGTGCTCGTCCTCTGCACACTGCCTCTCTCAGTACGACCCTCCCCTCGTCTGTCCCTCCGCAGGTACCGTACTTCCCATAGCTGTGGAAAAACCGTTTCATCAACTAGAAAACAGCGCAAGTGAAAGGTGGATGTCGCAATATTATGATCTTTCCGCCGCCATGGGCGTGTACTCTTGTGAAGCGACGGAGGTTTTGGCGGCATCATTCTATTCCTGCGTTTCCACCTCTCTAATTCGCTTTCTCGACTAACAATTGCTGCCTTCCGATTCCGCGCTTCTCCAAACAACCCCATGGTCAGATTCCGTACATCGTCGTCCTGATTATCCATGATACAACCAGCACCCCGTCTAGTTCACCCGTTCACAACATTGACCTCCATCGTCATGTGCTTCGTCCTTTTTGTGTAGTCACCACCCGTCCCCTGTTCTCACAACCATATTTTGAGGCGCATCCGTTACCCTGTAAGCCTCTTCCACATTAGTACATGAACGATCCTTGTCCTCTCCATGACTGCCATATGCAATACGTCTAGCTCTGGTTGCCCTGCACCTTACAGATGCTCCACAATTGCACATATGTTCGCTTGTCAGCATTCAAACCCATGCCACACACTGACGCTGCCCCCAATGATCGATAAAAAGACCCCCAGCGTCACTATATGTACCAGCCCGAAGTCTACTCCTCGACCGCCGTCGTACCATCCACTCCTGCGGACGCATTGTGTCATTGATTCGAACACAGTACGTGCGAAAGATGCATGTCGCCTCACTGCGGTACTTTGTGCTCTCCTTCTCTGCTATTCCAAATCGACGCCTCCAATCGCGGCGGCGTCCTTACGGCAACATGTCGAGCGTCACACACCCCGCCGCATCTCACACGCCTTACTGGCTGACTACTACTCCTTCACTTCCTTCTGTTTCGTCGGTGCTCCATCAACCGGACGCCCCCTACTCAGCTCTCGCCGCGCCGCACCACAACACAGACACCACAGTCTCTTCACCACGGCCACCTGCGCTTCTGGGCCAACGGCGACACCAGCTATTTCCCGCCGTCGCAGTGACGACCCACATTTGCACCAGTCATGTTTGGTACGTGGGTGCGTGAGCTGCTCCCTGCATTGTCACAAACAGCCATAGCCTCTCGCCTCATTGGTCACCCTCAATACTACACTCGAGACACACCCGTGTCCACTCACGTCCTGAGCATGTACAGCAGGCGGCGACACTCTCTACGGATACCGTCCAGCCACGTGGCGCAACTGGTGTTCTGACCACGCTGCTCCGCCCTTGCATTACAACAGTCATGGTAGCATCTCGCTCACTGGGTGATCGTTTTTGTGTATTCCACCACGGCTTCAAAAGCGTCCTGCCCCGACTCGAAAGTGAAAATGAGGAGTGCCGCTCGGGGCATCAAATCTGCCTTTTGCCCCAACGTCCGCCGGCAGCGTAGTACAGCGCATGAACTCGTGGCGACGTCGTGATCGCACCCCAGTGCAAGTGTGTCGAGCGCGGACCGGTCTCCAAGTCGTGACTGCCGTCTCCCATTTGTGTGCTATCGCATGCTACCACTCTCTCTCCCTCTCTCTCATCACCTCTATGGCCATTCCTGACTAAGACTCGAATGCGTTCCACCTCTCTTGCAAATCGTTTATGGCAGCTCTAAGCATTCCGTACCTCGCCGCCCTGATCACCGGTGGCACAGACACCACCACCGTCCACTTTGCCAGACGGTAGAAATGACGAATGCGGCCCACGGCGTGAACAACAGTGCCGTCCACTGCCGCAGGTCCACCTTCCTGTCTAATTGTCAACGCCTCTCACCTGCACACCACCCAGCAGCGTGCGGCACCTTCGCTCTCCGCCCCAGCAACATACGCAGTTGTACACGAGCTCGTGTCGTCATTTACAGCCACTGCCACCTGCGAGACCTTCACATCATGTGGACCCACGAGATGCGCATGCTCCCCATATACTCTCATAGTCCACCCTCGCCGCCGTTCAGACCCATGCCACACAGTGGCGCAGCTGTGGCAGGTCACTCCTCCCAGCGCCACTACCGCTGCACGGCTCTCCTCCATTCCTCGACCGTGTTCGTCGCATTCAGTCCTGCAGCGCTGGCGTTCCACCCATTCGAAAGCACCCTACCACGCATGAGAAAGCTGCACGGTACCGCGCACCGCCGCAGTCCGTTGCGCGCTCGTTGCTTTGTGTAACAATTTATCACGTCCAACCGCGGCCCCATTAGTACGGTAAAACGCCACCTTCCGGACACACATCCGCGCCCGACCGTGTTTCCAGCTAACCGATAGAGTCTCCTGTCTCTTGGTTCCTTCTTTCCTCCACGCATCAGTCGCTCTCACATCCGTTCTTCCCCCGTCTCTTGTCCCGTCCCCCCACATGCCACGCCCCAACGCATCCCTACAAACTGTTGTTGAATAGTCCAACGGAACGCAAACACGCAAGCTCCAGTCCTTGCTCCAACCATCCTCGGACTGGATTAGCAGCGTCGACCATATGACCCATCTGGTCCACCACAGTACCAGGGAGTGCACGGTGGCGCGATGCATTTCGCTCTGGCGTCTCCCTCTTCGCTACGTCATTCTGAACAGACGAAAACGACGCGCCAATGCTCCTTCCAAAACCATCGCCTGTTGCGACAGACACCGACTCTCGGTACACACATAGGTGTCGCTGCATCAAGGAAGGCTCCTTTCCGTTAGTTCCATCACTCCTCCACAAACTGGTCGCCATCTCTCGAGCTCTCGTCGCGCCGCCCCGCAACACATACTCCACCGTTTCTTGACCGCGATCACTTGTGTTTTCGGGCCGGACGCGACGCCGTCTACTTCACTCAGTCGCAATGCTGTCCCACATTCACACCTGTCATGTTGGTACGAGGGCGCGTGAGCTGCTCCCTGCATTGTCACAAACAGCCATAGCCTCTCGCCTCATTGGTCACCCTCAATACTACACTCGAGACACACCCGTGTCCACTCACGTCCTGAGTATGTACAGCAGGCGGCGACACTCTCTACGGATACCGTCCAGCCACGTGGCGCAACTGGTGTTCTGACCACGCTGCTCCGCCCTTGCATTACAACAGTCATGGTAGCATCTCGCTCACTGGGTGATCGTTTTTGTGTATTCCACCACGGCTTCAAAAGCGTCCTGCCCCGACTCGAAAGTGAAAATGAGGAGTGCCGCTCGGGGCATCAAATCTGCCTCTTGCCCCAACGTCCGCCGGCAGCGTAGTACAGCGCATGAACTCGTGGCGACGTCGTGATCGCACCCCAGTGCAAGTGTGTCGAGCGCGGACCGGTCTCCAAGTCGTGACTGCCGTCTCCCATTTGTGTGCTATCGCATGCTACCACTCTCTCTCCCTCTCTCTCATCACCTCTATGGCCATTCCTGACTAAGACTCGAATGCGTTCCACCTCTCTTGCAAATCGTTTATGGCAGCTCTAAGCATTCCGTACCTCGCCGCCCTGATCACATGTGGCACAGACACCACCACCGTCCACTTTGCCAGACGGTAGAAATGACGAATGCGGCCCACGGCGTGAACAACAGTGCCGTCCACTGCCGCAGGTCCACCTTCCTGTCTAATTGTCAACGCCTCTCACCTGCACACCACCCAGCAGCGTGCGGCACCTTCGCTCTCCGCCCCAGCAACATACGCAGTTGTACACGAGCTCGTGTCGTCATTTACAGCCACTGCCACCTGCGAGACCTTCACATCATGTGGACCCACGAGATGCGCATGCTCCCCATATACTCTCATAGTCCACCCTCGCCGCCGTTCAGACCCATGCCACACAGTGGCGCTGCTGTGGCTAGTGTCGCGCGCAGTGC
This sequence comes from Toxoplasma gondii ME49, assembly GCF_000006565.2. Classification (NCBI taxonomy): domain Eukaryota; phylum Apicomplexa; class Conoidasida; order Eucoccidiorida; family Sarcocystidae; genus Toxoplasma; species Toxoplasma gondii. The sequence goes on along the minus strand of NC_031479.1, from coordinate 232,227 downwards.
CCCCTCCACGTCGTCGCTCCCGTTCGATGACAGGTACTGCATTACCTCGTCCTCATCACCCTCGCATTCGTCCTGTCTTTATGGCTTCGTCCTTAACGGGCCTGACTCATTCCGCGCCTGTTTCCCTACATAGCGACAAAGCCACTGTCCCCCGTGCAGACTTGATCTGCCTCGCCGTTCCCCACGACTGTCATTCACACGTCACGCTATTCATGCAGTCTCACGCCCATCGTGGATGCTTCACGATTCCGCAGCAGTTCCACCGCCACACCAGAGGCCAATTACAAAGTTATTTCCTAACTCTGCTCGTCCGCCGCACGCCGCCAATCTCAGTACGACCCTCCTCACGTCTGTCCCTCCACGGGTAGCGTACCAGAGTTTCCTGCTGAACCACCGCACCAGAGACTCGAACCCACCGGAAGTGACAACTTGATTTCGGATGCCTCTGTCCTTCACCGTCGTCCGCTGGTATTCTCCTGCAGAGGCGGAAGACCTGGCGTCTTCGCGATGGCAAGCGCAAACATGTCGAGCACGCACCTGCTACAAAATCGCGGCGCACGTCTAGCAACTGTATGCTTCGCACAATCTACCACTTCCTTGGCTCGTCCTGTAATTCGCTACTTCGATTAACAATCCACTGTTCTGCGCATTCGCTGTTATCGACACAGCATTTGCCTGAGGTTCCGTACGTGGTCTTCCTGATCGCCCATGACACACAGCGTCCCCGTCCAATTCAAGCGGTCACAGCATTGCCATCGAACCGACATGCGTCCAATGTTGTGTCTAACGAAACCCAGTCTGTGCGTAATGTGCAGGACATCCATTCTCCCCACTGGCGCCGTTCACATCTGCGTTGAATCTCCATCACAATTTACCTCCCCGTGGATTTGAGCGGCACCCTCGGCCTCTCGACGCACAGTCACCGCGAATGTTTCATCACCATTCTCGTTTCCACTGGTTCCATCAAGACCCGCGACAAAGTGTCCTTGTCGTTGCTGGTCGGACCAGCATCGCTACTATTGCTATGAGTCTACGGCGTATCACTCAACCATGCTGTAGTTCCCAGTCCCTCGCAATCACCGAATCAATCACTCGAACCCAGAACAGGTGAGTCTTGGCTGACACGCTCATTGTTCCCACTGGGCGGCCCTCGCTCTCTATGCTCAAGGAACTATCCAACTGTGGCGGAACCCCTTTCACAAAAGCAAACGTTTCGGGAGCGGTCCCACGTCCAAGCCGTGCCCGACGTCTCGCACCGCTCTTTTGTGATCACCACCCACAATTGCCAACCCACAGATTCCGTACAGCATCATCCTGTTCACCCGTGACACAGCGTCCAGCGTGGTGAGTCTCCCTTGATGTCTAATAACAGCCAGCCCGTTTTTCGTGCCCGCGCGCAGTGTGTAGTACCTTCGTTATCCTCACCAGCCTCTTCCAGAGCTGTGTGTTGAAAGTTCATTGTCATTTACCTCCATCGTCAATTGCGACACACCTTCGTCATACCCACTGAAATATCCCCTGCAGACGCCTCATCACCCCGCAAAGTTGTTGTCTCCAGATTCCAGGCCCATGGCAGTGTCCTAGTCCAGCCTGCCAGTGCCGCTATCGGCACGAGCCTCTCGGCTCTCGCTCCGCCGTCTACATACTGTCCAGTCCTGCGGAGCCATCGACCACAATATGTATGAATGCAGGCCAGCGCACCCCTCCCCGTCTGTTGAACGGTCATCGCCACCTTTGCCAACTAACCAGCTCAAAACGCGGCAGCACCGTTTCGGCAAAAGCCAAAAACAAACGTGGCACCGCTTCCAAGTCGTGTTTGCTCCATCACAAATGATGTCTCACCCGCTGCTTAACCCACTCGTTCTGCCCTCCTTCTGTTCTTTACGACTCACGGATCTCCCTTCTCTCCTCTCCCCCCAGTTCCTCCCACCTGTCCAAGTTTCGCGCGCCAGGCTATCGTCAGATTTCGTATCCATGGAAATGGCAAACCCTGTACAGATGGCCCGCTTGCAGCGTGGCCGTCCACCGTTGCATGTCTGCCTGCCTGTCTGGTTACAACCATCCCGGTAGCTGCAACAACCCTTAGAGTGTGGATCCTTCATGCTCCTCGCAAGATCCCTTCTCATCTGGGAAACTTCCTGAATGGTCTTTTATCATCATTGTCTGCACCATTCCCGATCTTTAAAACTCACGGCCTGCATGATTCCAATAATTTAACATATCGCTTAGGACATTATCGAACACGATGATCTTCCACTGACCACGCAAGGCAATCCTCCCAGCTCCACTAGCGGATCTAGCCTCGCAGCTTTCGCTCGAACGTTTTCGTACCAAGTGTTCCTGTAGACATACCGTACCAACCACTCGAACATAACGCACGCGAAAGCTGCATGACGCGCCACTTCTGTCATCTCTGCTGTCACCCGCTGTCATTCTAATGGGGCGGTTGGAAGATGGCAGCACCATTAGGCGACAGCGAGCCTGTCGCAAACGGCACTGCCACCAAATCGCCCACGCCGTCACATAACTATCGATTTACCCGCTCCGCATCAGTTGGTCAGTTCTTCGCAGAGTCTCCGTTGATGGATAATCTTATTCATCCCGTGTCTCTTTTCTACCCCGCATTCGCCATTGAACTCCTACAGGCACTTCCTGTATGTCGGGACGGACAGCAGCCCCGGTCCACGTCACGCGTTCACATCATGAGCTTGCATTCGAGTGTCCCACGCTTTGCGTGCGGTCACCTGCTCTACTCCTTGCTTCCGTACAATTTCTACCCGCCTTATCGTTCGCCATCACTGTCACCTTCGAAACCCCCTGCACTTGCAGACTTACCAGCTGCGCATCGTCCGTAATTGGGCACATTTTTCAATGCCCCCCATTCAGGCAAGCGAACAATCTCGAGTCCTCCACTCGACCTGTCCCGCCTCCCACGGATAGTATCGATGCCAAACCGTCCCCCAATCGAAGCCCCTACTACATCCACCAATGAAAAAAATAAACTAGGTCTTACCAGCCCTGGCAGGATGCCAGAGAGCGCATTCTAAACCCACTTGTCATGCTTGTTCATCGTCGCCCCTTGTTATTCCAGATCGCAGGAGGAATCCGTGATGTCGTCGTTTGGTAAAAGCAAACGTGGTACTTGTGGCCCCGTCTCCAATTCGCCCATGTCTCTCATAACTCGTGCACTCCGTCTGTTAGACCGGCAGCCCATGCCTTCTCCTTGTATCGGTTACTATGGAATCGAGTTCTTTCCACGCCCCCATTCACTCGACTCCATCCCCTCCACTAAGTCCCTACAGGCGGCTCCTGCATATTTCGAAGCACACGAAACCTCGTCGAAGTCATAAGTCCACACCAGTGTCCCCCACTCACTGGTGGTGTGTTCATCGTGAGATCGCCATGCCTAGACTTGGCTCCGGTGCACAATTGATATGCTTTACAATTCAATGCCCGTGAATCAGTAGACACGCCGTGGCATCGACACAAATAAGGCCATTTGCGGCTGCTTCTTATGTTGATGGCTGTCACAGCTACAACCACGCGAGATAAACAGTGCCATCCACCTGACCAGTCCGCTCTACCATATATATATATATATATGTTGATACGCAGCGCCGAGTGCCAACCTAGTCCCTCGTCTGCCAATTCTCCAAGTGATGCAACGTCTCGCCACGGCGCCGAAAGTATCAGCATGTCTTTTCAGAGCGCCGATTCCGTCATGCACGGAAGCGCCCTTCGCTATTCTAATCACCTGAATGGAAACCGGGCTGCCCCCCTCCCCTTATATGTAACCGTGTGGCTCCAGACACTACAGCCGAACAAACACATGGCATCTCACAACTGGAGGCCCGGCTCCCTATGTTCCGTCCATCCTTCAAAAAAACAGTCACTATCTTGTTCGCTCATCCTTCTCCCCCCCCCCCCCACAAGCACACACACACACACACACACACACACACCAAGCTTCCCCGTATCCCTACCAACTCTTCCTGAACATCCCGGTGACAGCCATTCACGCCCCGTGCATGTGTTCACAACACTGGTTTCCACTCTCATGTATCATGCCTGCCTTGTGGACACTCGCCTTCCCTGCTTCCGATTCTTCTACACACTCGTCGCCCCTCACCATCCATCATTCTTCCGAAATCCGCACCACGCTGAGTAAATCACCACTGACTGCCGATGCTCTCAAGGCTGGTGCACCAGTGCGGAGAAATTGGCGCAAGACAAACGGTGGTCTTCACCCGGCGATTCCACCATCGCATAACTATACATATGGGTATGTCTACAACGATATGTCTCCATGCCGAACCTTGACCTCCATTCTGTTTCATAGTATATCTACCGACAGACTGGAAAAGCACGTCACCAACTCGTCGGGCAGACTATGACCGGGTTTTCGCTATTGCGAAGCATTTTTGCCTTGCAGTCTTGTCCCTCGATATTCTAGCGGCGCCGTTTTAACACAGGTCTAACACATTCATGTCCCCTCAAACGGGAAGCAGGCTTGTTCCGCCTAAAACACGATCTCTTTCGCCTGCTTCTGCATTACACAGCCACCAGCACCGTTCCCTCTGCTCTACCTCCCTCCCCATATGCCTGAGACCATTCCCGTTGTACATCAGAGCCCTGAATATCCAAACGAACAGTAAACCAAGCCAACCCCATGAGTCCACAAGAGGAGTCTCCATCCAAATGTATCCAACATGCACACCGCCGCCTTCCCTGCTCCCGGTCCTAGTACAAACTCGACCTGACTCACCGTTCACCATGTCTGTAACATTCCTCACGCCGCCCCTCATGGTGACCCGTTCGGTCTTGGGGACATCGTCACATAGAGACGGGCGCGCGGCAAATAGTACTGCTAACCTGACGCTTCCATCCTCCGAAGGCTATATATCCATGGCTATGCATAAGCGTCGCCGTTCACGAGCTGCCCTAACGTTCATCCTAGCCCCTACTCTATCCATCTCAGAAACCAAATACACAAGATCACGTCAACTCGGACAAACTACGAGCGTGAGGCCGCCAATGCGACGCATCTATGCTTTATGGCATCGTTTACTGATGTTTCAGCTGACACGCTGAAATCGTGATGACAGCTTTCTTTCACAAATCATTCTCCAGGCTACCCACTCTTTCTCCTTCTCTCCTCATGCTCAACTTCGCTGGCTCCCTACGTCGGATCCCTGAATGTACCGACGAAAAGGAACGCCCGCTTACCTCAGCGTGCAGAACACTGGATTCACTCATGCGTCGCGTCTTGTATACTGGTCACCTAGCCTGTCCCAACCTCTGCACAGAGTCTACCCTACTCACCGTTTACCGTGATTCTCACTCGCCAGTCATCTCTCGTGGCTTCATACTCCCGCATCTTCTCCCCCGTCACCGTTGCAATCCGTGAAGAGAGTATCCCTCCGCTCTGCTGCTCGGTCCCCCCCTCGCAACTATCAATGCTGGCCTCCAGCCAATCGATCGGTTGCTTTCGTACTAGCAGCTCCTGCACAAGCATCGATCCATCGATTCGCACACAGCACTGGTGGCAAATGTATGTTGCACCCCTCTGGCCTCTGCGCCACGTCTGCTAGTATTCCACTACAGAGACTGTAGCCGTGGTGACATCGAGAAGGCAAGCGCAATAGTGGCGACCGCAAACCCGCTTCCAAGTCGTGCCGACTGTCTCGAAACTGTTACTTCGCCCCTTCCGCCCTAGATCCGTTATCGCCATCCTTAGCTGCTTCTATGAAGAAATGAATGCCCTCAGATCTCCCCACTTGCCGCAAAAGCCACCTCCGCCTGCTTCATCATTCATCCGTCTGAATACTTATACATACAGCAACCCGGCCCGTGGACCCGTTCACAACATTGCAGTCCTCGATCGCGTCCTCCATCATGTGCCTACCTTCCTATGTACTCATCAGCTTTTCTCTACGTTAGTAGCACCGCGTCATTTGAGGCTGAATGTTTCAACAAAAGCACAACTCGTTTACCTCAGCGTGCAGAACATTGTCCTTCTCTTCAATGCATCGTGGTTTGTATACTGGTCACCTAGCCTGTCCCAACCTCTGCACAGAGTCTACCCTACTCACCGTTTACCGTGATTCTCATTCGCCAGTCATCTCTCGTGGCTTCGTACTCCCGCATCGTCTCCCCCGTCACCATAGCAATCCGTGAAGAGAGTATCCCTCCGCTCTGCTGCTCGGTCCCCCCCTCGCAACTATCAATGCTGGCCGCCAGCCAATCGATCGGTTGCTTTCGTACTAGCAGATCCTGCATAAGCATCGATCCATCGATTCGCACACAGCACTGGTGGCAAATGTATGTTGCACCCCTCTGGCCTCTGCGCCACGTCTGCTAGTATTCCACTACAGAGACTGTAGCCGTGGTGACATCGAGAAGGCAAGCGCAATAGTGGCGACCGCAAACCCGCTTCCAAGTCGTGCCGACTGTCTCGAAACTGTTACTTCGCCCCTTCCGCCCTAGATCCGTTATCGCCATCCTTAGCTGCTTCTATGAAGAAATGAATGCCCTCAGATCTCCCCACTTGCCGCAAAAGCCACCTCCGCCTGCTTCATCATTCATCCGTCTGAATACTTATACATACAGCAACCCGGCCCGTGGACCCGTTCACAACATTGCAGTCCTCGATCGCGTCCTCCATCATGTGCCTACCTTCCTATGTACTCATCAGCTTTTCTCTACGTTAGTAGCACCGCGTCATTTGAGGCTGAATGTTTCAACAAAAGCACAACTCGTTTACCTCAGCGTGCAGAACATTGTCCTTCTCTTCAATGCATCGTGGTTTGTATACTGGTCACCTAGCCTGTCCCAACCTCTGCACAGAGTCTACCCTACTCACCGTTTACCGTGATTCTCACTCGCCAGTCATCTCTCGTGGCTTCATACTCCCGCATCGTCTCCCCCGTCACCGTTGCAATCCGTGAAGAGAGTATCCCTCCGCTCTGCTGCTCGGTCCCCCCCTCGCAACTATCAATGCTGGCCTCCAGCCAATCGATCGGGTGCTTTCGTACTAGCAGATCCTGCATAAGCATCGATCCATCGATTCGCACACAGCACTGGTGGCAAATGTATGTTGCACCCCTCTGGCCTCTGCGCCACGTCTGCTAGTATTCAACGACAGAGACTGTAGCCGTGGTGACATCGTGAAGCCAAGCGCAAATGTGTTGATCACGGCCCTGTTATCATGTCACGACTGCCGCGTCGCAACTATGCGCTTCGCTCGGTCTACCACTGTCTCGCTCTCATCACCCCTAACACCATTCCTGACTAAGACTCGAATGCGTTCCACCTCTCTTGCAAATCGCTTATGGCAGCTCTAAGCATTCCGTACCTCGCCGCCCTGATCACCGGTGGCACAGACACCACCACCGTCCACTTTGCCAAACGCCAGTAATGACGAATGCGGCCCACGGCGTGAACAACAGTGCCGTCCACTGCCGCAGGTCCACCTTCCTGTCTAATTGTCAACGCCTCTCACCTGCACACCACCCAGCAGCGTGCGGCACCTTCGCTCTCCGCCCCAGCAACATACGCAGTTGTACACGAGCTCGTGTCGTCATTTACAGCCACTGCCACCTGCGAGACCTTCACATCATGTGGATTCACGAGATGCGCATGCTCCCCATATACTCTCATAGTCCACCCTCGCCGCCGTTCAGACCCATGCCACACAGTGGCGCTGCTGTGGCTAGTGTCGCGCGCAGTGCCCCCTCCACGTCGTCGCTCCCGTTCGATGACAGGTACTGCATTACCTCGTCCTCATCATCCTCGCATTCGTCCCGTCTTTATGGCTTCGTCCTTAACGGGCCTGACTCATTCCGCGCCTGTTTCCCTACATAGCGACAAAGCCGCTGTCCCCCGTGCAGAGTTGATCTGCCTCGCCATTCCCCACGACTGTCATTCACACGTCACGCTATTCATGCAGTCTCACGCCCATCGTGGATGCTTCACGATTCCGCAGCAGTTCCACCGCCACACCAGAGGCCAATTACAAAGTTATTTCCTGACTCTGCTCGTCCGCCGCACGCCGCCAATCTCAGTACGACCCTCCTCGCGTCTGTCCCTCCACGGGTAGCGTACCAGAGTTTCCTGCTGAACCACCGCACCAGAGACTCGAACCCACCGGAAGTGACAACTTGATTTCGGATGCCTCTGTCCTTCACTGTCGTCCGCTGGTATTCTCCTGCAGAGGCGGAAGACCTGGCGTCTTCGCGATGGCAAGCGCAAACATGTCGAGTTCGGACCCGCTTCCACGTCGCTCCGGTCGTCTCCCAACTGGTGCTTTGCTCCCTTCAGCACGCACTCAATACAACCCGCATCATTCGCTTCCGAGTCACAATTGCTGCTGGACGACTCCCGTGTCGTCCGCACAACTATCTTCAGATGCTCCGTACATCGTTGCCCTGATTATCCAAAAGATAGACATTACTGACGTCCCGGTCACCCGTTCACCGCATTTCGGTCCACCGTCTTGTGTCTGCTTCCTTATTTAATCACCAACCCTTTTATTTTTCGCACAGCTGCGTAGAATGTGTCACATTCGCTCTCCCCCCCCGCCCCTTTCGCACCTTTTGTTGGAGAACGCATCGACATATATCGTCGCTTCCACTTGCAAGACACTGTCCTTCGGTTGACTACCGTTCACCATCTGCTTCGCAATTCGATGCCGTTTCCAATATCACCATCCATAGTAACGACAGACCATTTCCCTCTCCTCGCCAGTCCCTCCTCTCACGGCTATACGCATATATACATATATGTATATATATATATATATATATATATAAGCGCAAGCATAACCCACACCTCCCTCCAAGCATGTAGTTCGTCCATTGACGGAGTAGTCAGCGCCCCTCCACCTCGGAAAAGATAACAGAGAGATCGCTGCCACGTAGCGGTTGTCATGCGCAACTTCGCCCTGTACTGTTCTAGTTGACTGGCTAAGTTCGCTCTTGATAGAAGTCTTCGACCGACTGCAAGCAACTGGAGCGAGACACCGCCTCCGACCACTCACCTGTCGCCCCACAACTGGCGGTCTACGCATTGTTGCGCCTTATCTCCTTCCACCCACTGAAGGCACGTGCATTTTGGTTCCTTCTCCAGTTCTCGCAGCAAGTGTTGTCCTATTCACTCTCCCTGTCACTTCGAATGCCTAACTTCACTGGTTCTTTACTTGTTGTGCCTGTAGCTCCATACAAAAGATGCCCGTTTTGTTCACTTGACGACAACCACTGCATAGTCAGATGTGTGTTGCCGACACAAATCCCTATGCTCTACATAGAAACGCATTGAAAGCACATTGTGTGTCGTTCGGTTCTTCCGACCTCCCGCTGCCGCCTAGACACACACATCATCTTGTCACCATTCACCACCACTATCAATAGGCAGACACTATCTTAGGTTGAAACAAAAGGCGCAAATGCTCTGGCGAAGTGACGGCGCCGCTAAAGTCATTCAAACCGGCACCAGATAGATTCCGTGACTAGGCCAATCGAGGTTGTCCAGGCCATGATCAGTACCAGCTTCTCTCACAACGTTCATCGTTTCCGCCCATCTGCGGACATAGTGAACTAATGTGTCACAGGTTCAAACGCAGTGCGAATGGAGGGTGGTTCAAGACTGTCGTCTACCCTGTGCAACGTTGTCCATTATTTGCTTCTGGGAGACAATCGTGGTGCTGTACTGATCCACCCTCTCACACTGCAGCTGGCGTCTTTCACCTGCCACGACGCTCTCTGTCGTGTACTGGTGTCTTTCGCCGGCGGTCCCCTCGAAACTGTGACCCAAGTCAGATTTTTGGCAGCATCCGTCCCCTTCCAAGTGGCAAACTGCGTACATCACCATTCTGGAAGGCACAATCACAGACCCGTCCTGTCCCCATTCACAGCACCATCGACTGATCTCCAGTCTTCGGGCACACCGACGCCGCCTCTCTACCCGACAGCGTTTCATCCCATACCAGCGATGAACCCTTACCTCTTCGCACTCTTTCTATCGTCGCATGTGCAACGCAGCCGTTGTTGTGGCATGTCCAAAACAAAAGATAGACTTCGAACCCTTCCATTGTGGTAGACGCCATGTAAAAAAGCCAGCAACAGACCACACAGCCGTGACATCCAGCAAACAGGTGAGGCCCACCAATGGAAGATGCATGACGCGCATCAACTTCCGTCATTGAAGTGGACCCCGAAAATGTAGGCGCCTCACCACCTGCGCAACAGGCAGGCGTCGATAAAGTAGGATGCCTTCAGTTCGGCATGAGTGCGTCAGGTATTCCGCTTCGGCGTGGCCATCACGTGCCAGCAGAGGTGTGGAACGAGGACCTCTGATGCGCTCCTCTGTAGCCATGGACTGTAGGGAAAACTGACTAAATCTCTGCTTGCATCTTCGCAGAGTAGACGCGCTAAAAACGTCCCGCAGTCACGCCCCTATGGGGGGTTCAGCTCTTGCACGTGAGCCTTTCTTTTGATCAGCCTCTAGATCACGCATACAGACTGCAACTGGTGAGAGCAGACGAACCGCTCGCCCACATCATGCGATAAGTGGTTGGCGGAGCGACAGCCTCCTACGCCGTGTATGGCCCCGTCCTCTCTCCAGATGTGAGACGCTGTAAGAAGATACGCAGTCAGAAGCAAAGCATCCGCAAATGTCTGCCCTTCCAGTTCGCAGATGTCTGACGGCTGCCTTGGTTCTCTCCGTCGCATATTTTCCTCTCTCATGTCGACCACTCAATGATATGCAATCAACGAGTTCTCTATATTCCCCTTTGCTTTCCAGCTATCAAGGCTCCTTACAAGTGCTGTCTGTAGACACCGTCAGAATCGACGCCCCTCCACCGCATGCGTTCATGCCACCAGCAACAGCCTTTTCCCCCATTTGTGCCCCAAACGGGTTGTCATGCCGAACAAAGCATGCTGTGATATATGTAGTGAACATGCATTGCTCCACAGCCACGTCACCCTCCTTGCGCGCAGCACTGGTCACCGCGATGCTGTTTCGGAATGAACACGATTGTTTTTTGCCTCTCCGCCTGCCTGCAGTGGCAGAGACCATCAGGAGTCAAAACAGTAAAGCGAGCACGCGAATATCTCTTGGGCAGAAAACAGATTTCTGCCATGTAACCTATGTAGTACCCCCTGGTCGGTGCAGGCTGAAGTTTCGAACCATCTCTAGGACACCCGGCATGCAATTCCAGCTCGCCTGGGTACGCGGAGCCACGTCTCTTGTCTTCGTCTGCTTCTGTTTCCTTGACTTGCTCCCAGAGTGGATGGCCTCTTTGTTTTTCGGGCTGGCAGCGTGCATGTCAACTCTTCACCCACCTGCACCATCCGCAATCGTATTTATGTATCCACCAGGTATCCCAGACGCGTCGCTGCAAATCATTTCTGCTACGCGAAGGGTCAACGTCGCGCTTCGGGTGACCTCTGACGCGTGCTCCAATGTCTATCAGCTCTTTGCTGCAACGTCACCACATGTCATGAACCCACAGCAGACGTCTCCGACTCTGTCTCCCTCTTTCCAACATCTCGGCCACGCAGTGGCTCAGCTAGGTATCAGAACATAACCGATACGCATTTTAATCCTCGACACAAGCTCGTGCCACATATAAGGAAGCTATCTGCGTAGTACGAGGGTGCTAAACGGGTCAGAGCACAGCCGACGTACACACTCCTCGTCAGTTGGCTCTTCTTCCGCCAGTCTTCGTCGAGTGTTTCCCTCAGTTTTTGTGCCACTGCCGCCCTTTAGCCACAGTTTTCTGCACTTCCAGACCTTGATCGCGACTATAACTAGCCCAGCGAAACTGGCGACTAAAGCAGCCGCCTTCGTAGTTCTCGACTTGGCCAACCTGCTGAGCACCTTCCGTGGTCTCCTGGTGCTAAGGGCTCTGTAAAACGACATAAGACCACACAAGAAGCAGGAGAGCACAACCGGTGAAAGCCACGATTCAACTGCACGCCGAATCGCCAGCTCAAAACGCCGGTGCAGGCGGTGAAGTGCTAAACACACATCTTCAGACGTCGAGGCTTAAACAAAACGCTCTTCCGTAACAAAAGACCTGGACGCAGTGCAAGACAAGGTCTGCTTTCGAATGAGGTGGTTGCTGTAGACAGGTGCTTGCCGTACTGGCTCGGGTTTTTCGGGCCATCGAGGACTAGACGCTGATCCTCGGCGTTCTTCTCAAGGCTTTGTAAATCCAATGTCGCATTGGAATTCATCGCCGCGGCACCGACGGAATTAACCGTTGTTGTCACTGTGTTATTCACACTGCCAATTCCCTCCACGTAACACTGGAACGTGTCCGTCAGCGCGGAAATTAGGATAACCGCGGAAATGGTAAATGCAGTACAGATATTCATCTTGCGGCAAATCCACTTCTCAGATATCTAAAAGATGAAGCGGAGACACGGATGGGGAAGTGAAGCTTGGAAATGTCTGAAAATGCAAATTTAACTAATCCTGGTGCATCGACTGCCAGCCTCATGGTTTTGTGTCTCCTCGCTCGTCGATTCTGCTGCCGAAATCGACGCGGACATAGCGCGGTGATGCCCGCCCGAGGGACGGCCCCACGCCGGGCTCAACGCCGGTTCTCGCCCGAATTTGGTGGCATGTTGGGTGCAGCCAGACACTCCAAGACATTCATGGAGGAAGGAAATCTCGTGCCTGCAGAAGCAACGATACAGGGAAAAGAAAGCAGTAGTGATATGAAAAGAAAAAGGTAGTGGGGGGCCCGACGCATAAATACACAGAATTTGAATCAATGAGGGATAGAATCGGGTGAAACGATATCGAACAACAGAGAACGAGTTGGAGAAAACCAAGAAATGTCTACGGAATTGTTTCGAGGAGCATTTTTCCGTGCGTCATCGATAGTAAGCACTTCATCGAACTACGCACAGCTTATAAAAACCTACCATGGTAGTTTTCAAATGCACTGCGAAGCAAAGCTGCACTCTAAGGCACCACAGAAACAACCCTTTCCTCTGAAATTAGTTTACAGCAGATAGTATCCTGGCATGTCAGAGAGGCTTCCCGTTTTGCCTTACCTTTCTTCAGACTTCTGTGTGTCGGAGAGCTGGGCCTCTTTCCTCATACGCCCGGCTGGCAACAGTCAGCAAGATACAACAGGTTTTCACGATGACAAAACCGAAACTGTTTTATGCCAGTCTTTCTGGGTTCATCTATCCCAACCTCGAAACCGTTGTCTGCATCTGTCAATCATTCAGTCTGAACTACATTGACACGTCGATAGAGGTATGATCACGCGTGTGTGCAGATGGACCTACTGAACTATGTATAGTACGTATTTAGATTAGCGTGAGTCTGCAGGGTATACTCAATGTCCTAAGCGAGGTGCACGTTTCTTTTTGGTTTTTCTCCCTTTGCATCTTCGCACCAATAGAAACGCAGTCATCGTCCGTATGGAGCTTGAACTGCAGCAAGTTATCGTAGTACAAGTTCCGTGTAAATACGGGGCATCTGATAACACTCACTTTCCCCTCCAGGTCCATCATCATTATGTTCCTTAAGGTTTCCGGTGTCTTTCCAGTGTTTAATGTTTTACGGGACCTGAGAATTAGGTCACAGTTTACCCATATCGTCTCCGCATCCCAAATCATTGTTAGCTGGAAGTGTAAATGGTGCAACGATGAGTGTCGATGTTCGGAGTAAAACACGTGTTTGCGGCTAGATTGTTTTCCTCACCGCAGAAGCAGTAAAATGAGGCACAGAAAAAAACGGAATGAAGAAAAATACTGGCAAAGGAAGCCAGCAACGAGAGAACTTGTTGCAGTGGTAGGTAGGCTGGTCCCGTGCATCAAATATCGGAAACGCGCTTTGACTGGGTCTCGGCTATGTCAGGTGGTGACGAGTTTGAGGACGGTATACGACAGACCATGCGTCGTGGCTCACGCGCGAGTCCTCTGAAAGACAAAATAAGGTCGAATGCTTTTTTCGCTGGCAAGTCGAAGAAAAATCCAAAAGTGAGACGACTTAGTCACATCAGCATAGAGCAGAGTCCAGGATTCCGTGTCCGCTTTTGCCTGTTTCATTGGAGTCGCATTCCTTGCTCAGCGATTCTCCCCACGCGTTCATCGGATGCTAGGCAGTCGAGCGTGATTTTCCTAACACCTCACAAGTTTACGCATCTCACTTCTCATTCTTGACGTTGCCACACGGAATTCCGTGCACCCCAAAAATGTATCGTGTTTTCGTAGCTAAGCACACTACGAATGCGTGCGCTGAGAATAGGGAACAGAACGGCACTATTCTAAATAATCATGAATCAGAACGCGACTGTCTGTAGTGATTTGCTTTTTTACGCATCTTAAGCTCGCCCCCAATGGGTATCGGTGCCCTTCAGGGCAGTGCAACTCATGCGCCTTCATGAATAGCTTAAATTGCTCAATCTTGAATTCCTGTTGGATGCGATGTCTTCCAGCGTCGTTGCCAGAAACGAAAAAGGCCTAGAAATGCTTCTGTGAGTCTCGGTGGTACTCTCCAGTTTCCTCTGTTATCTCAACTTCAGTATTTCGAACATCTTTTCCGCACCACTTGCGCGTGTCTTATCTTTGAAAAGGCTCTGCCATAGGACGGCTGCCGACTCAACGATCAGTTACACAGTTACACAAACACGCGGTGTGCAGATGCAGTATTCGCTTGTCCGGCGGAAAGTCGCGGGCCGCAGGAATTACTCCTCTCCGCTCGCATGTGACTATGCACTCTATACATGAAGCCCTTCCGTATTCACCAAAACCGGAAGATCCAAAAGTTGTTTTCTTTCTCCGTTTGGCCCGCCGGATCGGGAGAAGTTTCAATCTCTGCCGAAACTCGAGTGGAGCCATCCTGTAGGCATGGCTGTCTCAGTTGACGCTGGATGTCGCGGGACTGAGTTCCCCACAGCGAAACGGACTTGCGGAGTCTACAGTGGAAAGAAGCAGTCCACAAAGGAAATGGACAACGTAGTGTTGCAAGGAAGAGTAGTCTTTCAACTTTTGACACGCAGCTGAACCCGAGCGCATGAGACGAAGTCGAGGGAGCAGCTGAATGACACTGAACGTAAAATACCAATTCTGTCAGCCACCTCTGCTGCATGTTTCACTCTTCACGAACAATTATGAAACATCCAACTGTACAAATTCCAACCATCCTTGGCCGCACTTTAGGTGCCCTCTGACGACGCAGTTGTAGTTTTTGAGTCACCCATACGTACGCATTCCTTCTCCTCTGCTGCAAGTCAATCGCTGATGTCCGGCCTTTCCTGCCGATCAGAGAATGATACGTCTATTGAAGCGGCCTGACAAGAAAGGGAGATGCAGTGCACGGGCACATCTACCCTCGCTACTCCGCGTCTACTGATACGGAAATTGAGGGATGGCGGTGTGCCCACATCGCAGGGACAGCTGCCGAGCACGAGGCAACAAGCAAATGACGCATGTAAGAAAAAACAGGCAGTGAACTGAGCGCCTGCACTTGACATGGTCCAAATGGGATATCACTTCATAATCAAAAATCAACCATTAACGGCGAAAGTTACGAGCATAACATTTCGAAAATCAGCTCTTTACGATGGGCCTGAGTGCCTTTGGGGCACTTAATTCTTCTGAGTGGCGCCGTGTTGGTGACATAATTACGCAGGGGACACGCGCCTGCGTTTGTTAAAAGGAACCTCTGTAGTCCGACTGAAGCTTTTCTGTATCATCCGCGAAGGAGGAGGCACTCGAGTGAACCGCGTTCCACCACCCGCACGAGCAAGCAGAAAAGCATGCTCTGTTCGAACATCTCTAGGGTCACAAGGCAACAGAATACCCATATTCGCACCCTTCAGTCGCATCTCTTTTTGTCGTGGTTCACCATGTGCCGCTGCTTCTTGCAAAGAGCGTCTCATGGTCGTGAGGTGCTAGCTCCACGCAAGGCGTGGACGCACATGACGGACATGACCCAATTAAAGAGACAGATATATCTTCGCATGCGATATTCATTTGATACACATTCCATTTCCTGTGTTTCTCCACAGAGTGAATGGCGAGCTCTCCGAAGCTTATGTACAATCAAGCGGCATTTGCGGGCAGTGACCGTGCAACAAAAACATAAAAGGTAAGAATCATCCTATGGTTGTCATTTGTGGCATGGTTCCTGTGGTAACCCAGTCAACGTGTGAACTACCCTATTTGACCTATTCAGCTCTCCCAGAATGCCACACTCGCCGCTCGTCTCCGTAAGCTGCTACCATTACTGCCAATGACTTCCTTCACGATGTTTCTGATGCGTTTTACCCGCACACTCCGCCTACAGCCTTTCGATTTCGCTACGTCCTTGGCTTTTATTGTATATCCACTTCTTCGAGTCTTTCACATCATCTGTCTTCCCTGACGAAACGTCTCCTTCTACTAGTTCCGGTCCCTCTTTCAACACCCCTGGCCCCCCTCCAGGTCACCTTTTCGTACCACTTTCTCCGCTTGAAGTGCCCAACTTTTGTCCACGGGACTGCTTCAACAGTGGGCTCTTTGGTTACGGGCAGGATTCAGCTGAAGCACCAGTTAAAAATCGTCGCCTCGTTGACTCGCGTAGCGGAACCCCAGGCGACTCTGGAAGTGGTGACACTGCACGGACCGTAAGGCTAGCCGCTTAAGGGCGTCGTGGCGCAGCTTGTTCGTGTGAACCATCCGTCCCAGTCCATGCAGTTGCTCGATGTTGTGCGGCCACAACTGCTTGCTGTCCAGGCATCACGACAGTCTCGGTGGCTTGAGGGAATGCGAGCGCTTCAGCTGTCAGGACCACTGCACGAGATCGGAGCACTTGTGGCGTCACCAACGATTCAGATTTCCCGACGCCTGTATCCTTCGTCGAAGACAGGATGATGCTTGGTTTCGCCTGGATGTTGACGTCGTCGTCTTGACTCCTCGATCTTGTCTTTCTTGTAGCAGCACTATTCGAAGCTGTTTCAGATGCCTGCGTATGAGACCCTGATGGCAGCTCGGGCCCGGATGTGCCGCTGTTCTCCTCTCTCAGGGCTGCAATGCCCTCTCTGACGGAAGAACTGCTTGAACCGCCGATTTGGGATCGGCTACTTTTCTGCTCGCCCTCGTCGTCCAGCTTCTTGCTCGGCTTTTGGCGGAGGTCCTCGTTGCCTTCTCGTGGGCCGGCTACCACGCCTTCGTCTGGGTGTCTGCCGCCCTCAGCGTCTCCAGATGCAGAAGTCTCATTGTTGGCGTCGCCATCTTTGGTCTTAGTTTTCAACTGGAACGTCAAGGTGACCTCGGCAACTGAAGAGACATCGGGCTGACCCTTGCTGTGCGACGTTGTCTGTTCTGTTTTTTTATCATTCCGTCTCTGTTTCACCTGGCGTTTTTGCTCCGACTCGAGATGCGTGACCTCACTTGACTTGTCCCCATCATTAGTTTTGTGAGCCGTACGTGCAGAAGAACTTACAGGCAAACTCTTGGTTACGTTTGCCATTGGTGTGGCAAGCGGTTCACCCGGAAGTTGACCTTTTTCTTTTCCTTCAGTGACTGACTGCAAGACGACAGTAGGTGACACGGGATTGTTTCGAGAGCTGCCACTCTGTCGAGCTTGCTCATGTGCAGAAGGTGATCTTGAACTCGGGCGGTTGGCACTGAGTAGCTCTTTGATGGCAGCGAGCAGCTTGTTCTCTCGAGCACTCTCTTCCGAAAAAGGCGCTTCTCGTTCAGCTTCTTCTGCCTTCGGGTGTCCTTCCTTACTGGGCAAGTGAGCTCCTCCAGGCGTTTCTTCCCGTTCAAAGGTAAGTTCTTGATGTCCTTTTCCAGCCAGGCGGGTGCTGCCGTTACCTTCCTGGCTTTCACTGTGCAGATCCCTCCTTACGCCGACTTCCTGTCCTTCCCTTGGCATGCTGCTCTTAGCGCCGGAACTATATTGCTTTGCCTGAGACTTGTCTGGCTCCGTATGGCTTTCCACAGACGCGCTAGATTCACCAAGGAGTCCCTGTCTCTTCAGTTCTCTTGCCGATGGATCCGTTTCAATTGAGCGAAGGAGACTGAAATCGAGGTCGTTTGAGCCGTCCTCATGCTGAACCAATTCCACGTATGGCGGGCAGTACAATTCAAGAAGTCTATCAATTCGCCTGTAAAACGTAATGTCCGAAGACAACTTATCGATGCTCGGGACCCCAGCCTGTTCGAGCACGCGCTTGTGCGTTTCGAAATATCCCACAATACGATGTAGTGCACTTGAAACTTCTTGGCTCAGGCATTCCTGCACTGTTTCTGTGTCTCTCTGATATATTCCAGATGAAAGCCGCTCTGCAAACATCGCGAGCAAGTATCGAAATTTGCGTACCAGAATCCCGGCTTTGAACACGGCCTCTCCACTCTTAGGAATACCCAAACGTCTCAACGCGAAGCCAATATTGTCAAGGGCCGAGACAATGCTCGATACGGGCCGGCCATCGTCTGAATCCGACACCGCAGCAAAAGTCTCAGTGAGTTCTGCGTCTTGATCAACAACTACAAGCAAATTCTGCTTCAGATCTTCGTCCGGAATCGCAGAAAGGAAGGTCGCAAAACACTGAATGCCTGGAGTGGCTGTACGTCTAAGTGCACCCATATTGAATCTGGGAACTCCGCGCTTTTGTTTGGACTCAGGTGTCTGAGCGTGGACTGCTCCAGACATTGGTCTCTTCAGGCGGTCATCTTCAGAGGGCGTCACTCCACTAGCTGCGTTGTAGCTCGAACTGCCTTCACCTTTGTCTCCACTGCGCTGGCTCGTGATCGTTCTAGGACCGGATGTATCCTTTGGTGGAATAGACTCCAAAGCGTGACGCCCCTCAGCTTCAAGTGCATTCGCCGAATGTTCACTCGCCCCCGGCTGAGTACGGTCTGTTCGCTGAAATCGAATGTCCCTTTGAGGCTCCTCCATTTGAAGTTCCGGCGGAAGGGGGTTGGCAGAGGATAAACCTCGCACCAGTTTTGCCGCTTTTTCAGCTTGTTCGCTCAGAGAGAGGGGTCGGGGAGGAATCTCAGACGACGAAGCTGAGTAGTTCCCGCCATAAGGTGGAGTGCCTGTGGCAGGGGTGAGCTCTCTGTTCTGAACCTCTGAAGGCGGACGAGACGTCTCTGAGCTCAGCCCATGATATGCGTCCATAGAACTGTATTTTACTGTCGAAGGAGTGCTCCCGTTGTGTGCTGGTGCCGCCTCTCCACGGAAAGGGGAAATCCCAGGCTGATCAGCGCGTTCTCTGAGCACGGATGCAATTCCTACAGACGGCGAAGCTTGCTTCATGAGAGGCGGAGGGCCCTTCAGAAAGTGATCAATACTCGCGGGCAGCTGGTGTTCGCCTCCACTTTCTCCTGTTGTGCGTGAAAAGGAGAACGCAGGCGTCGGCTGCAGGCCCACCAGTGGCAGTTGTAGGGGTCCACCGAAGTCGTGAAAGGGCGCGTTGCTGCCGCCTATGTTCAAAAGTCCATGCGCGTCGGTTTCTGTCACTGTATGGGGCTTTTGAACCCACTGTAAAAGTTTGAGAGGGTCGCTTTGCTGCGACTCCAAACTAGTATTGTCACCTGCGAGCAGAGACAAAAGAGCACTAGTGGAATCGCCTCGGTGCTGCGCCAGCATGCCATCAGTGGTGCCTTGCAAGCCTGGAAAGAAGCTTCCTCCCCACAAGTATACGTCGGACTCTCGTTGAGGAAGAGGCAGAGGGGGGGGGGATTCAAAACTTGCGGGGCCTGAGGCAAAATCACGACCGGGCGCAGCTGAGCCCAGAAGCATGGGAATCTCGGTCTCGGCTGTGACAGGTGCATTCGGCAACGCATCCACAGACGCCATTGCATCTATCAACGGCTGTCGGATAGATCCGGTTGATCTTTCTTTCTGTTCTACTTCCTGTGGAGCCTGTTCCGCAATGACGGCGCTGTCTCCCGTCTTGGTGTCGCCGTCGGTCAACCCCAGCGAAGCAGACGATCCCTGTTTTTTTACAGGGTTTTCCAGCGCGAAGTGGGGTGGTTCCGGCGCGATGCTCGGGAGAACAGAATCAACGAGCAGATCCCCTGGCTTCTTGTCTTCCCACTCAGCCTTCTGCGGGTCAGCTCCAACCGTCCCTTGTGTTTCCAGCAAGTCCTGGGGAATTTGGAAAGGTTGCTGCCACATCACTTCAGCAATGAAAGGACTTCTCCGCTTTGCGATTGATCGCGAACCTCGAGGTCCACCGGCGGTGCTGCCCCTCTTACTCTCAACAACTTTCTCCAGGAATGGAAGTTCAGCGTTAGGACTTCCTGTTGGGTCGGTGAACCTTGTCACTGTAGACGCGTCATCCTCAGCGCCTATAGGAGCATGCGAGGGCTTCCTTGACTTCCGAACACTGCCTTGGCGAAAAATTTTCGTCTGTGCAGCCTCCTCATTTCCTGTCGCGCTGGTCGCCACATCATTTCCAAATGGTCTCCGTGACTGGCCACTTTGTTGCGTCCCTCGGTCAGAACCTGGAACTTGTTCGTCAGTGGAGGGGGCAGGTAACAAATCGTCTAACCCAACTGCTGTGAAAGAAGAGGGATTAGAAAAAGCATCGGAAGGTAGGTGCTGCTGGTTCGACACTCCACGCGAACTCTGCTTTCTGATAACGTGTGGCGCGGGGGCTGGAATTTCGATCGGCCCCGCAGCCGCCGTTTGAGGGATGTTCTTGCACACAGCGGCGACGAGGAGGAGGAAAACAGCAGTTTTACGCAGTGGGGAAGGTAAACACGACGAGAGAAGGCGGTCTAGTGAAGACAGTGAGACTGTTTCTGTTTCCGGGCGTCTCCCCCCCGCCATGGCGCCGAAGCGTCCCGGACGCCGCCGGGGTGAAGGCCAAGTCCGTCGGCGGAATTCGTAGAAAAAAAATTCCGTCCCGCAGGTGGACAGAAATACGTACTAAAGTGCCTCTTCAAGGGGGAGGCGACCACGAGGGAGTTCTTGAGTGACAGATGACAAAAACAACCGGGAAGTTCGACCGCGTGACGCTAGGCGGGGGCCCTACCACGACTCTCGCGCGACATCGCGCTCACAAAGAGAGAAAACCAAGATGGCAATGTAACATAGGGCATGCGTAGCGGCGTGGAGGACTGTCGAGATGATTTCAGAAGGATGCGAGAAAATTACGCTGCCACCGTGCTGAAAGCGAAGAGCAAAACGCCCGCTCCACACACAGGCTGCCGCCGCCGGTAGGCGGAGCAACCTGATCTATCCTGGACGACGTAGATTCCAGAAGGGGCTAGGAACATCCTCGCTTCTGCTGAGTTTCCGTACTCGGCGTTCGTGCTCGGCGAAAAAAAGCGAAAAAGGGTGTATCCGAGCACCACAGCTCCCGCTGTTCCTCAGAATAAGCAGCAGAAAGTTGCTGTCCTGTCTTACTTCCAGGAACAGAATTCCCGAACAATCGTGCGCTCGCGAACTACGGGCCCCCGCCCGCTGATGTCAGCAGGTGCCTCGATGCTTCTACTTCCCACCTACCTTTCTCGACGCTGGCAGCATCCGCAAGCGTGGTACAGTCTCCCGTGCCCCAGAGTCGCGCCATGACTAGGGCCACTCGTAACAGCTTTCAGCAGGAAAAGGCGCATTCACAGTGGTTGAGGACGTGTGAGATCGGATGCATGCTTGTTTTAGGTCAAAGCAAGTCGGGTTCTCTATCCCTGGAGTAAAGCTTCCCGGTAGTCTCGAGGGCGGCCGATGCTCGACATGGGCAGAACACTGCTGCCCCACCCACCGAGACATGACAGAGATTCGGATAAGCCAGGACAAGGAACGGGTCAGTCGGCAGCCTGGAGAAGAGGAAACAGCAAATTTGCTTTTTCTGTCTGCTGTCGAGTCAAAATCGCGTGAGTGAGTAGTCATGTGGAGGGCCCGCTGCTGAAGATATTGGACCAACACGAAACAAAAATACGGCGCCTCGATGACCGACAAATGCCTGAAAAGAAGATCTCTTTGTGATGTCGCATCCTACAGCACGGTAATAGCAGTTAGGAGGATCACTAGTCACTTGGTGATACACGATGTGGCAAGGGCGTCTGAAGAAAGTGCGAACAAGCCGTCCGTGCATCAGAAGACTTCAGAGGCAAACGCGGGCATACATCGAACAGCAATCGGACGATGATTTAATGGATGGTAGAGACGCGAGACAAACAGGGCATGTTGGCCGGCAGTTGTACGATCTTCGCTGAAATTCTGAAGAACTTTCCATTGGACACACTCAATATGTGACTCGCAGCAAACGACTAGGCGGAGCAACCTCGTGGATTTTTCCTCCATGCCACTATCACGTCGAAATAGTTGTAGCCGGGAACGCTCTGCACATACTCTATTCATGATGTAAGAGGAAAGTTGACGAGACGGGAGATTTCACAAGCCTTCTTCAATAGCGGAGCGACAACGCGCACTACTTTAGTTTGTTCCTCGGTGTTTGTCCCTGACACCCCGGCTGGGGATAAAGACTTTCCGGTCCATCCCTCATAACATGAACAGGGTTGCTGCGAAAAAATGCGATAGTGCCGAGAAAACGGCATTCAGTGAGCTTCTGAACTATACGTAGCTGAATCCTGAACCGGAACACAGTTTGCATTCGTAGTGTGCGCAGTTATTTCTGGTCCCTTTCTCCCTTCCCCTGACACTGGAAAAACCGTTGGTAAAACTGCATGGTTCGGTTCGAAAACTCGCATCCCAGTCGCTACTGAGGGCATCCGAACGAATCACCGCGACCAGCTGAGAAGAGAGTTACTGATGCCTCGTAATGGATATGGTTTTCCCTCAAGAAAACGAGTTCGTTGAGGTGGCATGGCTGGAGCAGCCCTCGTCGGCTAATCTACCGTCGTTTTCTCCCTTAGCGTCCAAACTATCAGAGTGAATTCAGTTACTACTTCATCACTATGACTATGGTGTACTTCTTGTTGTGGGGGCAGATTAGACGAGCAGCTTGCGTGTGCATCGGGCCCTCCACGTATCCTGTGGCACTGCTGCAACACAGAACACAGATGGGCAGTGCCAGTGCATTGAACTGCGCCGTGTTACACCTACACCAGTTAAGGACGAACTGTCCCACACTTACAAAGTGTTTTTAAGGACCCCGTTGCGTTGCACAACAGGGCGATTCCCCATGTTGCAACCTATGTATTTTTTGAGCGTGACACCAGTAGTACACAGAGTCTGTTGCATTGCTGGTGGCGAAAGACGGATGGGCGCGGGAATACGAATCGCCAAACGAGAAATGGAATGACACGAAGCCGCCGCGGAATGTTAATAAACCAGAAGCGGTTCGTCCCGTAAGTGCAAAGGATTATTTCTCAAAGACTTTCCAGTACAATCTGAAACAGTGACACTTGCCCCCTCACAAAGGGGCCCAAATCTTCGAAGAACTACCCGGTGCCACGGCTTTGATTAAGCCGAGGGGGTCTGCTGTGAATCCGTGCATGTCGGGCCGTTGTGTGGTGGTGGCGATACCTCACCCTTACCCCCCTCCCCGTCCCCATCCATTTGTGGAGTGGGTCATACCACTTCAGTTTGCATGTGCTTGTGTGCTACTGTATGGTTGACCTTTCGAGATTCCAATGTCACCTTATCACAGCGTCGTGTAGTTGCTTCTGGGAAGGCATGATAAGCCATGGACCAAACCTGGGCTTTCAGACAGTAGTCAGCAAGCGAAAAGCAACAAAGCACATGAAACAACCACCAGCCACGTCTTCTGCCAGAAGCTGAGTGGGACCAGTATGCTTGTACGTTGCTATAGCGACTACTTTTGCCCGGGGGAAAGAAGCCAGTCGACCAAGTCACTGTTGCGCATAGACTTGCTGTCTGTGCACTGTGTCTCACTGTACTAGGTTTTGTGTTCTGGTGAGTTTTCCGGGATACGCTGTAACGCCAGAGACGGGTGCTTGATCGTTCAACATTCCAGACGTAACTGGTGGACCTCGTTGCTTTACCGCTCCCTTGTCTTCCCCATGCTCAGCCGCAGGAGGGTGGTAGTCAAGAGTTCAGTGCTGAAAATGGAATACCATCGAATAGGGATCCACTGATCCAGGATTATGGCATGTAGCAACATCGTCTCTGGTTGCTGAATGACTGGAAGTGTACCAGTGAAGTATCCCTTTTGTCTCTTCTGTTGGTTGCGAATGTAGTGGTGCCGCTACCGCTGCGAGCCACTCTCTTCCGCGCTGCCCCTACACTCTCGTACCTCCCATGTAACAAGACAGCACCAGGGAAATTAAACCAGCTTACGGATCGATCTCAGAGCTTTTGAACGGTTCCAGGTCGGGCGCGCTGGCGAGAAGAGGTGAACACGTTTGGCAGGCGGTAGCGTCCGCGTAGCGCGTGTTCAGCGCGGAGTGGGTGTTACAGGCGGGTGTTCTTGCTGGCACTATTGTCTTGCAGAAAACACGCAGGAATCCCCCTCTAAAATGCTTAGTACTAGAGGATCCATACATGGGTCGCCGTTTTGCCCCGTTTAAGTTTTTCAAGCTTTCTTTGAAGGTACTTAAGTGAGGCTGCCCCCTCGCGACCTCGTATGTCTTGCAGTGGATTTCGTGAGCCAGCTCATGCTTGTCTCAGTCAGTTGCGCGGCCGGCAAACTTGTCTGCATGGCCATCGTCTTTGTGCTAGCAGGCCTAAACGGGCCAGATCGAGGATGAGCAACCCTCCCAAAAAATCGATATCAAACAAAGGGACGGATATCATTAACGTGGTACACTCCGTTTTTATCGTTTACTAAGCTGTTTAGTGTTCGGCGTACGAATCCTGCAGTACCTACGTTGACAGTAGCGGGGTCCTGGTCGCTAGTCCTCAGCAGTTAACTTCGGCCAGCTGGCATCGCCTTGATGTTGCTTCTTATCATGTCCGGCTTCATTCGATGAGAGTGACCTTCATTCAACTGTAATCGCACATTTTTCCTCAGTAATTCGTTTTCTTTGGGTGAGGGGCATTTGATGTATTCAGTCATTTGCTTCTACTGCGCGCCTGTCCTGCCAGCTCCTGGGAATTCTTGTTCAGTTCCGAACTCGGAAACGAGTTAGCTGTGCACTGTCAGTACCTCGTGGGAGTTATCTTTATCCACAACATTGTCAGAGGAGCAAGTGTAAAAAATCCTGGAGACCCGCGCCCGAATTGAGTCTTAGCCATGGAGGACACTGCTCAATCAACACCCACCACAGCCGTTTCGGCCAAGAAGAATGCTTGGATGCAAGCGTCGCGTCTGGGTTTGCGTGGCTTTTCCATAATTTACGGCATCATGTGCGTTTATTTATTGACACAGACTTCAAAGGACCTAACAGTTGAGGGTGAGAAGCCACCAGCAATGAGGTGGTTGACGGCGATTTCGTGCGTCGGCCTGGTCGGAAGCACTCTTGGCTGCCTCGTGTCCTTTGAGTCTTGGAAGACCCGCTCCATGACCAGCGTGACCATCCTTGCTTTTACCATCAATTTTATCCTCTCTATCATATCCATCTTCGTTGTTTGCTTCACCCACTTCTCAATCTTCTGGATCATCTTCACGGCACTGCACATCTTCCTCTCACTGATGTCCTCCGGGGCTGCATATGGCAGTTTTGCGACCACTGCCAAACCGGCACCGGTCGACGAAACAACGCCTTTAACAATTGACCAGGTCACCGGTGGAGATGTCGCCTGATCGAGCCTCCACTAGCCAGACAAAACCGGTGCAATATACTGAGGGCTGAGCGCAGTCGGTTCCGTTCAGGAAAGTGCGTATCACGAATCGTGATGTGAGGCCACTTTGTGGAAACCATGGGAGAGACAGCCTGGTAATTCGCACTGGAGGTCAACGGGGAGCACAACCTTACAGTTTTCGCGCCCCGGGTCGATGAGAATTTTTTATGGTTGTTATGCAATGTCTGGACCAGAAACTAGGGGGATTTGCAGCGGAGCTGGCATGTACCAAGCCTGCCGAGAGGCCATGGTGTGTCATGCTCCAAGGAACGCTTCCTCCGCTGCTACAGAGCACTTGCTTTTACTTGTCGCTCTTTAACTGCCCATATTAGTTTGCGTTCCCCCAGGGGGAGCACTCACACAAAGCCCAATGAAACGGGGGTAACGTCCCCCGCGGATATACCGCAACAGTTCCAGCGGGCTTCACGGACAAGCCGCTCCCCGCCCTTCGTCGTCACGTGCCCACTCACGTATACATGTGTATACAGGCCTGTAATCTTAATTTGTAGAAGGCGCGGACGCCGCAGCTACTTTTTCATCCGCGTTTCCTCGCGCTGCATCGAAGCAGACTGCGCGCCTGTCCCCGAGATGAGCAGGCATCAATCTTGGAAAAGTTTACGGGTCCTTTATTTTAGGTCCTCTGACAGTTGATGTTCCAGCCCATGTGGCTGTGGGTGGTATCACCAGGGGGACTTCTTGCAAAAATAGCAGTTCCCTTTATTGCTTCTCGATCCTCACTTCGTTTCATGCGGGAAGTGAAAGTGACAGTCAACAAGCCCGTTACTCAAGACTGGGGTGAAGTGGAGCGTGCTCTATCCGATTTTTGTTAATGCTTACCCCGTCCCAGTCTTCAGGAACTTAGCAATGAAAAATCCAATTGTATTTCCTGACGGGCAGAACCGCTGTAGCTTCTCGGCCTCCCCGGGAGGAAATAGGCGAGCACCTCTGTCACCATTTTCGAACGTGTGAGTGCCGACAAAAGGCTCTGCGGGTTCCAGCATGAGAGGCAAATGCCGAAGAGCCCACGCCACGTTTTCCTCATTTTCTGCTCTGGAAACTGAACACGTAGAGTACACTAGAGTGCCACCCGTTTTTAACAGCTGACAACCTGACTTGAGAAACTCTCTCTGGTATTTGGCCGCTGCAAGGACCACGCGGTCAGTGAGGCCCTCAAAGTCTATGCGGGGCCTCAAGCCCAAGGCAGTACACGGAACATCAGCTAGAACCCGGTCAAAATAACCTATGAAATCTCGTCCGTGGCTGCCCATTCCTAGTTGAGTGCTTTGCCATGTCCCTTTGGCACTGTCGCCGCACACAATTTCGACGATAGATGCATGTGACGATGTGCTCAGGAAACTGCGAAGCTTTTCAGCCCGCGTTTTGGACCGTTCCACGGCAACAATCAGCCCATGCCCCTTCATCAGGGTTGCCAAATGTAGGGTCTTTCCTCCCGGAGCTGCGCACATATCCAATACTCTTTCCCCAGGTTGCGGACTCAGCACATGGCCGACCACGATGGAGGGAAGGTTCTGCGCGACGAGGCATGCAGGAAGCGTTGATAGGTCGATAGCGCTGTAGACACCACACCACAGGGAAACTGGTCAAGATGTACTCACGAACCCAGAACTATAATTTCGCCAGCTCATTGGCTTGCTGTATGCATTGGATGCTTCCGAAGTATATCGAAACGCTGCAACGCTTTGCCTACCCTAACTGAATACGTGCGTAGCAATGGATTCGTTCTAAAACTAGAAAAACGCATTCAAAGACAGCTCTTTGGAACCTCGCCTTCTAACCAGGGGAAGTGAGCAGGCGATGAGACTCGTCGAGTAGCTTTGTGTTTTTTACGCTGCTTGCCATATACCTTTCCATCTCAACGGCGATCCCGGGCTTTCCTGCGTAGACCTGGCCTAGGTTTTGACGTATGATGCCTCTTCCACAAAATATCCCTGTTTTCCTCACGCGTTCTGGGAGCGCTGCTCTCAGATAAGTCCCTCGGAGCACGGATGCTAGATGTTCCTGCTCCGTCTCATCATTTTGGGCTTCTGATCGACCACAGTCACAATCACCTCCTCTTAGCTCTCCATTTGACTCCGGATCAGATTTGTCAGCACTGGTAGAACGCTCTTCCCCACCTGCGCGAATATCCTCTGATGCGTGGTGAGCGTCCGCCTCCTGTGACTTTTGGCCGTGAAGAGGTAGCTCGCTAGGCTGAGCGGCGACGGCAGAAGAATGTATCGAGCTCATCTCCTGGTTACGTTGGACATTAGCACATTCCACTGCAAGCTTCGATTTGTGGAGGCGACCCGGCAACGTAAACACCTCGACCATTTCCCCCACTCTGAGGTGCGGCTCTGACGCCAGAACGCCGCCTGAGAAGACATGCGCACCTCGTAGAACGGCCTGTCCACATCGCCTGTCCACAAGAATCACCGGGAGTTGACCACCTCCATTTTCTTTCAATCCTTTCCTCTGGTCAGTTCGTAACACTACCTCGTCGTGATCTTTATTATCTCGTTGAAACTGCGACTCCTGGCCGGCAGCGACTGTTCTTGTACGCGTGCTGATGGACGTAGCAGCATGGCAATTTGTAGAGCATCCCCTGTCGCTGTTTACAAAACATTCTTTTGCGCGCGGATCCTCCCTCTGTTTGGTTCTGGAAGGTAGCCCCTCAGATGAACTGACCGTGTCGTGGTTAACTATCAGGACGTCATCGAGGAGCGAGTGGCGCTGCACGTCCCTCGGGTAGAAGAGTTTTGTGGCTGTAGCAATGACATCTTCCACTTTTTCGGCATCCACTGCATTCACTCGGAGCGTTGTGATTGGTGGAGGAACCAAAAGATGGTCGAGAATCCATTCTATGGAGCGACCAGGAGGTACAGGGCTTGCCCAAGACGTTTCAAGTAGAGAATACACTGTAGGATCGAGGACCTGTCGAATCAAGGCAGCTGACGAGCGGTTTCTCATTGTGGATTTTCATCTCGAGTTGATTGCGACATTGAACCCACCATTACTTGACAAAGCTAGCACTGACACTACCCTTGTATGCGTTATACAAGCATGGATGACCCCAAACCGGCTTCCTTGAGGACCTCCGGGTGGAAAAGGCTGATAGTATGCAGGACATGTAACCTTAGACGACACAGATGCGGGAATGATGTAGCATAAAATTCGAAAATTTGCAAGCCTCCTTTCCGTAGCCGATAGTGTGTGCTTGGATCGCATGCATGCAAGAGATTGTGCAGTTGTCGCGGCAAGCCTAAGTCATCGCCACCACGCGTGCATAATTGCTACGTCGAACGTTTTGCTGGCAACTTAAAAAATCTTTTTGAAAACATGGCGCGGTGCCACCTTGTAAGCAAATGCACTGTCACAGATCCAAAATATGTGGGTGGCACGTCCCGTAATCGCTTCTCGCGTGACTTTTGAAGCCATTTGCCACGAAGCGAAAAGTACTAAGCGAGGGAGGAATGACATAAATACTAACAAATCACCCACTGGTTTCAAAGGATATCACTATTAACACCGCACTTTGTGCTAGTAAACTAACAATTGATTAGGGCACTTTACTCGACAGCGCCATGAGGAAGATGCCCGTCCCTTTGGATCGTACTCGACGGCGTCAGCAGCCGCGGTGCCCAGCTTAGTTTGCTCTGAAGTTTCTCTGAATGTCTGTCATCGATGTAGAAACTGCTTTCCTTAGTTTCCCAATTGCGCGTCGCTCTTTCTGACGTCTGGCTGTTCATCAGGAAGACGCATGTCGACACGGATTCATCTGTCACAGAGAGCGACTTAATGTTCAGTATTTCTTGCTGTGTCAGGTAATCGCGTCTTCACAGCCGCAGTAAGGATCCTTAACGACATATTGTGTCGTATGAAACAACTCATGCAGCTCTTGGAAGCTCTCCACGTGGAACGACGTATGCAGTATGTGTACGTCGAGTGACCGTGCCAGTTGTCGTGCGTGAAGGTGAGAGAGGAGCACACAAATTTCCTCCAGGTGTCACGTACTTCTTTTCTTCAGGAACGGCAAAGTGCCTGGTGCTGCAGCTGTGAGAGGAAGGAACGACACGACCCCGTAAGCCTGTTGGGAACGTGTCTCAGCTGGTTCCGCGGTGGTTTTGTTTCTTGCGTGCAGTGGATTGTGGTTGTAGGGATGCACGTCAGATGAGCGTACATCCCAGCTTGCTTGAAGTTACATACTTGTCAGCTCACAAAAGTGTGCACCAGTGGCTGCTGTCCGTAATCAAGTCGTCGCCTTCTGCTGTGGCAATTAACCAGCACTGCAGCCACACTGTTCCTCAGGCACCGAAACAAATATCACAGTAAGAGGGAAGACAACATTGGCACTATGCTACAGATGTACGGAAATGGCAGGTGGGTTGTTCGAGATCAGAAAAGAATTAACCACCCGTTCCCAGGCACGGGCGTGTTCTTTGGTGCGGAAGAATATTCATATTCCATCCCTTGGGTCCCCTGACTCCTTTTTGGGTAACACGATTTCTTGTGCAGTCGGCACAAGTAGTCCTTCTGCAGCAACTAGACTGTAATACCTCACCTGTTCTCCACCTGTCAGCGCTGATTTACACGTTCTGGTAGAAAAAGCTGTGTGGTACTTCGACCGATCCAAGCAGAGTAATACAGCAATTTGCATTATCCGCTGAAGAGGCAACGCCACTTTCGGTAACGCCTGTGCGGCTACCACAACTTTCGTAATTCGAATGCCAACCAGCTAATTGAAAGCTTCTCGTCTCCACAGCGTGTGACTGCAAGGACAGTTTGGTCTTGGCAGGCGTAAATAAAACTGTTACGGGTGCGAGTGTCAGCGCCTTCAATTTCACGCATTTTCAGCGAGACCAGAGTTCACCTGTAGCAAGAGAGTACTGCGGAGAGGCTCTGTTACCGTACACCTCCGAAGAAAAAGCCATGTTACACCGGCTCTTAACCTTATCACAGTTCGACTGTGTGCTCTATCATTTGGCGAGTCTAACCCGATCGGAGGGAAGCGCTCCCAAAAACACATCCCAGTTTCTTCAAAACCAGCAATCCGCCTCGAGTGTAGGGGTGTCTAGACATCTACAAAATTGTGGCAGGTCTTTCAGCAGACTACTTTATAGGCCCATCATAAAAATGTGTCACAGGACACACTGTGAGACGCCATCTGCTGCCCATCTCCCTCCGGCACAAAATCTGTCCCTACGTAGCTTCTGCAGCGAAGAAGCAATACACGTTCGCGGTCATTCGCGTTCAGACATACAGAACGATCTCATATGGGAACGAAAACAAAACTCTCGGACAGGCGGACGCCGGGGCACTGAAATAAGTAGCCGTGTGATATTTCCCGCCCTTCGAGCCACTCAGCTCAGTCGATCAGTCGGTAGAAATTAGAAATCATACGCACATACCGATATCGTTGAAGCTGGACTCCTTCGTGAGAAATCAGCACGCGGAAGCTAGAGAGTTTCTCTTGGCCCACCGCCACATATGTCTCTTTTACCCTGGTCTCTTCTTGAAAATGTTCCCCCATGTCTCTTTTCATGCGCTCGATGCTCTACCTAAAACGCATTTCTCATCCTGAAATAGAGAGGCGCATTTTGACTTTCATAAGCTTCGCAGGGCGGTTGCCTTTGCTGGGGCTCATCCACACACAGTGCTCTCCAGCACCGGGTGATTTCTTCTCCGTTTTTGGTCTTCGGGATATATATATATATATATGCTAGAAGAACGGTAGGTCGTCCCTCCTGCCGAAGGGACGAGCAATCGGGGCAAGCGCCACAGAATACGCAGAAAGAGACGAGAGAACGAATTCCTCACACACAGGTAAGCATGTGCGAACAGACACACCGAAAAACAGACAGTTCTGACAGACGCTTGAGCTACACCCACGTGCTGTTGATGGTGGGAACTGCCGTACCTGAAGAAAAGCAGACAACACGCCGAGTCGCTGTCACCCACTGCCATGCAAACATGACATTTCGTGCTTTACTTCATCATCGCCTGTGCTACCTTCCATTACAATTCACTCCTCTTAGTCTCGCCCATGTGAACCACGAGTCGTCTCACACTGAGACGGAGACGAGGCAACATATGTGTACTTTTGCCGACCTTTTTTTCGGACATGTATCCCTCTGTCTCCCTCCAGGTGGATCGGGATTACACCGTCATCCCTCACTAGTCATCTTCAGAGAACTCCCCTTTTCTCTGCCTTCCCTCTTTGTTAGCACAGCCCTGGTAAGTGGCAGTGGTAAAAGAAAGCGACAGCACACGTGTCTTCTGTCTGCTGTTGGGGACCCTCTTCAGCGATGACCTACGGATTACGAGTTGGCTGCATGCACGGGTAGCGAGGAGATCCGAGGTGAATAGCCACAGAGTAGATCACAGCAAAGACGACCAGACACAGGAGAGATGACCAGAAACAGTTCAACAGCTTGACAGCGGCGGACAGATCGGGGTAACGAGGAACCATGGACTGCGGAGTGAGACGAAGGCGTGTGAAACAGGTCGCGACATCGGGAGAAGACGGGACGGAAAACAACAGAAACTGCGAGCACCTCAGAAAAGAACCCAGAAACAAATTGTATAAGTCAAGACTTGCCAGGCGGTATGTAGAAAGGCCCCGCGTCTGCGAACGTCTTGAGCTTTGTAAGGTAACTCTCTTCTGCAAAGGGAACAAACACATACACACACACACATACAGAAAACTACCCTTCGGATCCAAGCCGCACCACGCATGCGAAACGCGAAGACGGAGGCACTAGGTATCTGTGCCTCCGACTGAAAATCTTTACCTGCGTACATTTACATCTACCCAGTTGCACTTACGCAGACGTGAATACCCAGAAAGCACGTACAGACTCATCTTTCTGTATAAATATGGCACTTCTTGATGCACTTAGAGCTCCCGCAAATGCATGAGGCAACGATTAATCGCGGGAGGCTCTTGCGTTCAATCAAGACAAACGCACCCTCCACCGAAACTTGGTGTTGGTCCACACACGTGCAGGTGCATGGTTTAGGAATTACCTTCGGGCTCTTAATGCGTGCTTTGCACGGAGGATAGGGTAATGTGGTAACTTCTTTCGACTGTTCTATGTTTGCGGTTCGGCAGACGCAAGGCTGCGAATCTGCGAACGTGTAACTGATTCTTCACAGCTGTTTCTTCATGAAGTTGCTGGCGTGCGCCGGGTATGGTGTACGTGATCTTTACGCTAGTCCGATGTCTATGTGCAAGTCCACGACGGTGGCCCCTCGAGCCTTCCCTAGTGTCTCTTTTAGCGTCCCGTTTCCTCACCGATCACGGTGCCTAGCCAGTCCAGGTGATCAGCAGCCAACTTCTTGATGAAGGTGTTTTTCGCGTACTTCGCTGCACGGTGGCAATTCGGCATTTGAAAAAGAGACAAGACATGACAGAAGACGAAGCACACACCTTTCTCCACACAAAACAAGATACGGAGAACAGGAGAGCCGCAAGCAGAGCGCTTGTATGCAGGGTGAGAGAGAGAGGTAAAGGCAATGACGTCACACGCGCGTCCAGCGACCCGCCTCTTTTTTCCAGACGTAACTTCCTGCAATCGAGAGCTGCATTTCCTTAAGAACATGCGCGCATTACACGGAAGAACTGACTGTGAGCAAGGACCCTTCCTTCTTCCTGTTTCGATAGTGCGAGCGGCAAGCATAACTATCTCACGCTCAATCAGTATAGTGAATCATGTAGAGTATACCTAGTTTAGAACACATACAAATAGCATTTCGGTTTTCTTGGGAGATGCCGAAATCTGTTTTAGCCTTGCAAAGGTATGGGACTGAACCGTCGCGGTTCCGAACCGCGGCCTCGACCCTCAGAGAGACCATTCGCAAGGACTCCCAACTCCCCGCTTGCCTTCACATACGTGTGCGCGTCTGTTTTTAATGTTTCTTAGCTCTTATGGTTTCTGCCCCTTTCTTACCGTCACTCGAGTCATCGGAGAAGGGGTCGACGAGGGAACGCCGGATTTCCTCAGACCCCATGATGGTTTGGACAGCCAGCCTGCTCCTGCAGAGAGCTGCAGCGGCGCGCAGGGAGAAAACAAAACAGAAACAGAGCTGCCTGTTATGCCTGGAGAACGTCAGACGGCTTGCGGATCCCGGCTGACGCGTGCAGTAGGGGAAACATACACACCAGATTGCTGCTGTGGCTGACTTCAGCATCCTACGACATAAGTGCCACTCCACAACGGTGATGTTCTGGGCGTCATACATGGATTCCTGTGCCCACTCATATTAACAGCGATAGACAACGAGTGCTCAGACGCTAGTATGGTAAGTGTAATATCGTTCTGGACGTCGTAACCTCTGAGAGAGGAAAGCGCACGGAGGGTCGAGTAGGTGCCACCAGGTGTCGTCAATGTGAGGCAGGCCCAACAGGAAAACACACAGCCCACGGGTGAGCCCCATTTTTGTATCCGTCAAAACACTCAAATAACGCAGCATGGAACAGGCTCTCAGCACGAACCTACCTGTGAGAAGAGGATACGAATGAGCTCTGCTTTCGCCAAAGGGTCGAGACACATGGGTATGGCAGACCTAAGGACACACAGGTTTTTGGACAAGACGCAAATCTCGACCTCCCTTCTCACACTGGAGACTGACTGCCGCTGGCCGTTTGTGGCGTCGCAGTCTCTTTCGAGCGGAAGGGGGATGACACCACGGAAAAGCTGGCGGAGCAGAACGGGTAGCAGAAGAAGGCACAGAGAGGCCGACACGAGCAGGAAAAAGCACGGAGGGCAAGGGATACGCCCAGTGGCGAGGAGACACACGCACACACTGATTCGTCTTTGAGGAAAAACGCTTACAGACTCGGCGAGAGACTTCAACTTTGATTCCACATCCGGCGCTAGAGGATCCGGCCTACGGAGCAACCCGCAGGAAAACATACCCCGACGCATGAAATGAGAGACGACCCCAAAGAGCCTATTTAGGGTGAACGTTTGCAGTGTACACAAAGACGAAACCCGAGAGTCGGGTGCAACTCAGCGTCTCTCTTCCCTCCTGCGGAAGATGACACTTCCACCGTGTGTGTCCTTGCTTTTGGTCTCTTTTCGTTAGACCAAAAGAGAGACTCAAAGCCACAAATGCCAAGACGCCTCACCCTCCTCGGCTCTCGCCTTACCCCTCCCACCCCTGCCGTATTCGGTGTCCATCTTACAAAGAGTTCAACACGTTGCTCCAAGCATCCATGGCGAGGTTCGCAATCTCTGTCTCTCCCGTGAAGTAGCTGCTGATCTGCAGGAAAAAGAGACAGATCCGACGAAGTTGAGAGAACATCTCTTTCCACGAGACCCTCAACTCGAATCATACAACCAGCGTCTTGGACTGCTGACACTCTAGCACGTAGGATCCTGAACAGGACTCCAGTGAGGAGGTACAGACAACCAAGTTCTTTCTGATTACTCTGAAGACACACTTCCCCTCGAGCGGTCCAATGTTTGCCCAGACACAGAGAGAACTGAGCGACAGTCTCGGCAACACACGGGACGATCACGCACAAAAACGAAACCGACAGCCACAGTTGCCTCCGAGAAGTCCATTCTTCCTGATTTTGATGTGAACTTTATTTGTGCCTCAGCGGGCAAAAGCGGTCCGCCCCATCGAGGTGAGCTGTGCAGTACGGCATCGGATGCGGAGCATGGACACCAGGAAGACAAACACACACTGAGCGGCCGATCTCACAGTTGAAGGAGCACTTCGCGCGGGAAATCAATCCCGGTAGGACTGTAAAGAGAACGTGCTTCCAGGATTGTTTCGCCGTTTCCTCAACGCCTTTTCGTTGTCATTATGCGATTTTAGGTGCTCTATGAAATCGACTTGGAAGCAGAGGCGGGAAAGGCGAGCTGAGCTCTACAGCCAACAGCTGGCGCGGAGACAGCTAAATAAGAGCGTGGTGAACTGTAGGCGAGTTTCTATGCTCAAGGCAGAGCACTCGATTGAAGACCCCGTATGCTAAGACTTGATTTTCTATGTGATGCCAGTTTCCCGCGAACCTTTGACTTGCTGAACCCGTCTAAGATGGAAAAAGTAGTGTGTATGGTAAGATTGAGCGTGGACCATCGAACGAACAAGTGCGCTTCACTTCCAGTCTAGGTCTCTATCGTACACCTTTTACATACGACTGTACGGAACGTAACACACCTCGAGGCAAAGACTTGGGCTCCCAGTGGTGAAGAAATGCAAGCGTGCTCAGCAATGCGACCGAGAGAGAGACGCGAGAAAAGGCTTAACGACGGTTAAAATCCTGATGATCTCTGATATACACGGTGCTCACCGGGCTCTAGTTCTACTGCACCAGGGGTCATTTCACTATGTGGAAAAAGAAAAACGTCGAGAGCTTACACTTGCGCCGACCGTCGGCGCGGCCTTCTGGACCGCCTCATAGCCCAGGGGAGAGCTGGCGATGCTCCCCCAGGCGGCGATCGCGCAGCACTGAGAGAGCACAGAGAGCAGAAAGAACGGATGATGCCGAGAAGGATGGCAAAGCGGGGAAACAGGCTCAATGCATAGGGAACTTAGTGGATTCTCACACGTTGCGGTGACGAACGGTAAATGGTGTGGCACCAGGCAAGCCGCACAGGTACAGCGCCCCAGCTCGGACTCCCAGGCGAGGCGGAAGCACCGCAAAAGGAGCCAAGAGGAACGACGACATCGAGAAAACGCCGCGTGATAACTCGGCGCGGAACGGCTTCAAAGGCGATGACGGCCAGAAACTCGACGCGGAACGAGAGCACACAAAGAAGGCAAAAAAAACGCAGGTCTGGTTTCACTGAGAAAACTGAGCATCCGAGGAGGCAAAGTAACCAAAAACAGACGACGTTCTTGCCATACCCTGTGCTGTTCTTACCAGGTCGCTCTTCTCTTGAGGCGTTGCCGGAACGCTGTGCTGAAACTCCTACCAAAGGGGGGAAAGCAGACACCTCAAGGTACGCTTTTCAGAAGTCACAAGAACTCTTGTGGTTGCTCCGCCTCTCCTTGCGAGCCCCGAAGGCTTCTCCACATCGGCTACGTTCAAGGTGTAGTAACACATCAACTCCTTCCACGTTCCCAGCCGGGCAGTTACCGTCTAGCATTGCGAACTGAGGGTCAACTGAGAGGTACCGATGGACATTATGATCCTTGTATGGCATGTCTTTTACTTGACTCCTCAATTTGAGTTGAGGAGGCCTATCCCCAAAAAACACGCGAAGACTGCTGGGATCGTGGCTGCAGCCGACGAAGAGACACAAACGGTTGCTGAAGCTGAAATCGCAACTGAGCGCCAGGGAGTTCTGGACACGGCCAGCGTGAACGTTGTAGCTGTGTTGTATGCATTTACACAAGTGTAAATGGTAGATCGGGAGCAAAGTGTCTCCAGACGTTCTTGATCCAGGTCGCATTTTTTGCGAGCTCCTGTGCCGACCTGGATCTTTGTCAACAACAAAGGCGTCGTGAGCCGCCATGGAGCTGCTGAACCACAACGAGACTCTTCGCACTTCACTACTCAAAAACTCCTCTACCCTTATCAAGCTCAAGATTGTTTTCTTCCCTCCCTAAACCAAAAACCTAGCATACTTCGGACCCGCTTCCGCTTCACTCTGCAACAGAACCCCAGTCTGGGGTACAAGTGCGCTTTCGTTTTCTGTCGCAAGCAGGCCTTTCTCCGGCAGAAACCGCCCGACCAGGGACGCAAAAAGCAAAGCAAACAGAGCAAAGGCAGCAGAGAAACAGGCAAATTTCCAGAGAGGCTCTCACCACCAGCGTTTTAGCCAAGCTGCCGCCCTGGACTTGAAACATCTCGTTGCCGATCTCCGGTTGCTGACAAGAGTAAGAGAACACACAAACACGATTCTCCAGATTCTCCAGATGTAGGTCTCTTGTGCGACTGCAGCAACTGACACCGGAAGACAGTGGGGAAACCTAGCTTCCAGCAACCCCTGAGACCTGCTACAGCCTCTGGACTCATCCAGAGCCAACAGAAAAAGGTGTCAACCTTCTCCTTCACCAGGGACCATCGGAAGATATCACCCTGATTTGTAAAATTCAATAAAACTCTTTAGAATAATCCTTCTTGCACATCTCTTGTGTTCTCCCGCAAACAGGATGTCAAACTCACGGTACTTTCCAAAGCAAAGAGACACAAGTACACAAGCGTTGAAGAAAGGATTCTTGTCTTCGCTGGTTCCCTGTTGGATGGCTGCCATCTGTTTATCACATTTTGGATGAGTGCTTGGCGATTGCGTACCGAGTTTCTTGCATGCACATCAGCGGGGCAAGAACAGACACATGCAGAGACCCGGTTAGGGGAAAGTAGGCGAGGGACAGAGATTCTTGACAAAGAGCCTTACTTGCTTTATCAACTCGGCAATAGCGTGGACAAGAGAAACCCGAGAAGTTTCATCAACGGAGTCTTCAGCCAGCTCCCTGAACAGAGGAAACACAGGTTTCTCCAACATCTCTACTTCGTCAACGCGTACAAACGCTGAATGCGCCGTGGTTCAACTGCGCTCTGAGCATGGATACGCCTTGAAAAACGCAAAGATGGCAAGAGAGGCAAATATTAGATGCAGATGCCCTGGCACGCCATGCAGGTCTTCACGTTGGCATTTACTCTTGCATGTGCACGGGCCAATATGTGCATCAGCTCTATCCTAAACCCCACGTTTACGCACATATCTGCCTGCATACATATTTTGATTACTCGCCCTTGCTTCAGTTCCCTCTGAGAAAGGCTCGTCCAACAAAGAATAAAAGACGCTAGGAAATAGGAAAAGCATCTGAATACAATTGCTTAACTATCTATATTCATGTATCCAGAAAGTCCTATATATATATATATATATATATATAAAGCACATGCAGATACAGACACACTCAGTATGTACGCTTTTACATTGATGTATATATATATATATATATATATATATATATATACAAGTGAATATCACTGAGACGGACGGATGCATGCAGGCAACTGGAGAAGGAAACACAGCGACAATGAGATGCTGTTTTAGCGCTTCTTTGCACTAGGATAGCCTTAGGTTGATGCATATCCGCCCTTTTGTCAGACGAGCGCCTCATGTCCTTCCACGTATGCAACGAGTCGTTGTGTGGGCACCGAAATGGAGTGCACAGCCATGCAAGAGCATGCGTTCGGATTTCAGAGGGAGGATCGCCTCTCGTACAGGCAGAGGAGGGAGAAAACGAATTCCTCTGTGCCATACGACGACGAATAAGACAAGGGTGCACACGATATCAGACAACGACGTACCCTACGAGTTGGCGCGGGATGGACGAGAGAGCAAGGAACTTTGCTCCAGCGCGGTAGGACGCGAGCTTCACAAACCGGAAGGCATAAAACATCAACATCCCGGGAACAGATTTCGGTGTGTGAACACATTTTGTGGACTCCATGCACCCTTCATCGTCGCTACAGAAGCGCGAACGCATCTACACGAATCCTCGCTGTACAGCTCCTGATGCACAGTTTCATCTCTAGGTCAGAAAGTATATATATATATATATATATATATACGTATGCACGCACCTCATGAATATATGTATATATATATATATATATGTATCTGTACCTATGCCTGAATCCTGGAGGATACCCCTAGATTTCTCTACGATGCTCTGGGGCTTGGTGTTCGAGCGAGTTCGATGAACCGTTCTCGCTCACCTGTTCAATGAGAGCCACGAGAGATATTTTCAGTAGCAAGTCGTCGGTTGCGAAAGAGTTCACCAGCACCGTGAAGGCGCCTCTGTCAGCCAGCTCATTGAAAACGGTCTCGTTCTTTCTCCCGGCTTCAACAAACAGCGCCACCGTCCGGACCTTCACCATCTGAAAACGGGAGAAGTCACAAATGCCGTCCCTCGGCGCATGCAGGTGTCATCCGTAAGCCAAGGGATCAGGACTGACAGCGAGACGGACAGCGAAGGCCGTGTGAATTGAGGTACCGAATCAGAGACAGTGAAAGTCCGTTCCAATACGTCTACTGTTG
Source organism: Toxoplasma gondii ME49 (assembly GCF_000006565.2). Taxonomy (NCBI): domain Eukaryota; phylum Apicomplexa; class Conoidasida; order Eucoccidiorida; family Sarcocystidae; genus Toxoplasma; species Toxoplasma gondii. The sequence continues at coordinate 192,544 of NC_031479.1, read as the reverse complement.
AACTGGCATTTACCACTGGTTTTGCGCAAACTCGAGATCCTGGGCCAAAGATGCAACCCGAGGCTGGACTCACAGATTGGCCATCGAAGCCCGCTTAGTCAAAGCGCTCGTCACGCGGCTGGAACTCCTCAGACGCAAGAGACGGTTCCCACCCAAACATCCGCGCAACTGTATAACTTTGAGTCACTGCAGTGATCCATTATGTACGGCCTCCTCGGAACATCACGGAGACCTTCGTTTACCGAATCCAAGTTCTACTGTGTAGGGAGAGCCCAGGTGAGATGACAATTCTTGCATAGACAGAACGCGCGTCGCGCAACGGATCTTTCCATTCTTCCCTACACGTGATTTACCTCATCCGGCGAAGCGGCTGCAGCCATCAGCGATTGAAAGAATTCAGGAGAAGAGAACGCCTGGCAACCCTGACGACTCTCTAAGCTGGCCACGATGGCCTTCGCTGCATCGCTCGCCACTCCAACGTCAGGGTCTCCCAGGAGACCAGGAAGCAGCTCGTACAGCTTCGCTTCGATGGCCAGCTCGACGCCTGAGAAGAGCATTTGAGGGAAACAAACGAGGAGCTGGATGTCCGGTGTTTAACCCCTGCACTGTAGTCGCTAACCCCAGGTAGGCAACTGAACAGAAGCCTTGCGGAAAATGCCAATGTGGAGGATTCGATCTCTGTGAGGCCTTGATCAGAGAACAGCGCATCTGCTGCAACGCGAGAAAGGGTGGACATTTACGCATTCTGCTTTTTATGAGACAGAGAAACCGTGGCTCTTCTGGATCGTCGGGAGAATCGGGAAATCGTGGACAGGATTGACCAAAGTCCTGAAGGACGACTGGCTGAAAAGCAGAGAGAATTTCTTGGAGCACGCAGAGAATCCATGGGAGAGTAGGTTAGACGATAGTGGCTAATCTACCACGTTGGCTACGTTGTGCTCCCTGTGGAGGAGCACTGCCTATAATAATCCAGAAGATCAGACTTTACACACAAAGAGTGACCCATCCACTGACGGCACTGCACTCACCTGCAGACCCCTGGCCAATCAGTTTGCCAAGTTGCTGCACCAGCAAACGCCGTAGCAAAGTGCTTCCACTTTCTGCGGCGTCGATCAGGACGCGCCGGAGCTGGGGAAACAAAGATGCGTGCGCAAAAGGGCCATTTGACCATCTATTCGGTGACCAGAAGAAATCTGGAAACGGAACGGAAACGCAGAGCATTCACCTCGTTTGCGACGTGACGTGTGACCGCAACGTCCGCAACGAGCCTGTGGTGTGTAAATCTCCATTAAGGTGCACACCGCTGCATTCGATGACCTTGCGCGTCAACATTCGCATGACGTTCAAACCCAATAAAAGCAGACATGGGAGTACCTAGGATACGGAACACGACTTCCGTACGCAAAAAACGCACCAAACACAGTAGAGAAGAACGTATGACCGTGGGGCTTCCCCTCTGCCTGTTACGGTCCCGACGTGCGTGACTCAACATCTGAGTAAAGTGAATCACGTACATAGGAATCGTATGCGATTCCTTTTGAAGTGCCTGGCAGCTGAACAGAGGCCCCCCGTCCTTTTTCTTCTCTCCTGATAGCGACCATCTGTCTTACTTGGGGCTCCCTGACAACGTTCTCAAGAACTCCATCATACGCGAGACATTTTCGAAGGGCTCTGACAACGATCACCAGTTCTTCGCTCTCCTCATTCTCCCCCAATTCCGCCTTGACTCTCCCCGCAGTCTGTGCAGCCGTCTGAGCAGTTTGTAGAACAAGCTCTCCCGGGGAAATGTGTTGTCGAAATTCCTCTAGAGCTTGGCTGGTCTGAGGCGAATCGACAAACGCTGTCAGCGCTGCTAGAGAGGCCACACGCGGAGCTGCAGCTTGAGACGACTGGTCGAACGCAGAGAGCATCGTGGGTAAGGCCGGAACAAAGAATACGAAAAAGGAAGGAAGGGAGGAAAATGACGGAAACGGAGAGAAGAAACGGAGAGGCGCAACGGAGACGGTTGTGACGAGCTGCTCGTAGGCACGGTCGGAAGAAACTCGCGCGGATTTGCGCTCCCACTGAAGGAGACAGGGGAAAGTAGGGAAAATGGTCCGCAACAAATGTGTGCGCTAAGGCTGCTCGTCAAAGAAACAAGACTCTGTCAGAGGGTCGAGAAGAAAGCAATGACAGTAACGCTGTCACGGAGAAAGCTGCATGCAGGGAATCAAAGACATTGCCCCATTCAGAGCTGGTTTGCAATGTTGCAACGCCAAAATTTTGTGGGTCAGAAACAACAACACGACTGCAAAAACATAGTTTTCGCTTGCGTACAAGTTCCGACTTCCGAGAAACCACTCAGAGGAATCTTGGAAAAGTGTTAAGGACTTCGGAATTCATGTGTCACCGATCCGTGCACACTCAACGAAGTCCAAACAAGGGTCAGAGTCATTGTGTGTTACTATTTTTCGACGGAAACAACCGCAAAATTATGGCTCTCTCTGCCTTTTGACAAGCGAGAACGCATGGAGAAGAGAAATATCACAACGGTCCCGCTGTTTCAATGGCAAAGTGAACGTGAAAGTGTGTGCGCTCAATTACAAGTTTTTGATACGCCAGCGTTCAGCGCTGCAAACCCTGACTGCACTGCGTGCATGTGTAGCAACAGCCGCGTCAAAGGGAAGGGTCCACTGCGCTGTTGTGTCATTAAAGAGGACTGACCGTTTCGGTTTGCGCATTTCAAATGGGAAGTAGTCTGGAAGGAATCGTGCTGAATGTGTGCACTTCTTAAAAACGGACCGCCGTCCAAGGGATGAGCAGCACACTACCTGTATGCATTGTAAGCCGGTCAAACGCTCAAGTGACAATCAGTGCCTTTGACAGCCACCATGTATCGCGTTGTGATTGGTCTAGGTTTGCTCCAGTAGATCCGTTCGCATAGAGGACAAATCATGCTCGACAACCGTACCGTGGAAACTTCAACTAATGGGTGACCTGAAATACCGGGGCGCTGCTCGCTCGTTAGTCCGTTGTCGGTGACAGCCCCAGGTCACCACTGAGTCACCTCTCTGAGATAAATCAGGGGATTTCTTTAGATTGATTCAAGCTTAGCAAACTCAAGCAGGTGCAGAAGAAAGCATGGAGGCAACAGATCTGCATCCGTTTTAGTGGCGGGTTGTGCCGCCATGAGTTGAGACCTTGACCATTCAGTATTCAGGACAGATATCACGTACGTTGCTGAACGGCGGTTCCCAGGGGGCAAAATTACATCCCTGAAGTGTCAAGTGTGCGCCGCTAAGCTAGGAACGAAACCTGAGGAGGATCAGCCAAGCTTAGGTCCTGGAAGACTACCTGGGCTTTGTGCATTCTTTTGGTGTACTCCTATTCACGTCGCCACTCTCACTCGTGTAAGTCCCCTGAAAAGCCAATATCCTTTGGGTCGTCGACTACGTTGTTTGCGCGAGATTCGCCTGTTCTCTGCATCCAGACGCCTGCCTCTTGCGACTGACTGGATAGGCCGACACGCGCACAGAGCGACTCGCTGCATTCACTGAACACATGGCCTTTTCGATCCAGCGAAGGAGCTGAACAACCAAGCGTGTGGAACCAAATCTTATCCCAACTCTGGGCCTTTGGAAGCAGAACGACTGCAAAAGCCACTCTGGTTTCACACACACACACATACCTCAGGATTTTTGCCGTGACATGAATTTGTGAGAGAATGGCTTTGGTTGGGAAGCTGGCAATTTCAAAACTCGTCACACGCAGACGACAGAAAAAATCAACGAGATTTAACCAATGTCTAGGAGAATGCAACATGGTCCCTCATGGTCCTGGAAGGCCACCTCCAGACGTTCTGTCGGCTTCGAGGTAGTCCTAGCCGTTTCTCCGTCACCGACAGATGCGTTTTTATCAGTAGGGCCTGCCCAGCAACTGCGACCCACTTATACACTTTCCAGTATTGCGGACAATTCCCTGGAGAGTTTGAACCGCGTAGAGGGCCCCGTCGTTTTGGATTTTTCTGTAATGTGACCTCTAGTCGACCAACGTGAAAGTTCGCCTCCGTCGAATAGAGACCCGGAAGTTCCGTTGACCATGCATGTAAAAGCCCCTCGCGCGAATGAGAGTTTCCGTTGCTTGGCTCGATACAACATGCGCGAGGTCAAGACTCACCTTCGCGACACAGTTCCTGAAGAAGTGCATACTCTTCGACAATTTTCTTCGCCGGCATTTTTCTGATCTCGCTAACGCTTTTTTTATGTTCAGTCCTGTCCCGTTTGTGTCGTGTGTATCTCCCCTTTTTGGCTGCGGAACGCGCCATTTGCTAGATCTTTGCCGCGCTCAGCCTTCGATTGCCAGAAATCGAGCTACGGGGAAAAGCTCCAAACACAGCGATGCCGTGGCGGAAAATCGAAGGTGTCTTCTTTTCAGTTAAGTCACACAGTGGGCATTCCAGCGGATTTGTACATTTTTTGCAGCTGCTGCGTTTCGTCTCAAAGACTGACGTCTTCGCCGTGCTTCACTCGCGCACGGGATCATGCCGACAATTTCCCGAGTTTCCTGGTCAAACCCGCGACTAATCGTCCCTCTATCCTTACTTAGTTTCCCTTTCCGTCCCTCTCCTTCGCAAACATCGGCATATGACCGTTCTTTCGTGATTTCTTTAGACCGCTTCTTAACTCAGTATCCGTCTGTCCCGATATGACTGCTTCTCTAGTTCGTCCCTCCACCACCAGTGCGCAGGCGCCAGGCAGCAGCAGGTCCGCACTGTCAAGTTTCTCTCATCTCTAAATCTGACATAAACAGTCCTTTCCTAGGCTTTTTTCTGAGCATCGACGTTGCCACTGGGGGAATTGAACGAGCTGTGCTCTTGCATCCAGGCCCTCGTGGCCCTTTGCAACCGGAAGTCCTGCACCTCTGATAAGTAAAGCTTCACCAATCGTAAGGAGGTCGGCTACAGGACGGACAGAGGTCCTTTCGTTGTTTTTTCGGGGGCTTGCTTGCTAGAAATTCACACACTCTGCAGCTAGTCGCGTATGCCGATTATAAAACTGGTTTCCGAAACGTATCCCGTTGTTTACACGCCGTTATTATGTGGCTGCTGCCCACGCGCAAGGCCACCAAACGGCGGAGTGGCTGTTTCCGACTCGATCGTTCTCTGGTGAAGGCCAATCTTCGGGAATCATGTTACTCCGAGCCTCCCTGAATTTTTGCAGCCTCGCTCACCATACAGAATCCGTGCGTTAAAGATTGTCTTCGTGTACCCCATCCCTTTCGTCTTCCTCACCCGTCTTATTTCGTCGCGGCCAAGAGTATTCGCCGGCGGAGAAGGACTGATCTCTGCGGGGTAAGCTACCTTGGTGCGGCTGCTTCGAGCTCTGTCGCCCCGCCAACTCGAGTTCCTGCGTTGTCAGCGGGCGGATCCGACTGGCGGGGTTCCTCTCCCGGACGATAAGCTGACAACGCCTTGCTTTGCCGGGAGGTATTTTGTGTTCTTTAATCAAACATTCTTAATCGGATAGGTTTATGCAGGCAGAATGTTCGAGGCCACAGAGAAGGGCGCGTCCGGAGACTCGCCACAGGCCGGAGGGAGTGGAGAGGCCACAACGACCGCGTCCGTGGACAGCACCGTGGAACCTAGTGCAACAGACGAGAAAGACACCAGTAAAGATAATCAAACGCTATCTGCCGCCTCGGCACCCGACACCGATTCTCCAGATGCCAAAGACCGATCGACAGGAAGAAGCGATGGTCAGGCGACACCGGCCTCTTCCTCGCCCACCCCAAGTGACCAGAATCCCAAAAAGGTCCGCGCGGAATCTCCGTCAAAGGAAAGCCGGAATAACGTAGGGGCGCCCCAGCCGTCGGAGTCGTCATCTCCCGAGGCTGCTTCAGTTCCTGCCGCTCCCAGTTCGGATGGGCCGGAGCCGGAGAACTCGGCGGCTGCCACGGCAGGTGCAGGCGGTGGAGAAGTAAGTTTCTTTCCTTCAGCTTCGCGAGTCTCTGTGTGCAAAGCCGGTTCACCATGCACCACCCCACCCTCGAAATCCGTGCCACACGGCGCAGAAAACACCTGCGCGTTTGTGCGTGAATGCTGAAAGTGGTGATGCCGGGTTACCCTGTCTGCGTCAAACTGGCCCTGAGCTTGTCTTGAGAAAGGTTGCCTGATGTGAGACGGCGTACCGTCTTCGTGCAAAAGGAGCCACGGATAGCTTGTGGGAGGTTCTCGAAGAATTCGTGGCTTGCCAGTGTCCGCGCCGGTGACGCACCGGTCCACAAACTAGCCCAGCATGGGATCCGTATTTTGAGTGAAGTAGCTGTGAGATACACCGGCCATTGGGGGGGAGTCGTGCCACTCGTGTGTTGAGCACCAGAGTTCGAACTTCGTGAGCTGGTTTCTGGTGCGCTGGCCTTTCGAGCGCCTCCAGCGGAGGTCGATTTCTGCTTCAGCGTGCTCGTTCGATGGTGGCCATGAACGACTGATCGGAACAGGTCGGGTGGAGTGGTGCTTCGATGGAGCGGGTGTTTTTCAGCGCGGTTGGGAACGCAGGCATGCAGCCAGACAGAAATCCCGCACACTACCATTGATCTGCAAAAGACGACTGCAAGCGTTCTCTGTCTCTGGTTCATGTGCCACTTTATGCTTTCCGGGAAATGACCTTCTTCCTGGACGGTACTACCCTGGACCCCTGTGTGTGCGCGGGCATATCAGATGCATGCAGAATAAGTTCGGGAACACGTCGTATATCCGTGCATTCCTTTGACTGCCTAGTGTCCGGATCCTGTCCTGTGTGTGAACTGGATATGCTTTCAGTCAACATTATGGTCGTACTTCGGGTGGGGAGATCCGTGGGCATCCAAGACGCCTGCTGCCGAAGAGGCACCTCCTGGGCCAGACACAGGTGACGGTGGAGAATCTCCAAGGAAATCAAAAGACAGCTCCACAGTCGTGCGTTTCCAGGGGGTGACGAGCGAGGATGACAATGCAGCGTCTAAGCGTGCACGCCCAAGGAAGGAGAATTCGGTTGACAAGATGGGCTTCGTCGATCTCGTGGAGTCCCTGTTGCTTAACCACGACCCAACAGGGAGACCCGGTCGGTTCATAGACACCTTTTCAACCAGTGAATTCGCCAGTGAACGAGACAGTGACTTGGATTCAATGGTGTCGACAGAGTTGAAGGGGAGTGGACCCGATGACGGCCTAGTCTGGCAAATGGAGGACATCATGGCGTTCGAAGATCAGTTGCATGCAGCGTTGAGTACCCGGCTGGAGCAAGAGGCCCGCCACATGGAATCCTCGCTGAAAAAGGGCCTCGTCGAACTTCAGGCTCAGCTCGGCGATGACGATGAAATAAAAGTAAGAAATGTGCCCTGTGTGTTTTCTCCCCTCGAAACAGAGTCTACGTTACCTTCGGGGGTCAGGGAGGGGACCCTCCTCCCCTTGAAACCCTCCTTTCGTGTCTCATACGCTCCGCCGTTGTTCTTCCACGGGGGCACAAGGTGGTGAACTATGCGGCGTTATTTTGGATTCTCACCTCCAGAACTGTGGCGGTTGTCCAAGGTGGCACTAGCCGTCACTTTGGCGGTGGGCTAGCCGGACAAGAGCTGACTTTGTGGGTGCGTGTTTTCATGCTCGCTACCGGGGAGAGGATGAGAGTGGTCGGTTCTTGAGCGGTCGTCCAGATACAAACAGATTATACACTCGAGTAACAAACGCCAGATTCAGCGTTTGGGCTTCCAACTGATCGGCCTATGTATTTTTCTTTGCTTCGCAGATGATTCACTACGAGGCCCGAATGGCTGGACTTGATCTGATTGTGGGAATTGACACTCCTGATGACGCAACTGTTCGGCGAATTGACCTAAGCACTCTTATGAATCTTTCCGTTTCAAACTATGGTACGTCACGCGGAGTGGAAGTCTTGAAAGGAGGCTGTTGGAATTTTGTTTGAGGAGAGACTTCAAGAGTAACACATGGCGATCGCTGTTTGTCGTTCTATAATGGCCACTTGCAGCCGCAGTATCATCAAGCGGGTGGATCCCGTTGCAGTACTGCGGTTCCAGCCGTTAGTGGAGAGGGGGCTTTTGGTAGGCCGTTCAGAGTCTAACTCTATCTATTTACTGCCGTTGCACCGACTACCAAGTTTCTTCATGATGAAAGTCATACGAAACAACAGACACACGGGTGTTGCAGTTTGAAAGGTGCGACACACAGCGTCCTTCGTGTATCTCTGTGGTACCACTTGATCGTCCAGAACACGCATGATGGTACACTGTTTTTGCAAGCAGAGGGAAGTTTGGAATGGTGCGAGGGTCTGAAATCGCAACTGGCCATGCATGCGCTTCAAATACCTCGTTTGCAAGCCGCTCATACTCGACCCCTGCGTACGATTCAGAGCGGGCTGACCGGCCCAGACGGAATGTATGATGCTGAAGGATTTGTTTGAGCTGGTGCTATTTGCGGTTCAGATGAGTCTATGTCTAACTCTAAACAACAGACGAGCGTTGGGGTATTGCCTCTCCCTTCCGAAAGTAAGGCTCTTCTTTATACCGACCTCTTGTTTTATGGGGCCCATGTGCACATAGCTTAGAGATCTGTTTTTAGGCGCAGTATCGTCTTGCGATCTGTCACCACCAGTTGCAGCTTCCTATACTGTCTGCTCTCCTGCGAGTCTCTCATACGCCTGACGTTTGCAGATACACTGTGTGAGCTGAAAATACGGTCCGGTTTCCGCGGCGGAGTTGAGAGGAACCTCTATCTCTTCTCAGCTGGAGACCGGGGACTTCCCGTTAGAGGGACCTGTGCTTCTGTACATTGTTTTATGCCACTCTTTGTGTTGTGCATGTTATGCCTGCTCTGTGACAACAGTTGACGTCGCCTTTTCTCTGAGCTAGGACGCGTGTTGTAAACCGACAACACTGCGTAAACATTTCAGTGTACACTTGGTGCAGAACTCGTGACTTCTGATGTGCTCTGCAGCTTCGTTTCCCTTGACACCACGACGGCAAGGACCACCAGCACGCGGAAAGGGAGGGACTTGGGGTGCAGAAAGTGGACGGTCACCTTTGCAGCAGATGCAAGCAGAGTTACTCCGTCTAGGGACCACAAGCAGTGAAGAATCGACTTCTGAGGATGACTCCGCAGAGAAGAGAAAGACCGCAAAGAACTCTTCTCCCGGTGCGAATGACAACGAAGGAAGGAGCCCGGCTCCGTCCGCTTCGTCTTCAACAGCGTCTACGTGAGCAGACAATCGAGGATCGAAAAAGCGGTAGAGCAGGAGAGCCGGTTACGATCCCTCGGCGATGCCCCTTTGCAGGAATTTCCTCATTCTTCTCGCAGGCCCGGTGCTGTTTGTCTTTCGCGCTAGGCGGCGTAGCTCTCTACAGCCCTGCAGTCAATGTGCAGGCTCGTTGTTGTGTCCTGACGCATTTTCAGACCTTTGAAGTCGTTTTCGACTCCCGAACAGCGTTGCATCGTGGGCCATCTTTTATAGAGATTATGCTTTTCAACTCTTTGTCAATTTTTTTCGGGAGGTTTTTGTGCAAGCAAGGACCCTTACTTGTGGCCGATTGCTTGGGGGGTGTGGCTTCACTGCGGTCTAAGAAGGGCCGCCTTCTTTGCCTCCACTGTACTTAGACCGGGCACACGGCTTTCTTCCACAGCCTTGCCTTTCTTGCAGCAGATATTAGGGCAACGCTACACCCACACTTAGCCTGTTGATAAAGTGTAGGCGGCTGTCTGTAGCATTCATGCAGTCTTTGTTAGCGCGCTTTAGAGTTTCCGTCGCGAATATGTCAAATTCGCTGTTGACAGCAAAGATGAGGTCCCGAAAGTTGATGCACAAACTTCCACAACGCGAGGCCTGCATGTGATGGGAGTTCAGGTGCGCCAAGGAGTTTTTAGACAAAAAGTGTCCGTTTGAGGGTAGAAGCTCGGATACACAGACCTCAGCTCGAAAAGACACCACTCTCATACAGCCTCTCAACCGACGACACTTGCAGAAGGGAGTTCGTTGCCTGAACCAGCAAAGAACCTAAAATTATTAGGTGGCAACGGAGATTTTGTTTTCGAAATCTAGATTCACAAACCGTAGTGCGTACGATACGTGAATCACTGTTTTTGTTGAAACAGAGCGCGTCTTTTCGTCTCTGATGTGCAGTGGAAGTTGCTGTGAGGGTCGGGGCATGCTTCGTACGGCGAGCTGGTGGGTGCTGGCTTACCCTGAAGTTCATTAGCGGTCGAACAGAATCCATCTCAGTGGCGTCAGGACTTCTCATCTATGTTCTTGTATATTAGCCTTTCCCCCCGACCACAGTTTGCAAGCCTGGTAATGGTCCGGTTTCGTATCGGTAAAACGTGCTACACGTGAGGATCTCAGTTCTCAGGTCGTCGCCGCCTCACGAGTTGCTGATTTGTAGACCCCCGCGAAAATCACAGTACCTATTCAAATGCACACATCACCAAAAATAAAGAGTTGCGCCGCGGCTTCAGCGCGTTACGATGCATGTCGCTGAAGAGGGAACCGCCGAGGTCGCCAGATTTTTCGAGAAATAATAATAGCATCTAGGCTGAAGCGGCACTTCCACTTCATCGATGTGGCCTGCTACATGCTGACGTCCAACTCAGACTCTACGTTGTGATGCACATGATTCTTCTGCTAATCACTGATTCTTAGATGGGTGAGAACCTCTCGCTTATGATTCAGCCTCTTGAGGATATAGTGACCCATGACATCAGTGGATAGCGGCTGCTAGAGCTAGTAAGAGCTACGTTGCGCTCAGCAGAGAAGGACGGAAACGTGTTCTTTTGTAAAAAGACCAATGTGCTCACGTCAACGAGGAAAAAATCACGAACAATATTGAGGTAGATTCGACAGAAACGCCCTAAATAATCGCATACGGCGTTACGCGGGGATGGTCGGGGAAAACTTCCAGCAATTAACGGTTTACGTGGCAATGGTAGAAGGTATACACCATCGAGCAAGGGAGATGGTCTCGAGAGTTGAACACGTTTATATGGTAGAAATGGGCTAGTCGAGGAAGTCTGTGATATCTGAGTGGTACACACCAGGTCGAGATGCGCTCGAGACAGCGACGCTTGCGGCACCGCCATGCGTCTGCTGCGTTCTCTGTCTTGCAGGGGCGCGAATTTTGCTCGTTTTGCATGCACGCGCGGAGGCAACAAAGGAGAGGCACGAAAAAAGAGACTTCGCGACAGTAGACCTCGTCGGTTTTCCTCTTGAAACAAGGACTTGTGGACGTATAACACACACGGATTGTCTTTGAAAACTGTAGCCCGTGTTTCGTACGGCAAAAAAGCACTAGGCTCTCACCCGTGTGCCTTCCCGTTTCACAACGCCGTGGTCTCTTCTCCAACAGGGTGTTTCTCGCTGCGGTTGTCGGTCTTTCCTCCACGCTTGATTTCTTCGTGTGTTCTCCATCGGACTGTGTGTGCATGCCATTTCCTCCCTTTCTGGTTACCTCCACTTGTCCAATAGATCCCTTCAGATCCTCTGCCCCGGTTTGTCTTCCTGTTTTCCGTGTTTCTGCACCGTGTCTGTTGCTGGCATCTCGGACCTCAAAAACCCTTCACTCTCTGCCAGTCCCGACTGTCTGTGTCGGTCTTTCTGTCGCTGTGCGTTCTCGAAGCCGTTGCAGTGCGCCGGACTTGCCTTTTTACCGTTTTCTCCGCGCTTCCACCATGGACAGCATCTCACAGTTGGCCCTCCAGCGTGGAGGCTACGACTTTTCAAACCACCAGAGAAACGTCCGTTTGTTGATGGAGGCGGCTAAACGCTGCCCGGCGGTAGCAGGGTCGCCTACGCCGCCCGGCCTGCCTCCGGCGCGAAAAACAGGAACGACAATCTGTGGAGTTGTGTGCAAAGACGGAGTCGTTTTGGGCGCCGACACGCGCGCCACAGAGGGCACCATTGTCGCGGACAAAAACTGCAGCAAACTCCACCGAATCGCCGACAACATGTACGCCGCTGGAGCAGGCACATCCGCTGATCTTGACCATATGTGCGACTGGCTAGCTGTTCAGGTGGAACTACACCGCCTCAACACGAATGCGAAGGTGCGTTCGAGTCGCCTTAGTGTTCAGATACGTAGGATACACTCGGAGTAGCCAAGATGTACCACATATCGTATCAAAGAAAGGAGGTGTGTAACGACTCTGCGACCCTAGAAATTCATTTGTTTCCATGGTAGGACAGACCCAAGAAAGGTCAGGACTATCGAGTGTGGATCTACAAGATGTTGTCACGACTGTTGCACCCCAGAGACTCATTTGTCTTCACGGGAGGACATGTTCGAAAAAGACAGCGACCCGTCAGTCCTCGACGAAGCGCGCTGCTCGCTTCGGTGTCCTCGTTGTTCGGGGCGGCCGTAAGCAAACAGACGCACTTTTAGTACTGGGGATTCTGAGTAGAGCTCAAGTTACGAAACGCAGACAACGAAGTCCTTTATATGTTCCTATCCGTCGCATGCAGTGCTCTCCTTGTTAGGAACGGACGTCTGAGAAAAGAAGAGGCTCTGTGGACGCGTGGTGACGCCTGGAAGAAGAGAGCTGTTCCATCTTCACATTCGAACACTCAGTTCGGCTAAGACGGCATGCAGTTTGTTTCAGACTGAGAGGGTGTCCTTCAGACTCTTACTGTTCGATTCAGGACATAAGCGCTAGCGAATCGACTCACCTCAGTGCCCTTTTCCACCTGTGTAGCCCGCAAATGCTCGATCAGGGGAATAGAAAACAACTTTGCGTCCCTGACTAACGCGTTCCATGCTGGTCATGTTTAACTTTCTCACGCGGATTCAGGTTCCACACAAAATAGCTACTTTCTTCCGTCTGTCTTTTTCTTGTTTTTCTAGCCTCGCGTCTCAATGGCTGTCTCCGTTCTGAGTCAGGAGCTCTTCAAGTATCAGGTGAGGACCTTGACTGGTCTAGTCAGTGCCTTTTTAAACTCGAAAATCGCTTCGAAGAACGGCGCCCGGTGGCCCTTTGGTCTCTCCCCTAGAAAGAATACATACGTCTGTTATCGGAACTCGACGAAACGATTCTTAAGACACCTCTTCAGCTGACAACCGAACTGCAAAGGATAACCATACGGTTCCGCATGCGTGTATTCGTGTATGAAACTGCGAGTCTCCTTCTATGCATATCTCGGGCTCTACACTTTTATATGTGTGTGTTGAATAAGTCCGAATTCATCTGTCTTTTTCTCCAGTCACATCTACTACATGTATCTCTTTATTCGTAGGAATGTTAATATTTCTGAACGTATTGCTCTTTCGTCTGTTCGGCTCTCTGTCTCTGTATATATATGTTTAGTTGTGCTGTGTGTGTTGGACATCTCTACAGGTGCATACTTTGTCTGTATGCGTCCGGATGTGTGTGTGTGGACCCCAAGTGCATTTTTCGTTCCGTCTCAACTGAGAGCGGCTTGTCAGTGATTTTTCGTGTCTTCTGTCAGGGCTACAAAGGCTGCGCTGTGGTACTCGGCGGCGTGGATTTCAAGGGTCCTCAAATCTATAAAATCCATCCTCATGGCAGCACCGATTGTTCCAACTTTGCCGCTATGGGCAGCGGCAGCTTGAACGCCATGGCTGTCCTCGAGGCAGGTAAAGTCATTTACATGTTGCTCCACCGGGCCGGATATGCCAGTTCAGCAGTTCTCGATCATTTGCATAATAAGACATGCACGGAACAGGCTCTTTCCTCCGCAGTCGTGAGTAGAGAGACAGACAGTCCGGTTCGTTCATCGTAACTGTACATATCAGTAAACATAGACACAAAACCATATACAAATATATCTGTATGTATTGGAGGCGCGACGACTGACACGTGCGCCAGAAATGGGGGTTTTGACCACCGCGGTCAGAGGAGAAGGCGAGGGGAAACAGGGGAAGGCAGGCCCCAAGCCGTTTCCTGTCAACAGGGACAGAACGAGGGGAACTTCTCGTCGCGGGGAGACTTGCGAGGTGTGGGGGGTTTCCTTATGTTTTAAAGCGTCTCAAGATTCGTGAACTCTACGTCCAGAGACGCGTTTCTGTACTTTCCAAGTGTGTAAATGCTTCTGATATTGACAGAATCCTCGTACACAAACTTCCAGCTCGGTCTCTTTCCGGCAGCATTTTCCCCCTCTATCTCAGAAGGCGTTTCTGGGGCCAGCTTTTGAGAGGCGTCCCCTTTGTGTGCGTTTTAGCTGTCCGTTGACAGTTTTTCTCGGAATCGCAGGGAAGTGCTGGCTTGAAAATGTTAAAATGAGAGATAACGTTGTTTTGGCAGTTTTAGCAGTGTCACGAACGAATTTTCAGGCTAGAGCGTTGTCGGAGAGCGTCCGATTCCACCTGCAAAGCTCTGGACGGCCGCACAGAGACGTTTCTGTTTACTCGCGAGGTGTTGCGAAAATGTGTCTCTCCTTCAGGGTACAAGGACGGCATGACCTTGGAGGAGGGGAAGAACCTCGTCCGCGACGCCATCAAAGCGGGGGTCCTCAACGATCTGGGAAGTGGAGGAAACATCGACTTGTGCATCATCACGCGTGAGGGCGCTCAACATCTTCGCAAGTTCGAGACGCCTACGCAGCGACCCTTTCAGGCTACACACCCTGTCTTCCCGAAAGGCACAACACCTGTTCTCCTGGAAAAGATTGAGCAGCTGAAGAGTCGCCTCGAGTTCTCCCAGGAGGTCGAGATGGTCGAGGCGTGAGCGTTCCGAGACTGGAGGCGTAACAGAACAGACTCGCCTCCGGAACGCGACGGAGCGGCCAAAAGACCAGAGACGAGAACGCGGCATCTTTTCGGGGGGGGGGGGCGGCTTGAAGGCGACTGCTAGTTGAGTTGGGTGTTGGACACCTCTGTCGTGAGCAATGCAGGGACAAGGGAGACGTTGACAGAACGCTCGAGAGCAGAACGAGAGAAAAAACGGTAGAGGAGGGTATCGCGAAAGGCACTCTGCACGAGAAAATCTGGAACACGTCCACTGAAGAAGAGCATAGTATGCGCCGACGGTACGACGGTCCAGACGCTGAGTCTCGCGTGAAGTGAGAAAGAAAAAACAAGACTAGGCGTACAACATATGTCGGGGAAAGAGTGATGACAGCTGAAGCAACGCGCCGTAGAACATCAGAGACACGAGAGAGAGCGCGACCGGGCAGGCGTTGAAGAAGAGGGAAGCTGCTGGCACCTTTCCCTAAAAACTCGAAAGTGCACGTGCTGAAACGCAGTGTGCAGCGACTGTGATTGTCTCTGGACGTTTGAGTACAAGGACATGCCTGGAAATCCACAGGAAAGCGACAAAAAACCTCGAGAAACGTGTGGCTCCACCACGTGCGGTCAAGACAAAGGAGACCCTCACCAGGGCAATGCACAGTGGCAACACATTCTCGTCGACACTTCACCAGTGCTAAACTGGTGCACTTTGCTAATTCGCAGAGGTCCAGGCAGATGCGAATGCGCAAACACTGTTTGCAGGGGCAAGGACGGAAAAGAAATTAGTGGACGCCCTCGGGACTTGGGGTTGAATGCAGACACCGAAACCACTGAAGGAGTGTTTTAGTTCGATGTGGAATGCCACCAAAAAGGTTCATAAGCATTCTCTGTTACTTGCGCTTAAGAGCACATGCTTTCTTCTGCCGCCCTCGACTCGGAAGGTGAAGAAACGAAATGCCATCGCTGTACATTAGGGGAGTAAACGGCAGATAGAATCAAAAACGTCGCTCTGAAGAAAGTTGTGTTTCTGGCTCTTCGATTCTCGGAGGTAGACAGCTGGGGTCAAAAGTCGTGACTGCTGTTGTCGACGAAGGAGGAATCGCACAGAGGATCGACAGCACAGAGGTTACAACCTCCTCCCAACCTCAGATAGAACGGTGTTGTGAATCTATAGAGATATGAATAGAGAGAAATGAATATATATAAAGAGAGGTAGATATGATCATCCAGATAGATTTGGGTATATAGATGTATGCATGTTCCGTGACGACCTGAATGGGCTGTAGGCCACACAGTCTTTGAATATCTCACAGAACACAGCTGTCCGTGGTATAGGTCGAGTCTGCTTTTCCGTATCGCAGAGCAGCATATTGTCTGTCACTAGAGAGCTGCGGATGCGCCAGAGTTTCAGCAAAGCATGGAGTCTGACAATATGAGTATTCGACACATTTGGTCTGTTCCGCGTTTACATGCAAGTGACGGTCGGTGAGGCCTTGGTTTCGCCCTTCAGTGCGCGCACACAACCGATAAACCGTTTTGGTCTGGTTTGTCCGCCACACGCAAATGAGCAGAGCTGGACTGCGTTTGCGGTCGCCATCGATTGAGGATTTCCTTCGGAACGCGAAGGCCAGCACAGAGCTTTCGCACCTCTCTCTTGCCTTCGAGGACTATGGACTAAATTCCATGCCGCGGGCCTCTTCTGAGCTTTTTTTCCGTCCTTCTGAAAAGTTTCTTGCTTCTTCACCAGTTATGAAAAGTGCTTTTCCCAGGTTTCTCACTTCAGCTGTTTGTCTTCTGGAGATCCCCTCGCCAGCCACATCAGGCTTGTCTTGTTCGTACCTTCTGGGACCTCGTGCGTCCCCCCGTACGCGTGTCTCTGGCGCTGGGATCCCTGAGAGTCCGTCTCCGATGAACGAGCACACCCTGTCCTGTTATCTTCGCAGTCCTTTCTCTGTTTCAGTTCGTCAGCTGAGCTGTCCAGTCAGATGTCCACTTTGTCATTTTTTCCCTTAGCGAAATTGTCGCGAGAGGAGCCACTTGCCAAGCTCGAGACGATGAAGGACGAGCGCATGCGCGAGCTGCAGCCCCTTGTCTTATTTTCGCTTCGACGCATTTCCTCCGTTTTTCGCCCCTGTTTTCCTATTTTTTCGGGTCTGGTCTTCACAGGCTTGGTCTTGAAGGCGGACTCAACAAAAAATGCTTTAAATCTTCTTTTTACGCAAACGCAGGACACAGAAGAAGAAACATGCAAGCTGGCCTGACAGCGTCGATGTGCATCTTTCTCGTCTGACTCATGTTGCTCGACGACCAACAATCGACGCATTTCCTTGGCACTCTTTTCAGCGGTAAAACGCGAGATTATACGTGAATATTTCAAAGCGACCAGAGCCGCCCTGTTGTGAGGTTTGAATCGGCTTATTTGTCTTCGATCCGCGGCCACTCTGAACCCCACCGACTCGAGACAACTTCAAGATTCACAGGCTGAAACGGGCTCGACTTCTTCGAACGCTTTTTCCCGAAGGAGACGCCTACGACACAACCACCGGCGGGTGGAGGAGCCTTGCTGTCTGGCGACACGCAGCAATTCAACAGAAGTTGGTTCCAGCAAGCAAAAACCTTCGTCGACGTCGTCGTGTTTGCTTGGAGAAAAGTTTCTTTCGATTTCTCGGTGCTTCTTCTTCGTTTTCTGGTCCTCTCGTTTCCCTCGCAGACTCGCTGTGTTTCCTTTTGAGGCTGCTGATGCATTTTCGCCTCTTGCTACGCAAGACTTTGGCCGGCTTGCTCCACCGAAATCCTTGAACGGAGGTTCACGTGTTCGATCAGCTTTTCCCCCATGGCATGCAAAAATTGACTCTCAGACGTGACCAGTGGAGAGTTGAGAGTTTATCGCGCTGGTGGGCTCCTCTGTCCTCACTCTGGCGATCTTCAAGCGAAGGAACTCAGGGAAGTCCGGGTGTACAGCAATCATGGCAAGACTTTGATTGTCTGTTTCTGACGACGGTAGGCAAACATTCTTGTCGCAGGACAACGAGAATGCCTCTGCTTCTTCGATTTGAGCTGTATCAAGGGCACCTGAAATCGCCGAAGATAACGGTAGGCGCCGATGTGCAGCAGGCACAAAATAATTTGAGACTTTAAGACGCGTGCGTAGGACTGCCTGTACCGCTCTCTCCGCTACATGGGATCTCTAAGACTCGTGTTACCCCCTCCGCGTCCAAGTGTCCTACCTTGCCCGTCGCGCTTCAATTGCATGCACAATTACGCGAAACTCGGAAAAAAACACAGTTTCCCTGCCCACTGAGCTGCACCTTTTTTATCTCGATCGTGCATTTGTTTTCTCTTGCAGCGGGGACTGACGAGGCGCGCTCTCCTTTAGAGAAGCTCCAAGAGACACCGCTTTCACTCGCAGCGAGGTGGATGCATCGCTTTCCTGAGTGATTGTACCGTCATGTCTTCTCGACGAGCGCATACACAAAATCACGGATTGCTCGCGAAGTAAGCGCGCCTCTCGCGTTCCCTCGAGTGAGGCCTCCACTCCTTCTGAACGCTGTTCTTCGCTTGACAAAGCATGCCGACAGAGTTTCTCCCTCTCCTGCCTTTGCTTTGCCTCTGCCTCACAGGACTCGGTTCTGATGCATTGAAGGATGCGCATTCCTGTTTGCTTGTTCCCGCCGTTCTGCGAGAGGCGAGCCCTGCAGAAGCACGGAGACTGTTGGCGCCTGAAAATCACAGAATGGAGGTCGCCTCCTCACTCGCCTCTTCTCCACGCCCCGCGCCTTGATACCTGGGTTGCATCGAGGCATCGGCCTTCGTGTCTCTCTTCGTCTCGAGGTTCATCCTTTTGGACTCCAAGGCGACAGTCCGACGCGCGCGGCGATCTGCTGTCTTTGCCTGTCTTCGATTCTTGGCTCCCGACGCGTCCGTTGCGTTCTCCTGACTTTTGCTCCTCTTCTGGCATGAGTGAAGGTTTCCGTTTTCCCGAGCGAGAGCGACGAAGGCCTGTCGTAGATTCTTGTCCGTATGCTTTTTCTCCTCTCTCCTCGTCCGCTTCGTCTGCTTCTTCTCGCTCTCTTGCTTCACAGGTTTTTCCTCCCTCTTCCGTGTCTTTCTTCGCCTTCTCTGTCTCTGGCTGTGCTTTCGCGTCCTGCCGGCCCTCCTGTTCCGGTCTCTCTCCGCTCTCAGGGGGCACTTCGGCACCGAGCCCAAGTCAGCTAAAAACTCGCGCAAAGTCTCTGCTTCAGCGACTGCAGAGCCTGGCGTCGAATGAGGCAGGCGAGGAAACGGCACCCATCAGAATCCCCGAGAAAGGCAGTCAAAGGCTAACTCGTCTACACGCCAAGCTGGGGACCGAGAGAGAACAAGGGAACCGAGACGAGGCTGCTACGCAAGGTGCATCGTCTGTGATCAGTGGGCCTGCTCAGTCGCCGAATCGCGAGCAGAGAAACGGACGAGAGCGAGATGACTCCGAGGCAGGAAAGTCACAGGCGTTAGAGGATGGCGACCTCCTGTTTCTGCTACACAATCTGTCGCTTTTCTCACCCTCGGACCTCCTTCTTCTCCTCGCTGCTCTGGTGCGATGGACCGAGCGTAGTGCGGCCTGTGCCTCGACGGTGTCTCCTTCCAAGGGTCCGCTGTCTCCGCTCGCGGCGCCGCTGCCCCCCACAGTTGGACCGCTGATGCGGGAGGTCGTCTCTCAGCTGGGCACTCAGCTCGCGCTTCTTCCAAACTTTCCGACGACTGCACTTCTTTGTGGAGACCTCGTCCGCTCGAGTCCTGTGCGAGATACGCCGCGATTCTGGGAAGCTTTCTTCCGTTTCTTTCTCTCTTCTGCGCAGCTGAAGTCCACCGGGAGCGTAGGCATTCACGGGAGCAGCCTTGCCCTCTCGTCGGCGTCGCAACTCATGCAGCTTTTGTCTTTTCTTGCCTCTCTCAAGAACCAAGCGGATCAGGCTCACTGCCGACCAAGCGAGGGAAGAACAGGCGACAGGGAACGCGACAGCGAAGCGTGCATGCAACGGGGCTCGGCCTCGGGGGCAGGTGAGGCAGCCGAGGGAACAGAGGCGCGACATACGAGGGCAGAAGTGAACGGAGGAGACAAGAGAGCAGACTCCAGCGGCTTCTGTTCACCAGACCTTTCACCAGAAGAGAAGAATGCAACGCGAGGTGACAAGAGAGGGTGCAGCGGAGAAGGAGAAGTGACCAAGGGGAATGAAAGTGATGGCGTGCTCAGAGATGGACGGCTCGGCGACTCGTCTCCTTCGGATGCTCTGGCCTTGCCATCTGCGCCAGCCTCTCTCTCATTCCTCTTACTCGGCTCTGGAAGGAGCCACCGCTCCACTCAAGAAGCCGCGCTTCTTGACAGGCTTGTGGCGGCTCTGTGCAGTCGCTTGGCCGTGCAAACAGTGCTCGAGACACTCAGCCCCAGAGGCCTCATTCGCCTGCTTCTTCTTCTCGCCGACCTAAAAGCCAAGCATGTGCCCCTCTTGACGGAAGTCGCTGCACTTCTCAAGCCTCTTTGCCCCGACGCCGTCGACTCCACGACTTCAGGTCACGCACTCCACCTTTCCCGCTTTGACGCTTACCTTTTTATCTGTACATGCATGCATTCGTACTGACACAAAGATATATATAGATATATATACATATCTATACATATATATGTACATCTTGCATGCGTAAGACTGGAGATAGCTGTGCGCGGCAGATCCCTTCCACTTGTGCACACGCACAAATGTAACTGTGCGAATGAATTGCGTGTGGATGCATGCGTCAGGACGCGTTCTGCTCGCATGTCGTCATTTTACTTGCATTTCTGTATCCATTCGTCTTCTTTGACATTGCATCGACCACCGGGATGGGCGAATGTCCGAGGTGAATCGCCGCTCCGCCCTCGAGTTTGTTCTCTCGTGTTTTCAGCGAAGACGCCTGTCAGGAAAGGCACCGTTGCGTCTCGATCGCCTCTTCGTGTTTCGGCGGGTGCGATACCAGCTTCTCGTGGCGTCAGTCTCTCGCTAGAGGACGACGAGCAATTTGTCACTCGCGTCCAAGCGTGTGGTTTGAACAGGCTTTTTCGTCCGGCGGATTTGGCTGTTCTTATTGTTTCTTTCGCCGCCCTCGAAGCCCACGAATTCCAGCCTCTTCTCCGAGGCGCAGCAGATGTGCTGTCTGTTCACACGCGCGACCTCTCTCTGCCTCTGATGGTCTCGACCCTCGACAGCTGCTCCCGCATCAAATTTTATCCTCAGCGCCTCGCCGAGGCGCTGCTGCGGAGTCTGCCGCCGGAGCTGATGAAGTCGCACGCAGACGACAATTCAGGCTCTAGTGTTGGCGAGAGCGCCAGAGTCCACCACAATGGAGAGAGCGCCAGAGACGGCCACAGAAGTTCGAGTACTGAAACGAGGCAGGATGGACGGAACGAACTGTTGGAAATGCCAGACACATCCATCTTTTCTCCGCTCTCTGTTTCCTCTCTTGCCTGGCGGGCCGGCTCGCCTGGGGCGCCTTTGTCACTGGCCGAGAGGCACCAGGCTGCCGCAGCTGTCCCCGTCCTTTTGAAGGCTTTAGCTCGTCTGAACGTCCGGCACAAAGCCACTGTGAAGGCCGCTCTCTCGAGTCTCAAGCAGCCCGACAGTCACCAGACTCGAGCGTCCTTGCCGCCGTCTTTGGCTGCTTCAACGCATGGATCGGTCCTTCTTGAGAACGGCGGCTCTGCTTCTCCCGCGTCGCCCACTTCCGTAGGCTCGCCAGGGGGCACTTCGTCCGATCAAACGCAGCGCGGCGGCGCCTGCCCTCACGACAAGGCTTCTGAGGGAGCTGGAGGACTGGAAACCAACGAAAACGCGGGAGACACTCGGAAGAAAAACTGCTCCTTTGTCCCGAGTTTCTCAGTGTTGCCATCTGCAAGAAACACCGCCGCGCTTGTTTACGCTCTCTACCGTCTTGACGTCTGGGACCCTCAAGCGGTCCGCAGCTCTTTAGCTAGCCTGGAGAGCCTGGGAGGCGCAGGTGAGGCACGAGTGTCGGGACTGTCGGATCTCGTAGATCTTTTGGACTCAAAACGAAACGTGTAAACCCAAAATGCCCGTCTCCAACGGTGGGGATGTCATGACAGACAGCCTGTTTATACATGTCTGGACTAATCACGGAGGCAGAATACGACTGAACTCACCTGGAGGAAAAAGGAAGCGCTAAAGCAGAAAGAGTCCCTATGCAAGTCGTTAGTGATACCTTGGCAACCAGACTGTATAATAGACGTCGTCTCAGTTGACAGCAGGGAGAGGGAAAACGCACTCCTGCAGCTGCTCGTGTAGAGCATGTGTTCTACCAGTAAGCCAGCTCATGAATACATTTCTCGGAGGACAGGAAGGAGGAGAGGTGATATGTCATCAGCGGAAGATTGAAAACAATTGTTTAGGAGGTTTGCGGGAGACGACACACAACGTGCAGAGTGGAGCGGTGCGGGTGTATCGGAGTTTGAGCGCACAGTGTCGCATGCGCTGTGTAGGTACAAAGAACAGGTAGAGCTACACGTGAGACGATGTGCGTGTGCCTGTGTAAAGATACGCACTTCAGATACGTTTCTTTGATGTTGAACTCCTCGATTCTGTAGAACTCGTGGCACGGCTGGGTCTCAAAGGTTGCGCCAACGTCCTGCTCGCTGCCTCCTACTTCTCGTGCGCGGGCCCGAAGCTCTACGACGAAATTCTCCCACACGTGAGTCCCTTTTGTCGCGTTTCTTCCACTTCGTTTCCTCTTTTATCGTGCTCGTTTCCCCCTGTACCTTCGCATCCGGTCGCTGTCTGTCTGAGAGGAGTGGAGGAGCAAACCGTACAAGGATCTGTGATGCCCATCTGTGCATCTCAAGGCCTTCGTAAGTGTCGAATCACTACTGCCTTGCCATTTAACGAGACTGAACTAGGAAAGATAGGTCAACCAACATTTTGAGCTCTCTCTCTCTCTCCCCGTGAGTTTGCCGATGCGACAAATGGGCGCCCAAGTGGTGTGTCAAGCGTAACGCTGCGTCGGTGTGTCGCACTGTCGCCTAGGTCTCGCGTACGCCTCGTTGGCCTCTGCCTCGCATTTTCTCGCACCCTTTCGTCTCTCCTTCCTCTCTCTCTGTGCTTTTGTCTTTCGCTGTCTCGTTCGTTCCTCTTCCGTACGCATATACTGTGTCGCTTCCGCGCAGCTTGAAGGAAAACTGCTTCGAAACTAACCTTCTGGCTGTAGATGGAACAAGTGTCGGTAGAAAAACGGTCTACAGAGAAGCAAGGCAAAAAGTCTTCAAATTTCGTAAAAATCGAAATGAGACCGGCGGTCTATTTCCCGATCTATTTCTCTCGTGTATTGTTCTGAGATGTGCTTTCACAACCTTTCCTAACTGCGTTCTGCTTCTTCCGTTGTTGGCCGCTCTTTTTTAGCGGCCTTTCTCTCCCTCCCGTTTTCTCTGGATGCATCCATCTCTGTCTCTCGGCCTCATGCCGCCAGGCATCTGCAAGCTTCCCTTCGCTGTCACAGTTGAGAGCTGCTCACCTTTGCCTCTGAGATCTGTATCTAAGTCTTGTTTCCTGTTGGTCTGTCGTCAGATGCTGCCTATGGAGACGAAGCTAACAAAGGAAGGCGTCTCGCAGCTGAAGATTGTTGAGCTTGCCTGCAGGTGAGGCGCGCAGAACTCGGAAGATTCACCAAGGATAGTATTCTCTCGAGGCGGTTATTCTTCTCCCGTTCGCGTGCAAACACGCGGTCGGAGAGCAGCTGGCGTTACGCCAGCGTGAATTCCGAGGAGGCAGCCGTGGAGGACGTCGATTTCTCCAGTGGTTTTAGTTCTCAGCGATTTGCATATATGCTACCCTCTCGTTTTCGCCTCCCTTTGGGGGTGCCAGGTGCTCGAGTTCGACCTTCGTTCTGCTTCTCACCCGTGCGTTTCAGATTCTGACGGTTCCCTTTGCTCTCTAGGGTCGGCCACCTTCCCTTCTCCTTCAAGACGCTCTCTGCCGCATCTCGAGATCTTCTTCTTCGCATTCGCTCGTGCGATTTGGAACCTGAAGAAGTGTGTGTGTCTGGTCTCCAGAGGGAGGTCTCCTCGACTGCTCGAACTGTCGGCTATCACTGCTTCACTGAGGTGCGTCCTCTTTGTTTCCGCGGAGTCGAGCTTCGTTTCTCTTCCTCTCGGCATTGTTTCTTCTGTTTCGACAGTGTCGCTCCTTCTTCTCTGCGCTCTTCCGTTCTTCGTATTCGTCCAGGATCCTTCCTGCCATTTCAGTCTCTGTTTCTCTTTTCGTCTCCTTACACAGCCGACGTCTGCGGTGACCTCGGCATGCGCTTGCCAATTCTTGGCAGTCAAGTGCCGTTGAGGGGGCGCTGCTTCCCGCTGTTCTTCGTTTTTTTGGCACTCCTGTAGGATGTCTGTCGCGTTCGCTTCGGGGGTTCGTTCAAGTTCCAGCCATGTTCCTCGGTCTTTCCAGTTTGAGGAGCCTTGTGGTTTTTTCTCTTGAAGGCTCTCGATGTGCTTGCTCCAGGCTCGCCGGAAAAAGAATGACTCTTTAGAGCCGAAAATCGTCAGTTTCCTGAAGGAGCGGTCCTCTTGGCCACATGTGGCGATGCGCCTTTTATGTGTAAAGATGAAAACACCTCCTAAGAATACCTTTCCTTGTCTCCTCCGTTGCTCCATCGACGCCCAAGCAGAGACACTGCGTGCGCGGTGTCTCCCGCATTTTCACCTTCCTTGCGGAGGGCTTGCGAGGCCGCTGCGTGTTTTTCCTTTGTTTTTCTCAATTGGTTCGCGTGTTCGCGGGATCATTCTCGAACTCTGCTGTTCACGCAAAACGCTCTCTTCTCTCGTTTCCCTTCCATATTCATCGTCCCCTGTATGCGCGTCAACACCGCAGGTCCAAGTCGGCCCGTACACGCTGGATTTCGTGAAGCCGGTCACGCAGGAAGACTTGGTTCAGATGGCAATGGAGGAAGAGGCGCGGAAATCCATTCCAGGCTTTCGGCGACCTCTTCGTCACATAGACGACCCCTTCGGTTGGTGTCTCGCCACTTAGGAAAGAGAGTGGAGCTGCAGAAAACAGAAGTGCAGAGTTGCGAATCCACACTGTCGCTAGGTGCATCCACCTACATCGACACATCGTTCTCTTTGCAAAGAAGGCAAACTGAAAAGCATAGCCACGTTTGCTTTCCTGGGTCGGGGGCGGTCGGGGGCTCGCGCGTTGAGACAGAAAGCGAAGATGACACCACTCGAAAACCTTTTGTCTCTTCAACCTGAAAGTTATGAATGCGTCGCCTTGCATGCGGCTCTCGCTGCTCTGTCGAGACTCTTTCTTGAGAGGCACTGTCGACACATCGATTCTGAGGGAAATTTTCGCTTCGATTTGGAAGCACTGGTGTAGAAGAAAAGTGTCGATTCTGTTGTGGAGTTTTCTGGATATTCAAAAGTCATATGGATAAAGTAGTCTGCCCCCGTGGCAACTGTGAACTAGGTAGAAGAGGTTTGAGTTGTCTGGGCTTTCCTCAGCTTCGTCCCCAGAAACGGTGGTTGACAAAAAACTAGGAATCACACTTTTTCAAGTACAAGAGGGATTCCAGCGTCAGCGGGTGTCAGGTTGGTGTTGCATGCCGTAGCACGTGAGGAACAGATGAACCTCTATTTAAACTCAGCAGTTAGCGGGCTGCATATTTCTTGTTTGCGCTGAAGGAACATTTTCGTGCGTGGACGGGGACGCATTAATGTTAGGAAAAACAAAGACGACAGAGAGGTAGCGAAAGAGTGGTTGATGTGTGTCCTCTGTTTCTACGTAGAGCACGAGTTGGACATCAAGGGAGTTGTTCTCGAAGTCGACGGCCCTCAGCATTTTTACCGTGACTCATTCCATTGGTAGGCCACCGAAAACGAACAAGAGGAGCAAATAAAAAGCGAAAGAGGACTAGCTCTTCGCTGTGCAGCATCCTCGGAGAACTAGTGTCATTCAGTCTTTGTTCCTGATGATATACTATGGCCGTTCGAGTACGTTTCATAGTGGACGTTATTCACAGAAAACAGCAAACTATGAACTGGTAGACGGCACTTATCATTTTTAAACAGCTGATGCGGTAGTGATCAACCAAGGCAGCGTAGGGAGACAGAACAGTAGCGAAACCGTAAAAGATGTAGCTGGAATTCTGATTTCTTGCTACAGAGTGCCTGACGAGCAGCAGGATGGTGCCTGTGCAGCTTCGGTGCTGGAAAGGAAACCATGCGGATATGCCTCGATCATAACACGACAGAAGGAAAACTGGTGATGAAATTACAACCGTTTGAGAGAATGAAAATAGAGGCATGTTTGTCCCGTCAGGGAACTGACGGGGAGAGAGAGAGCCTCGAGACACTAGAGGCCCGCACATACGCTTTGTCGGGCGTTGTAGACCGTCATAGAGAACGTGCTGACAAGAAGCAAACTGCAATTTTCACTGAGCCTGCGGATTTTGTGACGACCAGGACTTCGGCGAGCAAGCTGAAACATCGTTTATTGGCGGGACTTGGTAAGAAAAGTGAAGGGGATCGGGTCGGCGAGGAGCAACGCAGTCGAGTTTCGTAATTTGAGCTGAGAACAGGGAACCATTCACAAGCCACATTCGGTACTGGCTTTTTCCAAGGCGCGACGGCGACTGAGTGCCTGGTGGGAGTGCAAAGCGAAACTCGATGTTTCAGTGACGTGTCTGGAACGCTGTGGCCCTATTTGTTCATTTCCTATGGCATTGGGGCTTCAAGGGAACGTAACGCTCGGATTGTTAGGACTAGAGCGTTCGTCCTTCACTCATCTAGTAGGCAACTTGCCAAAGAAGAATGTGAAACTGTGGATGTTTGTGCACGTTTCCTGTTTCTTTTCAGGATTCCGGATTGCGCACGTGCCTTACTTCGACTGGCTGGAGCTTCACACGGAAGATGTTCGTCGGGTGTATCTCAGGTTAGGCATTGTGTGCACTAGATATTCTCAGAGGGGACTTGTGTGTCAGAGGCAACTCACTCTACCAACACGTCGCCCGTGCAAAGCATGCCGCTTGTGCGTAACTCCAACCTCCATATTGCGACTTCTGCGGCGGGAAAGTACACGTTTGCGTACGCCCTCACACCGGATCGTCTGCATTGGATTGGGCAGAGAGGTTCTTCGTTGCACCGCCCTCACCATATATGACGAGAAGTTGTCTGCCATTCCGATCTCAGGTGTGCTCTGGAACGGGCTCTTTCCCCGTCTCGGGGAGACGACCTAGAACGCTGGGCACCGCACGCCGCATCATGCGGACTTAAAAAAACGCCCCTGAGCAAAAGCTCTGTTTCAGAAGAAACCTCTGTCTCCAGTGACTTGGCTTTCGATGGAGATCCTGCCTCTACGCGTTTCGACGCGGCGAAGGGGAATGTGGGAGAGAGCAATGCAAGGGTGTTAACGGCGGAACAGGGAGACCCAGACACCATCGAGAAAGGGAAACAAATCAGGGATCCTTTTTCGTTTGCACCGGCACCGTTTCTGAACGCACACGAGCGAGCGCTACTGCATGAAAGGAAACACGGAGATGCAATGAAAAGCAAAAAGATCGCGTTAGCCATTTATAAGAGGGAAAGGGACCGAAAGAAGCGAGAAAGGAAAGAGGAGCAACGAAGAAAAATCGTGGCACTCCAGAATAACCCTCGTAATTATAAAGTCGGGTCTAGCTAGTACCTTGACACTTCCTCATCTTGCGCAAATGACACTTCCAGATACAAGCCATATTCGCTGTCAAGTTCGCTCTTCTCAAGATCAATATGCAAACTGGATTTGTTAATTCTTGAACGAACGCAGTTCTGTGGGTTATCGGAAATGCCCAATAACACACACATTCGAACTCCTTGCTGAAGAGTTCACTGTGTGCAAGGGTATTTGAACCAGAGTCTGGTGAAGGCTTTGTGTTCCGGGATTGTAAACTTGGCCGATTAATCTTTCCTAACATGCGTTTCTGCGCTCGTCTCGGGCGGACTAAGGATGATGCCCCTAGTTCATGACCGTCACACAACTGGGGCTAAATTTAGGGAGCGAGAAACACCTGGATCCGGCGTGTGCCGCCTCTTTGCTCACGTTGTGGGCAGTGAGACTCCCGCGTTGTAAGAGTGCCGTTTCCTCTCAACGACAGATGGCTGTTTGTTTCACTAGAGTTGTGCTAGCGTAGACTGAGACCAAAGAGTTGCTTTATAGCCAAGGCACTGAAACTGGAGAGTGCACTACAAACTCACGGAACGAATAAATCACCCAGCTTTCGTCTATCGTGAACTATGTAGCGCCTCATCAGTCGCGCGGACGTAGGAGCAACGTGGCACCAGCGAGCACGCTGACGATTCTATAGTAGGCTGCAGTATGTTTCACCTGCGCCCCCAACCAGGTTTCCGACGCGTCCTCCAGTGCTCCGAACCACGACAAAAGCCTTAATTTTTGCCGAACAGAAGAGTCTGCCCATCCTCATGGGCAGTAACCAGTACTCTTGAGTCACAAAAACAACAAGACATGAAGACAAGCAAACCCCTCTACGTTTCAGACTCGAACGACAATTGCACCTGCGGCGGCAGCGCCCAAGACACACAACCTTCGAGGGCATTCCTCTCCTTTCTGTTGCATCGTTGGCTTGGCACCGGGCACGACAGAAGATCAGGGCATGCACAAGACATCAACTGCGCTGCGGTATCGTTCCCGCAGAGAGAAGACGAAGGTTCTGATGAAAGGCTCGCCTGGCCAGAGGAATTTTGGGAGCCCCAGGAAGTACTACCAAGGACCGGACCTCCGTTAGTTCGTGGAAGTGTGCAACAGCAACAAGATGAGTTGTGACGAGGGGCGCCTCTGCATGGTCGATCTAGCCGATTAGCTGCAAGCGATGATACAGCTGCATGGCAGCCAGATGGCTCGCAAAAGCCAGGTCTGCACGGTCCTGGACGAACGCCACAGCATCTGTGCTCATGTGTGTGGTGGCAGCAACAACAAGAACCTACACACGAAATAGAACTGTTACTCACAGACGGCTGATCTGTGCCCCCGGGGTCGCGCTCTATGCTCGAAGAATCAACGGAAGGCAGCGATGAGCCGAGCGTGCTGCAACTTGAAACGATAGCGCTACTTTGAAGTGGTGCACCGATTCTGGAAGGGAAAGGCAGAGGATTGCTGGGTCGTGGACAACAGTGGGGAGAGCCCGTGGTTCGATGCCCCAAAGTCGAAGGGTGGGTCCTCCACGAAGGAGACAATGAATCTTGTCTGGAGTTGCTCCACATCGAGTTTTGCGAACAGTGCATGGTGCATTGCTGTGGCGCCCTTAGGCCTGTCCCCGAATCGCCTTCTTGTCGTTTGCCTCCAAGTCTCTCAGCTTCAGGAGACGAAATCTGAAGGCGTTGTCCTTGTGAAGAGTTGGCGCGAAAGATTGGCGACGGCGTGCGTGCTGCGGGGCTCAGTGGCCGAGAAGTTTGCAACAAGCGAGATGTGTTACCAGCGGCAGATGGCTGTTGAGGAGGAACTTGGACCGAAAGAGGTCGGCATGCGTCGCCTGAAGAGGCAAGGCGCGGCTCGTGTGTCCCTCTTTCGTAAAGAAGGGTGGGGCATGGACAAGCAGAATCGTCGCTGCTAGAGATGGAGGTCAACGAAGAACAGACTGGTCCCAGTTCCTTGACTGGCAGAGCGCAGCACGGCCTTTCGTCGTCCAGTGACAATTCCCCGTTGTTACCGCTCAGATCTGCGAGGGGCGAACGTGTTCGACTGCAGCAGCTTCCCGTTGGACGTAAACGACAACACGGCTCTGAGTCGGAGACGCAGGCTGACTGAGCAGATGGTGGCCCGCAACTCTTTTGGAAGTCAGCCTCGCTCAGTTCTTCCTCTTCGCAACACTCATTAACCGGAACCGCGGACGTGTTGGCTGGTGTGACTGTAGCACAAGCGTGAATGACATTCCGAGGTGTCCGAATTGACATCTGAACTTCACTGCTCCCAGACGACGTTCTTTTGGACGGACTCGCCAATCCCCGTCCTGATAGGCAGAACTCGCCGTCCGCCGACTCTGGATCGGGTTCACCGTCATCTGTTCCGCAGCCAGTCGAACCTCGGAAGCGGGGTTGGGACAAGTCGGCTGTGCTCTCCAGCGGATTCACACACGAACGGATGTTTCGATCGCAGCTGAGGCTGCGCCTGCTGGGCTTGGAGTTGCACGAAGAGCGAAACGAATTGCAGATGTGCTGCTCCTCTAACGGCTGTATCATCTTCTCACTATCTTTTTGACAGAGGTCAGCCACAGCGCGCTTGAGACACGACTTTCGCCGGTGCTTGTCTCCACCATCAGAGCGTGCAGATGGACAAGCAGAATCAGTCGAATGAGAGACTCTCTTCGAAGTTGACTCCACACACGCAGACTGCCAAGGTCGTCCGTGTCGACATACTCGAAAATCCGAGACGTCTTCTTCAACTCCAAGTCCTGAGCGAAGACTTGCATCTCGACCCCGTCGTTGCTGACTGATGGGACACTGAGTGTGAGATCTCCGGGCAATGTCCATCAATAAACGTTCTGTCTGCTCGTCAAGGTTTGCCTGCATGCGCTGCGTCTTTTCTTTTTCTTTCAGCAAGGCCTGCGCAAGAGCGTCTACCGCCGTCGGTTCCCGTTCAGAGCCCCGCTGCCTGTGGATCAGACTACTCATACAGCCTGGCGAACGGGGCCCGCGCTGTGCTAGTGCCCAGAGCGTTTGTGGCCGACAGAGCTTTAGTTCCAGATCCAGCAAAGTCTCCTCCAAGGCGTTATTTTCGCTAACCAAATGCTTGTTTCGATGTGAGGTCTGCATATAGAACCTGCGCAGCCTTGAAGACACTTGACGCTCGCGATTGAGCTGCTTCTCTGCCTTCTTCAGCTGAGTTTCCCGATCCGCAATGACCGTATTCTGGTGCGTCAACCTGGTAGAAAGAGTTGCCATTCGTTTTTTCAGAGTCTTGATTTCCTCTTCGAGTTGCCGGGTCGCCAACTGAAGCAGAGTTGCCTGCTGACGAGCCCTGTTTCCAATTAGAGTGGCTCTTCTCAATGTTGCGGAATCATGACAGGTGACCTTTTGTGCACAACATGGAGAAGCTTTACGATGGTTCGCAGCTGCGGCTTGACATAGGACTTTCCTGTTAAGTGCATCTTCTCTCGCGGCAAGCTGCTCCCGGCAATCATCAAGAAGCCTTTTCGTATGTTCTGCCTCTGCCTGTACCACTTGGAGTGCTTGAACAAGGCTGAACGAAAATGTACACATTAACTCAGTTCACCTGGATTCTGGAAAGGTACAATCGAATTGCAGAGACTGTAAATCATGGCCATGAGTACACCGCTCTCCATTTAAATTGCTCTTCTGCTCTTTTGAGGCTACACGTGTCTCTATGCAAGATGCAACAGTATGCTGGCCCGATAGTACGCCACCAATCCTGCCCTGCTGATGAAACTGTCTTAAGGCGACGAAATCGAGATGTTGTTCATATGACACTCCTGGCGATTATCTGCAGGTAAGCTAATGCACGCGTCTGCAGAGGTATTCCACACTCAGCTGGTAACTAGGAGGCATTTCCTGTTACCTTCGCCGTCAAGCTGTGGCTGATGTGTGGCATACAAGGGGAAGAATGATTATTGAAGAACACCACGTATTATCAGGTTGACGACTCACTGCGTTTTTTCTTCCTGGAGAATCCTATTTTTCTGGGACGCTTTATGGAGGCCAACTTCAAGCCTAGAGACCCGCGAATGGTCATGAGGAGTGAAGCACTGCGGTGGTAGCCTGCTGCTGATTGGCTGCTGACAGAGGTAAGAAGGCGAGCTTCCGGTGGTGCTGCTCTCTGAGTGTGTTGCAATCTGCCGGCCTCTTTCGGTTGCTTCAACAGTGCAAGAAGGACACGTTTTTGGTCTAATTCGAATCATTTGCAGGCTCCGCAGTGAAGAGCCCCTTGCTTCCGAAGACTGTGGAGCTGAGGCAAAGTCTCCAGGAGGTTGTGCAAGACCGTTAGTCTCACTAGGTCTCTGATCTGAAGCCCCGCCCTTGCGTTGTTGCATATGCAATTTTTCGTCACTTGTCAAAGATGCACACGCTGAATTCTGAGATACGTCTAACACCACTCGTGCTTTGACACTCGGAGTGGCACAGGTGACTGTTTGACTTGGGTTGGAACCACAGCTGGGGCACCGTGCCTTTCTTTCTTGCACTGGTGTTTCCCCCGAAGGTGTCTGAGCATAACCCGCATCATTGCTACAGCCTCCGTCAGGGCCATTTACTTTGGCTAGGAGGAGAGAAATTCGGTCTAACACCTCCACGAGCAAATCGTTCCGGTCCTTCTTTTGTAGTGCCCCGCACGGCAGAGGATTCCTGTGCATGCATGAGGGGGGTGAGTGCGAGTGATGGCAGTGACTGACGGTACTTAAAGATCTCTCCGCATAAGGCGGCTTCACAGATCGAGAACGAACAGCGGGAATTGTTGCACTCGCCTCCATTCGCCCAAGCATACGGTTTCCCTTACCATTACAGACGCGACCGGACACAGGTAAGGAACCGGGCATTTGTCTGGAGTACGGCACGGCGTAGTTGGTCTGCATCTTAGGCTACGAGATAATGGTTTTCACGAATGGCAGACTTGGAGGCAGACGCATGCTTTCCCTCTTTATGAAGAGCTCAACCGCGCTGCTGATCCAGGACTCTAGGCTGACGGAGCTCTACCGGGGAATCTTTGTTACGGCGGTACCTCTCTTTTGAAGGATCTAGACGCTCCGTGCCTGAATTCTTGGCCTTCAAATTAAGGCTTCTTCCATATTACATATGAGTGTTCGGATTTCGCTTGTCCCTGGCGAACGGTTGCTGCTTGAAAACCAGCTTGAGGTGCAGGATGACGCCACGGAACAGTTGAAAGTGCCACAGAGTTTTCTACATTCGATGTTAACGGAAATTATCGATAGAACTGCCAACGTTCAGGCTCACGGAGCGGCCAAACAGTCCATGAGGGGTGCATGCAGCAGGTTACGCCCTCCTGTATTTTATTTCAGCCAAATCGACGCACGCCGCCAAGGTCGCACTGTGCCGTGAGAAACAGCTTGCCTGTAGAACCTGCTACATTCTGAATAGCTTTCTGGAAGAACCCGATACATATGTTGGGAGAGCCCAATTCTCCAGAATTGCAATACAGTTTTGCCTCTGGGCATGAACAGGTTCATTAAAGACCTGGAATCAGCTGTTGACTACGGGCAAATCAACGAGTCAGTTCCTCGCTGCCGAACCCAACGAAACTGCACGCCCTCTTAGGGGCTGCAGCGAATCGCTTGCGGCGGCTCACTGCCCAGTTAGCCTCCAATGTAGCCACACGCTAGGAATAAAGATGTCAAGTTAGCAAGAGATGCTTTCCGATGGCGAACGCTTCTTGCCGACTGTTTGCCGTGAGTGGGGATAACGACCTCACAACGAGTTTTCTCTGTGTCGTGCAAGACGGTGTGCTTTGGACACCCTCGCCTCAGCCCCATAACCTCAGACAAACAATCCCTTGGGGCCCCCCATGTCGCATGCACATTTGTGAGTACTCGCAAAGGAAATATGAAGTTTCTGGCAGAATCCAGTCTTTCAGTCACCATTTATTGACTCCGTTTCGA
Source organism: Toxoplasma gondii ME49 (assembly GCF_000006565.2). Taxonomy (NCBI): domain Eukaryota; phylum Apicomplexa; class Conoidasida; order Eucoccidiorida; family Sarcocystidae; genus Toxoplasma; species Toxoplasma gondii. The sequence goes on along the minus strand of NC_031479.1, from coordinate 159,226 downwards.
AACAGGTGAAACACTTGCAAATCTGCCATTCGATTTGAACGCCAAACGTCCAGACGCACTGCCCCACAGGGCATAACGAACTCGAAACCAAATAATTCACTCCAGGTGCGCCATCGATAGGAAAGAAGTCGCTGTGACTTACAATCAGTTGGATCCCTCGTATTATGCAAGGATTCGTGCTGTGTGACTCACCCTCTGTATACGATTTATCGCCGCGGGTAATCACAGCAACAAACGTTTTGCAGACCTGCCAAAGAAAGGATACGGGCATACCGTTGCTATCACCCTGAGGGATCACATCATCAACGCTTTGTTCACCCGGTTGACGAGTGATTAGGCAGGAAGAGAGATAATGCCTTGGGGGAAAGATTCAACTCGATTGTTGGTCCGAGACTGCCAGCTGTCAATTTTCACTAGCTAGAGAGGAAGAAGCAGGCGCTGGAACTTGCTGGAAGGCACGAGACCATCCAAACTCAACTCGGTTGCACTATTAATCGCAATTAGCAGTAGTTTGGTAAGAGGCCGACTGCTCTGCCTATATCGGAACCCGAAGGCATCTTCACAACACCCATCTCAAGCGAGTGACAGACTACGAGCAGCAAGAATAGCAGATACTGCTGCATCTGTCATCCTGGAACGCTATTGTGTACACAGACAAAACCTTTCGTGATTGCTCAGCTAGTCTTCAAGTACCTGCCGGTTTGTCCGGCTATCTGTCTGCTAAGGCAGAGCAACTGCGCGGAACCATGGCGCTATTAAAGCGTCCAGATCTGCCTGGCTGCCTTCGAGAATGCATTTGTGTGCTTGGTGTCGAGGTCTGGTGACCATCCACGTCAGTATTTTAATGGATTATCACCGGAGGTTTCCTCTTGTCGAGGAACGGTGCCACCCCAGCATACAGTATTACGGTGTCGACAACCAAGAACCCGTGGTTTAAGACTCTCATCCCACCTCCATCTTCCCTTCCTTTACAGCGTGAGAGCTACTGAAGACAAGCAAAGACTGGTGATGCACTGGCTAAACCGTGGAAAAGTAGAGGAATCAACGGTGGCAGATGCCGCTTCTGGAACGTCCAGGTTCACAGGCAGTCACAGTGGAAATGTCACTTTATCAGGATTAGTCTTCACAGCTTGCGCCTACTCAGTCTGGGCGGTCAGCAGGCTGTGGTGAGACGAAAAGCAAGAAACACTCAACCCATTTCGCTGGCGGAAACACCACCGCTCCCGGCTGCATCTGCGTTTCCTCTTCTTCACGCTGCTTGCCCACACGTTAACCATACTACACCATTTCGCATAATAGAATGCGGACCCGTGTGTCGGCTGTGCGTCTCACTTCTACTCTTCCCCTTAAGTCTGTTACTGCGACCGGCGCCTGTGATCGATTGCCGACCTTCTGCGTACCAGCAAATATATTGAACCAGGCTATGACTACCACGGAGAAAAACGTATTCTCAGTAGATGTGATTGTATCCGTGTTTATCGTGTTCGTAGTGCAGCCGTGGTACCCGACAGCCAAGAGTTTGGGTTGACAGGCAGTACTCCACGGTCGGACTGGAGCCACTAACAAACCGCCGGTTTCGGACAGATTTGATTTTGACACCTCACAGGACGCTAGAAAACAGAACTCAGGGACCAAATGAAATGGTATTACGAACCAGTTAACCGATAGTGAGTTATCTGGTGTGGTTGTCCCATCAAACCAAAAGCCGCTGGTAAGAAAATTAATCCAAGCATCGACTGGGTCTACCTAGTGGAATCCACCCGTCTGCTATTTGGACAACCTAATCGCCCCACAGTCCCTCTTCTTTTCCGAGGCTTCCGACGATATGTCTCCTTGATAAAACAATTTCCACGGCGTTTCTTCTGTGTGACCTTGAGTAGTTTTCTCGCTCGTCTGACAAGCCGGACGGTGATGATCTAGTTAAAAGAGCTTCAGCTTTCTCAGTTCACAGGTTCGATGCCCTCGTCAGTACCGTTGCACGCATCTCATTCAGGTTTTTGGAGCGCGGTCACACAGTGGAGTATGTGCTTGACAAAGTTTGGAGATCATGCGGGGAGTGGAAACTGATTTTATTTCTTTGCTGTTGTTGAACCTCCCGACGGCGTTTCGTCTCCTCACGCAGACGCATGCGGTACTGTCTCTGCATGCCCTGCTTTTCCTTAGACGAATTATTTTCTCTCCTCCTCATTCCTCCACGTAAAGGCGGCCGATTCGTTTGCGAGGTAGACGCCTCCTTCGCGTGTCTAGGCGCGTTCCACTTCTTCTGTCTTCTCTGCCTTGCAACAAGTGTGCACATTCCACGTTTTTTTTCTGTTTTCTCCTCGCTGCGACCGTGGTCGTGGCTCCTCGTTGACCCGACGTTTCGCTTTTTTACTGGCCGTGGGAGCTTTTCCGCCTCTGCGACGTCTTTTTTTTTCTCGAATCTTTCTAGTCAAGTACTCACAGGTTTGTTCCTTCCCGACGGTCGTTAGGGGAAACTGGCCTCCGACACCGACAGGCGATTCGTAGCCTCTCACGTTCTTTGTGTCTCGCGTCGTCTCGCCGTCCGCAAGATGCCGACAGTCAGCGTCCCCCGTGACGAGCTCTTCAGAAGGCTCGGCCGCACATACTGTAAGAACGAAATCTTGTGATATTGCCTGTTTATCGATATCGATTCTTATCGACGGGAGAAAAACGCGATACTTGAATTCGGGTAGTCTAGTGCGGCGGACTACTCTCAGGCTGTAGAGACACCCGAGTTACCCACCACCGCGGCATACCGAATTTTGGCGCCGACGCGGTGTGCCCCACGACCCAAGTTTTTTGTAAAGACGATGATGTGTGCCGATGAAACTATTCCCCGTTATCGCTGCTCTGTGCGACTTTCTGGGAGACGGAACGATTTCTGCCGTGACTTTTCGTCGGGATTCCTCAAATCCTCGTCTGTGACGCCTTTTGTGCGCCGAATAATATACAGACTTCAAGTAGTTGCGCCACTTTCCCATCGAAACCAACGTTTAGCATGAGCAGCTTCCTTTTCCGGAAGTCAATGGACACTCAAGGAGGGGGCTGGAACGTGAGGAATACTCGAGGGGGACAGCTTTTTCTTGTCTCACGATGGTCACTTAAATGTCGACGGTCCACTGACAACGGAAGGATTTCTGCTTAGTTGTTCGGATTTCGCTCGCGTTTCCACCCTTTAAAATCCTTGCGTTTCTCATCGCCTTCTGCGTGTGCGATTCGGTTTCCACTCAGCTGTCCACGAGTTTGAAGAGCTCTGCTTCGAGTTCGGCATTGAACTGGACGAGGTCGTGGAACCGGGGAAAGACGGTTCCACCGAGACGATTTACAAAATCGAGGTTCCCGCAAACAGGTAGGCAAACATGCAGAACTCTACAACAAATGAAAATACTTTTGCGTGTTCCCATCTGCGCTTCTGTACCCGCATACATCTGTACGCCGAAACGTACGCAACGATCACTGGAGTGCTTCTATGTGCGATGGAATCTTCTTTTTCCTGTTCGTCTCCGCAATTCTGGATCTGGTCGCGCGTTCGTTTTTCTTGTCTTTGCAGATATGATCTTCTCTGCACCGAAGGCATTTCGCGTGCCTTGTACGCCTTCAACAATCCGGACGCGCCTCTGCCTGCGTATCGCCTGGAGCCAGCTACGCCCCAGTTCACCATGACCGTCAAACCTGCGGTACGACCGGGTTGACCATGACATGTCCTCAACTCTCGGCAAGCAACATCTTAAATGGGAGATCAGCTACTATCTTACCCCCGACTACCGGATTGATTCTGCGCTCGACGCAAACCATGCCGCTGTTTGTCTAGACACTGTTTCTCCAATCAAAATATCACCATAACACCGTAGTAGTAGCACTTCATGTGGTAGTATAGCTACTATCTCATACTGCATTACCGAATTTAATTTATGCTTAACCAACACTTTCAGTGACTACAGCTTTCAAGCAAACATAGTCGCGGAGTCATAGTCTGCATATAAAGGCAACCAACTCATAGTTTCAAGCAAATATTTAGTAGTCATTTTGTTTTTCCTTTGATTTTTCCAAAGGATACAATTACCAACACAGTTTTTTTGGCTCGTATTGAGAAAATTCGAAGTACTTTGAGGGGCAACGTATTGCGCAAATGAGCTGGAGAAAAACGGTTTCTATTCCAGAGCCACGAATGCTTTCGCTTCAAAAGTGCCGGTAAACACGTCTCGCTGGTCTACATGAGAATGCATGAGCAAAGCGTAGAACGCAATGTTAAGCTGATGGCTCTACAGGGTGAGAGCGAGCAGCATATTGAAGACACCCGCATGCAAGTCGAAAATTGCTGTTTGCCGAGCACGTGTCGTCGTTAACAATACGCGCTCCAGTGGAAGTCTCCCATGACAACCAGGTGCTTGATGTCGCGAGCGAAACCAGAGTATAGATCAGCAGAGACGTATGGGAATGTGTGGAAATGGATAAATAATGGATAGGTGCACACTTGGCGGTTCTGCGCGCATAAGCATATATATATATATATATATATATATATATATATAGGGTCCAGTCGCTCTTCTACTTTTTCCATTGGGCATTTTTGGAATGGCGCATGGACATGTGTGGAGGTCCGCCTTTTACGCCATGGAGTTTTCTCGGGCCTCAAACATTTTCGTAAATCGCACGAAGGTTTGGCCACGGGGGGTGTTTTCTGTGTGTTTTCCGTCAGGTCAACCAAGTCAGACCGTTTGTCGTGTGCGCCATTCTGAGGAACGTGACGTTGACCAAGGCAGGTCTCGCGTCGTTCATTGAATTTCAAGACAAACTGCACCATACGCTTTGCAGGTAAGTGTTTTCTTCAGTGCCGTTCGGCCTCTCGGTGACCCACTCGACAAAAATCTACTGGAGACAAAGGTTCTTCACGGCAGGTCGAAGTGGAACATTTGGGGACCACCGTGTCTTCTTCATGCTCTCTAAGATGCTTCCAACACGCGCGGTGGCATCGGAAGACACAAACGTTGGTGCGTACGTACTTTTCGCCTGTTTTCTCCGACGTCCACCACGAACATGTACAGACATTTGTCTGGTCCTTCACAGGCACACATCTAATTAAGCAGGCTGCGCGGGTGCCTCCTGCCTGTTAGAGGAGTGCATGCGTTCATGCGTGCATTCAGAGGGAGACGAATGTGTAAATGCCTGCATGCGTGTACGTGCCCAGAGATGGATTTGGATAAAGACAGGAGGTGCTGGTCTGAAAACGTGTTTTGTCAGGCGGAGGTCGTTGGTGGCTATTGGAACCCACGATTTGTCGAAGATCCAGCCGCCGTTTGTCTACGATGCACGGCCTCCGAAGAATTTCGAATTCGTGCCTCTCGGATGCGATAGCCAGATGAACGGCGAGCAAGTCATGGCACACTTTTCAAGTCACTTGCAACTAAAAGTAGGAATTTCAAGATGAACAACTGCTTTCTTTCGTAGTGCTGTCGCTCAAGGTCTCCAACGAGAAGCAAGACCGAAAGAAGGCTTCAAAGGTGTCTCGCTCCTCGCCTCTCCGTTTCAAATTGCCTCTGCCTACGGAGACACCCGTGTGACTTGTGGCCTGTGATCCTGCTTGACCTGTAAAAACGTGTTTCTTCTAAATAAGTTTTTAAGAGCACCGACAAACGCTAGACAGAGATAGTTTCACTGCTTTCGAATGGCATGTTTTCATGAATATACACATGTGACATGTTGTCATCAAGTTGCCGGATTGTCGACACGCACCTCTCTACATATATATATATATATATATATATATATATATACATATATACATATATATATATATATATGTAATTATGGCAGCGGTACTTGGATACGAAGCCTTCAGCATTCATTTGCGTTATGTTTGTTTTTTCGGTGTTTCCTGTTCAGGCCTACCTGCCGCTTATTCAGAACTCTCCTGTTTATCCTCTAATTCTCGACGCAAAGGACCGGATTCTCTCTCTGCCTCCCATCATCAACTCCGAGTTCTCCAAAGTCACTGAAGACACTCGAGACATCTTCATTGAGTGTACCGCTGTAAGTTCGCGGGCGTCTCCGTTGGTCTAGTGGCGCACTCGGACCTGCGTAGACCTACACCGATTTCTGTTCCCGCATGCGCGTGTCTGTATTTCCGCATTTGTTGAGGCGCCCCCTAAAGCAAGGTTCTCCTTCATATACACATATGCATGCATAGGGAATGGATGTCCGAGATCTCCAAATGCATGAAACATACGCAGATATATACATCTGTTAGATTTAAACATACATCTGCTTGTATATATATATATATATATATGTTTTATGTAGATGTGCTTTCTGGTGTATATAGGCCGCTGGGAAACGCTGCGGCCTCAGTCGTTCTCGAGTTTACTTGTTCTGAGGTGTTGCAGGTGGACATTACAAAGGCGCAGATTGTTTTGAACACGCTGGTTGCGATGTTTTCTGAATACTGCAAAGAGCCTTATACAGTTGAGCCGATTCGCGTGGTTTACGAAGACCCATCGAGTGCACCTATAGATCGAAGTGTGAAGTGTCAGGGCGAAGCGTCCCTGCAGAACGGCAGCGCGTCGATGAATGGATGGGTTTTCCCCAGAGTCAACAGGTAAACCGAGGGTGTTTCAAACTGAGCAAGCCGTTTTGAGTCTTGTGTCTAAATAGCGGTCGACATTTCCATTCCTCACTCAAAGTTCGGGGGTCTGGGACTTGACCGTTGACGTTTTCCATCCTTACTTGTTTGCCGTGTAGAGGCAGCTGAGGGAGGTGGGTGTCCTATCCCTTCCTATCGTCGTATTGATTCGTTGCTTCTGCTAAACACATTAGACCAATGAAAGTGATGGCGACAGCGGACAGCGAAATAAAGAACCCAGAAAATCGAGAGAATCTGTGTGCACTGTACCTTAGAAACAGGTGTGGTAGGAACGAGGCAAGACGTACGTTTTGATTCTCCTCTCCCCGAGGTCGAGCCGTCTTTGCAGCTGCCTTCTTCGCTGTGTATGGGGATGACGAGGCGCCCATTTTCGCTTCTCCATTTCTTCGAATTCCTCTCTTGTTCTCTCTGTGCTTCGCCTCTTTCACGTTCTTCGTACCCTCTGGCTGTGCGCTTGCTCGGACCTCCCTCTGACTCTCTCTCTCTGTCAGCCGAAGCATGCCGTTCTCCCTCGACTACGTTCGCCAACTCACCGGCATTCCTGACTTGACCGCTGACGCATGCGCCAACCTTCTGAAGAGAATGATGATTCACACTTCCATCGAGAAGGCGACGCAGGCCGGCATTCTGGAGGCCTCGATCCCCATCACGCGAAGCGGTAAAGCGAGAGAGGCAACGGGGAAAGGCGTTGGGCAGGAAGCGAGAGCAGCGACAGTTCTACACTTGGAAGTTGTTGGGTCGCGAAGACCGAGTTTCGTCCCTGTCTCAGTCGTTGCTCGCAGCTGAAGCTTCTGTGTTGTGTAACGTCTAGGTTGAGCATTTTCAGTGTCCTCCCGTCAGTAATAAAAACAGGACCGGGTGCAGCATTTCCGTAGCCTTTGCGTGCGGCAAACACCCGAGTGACAGAGAGGAGCGAAGACGGCCCCAATTCTCCGTGTAAACTCAGTCGACAAGTGCCAGAAACGGGGCAGTTCTACCTGGGGCAGTGTCGTAGGATAAAAACGCTAGGTGGGCAACCAGTTACAACTACGCCAACTGATGGGCTCAAACAGCGTGTGTAGAGAGAGAAGCGAAAAAAGCGCAGACTCCTCACGGTCGTTTGAGACCGTTTTTTCAGCTACATAGTACGGGAAAGGAGGAGGGAACGTGCAGAGAGACTGGCAACCGTTAAAAACAGAGTGAACGTAGAATCACCAGGGGCGGGAGGCGGTGACTGAGACAAACAGTTGGGTCAGAGATACAACGCCCCGGGGGATTTTCTGCACCGAGTTGGGGCCTTGAATACCCGAGTGCCAATTCGTCAGCCATTCGTGACTCGCAGTGCACTCAGTTGATCGGCTGTTGTTGGATATCTGTGTATATCTGTAGTCTGCTACTCTCGCGTATTACACGCATGGCTAATCACAGGCAACGCATCTTACATGGCAGCTTAGCTACTGTTTGGCGCGATCTTGTATGGTGCTACGCTGCACACATTCCTGCGGTTTTCAATCTCTGTGCTACAAGAACACAGGGGAGGAAAAGCGCGACACTTATGCCGAGAGAGACGCAGCAACAGCGGATCAAAGAGTCGTGGGAGCGCAATCTGTTTTCGCTCCCGTTTGCTGTTTACCATCTTTTCAGACATTCTGCACGAGCGCGACATTGTTGAAGATGTGGCAATTGCATACAGCTTCAACCGACTGCCTGTCACTCGGTCGTACATGCTGACGGGAGACGCGCTGAATTGTTTGTCGGAGAAAATTCGAAATTTCTGCACCGTGTGCGGCTACACGGAGGCCCTCAACTTCTCGCTTTCGTCTGCCGCAGAGAATTCCTCCAGTCTCGGCAGAACGCCTGGAGACGGGAAGAGTTCTCTCTTCAATCCCCTCGAGGTAGGCACTCTCAGAAACAGACAAGTGGGGGGAGAGCAAGGACCTGACACAAACAGACGAATCGCGCGACCAGGTGGAGATGGATGAAAGTCTGTGAAGCGTGAAGCGGTAGGCCTGTCGGACCCTGGCTGTGAAGTCGCAGCCGGAACCGTAAACAGAATATATTGAGTATACTGAAGACTGAAGGCGCCTCCAATCGCGAGACGCAGACAACAACCGAGGTCTCTACGGCCACTGCGAAGGCGAGACAAAACGACTCAGAAGGGCCAAAAGAATATCCCTTTACACCGCGTCCAATTCTAGAAACTGGCAGGACGCCATTCGATAGAGTCTGTCGTCCATCTCCACATATATATATATATATATATATATATATATGTACCGCATTCGCCTTCGAGCTCACACACGCTTGCAGCGAGTGGAATTTCCATTTGAGGTACGAGTTCTGAGCGCACGGCGGTTGTGTCCACTCACTGTCGAGTGTATCGTTTGTTTGAACAAGGAAGAAAGCACTTGAACCTGCGTCGTTTTTCGTTCGTTTTTGGTGTTGCCTGCAGTACCAAGTCAATGCACAGCCCGTGCGCCTGGCGAACTCGAAAACACGTGAATTTGACCAAGTGCGGACGACTCTCATTTCCGGACTCCTCAAGACCATCGTTGCGAACAAAGGGCGACGCGAACTTCCTATCAAACTGTTCGAGGTGAGTTCAGTGGAAAACCGAGCTTCTTGACTTCGGCAGTGTGCGACAGAGCCACAGGGAAATTTGCGCAGTTCAACCGTGTATTGCTCAACGCAGTTAATGACGAGTGGGTTGGGTCTTCCGGCCCGGCTGTGGCACTGGCCTGGATACTTAGAGAACTGTACTTCATTCACAAGAATCTTGATGTAAGCCACGTAGAAGACTCAAGCAATCGAGAAGATACAACATACCGAACATCCGTAAATCGAGGAGAGTCAGTGAATTGAGAGAGGCGTCGGGTCATGGGGGGGGGGCTTGCGGGTGAATACAGTGAAAACAACAGCCAGAACGGGAGCTCCTACGCTCAGAGGACGGCTGCTAGGCAGCCCAGAAAAAACGGCTCAAACTTTCGACACGACATAGATCGACAGGAGGGAAAGTTGTGCGACCTTCGTGCGCGATCGTAGCGGTTTGTGGACCAGCTGCCCGATATACGCTGTGTCGTGCATACCTATGAATACATAAATATGTATACCAGAAATTTCGAGAGAGTGGAAGAGAGAAAACCGTGGATATGACATTCGTCGAGGTGTCTTTTGCTATCGCTCTCACGTTGCAGATAGTGTGATCCGTGCCATCGTACTGGAGTAATCATCTCTGAGACAGAACTACTTTTTAGCTTTTCTGGGAGTACAGACTCCGCGCTGGACTTCTGGTTCAGATCTTGAAGGTTCCGTTTGAACGAATGCAAGTTCTCTTGTGCTTTTCAGGACCTTTGTGTGAAGTGCATTGACTTTTCTTCTCTGTCTCCGGTCTCCGCCTTTTGACAGATTGGGGACGTCTGCCTGCTCGATTCCACCACGGAGGTCGGAGCGCGCAACTTGCGGTACTGCTGCCTCGCGTTTGCTGATGAACACTCGTCTGGACTGGAAGTAAGTTGCAGTTTTCACGATCATAAGAACTTGCTTGTGCGCCCAAACGTCGACTCGACACTACAGGAAATGTAACATTTATATACTAACATATGCTTATACCTGCATATACGCATATATATATATATATATATATATTGGTACATGTGTATGGGCATACGTGTACATCCTTTGCTTTGTAGAGACTTTCCTGCTTCTTGGTCGTTAGCTCTATGTTTCGATGTTTGCGTGGATCGTTGTGCGTCGTTCTGTGCAGTCGATTCGTTCCCTGTTCGTGCCAGCGTGAGCAGGTGAATGCCGGTGTGATGAAACATTTTGACTTCTCAACGACGAAAGAATGCGGTTCGTTAAATGGAGCTCTTTTGTGGAGAGGTGCGTGTCTCCGCACGCGGTTTCGTCTTGAACATCATCCTGCCGGCGACGCATGATACAACGGGATTCAAATGGTTCTGCAAGCGGGCCTTCCGTGGAAAGTATGGACTGCGAGAGGTGAACTCCTGGTTCTTCTGTGTCTTCGCCCCTTTCTGTCGGTGCCGCTTAATTCTCAGGAAGTCCACGGCGTGCTGGACGCCCTTTTGCAAAGTCTGCAGTTTGTTGGAGAGTACGCCATTGCGGAAATGGAGGCTGCCGTCGCTGCCGCTGCAGCGGCCGAGAAGGCTGGCTGCGAGCATGCAAGCGCGCATGCAACGGAGCAGCTCCAGCGCACGCTGTCGAGGATTCGTGGCACGTTCAAGCTTGTGCCTTCTCACGGTGGGTGCAGGAAACGTCACAGAAGATCTAAATTGGTAACCCCCCGTCTTCAGGGTCTGTGCACTGGAGCAGATTTCTCAACACTCGATTCCGGTCGAGTCTCTTTTCGAAGACCTTTTGAGTTTTCGACTCCCCGACACGAGCGAGGCTCCTCGAAGGCGGGGTCGCTCTGTGTGACGCAGGGAACTTTTTCGAGCCGACCGAAAGGCAGTGTGAGAGAGAGATTCACGGTCGGAAGGAACAATGAGGCTATCGGGTCCTGGCTGAATCGAGAACGGAGAACGAACAGTTCACAGGGATCCGAGACAAAGGACTCACCGTGGGGGGTGTGGGGGGTTGCACGCACGACGCTGGAGGTCACAGGAAACACACCGTATGCTTCTTTGTACATCTCTCTAAAACACTATCAAGATATCTAACGTTGGTGCCGGCACGGCAGTGGGATGTGAAACACAGTTCTGAAGAGTGCATCCTACCAGCTGGGCTGCTGGTTTAGAAATCTTGAAGGGGTTGGAGTTTCTCGGATCCAAGGTCTCTTGTGTCATCATGGCTTCGCGAACTCGCATTTTGCCCACACCTCGATTCCGGGAGCTTTTGGCTTTTTATCGGTCTGCTCTGAATCTAAATTCATCTGATATTTTGATTTCTGGAGGGTTTCTTATGTCGTGTGTGGCTCGCAGCGTGGCTGTCACCTCGGTGGTTCTTGGTTGGTCATTCGCTGCGATCCTTCGGTGTGTTTTCTCTCTACCTTCGTTGTCTGAATACTTCGCGGTAGAACCGTAACAAAGTGAATTTGCCAAGTAACCCAGGCCTGCCTGATTCACTTCTTTCGGGGCGTTCTCTGTGCTGTCGCTTTTTCCTTCAGAAGAAACCTTCCTTCCCGGTCGGCAGGTGCAAGTGGTGGCGAGTCTCAAGTCGAGTGGCGACATGGAAAATGTACCCGTGCTTCTGGGGGTCATGGGGACGTTGCACCCTCACACCTTGAAGGCTTTCGGCCTCACGATTCCCGGTAAGGAGCGAGAGGAGGGGGAGTAGCGGCGAGGGGAAATGGTTTTTGATGTAGGACCGTTTTCTGAGATTTGACCGTTGCATGCCTGACTGGTCGTCCGTGAAAAATCGGTTTTGGGGGCGCAGAACGAGGCGGTTGAAGAATCTTTTGCACGCACAAGTAAACCACTCCTTATGCCCGTGGGCTGCTAAAGCACATGAATGCGGCGCCCGTTCCTCATGTGACGGGATCTAGAAGACTGCCGCCAATAGAGCACGTATTTTCGGTCGCGTCTGCATGCGTCACTTCTTTCGTTGACGCCTCACTCTCTCCGTCGCCTTTGAAGTTTACATTCTATCCCCAAACGATATAGCGGGTGTACGGTACGCCGGGAAGACCGGTCAGAGAGTCCTGGGAACTCTAATAACTTTTTTCGGACTGGAGTAAAGCACCTCCGTGTCGACTCATTCTTCCGTAGTTAGTGAACAAGATTCAACTGGGAAAGCTGGATGTCGTTTCTGTTCTGTCGCCTTCAGTCTCCATTTTCGAGCTGAACGTCGAAGCCTTTGTCCAGTGGCTCCCGGCAATCGACCTGGTCGTCGGCTAAAGCAGCCGTTTTTGCATGCACCCCAAAAGTCGAGGTCTCAGTGGCAGCAGAGCAGTTCTTCCGAACGTTTTCTTCGTCTCTTGTCTGCTGGATTGGCTGGCTCTTCTTCTTGTTCCTGCTCTAGCCCTCGCTACTCGCCGATGGGCTAGTCACCATTGGCTAGACGCTGGTAGTCGCGTGTCTGCTACCCTGTCTATTTGATTCTCAAATAGTTTACGGGTAACGCTTTGTCGAACATGTAAAAGACGTTGTTAGTGTTGGCTGAGAAAAACGACCTGCGCTTTCCGAAAAAAACAAGAAAACAACACAGCGAAAAACGATGTACGATTCTTCACATGTCTGGTCGATAACACCCGCCTCTCTGTCGATCTGCAGCGAACGAGAGTTGCACAGAGCTGTAGATTTCTTGACGGCGTTGAGCACGGGACGCGAAAAAAAGAGGGGGGCAAAAGTGCATCAATAGTTCTGTCTTGGTTCTTGGCACTTTTGTGTTTCTTTCCGTGGTCCTTGCGGGATGACCAATTTATTCATCACAAATGCTTGGCTGCTCCACGTCACAACACCGAAGTGCACATCCACATGTTATCCACACCACACCTCCAAACTCTGTACTTCTGTCGGTGACCTCGCCTCGGCGAACGTAATGCCCCTTCTGTGGCGTAGCTTACCCTCAAAATGCATTGCAGAATGGGATTTCTAGGTTGCCACAGATTCCGGGATTCATGTTTGCTTGGAAACCGTAGTCTTTCACAGTGTAGGTTTAGCGGTGTAGAGCACACAGTCCGAAAATGAAAAGCAAATTTACCGAGGAAGATGTGTGTTGCTTGTCTATTTGTCGGGGTGCCTTCGAACAAGTTTCCAACCACTCTGCAGCGTTTCCAGATACCGGACTGGCAAATCATTGAAATTACGAAGTGGACCTCTCAGCCACTTTTCTTAAGTAAATTATAATTTAAATTTTAATGAATTGAATCGGATTTGAACGGTGCGAGCATGTTGGTTTTCTCCTTCGCTGTTAATACGAGCACTGGACTGGGGCCCAAAGCAATGTGCGAGAATACGAATCTTGAAGATTTTTCCTACTCCCGCCCACTAGGAGAGGCAATGCAAATACTGACATCGCGGCGTTGAAAGAAATTCCATCCGAAACGTCGACGGATCTGGAAAGCCTTGGACACGACAACATCCACTCCCGACACTTTCGGACGAATCGTGGACGTTTCTTCTTCGGTGGAAATGCGTCCTTCGCTTTGTCAGGTGATCCTGTGTTGCTCCTGTTTCTTGACGTCCACGTTCTGCTACGCATCTGTCGTGTTGTTGGGGACTTTCTACATGCGTTTTATCCCGGAAACAACCACCGAAAAACGCTGCCTCTGGACGGAGTCCCGGCGCGTTCTTTGTCTTTGTTCAGGGGTACCCTACTACCTCACCACGTGGAACAGATTTGGCCCTCTGAAACAACAGAGGCCAGCCAGTCGGAAAGAAGAACGTCCTTAGAAGGCCGAACTGAGAAACGCACAAGTCGAGCGGGAGAACAGACGGACGAGCATGGAACAAACAGCGAGGTGCTTGAATTCCTCGAAGAAGAATGCTCAAGTTTCTCCGGGAACATGACCGGAGGACCGACTCTGGTGCATGAGCAGAATGCACTAGTTTCACAGGATCCTGACAAGAATTTCACAAGGCAAGCTGTGGCAGGCAGTCAACCCCAGATGGGCGTTGTTTCCATCGTTGAAGCAGCGGAGACTGTGAAGGCGCGGCACAGCGGCCGCAGAGACTGGAAAAAGAGTGGACGCGGCAAATCCACAGACCGAGTCAGAAAATCATCAAACAGGCTGTTTAAACGTAATGCAGCTTAAGCTTCTAGGTTGTTATGTTAATCAAATAAGTTTCATCGTTATTGATATTCCATTGACATGTTAATGACATAAATACTAACAAACCACCGGTTTTGGATGGAATTACTTTTAACACATCACATTATAGGTAGATATTGTCTCTGTACAAATCATCCGCGACCAGAACTGGATAACTCAAATCGAATAAACACACATTATAGTACCTAGGATACTGAATGTGACTCCAGTTATGAGATACAGACACCCAAGTTGTTCTTTCGCGTTCTGAACTTCGTACCCAGACAAACGTCGCGCTGGCCGTTGTGCAACGCCAACGTGTCCGCCCATTACCGCTTTTAACAAACTGAAGAGACGCATAAGGTTCCTGACCCCCCGCCTCTCCGTGAATCGCGATCTGCTTTTGAGGATTTCGAATCCCACCTTCCGCCTTCTTCGCATTACCGGATCTTTCTTGTCTCGTCAGTTGTCTTTTTTTGGAGAGCGAGAGCGACTCTCCCTTTGCGCGGGAACTCGCTCTTCTTCAATGCAGAGCACCCCCTCTTTTGCCACGGTTGGTCTCGTCCATAACAGGTCTCTTCTAGCCCTCCAGAATATACATCTGCCTTTGTTGTTTTTCGATTTCTAGGCGCTCTCCTCGTCGGAACAACGTTTCCAGCATCTCCACTTTGCTCGTGCGCGGCCGCGTGTTGGGGGAAAGTCGAGTCTCTCTGCTCCCGTCTCTGTCTCGCGAATCGAGCGCCTCGGAACCCTCCTCCGAGTCTCCCTTGTCTCCCCTCTGTTGTGTCTTCTCCCTTTGTCGATGGTTTGGACTTTTTACAAATCTACATACATATATACATATATATATGTGTGTGTGCGTCGTAACTTTCTCGATAGAGATACGAACAAAGACTTCGTCGAGACAGCCTCGCTGGTGCATGCGCCACCGTCTCAAATCTTTTCCCTTCCGTGGAAAAGAAGACGCGGAGCAGCGGGAACGCTGTCTTCCTGTGTTACGGTTTTCTTTGTCGGCTTGCTTCCTTCGTTGTGTCATCTTTTTTTTTCCTTCGATTTAGGGCGCCTCCCGCCTCCTGTTTACCTCCTCTCTGTTCGGTCGGAGCCTCTGTAGCCGTCCATCTTCGTCCTTCAGCCTTTCTCTCAACCCCCTTGACAGCACACCGCCCCCCTCCTCCACGACACACCCGCCTTCCTCGACCTTTCTGCGTCGGGTCGTCCTCTTGTCTTTCTTCCTTCCCTGTTTTCCCTCTCATTGTCTCTTGTTCTTCCTCGTGCTCCTCCTGTCCATATCCTTGCTCCCTCCTGTTCTCACTTCCGCTCTTCCCCGTCTCGTCTTCTCCGTGTCTCCTTCGCTCCCAGAGGTCGGAAGGCACCGCCGAAGAGCCCAGCTGACGCACTCGCGGCCTGGCCAAGAGACGTTCGAAAGACGAAAAAGGACTGAAGCCTCCACTTGGCGAAGTTCCGAGTTTCCCCTGCGCTGTCAGCATGGCGGCCTTCACACCCAAACGCGGCTGCCTGGTGGTTTTCGAAGGAATCGACAGGTGAGAGTCGCGAGGCCTTCTTCAGATGTTGTACATTGTTGGTCTTCTGCGATATGAGTCATTTTTCCAACATCGGTCGCGTCCGAAAGTACGGAACGTCCTTCACTCCAGCTGAGCTGCAGCACAGCCGGTCCATTTCTCCATTTCTGTACTCGCGCTGGACACCACCTCAGCGGACTCCTGCCTGAGACACCGGTAAAGCTGTTACAGATCAGTACTCTGATACGACGTCAAGTCGGTTCGTCCTCGTCTCGGATGCGTTCCAGCACAAAAAAAATGCCGACCTTCCACGCCCTGCCGGTGCGCGTACGCATGTGGAAGCTGCAGTCACTCCAGTGCTGCTTCAGCAGCGACGACAACGGGGAAAATCCGAACAAAGAAAGGTCAAAGTTCCACACGCCTCCCCTCTTGGAGGCTGCTAGAGTGGATGGTTCTCTGTTGACGGCGAAACGGTAGAAATATGCGAATTTCAGAGTTCCTGCGAAATCTATGGAGAAGAAAAAACGAAAAAACGCCCACTCACTGGTCTTTCCACGCCTCCTTCGAGGTTGGGAAAAAAGCGCAGGACCGACTTCCTGAAGTGTAAACATTTCTCGAGCCTGCACCAAGAACAAGCCGCCTTCTGGGGAAAACATGCGCCATGCAAAAAAGGCTTGCTCTTCTCCTCTCTCTTCTCTTCTCATGTTGCTTTCGTCTCTCTTCTCTCTTCGGTTCTCACCCCACTTTCGTCTCTCTGCTCTCCGTTTAGTCCAGAACCTTTCTCGCTTCTCGCGTCTCTCAGATGGGATGTGGACGCAACTGTGCCCTCTCTGTGATGGCGCTCTTGTCTCTGTTCCTCTCTGTTTCTCTGCATGCAACGCAGGTCGGGGAAATCCACGCAGGCGCGCCTCGCCTACGAGCGCCTCACCAAGGAGGGGCATGCAGCTGAACTCATCCGGTTCCCAGGTGAATGAACGGTGCACGCCACTCTCTGCGCCTTTCGAATCTTCGTTTGTTTCCAGGCGCATCTCTCCGGGCATCCAACGCTGGTGAAGGCGCATGCGTCGAAAAAGCTCTCTCCACGTAGTTATCTATTTGCGTATATATCGTATGCATGCATGCTTATTTATAAATTTACAACCAAGCACAGACCACTGATGGCACATCGGCAGAAGCATAAATATATACATATATATACATATACATATATATACATATACATATATACATATATATATATATATATATATATATACATATACATATATATATACATATATATACATGTATATATATATATATGGGTATTTATTTCGTTACATTGATGAAAATATTGCGACATAGCCGCAGACACATATGCAAGAGTACGAATATAGGTATAGGCGACAAGCGTAGACTTTTTCTCTGATTCGTGTCGCGCTTTCGTCTCCGCCTGGCAGTCTAAAGCAGCGGCGCATGGGTTTGCGTGGAGGGCCCTCTGTTTTCCTTGTTGCGTCTGGTTAGATCGCACGACGCCAATAGGGCAGGTTCTAGACAGATTCCTCGCGAACGCGTCCTGGAGCAGCGACGGTCAACATCCGCAGGTTCCGCCACCTCAGCTGACGCATCTCCTCT
Source organism: Toxoplasma gondii ME49 (assembly GCF_000006565.2). Classification (NCBI taxonomy): domain Eukaryota; phylum Apicomplexa; class Conoidasida; order Eucoccidiorida; family Sarcocystidae; genus Toxoplasma; species Toxoplasma gondii. Next base: position 141,762 of record NC_031479.1, on the reverse strand, counting down.
TCGCGGCGAATCGGTGGGAAGCTCAGGCTCGCATTCTCCGGGCTCTAGGAGAAGGCAGAACTGTCTTGGTCGACCGTTACTCCTTCTCAGGTGATGAACGAAGTAAAGGAAGCGAAAGAGAAAAATAGAGGAAGCGAAAAAAGGAGGCAGAAGAGGGACAATACAAAATCCAGAGTCGAAGCGGAAAACACAAGAAATCACACAAAAGCGAAGAAACAGAGGGAACAGGCAGAGAAAGAAAAGAGGAAAGAAAGGGTCAAAGGCTGTGGTAAACTTAGGTTTCCGTTTCCGGGTCATGAGGTGTTTGTCTCTCCTCTGTCTCCAGCTACACTTAAAAAAGAACAAATTCAAAAGCAGACTCTCGACATGTCTCGTCTGTCATCTCTGTGTCTCTTTCGCTGCTTCCTCCTGCCGTCTGTGTTTCCTTTTCGTGATCCGTCCTCTTGGCTCTCTCTGTTAAGGGCACCGCTCCCCCAATGGCTTCTCCCCGCCTGCGCGTTTCTCCCTTGCTTCCTCCCCTTCCTCTCTTCTCCTTTCCCACGCACTCTCCTTCTCTGATCTTTTTCTCGTGATCTTTCTTTTTCTCTTCGTTTCGGATCTTTTTCCATGAGTTCATCTCTCCAGCTTGTCATCCCCAGGCATTCCCTCCCTCGGCGCGGCTGGTCTTCCTCTTGCTCGCAGGGATCGCCTACACAGTGGGAGCTGCGCCCTCGGTCGCAGAGACAGAAGCAACGAGGCTGAGAAGAGAAGCTGAGGCGTCTGGAGATGTCGAGAAGACCGCGGAGGCTGTGGCTGCGTCGACGGCGGCGACTGGAGCTCCAGTAGACGCAACGTTTTGCAGAGAATCTGAACGCGGCCTGCTAGCCCCGGACGCTGTCTTCTTCCTCGACGTCGCTCCCCAGGAGACACAGAAACGCGGCGGCTACGGTGAGCTAAGATCGACCCTGAAGACGCTTTTTTCTCGCCCCAGAGGCCCTGTGATCTACAGAGTGTTGCGGGGCGTCAGACAGAACTCCCGACAGGTGGAAGAGTGGTTGAGAGCCGTCTCGCGCTGCAGCGAAGGACGTCAAGGTGGAGAACTCGGTGTTCTGATTCTCCGTGATGATAGCAACATGCACCCAAGAGACGGGAGAGACTCGTTCACACGACAAGACCAGGACACTCAGGGAATAGAGGACGGCAGAGAGAAGAGAGAAGGAAGTGAGAGCCGGCAGAAAAGTCCCTGGAGCGACAAAAGGAGAGGGGAGGCCGACTTCCGCACGTGAAAGAAGAGAAGAAAAGACGCGTGAGAAACGTTCAAAAACGAAGAAAATACACAGCTAAAATCTCCCGAAAAGCGAGGCAAGTCAACACTGGAAAAAAGCTCTCATTGCTCTCCACGCCTGAACTCTTCCCCTCTCTACGTGTGCTGGTGTCTGTCTCCTCTTGTCTTTCTTTTCCTACGTTTTTACTTCTACCGCTTTTCTGTGTCTGCCTCCGCTCTTCTTTCCCTCAAGTTCTTGTTTGTCTCTGTTCTTCGCTGGCAGGTGACGAAGTCTACGAGAAGCTTGCGACTCAGGAGCGCGTCTACCAGGTGTACAGACAGTTCGATAATTTGCCGTACTGGCGCCGCATTGCCGCCTCGTCCCTGAGTATCGAGGAACTCCACGAAAAGCTCTTTGAGCAACTGAAATCTGTGATCGAAGCGACACAGCCTGATCAACTTCTTCCTCTGGGAAGCACAGGAGACGGACGGCGAAGACTGTGGAGCACGTCACTTTGAACAATTTTTTAGGTCACTTGCTTTCGTTGCTTGTTTGTGTCAAAGATGTCTCTTTCCGAGATTCGGGCGACGACCCGCGAGGCCAGCGGCTCGGAACGGAACATCACAGTGCAAAAACTCTTCTGCACGCCGGTAGTCCGGTCTCACAGGGAGGGTGTTTCAAGTGCAGGTACACCGACCAGAAATCCCGTGGTTTTCTAGAATTTCTCTCGTCAGTGTGTTGATGGTTGCCAGCGATGAAATGCCGAGTGGACGAATTCATGGTAGGGTCGCGACGACGCGCCTTCGTCTTTACGAGCGTCTCGCTATGTTCCCAAAACAACGACTCCAAACAGTCGTGTCGCCGCACACGTCGCCCCGGCTCTTGCTGGACGCGAAGGACGAAGACGACTCCTATTTAGGAGGCCAGTTGTTTGACACAGGCCATTCAACGCTCTGCATTTGCATGTCAGTCACGGTGGTCCCTCGGTGTGCCTTGGGCTCCTCTCTGCGCGATCCACACGGGAACGCGGGCAGCCCTCCCCCCGGAGGAGTAGAGAGCATAGGCCGTCCTTGAGTGAAGTAGGAAAACCCTAGACTTGACAAGAACTTCCTTCTTGAAAAGTGAACACGAGCTGGACGCAGCGTCTCTGCGCCGGAGGCGTTCTCTCGCACAGGGCACAGAGCGCGATTCCTTTTGAGAACTCGACTGATGCGACGAACATTGACTCAAAATCGAAGAAACTCAAGAAAAAACGAGCTCACGGGAAGCGTCTTCTGTTGCTTGTCTGAAAATCTAGACGCGTGACGAATTCACCTGCAAATTCTGTCAATTCCCTTTTTCATGAACACAGTCGTCTCTCGACTGTGTCCTGCCTGCGGCCCTCTCGCCTTTTCCTCCTTCGCTTCCGAGCTCTCTCGAAGCAGCTCCTGTTCTCCGCTTCCTCTCTGACTCGGACGTCCTGCTGAGCAAGGAGCGTCTCTATGCGGAGGGCCTCATTCGTCGCCGTCTGTCTCGTCTTCCTCGGAGTCCGCAGATTCTTTCGGCCGGCGCAGCCGCCAGTCGATGTGGTTGAGACACACGCACCTGCAGCAGAGGAAACACGGCGAAAGAAAGGAGGAGAAACGAATAGAGAAGGAAAGAACGGAGCAGAGGTGAAGCGAGAGAGAAGAAAGTCGAGACTCGGGCGAAACGTGGAAAGACAGAGACGAGGGAGAGGAGAGAGCGCCATCGAAGAGTGGATGTTCAGCGTCTGGAAGTGCAGAATGGACTTACACTGGATTATGGCACTTCATGGGGAAAGGTTCGTCCATCGAGACATCGAGAAGACGGTGGAAATCATCCGGGCCGCGATAGCCAGGGATCTCCGCAAACAAGTACACCATGAGGCGATTGACGTACGTGACCCATGGGTCAAATGTCTCTGCAAATCCCGAACGCACAAGAATAGCTGAAACGAGAGTTCGTTCGATCCCAATGCATCTACGCACCTACATGCATCTATATGTCACCACATGCTCGCCGATCTACTCCCTATCTATCTGTCTACCTATGTTTCTATCTACCTATCTGTCTGTATCTGTCTATCTGTGTCTATCTATGTGTGTCGATCTCTCTACTTGTCTGTCTACCTCTCTCTCAATATTTGGAGTCCAGTTCACATGGAGAGTCCAGCGGCAGAGAGGTGTAGGGTCGGTGCCCAGCGACAACTGAGGCTTCGGCCTTCCGGAAAGAGAAGAGGGAGCACGGAGACGGAACATGCGCGCAGTGACTGGGAGAGACGGGAAAAGACCTAAGGGAAAGAGCGCGAGAACGCGAGGAGAACTCGAGGGAAAGGCGACGAGGGGAGAGAACACGCTCAGGAGACAGAACGACGCAGAGCGCAAAAAGGAGCAGGAACCACAGAGAAACAGAGAGAGGCAAACAGAGAGAAGACGAACTCGAACAACCGAGAGAAGAAGAGAGCGTAGAGCACCCCTCAACAGAGAGATGCGTCGCATTTTCTCGGGAGGTTTTCGTCCCCTACCAGGGAGCTTCAGTTCGAGAGCCGCGTATTTGTTGTGTTTGTTGACGAGTCCCAACCAGAGGACGCAGTCACCGTAGGTCCGTTCTTGAAACTTTCTTCTCCTCGACTTGGGGTTCCGCGACTCGCGCTCTCCCGAAGTCTTCTCTTGAGCGCCTGCAAGAGGATCTCCGTCTCGAGGAATGTCATGCGCGAGAGTTGCTAAAACGCTGTCCTGGAAATCCGCGTCTCGCCAGAAGTGCAGCAGCCGCTCTCGCGCACCAGGCACATCTGGAAAATCAAAGATCGCAAAGAAAGAGAGGAGCAGGTGCAGAGGCGGGAGTCAAAACGTTCCTCAAACGACGACGAGCCGCGCAACTGCTGGCGTTCGACGCCGAGTGCAGGAGCAGCAACGGGATGAAACCTCACGGTGTTGCCTGCTGCGCCACCTGCTTCAGTCGGGGAGTCCAAGCGCGAGAAAAAACAGAGAACGGATCAAGGTGGAAAAGTTCAGAACTCTCGCAACATGCAGCAGAGAGGAACTCAACCCCAGACACGCCGAAAAGCACCGTTCGGATACAAAAAATGCAGATGACGCGAAAACCCACAGTTCAAATGGAGATGAAAGACGTTCGTGTTCTCTCTGTTAAAAAGCCACTCTAACAAAGATGAAAGGCGTTCGTTTCTCTCTTGTGAAGCAACACTTTCAGCGCCACAGAGAGAGAAGCAAAGATGAAGGAGGAAGACGCAGACGGCGTTCGACGGGTCGGAAGAAAACAGAAACAAGGGGAAGCAGAGAGGAGGCCACAGCTCTGGGAGGTTTTTCTGTGCGAGTTCGCCTACTGTCTCGGCTTATATTCGGAGAAACGACTGACCTTCAATTCTCTGTTTGAAGCGATAGACAAGTCGTCTGACGTCGTCCTGTGTTCTGCGATTTGTCAATTCCGGAAGCTGGACAGCGGCGCGGAGGTCGAAGGAGTCTTGACCCCTGCGAGCAGAGGGCCTAGAGGTGCCGGTCTCGCTCTCAGCGACGTCTCCACAGAAAAACATTTTCTGAAAAACGCAGAAAAAAGGAGACGATGCGGCTGTGGATAGAAGCAACGCGCTCCGAGGCTCTGCGTTTCTTTGGACCTTCTTTGAGAGCATCGATATCGGGGGGTGCCCCAGTCGTTTCCCCAGGAAACCACGAGACGCCGCGTTCCTTGCAGAGTCACGAGGAGCGGCAAGGAGCTTTCTTTCACAAAGAGGAAAGCGTTCGGGCATGAGCGCGCCTCCAACGCCTCGTCAGAATTTTGCTTCATCCCGGTGGAAATCTGTTCGACACGGTTTCCCTTCTCCACCGAGAGATGCAGCGAGACTTCGATCTACATTTCTGTTGATGTGTCTCTATTAACAGACTTTTCCTGTCCACAGTTTTGCATTCACGTACGAATTTTTACTTGTGAATTGATGTCTCTTTCCCTGCTTATATGTATGGGGGCACAAGGGTGAGGCGTGTGGCTGCCCACGCAGAGTTCAACAGAGGACATGAAAAAATCAGGGAGAAAAGGAGGACAACAAAGCAGAGGTTGCCTGTGCGGCTTCGCTTCGCTGGACCTTCAGCACCACAGCTTCGGAATTGCACAAAACCAAGTCCCAGGAGGAGCTCAGAAAGGAAGAAATCGAGTCTTCTCCACAGGGACATGCATCCCCCACAGGCGAACCTCTATCCCGGTCCTATAAACAGGTGCCTGATGAAGGAGGCCGATCCGCATGAATTCCGGAGAAAAGAAAGTCACCGGGCAAACGACGCGGAAAGAAGCTCCTCAAGGCCAGCGGAGTTTCGAGGCACCTCCAGAACGAGGTTCGAGAAAACAATTTCTTGAACCACGGCGCCTGCTTCGTCGCTCCTCAATGGACGCGTTTCACGTCACGGAAAAGGAGCTTCAGTTTCCGCTAAAAAGGCGAAATTCAAGTAAAAACCGGAAACCTGCTAGAAAAAGAAGCTGTCGAAAAAGGAACTCCGCCCAGAACCGACTTCTTTGCACGGAAGCGTGATGACATGTGGAGAGGCTGTGGTTCGCTCGAACGCAGAAGGTCAACGCCTGCCGTTTGCTCCCCATTACTCCCCAGAACATGGGCGTCGATACGCGAAACTTCAGTTACAAGGCCGAGCTCTTACAGGTGTCGGAAGTCGTGTGGAAGCAGTCGGAGACGAAAAAAGAACGAAGGGGAGAGGCAGTACAAAATTACGAGCGCAGGCGAGAGGAGAGAGAAAGGAAGGGGAACTCAGAGGAACAGCAGAGAGATGCGGGAAAAGGAAAAACAGTAAAGCGACTCCCGAGTCTCAAACCTACCTCCTGGCGTGATGAAGGAGGAGTTCCGAAAGCGGCCCAGAAGAAGAGAGGAAGTTGTCTCGGCCAGCAGACAAGACGCGCCAAAACGCGGGGGCATTCTCACCAGCTTACGAAGAAAGCCATTCCTTCACTTTCTTTGAACGCGCGCGCAAGTCCAGGAGCCTCTCGTCTCGCGCATCGCAGAGGTTCCGGAAAAGAAGAGAAACAGAGACACTGCGAAAGCGAGAACGCTCCGAGAGCTCCAGCTTGTTGTTCTCCCCTCTCTGCTCACAATTAGGAGACCGGAACTCGGACTGCGGGTGAAAGAGACGGGCAACGATGTATTGGAAACATTGCGAGAAAGGCGGGGAGAGAAGAAGCGAAACGAATTCCTCCCTCAGAGACGACCGCCTCACGCTCCTCAACGCACGCTGGCAAAACACGGCAGTGAGAAGCGCAAGAGAAGAACTTGGAGCAGAGAATGACAAAAAACGTCCAGGCCTCCGCCGAGAGAAGAGCGCCCAGAGTGCACGAAGAGTTCGCGAGAAGCCACAGAAGGGATGCCGAGAAGAGAAGGAGGAAGAAAATCTTCGGTTTTCTCTAACCTCTCACGGACAGCGAGAGAGCCGCAAAACAGCTCGTCGACGGAGAACAGACCCTCAGGATCTTGCAGACACGGGGGTGACGGAAGGCGGAAGAGGCAGAACGAGGAGAGAAACGAAACTGCCGGAAAGCGGAGGAAGAGAAGGGACAAAGAGAGAGGGCAAGCAGAACAGAAAAGGAGAAGAAGTGAAAAGCAGAGACAGAGAAAAGCGGAAAGGAGGCTGCAGCGCGAGAAGACGAGACACAAGACAGCTTTTTGAGGATTCTGGTGTCTCAGGAACGAACAGAAAATGTTTTTCCGGAGACGAAGCTCTGATGTTTTTTGCGTGAGCAAAGTTTCGTTTAGAGCAAAGAGAACTCCATGTTTTCTTCGATAGAACGTCAACAACCCACCTCCGGGCAGCAGCTTGTCGCGGCGGCTCTTGCCTCGCGTGCATGTCCAAACACAGCAGCTGCGCTTCTCTGCTAGAGAACGCATCGCTTTCTCTCTGAGCCTCTTCTTCTCCACAGCGCTTAAAAAGCCATTTGGTTTCTTCGCCGGAAAAATCAGGAAGAAAGAACGACTCTTTCTGGAGAGACCTCGACTTTGAGTGACTCTGCTGCACGTTCTCCTCGCCGACAGCTTTGTCGATTCTCCTGTTTCGTCCTTCTTTTCGATCCCTTTCACAGTATCTTCTTTTTCCTCTCGCCTCTGGGCGGCCGCCTCGGTCTTCGCTTTTTATCTCGCGACCTCTGTTCTCTCGTCCTCCATCGTCTCCCGTCCTCTCTACTGCGGGAGATCAAAGACATGAGTCGACGCAGAAAGAGCAACCACGGAGAAGGGAGACTTCGTCAACTCTCCCGGTCGCTGTCTGACTTTTTCCAAGCAAACGGAATGTGTTTCTCTTCCTCTGTCTTTTACTCGGCCTTGTGCGTTGTGGGTCACAGAGGACCAAACCGCAGTATGGCAGGCGATAAAGATCTGGTTGTTCTCCAAAGATACGTATAGATAGATCTATATGCATGTTTACACAATATTTATGTCTATATATCTATATATATGTGTGTGTCTGTAGACAAACATGTGCAACCGAGACGTAGGATTGTTTTTCAGTATGTCAGGAGGTCCTGCGGCTCAGCTTGGTTTCTTCTGAACCTGTAGGGGGGATCTCTCTCCTCGCCTCCTGTCCTTGAGTGCTCCATCTCTCCTGTTCTCTCTTGTCGCCTTTGTCAGTTCTCGCTTCTTTCTTGAATCCACTTCTCCTCTGTCGCTCTCTGGTGCATTTTCTGCTCCAAAGAAAGGTACCTGGCGTTCCCCTGCACAGCACTCTCCCTCTGACATCGCGCGATCTCCGCCTTGCTCCTCTCGCTCTGTTTTTCTTCTCCTACGTTGCGTCACGAGCGCCTCTGCCTTGAGAGGCCCGAGTGAGAGCACAGAGAGATCTCGGCCAGCAGGACCGATCTCTTTCCTTCCTGTTTCGTCCGGGGCGCTCCAGTTTTTTCGACGGCGCAGAGATCCTGGAGATCCTCTTTTCTGAAAATGCCGCAGTTCGTTCCTGTTTACGACCCTGAGAGGCCCAGGGCAGAGCAGGACGAGGCCGATCTTCAGAAGCATCGCAGATGGGAGAATCCTCACGCGATTCTTCGAACTCGGCGAGGCGACGACGACAGAAACGCCCGTCCGGCGAAACTCAAACCGTACGCCGCCTGCATCTGTTTCGCTCTTTTCTGTCTTCCAGACTGGCTTTCTAAAGCCATGTTGCTCTCTACAAATGTGTGCGATTCACTATGTAAATACATGTGCATGTATATATATATATATATAAATATATATGCTTATGGATATACGAACTGTGGCGATACAGCTCAGGTATGTGTTCAAATTCAAGTTTCCCGTTTAAAAGCGTGCATTTCAGTAGATGTATATGTGGCTGCATGCATGAGACCAGGTATATATGCCTGTTTTCTCTATGCAACGTGCATTTCAATACACAGTTATATACATGTCTACGTATTTGTACATAGCTACAGACGTACATATGTGTGTGCCCAGCTCGTGGTATCTATTATTTTGCTCACTGCGTCATCCAAGCGGGAGCTAAATGACTGTAGTTAAACAATCTCAAGTCTGCAGCTTTCAAGCAATCATGAACGTCGTCATCCTTCTTGGCATAATGGTAAATCCTCGTACATATTAAAATATATATAGAGAGAGAGAGATAAGACAGATAGACAGATCTTGATAGAAACTGGTAGAAATTGATAGATATGGATTGATAGAAAGATATGTGTAGGCATGTGGATGCACGAGTGTAGAGATGAATGAGCTTTCGTTTGTTTCATGTGGGCGCGTATGTAGAGGTTTCTTTGCGTCTGTCACTCGACAGGAAAGCATTTCTCAGACTTTCCGTGAAAAGAGTGAACTCTGAGCTGTACACGTCTCTGTGCGTGACGGGGGTTCCCTGCCTGCTTGCCTCTCTTCTTGCGTCTTCGCTGGCGCCTGTCCGTCTCTCGTGTTGTTTGCTTCGGTTTCGGGCAGCGGCTGTCGTTTGCGCATTTCGTCTGCTGCGTTCTTAACGCGTTTCCTTTGTAGAGTGAAGAGCACGATGGTCCGGAACTCGAAAGGCCTCTGGGTGCCTGCCGCTCAGGCAGCCGCCGAGGCGCAGCGCGAAGAGGCGCGACAGCGTGCGGCGCTGCAAAAATGGGGGGGCGCTTTCCAGTCCGAGAACTCTGAGAAGGCCGAGAAACTCGAGAACTCTGAGAAGGCCGAGAAACTCGAGAACTCTGAGAAGGCCGAGAAACTCGAGAACTCTGAGAAGGCCGAGAAACTCGAGAACTCTGAGGAAGCTGCAAGGTGTGGAAGGCGTGAGGAAGACGAAAGAATGGAGAGGCGACGCTCGAGATCAAGAAGCGGGAGTCTGTGTCGCCGCCGGGAGGAGAACAGGCGCCGAGAAGAAAGAGGAACGGGTGGAAGCGGAAACGCTTCTGAGGAAGAATATGCGCGACGGCGCTACAGGCACCGACCCTCGAGAGACAGTAGAGAGTCTCCAGAGAGAAGACACCATCGCGATCGAAGACGCCACGATAGTAAGCGTCCAGAGAGAAGAAAACGCAGTTCTCCAGTGTACACGCATCTTTATATTCCGGACTCTTCAACTAGGACGGACATAAGTATGCATGTGTATTTGTGGGGACAGAAGGTGCGTAGTCAAGGAAGTGCCTACATGTACCCTCTTAGAGGTAGGCAGCTATTGATCGATATAGGTATGTAGAGAGAGAACTAGAGAGATTGAGATAGAAACAGATACAAATAGAGAGATAGATAGCTTTGTGTACATTTATGTCGATAGGTGGATAGAAAAGAAAGCGTTTGACACTTCGATCAACTCTGCCAAGAATGTTTTTTGTCAGGCCGGCATCGTTCGTCCAGTGTCTCCCGGAGCCCGTCTGGAGAGAGGCGACGCCGAGACGTGCGACGAGAGCGAGAAGGAAGAGATCGAGAAATAGAACGGGACTTTCGAGATGCGATGGCGACGGTCAGTGCGCCCTCAGGAGAAATCGACATGTTTGATTACATGAGCAAGAAGCAGCGAGCAATGTTGAAGATGCAGGGAGCGAAAAATGGGATCGGCCAAAGGGGACCAGGCATCGCCCGTGGGGTGTCCGGCGTCCACAGCCACCACGGCAGAGCAGACCGTTTGGGGGGGTTCCATGGATCTCGGACTTGGAGGTGAAAGAAAAAAGACGAATGCGGAGAAAAAGCAAAGAATTCTCAAAACCTCTGCAAAACACCTGCAGAAACGCGGTGTGACGGACTGGCACGAGCTGCGGCGCAGTACCGTCGAGTTCACATGTGTGACTGGCCTGCGGGTCTGCTTTTAAAAAAGGTTTCTAGGGCAATCGTCAGTCAGACTTTGTCGAATATCTGCTCTCGAAATCGTGTGTCGTGCTCCTCAGTCGTCCCCTCCCGCTTGTCACGTGAATGGAAACACATGCATATCCATCTACACATATACAGATATACATATATATATATATATATACATATAGATGTGGATATATGAGGGGAGATGCAAAGAGAATCAGACGGCAGAGACTCTTTCTTGTTGCGAAAAAGTGACCTACAACGTGCAGCGAGATAAACGTTTTTTGGCAGCGTGTGGACGCGAGTTCCGCCCACTATTCAACCTTTCTCCCTACCAATAAAGTTTGATAGTTTCATCAAAGGGAAAGACGTTTTTGGCCCTCGGGTGGCCTTCAGCAGTCAATGCTCCAGCCGCTCGACACGCGGTGTACGTACAGCGCAGCATTCGGGTCTGCACTGGGTTTTTTGTCGCGCCCGCCGGATCTTCAGATCCGTCCTCATCCTTGTGCGAACGCGCGCCTCAATCGCAACAGTTAGGACAGCCGAGCTGCATGCGTGTCAGTCACCTCTTGAGTAGAAAACCAAGAACGGGAACAAGAAGCAAGAAAAAAATGTCGACAGCTTCGACTGCCGCCCTCTCCGAGAGAACCCTGGCAAATGCACGCTCGAATAAACGTACTCAAAGAAGAAATACCTGCAAGGACGAGGCGATGCACCAAACACGCATGCCAGTCAATCTCCCTACAGTGAAACACTATATATATATATATATATATATGTGTAATACATACATGTATATAAATATAAAGGATCGATACATCAGCGTGGATGTAGGACGCTGCACTTTGTTTTATGCATGTTGGAAAAACTGTATCGTATATATGTCTGGATACAGACATATATACGATACAGTAGTTCCAGCACCGAATCCACAGATGTGCATATGTTCATGCAGGACAGTGTCTTTGGTTGATGCGTGTCTGTGTTCTCTGACACCGGGGACAGGTAGTTGTTTGCGTTCGCCTCTTCTCTTTCCTCTCAGCGAAGTCCCCGTCAACTGTGTGCTCTGTGCGTCGGTGTCTCTTCGCGAAACTCCTTTTCTTCGAGGCGACCTCTTGGATCGCACGCGCTTGTTGGGGGCTGACACGGCGAGTCGACGGATCCGTCTGATGCCGTCTGCCCTGATCTCATCGTCGCTCGCTGTGGCGCTGCCCCGACAAAGACTCGCACAGAACGGCGCGGAGACGCCAGACCGCCGAATCCGTTTCTCCAGGCTTTTGTTCTTTCGCCCGTCCTCGCTGTGCATACAGCCGAGCGCAACTGAACGTCGCTGTCGCCTCTCCTGAGAGCCCAGACGTAGAATAGCTCCAGGTGGAGCCTTTTGAGAGCGAGACGCGGGGGATTCAAACGCCGACTTTTTTTGGCAGGAAGACAGGCACTGACTTGTTCACGGATCTTCTAGACAGAAGTCGTCGCCGGACACACCTGCAGAGTCCGCCACCTCGCTCTGCATGTCTTCATGCACACCAACGGCAGGAGGTCGCGCGTAGTCTGGGTCGCATGCACTCGTCCGGCGCCGCATCTCCGCCTTCTTGAACATGGGCAGAATCTTCTCGTCGTTGTCGTCCTCCTCGTCCTTCAACGCAGTCAGAAAGTACCTCCACGTGAGCTGCGTCGCGAAACGCATCCATGGATCCTCTTCCCGCATTTCCTCTGCCTCTGCGTCCTCTGCCTTCCTCGCTGCTTGCTTTGATAGTCCACGCGCCTCCTTGCGACACAAACCTCTCTCATCGTCCGAGGCTGGTTGTCGCTTCGCTCTCGTCGTCCTCTCCTTTGTTTCCTTTGTCTCGGTCTTCACCTCTCCCCCGACCGCTGCCATCTGTGGGGTTGCCACTTGATATGCTGGACCCTCCGCAGGTGAAGTTGACCGTAGTTTTCTGCGTCTTGTGCGACGCTCGCGCGTCTCGCTCTCCAGCTGAAACAAATGGGCAACATCGTCGACTGCCGCCACCAGCGTCCACGTCGGAGTGTCTGTCGAGACGTCTGTAGAGCCACCCGACACAATGAGGTTACCGGGTGTCGCCTCTCTGTTGCTCTCGATTTCTTCGCTGTTCTTCGTTTTCTCTGCGTCTTCGGTCTCCTCGTTGCCATCTGCGTCGGCGCCCCTGTCCGCAGCTGCTTCTTCTTTCTCTCCGTTCTCTCCTGTCTCTGCTTTCTCTGAGTCCTGCGAGCCAGACGTCAAGCGAGCTGTCTTGCGACTCTGCCGTCGCCCCTGATGACAGTCCTTCTCCCGTCCGCTCTGAGACGCCGATTCCGCAGCTTGCTTCGCGCCGGCGTTCCTCGCCTTCTTCCTCGCTCTCGCGTCGACTGACTCGCTCTTCTGCGAAGCGAAAAAGAGGAAATTCGAACCCGCACTTCGCGGCCGCGCCACCTCCTCGAATTGCACCAGTTCCTCCATCGTCGGCAGGTGTACGTACAGCGGGTCTTGTAGCAGCTGTTCCACCAGTTTCTTCGTATCCCCATCATGGAGTTTTGCGCTCGGTTTTCTTCCCTCTTGGATGCTCCCCCTTCGACCTTGTCGTCGCCTCGCGCTGCCCGTCAAACCCAACAAGGCGGCTCTTCTCTTCCGCGATTTCTTCCCTGTGCTTTGTGCGCCGCTTGCTCCACCCGTTTCGACACCTTCTTTTGATCCCTCCGTCTTCACCTGCTGCCCAAGAGTCTCTTGCGTCCTGCCTCGCGTAGGCGTCGCCATACTTTCTGTTTCTACGGGCGTCGCCGCAGACGTCGACCAGTTCTCACTCGCTTCTGCGCGCGCCGAGTCCTCCTTCGTCTCGCCCTCCCCTCTCGAACTTTCCTCGTCGCACTTGCGGAGAAACGTGGACAGAAGAAAGTCAACGAGGCCGCGGAGCGCCGGCAAGGCGAAGCGCATCAGCACCACTCTTTGCGGGAGTGGAGTTTCGTCTGCATCGAGGCAGTCCAGACATGCGTGTTCCAGGCTCTGCGGACTGACGATGCACGAGACTGCGCAGCATGCCCGGCAGGAGTCGCAGTCTTTGACGGGGAGGGCGGCGATGGTCGACGCAGCCTTCAGAAACGACGCTCCTTCCTCTGTCAACTCCCAGGAGACTCGCGCGCGTCCTCCAGACGCCTGCTCAGAATTCTCCCCTCCTTCTCGTCTCTCCACTGGGTCCTGAGCCCCGGTGGCCGCTTCCCTCTCGCGCTCAGTCTCCGGTGTGCATCCACCCGAGTCGTCGGATGTCTCGCCGCCTCGTGGGTTCCCCAAGCCGCGCGCGCGTTTCCTCTCGCGAGTGGTTGAGCACGACGCGTCCGATTTCACGCACCCGTCTGTCTGTGTCTCGCTTTCCCCGAACACGAACTCCTGGCCCGCGCCGCCCCCCCGGTAAAACTGCGGGGGCGGCCTCAGGAGAGGATTTCCGCAAACAGCCATCGACCGGAGGTCGCCCTCGCACTTGAGGAGCTCTGCCGCGAGGCCGTCGAGCGCCGGCTCGGCCCCCGCCTCCTCGAGTCGACGGAGCGGGTCAACCTGAGCATCGAGCGCGCAGCAGTCGACCACCATCGCCAGCGCAACCAGCCCTGCCTCGCGGGCGGCCTTTCTGGCAGCGAATTCCTCGTGCACCAGTTCCATGAGCGCACGCAAAAGATGCAGAAGTTGCGCGGCCGAAAGACGCGTCCGTGTGGCCTCGGCAGTCGCGCGCAGCAGCAGCTGGTGAAAGGGAATGCAAGTCGACCGAACGAACCGGTACGCGTGGACGGACTTCCTGCCCCAGGACAGCCAGCTCGCAGGGGCGAAGTTGCAGGCCTCGTTGCAGTTGAAGCCGGCGTTGAATCCCGCGTGGAAGGTTCGCGGCCAGAGGAGAAGAAACTCGTTAGTTCGCTGCTCGGTCCGGTAGATCGGAATCCGGTTCTCGACGAACAACGCCGGCGGCAACTGCACCGTCAGCGAGTGCAGCACGTACTCGGGGTCCTTCTCGCTCAAATAGGACTGCAGCAGTCGCTCGACGGACGGCGCACGACTCGGCGGCACCAAGTACCAGACCTTCGGCGCGCCCCAGTGGTGGTAGTTGCATGCAGCGAAGAAGTTGTCTTCAGTGTGCCAACAGAAGGTCGAAAACACCATCCCGATGTACAGCCACGGCGACGTAACGCCGGCGACGTCTCGGTGGTACGCCGCGAGCAGCGACCCGTCCTCCCGCGCGAGGCGCGTCAAGTTCCAAGGATGCGTCGCGTATGTCCTCGGGACTTCCACCTCTGAGTCTCGCGACGGTGCGGACGAAGCATCCGTGGGGAAGCCGCTCCCAACCTCGTTCGTCTTCAGATCGGCGGCGTAGTGAACTGTGACCTCAGGACTCGAACTCTCCACCGACTGCCAGTAGACGCGCTCGAGGGCGGCCACCTGCACGTCCTCGCGCCCAAACAGCTGCGTCTTCATGTCTCTGTCCAGCTTCTGCAACTCCGACGCCCGCATTGGTTGCGGCGGGTGCCGGAAGTTCTGGAGAAAAGGAAAAGGAAACGGACGGCCTCCCATGAAAGCGAATCAAATGCTTAAATACAGTGAAGAATCTGTAGTCACGTAGAAGACAGGCAGAATACAAATATTTTTCTTCCCGAGAGACGACTCGAGTCTTTGTGAGGGGTCGACAAGAGACATTGGCATCCGACGCGCAACAAAGGAGAAAAAAGTGAAAACCACAAAAACGCCCTGCAGTGAAAGTGACAAAGTGACCAGCGTTATGAACTATACGTACGCGGTCACCCCACAGGCAGGAGAACAAAGAACACACCGAAAACATCCACTACGGCGAAATGCATAAGCCCGCCTCTACTACTCATGAAGTGGTGCAGCTACCGCCCTCGCGCCGTCAGGCGGGTCCTCTCGAGTGAAGCCGATCATCAAAAAAAGAACGCATGAACCTTCCCCTTCGCTTGTGGCTCCCACTTGACAGCATCTAGCTACAGAAAAGCAAACGAAAGGAAAAACTGGGAGTTGCACGCAGGATAGAATAGATAAGGTTCAGTTCTCTCCTCCCGCTGCCACTCCTCTCCAAAGCATTTCTTCCCTTTCCCTGACGTTCACGGTGTTGCGACATTCCTCGCACGAAAACCAACCTGGAGAACCCTGCGTTTCAACACTCTTATAGCGGCGGCCAAATAATTAAAATTCGGTTAATGTCGTGTACCGACAAATCTAAAAGCACAACGTGTCAAGCCGAGTTCGAACGAGCTGAATCATATCGTTCATGGCGTCGTCGCTCGTCTACGAACCTCGCGCCGCAGCCGGCAAAGCGAAACGCGAGTGTCCATGCACACAAGGAATCTTAAAGAAACCAAATAAGTAAGTAATCCCCGTCCAGGGCAGTAAGACGTAACCGGCGGCTGTATCGTGACGGTAGAGGCATGAGACCTGTGGCAGATAAGTGTACCGTGGATAAATGTCTGGAGGAGCGTGTACCCGTAATCGCACATGTTGATCTGCGTAGGCTCGGTTTTTCAGGTGACTCGCGTTAAAGCATATCGTTGTTTGCTTCGTTGCAGTCCCGCTCCTACCTGGCCCTGCATCAAAGTGTGGACATCTTGAACGCGAACGTGGAACTCGAGCTCATCCGTCAAGAGGCCGTTGAGACTGAAGGGCGGCTGCCAGTTGTCCGGCGGGATGATTTTCACCGCGCCAAACTCGCGGCCGTAGTGCTCCAGTTTCTCAAACAAAGCGATCGGATTGACCAGAAAGTCCTCCATGGACTCCAACTTAATCTCAGGAACCGGCGGCAGCGACGCACTGTCCAGCTGCACGCGACGCCGCTCCTACAAAGAAAACATACACGTGAACAGAGAAGCGCAGTCCCTTGAATACGTATAGATATACAGACAGAGACACAGCTAGGTTAATAGATGTTGAAACATACATATATACATGCATACCCACATAGACAGATAGGCAGACACACAGACACATGCAGATAGGACACTGAGAGACAAGCTAAGCAGAAGGGGGAGAAAAAGCCAGAGCGAATGCATGCTTCACATCCTGAACGACCAATACAGCAAAAAGGGATCGAACACGAACGGAGGAGTGACGGATGACGACGCCGTGAGGGGGGCTCTAGGAAAAAGAAAATCTGAAGGGTCGCTCCTGTCGGCACCACCGCGGTGAGCTCGAGGCAGCACACCGTCTCGCTCATGACAAGGCTTTCTTGCGGGTTTCAACAAGGATGTTCGCATTTAGTGTGTCACACCGAAGACAGCTGCTTTTCATGACATGCAACGTGTACACATCTTTTTTCGCTAGACAACGCCTAGTCGGGTGCCTAGATTCGACTTTCAAACCAGAAAGTGGAAAGTGTGTTTTCTCGGCTACTTTCTTCTTTGCATTGGCGCAGTGTCAATTTCTAGTGCGAAGCTTCTCACCCCGATCGTTTACTTTTTTCCCGCCTACGGACAACGCCGCAGGTGCCCAACACGATGTAAAACCCTTGTTTTCTTCAATACTATTTCTGTTATCTCTGTCCTTTCAGGTGATCCGCCGTGTACGGTAAAGTTACTTGAATCCTTTCCTAGTGCCACACAGACCTACCAATCGAGATTTCTCTAGTGCCTTCCTCAAGGACGCGTCGCTGCTCGCGTCCTCGACCTCGAACTTTCGCGGGGCTCTGCGGTTTCGCTGAGGCCGGGAGGAAGAACCAGAACCGACGACCGGAGACGGCGGCGAACTCGCGGAAACAAGTGTTGGCGAGGTAAGGCCTTCAGCGCTTCTAAAGGCGTCCACTGCATGTACCGCAGTCTTCTCCACTCGGGGAGAGCTGGTGGTTTCTGCCGATGCCAGGGAACCAGTTGCCCCCGTGAGAGTCAGCCCCGTCCTACACTTCGTGGAAACAGATTCTCGGGATGAGGATGCACAAGGGTCACTCAAGTTGAGTTCCTCAGAAAAACACGTGGGACAGGCAGCCGCGGGAGCCGCGGCGTCTGGCGAAGGGGCAGGCGCCTGAGATCCGGTTGATGAGAAACCAGAGGACGAATCACACACCGAAACCAGAGAAGAAACAGACCCACGGGTGCGTGGTGAGTTCGAACGAGAAGAAGCTGAAGAAGAGATGCCCGGTACAGAGCAGTCCATACGAGACAGAGAATCCGCTGTCGACGGCGTCTCCATCTTGGGCAGGGGAAAAATGTTGATTTCAGCGAAAGGCAGGTGCAGGTGTCGGAACGATTCTTGCTACTCAGAGAATCGGGAAAGAACGGAATATGTTCGGGCTACTTGAAGCGCGGGTGTGCGCGGCGTCTCAACAAGAGTTTCTCACGACGGCTTCTTTAGCGATGGTCGTCGGTATGTAAGACAATCTTTGTTCATGCATACCCAACCGCGTAATGGCAGTGGATCGGATCCTGGATAAAACTGCGCAAAGAACCTCTCTTCCGATGCGGCGTTATTTAAACCCGAGTTTCGAACGTCTAGGGAAAGGGGGCGGTCCTTGGAGGTCATGACGATGTTGCGGTCTCTAGAGACCAGTTCACCGGCCCCGAAACGGATGTGTAAATATTTGGAGTCGAACGTTCCAGGTGGCGAGGCGCACATGCTGCACGAAAGGAATGGTCACGCCAGGTTTCGCGGTAGGCAGACTCGGTCATTGATTTGAGCAAAAGCAGATTTGTGTCTGTGGCCTTCTGGCAACGCACCAATCTCTCGGACTCTTGTTTGCTGGTTGAGAAGGTCTCTCTCCCCCTCGCGTCCGGGTGCTTTCGAGACGCAATACGGGCTTGGGACGGGCCGGAGCGTCAGAAGCCGAAAAAAGTGGGATTCAGCGTGCCAGAAAAGAGGAAAATTAGAACGCTTATGAGAAAGGAAGAGACGGCTGCGCTGCTTCGGCAGCCCTAAAGAATTGGGACGTCGAGTGAGGCGAAGAAACGAGAGCCTTCTCCAGTTCGAAGTGGAGTTCTGTTTCCGGGACCGCGTTGAGCGTGGTACATGATGGCGCAAACGAGGCAGAAACCCCGTTCTGTTCTCCACGCGGAGTCAGGTGGTGTGCCGGTGAACTTCGCTGCCGAGAGTAACATTCATGACAGGCACAAACGTGAGGAAAGGGCTCCACAGCAAACTAGTACTTTTGACCCGAATCGCCACCACCAAGGCGCCGACGATTTTTGACGAGCTTCCTGCGGAGAAACTGCCCAGTGTATGTACTGTGCCAGTCCACAGTTTGGTCGTGCAGAGCTAACTGGAACGCATTTTAGACAAGCGGCAGCAGCCTACTCGATTGCCTCAAAGGCGCTCGCTTTCACAAAGCGGCCAAAATCCGCTCTTCTGAAAAGGTGGGATTTGGCCTGCCGCGATGCCGGTGAGTCGGGAAACGCGGAAACGCCGACAAGAAAAAGATGCATTTTTAGAGCCACGCGACATTCTTCGAAAGTGCCTCTCCCCAGCAGGAGAAACTCGGAGAGGCTTCGGTGCCGCGTGGGTGGTCGCCCAGCTCCCTTTTTCACAGAAATCACCAAAGGACGGACACGTGGTCTGCTTGTGCGAGAGACGACGGTCTCCCTTTGCTACCGTCGCTGCACCCGAGATGGGCAAGCCCTCATCCCGGTAAAAGCCAAATGCGCGTGGCAGCTTCAAGTCAGCGGAGCCGTGGCTCTCGGGCTTGCGCAGAATGTTGCCAGCGAGAATTAGATCGTTTAAAAGTCCCACGAAGAAACCGCACAAAACACATCGGTTCTACACAATTTTTAAATTACCGGAGACGGACCCGCCGCTAGCTGTTTCACCTGACAGTACGGGTACTGGGTCGAACGCCTACGGGAAGTGTGCCACACCCAAGAATGTGACTACTATCCAGTTCCTAGCCACCAACTTTGTTTAGAATGGTTAATCCAGAATGACCACGGGTTGGCAAGGTTCGAGGATGACGCAGGATTCGACGGGCTACACTGGGCAGTCGCACACCAACAGCGCGTGGTGAATGCGGCGATACAGTCGGACGGTGATGGTCATGTCTCTGCTTGTCGTTGGTGGAGTTCTCCTTGGAGTTGCGAGTGTCGCCTGTCCGGGCCAAAGGCACAGAGAAGGTGGAATTCGCATTGAATATGTTTTTTTCCTTCTTCTGTCGTCGAAGCGCTGCACCCTTTCACCAGGTTTGTGTGCCTTCCGGGAGAGAGAAACCACCTGTGGGCAACAGCGCAGAGGGCGTGTCGCTCTGCGGCCTTCTTGCTACCGTGTTTGAAGGTAGATTGTGGAACCGCATCGCTACTGTTATATATATATATATAAGTATGACCGGAACCTTTGTAGCATGCCATTTGTAGCGCCAGTCTGTCCACGCAGTTCGAGTGAACAACCAGTCCGCATCTGTGCTAAGGCGCCGTTAACGTGCAATGTTCAAAGCGAATGTGGTCATTGAGGCAGCATCAAAATGGAAGCGAGAAACACCGTTTTGTAAAACATGCATACTTCGTCAATTCGTTCTTACTTCCCGCAAACAACGTTGCCGAATCGACAGCAGATGCGCGCCCTCGTTGGCAGTTGAAGTTGCTGATAGCTCCACTGACGAAGACTGAACCATACAAGTGTTGCAGTTATCGTCCGTTCCTGAAGATGTCCTGGTTTGTAGTGTATGCAGACCCACAGCTGACGGTATTTCCGACAGGAAGTTAATTTCTACCATTTGGGGGGAGGGAACGTGCGCGGAGGCGTACCGGTAGGTCCTAAAAGTGTCGGATTTCAGCATCCTACAGCACTACGGTTGCTCCACATGGGTTGCTTTCTAGGCGTAGTATACACATAACTGTTGTCACAGATACCCCGATGGAAACGGGTTAGCATTGCTCGTAGTGTCTGCAGCACTATTAATCTACATCATACGAGAGCCTTTGAGTTGTGTCGAACAGAGAATGGAGCCGCTGTTTCGTGTCTCATTTCCGGCGCCCCACACCGCCATGATCTGTGCAACAGAGAAGCGATAGTGTGCATTGTATCTTTTATGTTTGGCTGTTCGCACTCGACGCTTTCACCAGCCCAAAATATATTTGCGGGTTCCACCAGTAATTCTCCTGTACAGAAAAGTAATGGGCTTAGGGCGAACAAGTGAAATACAAAACCAGCAGTCCAGCTCTGCACACGCAAAATAAAGGGACTGCCCGTATTTCCAAACCAACACTCCCAAACAGTTTACTGCCAAATCTCGTGGGTTGACCTGCCCGACTGTATCTGTTTGTGACCGCTTTTCGTTCCACACCTTTGCCGCACGCGTCACCGATGTTCGGAGCGGTGCACACAATAAACGGTGCTCCCACTCAACGCTGCTCCCACTCAACGTTGCTCCTTGGAACAACAGTTGGGGGGGAAGGAGGACTGAATGTTCGATGTTGGCTTGTAAAAACTCTCTACTACTACAAAAAGTGACTGATGCAACCCACTGGAGCTCCCTCGCTCCCTCTGCAGAAGGGTAGCGTGAGGCCTGTTAAAAACAATCTATTACGGTTTTGGTTTGTGAATTCACAAACCCACTCTTGGGTCCTGTTGGTGTTTCATCATCTCCGACTTTGTCTGCATGTACAAGATCTTCATTTTTGACTGTAGGTTGTTGATTCGGCTTTGATTTATTTCAGCCTGTGTGTGTAAATGGCGATACAGACTTGTAGCATGGTGGCGAAGTTCCGTTTGATCGCCGAATTGTGGTCGGCGTCGTCCCTACACAAGAGTCACAAAAACCCAAAGGAACAGCATCCGAAAAGCTACGCGAATCTTTTGCTGAAAGCCTGGGTAGATCACCACAGGCGTGTGGTGCCATCGGTACGACCACACCGACCCCAGATGTCATCTGCACGCATCCAACCTACAAGGCACCGCGGAGTCTTCCCCTTCCGCGTCTTGTGGTTACAGAGCAAGTCCACACGACAAATACCTGGAGGAACACATCCTTTGAGGAGAAATGCTTTTTCCGAAAAATGCATTTATTTCACTGGTGGCAGCTTCGGTAAGCTGACGGTGTTCATGGTAACGTAGGCTGTTTTCACACAATTCATGAGAATGAAATGTGTCCTTCGGAGTAACAATCACTGGAAGCTCGCCAAGTATGTTTAATCTTTGCAAACTTCAGCAGCTGTCTGTGGGGCATGACCACCACCGAGTTCATTCGCTCCAAGCAAGGACAGCCTCCAAATGAGAGTGTCTTACCTACCAGAGGAGTCGTCGTATATTCCCACTCCCGCAGGTTGGGATTGGAAATCTGCGGGTACAGATCGTCAGAAATCGTGTTGAGCTTCAGCGAAGCCGTCTCACATTTCAGACGAAGATCTCGCAACATGTCGTATACCTCGCCGCTGGTCCTGGAACTCCGCTGTCCAACAGCGGGTTCATCGCACCGCCGCCTTGCACTTGCGACGTCTCCTGCATAAGCAGCGCAACGCGCACTCGTAAATCTGGGGCTGAACTGGAAATCCTTTTTTTGGAAGATCGAATATTTCCTTCCTTTGTTCCGATATCCTCCACTCCACTGACATACACTACGAAATGTGTAAACGGATAAAGTCCGTATTAGTTATCACTGACATGAAGGTACGGACACCACTGGCTTGAATGGAGTTAGCTATTCACAGGAGACAGTGTACCCAATGTTTCTTCCACAAGAAAGGTCCACAGAACCCAGCCGCGAGCCTCAGAAAACAACTGGGCTGAAGGCAAGGCTTTCCTGGAGGCGTTGGGGTATCTAGCATGAGCTGGAGTGCCAGTTTATACCTCGAAGGCTTTCTTTATCAGATGCAAGTTGGAAACTGCTCTTCATGACTTTCACGTTAGCGCAAAAGTAAGGACACTGGCACCCAAGTTCAACTCTGAAAGAGCGAAAAAAAAATACAGCGGTCGCGACAGGACGTAGAGGCACTGGTTTTTGCGCTCACGCATCAAACGTACTCCCGCCACTGAGATGGTCCCGCATGGAGTCCTCGGACGTTTCAGCCATGGCCTCGAACCTCTTCTCTCTTTGTCGACGACGCAACCATCGGGATGGTGATTCCGGATTCTGGCTCTGAAATGACAGCGCGTCAAGGCGTTCCTCAATGGACGGAGAGCTTCCAGAGTATAGTCGACTGTAGTAAGAAACGAGAGAAGACTTGATGTCATCCAGATTTGTTTTTAGGTCGCCTACGACGCTCGGACCCTTGATACGCACACGTTCCGGAGCTGTCTCTCCCGCAGGTACCGGGACTCGCGGCCCATCGGTCCGCTCCTTTTGACCCCCGAGAATAGGCGTCTCTCCCGGTGAGGTACTCAACTGACCTGGCGGGGGAGCAGTCGGCAGCGATTTTTGACGAGACACACCGTCCATTTTTAAGTTACAGAAAGGTTTGGGGCGCTGAACGTCAGTGCCCACGGAAATAAACGCTGTAGTCCAGTGACTACGACTAGAACAGAACACTGTGGAATAACCTTAATGTCGTGGGATATTGAAATCTAAGTCTTTTAGCCGCCGTAAGAAGTCCAGTGGGGTTGGATGTGGCAAACATAAATAAGAAATTAGTATGTGCCTATGCACTCGAGCAGCTCCTCGAAATGGCTGGCTCCCGAAAAACGCGTACGAAAAAGGGAAAGGGTAACCAGGTGGTGTATGACTGGAAATGTTCTGAAGTCAACTTCGACTGATGCGGCAGAGCAGAAAGAAAGAGCCGAATAAAAGTTATATTGCGTTAGTGGAGCTTTCCTGTTCGTTTTTGCCTAGATGAGACATGGATGAGAACATTAGCAAGTCGAGCGAACTCGCATTGCCGGCCACAGCTCAAGTACGCCGAGAGCGGCACGCGCCAATGATACGAAAGCGAGGAATCAACTGGAATACTGCACAAAAAACACAGGACCTGTAAAATCGATAGCATTAATGTCAAAGGCAGAGAAAACGGTAAAAGACAATACCATACATGCAATCGGCAGCTTTTTACGGCATTTACTGGTCAGTTGTACAGACAAGCTAGCGGTTGCCACGGGAGTCACTCGGATTCTGCGCCGTTGCGCGGTTGGTTGCGTGTTTTGAAAGCTTATCACATGCAGTGACCACAAATAAAGCAGCAATAAATCACGCCTTTACTACATCAGAATACGTGTTGAGACTTCCCTTGAAGTCCTAAGCATTTCATATGCCTTCCCGCAATACCAAATCTGAACAATATATTGGTGGTGGATGTTTTACAGAGGTGCTAGAGGAGCAGCGTCCTGCCCCATGCAAATTATGCAGTTGCTGTGTGGAACGCGGTTAACAGAGTTTCCTACTTTTCTGCTGTGTCTCCCTTCAACAGAGAGAGAGTTATGTAACTATACTTCTGACGCAGAAGATTACAATCAACTGCTGTAAATGGTGGATTCGGAGCCTGAGCATGTCAGACTTTCCAGTCGAGCTGAGGCACAGTGCCACACAAACTGGTAGCTCACTCGGTGCTGTAGCACGAGTGGAGGTTTCACTGCCTGTCGGTCTAGTAGTAGATACACGAACACGCTTCTCAGCTATGGCAGTTATGACTGCGCTTCCTACAGGTAATAACATCTTAAATTTGTTAGGCACCTGAAGGGCTGGTCACCCCGCTACAAGAACCCCATCCAGCACTGTATCTCAAGTCGAGCAAACGTGGCGCTATAGCGGTGTATGGGTCGCGCGAAACATCTCTTTATTCTCATTGGTAGCACCCCAACAATATCAGGAACTCTATTTTGCTGCGTGCAATAACCACCTCCAGCCGGTGACGTGAGCGACACCACCCGGTCTTTAGCGGTATGCAGGCAATGACACTGGGTTTCGGTACGTCGTTTCCGGGGACGTGGAGCAGTGTGAAAGGGGTCATTTCTTTTCAGCCGCTGCTTGTGCGACTGAACTGCCCCTTTCCAGGGAGTATTTGTATGGCCAGTCCACCGCTAGGTGAGTGTAGGCCTCAGAGGCGGCAAGATATAGCAGCAGTTGAGGCCACCGTCTACGCTTAGGTGAGACGATGGAGCTTGTTTGAGAAGCAACTGACAGTGGCAGCCTGAAGTGCTGAAGCTTAGAAGAGTGTGAAGATTACAAGAATTGGGGGATCGTGCACCTAAGGAACGGAAAAACCGATGCTGATCGACCAGCCGGGAGTCTACTGGGCCGAAGATCCCCTGGGCCTCTGTAGTTCAGTGATGCGTAAGTGTGGCAGCACCACGACTTTAACTGGCGTATGATTAGTGCGTTCCATACAGATAGAAGATGACCCTGAGGCACTATTTCCCTCATTTCCGATTTTCGCTGTGATGTCGCCGATTCACGAGAACGACCTTCGAACAGAACTATGCATCTGTGTACTGTTGGAAAGCTTGCTTATCTCGGAAACTCAAAATTTCGCAGGAGGCGAACTCTACCTTCCGGCCTTGCGATTCCCTCCACCTTGACTAAGCTAAAGAGTTGCCAGGCAGACAGTGTTTCATCTCAATGTCGGGAGAAGGCATAGAAATGCCACTAGTTTTAAGCATATACAAGCTTCTCGTGGAGATCTGAGGTCGCTGTGCCTGCGATGCCTTTCCCGTTTGCAGTAGCTGGGTAAAGTCTGGCACGAACAACAGAACACTACATGCCATACCACGCGGCGTCTTGAGATGCTTTCGAGAAGCCCGTAGGGTTTCTTCAACTGCAAATCCAACTTTTTGGAATCCCAACGGCCCACCGAAGTCGTGGCAGCGAAAGAAAACTCATATGCTACTGAAACGCATTGGCAACTTACGGGGGAAACATCCCGTGTGTCTTTCACTGTTCGGAGACCAGAGCCTAACATACACGCTCGACGGACGAACAAAAAACACCTGCAGTCACGACCACGTCCCATCTTCAGGGAAGTGGACAGAATAGGGACTGACACAGCCGACACTTCGGCGGTGCTGACGATCCCCTCTGAGAGTTATTTGCTACATTACTGTGAAATTTGTTGTACATTTAAATACACGAAACTGGAACCACGCTGTAACGAGGTGGTACAATACGATGCAGCCCTGGAACAGGAAGACAGTAGGGTGCCTGCTTAGACAGCCTGCCGACCCATATCCTGGTCACCCGCGATTCTATACACTAGTTTTACCAGTCCTCTACGCCAGCATACTTTCAAATCTGTGTATTTTAGTGACATCTGCCACGTTAGGGTTGTCAGCCACGGTAGGCCCCCTCAACGGACAACGGGTGTATATACAAGAGTGACAAATCTACAATACACAAGCAAGCACCGCTGTATCTACAAAGTTGGGTACATTTAGTACTGGCGACGCAGATTCGCACATGCCTTGAGAGTAATCTTGATCATGTTCTCCTTCCCAGTGGTTGCCTTCACTCCAGTTGCGTCATAGTCACCCTGCAGACAAATACGATTCGCACAACCACACTGTTCTTTTTGAGGATTCGTCTCTACAACGAACGGAACTCCCTGAACCGGCCTGACAGAGTAAGTGGACCAACTGAAGGCGAAACTGACGGTGCTACACCTGCACCTCTGGTCCCGCAGGTGCAAGTAAATTAGTTTACACGCAGCTGAAACCATGAACGCCCCTCTACGAAAAAACAATAACCGCGAAGGTTCGATACAGACCACCCCAGTGATTGAAAATGGAGGGTTGGCAACTTACTTCATCCCACTGAAGCGGAGACCCGTCCACAGCAAGGATGCCACACGTCGCGATGCCACGAGCCTGGCACAGACCGAGGACACCGGACATCTCCATGTCGATAACGTCGCAGCACTTGGAATACATTTCCAGCTTCGATGGCAGAATACCGTTTTGGTAGAAGTAATCTTGTGTGACGCCGATGCCAGAGGCGGCCTCAATTCCGAGTTCCTTGGCGGCATCCATCAGTGCTTGGTACACGTGGGGAGTCGCAACACAGGGGAAACCTGTGAAGAAACGGGCAGAGAGGGCGACACAGATGAGCGCATCCGCGGGAAAAGCCACGAGCCATACTAAAAGGAGACTGGTTGCGTCGATCATTGTACCTCACATAACAATGTACTGCCATCCACAACCGATTTTCCGGAAAATAGATTACACATTTACGAGAGCACGGTTCGCAAATCCGGGGAACGGCAACGCCAGTAGCACACATCCACGACTGTACAGATGAGTCCTAGTGTCCTGCCACTTCTCACTTTACGTCTGCAAACTTGGAGGTATTGGCTTTGGTTAAGGCACTATGGACACTTTCCAGGATAAACAACATGCGGGTCTCGACAAAGGACCCTTACCCTCAGGAAGGATGTTTGAAATGAGACCAGTTTCATTGACCGCTGCGTAGGTAACACACACGTCTCCTTGCTTCAGTGTCTTCGGCTTCAAGCTTCCGCACGTGCCCGCGCGAATGATCACCTTAGCGCCAAGATACGCCAGTTCTTCGATGGCGATCGAAGTACCCGGGCAGCCAATACCGTGAGAGATCACAGTGATGGGCTGGCTGTCGTACACGACTCTGAAAGACCGGTATTCACGGTTGTATGCCAACTCCTGCTTTTTCTCGCACATGTTTGCGACTTCCTCCGTCCGCGCAGGGTCACCAACAATAATGACGACCGGCTCCACATCCTCCTGAAAAAACAACGTGAAAGACGAGCACGATCAAGATGACTACTAAGACCCACGGATAATCAGCGTACAACACGTCGTACCCTCTGGAGCGGCTGCGTGCAGAAACTGCGATTGTAAGAAAACCTCACGAAATCGACTGCAAAGCAGGCGTGTGACAACTGCACATTGGGTTTCGGCGGTCGACTGCACTGGAGGTTAAAGTGAGCTTCCACACTTATCCGACTACGATGCCTGGTCACTTGTCACAAGGCACCCGGCTCGGTACGACAGTCAGTTGGGCGATGAGGCTGGAAGACCCACTTTGACTTGGCTGCGGTCAGGTCTAAGAGCAGGACGGCTCCGAAACAGCCTTTTCCCGGAAGGCTTCGCGCCACCCCACTGCGTTTTCATAAAAGCGCCTCATTGAAAATAAATACGTACTGTGAAGCTTCCGCGAATACAACAGCGGCACCCTCTGCTGAATCGTGGAAGGCGCCATCTTTGGACGGTGTGCGGGCCACGCCACTTCTGACTGAAGATCCGCAGTCGAAGGTTCGAAGAAAAACAGCAACTTGACGGGACAACGTGATTTCGTTCTGTCTCAGATCACGATATTATGACGAACGGCCAGATTTCCAGCATGAAAATCCGTCGGATTCACGGTCTAGACACCCACCTTACCTTGCGGAGTCTGATGTGAGGCTGAACTTCCATGCCCTGCATCGTGCTTAGTGAAAGAGATGGGGCCCACAGGGTGACGGAATGCAAAAGGGGATCAAAAGGAAACTCCACCAGCCACGAACAGTTGAACAGTTGTGAGACTCCTCGACTGCCAGACAACGATTCAACTTTACTGTTTTTGTTTCGTCCACTTCCCAGCGCGGTGGGGAAAGTCTGCTGCACCGGACGCAGCTTTTGCCGACGCAGGTGCAGAAGACGGACGGAACAACGTGGGGAACACAGAACCGTCATCGATAGATACCCGTCGATGACGATTGGGGTATTTTCTGTCTCGAGATCTGGCGTCCGCTTCCGTGAGGAGATTTTTGTTGTCAGCAGCTGATTCTCCCACGTTTTCCCTTCGCAAGTGAACGTCGCGTGGGACGGCCAAGGTCATTCACTGAAAAATATGCGTCAAAAACGATTAAGTGCCCGTGGTGGCGCCTTTACAGCCGTGCCAGTATATCGTGAATCAGTCCACCCAAGAAGGAAGAGACGTATGGTCAGAGTGTTCAGATAAATGTTGAACGCAAAAAGCCAAATTGACGCACGCGCCGTGTCAAATTGTTAACTGTGTGAGCTACTCCCTCGTGGTGACTTTGGGCGTGACTTGGTCTGCCGCTGAGACAGCCACGGTTACCATGTAAACGCGACCGATCGTTGAGGCGTGAGTATTATCGTGGACAAGTGAACACGAGTTCCAACATGCTATCTGAGTGTTTTCTCTTTCCACTGAGGAACACTGTCCGTGTTGCCGTAACCCCGAAAACGAAGAATAACCGGAAAAGAATGGTGGCGGCTGCACGTCTACGTGGAAGATATGTTCCTAGATGTGCTTTGGGAGGGGGTCTGGCGCTCCTTTCGCGACCAGTTTTCCTGACACCCATATCGTTAAGCTTTTTGATATGAGCCTGTAAACGAAGGTAAGACGCGTCTTTGGGCCGTATGACATTGCTCGAATTCCAAAAACGCACAAAACCGTTAGATAGCGCGGTTACCCTAGTGTCAAACAAAGAAATTCTCCCCTCGGAGGGTGACAAGCCGGTCGACATCAATCACATTCCTGTAGAATGTCTCGACACGTTTGAGGACCTCCCGAAGTTCGGCAGGCCTCAGATCGATAGGACGATATGAGCGTCCTTCAGGTGTGTCTAACCACCTCGCGATTAAGAATTTCTGGTACTCACACGTCTTCCCCATCGTGCAGTGTATGATTGTTTCTGCTTGATTAGGGTAATTGCTTGGCACCTCCCGCTCGTTGGCGTTCACATCAACAGGTCCTTGCGATGTCACCCAATAGCGAGACTGAATCAACGCCTGCCACACGAAAAGCTCGATTCCGTGGACCACTGCACACCCCGCGCCACACGCCTGAGCGAAGGAAACATCCACACCAACTTATCTTGCACTCACTGCATGGATTTGGACAAACCTCATCCTCATTCGATCCGTTGTTTTCGCCGGATTCCGAGACGAGTTCAGCAAAGCTACCGACGACAAAACAACGTTTTATCTACACTAACCAACCCAACTGGAGACCACCACACGTAGCTATCTTCTCTGGGATGAGTCTTTGACATTGTTGTAGATTCCATCCTGCCAAGTATGCTATTAACGGGTGTTCGTGGAATTTAAAGTCTTCACTGACCAATCTAACTGCCGTCCACTCTTCACTGCTGAGCAGCGTGCCTGATCCATCATACAAACGGAGAGCTCCACAGACGCTTATCGCCAGTAATTCCCACTTTGTTGTGGGGGAGTGCTGGGCCGAAATCAGCGTCAAATTCGACATTTCAGTTTACGCAGCCCTAGAAGCTAACGCAGATTGTATGCCACAGTTTAGAAAAAGCGATGATGCCTCCTGCTGCGGTCCTGACCACAGTCACCGGTCGACTCCTCGCCTCCTAGGAAGTCATCTCGATTCACGTACCCTTTTAATGAGTGGCGTAAGCACAGGATTATACGCCATTTCAACGACGAGAGGTCGCTCCTTGAACACTTCTTCTGGAAGCTCGCAAAGGGCTGTCCCCGGCACGGTCCCGACCTGGAGGAAAATGTCACAAAAATAACAACACAACGATACTCACTCTTGACGCCGTATTGCCCTGACTTATTTTTGACCGGACTCGCCCGTCGGCCTCTCCCTCGACTGCCCGCTTTTTCAAAGAAAATGAACGGCGTACCTTGATTTGTTACTCAGATACAACAATCTCTGAACACGATCGCAGCAGAAAGTAGTGAAAGTTTTACGGTCGCAGCTCGGGTTTGACAAACTTCTGCATGCTGTCAAGTCACTAGCGGCATTTGCAAGGAAACTCTGTGCAATGCAGTTCCTCTGGAGAACCTCCTGTGCTGGTGATGCATTCAACACGGCGAGGCAACTGGCTTGATAATCGCAGCTTTCCTGTGCAAGAAATCATCGGCCCGCATTCACCCCGCACCGTCTCTCAGCTTGGTTAACCAGTGGCCACCCGCGAAACGGCTGTCCTTTATCGCGTACTATTATGTTCCCTCTTTCTTACAATCACGTCTATTTCGTGCCAACTGTGACAACAGTTCTTTGGCGGGCAGCCGTTTGCATATGGCTCGAAAACGGATACTCCGAATTCCTTTGCGAGCTTCTCTGCTCGTGACCGCGTCCTGTTGTAGATGAACACCTGTCCTGCGTCTGGCATTTTCCTGCCCTCACTCTCCCACGCCGAGGCACCGTCGCCCTGTGGAAGTTCGAGGGCACCACTATCAATTTTTCCATCGGAGAAAGTGTGTTTCACGGCGGACTCGTGCAGAAGTTGTCGAACTCTCATGCATGCATACACTGCTGCACGGGCCGCTCCGCCTGCTCCGATTACGAGGAAGCTGGACGAATAGGACAGCTGCAACGCGATGCAGAAAAACCGATGAAGACGCCAGAAATTTAAGGCAGGCGGCTGGAGATAAACGACAACGCGTGTGACACGTGAACCCAGACGACAGCTTACGCTGCGGTTTTTGCAGTTCGCTACAAGATACAAGCAGGCGACATTGCAGAGTGGCACTCAGCCTATCGTAGTGATTTGGCTACACCAATCAAACAACACCTGGAGCTAGACTCCCTGTTACACATCATGAAATGGGAATCCTAGGATTATATAAATTGCCCTTTCGTCAGCAGTATACATTACGAGTTAGAATTCTGGTTTAGGTCTTGTTGTCTTCCTTGAGATGCTGCCGAGCTTCCTCACCTTGTCGCATCGACAGAGAATCGCCTTCACAATAGCCGCATAGTCCGTGTTTGCACCGCAGAGAGTGCCATTCACTTTGTCACGGTAGATGGTGTTAACCTGAAAAACGTGACAAAAGGCGCTCTCCAACGCCGAATGTGATCCACGTGACAAATCGGCAGAGAATGACTATCACCCCTCTCAGGCACGTAAAAGCCGCACCAGCGTACGGCACACCGCAGCCGTGGTGTCACTGCCCCACGTGAGCCTTGTATGTTCTGCGTGTGCCATTTCTTTGTTTCTTTATATCTATCGAAATCTAGTTCGCCTTCACAGATCTACGGCTCCTGTGGGCGACTGTGTAGCTTTCAACATCGGGTCCCTAAAAAAAAGACAAGCTGAGACGTCACGGGCTTTGCTACGCCGCGTGCACACTCCCGAAGCAATTTGCTGCTCAGTCGCCGCCATCTCTATCGTTCAGCCTCTTCGAGCCGCTGCCGCACTCGTTTCGCGAGGGCCGAACACTCACCGCCTTAATTCGTTTCGCTACTGGATCGATACGACTCAAAAGAGGCAAGAGGGTTTCCTTGAGGGGGAGCGTGACAGCCGCCCCACCAAACGCATGCAGAGGTGCGGCTCTCAAGAACTGCCACGTCATCTGCTCAACAAGCATCGTGGCATATTTTTCCGTTTCGCGGCCCGGAAGTTGTCGGTAAGTAATTAATTTGGCACTTGGGTGCCGCGTCGCATGGGCAGCAGTTTCTGTGGCGTGCAAACCACACAGAGACTGACATGTATCCACTTCGCGTGCTGGGCACTTGATTTGCTGCATTTGCCTCTGCACAGCTGCAGGCGGGAAGAGGCTGAAGGCGCAGCTTCTCGAGACCGCCCTTTTGCATTCAAAAATGGCGTTATGGATGGTCGGTGACGGGGAAAGCATCGTGGGGTAGCCGAAGAGGAAGAAGTTGACGCATGGCAGAGAAAGACGGCGCCGATGTTCCCATAATTGTACTGCACTCAACTGTCCGTAGGCCTGCAAAAATAAGACCGAAGGCAGAAAAGAAGCGCTAGTAGACACACGGACATTCACCACGTTGGAGCCAGTCTCTGTCTCTTTGTTCCGATGGTCTTAGGTTGGCTCCAGCAACCGATCTAAAATCGGGGTGTTTGTTTGTCGTTCATATTTACCTAGTGGTGCTGGTCACAAAACAATCCTTGTATCAATTGAGCTCATTGCGTACTTAGGATCAGAACAAAGCAGCCCAAGTTTCAGGGCTCTTCCACCCATGCGTGGCTGGAGATCTACAAATCACAGATTCCGTCTCGGAGCGTAGTCAGGTAGCCGTAGGCTCGAGGAGTGCTGAAACCAGCGTGTGCGCCATTCTCACTCAGTCACCTGCTTGCTGGACGGCTGACTGCAGCCGAGACCGCACGTGAACACTGCTGAGTTCTGGCATCATCGAAGCCAGTCGATCCTTGCCGTGTGTTTCTACTTCCTTTAAGCGATACTACTGGCACTTGTGTATCGGGCACGCCATCAGGGGAACAGTGCTCACATTCGTACTGTCTTGTCCTGCCAAGCAAGTCGGTGTGAAGCAGCGGTTTTCAATACGAGAACGCCTCCCCGCCGGGCCACTCTGGAGAAGAATCAGAGGCCGATTTATCTGGCGCTCGACGCATTCCAGCACTTCGTCATTGGGATGCAACGGCGCCCGCGATTGCGCGTCGACTGCCGATCGGGCGTCTGTGTTGTCAGATTGAACACGGCTTCCGTTCTCCATACGTAAGGATCTGAGCAAATGCGTGACAGCTTCCTCGCCGTCTCCAAGCTCCGTGGCGTCCTGCTTCAAACATGATACCTGCAAGTTCGTCAGCTTGATCTCCTTTGTGGAGAGGAGGCTTGTGTCGAGGGCACAAGCGTTGCCTTGCAGATGTGTTTGTGCTTGCAGCCGTGATCGAGAGGGCAGCAGAACGACTTTTGATACAGCGGCATAACAACGCGAGACAGAAGAAAGACAGTTCCTGAGAAAACACGGACACAGAGACTGAGGATACAAGGTAACGAGGCGAGCGGTGACAAGGCATGTGACTTTGCCTGCGACTTTGATCGCATTTAACGATCTGGCAGTGGTCACATGGAAACGTCAAAGAGGCACGCCACGAAACAGCGCACACACATCCGGGCCAGCAGAAAGTCATGGTCTGAAAGGAGCATGCAGTTAGCTGTCCCGGCTTCAGCGCGTTCTCTGAAAGTTTCAGAGTTTGCTCAAGTAGGTGCAGTGCCCGAGAGGTGGAACGAGAAACCCGCGCCATCTGCCACACCAACTAATGCATGTCCCAGACTTCATGAATAACGGGATCGTGCCTCTCCCTACAGGGAAGCTGTTGGACTGTCTGATTTATCAGTTTCACCACAAACCACAAGCGTGTATCGACTCAAGCTATCAACTGGATTCCTCTAGATTATCAATCCCCTGCCCGAGGCAGGAACGCGTAACCGGTGGCTGTATCATGACGGTCCAGATCCCTGTCGGATAACAATCGTCGTGTGTGAAAGCTGGTCCGACTCTTCACATGTATTTTATCTACCACTTTCCTCAATAGAATTATCTCTGAATATGATGGTCGAGGCAGCCCGACAGTTAGCCCTGAGCGCCTTCACATCCCTTAAATCATAAACAGGATCGAGTCTCCCTTGAAAGATTCGACTTTTCGCGATTACTTGTAGAACATTGTGATTGGATCGGAGCTTAACCACTCCACATGAAGTGAAGCGATGTATCGACCTCCCGGCGGCGTGGCCATGAGAAGATCCTCAATGAACTGTCGCCGTGCCCTCCGCAGTAGTGAACTCTCTGCTTCTTTCGAAAGCCCAAAGTTGCCTGCAAATCCATTTTCTGGAATAGTTGGCGGCGTGGCAGATGCGAATGCGACGCTACCATGCCTCGAGCGTTCCACGTTCTGTTCTGGAGAAAACACGTGTGAGTCTTCACCTGAGTACGGGGTCGCGATACCGCTGGCAGCTCGCGCCCACAACTCTTTCCGTTCTTCGGTTATGACGCGCTCTTCGCCTGTTTGCAGCCGCTCCACCATCCGGGTCTCAACATCAATCCAGTCGAAACCCAGTCGGCTGGCTCGAGCAAGCGTACTCACATACGCAGCAGCCTCGGCAACAGGGTCCAACTCTGCCTCGTCCACAGACAAAGCCATTGACGGGGAGGACTTCGACGGGAGAAAAAACGACGTCTGAACCTGCCCCACGAGCTCTGTTTTCAAGCACGTTGCTGAACGTGCGGTGGTTCGACCGCTGTCGCTGCACGCCTGGTTCGAAGCTTCCTTTCGTCCTCCAACCCTGGGTCCGCTGCAGTTCGTGGATGAGGGACCTTGAGACACATGCGCCGACCCCTCGGTACCGACGTCTTTGGGAAAGGCGCCGACCACCTGGGCCTCTGTCGTTTTGCTTTCGTCGGATGTTTCAGAGAGAAGACCGACGGTTTCTCTGTACAAGGGGCTACCGGGACCGAATCTGCCTCCGTCCTGTTGAGTCCGCAGCGTGAAGATAACGGGTTTGCCAGTGAGGAGCCTGAGAACGAATGCGCACAGATGTCTCGACGCTTCCTGACCTCGTTTGAACCAAGGACGCTCACCACAACTGCGGACTCTCAAGGCAAAGGTCGCAGACGTGTGAAGCCGGTGCGCAGAAAGCCACTAAGAAAATGCGTGGAACACGCCTGAGAGGCTATCCGCCACACCCCACTTTGTAAATATCAACACACGTCTGAGTTGTCACTAGAGTCGTCTGAGACGCGTCTTTCTCACGTGTCTCTACACGTTACGACGAACGTCGCATCCGTTCCAAGTCTTCTCACCTGAGGTAGAACACCTGCCTTTCGACGGCTTCGAGTGTTGGCAAACAGTCTGCCCTCAACTCCACGACGTCCACATATCTGTAGTAACATCCCGCGACAAAGATGATGTTGCAAGACATGAGCGGAAGTGCCTGCCGGGTTCCGTCTCACAGTGACAATGGTCTCTCACCTCTCTCGATGACGAGGACAAGGATAACGGCACGGCTTTCGCACGTATGAAGACACACTAGAGATGCGTTAGACAACTCAACGGAGACTTCAGCACGAGGATCCTTGGATGTCTCCGTCACACGTAGAACAGCGTAGACGCCTTTAAAGAGATCTACCGCCTTTCACAGGCGGCCGCTATAAGCTCTGGCACACTGACTGTGACTCGTCTTCCACGAACCTCGTCTGCCATCCAGCATCTCCTTTGTAACGTGTCCGATTGCCGGAGAGACATTTTGTTCACGGACAAAGATCCAGATTATCACTAGCGCATTTGAGCGGTCCAGTTTCCAACACTCGGGCACAAAAGATCCAGGTGTTGTCAGGAAACTCCTTCGGCGCCACCATCGCCCTGTCTCGCGAAAGAGGTACCATAACGTGTGTTCCCCAGTACACTTCGAGAGAGTTGCCACTCGAGGAGTCTGTCGGCATTCAAGCGGTGAGTGAGTTCCTGTTATCTCACCTGCTCTCTTCGAGCCACCTGGCCAACACGGTGTTCACGCTGCCACGGCGTCGTGTCACATTCTCCCCAGCTGTCCATGAGGCTCCGTCCGCCCGAGGAGAAGCGCCGGACTCTGACTGAGAGCTGCACCGATTTTGACAGCTTGCCTCATCGATCGTCAGACTAAGAGAAGTCGCCTCAGAACCTGGTGCGACCAAACACGGAGAAGACCCGCGGTGACCCGCATCTGGAGGACAAGCTTTGGGTTCAGGAGGACCCTGCCTCCCGCTCTGAGGTCGGCTGTGGCCTCTGTGTTCACCTGCTGACCAGGTCAGCACCTCTTCGCAGACAGCGAAACAACTCGCCGGCGTGACTGGCAACGGCGGGCCTAACAGAGCGAAGAGGAAGAGTTGCCAGACTTTGTAGACCGCTCTCAGGTACAGCGAGAGCTTCGGAGCCTCCTTCGAATGCAAGAGTGCAAGCCGGATGGCCATGTCCGTTGGGATGGGGGGCAAGGGCAATGCAGCAGAGGTGGAGGACGAAGGTGATGCCACAGGCGAAACAGAGTCAGATGCTGCGCCCGCGGAGGATCCCGGGGGCTGCGCAAATGTCTTTGAGTCCCCAAGCGCGGGCCAGAAGGAGAGTTCAAAGGGGTCAAGCCCTTCTAGAAGCTCCTGGACAGGCGGAGTCCAGAATTCAAACTTTGCAACTTTCTTGTATCGCACGGCGCGTTCCCAGTATAGCATCCGAACTTTCTCTCGGTACGGTGCAGCTGGCACGTACCTCGATCCTTTCTCACTGGGTCTCTCTGCCTGTCCGGCACCAGTGCTGTCTGAAGGGTCACCCTCGTGGTCAGCAACATGGCACCTTCTGGCTTTCTTCGCCGTCTGGAAGTACGAAGGTGTCTGACCCTGTAACACACACGCAATATGGCAGGCGTGAGAGGTCAGTTCCGGCATCCCTGCCGCACTGTGTACGCACTTCCAGCGACGAAACAAAGTAACCCTTGGAATGGTAACGGTAGAACAACGCGGGGAATAGTGTAAATGCACCATATATATATATATATATGTAAAGACAGGCATATATATATATATATATATAGGTATATTTGGAGAGAGGAACACTGTGTATCTGCGAGTTTCAAGAACCCTGTTTGGATGCATGAGAACCTACCTCCTTTCGTAAGGCGCGTTCCACCGTTTCCTGCTCCGTCGTTTTGATCCACACAACAAGTGGCTCGGATTCGAGAGCCCTCACTGCTTCGTCACTTTCAATCACACCGCCTCCGCACGAGACTACACAGCCGCCACTACGGCACCTGAAGAGTCCCAGTGCCTCGCACCTCATTAGAAATTCTTGTAGTGTTGCGTCGGAATGAGGATTTCCGTCTGCGTTATTTTCTTTCCGGCCTTCGAAAACCTCTTTGGCCACAGAATTGAAAGCAGCACCCAATTCCTCGGTCGTGTTTTGCTCGCCGCCTACGCATAACTCTTCGTCAGACTGGGCGCCTGCGCCAACTTCGGCGGAACAGGGTGGGCGGGAGGAACCGTTCCGCAGTTGTGTCCTTCGCACGGCCGACAACAGGAATGCGAGAGCCTGGCTTTCGACTTGTCTAAAGGCGGGCATCCCTTCCTCTTCGATGAAGACATGCAGTCTATCAAGATCCAGGAGGGACGCATCTGTTGTTCCCGAGAGGTCGATGCCTGTTCTGCCCTGTCGTTCAGCTCTACCATCCACGGGGGCGCGCGTCGCGTCTTCGCGGTCTCTCAGCCACGCCTCAAGCACCACATCGAGGTCGAAGAAAGCCCACCCTCGTTCGAGGGCCGCGAGCTTGCCTAAGACGCTCTTTCCAACTCCTCGCATGCCGACGACCAGAAGCACCTGAAGCAATAGCTTAAGTGGCTGCTCCGGCGTACGTTGGTCAGCGGGCGCGGCCGGAGGTTTGTGAATGAGCGAATGGCATTTACTAGAATGTGGAAGGGGTGTCACAGCGCCTGTGACATCACATGGAAACGTCTCAAAGAACATCTCGTTGGCACATTGCCTCAGAATGGGCGTCCAACAAGCATGCACTATCCGCTTGGTGGATCCCGTGTCGAAATAAACCCTCTGGCTGGAACACTCTTGAGCGAACGTCGTTTGTCCTCCCCCAAACCCATCTGCTGCCTTCGACCTCAGAGAACCGGAATAAGGGAGTAGTGTCCCGCCATCTTCATCGAGACAAACGCAGAGTACGTGTAAGCCATGTACCTACGTTCCCCGTCGTGACCACTTACTTGGGTGTGCTCCAATGACTGGGACAAGGGAAGGCGCAGGACAGCCAGGGGGGCAGATGACGAAATATCTCTGGAGCTGTTCGCGAGTCACAGATTCGTTGCGCGGAGCGTGTTTGGTTTCACACAGGCGGGTGCTGCTTATCCGTCGAAGGTCGCATCCGCATCGCCTGGCAATCAACTCAGTTTCATGTTGTCGAGGATCTGACGCAGTCACATGCGTCACCATTTCTTGATCAGGCGAAGATACCGCCTGTCGATTGCGGATGCTAGACTGTAGAATCACCATGTTGTCACTGGAGCTGCCTTCCGGCATCCTGTTGGAGATCGCCTGCATCGACCGGTTTGCCCCTTCACTTCGTGATGTCGAACGGTCTCGGGAATGCGATTCTCGGGCGGCCTGTACAGGTTGTCCGCTCTCTTCAAAACCCCTCAAAGGGGGAGCGTATAACTGCATGCCAATGCGTTCCTTGCATTCGTACCAGAAATCTGCAAAGGTTTTGTCGACGCACTGCCACTGCACAGAAACGTACGGGCATTCTCACTCGCGTACGGGGGGTTGGCCGCCATTCGCTTCACTGGCGCAGACTTCCGCCGTCCACATATCTCGAGAGGGTATAAGAAGAAACGAACCGTCACATATTTATGTTGGACCCGAGTGTTCTCGCAAAAATTCACCCAAGATGGATGCGTTGACGGGGCCAAAAACGAATTAGCGATCCATGCTGAGTACATTTGTATCTACGCAGCTTATAAACACACACCTCAATTCTTTTGTCTGTATTCAAACTTGGGTGGCAGTCTGGCTGACGACGCTACCTCGGAAGTCTCTGGACAGTCATTCGCAGTCGTTCGGACGAATTGGCATGGTCTGGTTACACGATGCATGATTTTCTGAGATAACGTTTCCTACGAAAGCGCGTGAACCAACAGTGAGCATCGGGTTGACCCCCACGAGCATGTGCGAGTACCAAATGGACTTACGTCTCTTATTCCAACATCCGTGCGGACCAGTCCGAGGATGGCGAAACTCATTGCCACTCTATGGTCGGACTCGCTTTCTACAGCGACCAGCTCCAGTTGTTGGCTCGTCTCCACGTCCATCGTGTCCTCGGCGCTCGGACAATCTCGTCTACTTCCCCTGCCACCAACTTCACTGATGTCTTGGCACTCATCTTCATTCTTCTCGCGCGCTGTTAACGCTGGTGTGACTGTGGATCTTCCGGGAGGCAACGGAGACACTTGGTAAATGAGCAGTCCATCAGAGAGCTCGTCGACATGAAAGCCGGTCGTCTTCAAGCCCCGCGCGGCGGCCGCGATCCGATCACTCTCTTTCAGTCTTGCCGTCCGACCAGCAATAAGGCGGAAGAGTGGGCGTTTCGCCACGGACGCTTGCAGCTGGTGCTGCGTGTCTGTCGCTGCGCCCTTTGAATCGACTCGCATGTCTGAGTGGTCGTTGCTCGGCGATGTTCCTCGGCTCGCGCTCGCCGCTAGGACAGCGCATGTCATGAAGCAGTCCTGCATCCGGCTTAGATCAAGAGTCAGGACCTGATCGTACACCGGGGAACCTGTGGAACACGATGGTGTGACGGGGATTTCCACCAGTTTGCGCGACGCCTCACGGGAGGGACAGTCCTCACCCACGGCTTGGGGGCCTTCAACTCTGAGCTGTTGTTGTGTCGGGGTTTCCCCACATTCGGCAGGCTGCGCGCCCTTTACTGGAGTTTGAGTTTTCGGGTCTTGCGGTGTGTCAGGACAATCATCTACAGTACCGAGAGACAGCGGAACGCAAGAATGTAGATCTGCCTTCAGCTCCGTGGAACCCCAGGCCCGCTGTAGTCCACCAGAAGTGCTCTCAACAGTGAGCCATGCTCCGGAACAACACTGGCACTCCGTGGCTTTTGAGATATTCTCTGTCGCCTTGCCTGTCGCATCTGCGTCAGCCTCGCCAGAGGGGTTGCCGCTTCCTGGGCAATGCGGGGGACAGCGACACGGGATCGACCCAGCGCTCGATTTGTTGAGTCTCACATGGGGAAAGAGCTGGTGCGGACAGCCATATCGTTGCGAGACTGAGCAGCCAAAATGTGGAAGCATCTCAGCAAACGCGATGTCTCCCTGAAGTGATGTTGACCTGAAGGTAGGACAAACGTGGAGCTAACAAAGTTCGTTCACTATCTGGGTACCTAGGCAGAGACTGGGAATACGCACATGGACTCAAGTACCCACATGCACGCATCTATGAGGGG
Source organism: Toxoplasma gondii ME49 (assembly GCF_000006565.2). Classification (NCBI taxonomy): domain Eukaryota; phylum Apicomplexa; class Conoidasida; order Eucoccidiorida; family Sarcocystidae; genus Toxoplasma; species Toxoplasma gondii. Next base: position 101,750 of record NC_031479.1, on the reverse strand, counting down.
AGCGCTCAGCCTCCGCATGCGATGAACTCAGCCGGGACACAAAGTGATTTTCTCTCAAGGAAGTGGCCTCACCGCGGGTGCGCGAGACGACCATGCAGGATTAACGACACGACCAGAGACACTTTAGTCTGACACCCGTGCTGCGCCCCAGACGCGTACCCGGAAAGAATTTTTAACTAACACATCTACAGGCACTGTCAGCGACGTCCCTACAACGGTTGAGGTGAACCGTGTAGAGACACACTGAGTGAGCCGTACCCTTCAGATGGAACGCCCTCGATCCAATTTTTCAGACGATTCAGTCCGCAAGATCATGGGAGGAAAACTACACTTACCTATCTACATTCATATGAACGCGTCCTCCGGCTACAGCTGCCATCGCCATAAAATACGAAGCAGCCGTAGCGTCAGCTTCCACCATCCATTCTGGGTGATCAAAAGAGTCTTTGAATGCCCTCTCGCTGTCTTGTCCACTTTGGTCATCCCCCCGGTGCTGACATGTCCCCTCAGGACATCCGCGCTCTGGCGAAGGCTGCTTGGCAGCTGCCTCAAAAGAAGGCGCCTGCTCGTCGACGTTGTCTGCACTTCTCTGTGGAGCGCTCTCCCTTTCCTGTAGGCCTGCAAGGTTTCTTCTCCTCGCCAACCGCTCCGCGCTATCCTGGTACTTTTCGAATCCCCCACCGACGCGGGACCAAATCGAGCAGACCCGGTAAACGTTCGAAGATATCTCTGAAACATCAAACCCCCACTGACTCATCAACCGTTGAGTCATCCAGACAAAAGGGAAAGGTCTAGCTGCAGCTGACGGAGGATCCGCAGACAGACGCCTTACGGCAGAGTCGCCCTCTCCCGCAGATCTGACTTCTGCAGACTCTGTCCTGCATTCCTCACGCATGTGTTTTCGGTGAGAGAGTGCAGTCCTCGCGACTTCTGGAGAGCTCGGCAACAACAAACCCTTCGCTTCTTTCGGAGTCCGCAGACTACGCACTCGAACCCCTGCGACACGGCTGCGCGGTTCCTGAGACGGTGTGTCTTGTAGTTCATCCCTCACATTGAGGCAAACTTGAACAGTGGAGGGGGCAAGCGGGGCAAGCATCAACAAAGCAGAACCGAACTGGGAGCTTTCTGAAGCAGACACATGCCATTCCGTCATGTCTGTAAACACGTGAGACATCAACTGTGGCACTGTCTGGACATTCGAATACTGCGCCTCTCGACCATCTACCACCGTCGACTCCTCGGCCGTCACCTTCTCGTCAATGGTCAGTTGGATGGGTAGGCAGCCGTGACTCTTCAGATATGACACCCTGCATCCTCTGATGAGCCGGCAGACTGCTTCAGCCAAAGAACCCATTGGACGCCTTCTGAGTTGCTCCCCTCCGTCAACGACTACGCTCTGAACATGAGGGAGACGCCCGACCGTCACTTTCTCTCTCTGTGAATTCACATCCTCGGTGTGATGCGACGAAGACGGACCGCCTTCGTGATCGCAGTGAGAACGGCGGAGGCAATGATGGAAGCCGAGAAGGAAAGCAACGAACGGCAGCAGGAAGCGAGACGCCGTGCCGCTGTCGCCAACCCAAAGACGAAGGCACCCTTTCTGGCATACGCAAGGAACATACGAAAAAAAATCGAAATGACGCATTCACGTAACGAACCGCCGGAGGATATTGGAAATTGAACGATATCCATTGTTCACGACGCTGACAAGGGTACGTACAGCATGTTCCACGACCACCATTCCACACCATGGATATGTGCAACGGATTCATGTACTGACTCTCTGGCATGGGCTAGCTTCGCAAAAAAGTGCACCCGATGCACTCAGCGGTAGCAACGCGACAGGGGTCCTGTCCAGACGGAAAATCCTTTACCGCAGGTGAAAGGCTTCAGATGACTGGGACTCTTGTGCAAGCAAATGAAAAATGCCCATCCACATCCCTATCAATGGCTACTGCATCTCACGCAAACGTGATTCCACAGCTTGAACAAAAGCATGGCAGAGCCTGAGAGAGGGTGCTGGTGATTTCGGAGGGTGTTTGCTCCACTCAAGCTAGTAGCCTCTATTTTCACTTTCGCATCGTGGAGTCTGGGGAAACTCAATATTTAGGTACTTCCAATTACTAGGATGAGGGCACACGTCTCGCCAGTTTGATACCCGGAAATCAGCCAGACGAGTGACAACTCGCTGTCAACCCACCCACGGACGCACCAAGACGCGTAACAATACACATATTCATTCCCACATGAATGGCTTTCACATAGAGACGCTTTTCACAAATAATAATTGTGAAAACAAAGTGATTTCTCCACTAACTGGAGCGCTGGAGCGCCCCCAGGGTATATAGGATACTAAAAAGGGGGTTAGCAACTAGCGATGAAGCGCTAAAAAAAGCTCCATGTGGATGGCATTTAAGATGTACGGCAAGCTCACCATGGAGACGCGTCAGCGACTGAACATTCCATGATTTCTCGGGTACTGAACCCGCGAGGACAGGTGTGTGGTACAAAAAAACTCACTGCAGTTCGCGTATACTCCTAGTGTCCTCGGAACCCTTTATGAAGGCTACAATGGCATGAACGGTCTAGGTGTAAAACGGAGTCGAGCAACATCCGAGTAAAAGTGGCATCCACTGAGACCATTCAGTGGTGCAACTCAGTTGGTGCTCGCAGCTGTCTTCGTGAACGGCTGCTCACCGATACATCGGCGAAAGCGAGAGGGTCAAAATACCCCGAATGCGACGACTGGGAGGCTTCGCATGCGGATAGCGGAATCTGGACTTTCACGTCAAACGATGGAGACGACGGAGCTGGAAGCCACATGGAGCACGGGGGCAGACATCGAAGTTCGAATTCTCGGCAGGATTCATGACCGAGAGGAAGCGTGAAAGAGTTCCCAGAGCTGCTATCAATTGCAACCTTTTGCAGTGGAAGGACTCATCGAAAGCGACACCATTCAGGAGGTTATGAAGAAGTCGCTGCTCTCAAGCTTACAGAGACATACGCAACGTTTTAGTGTCAGTGCTGACGCTGGTTTAGACTATTCCCGACAAGACGAAATTTCGTGGCATGGCGCACAAGTGACTCGATCCGAAGCGTGTGTGTAGGACTGCAGAGAACCCCGCGCGCTGCGCCATCCCCGTGGTTCTACAGGGCCTTGCGTATGCACAGCAGTACTAGTGCTGCAAAACAGCAGTCTCGCCAGAAGCTGCGACTCGGAGAGAAACGGCGTCTCACAAAATTCGCGTACACGCTACGAAGTCGAATTGTCCATACAGCCCGAGCTGTTGAAGGGCATGAACCATGACGACAACGTCTACAGCGGCGGGCAGATTGCAGAGGGCGAACTGCTTCCTTGACGGACGGCGGTCTTGCATGCACTGGCGAAAGGAACGAATGAAACAGTGGCGAAGGGCAGCCAGCAGAAGGACACGATTCGCCACAGATTTGGATCCTGCGGAACCGAAAAAAAGAAGTCGTTGTTATGAAGGGAGCCGTGTGAACATACGCATGCCACGCGACACAGAGAGGGACCTCAACTGCTGCAGCACCTGTGGGGGTATTGGTACAGCAGCTCGCTGTCAGCTAGTACCTGGTCAAGAAAGAAGTTCGCTTGGAGTAGCATACCGGCGTGGCAATGACGTTGGCATTCAACGCATTTCTTAATCACAAGAAAGTCGCAGCTGAACATACTCCTTACGGAGGGGATGTGAATTACCCAGCAAAACATTTACCGTAGTCATGAATGCCACCATGGACTCTCAACGCCTTTCCTTTTTGCCATCTTCTCAGCGGTCATTACCTGGGAGCGAGACAACAGCGTCAAAACGGAGACGAGTGGTAGTGTCGCCTGTCTGCGAGCGAAGACTGGAGCAAGGTACACACGTTCTCGGAGGCGCCACAGCCAACACAGGCGACAGCACCAGGCGCACGAGCTCCCGAGGCACTGCTGTGACATGACGGGGATGAGTCGAGCCAACGTCTTGAACGTAAGTAATAAAAATGTTTCCATCGCGGTTCTTTTTATCGTGTGTCAAAATCAGTCTGAAAGCCTCGTCTGCACCGTCACGAGACAGAGGGGCAGAACATGGAAGAGAGAACTTGCGCAGAAGCCGTTGAACTCGAATGCTGACGAGTGGAGAAACAAGACCCAGCAGACGCAGAAGCAGAAGCTCAAGAACCATGCCCACTGCAACACACTCTCCGTGGAGCCTGAAAGACACAGTCAGAAGCCCGAGAAATGGTGAAACGTGAGTACGACCGTACGCTTATGCGAAGCTTGATACACTAGAAGCGTTCCCACATGTCTCGTCTAGGGACTCCAGAAAAACGCTGTTATTTGCAGAAACACGGATGAATCCGGGAAAAGTGAGACAGCGAGCACTTAGGCTATGCGTGTGGTGAGTATATAGGCGCTCTTGAAGAAAAGGACAGGCACACCCAATCGCCTCACGCCGACAAAATGTAGCTGTGCCTGCAAGGCCCAAAGGGATGACTGGGCAGACTGTCAGTGCAGAATCGCGGCACTGTCCAAGAGGAAAGGGATAAAGTCTTTTCTCCTCACCAGTCAGAGCTCCTGAACAGCATCTCGATCCCATGGCCGATGGTGTGCCCGAAGTTCAGAATCTGCCGTTTCCCGCTCTCACGGAAGTCTTCCGCGACAACCGCCGCTTTCAGTTGTATGGCAGCTAGGACAACGGTCTCCAAGGCGTTGTTCATGCCGCCTGCATGCACGCTAGAATCTGCGAAGTGTCGTCTAGGGGCAGTGTTGGACCGGTCCATCTGCACTACCCCTTCAGCGATAGGTGCAGCTGCATCTTCGGGATCCACAGAGCAGACACCGGATGATTCAAATACAGGTTCCTCATTAGGAGTTTGCGGGAGACGATCCTGCTGTGCACAATTGAGTGTGCCATGGCCTTCCAGCGGCTCTGCGTCAGAAGGTCCTCGAGGCGGTGATGCAGGCGGTAGTGTCCGAAGATGGTTGTTTGATACGCCAGTTGCGCAACTCTCCAAAGAATCCGAGACAGGAGCGACAAGTGCCGCCGGGTCGACACGACTGAGGAAATCGAATAACTTACTGCTGCTTGTTGTTGCTGTGGTAAGCACATACACCAGTGGAGAAGCCAGCGCGTATCCGTTGCTACAATCAAATCCCCGGAACACGCGATTGAGTCCCCCCACGATGGAACTGCGTCGCGATACCAGTGTCGTGGTGTGATCAAGTGCGTCGTAGTTGTGCCGGCTTCGCTGCCCGAAACATAACACCCTGTGTGGCTTCTCATGAGTGTATCCACTATGTAAGACACTGAGCAAGGGCCCCCACCGAATACAGTGACTGGTGGCCTCCACACTCGGTTGTCCAGCTCAACGGCCACATGCGTTACAGTGGTTCCACAGCATCTGCGGTCGCCACGTCACCCTATGACGCCCGCTAGCATGGACAGCACAGACGTGTTGCATGCCACTGTGGATCGTGGCGTTTCTTAGCATGTGAGTCTGTTGGGATTTTGTATTCACGAAGACAAGTCGACTTCTGAAGGACTTAAGTACTGGAGAGGTCTCCAGTTCCGACGTCACTACAATCAGTTAGCATTGTTCGCTGTGACGGCTCTTTGTTAGCCGAGACCGCACACACACACACACTTACCGATTTTGATGACCTCGGCCATGCCATTCGCAAAATGTCGTGGTGGCAAGGACCGAATAAAAGGCAAATGAACCAAGACAGCGTGCGGGTGAGTGAACGTTCCCAGGCAGTTCTTCGCTGCCCCGACGTCAATGCCATTCTTCCCTGCAGCCAGCAAGCACGACAGCGATGCGCATACTGCGCATTCGACAAGTCGCTCGATTGGTGAGTCCGGCGCCCCACCATCTATTGACGACCCGCAGAAAGTTTTACGTAGGTCTTCGATCGATCAGAGGCACAATGAAAGTGCAACATCGAAGTTCTTCCGCATGTGTCCGTAAGTTGCGCGCGGGAATCAGACAGCCCCCTACCAGTGATGTGGATAATCATCGGGTGGTGGAAAACTTCCGGGAATATTCGCTTTCCTATGATCCTGACTAAGCTCTTTCGGTGCGACACGCTGAGTGGAGGAGTACAGTCACTGCATTTGCTCGGCGTACACAGCATGCACCCAGAGAAAAAAAAGGCAGCCAGGAAGCTGTCGGGAGAAAGTGAACGTGTTTACGGCGCATCACTACGAGACTCGCAAAAAACTCCAGCGACAACATCTAAAACGGCTCAAACTGTGTAGGGAAGGAAACATACCTCCGACGGATGCATCAATGGCTGCTAGCAGAGTGGTGGGAACCAGCACACATTTAACACCCCTAAGCACCGTAGAAGCTGCAAATGCCACCAGATCGCACACCGTCCCTCCGCCCACTGCGAAGACAAGGCTTTGTCGATCGAGAGGGATACGCGCCGCTGTCGCTCCTGCATCCCGAGGTTCCACCAGCGGCCGAACATGAGGGCCACCGAAGGCGTGGGAGCATGCAGACGCTCGATGGTTTCCCTCGCCACTCGGCAAACGGCTAGACGGGATCGTGATATACTGGGCACATCGACTATGGTTCGGGTTGCCGAAAAGAAGAGCGTCTTGAACCTCGGTCAGCGCGTGGCGGCATTTCAGGCCCTCGCCTAGTTCACCCTTGAGGAACCACAGACGCGCCGGCCGCTGTCGCAAACTCGACAGCCCCGTTTGACTGGAGCGCAGTTGCTCGTGAGTCGAGGCGGCCTGTGTTGCGGGGCGTGGCGACCCAGTAGTCAGTCCTAACGTCCCCTGAGACTGTGTTTTGGGAGGCAGTTGCTGAGAACTTGCGAGAGATACGGCAGCAGACTCAACTCCAGCACAACGAACCGGGAGGCATTCGGCACATCCAAGCCTGTTTGCAAACGACTCGATAAGATGAAGATGATGGCGGGGAAGACTGCCGTCGACAAAAAAGTGTAGCGAGGTCACAGAAGAGGTTGTTCCGGAGGCGCCCTGCCAAACGCAAAGAGCAGTAGAGCACAAAAAGAGTTTCCTTCGAGATGTGCAACCGGAATTACCTCCTGATGATTTCAGTGCCTGTATTGTTTGTCAATATTGCACGCCCTTAAAAAAAGAGGGTGGCGGCGTGGACGTCTCACGTTCCGAGGAGTGTCGTTTTCTCTGCGTACGAGCTCATGGGCTTCCTGTCCAACCCTCCAGATATGCAGTGACCGCAGACTGAAACCTTGCGGTCACTAAATGCAAGTGTGGTGAAGCAGGAAGACTGAACTAAATGATGAGTGCCTCAGATTGGATCAGGACGGGGCTTCACCCGCACAATGCCTTGGCACGCTGAGCAGCCGGTTACCTGTCCGGCCACTCGAATCCGCGAGATTGCCAACTGGTACACACTCCTGCCATGGTACTAACTGGTCTGTTCGGCGTCGCAGCTGAATTGACTTGCCCAGTTGTAATATTGAAAGGTACGTATGAGAGGGTCTGTCTGCACCCTTCACGTGATAGTGTAAAGAAGCGGCAGTAGCCACAGTACAAAAAAATGGGTCGGAAGTAGTGGCAGTGGCTAGGTGAACTATTCTCAGCGTTTCTTGCGTAAAGGATGCTATACGTCTCGTGAAGCTCGCCTACAAAAATGCCACCTGGGAAAAACTGGTCCCGCAAAAGGGCTACAGTTCCCGATATGAAGTTCAGCCGCCCGGCGTCATCACTGTGCTAGAATTCTTCTATGAAATTGTCAACGGGCGTTAACAGCGGCCTCACATAAGGCACTCCGTTTGTTTCACTGGATGCTGTGTCGAATGACACAGATGAGAGAGCGGGCTTACCATCAACAGGCATTGCAGCAGTTGTGGGTCAACTGAATCTCGCGACTCGAGGACCCTGTCGCCGACAAAAACGGGGTACGCGTTGCCTCCACTTGTGTAACTATTTACGCCGGTAATCGGTGAATCAACCTCGGGGTACGCGGCCTCACCAGAACTACAGTCTCCGGCGTTTGTGTCTGCCTCCCGGCGCAATCCGATGAAGCCATACCTTTCAGTGTCCCTTATCCCATTACTGAGCAAACAGGAACGCTGGTGTTGTTCGGTATTTGACGAACAACATTCGTAAAACAATGAAGCATCCTCCTGCGCCGGTGGCGCGAGCTTCGCATGTGGCAGTTGACCAACATGTTTTTCCTTCTGCACGAGGATGACACGAAAACCCGGTCCAGAAGCTGGTGTCATTCTCGAAATAGCTCTCCAGGTGGCAAGAGGCTCTCGGAGAAGTTGATTCGGCGTACACTGCCCGTGGGACTACCAGCGCAACAGAAGCAAAGGTGGGAAGTATTTGACGTTGCTCATAGCAGACATAGGGCAAGGAGGCACCCAGTACAAGAGGAAAAGGCAAACGAGTAATTTCCCGGGGGCAGTGTTTCACAGGAAGTCATCGGTGAAATAAAGGAAAGTCGCTGAATCAGGTGTCCTCCCTGTCTAGAGTACCGATTCAGTGAGATATGAGGAGATACCATTAATCCTGGGACAGCGACCTCCTCTCGCGTTGACATTTGAGAAATCGAAGTTGACAGTCGCAGGAAATCATGACTGGACCGCCGTCGTAACTAGTGTCGCATCAGGACCGTGTGACGACGCTAAACACAATAGTTTCACCCAACTGATACACAGAGCAATATTTTATTGGCCAAGAACTTGTATAATTTTTAGCTTGAAGCTGGGCTGCATTTTCACAACGGGCACGACGAAGAGTGGCGGTCATGCATGCATGCATTTTTCACAAGTGTTTCTCACCGGTGACCTAGCGACGGACGGGGTGGGGCCGTGAGCCGTGAATCTAGCACACTGTAGGTCCTCTGCTGTTATACTACTTTGTGGAACAAGTCTGTTTGAAAACGATTAATCGTTTTCTGGAAGGGGGACTGGAGGAGAGAACACAAAAACTACACAAGGACCGGGGATAATGCACTACATCCACAACATGCCGGCATGAATGGCTTTGAACCTCGCGTGTTGTCTTGCAATCGGTAGTTGCGGATGACGTGTGATGCACTGTCCCACGAAGACGATATGCTGACCTCTCATCAGAACTAGTAGTATATCGCTGAGCATTTCCAGGTTGTAAACAGATTCGTTGAAAAGCAAAATGGTGGTGCCCTCACCGGCTCTGAATATCGATGGAAGCTACACGAGGAAGGGTCGCCCTCGAAAAGGAGGAACATCAGTTCGAGGACGGTACAGACACCATTTAGTAGGTGAAATAATCACGAGAACGAAATTGAGCACGGGGAAAAAGTTCATGAACGCACGTTGTCCTTAATGCCGGCATGTTATTGAAGAGTTCGATCGGTAGACACCCTTGCCGTTCTCGATTGCCATCTCTCCACGAAACGGTCGATCAGTTGCCGGCTGCAGTACTTAACCTAGTGCTCATACACGTTCTTCACGATCGACGTTGTCATCAGGGTGTCAGTTTTATGTCAAATCGCTAATGCAGTCGTCTGCAAAATGGACCCGTTACTGTGTAGTAACAAGTGAAAGTGTATGGCTCTTGTGGAGCACACAAACAACCTCTATCCGCAGCGGCGGATTTGGGGATTCTCCCAGTTTGCTGCAAGTGGGATATGCTCGGTCGTCCTGGTAAATGAATGCGCCACGACGGTTGACGTCTTGAATGTGTATTTGGAGTTTCTAAAGATTTTTCTTACAAGGAGCTGAAGCCATTCTTCTTCCGTGTGCAATTCGATCTGCATCACCATGCATCGCATTTGACTGCATTGCCGTTGTTCGATTTCCCCAGATGCGTTTTCTGTTCACGACAACTGTATCAATTCCAGTGTACAGTGACGGTACAAATCAAGAACTACGCCGATTAACAAACGATTTATGCGTCGTGCGTAGTCATGATTGCAAACGTCGTTGCTGCGCATCCTGCTTTACCTGAATGAGGTAGGTTTCCTCCCCCGAACAGGGGATTTGACCTAAAACATACGTTCTCAAGTCATGGGCACGAGATGATATTGCTATATTGATGCGGTCATGAATGAAGAAAATGATCCCAGGATAAAACAAATTTCAAGCAGTTAACGAGAGGACTGGCAAAGCATCCATCCACACATATTTTCTTCCGTCAGTGGTAGATGAATGCAGGCAAATTTACAATCGAACCTACTAATGATGGCTTTGCATCTGTCTCACCGGACTGTCCTCTTCAGCTACAAAAAAACCGTTATTCTCTAGAGTATTAATGCCCTCTTGCGTATGTCCGCCTGGGCAGCATTGGCTCTTTTGTTACTGGGGATACTCTACACCCATTATTGCGTGTAGCCTGGTCAGCTGTGTGGTACCGTTTCCGTGACTGAGGAAAACTCGACGATCATCGACACATGGTGCAACAGACAACGGCAGAGTGGTCTTCGGGTAGCAGGGAGTGTATACTAGCCGAAGGACTTCCGTGAGGGCGATGACGTGAGAGCGAGCGACCTTGCTGCTCGTACTCGGCTTCGTATTTCTCTTTTGTTGAGCTATGAGCTTGGTCTGCTCCCTGACGTCATATTCATGGTACGCCGGACAATCAGTTATTGTTGGCTGGTAGCCAAAGAAAGTTCACAAAGCAGCCTTCGGTCTTGGTGACAACTGTCCTTATACCGGAAGAGCTGTAAGAGTAAGCACATAGAGGAGTTTTCTAGGTAACGCCTACGTAATTTCACTGTGCAAGTTTTTCGGAAACGTGTGTCTTCTGTCAGCACAATCCTTGTTCAGGTAAGTTTACCGCGGTTCTTAGTCTCTTTGTGTCAGATACCTTTTCAGATGTATCATGTAGCGGATAGAATAAACTACCTCCGCAATTGCAAAACATGGGGGAATCTGTCTGGAGATGTATATGACGCGTTACCCAGTTGAGAGGAAATCCACTCGGATGTTTATCACACCAGCATGTGGCAAGTGCACACAGGTCTAGGTCTGCACTCCTTTCAGTCTCTCGGAACTCAGGAGATGTAGAATAATTGTACGAGATAGCGCAGCACGAGATTATAGGCGATTTCACGGGATATGCGACGTGTATCGACTTCCAAAGACGTAGAAGTGATGATTCATTCTAGGTCAAAAGCTTCTATCCGATCAACCCAGGTAAGGACTACACCTTCCAAGCAAACATAGACTGCGGTCCACGTGTAATAAAAAGCAGGCACAATAGCCAGTTTTGCTCTGTTCTTCATCGGCGATATGCCGCCTTGAGAACGTTGCATACCAGGAACACACTCGCATCCGAGATAGGCGCAATGTCACGGTGCCATCTCATACTGCCGAAGGCAGCCTTGATGTCAGTTTACACTGCTGCGACGAGGTACAAGGGACTCGAAAAGCAGGGGAACAGACTGTTCACCGCTCAGTTAGAGAACTGCAACTTTCCGGGACGCACTTACATAGCAGGCAACTGCGAGACGTACAAACGAGCGATCAGAAAATGTGCCTGCACCAACAGCACGAGCATGAATGTGTCCTGGAGATGAGATGATCGGCTGATTCTGCGACTGAGTTGTGTACCTCTTATTGCCTTCCATCTGGGGTACAGCTGCAGCGGACTCAGCGGCCGCGTTTTTGGGTCACTTTCAGAGTTTGATGTTCCTCGTCGCAGACGAGGCCTCCCACAATGTCGCCTCCTCGCAATGCGCTTCTCACCGGGTATATGTGCAACGGCTAAAGGAATGTGATTGATGCATTGTGTGACGAGGTTCCTGGAGCGTTCCGGACACCTCAACGGCGTGTTGAAACCATCGAAGACAATGCAGAAGGTGCAGTACAATCCGCAATCGTCACTGAGAAGGAACACGTACTGCAGCAGCGCTGAATGCGGTTCGTGCAGTGTTGCGGATGTCGCTCAAAGGTGTATTTTTGTTTGTAGCGTTGCCAAGCCTGACCGGGCCTATAAGGTACAGTTTGTATCGCATATGAAAAGATCCGGTTCGATAGGACAACCTGCTCTGCTCACAGAAGCACAACATTGTCTTCCGAACTATGTCACCGCCTCCTGGCAGGATCTGTGACCGCACAGCGATGGCTGACACTTACGGGGACAGCATGGCACCGGTCTGCAATCGATGAGCTGTGTCTTACTACGGCAGCTGTGAAACATTTGAAGCCGTGACGCGAGAGATAAACAAAATAGTGTGGCTTCGAAGTGGGGCCATATAGCGCTACTGGAGCGCCCGTTCTTCGGCGAATGCGAGAAGGAACGCGAGCATCTGACGTCCTCGTCTCTTTTGATTGAGGACTGCAGTGCCACGACGATGCAGCCCCCATAGGGGTTGCACGCAGTTGCGTAGCTGTGGGCGGTGGACGCCGGGGCGTTACACGAAACTGTCGGAACGGATTCATGCAATTCCAGGACCAGATGCTTGCTGCGGATTTTAGGGACAAGAGCATTTTCCATGCAAATGGCTTCGAGGCACTAGCTGGAGCACCGCCAATATTATGCAACTAGTTGCAGCGTGCGCTGGTGCGGTGTGCGGTTCCTGTCTCGATAGAAACCGTCTTCGTTTCGGTGGTTAGATATCAACGTCTGTTTAGGCTTATCGAATTATTGAATGACACTTTGAAGTCTCTGGGTAATAAACGCGTTTGTAGAAGCTGAACAGAACAATTCGTGCTGCATTGCCACTACAAACTGGATACTGACTGTGGAGGTCCTCGTCCTCCTTCCTACAGACGGACCTGCACTCGCGTCTTCGAGCGTCGTCGGTCCTTAACCATGAATACTTGCGCGGTTGCAATTTGCTACTGCTCTCTTTGTGCCGACTTAGTGAGAAGCACATGCTTTGACATCCGATACCTCCGTCTTGGTTGAGCTTGTAGCGTGAAGGATTAGCGTGGACTCAGGTGGAGGGACTCTTGAGGGGGTTCCTATGCTACTGCTAGACACGACGACAGGCGTATCACGTGAGCGTCATGACGGGGTGAGGGGTTCCCACCCACTACCCCCCGACGCAGGCGAGGGAGCTGCTGCCGTAAGTCGATGTCGTGGCTCCTTGTAGGCTTCTTCCCTAAGTGTCTGACCGCTTCACTTCCAACATCACAGCCTTTTTGTTCTGTCAAAAATAGACGGGAAAACGCAAGTCTTTTTCATGAATACGGTCCGCATCTTCAACAATATATACGTCGTGACGTGTCCTACCGCCTGTTGGTCACCATGATGAAGAGGAATCGCTCGTCGGCGGCCACCGTGGCTTTTTTCATCTTTTTCTCGTGTGCCCTGCACAACTGCTGTGTCGGGAGTCAGGCAGTTGCGACAGATGCTGTCGAATCCACACAAGAGACGGATGGGGAGGCCAATGCAAACTCTGCAACGGTGGTGACCACAGGCGAACTCCACCCGACGGAGGCAGATCAGAATGACTCAGGAGCTGCTGTTCTTCCAAAGACGTCGAAGGAGTAAGACAGACAAGCTGACTTTTAACGTAGCAACTGCGAGCGAAACATGTACTTTTGGTGAAGTAGAGACGACGAGATGCTGGATTTTGGTCACGGTTGGCTGCGCTCACGCGAAACACCGCCTGTGAGTATCCGAGTCTGGTGACAACAACACAGAGCCCAGATGCCATCCCGCCTCCAAGGAAGTTTCTCGCAGCCAGCGTGGATGAAGAGGGGTACTTCACCAGTTCCGGTACTGCTTCAGTCGTCACCCAATCCGGTATTACGGACCAGTGTGTGTGTGTGCGTGTCTGTGTTGCACTGCAGAACTATGCTCGCCGACAGCACAACGGGGTTAAACTTTTCGGTGCTAGCCATTTTGGCTCTACGACTGGCTATGACGCACCTACACCAGGGCGAGGAAGGGACGCTAAACACCAGTGACGTAACTGGAGGAATCCAGAGACGAAGACTTTCAACAAGAGTACCTGGCAACCAGAGATTCGTAAGCTTGACTCCTTCATCAGCAATATGCCTATTGCATGCCCGTCCTCTTCACGATAACGGTTTCCATCCTCAAGTCTGATGTACTCGTCTTTTACTGTGCCTTACTGAGGCGCAGCTGGCAGAAAGACCCCAGAGATTCACTACCATCCATCAGAAGCAGCACGAACAACATATGTGTTATTGAATAACTCTATGCAGCGTTCTATGCTTTCTTATGTAGAGGAGTTGACAAGCAAGCAAAAGAACCGACGACTTACCGAGGGCGTGGTTGGTGGCATAAGTCGGTGACATCACGGGGAAGGATATAAGCTAGTGATGGTGTCCACCGATATGGTAGCATGCCTCCATATTGTCGCAGTGAACCATTTGCAAAACGGGCTGGATGGGGGGGAAGGCGGGTAGGGGGGAGTTGGATTCTAACCAGCATCAGTTGCCGGGCATTGCCATCGGATGCATTGCGGAACTGCGTGCATTGTCAGGCCAGCGACGTACGAATTGGGGGCGAGGGAGTTGTTACAGGCGGCCAGACTCGCAAGAGACCACCCTGTCAGGCTGATTCCAGCGTCTTGTGGGTCATACCACAGACTTTCGGGGCTGACCAAAGCTGTTTTTGGCTTGAAGATCCGTGGAGTGGTTATTCTGTAGATGTTGAAATGGATTAGCCCTGTTCACTAGACGGTTTGTTTTATCTTACATCGATACCAGGTCTTCCGCAACGCGGTCAAAATAGACGTAGAGAGTATGCAGGTGAGACACGAGGTGGCGCTGCAACGCCAGGTACGCGTGTGCGGTTGCACGCCATTTCAGACGGTCCTGGATGTGTTCGCAGCGTAGCCCCCGTCGCTTCAACGTTTTTCCCGTGTTCAGCCTCAGACAGTAGGATGTCAGCAGGCCGGTGTTGACGACGGCCGGTGAGCAGCCTGATTGCGAGTCTTGGCGATCTCTATGAGGACGGCACGAGCGAGTCGGGAGGGGTGGAAGTGTGTTTGAAGGGGATGGAGAGACACATTTTTCGGAGCCGGGTGTCATGGTGGGGGCACTGTAAACGCGTTTGTTTTTAGGGAATGTCGAGTCTCGCAGACGAGCAGCTTGCTTGGTGAGAAAGAACGGCATCTGGATATCGGTGAATACTTACATGAGCGTATTTGGTGTGTCGCTACAGGTTATGGAAGTATGATCTTCACACAAATTTACTATGAAGGCACTAAGGCAAGAGGGATCAGCGTGCGTGCACATTGCAACGGATGGGTCTTCGGGCGAAAAATCAGATTTTATACGAGCAGCTTGTACGGGGAATGATACGAGGTGTGTTGGCTGTTGAGGCGTGATGCGGACACAAACGGTTGTGGTACGCTCATACCCGAACGGATACAGGTGTTCTCTGATTAGTCACGCGGTCCTGTAGATACATGAGATTCTTTGGCCTTATAAATGTGATCTGCTTGCAAGCGTTGTGATGCTTCTCGAATGTAGTTTGTGGCAGAAACTGGACTGTAGTACGGGAGTGACGGCGAATGTAACATCTCGCGTGAATTACAGGCGATGTGTGACTTCTTCCTTGATAATGCGGTTTCTGTGTCGGTAATATGGTTAAAACTGTTACCTTTTGACCGGCTCACTCATTGGGGCGAGAAGTATGGCGGGAGATGTTGCGGCACCTGCTGCACATTGCCGTCAGGCCGGAGGACTGACCTTTGCAACCAGGTTGTAGGTCACCTGTGGAGGGTCAGAAGAGGGGCAGACCCTTCACGTCCGACTGACGTGTAAAAGGACTCGTGGCCGCGACTATCGCGTTGGGAGGGGAGGGAGGGCAAAGAGCTTTCGGGAAGAAAGACTGCACGCTGTGGGTACCTTGGGCAAGCCAACGTTATCTTTGATGTCTATGACTCGAATTAGTGTATTACGGCAGTGGCGATGGGTGCCCTTGAGATGAGATGATTTCCGCGGTTTTTCTGTAGGGTAACAGCTGTCATTGCAATTTAGAGGTTTCGTTGTTGCCGCAGAGGTAATCTGCACTTTTGAGGGCAACGACGAGAATATGTCGTAGCGCCATGCGCGCGAGTGTATGCCCGAGTGCTCGACGTTTGCCGAGAGCATGCGACGGATGTTGCATTCTGGCGCATGGAGATGAACACCGGGCTAGCGTGATCTTATTTTATGTGGCTGTCTTGGACTGTAGCATCCGCTTCGTCTTGTGTCAGTTTGGTGGATCGACATGGCACTCTGATCGTGTTGGTTTTGATGTGTTGTCTGTCATCAGGTTAATCTGGTACGTCGCAGAGATTCGACGTACACTGAGGACATGAAAACAAGATAGTTGATGGATAACCAGGGAGTAAATCTATCTGCTGATTTGAGTCCCGAAAAAATGATGTTCTGATTTAACTAAGGATCCAACTAGCTTTTATTATCGAGGCATTGCCGTGTGTTGAGATGGAGTCGGCGACTCAGTACGCTGGACAGGCAGGACGTCGTTTACTAGGGTTATGGCGGCGTGTGGGTGGCGCAATAAGTATTGATGCCGGTTGATTTCCAGTGTTTTGTTCGTATCAGTGCGACGGATCTGTGTGTGATAGTCGCTGCACGAGAGTGGGTATATTTTGTCGACTGTCACGCATGCTGCCCTTGTACACTGTGTTGCGATGTGGTTTTTAAGCTCGAGGAAGTATGTGATGGAGGCTACAAAATTCCTGGAGAGGGAGGGTTGGACTGCGAGTGCATTGCAGGGAGCTCGTTACGGACCAGTTCAGCTGGCGGGGTGAGCCGCGTGGTGGCGCTTATATTGAGACTCGAAGGTTTCGGTGAGGTTGGGGTTGAGTGTGGAAAACAGTGGGTATGCTTCAAATGGGGTTGTGATGAAGCAGGTATCAGGATGACACCTGTGTAGAGGACAAGTCGCGTGTTGTTGATTTCCATGACTTTATGTTGGTCGTTTCTGAGTGAGTGCATCGTCCGCTTTCAACTTGGGCAGTCATTGTGGGGTCCTTTACGAGAGTGGTGGACTGTGTTACAGACGGAGCAGACTGGTGAGATGGCACAGCATAACAGTAATTTCCTGAATCGCGCGTGAGGAGAACTTGACGTTCGTCGTCGATCTTGTGCTGTTGATGGCGGGGTGAGGTATGAAGGCGGAGTTGTGCCGTGATGGATGGGGATGATGGCAGGTGGCAGCACTGGAGCCGCGAGAAGATGAGTGTTGTGGATGGTGAGTGAGTGTCACTGCTTTTGTGCACGACACGCATCTGTGACTGGTCGTGTCTAGTGGCTGACTACTGAGCAACCGACTTATCGGGATGTGTCTACGTGTTTTGGATATTAAGGGCCACGCGACTGATGCAAGTGTTGAGGAGGTCCAAGTATGTGTGGGCAAAAAGAGCCGGGTCGATCCGGGGTTACCGGGCTTCCCAGCGTGATTGTAATATGTTGGGTTAGGGCATCGCGCTCAGCACTGTTCGTGTCAAGGGGACCAGCGGCTCTCTGGTAGGCCTTGGGACAGTCGCTACGCACCAGCCTTGATTTCGCATTCTGTATTTCCCTACAGGCTGTAGGTGCCCACTCCATGGCCCGTCCAAAGGCTGGCTTTGCTCTTTTCTTGGTGGATAAAACACATAAGAATACTTTATTAAACGGCGTCAGCGTTGGATAGCAGCACAGCTGGTCCGCCGCAGAATAGACGTGTGTCCGTTAGGTGACCGTAAGTTACCGGACATGTGACTCACTGTTACAGTGTGTTGCGGCGGACGTGAAGAGTACCGTTTAGACGGGGCGAGTGGCATGGCTACGCTATTGGATTGCAGGGATGCGTGCGTTTGAGGTGTATCGTCACTCCGGTTTAGGGTACTCTTTCCAGTTTTGAGGACAACGATGAGGATATGACGTTGCGCCCTGTGTGAGAATGTATGCCCGGCGGCTGAGCATTCGCTGGGAGCATGTGGAGGATGCTGAGTGGTGGAGCTTGGAGAGGCATACAGGGTCGGCGTGATCGTATTTCATGTGGTCGTCTGGACTGCAGCATCCGCTCCGTCTCGCGTCAGTTTGGCGGGTCGACGTGGCTCTATGATTGCGTTGGTTTGAATGTGCTGCCTGTCATCAGATTGGTCTAGTACGTCGTGGAGACTTGGGGTGCTCTGAGGATATAGGTTGGTCTTTATCATAGATGCAAGACCTGTTGTGAAGTAGAAGCCGGCGACTTGAGACTCGTGAATGGCGCCATGTTGTTGACCAGCTTTGTGGCGTGGTATCGCTGGCGTCAACACCGATGGTGCCGAGTGTCTTTGATTGTTGCTTCTGTATCATTTTGGCGGACCTCCTTGCGGTGACCGCTGCACACGGTGAGGCTTTCCCGTATAGGCTGTCACAGGCTTTCCTGGCGGTTTGTGCTGCGTTGTCTGCCTTCAGCTGAACAAAGTATGCACGGGCTGCGAGGCATTCGTTGGCGTGGACGAGCAAATTCGCATGACATGCAGCTCGTCATGTGCCACTTCATCAAGCGGTGTGTGCTGCCTGGCGGATTTTGTGCTGAGTGCCACAGGGTTTGGTAGGACTGTGGCTGAGTTTGAAATACAGTGGGAGTAACTGGATGGGGTTGCGTTGAAGCAGAGAGTGCAGGTTGTCGGTACGACGCTTTTGCAGGCGTGGCGCCGTGTTCTTTGATTGTTCCGACTGCAGGCTTGTGTTTGAGTGGTTGCTCCGTCGCGCCTGATCGTGCCCGCATGGCCGTCGCCTGTTGGCATGGTCATGCTAGGGGGGTAACGTATCGGGTTTTTGAGGAAATCGTGGTTGTGTAGGGGTCATTTTAAGGGTACTTTTTATCCAGCTTGTTGTTTGTAATGTCTATAGTGGTGAGAAACGAATCGGAGAACATTCCGGGTGTTTTTCCTGGCGGCGGTTATTACTGGCACGTACATGCGTGCTGTGATCCAGAAGAGGAATGCGTGTGTTGCAAGCCTGCATGTCCGTGTACTGGCCCCGGACGGTGGCATGACACTTGAAGGTGTAGCATGGGTTGCGTCGATTGCACTGGAGAGGGGATGGGCTACTCTCCATTTGAAGTCAGATCTTGTTTTTGGTCTTGTGGACGGTGTCAAAGTTCTCGATTGTGGGCGCGTGACGGATTGTGGCCTTGCCACACGGGCTGTGGGTCACTTGATGACAAGTGCGTGTTGGTGTTGACGTTGCACATGAGGACAGTGGCAAAGAATCGTTTGGAGAGTACGTAGCGGTGACGGGGGACGGTAGCGGTGAGAGACAAGAGATTCAGATTGTTGCATGGAAATGCGCTTGGCCGCAGAACATCCGTGCAAGATCGTATGGCGGGCGTACTTAGGAGCGGGAAAGTGACACTGAGGTACAAAGGGTTGAATCAGGTCTGGGGCTCACGTGCGACATCGCACATGTACTAGACGGACGTTGGCAGGGATTTGATGGTTCTATAAGAAGAGAGGTAGAGATGTTTCTGCAAGAAGTATCATGGCCACTCATGAGGTGGCACTGTGACATCTACAAGCCAATCACTGTTGCGTAACGTTAAAAGTGGCCCTGGATGTGCTTACAACGTGACGCCTGCCGCACCTTCGTCTTGTCGGAGTTCAGCTTGAAGGGGTAAGTAGTGCGGAATTAGATGCTGAAGACGGGGAGCTGCGAGCCCCTGGGTGGGATTGGCGAACTGTGTGGGAGTGGGACCAGAGAGTTGGGAGGGTTGCAAGTATGCTTGGCACAAAACTGGGAAGATGCGGGTGTGGGACACCGAGAGCGCGTTGGTACTTAGGGGCGGCCAGGGCAGGCCAGTTGGGGGACGGGATAGCCACAGAGGAGCTACATCAACAACATGCTCATGTTAGGGAGTGTAGACGGGACACTGCGTTTTGCATCAGCCGCTGAAGGTAGGGACTCGTCGCAAATTCTGGTGCCGATATTTCACCTGAGGGTTTGAGCATCAACACATGCACTCGGGCCACGGACTGGGGTTCTGGATTGATCGAGGACGTCGAACAGCCTCACATGTGATGCCGCGTAGCGCGCATCCGCGACGAGATCAGACATGCGGTGTGCCTTTACACGCCCGTGACCGTGGGATAGGGCGACTGAATGCAGGACACCCTTAACGACCAAGCGATGCAGAGCGGTCTTCAACATTATATGTGAGTTAGCACGTATATTGATATCTGGCCAGACTTAGGTGGTCCCTGGTGGTGACTCGTTTTTTTTGTGGCCGTCCTGGTCACAAGATCAGGCATACAAATGGACCGCGTCGCCACGTTGACCTGGATCTGCGGTCAGTTATATTTGCTTGGTGGAAGCCGGTCGTTTCTTGGTGGATAACCATTTTTCGCTACAGTTGTTCGAGTGTAAAGCGAAGAGAGCAGTCATATGTGTGCCAGCAGCGTAACTCACATATTCGTTAAGACAGGAGTCTGTTCTGCGCTGGGGTCGAAGTATCGCTGCGGCTCGGACTGGATCCAGCGAGGCATGATGCATGACGAATCAAATGAGTCTTGTGTTGTCTTGTTACAGTGGTGCTGCACGTGATTTGCGGCGCGAGTGCTGATCGTGGCTTCGGACACATTCTGTTTTCCTGGATGGGTCGATTTGTTATGAGGGAGGGGATCGCAAGTGTTCCCATGGTCAATGCTTTTGCCAATTCTGTTCTTGTTTACAGCATGTAGGCGAACTCCCTCAACAGTCACGGAATTCTTGATGGACTGGTGTTTCTCGGGGAGACAATGCATCAGATGTGTCTCCCTGTCAGGACAGCAAAGGTGACATGACTTAGGAGTCGATGGGGGGTGTGGAGCGCGTGGTTTATAGTTCATGTCTCTTGTTAGGAAGGTCTAAACTTCGTGGGGTTGTCTTTGCATGGCATCTGCCTGTTCGGGGGTCTTAAGATGCAAGGCACGGACGAGGAGTTTGGCAGCGGCAGGCGAGATCAGAAACTAGGGTGCGATACTGCATATTTCTTGGATGCCTGTTGCGAAGAACTGGGAGGTCCCACAAGGGGAGCGGCGGGTGCGTTAATTTGTTCGATGCCCGCTCATCAGGCGGCATGCACACCGGTGCCCAGTCTTAACACGACGTGTTGGCATACGTCCCGGCACGTAAATGGTGTGGTGGTAAACAGGTTGAATTTCCGCACTTTGCGTCTGGCTGCCCGCGGTGTCAGACGAACCGATCTGACCTCAGGGGGCCCCTTGGTGTCGCTTGTCATTTTCGGGTTCAGCATCTCGGGGTAGGTATTCTGGACCTTGTGAAAGTGGACAGCTAGTGCCATGCCATGCGCTGAATGGGAGCGCGTTGCTTCGGAAATTGTGGAACGTATGTGACTGGGAGTAGCGGGGCAGGCGGTGTTTATGTGGGACTTGATCGAGACTGAGGATCGACCTTCGGCTGGGGCTATCGGATCCAGCGCGCGAGCTCTGAGACGTGTTAGGGCGCGCAGGCGTGTATATGACGGAAGGCGGGAGAACAGACGAGCGGCTTCAGCAGCGCGTTCATCCCTCGCCTTTTTTGGGTGGACACCACTGGTTTCGTTAGCCGCAGCACGTACGCACCCTTTACGCACGTTGTGGGGGTGATGTTTAAAAATTTTAGTGACTGCAAGCTCGTGCCACGGGCGATTTTTTTGTTGTTTGACTGTTGCCAGTTGCAGCCGCTACAGACCATCTGGAGGACCACACGCCGGAGGCCAAAACAATAGCGTGAATTGTCTTGCACAGGGTGACTGCGTGGGTGCAATGCGGGGCGACAGAGAAAGCGGATCAGAACTTTGCGTATGGATTTTGCAGTGGTTTGCTAGTCCGATACTGCTTGCTGAATCATTCAGGGGGGTGTGCAGGGGACGGGGTGCCTGTTACCTTGACTAGAGGGGCAGAGAGGTGGACGTGACTAATGCCTGGAGGACGCCGGTAGCATCAATGGTAGGTCTTACTCAGCGCTTTAGAATACGGATAGGGAGGCTGTGCCTCGCTTGGTCAAAAGGCATCACTCCTACGGCGGCAAGGTTCGACTATTTTTCCACCGTCGAATGGAACTAATCGTGTTCATATCATGGTCTGTGCAGCGCCGCTGTGTTTTTTCATTCAGGCTTTGAACGTAGGCAGTTTGTGGCTTGATATGAAGACAAAAAATTCGCTGGATTGCTTAAGCGTTGGGGCGCTGTATGCTGGTGTGACCGACGAGTCGGGTGTCTTCTTCGGCCGCTGTCGACAATGGTGGCTACGCTTTGGAGTCGCATCTTGGCGTTCGCGAACCGGATAACGTATTGCTTTTGGACCGTTGCAAGAGAAGGCAACCAGGGGACAGTCGGGACGGAGGTGGAGGCGGTCGGCTACGTTTCAGCCCTACACCCTTTGCGCGCTCTACCGCGATCTCTGGCAGCTACTGACTGTACGCACTCTGCACATGACCTTTAGTACCGACGATTAGAATGAGGTGTCGGGAATCCGAGATGTTTTGCCATTGGCCAGTTTTTCGCTGGACTCAGGCCGTCAACGGAAAGCTGTATGTGTCGTGAATCATCCTTACGGGTCGCGGACACTAACGAGGTCTTCCATACCAAGTAGGAGGCTTGTTACGCGGCAGAAACTTGAACCACCCGCTCGTCACGTAACAGTGGAGACAGGCTGAGCTCATATCAGTGTCTGGATTCGCGCCTCCTGTTCATTTCGTTCCCGAGAGTCGTTCCATGAAGTCTTTCATGAGTTCGCGGAGGTCCCGCAGTAAACGCGGGGCCACGCTCGGGTGGAGGTCCCACGTGGAGCTTCAAGGCAGTCGTGTTATACATGAATGGGAGCAGGCGTTTTTCAAACCGTGGACTCCGGGCTCGTAAGGATGAGGAGCATCTGGTGATGAGTCGAGACGTGTACACAAATGGAGAAGTGCACATATGTTCGTGCAAGTCATTTTTGACAGGTGACATCAGGAGTTCATTTGCAAGTTGAACACCAGTAATCAGAATCTACTCAGCTCCCCCGTTTTCTCTCCTGTGTACTGATTTTGGACCGGAGCCCCTTAGGCAACCTTGCTGCGTTAGTACCCGCACGTTTCTTCAACACAGCTGGCATTGTGTGCCGTCTAGTCGCAGGTGGGTTTTAAGCATTCTTCCAGACGTCTCGCAGTTACGGGCATCCCTCCTGGTGCACGAAATGTACCGCGAATGTGTGTGATTTCCGTGTGTGATTTCCACTAGTTGGTAGGCTTTTGACCATACTCGTACGATTCAATTGAGCACTCATACTGAAGCAGGAGTGACAAGTGGCATGCAGGGACGACGGGAGGTGGTCTCTGTGTGTTGTGGTATGGAACGCTCTTTCGTGTGAGTTTTTGTGGTGGCGACTTGCGGGGGCATATTCGAGGTCTGTCTACACATGGAGTTAGGGACGAGAGCGGGTGGTTGGGTCGCATGACATTGGCATGCCTACTCGAGTGACTTTGCGACGCACGTGCTGATAGGCTGGGGGGTGGAGCAGCGCTGTGCAATTCGTTGCCGCGTGGTCAATGTCTTACCCGTCTGCATCGACACCAATTTTTATGTACTGAGTTGCAATATGTCAGGGGCAGCACGAGCCTAGTGACAACAGAGGCGGCATGCCGTCGCCAGCGAGATGCGCCGTAGGTTTCACATGTTCAGGCGCATCTGGGTGATTTTTTCTGCAGGCTTCGCGTGTAGGCAGTCCGAAAGTTCATTGTGATGACGGATTGTGGGACCACTGCTTGGACCGTCGGTGAATTCTCTGCGTGCACGACCACAGAATCGAGAGGCATGCGATTTAGTTGAGGCCCGAGGGAAGTGGACTTCCGAGCCTTGTCCGAGTGTCGTGGGTGAATGGCAGGGGAGTACGGGGCCTTGCCAGCGTATTGATGCTGACGTTTACAGAAACAGTCAGATGAGCGAAAGTCGTGGGGACAGACGAACTGCTACGGCAACACTTTCATCCCAACTCGTCTCACGACTCTCGGGCTTCTGCAGTTGCTGCATGTAAGCATTCGTGAGGGTGATACGCATTCATGTGCCAAGGTGCCCAGAGATAGAGAGCGATTCCGGACGACTGTGTCATGCGCCGGTTTGCGTGGTTAACCGAGGCTGTCGTCTGCAGCCACATGTGATGCAACTTGCTGCCGCGTTTCATTTTTTGCCATGGGGCGACAGTGCAACGGAACGCCTGCTAGCGACGCTCGGCTTCTTACCGTTGCAAAGGGTTCTGTATGCGTTCAAGCGTGCGCGCTCCCGTTCCGTTGTCTTCTCTATCTTCAGGATGCAGTTGTAGGTTGTCGCATATGAGGTCTTAAAAACGGAACACGAGTTTCTTGCCTGGATAGGTTGACGAACTCTTGGTGTGTGGGAGCGTCGAGTTGTGAAGTATGGGAATTAGTTTAGAAATGTGACGCGTCAGCTTTGTAGACGGCTATGGGGTCGGGTCGGTCAAAGGAGATCGACTTCGTGTAACACCGGGAAAGGACAATTTGACAGAACGGGATTGCAGACGTGAGGCGACAGCAACGCGTTTGCTTCATCTTTCCTCAGGGGTGTACCGCAAGGTTCGTCAGCCTACGAAAGTACGCACGTTGGTCGCGTTTGACTGACGATGACTACGATGAGTGATTGGGAATCCACAAGATTGGCATCCGTGCAGGTTTTCGTGTTTGATCGGAGCTACCATCTGCAGCCTCACATGATGCCTCGTACTGCCGTGTATCGACTGACCGAGGCGGGAACACCAACACGAATTGCAGGAGCACGCGTCTTCATGCACACAGCCACGTGGGGGGCCTCGTCATCGCAAGACGAATCCTATAGAATAAACCTTTAACTGCACCATAAATTGATCATGACTATTTTCCCTTGCCCGACCTTCGGTTTTACTTTGTTGTACGTCCCTCATTTGATGTGTACTCCGCCGCGATGGCGGATCGAACATGAGCTCGGGGGCGACTTTCGCCTTGTTATGGGTGCATTTGCATCTGCGTGAAGGAAGACGCCTTTCGTCTGTCGAGTGCTGCCGCGACCCTGCGGACGAGAATTGTGTTAAGACGGCTTCAATTGTGTGACTGTAGAGCGAGTTTTGGCCACTTTGTTTGCCGTGGTTTGGCGCGCATGTTCTTCGGTTCCCGTGTGTGTGTCTCGCCATGCGCCGTGTGTGGTTCATGTGATGACAAATGGGGCTCTCTCGTCATTTTTTGGTTAGCCTGAGGAGGTAGGTAGCAAGGCCTTGGGCGTTATGGACACGTTAAGACAACGCTGAGGAGCAGTGTTGGCTAGCAGCATTCACGTGGGATCAACGATTTGGGAATTTGCGTGAATGCGGTCAGGACTATGCGGAGAGAAGGGTTTGCAGCCGATTGTGCTGTCGCCGGGCGGAAGTGGGGGAGGGGGGGGCTTGGTTGTTGGTAACAGCACATTGATTTAAAGAACTGTTGGAAGAGTCTGTTTTGCCAGGCTGCGTGTCTGCTGACGTGTGGCTTCAACAGTGCTTCTTATCAAGTTTTTGTCTAGCATACCTCGACTCGACAGCCCCAGAGAGTGAGCCCCCGTCAGGCTCGTCGAAGCGACGATGCTTAGATTGAAAGAAGACAAGGCCGAAAGGCTGTGGTGCCGCATTCCGGCATTCGGGTTTTATCGTTCTGGTGGTGAGCACTCAAACAATATTTCACGCAGTGCCGCGTATTTTCTCTCTTCCATGGTCCGAACACTAGTGTGAAGTGCTAGAACACTCAACCGTTATGTTTGCGATGCTTGGCCACCTGGTGATGTCTACGTCGGTGACAGCCTTTGGCAGAGCGGCGGGACTCGTCTCGAGGGCAACTGCAAGGTGGCAAACGAGATGACACGCCGACAGCAGCAACACACGCCTCACGAACCACCGTTTGACATGTTGTTTATGTCTCCATGATTTGTTGGTTGCCGCGCCGATGTCGTTCTCTCTCGCTCAGCCTCCGGTGGTAGGTAGCAAGGCGTTGAACCTTGAAGGCAGGACGGGCGTCCGTTGCTTGGCAGCTTTGAAACGACAACAGTCGAGTTGCTTAAATGGTGCGTTCATCCGAAGTGATCCGCGGTTCTGTCAGCCCATGAACGTACGCGTTTGCCGCCCCAGTGTTGGCGCCAATGCTTGGAGTGAAGGTTTAGGCGCACACAAGCGTGTAGTGCCCTGAGACAGGTTGCAGGTTGTGTTGCCATGTCATGCAACCATACGTGATCCCGCGTAATACCGTGTATCTCCCTGCTCCGGCCAGAAGCCAAGAAGGGAGCGGCAGTACACGCCGCTTGTCTTCGTAGACAGCGTCTGAGAGTGCCTCTCCTTATCCTTGTAGAGATACGGAGACAGTGATACCTAAACGTTTTGGGGTTTCCGCTTGGTGTCGTGGGTGTTCTGCCCCCGCTGTGGATGGGTCAATGTCTAGTGGTGCACCGGCGATGACTGTCGCCTGACTCGCAGCGCGCATCTCGTGTCCATCCTGAGAGGGAATGCTTTTGGAGCTCTACTGCGATGGCGACGGCAGTGTTGCCATGCGTCTTGTGCGGCCCGCTATTTGCTGACATGTTCTTTTGATCGTGCCTCATGCGTCGCAGCAGCTGATCGCATCGTAGTATTTGCACTATCTGGAGTTGTGGCATTACCAGCTGACTGAGGGCGGCTGGTCAAGTGTTATTGAGCGCAAACTATCATGTGACGGACGTTATATCCATGGTGGCATCTTATCTCCGAAACCGCAGAAGAGATGCATGACACCGGGTGATTTGCAAGAGCAGGTCGTTTTCTCTTTGGGGGAAGGGGTTCAAACTCGTGGTGTTGCCTATCTGTGCGTGGGATCGCCGCGAGCGTTCTGAGGGGCGAGCTAATGACACGTGGTTAAGGATGATTGGATCAGGTCTCCCAGGACACAACTGTTCTGCGTTTCCTGTCTGCGTGTTTTGTGATTGACGGGTTGGGCTCATGCGTGGACCGGCGTTGCTGTGATTTTTCGTAGCGTATCCTCCTGAGGCGTTGTCTGCTTCGATGACAAGTCTCCCGCGGTCTGATGAAGTACGTGTGAGGACGAAGCGCTTCAGTCGCGAAGGGATTGTGCGACGGGAGCAACGGGCATTGTTACCAATTTTAAGATGCAGTTGATGCTTCCCTGGTGTGACGACTGCCTTGTTTGTGCTGTTACGTGCTGTTCAGCCTGACGAAGTAGGCCACAATGCATCGGATGCGGAACACAGAATGAACGCGAGTGCATTAAGTGGCAGCGTTGGCATCACTGCGGACGAGTTGCTTCAATAGCGCTTTCATCCAAGGTCTCTTGAGGACGCTACGAGTTTCCTCAGCTGGGGAGAGTAGGCACGGCTCACACAAGCCGCACAGGCGATGTTTATAGTGGAGATATGCGAGTCTGCAGGACTGCCCTCACACAAGTTGTCTTCGATTTTTGATCGAGTTTTTGTACTGCACCCACACTGATGCTGCGTCTTGCATCGTACCACCCGTCGCAGAGTACAAGATCAGTGTGAAGTCAGCACGGGCAACACTTGTGTCTGAAGGCATCGGTTGCCAGTACCTTTCGTTATCCTAGAGGAACAATCGCGCTAGCGTGATTCTAACTGGTACATATGGAGTCGCGGTTGAAAATCACCTCCCGAGGTTTCCTGCTTCCGTCGGGTGCCTCATTTGTCCGTTGTGTTGATGACCGAGATTGTGTTTTGGCACTGTTGCCACGCGCTGATCTTCGTGTTTTCAGCACCGGCAAAGACTTTTTCTGCCAGATGGATCGATGTCATAGGTAAGGAGCGTGCCGTGAAAGATTGGGACATGTGGATGAATGAGGCGGCGTCAGGAGTCCGGTTATATGTCGGTTCCGATGCGGCGTGTTCTTCAGACTAAAGAAGTATGCTGTTTGCATGGGGTTTGCGACGAATGTGCTCGGATAGGTAACATCCATCCAGGTGTGTGCTCCGACGCAAGAGGTTTTTTGATGCATAATCGATTCAAAGCAAAAGGCTTGTACTGGGAATGACAGTGGAAAGAGATGTGTTAAGTGTTGATACGTGAGGAGGGGAGAGCTGGTTTCGGGTCGCTGGTAGGCGGTTGGAAACCGTAGTTATATGACTTGTCGGGGGCTTCTCTAGCTGCATGGCTTTTTTCTGGCCCTATGAAGTCTGACTTGGGTACAGGAGGCGTGACGTGTGGTATGAGTGAGGGCAACTGGCCTGTAGTGAGGTAGAAGCGAACGTAAGATCGAATGACATAGAGGCGGTGTGTGACTTTCAGAGATTTCTGTGTTGGTGATATGGACAGACATGCCATCTGTATCACCATCTCGCTCAATTCAACCAGAATTGTGGCGGGAGAGGTTGCGGTGTCTGCTGCACATTGCCATGGCAGAGGATTGAATCTTACAATTAGGCGGTAGGCCATCTGTGGGGGGTCGGTAGAGAGGCTGATACGTGACGTCCGGGTGCTGTAGCGGTGACCGATCGCGTGGCCACGGTTAACGAGTGGGGCAGAGACCGATTCGGAGGAGAGGCCTCAGGTTCTGTATGTGGTGGGCAAGCAAGCATGAATTAATATAGCTGTGATTCAGGTTAGTGTTTGTTAAGGAAGTAATGATTTTGGTACCGTTAAGGTGAGACGATTGCCGTGCCTGTGTTGCTGGGTAGCAGACTTACCTGCACTTTAGATATACTGTAATTGCAACTGGGGTACTAACTCCAGTTCGGGGGGCGATGATGATACGACGGGACGACGATTGTGAGGCTGTATGCTCGAGGCCCTCCATTTGCTGCTATCTTGTGACACAAGCTGGAGCGTCGACTGTAATATTGAACTGGTGTGATTTCCTGCGACGGCCTTGGGGTCGTCTTGGGCTACAGCGTCGGCTCCGCCTTGGGTCTGTTTGGTAGCTCTACATGACTATCAGGAGCAGCTGGTTTTCACCTATGCTCTGTCTCCAGCTTAAAGCAGTACGCTGGTGAAGGCTCCGAGCAAACGGGTCATAGGACAATCTTTACTCAGTGCCATTGTCGTGTGTCGAGATGGAGTCGGCGACTCAGTACGCTGGACAGGCAGGATGTCGTTTACTAGGGTTATGGCGGCGTGTGGGTGGCGCAATAAGTATTGATGCCGGTTGATTTCCAGTGTTTTGTTCGTATCAGTGCGACGGATCTGTGTGTGATAGTCGCTGCACGAGAGTGGGTATATTTTGTCGACTGTCACGCATGCTGCCCTTGTACACTGTGTTGCGATGTGGTTTTTAAGCTCGAGGAAGTATGTGATGGAGGCTACAAAATTCCTGGAGAGGGAGGGTTGGACTGCGAGTGCATTGCAGGGAGCTCGTTACGGACCAGTTCAGCTGGCGGGGTGAGCCGCGTGGTGGCGCTTATATTGAGACTCGAAGGTTTCGGTGAGGTTGGGGTTGAGTGTGGAAAACAGTGGGTATGCTTCAAATGGGGTTGTGATGAAGCAGGTATCAGGATGACACCTGTGTAGAGGACAAGTCGCGTGTTGTTGATTTCCATGACTTTATGTTGGTCGTTTCTGAGTGAGTGCATCGTCCGCTTTCAACTTGGGCAGTCATTGTGGGGTCCTTTACGAGAGTGGTGGACTGTGTTACAGACGGAGCAGACTGGTGAGATGGCACAGCATAACAGTAATTTCCTGAATCGCGCGTGAGGAGAACTTGACGTTCGTCGTCGATCTTGTGCTGTTGATGGCGGGGTGAGGTATGAAGGCGGAGTTGTGCCGTGATGGATGGGGATGATGGCAGGTGGCAGCACTGGAGCCGCGAGAAGATGAGTGTTGTGGATGGTGAGTGAGTGTCACTGCTTTTGTGCACGACACGCATCTGTGACTGGTCGTGTCTAGTGGCTGACTACTGAGCAACCGACTTATCGGGATGTGTCTACGTGTTTTGGATATTAAGGGCCACGCGACTGATGCAAGTGTTGAGGAGGTCCAAGTATGTGTGGGCAAAAAGAGCCGGGTCGATCCGGGGTTACCGGGCTTCCCAGCGTGATTGTAATATGTTGGGTTAGGGCATCGCGCTCAGCACTGTTCGTGTCAAGGGGACCAGCGGCTCTCTGGTAGGCCTTGGGACAGTCGCTACGCACCAGCCTTGATTTCGCATTCTGTATTTCCCTACAGGCTGTAGGTGCCCACTCCATGGCCCGTCCAAAGGCTGGCTTTGCTCTTTTCTTGGTGGATAAAACACATAAGAATACTTTATTAAACGGCGTCAGCGTTGGATAGCAGCACAGCTGGTCCGCCGCAGAATAGACGTGTGTCCGTTAGGTGACCGTAAGTTACCGGACATGTGACTCACTGTTACAGTGTGTTGCGGCGGACGTGAAGAGTACCGTTTAGACGGGGCGAGTGGCATGGCTACGCTATTGGATTGCAGGGATGCGTGCGTTTGAGGTGTATCGTCACTCCGGTTTAGGGTACTCTTTCCAGTTTTGAGGACAACGATGAGGATATGACGTTGCGCCCTGTGTGAGAATGTATGCCCGGCGGCTGAGCATTCGCTGGGAGCATGTGGAGGATGCTGAGTGGTGGAGCTTGGAGAGGCATACAGGGTCGGCGTGATCGTATTTCATGTGGTCGTCTGGACTGCAGCATCCGCTCCGTCTCGCGTCAGTTTGGCGGGTCGACGTGGCTCTATGATTGCGTTGGTTTGAATGTGCTGCCTGTCATCAGATTGGTCTAGTACGTCGTGGAGACTTGGGGTGCTCTGAGGATATAGGTTGGTCTTTATCATAGATGCAAGACCTGTTGTGAAGTAGAAGCCGGCGACTTGAGACTCGTGAATGGCGCCATGTTGTTGACCAGCTTTGTGGCGTGGTATCGCTGGCGTCGACACCGATGGTGCCGAGTGTCTTTGATTGTTGCTTCTGTATCATTTTGGCGGACCTCCTTGCGGTGACCGCTGCACACGGTGAGGCTTTCCCGTATAGGCTGTCACAGGCTTTTCTGGTGGGTTGTGCTGTGTTGTGGTCATGCAGCTCAAGGACGTATGCGCGGGCACTGAGACCCGTCGTTGAGGTGGCTAGAATACATGCCACCCGTCTTGTAGCATTCGGCTCGTGTTGTGGGTTGTCACTGCCTCATGGTTTTTCTGAATAGCTGCAACAAATCGACCAATGTCACGTTTGACCGCGAAATATTATGGGCGTGCTGCGGATGCAGTTGTGTTCTAGACAGGATCGGCTTGACACTATGCTCCATATTCTATTGACTGCCGAGACTGTATGCGTGTGTGAGTTCCGCTGCTATGTGTTCTCAACTTGGGCATCCGCTCTAGACTGCTCACTTGTGACGCGTAACTGCAAACTGGGCGATAACGGAGTGCGTTGTAGAACTGCATCTCGGTCTTGTCCTGCATCATGTGTCTGGTAGTACCTGCAAGGTTGTCGCCGCTGCTATGGTGATGGCTTCTAGGTAGGGTGTTTGGTTTCCGAATGTGATTCAATTATGTAGGCGAGATCCGTGTAAAATTGTTTCCCTCACAGTACCATGCATGCACCGGTGGCCAACGTATTGTTGATGAACTTTCCTGGTGTCTGCTCTTCAGTATAGGCTGCCTCGTGTGTGCGGTGATCCAGATGTGGGAAGCGTGTCGCAGACCTGCAGGTCTGTGTATTGGCTCGGGGCGGTTGCATGGCTGGTGAATTTTGGGTATGCGTCTCGTTGATGGAGTGGGAATGCGGGTCCCACACATGCACTTTGGGCCGTTCTCATGATGGAATGTACTGGGTACAATCACATGTATCTCGACTGTGAGTTTCTCATGCTTCGATGGTGTGCTGCACAGCCGGTACGGCCATAATGTCAGGTCTGTGGGGGTCTCTGTTCTCAGGGCGGTGACACTGCAGCGAATGAGCGAATTTCGACACAGGAGACGGAGTGGAGCGGTCGTAACAGGCTCTCGCGCGATAGGAGAAGCATGCAAAGCGATTCAGGATTCCGATCGTGTGAACTAATGGTTTTGGGTTGGGGTAAAGTGATGTGGATGCTCATTGCGGCCGACGAACGTGAACATAGCAGTTTTCGGTTATTTTGCAGATGCATGTGCATCGAAGGTATTTTATTTTAGGAACAGTGTGACGGTGAACAAGCAGGGAGCGACAACGTATAATGGGTTACAGTATGCGGTTGAGGCTCCCGTGAGACGGACGACTCGCTGGAGGAGACATGGGAGGAGCCTCGCTCGACTTGGTGTGTGTTGAGGTGTGTTCGCGGCGCTACGTGGCATGTGCATCCGTTCCTGTGTGGCGTGGTCCCGTTCGATTGGTTGTGTTTGCACCGCAGAAGGTACGAAAGGCGATGATTCGAACCACTGCAGGAGACCCTAAGTGCCGACTAGGAGGGAAGAACCTGTGTTTGACAGTGCGCTGTTGCTACTCACATTGGCGCCAGTGTGGTCATGTAGTTTGGAAACATGCTCCCAATCACAGTCACGACGCCGCGCTCTCCAAATTGTATTAGCAGGACTGAGCACAGTCGTGTGGAGCACGCGGGACGCATGGGAGGGATATCAACAGGTAGGATGTCCCCATTGCATCAGAGGCACCCCGCTTCCCTGATTGCTGTGGCTGGATGCTTGCGTCAGTTTCATTGATCCCTCTGTGCTCTCACCTTGGGCATCCGCTCTAGACTGCTCATTTGTGACGTGTAACCGCAAACTGAGCGATGGCGAAGTGCGTTGTAGAACTGCATCTCGGTCTTGTCCTGCATCATGTGTCTGGTAGTACCTGCGAGGTTGTCGCCGCTGCTATGGTGGTGACTGCAGGGCATGGCGGTGACTTGTGAGGATGGTGGTGGCTTCTGGGTATGGTGCGTGATATTCAGTGCGTTTTAGTTATATACACGAGAGTCGAAAAATGGTTTCCATTAAGTGTTTTGTGCTCAATGGTGACCACCACATTGTTGAAGCACTCTGCTGGTGTTTTCTGTGGCGGTGTTGACCACAGCGCGTTCATGCTTGTGGTGATCCAGAAGTGGGAGGCGTGTCGCAGACCTTCAGGTCTGTGTATTGGCTCGGGGCGGTTGCATGGCTCGTGAATTTTGGGTATGCGTCTCATTGATGGTGTGGGATTGCGGGTCCCACACATGCACTTCGGGCTGCTCTCGTGATGGGATGTATTGAGTACTGTCATGTATCTCGACTGTTGGTTTCTGATTGTTTGATGTGTTTTTGTGTAGCTTGTAGGTTGATGGTCAGCGGGTGGCGGGTGGCTGCAGCCTCACGATTGCGATGTGGTGGCGAAGGAGCGGATTTCCACGCAGAAGACGGAGTGGAGCGGTCGTAACAGGCTCTCGCGCGATAGGAGAAGCATGCAAAGCGATTCAGGATTCCGATCGTGTGAACTAATGGTTTTGGGTTGGGGTAAAGTGATGTGGATGCTCATTGCGGCCGACGAACGTGAACATAGCAGTTTTCGGTTATTTTGCAGATGCATGTGCATCGAAGGTATTTTATTTTAGGAACAGTGTGACGGTGAACAAGCAGGGAGCGACAACGTATAATGGGTTACAGTATGCGGTTGAGGCTCCCGTGAGACGGACGACTCGCTGGAGGAGACATGGGAGGAGCCTCGCTCGACTTGGTGTGTGTTGAGGTGTGTTCGCGGCGCTACGTGGCATGTGCATCCGTTCCTGTGTGGCGTGGTCCCGTGCGATTGGTTGTGCTTGGACCGCAGGATGTAGGAGGCGCAAATAATACCGAATCACTACAAGGGGCATTCTCATATGAGAATGGTCCGACAGCGGCTCAGGCGGGTCAGGTCCGGTTGCGCCGCAGGTGAAGTCTTAGTGATTGTCAGACCGCCCAACAGTTGCAAGTGCTAATCTAAATGGTACAGACTGCGGGAGAATGCCGTATGTAGGGAAATGAGACGCCACACTTCAAATCGGTGTCAAGTTGGTCACAGCGTGGTGGGGAAAGATGCTCCCACACTCAGTCACGACGCTGTGCTCCTCTCACGACGCAAAGGGTTTTGTCCCTCCAAAGTATATGAACAGGACTGAGCGCATTTGTGTGGAGCACGCGGGACGCATGGGAGGGATATCAACAGGTAGGATGTCCCCATTGCATCAGAGGCACCCCGCTTCCCTGATTGCTGTGGCTGGATGCTTGCGTCAGTTTCATTGATCCCTCTGTGCTCTCACCTTGGGCATCCGCTCTAGACTGCTCATTTGTGACGTGTAACCGCAAACTGAGCGATGGCGAAGTGCGTTGTAGAACTGCATCTCGGTCTTGTCCTGCATCATATGTCTGGTAGTACCTGCGAGGTTGTCGCCGCTGCTATGGTGGTGACTGCAGGGCATGGCGGTGACTTGTGAGGATGGTGGTGGCTTCTGGGTATGGTGCGTGATATTCAGTGCGTTTTAGTTATATACACGAGAGTCGAAAAATGGTTTCCATTAAGTGTTTTGTGCTCAATGGTGACCACCACATTGTTGAAGCACTCTGCTGGTGTTTTCTGTGGCGGTGTTGGCCACAGCGCGTTCATGCTTGTGGTGATCCAGAAGTGGGAGGCGTGTCGCAGACCTGCAGGTCTGTGTATTGGCTCGGGGGGTTGCATGGCTCGTGAATTTTGGGTATGCGTCTCATTGATGGAGTGGGTATCGGGTTGCGTCGGCTGCCATTTGAATTTGATTTTTTATGAGACATATCGTGTGGGGTCGCACATCCCCCGAACTTGCTTGCGTGTTCTGGTAGCTTCGGGCGTTGCTATGCTCAGGAGGTAGGCGCAGGACGACGAGTGCGTGGGGGACGCTGTCAGCAGATCGAGGATCCTGCAACGAATGAGCGAGTCGTCGCGCATGTCGTTGGGAATAGAGCGACCGTGAGAGGGTCTCGCACAATGGGTGAAGCACGCAAGCCGATTGAGAGACGGATCAGATCGAGCGAAATATTCGATTGAGGCTGGAGTGTGACCTTACGCAAGTGCACAGCGGCCGAAAAACCTACATGCAGGAGTTTTCTGTTTTATTGCAGATGCAGGAACTCTGGAGGTGTTTTATTATGTGAGCCGTCTGATGATTAATTGGAAGGCAACGATAACGTATGAAGCGTTACAGTATGTGGTTGGGGGGAAAACTGTAAGACCGGCGCATCATCAGAGGAGACGGAAAAGGAACCTCTTCGATGTAATGTGTGTTGAGGCGTTTTCGCGGCCATGCACGGCATGTGCATTACGGTCCCTCGAGACTGGTTGCACGTGTACTGCAGGATGTACGAGGGGCGATGATTCGACTCACTCCAAGGAACACTAAAGTGTTAGAATGGGCCGATAGCGGCTGTGTCCTTGGAGGAATCCTGACGACTGTTGGTCACGCCATCAGATCGAAAATATGACAAATAGATGGTGCGGTTTAGCGGGAATCTCGCTGTGTAGGAGAATGCGGTGCCACAGTTCAGAGCGGTGAATATTGCAATACGCTGGCCTGAAGGCATTTGCTACCAGGCATGCTCATCTCCCTCGCTTTGAGGCGCGTCGTGCGCTGTCACGCGTCACCAGCTCTTGCAAGTATGCACGCGTTGAGAGGCGTATGCTCGAGAGGACAAGACTCCATAACAAACACATCGTGACCGACCACTCCAATGCGTGGTGTGCGCAGAATGGTGGATTCTCTCAGGAGACAAACGGGTTGTGGCCGCTATTACGTTTTATTACACGATCCAAGATATGTGCTCCGTATGGAGCAGGTTTGTGGTACTTCATGAAGATGTCTTCCGTGCCTCCGAGGCGCCCAGCTTCCCTGATTGCTGTGGCTGGATGCTTGCGTCAGTTTCATTGATCCCTCTGTGCTCTCACCTTGGGCATCCGCTCTAGACTGCTCATTTGTGACGTGTAACCGCAAACTGAGCGATGGCGAAGTGCGTTGTAGAACTGCATCTCGGTCTTGTCCTGCATCATGTGTCTGGTAGTACCTGCGAGGTTGTCGCCGCTGCTATGGTGGTGACTGCATGGCATGGCGGTGACTTGTGAGGATGGTGGTGGCTTCTGGGTATGGTGCGTGATATTCAGTGCGTTTTAGTTATATACACGAGAGTCGAAAAATGGTTTCCATTAAGTGTTTTGTGCTCAATGGTGACCACCACATTGTTGAAGCACTCTGCTGGTGTTTTCTGTGGCGGTGTTGACCACAGCGCGTTCATGCTTGTGGTGATCCAGAAGTGGGAGGCGTGTCGCAGACCTTCAGGTCTGTGTATTGGCTCGGGGGGTTGCATGGCTCGTGAATTTTGGGTATGCGTCTCATTGATGGTGTGGGATTGCGGGTCCCACACATGCACTTCGGGCTGCTCTCGTGATCGGATGTATTGAGTACTGTCATGTATCTCGACTGTTGGTTTCTGATTGTTTGATGTGTTGTTACGCAGCTTGTAGGCGGATGATCAGAGTCTGGGAAGTGTCGCCCGCCTGAGATTATAGGAGGGTCATGCCAACTGAGAGGCCTCATATGTGATTGTGATGTCATTGGTTACGGTGTTCTGCCGTGGACGCTCACTGTGACCGACGAACGTGAACGTAGCAGTTTTCGGTTATTTTGCAGATGCATGTGCATCGAAGGTATTTTATTTTAGGAACAGTGTGACGGTGAACAAGCAGGGAGCGACAACGTATAATGGGTTACAGTATGCGGTTGAGGCTCCCGTGAGACGGACGACTCGCTGGAGGAGACATGGGAGGAGCCTCGCTCGACTTGGTGTGTGTTGAGGTGTGTTCGCGGCGCTACGTGGCATGTGCATCCGTTCCTGTGTGGCGTGGTCCCGTGCGATTGGTTGTGCTTGGACCGCAGGCCGTACGGATGCCAGACGATGCCAAAATGTACAGGTAGAGGGTCGACCTTCTGTGAATGTTTCGGCAACGGTTGTGGCAATGCAAGTCCGGTTGCATCGCGGATGGGCTTCTAGGGATTGTCTGGCAGACCAGCGGATTCAAAGCGTTCCATATTGGATGGTGCAGACTCAGGGGGAAATACGGAAAAATCTGTGGAGGGCGGCGTGAAGCCAGGGCTCAGGTCGGCGAATTTTTGCAATGAGCTGATGTGGTTTCACTTCCTGGCGCATGTCGCTTAGGGCGAGGCACAACATGGGATGGTGTGTTCTATCAGCTCGAGGAGGTAAGTGCAGTCACTGAAGCATGTCATACAGTGCACGAGAAGCTATAACCAGGCAGCGTGGCCGACAAATGCAATACGTGGTCCGCCCAGCCTGGTTGCTTTTCTCAGGAGCCCAAACGGGGGTAGCCGCTACTACGCTTTATTACACGACCCAAGATATGTGCTCCGTATGGAGCAGGTTTGTGGTACTTCACGAAGATGTCTTCCGTGCCTCCGAGGCGCCCAGCTTCCCTGATTGCTGTGGCTGGATGCTTGCGTCAGTTTCATTGATCCCTCTGTGCTCTCACCTTGGGCATCCGCTCTAGACTGCTCATTTGTGACGCGTAACCGCAAACTGAGCGATAGCGAAGTGCGTTGTAGAACTGCATCTCGGTCTTGTTCTGCATCATGTGTCTGGTAGTACCTGCGAGGTTGTCGCCGCTGCTATGGTGGTGACTGCAGGGCATGGCGGTGACTTGTGAGGATGGTGGTGGCTTCTGGGTATGGTGCGTGATATTCAGTGCGTTTTAGTTATATACACGAGAGTCGAAAAATGGTTTCCATTAAGTGTTTTGTGCTCAATGGTGACCACCACATTGTTGAAGCACTCTGCTGGTGTTTTCTGTGGCGGTGTTGGCCACAGCGCGTTCATGCTTGTGGTGATCCAGAAGTGGGAGGCGTGTCGCAGACCTTCAGGTCTGTGTATTGGCTCGGGGCGCTTGCATGGTGCGTAAGTCATGAGTGGTGTTTGCGCCCATGGTGTGGTATTGGGGGATTGTGAGCATGATATTTGAATGAATTTCGTGATAAGAAATGTGTTTGCCACGCATCAGCCCACTCTGCATGTCTTGTGAATTGGGGCCTGGCTCCGTAGCTCGTAGGCCTAGGAGGGTGTTTGCGGGTGTTGAGATGATGCTATGGAGGATAATTACAGTGACAAAGGAGCTTTCGGAGAGTAGTGACACCGACGGTGGGTGGACGCGGACGACGACAGAAGATTTTGCCTCCTGAATCAAAGAGAGCATGGCCCGCATTGCGTCTGTACCTGATGCCGTGGCGGCCATATTGCGGATCCGGGGAGTGACATTGAGAGCACAAGGCAGTTGGTGATCGGGATTAGATTGTGAGGTAGCTTGTGTTCTCGTGCTTTGGAATGAGCAAGAAGTTCCGGTGATGCGAGAGCCAGATGTGTCAGAATGGCTGAGGCTTCTGCTTGATGGCGTGTGCGGGGGTGCCAGGTCTTCCGCAACGCAATCGAATGTATGTATTGCTAAGGAATATCCTGTTTGTTAGGAGGCCACAGTGCGGCACCTACAGAGCGTTGCTGGTTGCCTACCCTCTCAGGTGGCCCTGGCTGTCTTCACAACGTGGCACATGCCGCTCCATTCTCTTTTGTAAATTCAGGTTAAGAAGGTAGGGTGTGTGGGATTTCGTTTTGAAGACGGAGAACTGACGCTTGTTTCGGGCGGGAGTAAGATTGTCGGTTTGTGGGATTGGGGCTGGCGATCCGGGAGGTTTGTGAGTGCGTTTGGTGATCATGAGACGCTTGATTCGGAGCCGACGGTCGCGGTCGGGGCACTGACAGTTCGACAGTGCTTTGGGGCTACCAGAGCGGGCAGATGAGCAACAGAACTTATGTGAAAAAAGGCACCGCAGGTTGATGCCCGTGGATATTTCTGTCTCCGTGCGCCTATGCAATCTTTAGTGGCCTGCCCGCTGCGTGGGGCCTGCGGTGGGTGTTTTTAGACAGGAGCGGTCTAGTCACATGTAGGTTCTGACGGTTGCTCTTTGAGAGCAGACCAGGTTCTGAATGAGAGTGTTATACGGAGAGTGATAGCGGTAGGACGTGCTTTTGAAAATGGACACGTGGTTCGAGCACAGTTTATTTCCGGTTGGATGCTGTGTTTTTCGGAGTAGTTGCACTCTCTCCTACATGCACGATTTGCTGCGGCTCTAAAGGGTTGATGTGTGTACATCAGCTATGGAGTTGTCGATCGGGGCTGGAGGCGGCAGCTGGCTTGCTGTAGTGGCATCAAAGCGAGCGTTACATATCGAATGCGTGCCTTGTTGCGTGATGGTACGTTCTCTGTATCTCGATGTGGATAGGCCTACCAACCGTTTCACTGTCTCGCTGAGTGAAACCAGCATCCTCCCGGGAGATGCTGCAATTATTGCTGCACATTGCTGTCACACCGGGTGGCTCACTGTTGCAACCAGGTTGTACGCCAGCGGTGGAGGGTCGAAAGAGACACTGACGCGAGAAGGCCGTAGTCAAGGCCTGTCTGTAGTCACGGTCAGCGGGTGGAATAGATGCCGTTTGGGAAGCGAGGCCGCTTGTTGTAGCTATGTTGGGGAGGGAATTGTTCAATATTAAGATATTTGGGATGCGGGTCACTTGCTTTTACGCGAGCAGTAACGAGTTTCATTGAGATGAGACAAGCATCATGGCTTTGTTGTTGGGTAGCATGTATCCTTCAATTTAAAGTACCATTTTTGCACCCGGGATACTACTCTCAGTCTCGAAAGCAACGCCCAGGATAGGCCATGATGTCAGGTGTGAGAGTGTATGACCATAGGCGCAGCATTTGCCGCCTGCATGTGGCAGGTGCTTTGTAACGTGGAGTGGACTACTGCAGTGGCGTGGCCAGATTTCGTGCGGTGGTATTGGGCCACACTGTCAGAACCGTCTTGAGTCGGTTTAGTAGTTCCACTTTGCTACATAGAGCTGCTGGTTCCCATCTGTTTCCTATCTTCAGCTGAAACTGGTACGATGCAGGTGGATTTGAAATCTCGTGATAGCACACTCTTCTGTAGTGACACTGTCGAGCGCAGACACTCGTGTATGAAGGGGTGTCTTCGATTAGTGTTGTGGCGGCGTGTAGCATGCATACGCACTCATGATGCCGGTTGGTTTAGAGCGTTGCCTGTGTCTTGTCGAAGTGTAACTGTCGGTTTTGCGGTGATCACTGGACGACTCTCCTGTCTGGTTCATTGCGCATGCTTTGCTGACGGGTTGTCGTGCCGGGTGTTGCTTCAGACTAACGGAGTATGCTCTAAGCGGAA
This sequence comes from Toxoplasma gondii ME49, assembly GCF_000006565.2. Classification (NCBI taxonomy): domain Eukaryota; phylum Apicomplexa; class Conoidasida; order Eucoccidiorida; family Sarcocystidae; genus Toxoplasma; species Toxoplasma gondii. The sequence goes on along the minus strand of NC_031479.1, from coordinate 61,703 downwards.
GAGGTGGCCAGCACATTGTTAAAAACCCCTCCTGGTTTTTTGTGTGGCGGGTGGTAACTACAGGGCTCTCATGTGTGTGGCGCTCCAAACGTGGGAATCGTGTCGCAAGCCTGCGAGTACTAGTTATTCTCTTGGGACGGTTGCATGGAGCGTAAGCCATGAGTGGTGTTTGCGCCGACGGTGTGGGAGTAAGGATGATGTTCATGTATTTCGAATAGGCTTTGTGGTAAGAAATTCGCACTGTTACATGAGGACTGATTCTGGGTGCCTGATGGCTTCGGTCGTTGCACTTTTCAGGCTGTAAGGCCGTGTTTAGAGAGTGTGTGCCCGTGTTGAAATGATGTTCCGGAGGATAATCATAGTGACAAAGGAGCTTTCGGAGGGTAGTGACACCGACGGTGGGTGGGCGCGGACGACGACAGAAGATTTTGCCTGCTGAGATCAAAGATCGCTTGGCCCGCATATCGTCTGTGCGGACATAATGCGGGTCCGGGGAGTGACACTGAAGGCGCAAGCATTATTGGTGATATGGATGTTCCGGTGCACGAGAACCAGATGTGTCGGAATGGGTGACGCGTCCTCTTGAGGGCGTGTACAGGGGTACCAGGTTTTCCACAGTGCGGTCGAACATACGTGTTGCTAACGAGTCGCTTCATGAGTGAGGAGGCCATATCAGAACGCCTACATGGCATGTCTCATTGCTTACCGTGTCCGAGGGCCCTCGATGTCTTCACAACGTGGCTCCTGTCGATTGTTTGTCGTCTTGGTTTTCAGGTTCAAGGAGTAGGTCGTGAGGAATTAGATGAAGACGGAGAGCCGCCGCTTGGTTGGGGGCGTGGTGGAAGGCGAGGCGATTGGCAAACTGTGTCAGACAGGGGTGGCCGCCTCGGGACGTTTGTGAGGGTGTCTGTTGAAGATGAAGATGCATAGGCTTGCAGATTAGGAAATGCGACGCTGAAAGCGTGCTCGTGTTGAGGGGCTTCAGAAGAGGGGGGTTGGCGGGCAGGGTTACGAAAGGCAAGCTACATCACCAATACGTTCATCGCAGTGCTTTGGACGGGTTACTGTGTTTTCCGCCAGCCGTTGAAGGTACGTTATTGTCGCAAATGTCCGTGACAATATTTGAAAAGATAGTTTGAGCATCGGCAAGTGCACGTGCGCAGCTGACTCGATTTTATGATTGATTCAGGCCGTCGACCTCCCGCACATGTGCTGTTGTGTGTCACTCACCGGCGGCGGTATCGGGAAAATGACGTGTTTTGACAAGCATGTGGTGTTCGGATAGGAGGACTAGATACCCCGCATCCCTATAGGAGGGTACCTGGTCTCCGTTGGGGTCGGCGTGTCACTGTGGTTCGAGCTGACGCCAGTGAGGCATGATACGTGACTATTCCCGGGAATCTGCTGTTGCCTCTATAGTTGTGCGGTGTGCCGGTGCTGCGCGAGTTGCGTGACGGTTGCTCGGCGTGGCTTCGGACACTTTTTGTTTCCTTAGGTATGTTTGTTATGATGGAAGAGGTCGCAGCTGTCTCCATAATCAACACTTTTGCCCATACCCGTTCTGCTTCACAGGATGTAGGCAAACGCTGCAGGAATTGTGCAAATTTCGACGAAAGGGAGTCTTCCGGGGAGAGGATGAGTCAGAAGCGTCTCTCATCACGATAGCAACAGTGACGCATAATGTCGGAGGCGGGAAGGAATAGTTCGCGTCTCGGTAGATCAGCACAGATGCTCATGGGGTTGCCTTTTCGGATATGTGCATGCGAGGGACGGTTGGAAGGGTGTGGGACAAGGACCAGGAGATACGCAGGGTCACGCGAGGTCGAGGAGGTTGAATTCGAAGTGACATTTATCGGATGGGTTCTGCGAGGGACTAGATGTTGCCATGATGGCAGTGGCAGATGTGTTCCTTTAGTCGATGGCGCGCACTATAAGGGTGTTGGACATCCAATTATGAACGTTGGCGTAGCGATTAATGACACTCCTTCGTCTCTGGCGACTACGTCAGGTCAAGGAAGTATGTCGTTGGGAGATTCGGTGTGGTGGTGGAGTGCCATTGAATTTTTGAGGGTACCGACGAATGGTATGCGAGCAGAATTGGCGCGCGTGAGTGTCTATAACAGCGGTTTATGGCGATGGCGAGTTTCAGTGTTCGGTTGCGGCTAGCGGCAAGTGGGCACGGACACGTGTTCGATTTGGAAGGCATTCCAGAAGCAGTGGACGGGCGGAGGGCTAGACTACGGGCGACCTGCTCTAGCAACACTTACATTCTCGATGGTCTGAGGAAGGCACTGTGTGTTTCGCCAGCTTATGCTCGTAGGCATTCATTGTGCACGGTTCTGTTGCAGTGGGTACATTTAATATGTGCGAATCCGCAGTGAAGTCATATCAAGAAATGCGTCGCTCACATGATTGGAGGTCGACAGCAGCCGCTACACGTGAGGCCGCGTAACGGTCATTACGAAGCAAGCTAGCGCGAGCTGCCTTAGAACGTGTGATCGTGTAGCGCAACGAGAGCAGCCATCGTTCTCTAAGAATTGAAGAGACAGGGCGGTAGTCGCGACGAGGGCAAGTCTCGTCTTTGATTTTCTCATATTCTCTCAGCTGCCTGCTTGCCCGTGACTCGTTCTGTCATGCTATGTGCGCCCACAGAGGCAGGAATGCATGTGGATTTTGGGTCCCGTAGCTTATTGATTGTCCTTGTCCTGCAATACGTGCGAAAGGACGGTTTTATACTGAGGAACTCGGGCGCTCTGTCTACTGGGATTGTATCGAGAAAGCACACCGTGCATAAGTGAAAATGTGGCAATTTCGCTTTTTCCTGTGTGCAAAGAACCAGCAGACGTGCCCGCACTTGTGTTACTAACCATGCTTTCCTTTGTCCATGCAACGTTACTGATAACAGTCGCAAGATTCACACTGCGTTATTCGTATTGATTCTGTGCAGGAACTCCCTCTGTCCCGCTCCCGCTGCCCATAAATGTGTCTTGATCTACCAACAACCTGAAACTTGATTTCCAGCAAACGCTGACGTGAGTCGCAATCCCATGTCTGCTTCCTCTTGTACGATATTTAGGGCGTTGTGTTCATTTCTGACAGACTGTAGGCATTAGGTCAGGCATTTCCAATTCAGTCCAGAGTGGTCATTTAAACGAGAGTGTCAAACGCAGCGGTGAGTCACTCGCAAGAGAGCAAGACTGTCGGAGGACAGAGGGTGATCACAGGGGGAGTTCGTTATTCTTTTTTGGCAAGCGCGTTAGTTCGAGGAGTATTTGTGTTGGAACCCTGTGCGTCGTGAGGCGACGCAGCAACACAGTTCAGGAAATGTTAAGCATGGTATTGATGTCCCACATCGTGCTACGTTCACTCTGAGGCTGACGACAAGTCCCATCAGTAGAAATGAAGCGGTGTTGCAAGGGGCGACGGTTGCGCAATGCACGGCAATATTCATCGGCGGTAGGGATTAGGCAGCAAGTTGAAATGTCTTTGAATTGAAAAGTCATTTCACACGTCAGATGAGGCGTAATTATCAGGGAAGCCTGGCGGGTTGAACCCAGTCTCTCATAAGGGTGGATATGCTCACGATGTGGCTCCTTCTGCGTCTTTGGCTTAATCGGGTCTAGATGATGTTGGTAGGTAATGAGGGAAGTGGATCGAAGAAGTGCCAGTGCATTTCTTTTCGAATGAGAGTGCTTTGCATATGGGCAGTGGCGAAGTTTATCGGAGCGGAGCACGTGTCGGTAGCTCTATTCGATTAGTGATGACTGTGAAACCCCTTGTTCCGAGCCGTTGGAGGGGCGACAGACATTACCGCTAGTGCAGTGCTGCAGCACAAACTTCATTTAATGTCTGGTGATGAGAACACCGACTGTTTTGTTAGATGCTGCAAGTACGCCATCGCTCCGCTTGAATCAGTAGCAGTGTTTAAAATGAGGAGGTGCCAGTTCTTCAGGGCGTCATACCACGAACCGGGTTCGATCCTTAATCTCGGACGTCAGTGGCAACTACAGGTGATGTCATGCGTCTGAGTCGGGACCACTAGTGTGAAGTTTCGTAAAATGCCAGTTGGTATATTGCCGAAACTTCCTTTTCATGGAAATGGGAAGATTCGAAAGTTCTTCCAGCTCAGTTGCAATGTTTGCTTTGAGTCGCCTTTTTCTCGACCTCCGGATCTCCTTTTTGTCTCTGATATGTTTGTTCTGTTCCCGGCGGCACGAAAGTAGCGCATGAGTCACAGTGCATGGTGAGGCTCCACCATCGTCGTGCTGATCCTGTCTACGGCAAGACGTTGTTTTAACTTATATATTCGCGCGCCCTATGGAAATGGAATGTGTCGACATTGCTGTATAGTGTGAGTGGATTCAGAAGAGCGATTGTTGTCGTTCTATCATTCCTAGCAGTGTTTGTCTCCATTCCTGTTTTCCGATAAACCCTCTCGGGCATTTCTATGCTAATAAGCATATCAGTGCTTGGTCGCCTGCTTCGCAACGCATTGGTCATATTTACCTTGGTGAGGAATTGCTCACACATAGCCGCTGTTGTTGTTGACACAGTTTTGCCTATATGAGCTGTGAGGTTTGCAACACGTCTCGGCTCCGCTTCAGGATGTCTCGTGTCTCTTCGCCGCTGTTCCAGCCCTATGTCTGACACAAAAAACGCGGCGATGCGGGCTGTTCCCAACAGACTAGCAGCACCTCGTCGCAATACAACTCGATTGTACACGAAACATTAGACGGTGTTTTGGAGGGAGATGATGCATCAAAAGCATGTCCTCGTCGCCATGGAAAGGCTGACAGCTGCCAAACGAGGGTGACGGTACTAGTTGTTCGTGGCTCTGGACAAAAAAGTCTGAAACTCGTAGGGTCGCCTGGACAAGATACCTGTGTGGGCTGGGCGATTAAATGGGGGGGGGGGGTACCAAGGGATCGGGGCTGGTAAGGGTTCAGAAGTGTCGCATTGGTGTATGTGGCATGGCGTATGGGGGGAGATGGGTTCAACAGGGATCTGAATGTTACCATGAGGGAAGCGATTTGTGTATTCTCTGGGCGTTGCGTGTCCACTATGCAGTATGCGCATCAGTGACAGGCCTTCCACGGCGCGATGGAATACGTTCCGGGAAGCAAGCAGTAATTGGGAAACGAGGCGATCCTCTGATGCCATCAGAGCGATAGAAGTTGCTCTTCGTTTCAGATTTTCTTGGGTTTTTTCTCAGCATCACGCCCGCCAAACCGTTGCCTTTATTGGATACTTACCTAGTCGGTAAGCAGGGAGAAATAGGTTGTTTGAGAAGAAACTGATGCGTTGTGGGGAAGCGTCGCCTAACGATTTGACTGAGTCGAGCAGGGCCGGAGGCATGTGAGTGATTGGAGGACCAGAAAGCAGTGCGTCGGAACCACCCGCGAATGTCGGTGCGCTGCCTGCATTGTGGCTTCGTAAGCGTCCCGTGCGTTGTTATTGTTGAGAGTCGTGACTTCGGGTCAGGTTCTGTAGAAACGCCTCTATTCTACCGTTGCAATACAGGACCAACTGGTATTTTCATCAGCCGGTGCAGGTAAGCCCTCTAACGCGAGGTTTGGTGGCACTATTGCGAATGAAGTATCGGGAGTCTGCAGGGGTTTGCCACAGGCAAGGATTCATGTTCGATGTAGACCTGCAGCACCGACCTGTGGTGCCGGGAACCGAGGGAGCATGTGACGCTCCTTTTCGTGAACACTCAACGTAGCAGAGCGCCCTGGCTGACAAGAAGTGACGGGGGGAATCTCAAATTTGCAGCTGGCTGCGCTTGCCCAACTCGCTTCTTCCCTGATCTTTGCTTTCCATCTAATCTCTCATTGATTTGCTACGTTCTCACCAAAGAGGCTCGGTGGCAGTTGAACCGGAAGGCCATGTGATGGATTGATGCGCGTCGTGGTGTCTGCTGTCTGTGGAAGGACGTTCGTTCCTTTGTGATTTTCTAGCAGGGCGGCTGATGCCGTGAAGAAAGCAGCCATATGCAGGCAGGCAGGCAGGCAGCGTTTTGAGGGGCTTTTTGGGAAAAAGACCTGGTTTGCATGGGATTCGGAGCCTTGTTGAGTTCTGCTCTCATACCAGCGGTCCACGATGTCTGACTGATCTGCGGAAAATTGTGACTCGTAACAGTTGTACAGCGTGCTGTTGTTGCGCATGAGATGCGGTTTTAGCAGAAGGGACTTTCGGGTTCCTGTCCTTGTGGTTACCTGGTGTTGATTCACATGACGATGCATCCATTTGACTTTTTGTTGAAGACTTCTCGGATCAGTGGTTATCGGGACCTCGGTGAATCGGGAATATCGTCAGTCACAGCGAGGCTGACAGCTGCCAAACGAGGGTGACGGTACTAGTTGTTCGTGGCTCTTGACGAAAAAGTCTGAAACTCGTAGGGTCGCCTGGACAAGATACCTGTGTGGGCTGGGCGATTAAATGGGGGGGGTGGCAAGGGATCGGGGCTGGGAAGGGTTCAGAAGTGTCGCATTGGTGTATGTGGCATGGCGTATGGGGGGAGATGGGTTCAACAGGGATCTGAATGTTACCATGAGGGAAGCGATTTGTGTATTCTCTGGGCGTTGCGTGTCCACTATGCAGTATGCGCATCAGTGACAGGCCTTCCACGGCGCGATGGAATACGTTCCGGGAAGCAAGCAGTAAGTGGGAAACGAGGCGAGCCTCAGAGGCCGTCACGAGAGGAGCTCCGCGTTTTTTCTTCGACGGATTTGAAACGCCTGATGTAGTATTTGTGGCCGCGTCTTCGTTCTTTTCCGTGCTCAGGCACAGGACGTACGTCACTAGGAATTTAGGGTTCGTGATGGGTTGTAAATTTATTGCTTGACGAATTGGCGGACTGCGCGCGAGAGGGCCCAGCAATTCGTCATGTGCAATTTAGTCGGGGTGCTGGCGCCACGTTGATTTGAAGGGCTGCCAAAGCAGGCTACGTAGCAGAAGGGGCAAGCACTGACGAGCGGCGGCGGCCATACCTTCTTACCAAATCTCTTGAGGGGGCACCACGGTTTCGGCAGTCGCGACAAGTACGGAACCTTCACGTGAACTTTCCGGTCGGTGTAGGGAATGAGGTTTGAGGCGTCCGCAATGTCGCGTCGTACTCTGTTTGTGTGATCTTTCTATTGAGGCCGCTGACAGGTGCTATACGTGGCGGGAGTAAATGGGCCAGAACACTGGGGTGAAGTGTTGTATGTGGTGTCGCTGCAGGGGCGAGCAAAGGGACCGAACAGAGAGAGGGAGTCATAAGTTCTTTGTGTTGTTGTCAGTCCAATGATACTTGCAGAGCTTTTATATGGCCTTGTCGAGGATGGTGTGCCTCTTAGCATGGCGGCAACGGCAAAGTGGATGTGAGTGATGTGCGGCTAGTCGACGTCGTCAACATCGATGTTTTGGCGTTCGCTGCGCTGTGGAACCGCGGGCGAAGCCCAGTTGCTAAAGATGCGACACTCCGATGCCAACATTGCATGACTAGATGTCAGCCAGGTGGGACTGAAGGTGCTCATATGGTCGTTCCGTTGTGTGTTTCTCGTTCAGGGTTTGAGGGTACGTAGCGAGCTCGAGATGAAGCCGAGAAGCCACTGGAGTGTGTGAACGTTGGAGCGCTGTATGCTGGTGTGACCGACGAGTCGGGTGTCTTCTTCGGCCGCTGTCGACAATGGTGGCTACGCTTTGGAGTCGCATCTTGGCGTTCGCGAACCGGATAACGTATTGCTTTTGGACCGTTGCAAGAGAAGGCAACCAGGGGACAGTCGGGACGGAGGTGGAGGCGGTCGGCTACGTTTCAGCCCCACACCCTTTGCGCGCTCTACCGCGATCTCTGGCAGCTACTGACTGTACGCACTCTGCACATGACCTTTAGTACCGACGATTAGAATGAGGTGTCGGGAATCCGAGATGTTTTGCCATTGGCCAGTTTTTCGCTGGACTCAGGCCGTCAACGGAAAGCTGTATGTGTCGTGAATCATCCTTACGGGTCGCGGACACTAACGAGGTCTTCCATACCAAGTAGGAGGCTTGTTACGCGGCAGAAACTTGAACCACCCGATCCTCGCGTAACAGTGGAGACAGGCTGAGCTCATATCAGTGTCTGGATTCGCGCCTCCTGTTCATTTCGTTCCCGAGAGTCGTTCCATGAAGTCTTTCATGAGTTCGCGGAGGTCCCGCAGTAAACGCGGGGCCACGCTCGGGTGGAGGTCCCACGTGGAGCTTCAAGACCGTCATGTTATACATGAATGGGAGCAGGCGTTTTTCAAACCGTGGACTCCGGGTTCGTAAGGATGAGGAGCATCTGGTGATGAGTCGAGACGTGTACACAAATGGAGAAGTGCACATATGTTCGTGCAAGTCATTTTTGACAGGCGACATCAGGAGTTCATTTGCAAGTTGAACACCAGTAATCAGAATCTACTCAGCTCCCCCGTTTTCTCTCCTGTGTACTGATTTTGGACCGGAGCCCCTTAGGCAACCTTGCTGCGTTAGTACCCGCACGTTTCTTCAACACAGCTGGCATTATGTGCCGTCTAGTCGCAGGTGGGTTTTAAGCATTCTTCCAGACGTCTCGCAGTTACGGGCATCCCTCCTGGTGCACGAAATGTACCGCGAATGTGTGTGATTTCCGTGTGTGATTTCCACTAGTTGGTAGGCTTTTGACCATACTCGTACGATTCAATTGAGCACTCATACTGAAGCAGGAGTGACAAGTGGCATGCAGGGACGACGGGAGGTGGTCTCTGTGTGTTGTGGTATGGAACGCTCTTTCGTGCGAGTTTTTGTGGTGGCGACCTGCGGGGGAATTCGAGGTCTGTCTACACATGGAGTTAGGGACGAGAGCGGGTGGTTGGGTCGCATGACATTGGCATGCCTACTCGAGTGACTTTGCGACGCACGTGCTGATAGGCTGGGGGGTGGAGCAGCGCTGTGCAATTCGTTGCCGCGTGGTCAATGTCTTACCCGTCTGCATCGACACCAATTTTTATGTACTGAGTTGCAATATGTCAGGGGCAGCGCGAGCCTAGTGACAACAGAGGCGGCACACCGGAGTCAGATGTTCGTGTTTAGGGATCCTGTGTTCCAAGTGGAGCTGGCTGTTTCTTTGTCGCACCGCATAACAGCGTCCTCTGTGATTCGTGTTTAGGCAGCAGATGTAAGCAGTTCGGGATTTCGTTCCGATGACGGAATATGGGCCTTCGGCGTGGAGTGTCGATGAGCTGGGGGTGTGTACAACCAGAGAATGGAGAGGCGTTGGTTGGAGGCCGTGTCGAGGTGTCGGTGTGAAATCGGGCGGGTCGGTGCGTTGCCAGCGTATATATTTGGCGTTTGCACGCTCACGCCGATGAGCTATAGACTTGTCAATGAACGAGCTGCAGCAGCTCCTTCATCCCAAGTCACAACCCGGTCTGGTATCTCTCGACAGAGGCTGCGCGTGAGAACTCGACATGAGAGTTTCAGTGGCGTTGCTCAGAATGCGAAGGCACAAATCCGCCATCCGAGGATCACGTTATCGCCAGAGCCTTGTTCATAGACGGCGTCTAGTAGTATCTACCTTGTGTCAATCTCGCAAAACATACGCCGTACAGAGATTCTCACTTGTGTAGCCGATGGATGCGTGCCGTTGGCGTGGCTATCGGCGAGCTGCTTTGATAACGTCTTCGTCGTATGTCCTACGAGGTGACACCTCGGGCTTTCTCAGACATCAGCACTATGCACCCTTCATGCAATGTTAAAAGCACAGTATTCAGAAACAGTCGGCGCCAATCTTCCGCCGCCCGATACATATCAGAGGCAGCACGACCCCTTGTAGACAGCAACCACCAGCATCTACTCCCTACTGAAAACGCGCAATAGTGTAGAAAAAGCCCTCCTCAGTTGTAGTGTCTGAAGGGGCGCTCTGGTACTGCTGTGGTCACGGGGGAAGGGTGGGGTTCCGTCTGCATTGTGTTCATCGCTAGTCGTCTGATTTGGCATCGCGTCTCTCGTCAGCCGTCGAGAGTAGGCGACGTTGATGCAGGTTACTGCTGTGAGGTTGGGCAGGAGGGAGTGCGAACCGGCCTTCCAATGCTGTGGTGTCAGGTGAAGCAGCACGGTTCGTAGTAGATGGAGTCCAGCAATATGTATCTCTCCTTTTGCTACCAGGGCAGTTACGACCGAGTGGCCTTTGCTGTGTATCTGGGGGGGCCGACTGTAGCACTATAGACCTTGGGTCGGGTAAAAAAGAATTTCAAGATCTGAACCTGTAGTCGAATATAGATCACATGGCTTCTGGTACTTTGATGGTTGCCTACAGTTGGGTACCATCAGCAACGCGTTTACCGCATGTTGTGTGGGTCGGCGTCGTGGGTTTCGGCAGCCAACGGAAGTACGGAGTTTCTTTCCGACTGCATTGCGATTCTTTGGGATGGGGGGCGAGGTTTGTTTCCCAGGATCATTGCGTCACTAGATGCTCGGGCGTTGTTTTTTTTAGCTGTCAGAGACTAGCAGTACCTACGTCGCGTCGGCTTTGAAGGACAGTCTAGATGCAGTGGACAGCACCAGTATATCCGATGGCGCTGTCGGGTGTTTTTGTGGCTGAGGACGCCTAGTATGACCAACGCGTTCAGCGGTTGTTGCCTGGGTCGGCGGCGTGGGTTTCGCGAGCCGATGCGGGTTCGGAGTATCTCGCTGCCTGCGTTGCGATGCTCTTGGATGGGGGTCCAGAGTTGCTTAGCGAGGTCACCGCGTCTCTAGATTCTCCGGCGTTGTTTTTTTTTAGCAGTCAGAGTCTAGCAGTGCCTACGTCGCGTTGGCTGTGAAGGACAGTCTAGATGCAGTGGAGAGTGCCAGTATTATATGCCAAGGCGATGTTGGATGTTTTTGTGGCTGTGAACACCTAGGATGAGCATCGCGTTTACCGCATGTTGTCTCGGTCGGCGTCGTGGGTTTCGGCAGCCGATGCGGGTACGGGATTTTTTTCTGGCTGCAATTCGATGCTTTTGGATGGGGGACGACAGTTGCTTCGCGAGGTCACCGTGTCACTAGATTTTCCGGCTTTGTTTATTTTAGCAGTCTGACACTAGCACTACGTACGTCGCGTTGGCTCTGAAGGACAGTCTAGATGCAGTGGGGTTCGCCAATATGTACGAAGGCGATGTCGGACTTTTTTGTGGCTGTGGACGCCTCGTATGAGCAACGTGTTCACCGCATGTTGTCTCGGTCGGCGTCGTGGGTTTCGCCAGCCAACCGGAGTACGGAATTCTTTTCTGGCTGCATTTTTGATTCTTTTGGATGGGGGGCGCGATTTGTTTCAGAGGATTATTGCGTCACCAGATGCTCGGGCGTGGTTCTTCTTAGTTGTCAGAGACTAGCAGTACCTACGTCCCATTGGCTTTGATCCACAGCCTATATACAGTAGAGAGCGCCACTATATGCGAAGGCGCGGTCGGACGTTTCTGTGGCTGTGGATGCCTAGTATGAGCAACGCGTTCACCGCATGTTGTCTCGGTCGGCGTCGTTGGGTTTTGCCAGCCAATGCGGGTACGGAGTTTCTTTCCGACCGCACTGCGATTCTTTGGGATGGGTGGCGGGGTTTTTTTCCCAGGATCATTGCGTCACTAGATGCTCGGGCGTGGTTTTTTTTAGCTGTCAGAGACTAGCACTACCTACGTCGCGTCGGCTTTGAAGGACAGTCTAGATGCAGTGGACAGCACCAGTATATCCGATGGCGCGGTCGGACGTTTCTGTGGCTGTGGACGCCTAGTATGCACAACGCGTTTACCACATGTTGTGTGGGTCGGCGTCGTTTGGTTTCGCCAGCCAACGGGAGTACGGAATTTCGCGCTGGTTCTAGAGGTGATATTTTGAGTACATGTTGAGGCTCCGCAAGCATATCGTGAGATGGGACATCCCATGAGGGTTGGTCATCATCATCTGCCATTTTTGCTCGATATCTGTTGCGAATGGTCTGAACGTTGTGGTATTCACTGACGTGTCTGAAGGGGCGCTCTGGTACTGCTGTGGTCACGGGGGAAGGGCGGGGTTCCGTCTGCATTGTGTTCATCGCTAGTCGTCTGATTTGGCATCGCGTCTCTCGTCAGCCGTCGAGAGTAGGCGACGTTGATGCAGGTTACTGCTGTGAGGTTGGGCAGGAGGGAGTGCGAACCGGCCTTCCAATGCTGTGGTGTCAGGTGAAGCAGCACGGTTCGTAGTAGACGGAGTCCAGCAATATGTATCTCTCCTTTTGCTACCAGGGCAGTTACGACCGAGTGGCCTTTGCTGTGTATCTGGGGGGGCCGACTGTAGCACCATAGACCTTGGGTCGGGTAAAAAAGAATTTCAAGATCTGAACCTGTAGTCGAATATAGATCACATGGCTTCTGGTACTTTGATGGTTGCCTACAGTTGGGTACCATCAGCAACGCGTTTACCGCATGTTGTGTGGGTCGGCGTCGTGGGTTTCGGCAGCCAACGGAAGTAAGGAGTTTCTTTCCGACTGCATTGCGATTCTTTGGGATGGGGGACGACAGTTGCTTCGCGAGGTCACCGTGTCACTAGATTTTCCGGCTTTGTTTATTTTAGCAGTCTGACACTAGCACTACGTACGTCGCGTTCGCTCTGAAGGACAGTCTAGATGCAGTGGGGTTCGCCAATATGTACGAAGGCGATGTCGGACTTTTTTGTGGCTGTGGACGCCTCGTATGAGCAACGTGTTCACCGCATGTTGTCTCGGTCGGCGTCGTGGGTTTCGCCAGCCAACCGGAGTACGGAATTCTTTTCTGGCTGCATTTTTGATTCTTTTGGATGGGGGGCGCGATTTGTTTCAGAGGATTATTGCGTCACCAGATGCTCGGGCGTGGTTCTTCTTAGTTGTCAGAGACTAGCAGTACCTACGTCCCATTGGCTTTGATCCACAGCCTATATACAGTAGAGAGCGCCACTATATGCGAAGGCGCGGTCGGACGTTTCTGTGGCTGTGGATGCCTAGTATGAGCAACGCGTTCACCGCATGTTGTCTCGGTCGGCGTCGTTGGGTTTTGCCAGCCAATGCGGGTACGGAGTTTCTTTCCGACCGCACTGCGATTCTTTGGGATGGGTGGCGGGGTTTTTTTCCCAGGATCATTGCGTCACTAGATGCTCGGGCGTTGTTTTTTTTAGCTGTCAGAGACTAGCAGTACCTACGTCGCGTCGGCTTTGAAGGACAGTCTAGATGCACTGGAGAGCACCAGTATATCCGATGACGCTCTCGAATGTTTTTGGTGCTGTTGACGCCTAGAATGAGCAACGCGTTCACCGCGTGTGGTCTCAGTTGGCGTCGTGGGTTTTGGCAGCGAACGGGAGTATGGAGTTTCTTCCCGACTGCATTGCGATGCTTTTCGATGGGGGGCGAGAGTCGCTTCGCGAGGTGATCGCGTCTCTGGATGCTCTGGCGTTGGTTTTTTTAGCAGTCAGAGACTAGCAGTACCTACGTCGCGTTGACTTCGAACGACAGTTTAGATGCAGTGAAGAATGCCAGTATATCCAATGGCGCGGCTGGATGTTTTTGTGGCTGTGGACGCCTTGTACGAGCAACGCCTTTACCGCATGTTTTCTGGGTCTGCGTCGTGGGTTTCTCCAGCCAATGGGAGTACGGAGTTTCTTAGCGTCTGCATTGCGAGTCCTTGAGATGAGGGACGAGGTTTGTTTCCCAGGATCATTGCGTCACTAGATGCTCGGGTGTTATCTTCTTTTTGGCGGTCACAGACTAGCAGTACCTACGTCGCGTCGGCTTCGAACGATAGTCTAGATGCAGTGGAGCGTGCCATTATATGGGAAGGTGCGGTCAGATGTTTTTGTGGCTGTGGACGCCTGGTTTGAGCAACGCGTTCAGCGCTTGTTGCCTGGGTCGGCGTCGTTTGGTTTCGGCAGCCAACCGGAGTACGGAATTTCTTTCTGGCTGCAATTCGATGCTTTTGGATGGGGGACGACAGTTCCTTCGCGAGGTCAGCGCGTCTCTAGATTCTCCGGCGTTGTTGTTTTAGCAGTCAGAGACTAGCAGTACCTACGTCGCGTTCGCTTTGAAGGACAGTCTAGATGCAGTGGAGCGTGCCATTATATGGGAAGGTGCGGTCAGATGTTTTTGTGGCTGTGGACGCCTGGTTTGAGCAACGCGTTCAGCGCTTGTTGCCTGGGTCGGCGTCGTTTGGTTTCGGCAGCCAACCGGAGTACGGAATTTCTTTCTGGCTGCAATTCGATGCTTTTGGATGGGGGACGACAGTTGCTTCGCGAGGTCAGCGCGTCTCTAGATTCTCCGGCGTTGTTGTTTTAGCAGTCAGAGACTAGCAGTACCTACGTCGCGTTCGCTTTGAAGGACAGTCTAGATGCAGTGGAGCGTGCCATTATATGGGAAGGTGCGGTCAGATGTTTTTGTGGCTGTGGACGCCTGGTTTGAGCAACGCCTTTACCGCATGTTTTCTGGGTCTGTGTCGTGGGTTTCTCCAGCCAATGGGAGTACGGAGTTTCTTAGCGTCTGCATTGCGAGTCCTTGAGATGAGGGACGAGGTTTGTTTCCCAGGATCATTGCGTCACCAGATGCTCGGGTGTTATCTTCTTTTTGGTGGTCACAGACTAGCAGTACCTACGTCGCGTTGGCTTCGAAGGACAGTCCAGACACAGTGAAGAGGACCAGTATATCCGATGGGTCGGATGGATGTTTTTGTGGCTGTTGACGCCTACTATGAGCAACGCGTTCAGCGCCTGTTGCCTGGGTCGGCGTCGTGGGTTTCGGCAGCCAACCGGAGTACGGAATTTCTTTCTGGCTGCAATTCGATGCTTTTGGATGGGGGACGACAGTTCCTTCGCGAGGTCAGCGCGTCTCTTGATTCTCCGGCGTTGTTGTTTTAGCAGTCAGAGACTAGCAGTACCTACGTCGCGTTGGCTTTCAGCGACAGTGCAGACACAGTGGAGAGGGCCACTATATCCAATGGCGCGGCTCGATGTTTTGTGGCTGTTGACGCCTAGTATGAGCAACGCCTTTACCGCATGTTTTCTGGGTCTGCGTCGTTTGGTTTCTCCAGCCAATGCGGGTACGGAGTTTCTTTCCGACCGCACTGCGATTCTGTGGGATGGGGGACGGGGTTTGTTTCCCAGGATCATTGCGTCACTAGATGCTCGGGCGTTATCTTCTTTTTGGCGGTCACAGACGAGCAGTACCTACGTCGTGTCGGCTTTGAAGGACAGTCTAGATGCACTGGAGAGCACCAGTATATCCGATGACGCTCTCGAATGTTTTTGGTGCTGTTGACGCCTAGAATGAGCAACGCGTTCACCGCGTGTGGTCTCAGTTGGCGTCGTGGGTTTTGGCAGCGAACGGGAGTATGGAGTTTCTTCCCGACTGCATTGCGATGCTTTTCGATGGGGGGCGAGAGTCGCTTCGCGAGGTGATCGCGTCTCTAGATTCTCCGGCGTTGGTTTTTTTAGCAGTCAGAGACTAGCAGTACCTACGTCGCGTTGGCTTCGAAGGACAGCCTAGATGCAGTGGAGAGCACCAGTATATCCGATGGCGCGGTCGGATGTTTTTGTGGCTGTGGACGCCTAGTATGAGCAACGCGTTCAGCGCATGTTTTCTGGGTCTGCGTCGTGGGTTTCTCCAGCCAATGGGAGTACGGAGTTTCTTAGCTTCTGCATTGCGAGTCCTTGAGATGAGGGACGAGGTTTGTTTCCCAGGATCATTGCGTCACTAGATGCTCGGGTGTTATCTTCTTTTTGGCGGTCACAGACTAGCAGTACCTACGTCGCGTCGGCTTCGAACGATAGTCTAGATGCAGTGGAGCGTGCCATTATATGGGAAGGTGCGGTCAGATGTTTTTGTGGCTGTGGACGCCTGGTTTGAGCAACGCGTTCAGCGCTTGTTGCCTGGGTCGGCGTCGTTTGGTTTCGGCAGCCAACCGGAGTACGGAATTTCTTTCTGGCTGCAATTCGATGCTTTTGGATGGGGGACGACAGTTCCTTCGCGAGGTCAGCGCGTCTCTAGATTCTCCGGCGTTGTTGTTTTAGCAGTCAGAGACTAGCAGTACCTACGTCGCGTTCGCTTCGAAGGACAGCCTAGATGCAGTGGAGAGCACCAGTATATCCGATGGCGCGGTCGGATGTTTTTGTGGCTGTGGACGCCTAGTATGAGCAACGCGTTCAGCGCTTGTTTTCTGGGTCTGCGTCGTGGGTTTCGCCAGCCAATGGGAGTACGGAGCTTCTTAGCGTCTGCATTGCGAGTCCTTGAGATGAGGGACGAGGTTTGTTTCCCAGGATCATTGCGTCACCAGATGCTCGGGCGTTATCTTCTTTTTGGCGGTCACAGACTAGCAGTACCTACGTCGCGTTGGCTTCGAACGATAGTCTTGATGCAGTGGAGAGCACCAGTATATCCAATGGCGCGGCTGGATGTTTTGTGGCTGTGGACGCCTAGTATGACCAACGCGTTTACCGCGTGTTGCCTGGGTCGGCTTCGTTGGTTTCTCCAGCCAATGCGGGTACGGAGTTTCTTTCCGACCGCACTGCGATTCTGTGGGATGGGGGACGGGGTTTGTTTCCCAGGATCATTGCGTCACTAGATGCTCGGGCGTTATCTTCTTTTTGGCGGTCACAGACGAGCAGTACCTACGTCGCGTCGGCTTTGAAGGACAGTCTAGATGCACTGGAGAGCACCAGTATATCCGATGACGCTCTCGGATGTTTTTGGTGCTGTTGACGCCTAGAATGAGCAACGCGTTCACCGCGTGTGGTCTCGGTTGGCGTCGTGGGTTTCGGCAGCGAACGGGAGTATGGAGTTTCTTCCCGACTGCATTGCGATGCTTTTCGATGGGGGGCGAGAGTCGCTTCGCGAGGTGATCGCGTCTCTAGATTCTCCGGCGTTGGTTTTTTTAGCAGTCAGAGACTAGCAGTACCTACGTCGCGTTGGCTTCGAAGGACAGCCTAGATGCAGTGGAGAGCACCAGTATATCCGATGGCGCGGTCGGATGTTTTTGTGGCTGTGGACGCCTTGTACGAGCAACGCCTTTACCGCATGTTTTCTGGGTCTGCGTCGTGGGTTTCTCCAGCCAATGGGAGTACGGAGTTCCTTAGCGTCTGCATTGCGAGTCCTTGAGATGAGGGACGAGGTTTGTTTCCCAGGATCATTGCGTCACTAGATGCTCGGGTGTTATCTTCTTTTTGGCGGTCACAGACTAGCAGTACCTACGTCGCGTCGGCTTCGAACGATAGTCTAGATGCAGTGGAGCGTGCCATTATATGGGAAGGTGCGGTCAGATGTTTTTGTGGCTGTGGACGCCTGGTTTGAGCAACGCGTTCAGCGCTTGTTGCCTGGGTCGGCGTCGTTTGGTTTCGGCAGCCAACCGGAGTACGGAATTTCTTTCTGGCTGCAATTCGATGCTTTTGGATGGGGGGCGCGATTTGTTTCCGAGAATCACTGCGTCACTAGATGCTCAGTTGTTGTTTTAGCAGTCAGAGACTAGCAGTACCTACGTCGCGTTGGCTTCGAAGGACAGTCTAGATGCAGTGGAGAGCACCAGTATATCCGATCGCGCGGTCGGATGTTTTTGTGGCTGTGGACGCCTAGTATAAGCAACGCGTTCAGCGCTTGTTTTCTGGGTCTGCGTCGTGGGTTTCTCCAGCCAATGGGAGTACGGAGTTTCTTAGCGTCTGCATTGCGAGTCCTTGAGATGAGGGACGAGGTTTGTTTCCCAGGATCATTGCGTCACCAGATGCTCGGGCGTTATCTTCTTTTTGGCGGTCACAGACTAGCAGTACCTACGTCGCGTTGGCTTCGAACGATAGTCTTGATGCAGTGGAGAGCACCAGTATATCCAATGGCGCAGCTGGATGTTTTGTGGCTGTGGACGCCTAGTATGACCAACGCGTTCACCGCATGTTGTCTCTGTCGGCGTCGTGGGTTTCGCCAGCCAATACGGGTACGGAGTTTCTTTCCGACTGCACTGTGTTTCTTTGGCATGAGGAGCGCGATTTGTTCCCCAGGGTGACTGCGTGACTATTTTTTTGGCAGTCAGAGACTAGCAGTACCTACGTCGCGTTGGCTTCGAAGGACAGTCTAGATGCAGTGGAGAGCACCAGTATATCCGATCGCGCGGTCGGATGTTTTTGTGGCTGTGGACGCCTAGTATAAGCAACGCGTTCAGCGCTTGTTTTCTGGGTCTGCGTCGTGGGTTTCTCCAGCCAATGGGAGTACGGAGTTTCTTAGCGTCTGCATTGCGAGTCCTTGAGATGAGGGACGAGGTTTGTTTCCCAGGATCATTGCGTCACCAGATGCTCGGGTGTTATCTTCTTTTTGGCGGTCACAGACTAGCAGTACCTACGTCGCGTTGGCTTCGAACGATAGTCTTGATGCAGTGGAGAGCACCAGTATATCCAATGGCGCAGCTGGATGTTTTGTGGCTGTGGACGCCTGGTATGAGCAACGCGTTCACCGCATGTTATCTCTGTCGGCGTCGTGGGCTTCGCCAGCCGATGCGGGTACGGAATATCTCGCTGCCTGCATTGCCATTTATTGGGATGAGGAGCGCGATTTGTTCCCGAGTGTCATTCCGTCACTAGATGCTCGGGCGTTATTTCCTTTTTGGCAGTCAGAGTCTAGCAGTACCTGCGTCGCGTTGGCTTTGAAGGACAGTGTAGGTGCAGTGGAGTTCGCCAATATATGCGAAGATGCGGTCGGATGCTTTTCTGGCTGTGGACGCCTAGTATGAACAACGCGTTTTCCTCATGTTTTCTCGGTCGGCATCGCGGGTTTTGGCAGGCAATGCCGGTACGGAATATCTTGCGGCCTGCGTTGCGATTCTTTGGGATGAGGGACGCGATTTGTTTAGCAGGATCGTCACGTCACTCGATATTCCAGCCTTCATTATTTTACCAGTCAGAGACTAGCACTATCTACGTCGCGTTGGCTGTGAAGGACAGTCGAGATGCAGTGGAGTGCGCCAATATGAGCGGAGGCCCTGTCGGATACTTTTGTGGCTGTGAACGCCTAGTATGAACGACGCGTTTACCGCATGTTGTGTCGGTGCCCGCGGTGGGTTTCGGCAGCAGACGGGAGTACGGAATCTTTTTCTGGCTGCATTGTCGATTCATTTAGATGGGGGCCGCGATTTGTTTCCGAGGGTCACTGCGTCACTAGATGCTCAGTCGTTGTTTTTTTTAGCAGTCAGAGACTAGCAGTACCTACATCGCGTTGGCGTTGAAGGACAGTGTAGGTGCAGTGGAGTTTGCCAATATATGCGAAGATGCGGTCGGATGCTTTTCTGGCTGTGGACGCCTAGTATGAACAACGCGTTTTCCTCATGTTTTCTCGGTCGGCGTCGTGGGTTTCGGCAGGCAATGCCGGTACGGAATATCTTGCGGCCTGCGTTGCGATTCTTCGGGATGAGGAGGGCGATTTGTTTACCAGGATCGTCACGTCACTCGATATTCCAGCCTTCATTATTTTACCAGTCAGAGACTAGCAGTACCCACGTCGCGTTGGCTTTCAGCGACAGTCCAGACACATTGGAGAGGACCAGTATATCCAATGGCGCGGTTGGATGTTTTGTGGCTGTGAACGCCTTGTATGAGTAACGCGTTCACCGCATGTTGTCATGGTCCTCGTCGTGGGTTTCTCCAGCCAACGGAGGTACGTACTTTTTCTCCGACTGCATTGCGATTCATTGGGATGAGAAGCGCGATTTGTTTCCGAGGGTCATTCCGTCACTAGATGCTCGGGCGCGTCTAGCAGTACCTACGTCGCGTTGGCTTTCAGCGACAGTCCAGACACAGTGGAGAGGACCAGTATATCCAATGGCGCGGTTGGATGTTTTGTGTCTGTCGACGCCTGGTACGAGCAACGCGTTCACCGCATGTTGTCTTGGTCGGCGTCGTGGGTTTCGGCAGCCAACGGAGGTACGTACTTTTTCTCCGACTGCATTGCGATTCTTTGGGATGTGGAGCGCGATTTGTGTCCGAGGGTCATTCCGTCACTAGATGCTCGGGCGTTATTTTTTTTGGCAGTCAGAGTCTAGCAGTACCTACGCTGCGTTGGCTTAAAGGGACAGTGTATATGCAGTGGAGTTCGCCAATATATGCGAAGGCGCGGTCGGACGCTTTTGTGGCTATGAACGCCTTTTATGAGCAACGCGTTTACTGGGTCCCCGCCGTGGGTTTCGGCAGCCAACGGAGGTACGTACTTTTTCTCCGACTGCATTGCGATTCTTTGGGATGTGGAGCGCGATTTGTGTCCGAGGGTCATTCCGTCACTAGATGCTCGGGCGTTATTTTTTTTGGCAGTCAGAGTCTAGCAGTTCCTACGTCGCGTTGGCTTTCAGCGACAGTCCAGACACAGTGGAGAGGACCAGTATATCCGATGGCACGGTCGGATGTTTTGTGGCTGTGGACGCCTAGTATGAGCAATGCGTTCAGCGCGTGTTGTCTTGGTCGGCGTCGTGGGTTTCTCCAGCCAACGGAGGTACGTACTCTTTTTTCCGACTGCATTGCCATTCTTTGGGATGAGGAGCGCGATTTGTTTCCGAGGATCACTGCGTCACTAGATGCTCAGGCACCGTTTTTTTTAGCAGTCAGAGACTAGCAGTACCTACGTCGCGTTGGCTTTCAGCGACAGTCCAGACACAGTGGAGAGGACCAGGATATCCAATGGCGCGGCTGGATGTTTTGTGGCTGCAGACGCCTGGTATGAGCAACGCGTTCCCCGCATGTTGTCTCTGTCGGCGTCCTGGGTTTTGGCAGGAAATGCCGGTACGGAATATCTTGCTGTCTGCATTGCGATTCTTTGGGATGAGGAGCGCGATTTGTTTCCGAGTGTCATTCCGTCACTAGATGCTCGGGCGTTATTTCCTTTTTGGCAGTCAGAGTCTAGCAGTACCTACGTCGCGTTGGCTTTCAGCGACAGTCCAGACACATTGGAGAGGACCAGTATATCCAATGGCGCGGTCGGATGTTTTGTGTCTGTCGACGCCTTGTACGAGCAACGCGTTCACCGCATGTTGTCTTGGTCGGCGTCGTGGGTTTCTCCAGCCAACGGAGGTACGTACTCTTTTTTCCGACTGCATTGCCATTCTTTGGGATGAGGAGCGCGATTTGTTTCCGAGGATCACTGCGTCACTAGATGCTCAGGCACTGTTTTTTTTAGCAGTCAGAGACTAGCAGTTCCTACGTCGCGTTGGCTTTCAGCGACAGTCCAGACACAGTGGAGAGGACCAGTATATCCGATGGCACGGTCGGATGTTTTGTGTCTGTCGACGCCTTGTACGAGCAACGCGTTCACCGCATGTTGTCTCTGTCGGCGTCCTGGGTTTTGGCAGGAAATGCCGGTACGGAATATCTTGCTGTCTGCATTGCGATTCTTTGGGATGAGGAGCGCGATTTGTTTCCGAGTGTCATTCCGTCACTAGACGCTCGGGCGTTATTTCCTTTTTGGCAGTCAGAGTCTAGCAGTACCTACGTCGCGTTGGCTTTCAGCGACAGTCCAGACACAGTGGAGAGGACCAGGATATCCAATGGCGCGGCTGGATGTTTTGTGGCTGCAGACGCCTGGTATGAGCAACGCGTTCCCCGCATGTTGTCTCTGTCGGCGTCCTGGGTTTTGGCAGGAAATGCCGGTACGGAATATCTTGCTGTCTGCATTGCGATTCTTTGGGATGAGGAGCGCGATTTGTTTCCGATGATCACTGCGTCACTAGATGCTCAGGCACTGTTTTTTTTTAGCAGTCAGAGACTAGCAGTACCTACGTCGCGTTGGCTTAGAAGGACAGTGTAGATGCAGTGGAGTTCGCCAATATATGCGAAGGCGCGGTCGAATATTTTTGTGGCTGTGGACGCCTAGTATGAACAACGCGTTTTCCTCATGTTTTCTCGGTCGTTGTCGTGGGTTTCGCCAGCCAACGGGAGTACGGAATTTTTTTCTGGCTGCATTGCGATGCTTTTGGATGGAGGCGACAGTTGCTTCGCGAGGTCACCACGTGTCTAGATTCTCCGGCGTTGTTTTTTTAGCAGTCAGAGACTAGCAGCACCTACGTCGCGTTGGCTGTGAAGGACAGTCTATATACACTGGAGTGCGCCAATATATGGGAAGGCGTGGTCGGACGTTTCTGTGGCTGTGGACGCCTAGTATGAACAACACGTTTACCGCATGTTGTGTGGGTCGGCGTCGTGGGTTTCGCCAGCCGAAGGGAGTACGGGATTTCGCGCTGGTTCTAGAGGTGATATTTTGAGTACATGGTGGGGCTCCGCAAGCATACCGTGAGATGGGACATCCCATGAGGGTTGGTCGTCAGCATCTGCCATTTTTGCTCGATATCTGTTGAGAGTGGTCTGAACGTTGTGGTATTCACTGACGTGTCTGAAGGGGCGCTCTGGTACTGCTGTGGTCACGGGGGAAGGGCGGGGTTCCGTCTGCATTGTGTTCATCGCTAGTCGTCTGATTTGGCATCGCGTCTCTCGTCAGCCGTCGAGAGTAGGCGACGTTGATGCAGGTTACTGCTGTGAAGTTTATGGTGAGGGAGTGCGGATTTACTTGGCAAAGGCTTCCGTATGAGGTGATGCATGCTTGTTAGTAGGCAGCGGCCATCAGTGATGGTCTTTCGTCATTTTCGCAGAAATGTCTAGATACTGCGATTTGCACTTGTGTTTCTAAAGAGACGCGCTGATGTCGGTGTATTCACGGGGGGGCTGTTTCATATAATCGCTAATGGCAAGTCGTCTATGTTGGTAGCACGGGTTTCGTCACTCGTCGGCAGTAGGAGACACTCCGGCAATGTTCCACGGGCGATCTCCAAAATGAAGCACCACCAGTCTTACGCCCATTGTTGTCGTGCCACGGGAAGAAGCACGCCTGTTTGTAGGCAGCGAGTAGCAGTATTTGTCTTATGTTGTACTCGAATAAATTCAAGATATAAGTTCCGAAGTTGATATGGCCTTGAAGGAGTAGCATCGTCACCGTCTTTGTTCCGTAGCCTGTATATGGTGGTGGCGATTTTTGGCAGCGTATTGAGGTACGTTCTGGTGGTGTTGGCGTCACTGATGCTGCTCAACAAGAGGGGTTCCGAATCTGCAAGTATGCTGTGTCCAATATCAAAGATTACGTTTAGTGTGTGATTGGAGGTGTCGACAGCCCCCACATGTGTTTCATAATGCCCGACTGAGTCGGGGTCTCTCATTTGCAATGTCGTATACACGTGTTCGCAGACAGCAACGAGAAGATCGTCGTCTTCGCAGAACTGCGACCATTGAGTGGCCCTTACGACTGTATCGGAGTAGCTCATGAGGACGATCTCCTGCTCAACCTCCTTGTTGTCCTTGTGGGTTTTTCCCATTCGTTGCGTATTCGGTCGTCCCGGCTCGTCACGCACGGGGCAGGTTGGCACGTGCAGGTTGACAGGTGGCATTGTGTACATGTGAGGAGGGAGACCTTTTCCGCCATCGCCGGTCTGGCAGTAGACACTGCGGCTCTACGGATGAGAAGCATGTTTCGTGCTTATCCTAGGCAGGAACCTCGTTACGCATTATATTGTGTTGGTGGCTCCCCTGTTGCCATTCGTCTAGTGGTTATCAGCTTGGGCCTCTATGTTCCTTTTTAGCAGACCTTGTACATCCTCGAACTTACCCGTATCCTAGCCGTGGCGGGTTGGCTGATGACGTGTATCGCTTCCAGCATGTCGGAAATGGCTAGTCATGTTGCTGCACTTCTATTGTACATCATCCTTTAGGAATTGTCAGAAGCGCACAGGCATTGTGTCTCCTCTGCAGCATGGCCTCTATATTTTGCTAGTGGGCGGAAGGCACAGTATGCTGCACATTCTCCAAAGGAGGGGTTGTTCGTACAAGTGCTTCTCTGGGTGTCTTGCCGGTGGGCGGACACTTAGGTACGGTCCTGTGACGCGGAGATACGCGGGAGTGAGTATATGATTGCGGTGTTGTGGGAATGTCATATGCACTCGATGTCTTTTTTGAGGCAGATACCACGCCACCATTAACAGCGCCACGTGTGTGGCATTTGATGGTGCGTGGCCACGACCTCGGGCGTCTCCGTCAACGCCAGGTGGTACGTGTAGCGCTGACATACGTCACAGGTGGTACGGAGCGATGGTGGAACGAGGCAGTACTTCGTCGCCAGTATGCGGGAGCGGCGTTTGTTGTCATAGTGTTTCAGATGCAGCGGGATTGTTCGACTGGGGGCGCCACTCGTTGCTCTTTTTATTTCGTGTTTAGCCTCCGACTGTAAGTGGAGACGAATTGGGTGTTAGTGTCGGCGTACCATTTCGTTGCCTGGGAACTGTGGCGGACGACGTGTATGAAACCAGAAAATGGGAATTTATGTGAATGCGTGGACGGCTGTAAGAGGTCGTTTTATGCTCGAGGTGGATAGGTCTCGGCACTGACATTACTCAGCGTTTTAAAGGTGTTCTTAGCAGGTGTGACAGGGATAAGGTGGCTGAGTAGCGCCTTCATCCCATTTTTGAGTCGGCCACGGTGGCCGTCATCAGCTGATGGACGTATGCAGTATTCGTGGATCTTTCAGAGGTGCTTTCTACAAAGGGAAATTAGAATTCGGAAACGTCGGGGTGCGACACCAGCTGAGCTCCGCGTTTGACAGACACAGTGGACCAGTGCTATAAGTGATGTCGCCGGCCACGCGTCCGAATGGATTTCACTGCCGGAATCCCTCGTACCATGTGGAACGCTTGTTCGGAGAACGCGACGAGAAGGACGTCCTCCCCTTAGATCCAACGAGCCAAATTGAGCTCGCAGCAGTGTTTGAATGCAACCTCGACCGATATTCATTTTTTGTGATCTCTTTGTGTTGTGGATGATGCGTCGTTGGTTCGTTGTATCCCTACTCGTGGAGGCAAGGCCGTGTGGACCGAGATGTCACGTGCAGTTTGATCTTTCTCGAGTAGTTCGGCTGTGTGATGAAGAGGCCTTTCTATCGTTGGACGTATGGCTCTTTAAGTGACGATCATGTCGAACAAGGTCGAAGAGCGTTGATGCATAGTTCTGGGGATGTTTTTCACTGCTAGTAGTTACGCGTCGGAGATGGGTGCTAGAGGTGGCTAGTACGTTGACAGTTTTTTGATGGTATGTTTCGGCATTGCGTTCATCCATGAAGTTTTGTTCTGTGGAGTTCTTGGGTGTTTCGTGAGCGGATGGTGGTACGTGGCCGTCATCCGAGTATGCCGGAGTTTTAATCGAGGCTGTCGGCAGCCGTTACACATAGTGCCTTGTATCACCCATCTCAGTTGAACACACGAACGTGGGCAGTCGTAATACGCTTGTTCGTAAACGACAACGAAAAGGGCATCGTCTTCGTAGAACTGTGAAAATGACATAGTTCTTACAAATGTATCCGAATTCGCTCATGGCCAGTGTCTCTTGCCCAACACTCGTCAGGACTAGCTGGTGCGTCGTTCACCTCTTCTGTATCGGCCGTGGCGGCGCGTCACTTGTGGGGCAGTGTGGTACGTGCAGCATGATACTCGTTTTTGGGTATGTGCATGAACGGAAACATTCTTGTTATTTTCGCGTTAGCAGTTAACACAGTGATTATGGACGAAGCTCGTCTCGAGGGAAAAGGAAAACTGTACAGGGACAGGAATCGTAGTCGCTTCCCTTGAATTCTGCTGCAATTCATATGAGTATTCCTGCTTGTGTGCACCATCTATGATGTGGAGTCACTTGTTGGAGGCTGTCGAACGGATGCGTCCATCCTGACGAGACAGGCAGTGGCATGGCGCTAAGGAAGGCTAGATGGGCTCTTCGGTACAACAACGGAATTTGCTGTACCGTCTCGCCTCGATGGGTTTTGCGAAGGACCTTGTGCGATGCGAGGAGCCACGACCACGTGTGGTTGAATGGTGTGTGCCTGTCAGTCGGTATCTGCATCGATGTCATATGTTTTGCAGCACAGTGAAACACGTTTCTAGACACAAGGGTCGAGGGACGGAGGAGGCGGCACGCCCACGCAAACAGCTCTCGACTAGTGTTCTATCGTTTCAGACGCAGTCGGTGTGTCGACAATGTGACCGCTTTTGTTTTCGTGTCGTTATTTCCTTTTCAGGCTGAGCAGTTAGGTATACAGGTACTGGGAGCTGAAGAGAGAACGCGAGTCCAGCGAGTGACAGTGTCGTGACTCAGTTTTGTTGGGCTTGCGGACGAGTTGCGTGAGAAGCGCCTTCATCCCAAGTCGTGTGAGGGGATGCAACGGGTTTCATCAGCCAACAGAAGTAGGCACTCTTCACTGCAGTTGTGCGGCTTCGTCTTTGATCGGGGCCGTCAAGTTGGTTCAGATCTACTGAGCGCAAAGTTCACGCATTAGCGATGGCCGCACGAGCATCTGTCCGTCGATTGAGCTAGCGGTAGATTTCCTCGGAGATCCGGCAACGCAGGTCATGGCGTCTGATGGGAAGGGTCGGTAACTTGTGGCGTGAACTGATGGAATGTGTGGAACCGACGTGCCCTCCATGCTGAGGAGAGAGGCAGTGGCATGGCGCTAAGGAAGGCTAGATGGGCTCTTCGGGGCAACAACGGAATTTGTTGTACCGTCTGGCCTCGATGAGATTTGTGAAGGAGGAGTTGGTGCGATGCGAGGAGCCACGCCCACGTGTGGTTAGATGGTAAACACTCGCTGGCTCCCTGTGGTGAGTCGTTTATTTGTTGGAAGTGACACCTCGACCCTATGAACGAGGCGTGTATATCGAGTTTATTCTTTTCAGCAGCCATGTTAGGTGTCATATTGTGTTGGTAGCTCCACTGTTGCCGCACGTGTCGTGGTTGTCAGCTTCAGCCTCAGTGATCTTCATTCGCAGACCTTGTTCATCATCGAAGCTACTCGGAGACTCGCCCTGGAGCGAGTTGGTTGGTGATATGCGGGATTATCAGCTAACTAGAGACGTCTGGTTAAGTTGCTGCAGGGGCCATCACGGGGAAGAAAGCTCATCCATGGCAGTGTCTTCCTGCAAGACTGCACGAGTGTGATAAATGACACCGGCGGACAGCTGGAGCAGTCCGTTCTTCTTAGTGAGGAAGCGTGGTTGCTCATGGCATTGCCGGTTCGTGTATCTGACTGGTTGGTGGGCGACGCAGTGACGCCTAGACCGACTGTTAAGTGTAGTGTAGCACTACGACTCTTTTATGCACTGGATGTGTTTTGCGGACGGGATGTTACCATGAGCGGAGCGGCAGAGTTGTGGCATTGCGTGATGCGTGGGTACTATCCCGTGCGTCTGTACCGAGGTCAGGCCTTGTGCAGAGCGGTGAAGTACGCCTCCGCAACCGACAGAGTGTTGTGGAACAAGGCAGGGGTCCGTCGCCCGCACGGCGGGACGGTGTTCCCACTGTGTCAAGCGCAGCTGGTTCTGTCCGCCGTGTTGCCCATATGGTTCGTTTGTCGTCTTCGTGTCCGTGTTCAGAAGGAGGCTGTAGGTAGTCACGACCTGGGGGAAGACGAAATCTGGAAACGTTGCTGAAATGTATGCGTGAGGGACCAGTGTGTTGGGATTTTGGGTTCAGGTGTTCAACTCCATGCGGTGCAGTGTTCGGAGACGGCGGGGGAGGTCGATATGGTGGCCGAGTAGTGGATTCGGATGGGTTCCATGGTAGGGATAAGGGCAGCAACCAAGAAGATAGACACACTGCTGCGTCAGCAACGCGTTCATCTTTGGTTGCCTGCGTGTCTGCTGGTTTCGTCAGATGCTATGAGTACGTCGAAGTCCTGTTATTGTGTCAGTGTTTCGACGAATTAATAACGGCCCTTGGTGATAAGGGGATATACTCGAATTACCCCAGGCATCGCAAGTGATCGAGAGAGTCGACCGGTGCTACAAGAGGTGTCGCGTGTCATCGTCCGAATGGATTTCACTGCCGGAATCCCTCGTACCATGTGGAACGCTTGTTCGGAGAACGCGACGAGAAGGACGTCCTCCCCTTAGATCCAACGAGCCAAATTGAGCTCGCAGCAGTGTTTGAATGCAACCTCGACCGATATTCATTTTTTGTGATCTCTTTGTGTTGTGGATGATGCGTCGTTGGTTCGTTGTATCCCTACTCGTGGAGGCAAGGCCGTGTGGACCGAGATGTCACGTGCAGTTTGATCTTTCTCGAGTAGTCTGGTTGTGTGGCGAAGATGTCTTTTTTGTGTCTTCGGGTGCCCAACCTTGGATCCTGAACATAATTCAGGCGTATCAATGCCGATGTCGGGAAAGCGTCAAGGTGACACAGGAGCCGTTTAATCTGCGGGTAGAACAGCGGGAGATAGTGTTGAGGTGAAGCTCTCTGTAGTTTTAGGGAGATATTTATCACCACATCGTTTCACACGGATGAAGCAGTCTTGTCGACCCTAATTTGTCCGAGACAGAGAACATCCTGCTCTAGCAGGGCGATTTTGGCTGGTGCTATGTTTCACGGAATTCATTTTCTAGGACAGTTTTTCTCGTAGCAGTAGTACTGCAGAAAACGGCAAAGGGGAGAGCAGATATTTGCCTTGCTGAGGAGTTGAGTGAGCGTAAGGTGACAAAGACGTGTAGGGGGGAAACACTCCTGGGTAGTAGCCATGTAACGCCGACCGGATGGTTCCATCAACATGCGTGAGGCACCTGCCTTTTTCCCCGGCAGTGACTGTCTTGTAATATCAAGGGGCGAATAGACCCTACGAAAACCTGCGAGAAAGAAGAACACCTTTATGAGTATTCTTCACCGAGTGGCACAACCCTATACTCTTACCCGTCTTGCTTGTTAACCGTTTCAAACTGATAGATTCTACAAGCAAACTTGCAAAAGGAATTGTTTTTCTCGGTTGCTGCCAAACGCCGTTCATCCTTAAAGGAGCTAAGGTTTACACAGGGTTTTATTTATAGTATCGTGGCTTAATTGTCGTTTATTTAGGGGTGTGGATTTGGATGTTACGCGTTTTAGAATGATCGATGCCACGTAGTTGCTGTGGCAAAATAAAAATCCACATAGTGGGGGTCTCGGAACTTCTTGTGTCAAGTTTCTGTGATCCTTTGGATTTGTGGAACGGTCACCATTGTAGTCGAAGTAATCGAGCAAGGAGGCATCATTCGACAATGGTTTCAGTATTCCGTTTGTCTGGCACGCTCAAAGTGGGTAACACGGATGTGTGGCTATGCTTGTAGTAAACTTCCACATTCTCCACCTCTCAGCGTGAAGGCACTCGAAAGTTAGGAAACTACTGTTAGCATGAGTATCTGTTCTCAAGTGTCATAACGGCTGGAAGATCGTGCTATCCTGCATGAGCAGCACACTCGCTCTGAGAGCTCTAATACGCATTCTGTGAACGTTTTGTAATAACGGGTCCCACTCCACTACCTGTGTATGCACCCTAGAATTGAATGGTCAGCAGTGTTTGCCCTCACGCATGACAGTGGCTGGAGTTTTGTCGCATATCTCAGGTTTTTCTATCACTCCGACGAGACGGACGGAGTATTTCGCTGAAAACCACCACCTGTCTTCCATTGAACAGCGGCTCCCGATCGAACCCACCCTCTGTCCTTATTAGAAGATGGGACATGGTTGGCGCAAACTGTCCTCTTTCTCTCCGACAACACTTGTCCCTTATGTAACGTTCGGCATAGTGATTTAGTTCTTGTGTGACAAGAGAGTTTATGAGACATTGACGCATACACGCTACTAGCGTCCTTGACGGCTGATTTGGGAATGGCTCCACTTTGAGAGCCGGGTGCGCTGGCTATTCGTGGTGTTTGAATCACGTGATGACAGCTCACGCGACTGCAGGTCGACCTGCTTCCCGTAACTGACAATGGATTGTCCTGCCGGCATCTTGTTTTCGCTCGCCCTTCTGGCCGACCAGAAGTATATTCTCAGACTAGATGCACCTGGACGATACGGGGTCCACCGAATAACAGGCAGTTAGAGCGATTCGTGAATTGCCTGGCTTGTTCGCCCTCGTAGTTGCACGTTCCGCTTCAGCTTTTCCAATTTTCACAAAGAAAAGAAATATACGTTCATAATACTTGTGCTTTGAAAAATTGTATCATATTTCTGTACTCTGAAACATGGCTTGGGGTGCAGATTACAAGTTCTTTACGTGTAAGTCTCTTAAGTCTCTCCTCGCGCGGAGACGAAAGAAAAGATCATGTTCGACTAATGAGGTCGCCATAAAAGAAATGGCTCCAGTGAAGCCGTATTGGGGGAACAATTCACGCTGTTATCAGAGAACAGGTAGACATCTCACAGGGCTTTCGACTTTTGAAGTGGCACATGGACTCAGAGAATTCTACAAGCGAAACTATAGGTAGAGCTCTTCATGTATATAACCAGCATGCCCTGCTCAGGCGATTCGAGCCGATTATCCCATATTTTTTCGGTAGCCCCTCCCGTATCTTCGCTTGCTCAAACATGGAAAACAACCTGTGCTGTTGCCGAGGTCACCCCGCTTCTCACAATCAGCAGCAACAGATAGCGTTCGGAGGCAGGGGACGTACATTTACCTCGGAATCATTTTGTGTACGCCATGGAGTAGGACCGAGGGGTGTTGTTCTCAGTAGGACAGGGGGGACAGTTTGATTTGGGAGGGCATTCTCTGGCTGGTGAAGGTCGGGAACTTCCATTCGAACATAAAACACGAAAGTTTGAGCTACTGTGAAACACTTCGGGAAAGGGCACCCTGGTAATACCATGGACGCTGTAGTTCGGGAGAAAGGAGAGACACGAAGAACAGCTCTTTTGGACCCGAATTTCATCCGTCAGCAGATGTTCAGATGGTTTGGGCTTTCCGAGGGAGGATACTTTTCCCGTCTATCTTCTATTGCGATAGTTGTCTATGATGCCGTCCTGCGACACGAATCTTCAGTAAGACATGGGAACTCTGTGCGTTTGGATGGTTCTAGATCCTCAGTCTAAATGGCAGCACAGGCTTTGCGATTGTTTCTCACGCGCGCCACTACTGATACCTCCCGCATAGAGCTATTTCAGCACTCTCATTCCGCTAATGTGAGTTTTTTTGTTGAGATATTGTTGCTCAGCCTGGTGACCACCTGACGGCTAGGGGTCATTACAACCTACCACGTAAGGTAGCCTCCTACAGAAGGAATTGTAGATGAATTCCATGTCGGTTACAATGACATGAGAGCGGGCGATGCCCCCGCTCTCACGTCGTCCAGTTTTTTCTTCTCTGATGATATGTGCGAAACTTGATGTGAGCTGGTTTTCTCAGGTTCGTGAAGACCGCGGATTCCAGCCAAATACGAAACACAGTAGTATGAGACACTGTGGACCCACACCAAGAGACAGCATCCGGGTGCATGTCGTCGAAGTCGTGCTCTTAGAGAAAATAAAGAAAAACAGAATAACTTGTTTGGATTCGGGCATCGTCAGTCAGAATTAGTCCTGAGAGTTGAGCTGTTTTTGATAGGATGTAATGTTTTTCTCACCTCTGGTTAAGGCATCGTTTTTCGAGATGTGTGCCTCAGCCTCCAACCACCCAGATACGCTCACTATTCGTGTCCGCATTGTTTCACATTGTCCGTCTAGCTGCTAGTAGATGTTCTGGTTTTTTCTTTTGTTTCACGACACTGTGTTGCTTCTCACGAAGCGAATGGCAGCTCGAGATGTCCACTACTATGAATGGGGTCTGGTCTATGAATGCAACATTATGGATTAATTTATCGTTAACAGGCAAATACGAGATATCGTGTAGCAGGCTTTGTGTTTTGCACTTGCGTTTCATCAAACGAGAAGCTTTGCAAATGTCAGCATGTCCGCCTACTGTTCGGTAAAGTGCTTCCTGGTTTAATGTCTTCCGAAGGTATTTGCTTCCTTTCATTCCTATTCTCAGCCTGGTGTCCCCGCAAGAATGTTAACTGCAGTGTTTGTCTGCTTATGATGTTGTCTCAGTATCAACGTGATGCAAGTACGCTGCTTTACCGCTCAAAATGTGAAACGTGGATGCGCTCGTGTGGTACAAAAAACTGCACCGTGTGCTGGTATGTTGAATTTTGATTGGAAGCTTATCCACTCGACGGGTTTCTAATACATTGAAGTCTACGTCAGCACTGCTCTGTCTGTTTGCGAGCGAAAATATGAAAAAACACTCTGCGAAACAACGCGGTAGCAAATTGCAAAGCTGTTTACCTGGAGTATGCCAGTTTGGACGTCCAAGCAACGCAGAAACCGTGATGGATTGCATCTCTAACCCAAAGAAGATAATAGACATGGTTATGAAGTTACTAATCGGAAAAGAAGCCTGTCTTTAGGTGTTGTCTGATTGATATCGAGAAATGTGTTCTGCCCAGCGGTTTGCCATCTGATGGGCATCAAAAGTGAGATGAAGGCGCACGTCTCAGTGACAGTCGCAGAGACAACTGCTATTTCATCAGGCTGATGACGATATGATGCCTACAACTGGCCCAACTGTGATCAGCTGCAGGGGCGAGTAAAAAAGTGAAACTCATTTAAGGCCCAGATTAGAACTATACCTTGATAAGGGCGGGCGTTGTAGGCAAACCACAGGGAGACGCACTGGACGGTCGGGAAGAGGTGGGTGCTTCAATTGTCTCCCAATGCGAATGCTCGCCTTGGGATTAGAGGTGATCGGACGAGCCTCCGTCCCTTTTGTGTGTATCTTACTACTGTTATTCAGCAGTACAGCCACAGCGGACTTTGGTGGGTCCTCATGTCTTTGCCACACTTTGACGAACTGACGTTCCACAGCACCGAAGATGTCCACCGCACGGTTGACCTCCTCACCACTGACTTGTCTCATGTCGAGTCGCCTCACTGTCGACTTAGTGAGGCGTACGAATGCTGCATAGTGAAGTAACTAGCATATGTTGGACGCATCTAAGGAGTGTCTTGTGACAGCTTACAACCAATGCAGAAGCTGGAGCACGGTAAGAGATAGAAATTGAAAGAGAACCTCGTACTCAAGATTCGACGACCCTTATTATTATTGTGCTGCCGGCGTTCCACGTAGTTGTGCCCCTTATTTGTAGCATTGCCACAACCGATCGGATGTATTCGATACTCAGCCTGCCATTGCAATGCCATGAAAAAACTGTTCCTTTTGAGACTACCTTCCGCGCTCTCCGAGGGAAGCACGTGGGGCATCGCGAATGCCCCACGGTCTTACTGAATTGGCATCGGCTCACCTGCTGTAAATCCGAGTAGTGTTTGAAAACCGATGTGATACGACGTTTGCCTTCACTAAGAATTGCCCATCTCTCTCTTCTATCTCACTCCCGGGCGCTGTGACGCTTCGGGTTCATTTTGTCTGGCACTTCCCCTGTCTTGCTGCGGTAAGCAGAGACGCTGGATCCCACCTGGAGTCAATAGAAAATGCCATCTGTGGTAGACCTGATGAACTTATCCAATATAGGCTCAGGAGTACCTATGGAAACCGTCGACAGATTTACCTTGTGGGGCGAAGCGCAATCTTGGGCACCGTGTTGTACGGCGGACGAACGCCTGTGCGTTGCTATTGGTTCAGCCGTACAAAACGAAAATACAAGTACTGTCGCCATGCATGTCTCTTGCGCAGTACGAAAAAAGTTGCGCTAAGAGCAGACAAACCGTATTCGACGAGGATTACAGCGTGAAATATAATTGCATTATCGATGTATGCGGTACTTTCCAAATTCTATTTCATGTGCCGACTGAACATACTTTAGAGATAGGTATCGCTATGCGAAATTCTTAAAACGGAACCCTTCTATGTCTCGCTACGTCTGACCGCAATGAACGATGGGATACGAGACCTCAAGCTTGCAAGCGTTCATACAACGTTGGACCTATGAAGGCTGGCGTCACGGCCAACTGTGCGGATGACATCATTTCCATGAACATGCTTCGACTTCAGAGAGCTTCTTTCTTTCTATCTTGGTCAGACGTTCTGGACAGGACTGCTCAGCAGTCAGTCACTCGCACAGTAAGCCGGAAGGGAGTTCCTTTTCTAGTAACGGTATCGTCTTCGCGCGATGGAGGCAACGAATCCCCGAACGTTGTTACCATCAGGAGTGGAAGCCGCCTTGCCTTCCGCGGACGAACACTAAATTATCGTCATCCGCACATGCTCCATTAGATTGGCATTTCATGGCATCCAATGTAAGTTTGTGTGCAAGCCTTCGAACGTGGTGCATCTCAAGTCAAATATAATAGATTATGTGCCGCCATCCACGGACCCCCAGCACTCCGTCACGGTAGTTGTAGCACCTGTCGAATCGACAAAGAAGAATTGATCCTCAATATCACTAATAGGTACAAAGGCGCTTAAGGTCGAACAATGGAGCTATCTCAAATATCATATTTGATGGGTGCAGTATTACTGTACTGGTTTAGCGCAGTGAAGTCCTGCTTCCGCGTTTCGCGTAGCTTTCTGCATTAAGCGGTAACCACTTAAATGGATGATCACGTGATATATACACATTGCAAGAGCAAATGTAAGGTTACGGCCTGATGTAAAACACCATCTGAGTATATTTGACATCATTAGCAAGACACATGCCTACACTACTTCGTGAAACGGAGTGACTACACTGGAATGCGGTATAGACAAACGATCTGTCTTTTTTTTTGATGTTGAATCGGACACTTTGCCTTTGCACCAGACTCCAGACCGTTTCAGGTCGCTGGCCTCTTTGTCCTTCAGTTGTTTTAATGCTGGTGGAGATCAAATTTGCCTTTTCTTGTCGTTGGCCGGCGCACAGCATGTGCCTTCTACGCGAACGTGTGAGCACGCGGACACGGGGCCCATGGGGTTTCGGTCACCCATCGGGGTCAGCAGCCATTCGACGCTGTGTGCGGCCGCATCAATCGTTGCTGCTTCGGGGACAGCGCAAACTTCGCACGCATTCCGTCGACCGAACGGAGATGCATGCTCACTGGAGGGTGCTGTTCAGCTGAAATTAAACATATTCGCTCACCTCAAAAACAACTGCGGACTTCTATAAGCCTAGATGAGTAGGTCAGGCGAAGTCACTCAGTTTGACTCAAGCCCTCGTAGGCGCCGTTGCTGGCGGAGAAGTGTTTCATGAATTGAAAATCGCTGAACGTTTTCCTGGTGAGCGAGCGTCTTTCCCTTGTATCTCTACGGATAGTTGTGCAATCTCCCCACTTCGAAACCGTTTTCGCAACAAAGCAGGAGCTTGTCATTGTTCTCCCGGTGTCGTGCCGTTCAGGTTCACCGCAAACGACGACGCCTACACCCGATAGGGTCGTCGCGTCTCCGGAGGTGACCAGCGGTGAAAAGACAATAGAGAACATGATTGAAGAAAAACGTTCAGGATTCTCCACTGGGTGGCATCTCCACTCTCAACTGAAGTCGAGACGCGGACTGCTGTTCCATCATGACTCGCCTATACTGCTTTTCTCGGTGGTGCTCTGTCTGAGTGTTCTTGCAGCACTAGTTTCTTTCGACTGTTCTACATGTCGGGTTTGCACAGCCCTGGCTGACTCCGTCAGCGGTCGTGAGACGGATACCGATTTGAATGATACGTACAGTCGGGCTGAAACAGGAGAGGGCAACCCAGCTGAAGAGAGCAGCGGCGCTACAGAAGTATACGGCGGTGCCGGGGAAGAAAACTGCACTACTGTCGGCAAACGGACTGAGTCGCATACCGTCGGACCATTGCAAGAACGGAGCAGATATCCGAGCGTCGCCGCGCGTGTTTCAAGGATCCTACACTCCGGACGGGCTCGTCCAGTAGTGGCTTCTGGAATGTGAGTCGAAACACAGTTTTGAAACGCATCGGTGCCAACAATACCCGTGCTTGGCGGTCGCGTGAACGTGGCTTCAATAAGACAAACGTCTCGAGTGATAACACACGCGAGCATTACCTAGCATTCATTGATGGACAATTAGTCTGACTTGTGGAAGCGCCCTCTGGCTTCGTTCACCCTTCGTTACGTGTTAAACGAAATATCCACGACGTCTTTCTGATAAACGGCAGAAATTGTCTTGGCTGAAGGGGGTTCCGTTAAAGCGAGAGTGGAGTCTGCTTGCGGCACAACGACAAATTTCTTCAACATGTAGACTACGTAGAAGGCCGACAGCCACTGTTCTCGTACATATTCGTCCACGCTGTATTGAAACCAACGCGATCGACCAAAATCCTCTTTCATGAGAAAGAGAAAAAGACCTCGTAACTTTACTCTTACCTGGGAAAGGAAAAGGCCTATTTCTACGTCGAGCATTATCTCGCCCCATTTCGGTTCTCTTCCCGTGGCCCTGGCTCTAGGATGAAATACTGCATTTACGCATCGTTGTTTCTTTCATGTGGATGATAAGTCAGTGACACAAAAACCCTGCTCAAACTGCTGATACGGACCAGAGCAAAACACTTTGTGAAAATTCATTGCTGATGAATCCGTGGGCGCATGTTTCACGTGGGCCATTCCCAGTTTCCGCAGCTTCACGGTGTGACATCGAGACTCTTTCTGTGGAAGATTGCAGACACCGTGGGTAGAATGCACAGGCAGGTCAGAGATATTCGGCACGCGCCTCAGTCCTCAGCATATTAAAAATTCTGGCGAAGCCGGGGAAAATGTTGCTGCCAATGTCATGTGAAACACATACAAACTACCACCTTGTCCAAAACAAGTTCTCTGCCTGCCCATGTGTCTTCCTTTATCCAATGAATCCTCCGGAAGGCCCGAGTGCCCTACCGATAAGGCACGAACTGCTGAACCGTCGAGACCGTCACCCGTTGTCGAAGTTCTTTGGTGCCATGTATATCCCTGAATCGGTGAACCGCTGCTTGCGTTGCAATTCGTTTTGCCATTTCGTAGCCTGGGGCAGTTTTTGCGACTACTAACGGAACACGTCACAAGGGGGACAGCTCTGCCTGCCACGTTATGTAGATGACCTCATCGTTTCTTTGGCTTTCTTCTCGTGTGGGTGTGATGTTGCAGCCTTGCAAGCCTTGTGCTTTCTGTCCTGCTCGGTGCAATCTTTCTGAACTCGGACAGAAAGTCGGGTAAAGCAACTACGCCAGCTCCAAGTAAGACATCAGATGTGCATCTCGTGAACACTCGGAAATCCCCGCAGCATTCACCCGAAGACATGTCACGATGACAGCCTTGCTGCAATAACTTCAGCGTTCAGAATCTAGAATGCTCTGGATTCGCTTTTGCTACCAAACCTTTTCTGTTCGTTTGGCTTTCCTTTGCTTGTTCACTCAGTCGGGGTGTAAGTTGCCAACGGTGCCACCACGCTAGTCTGCAACTCTACCTGTACACATACACATGGACGCAGTGCGAGTAGTACGGTTGCCATTACCCTAATCACCGTGCTATTCGGGACTTCATTTCTGTAGTTTGATGTTATAGTGACGTCTGTTGGTAGTAGTGCGCATGCGGGTCATCATGTGTGATGATGGACGGCTGAGAACACAGGGAATGGATATTCGGCAGACGATACGCACCGTTAACGCTCATGCGGGCTGGCAGCTCATGTGTGTATTTCCGATCTTAATGGATCTGCTTTCACCAGACCACAAGTAAGCCAGAGATGTTTGAAAGAGTGAGAGTCTGTTGTGCAGAGCCAGAGGGAGGCATGATTGGGTCAATTTTCTGGAAGATCCATTGTTATTTTGCCCCTGGCGGTGTAACGAGAGAAAGATTTCGCCTGTTAGTGGTACGTGAGAAGCGCGATTGCCTGATTCAGAGGACAATGTGATGGTGCCTTCGATATAGGAGCAGTCGGATATGAAGGAGTTCCCTGCTGCACACAACGCTTTGTTCCAGCTAGACTACAACAGCTCCCGGAAGCCCACTGTTTTGCCACCTCGAAGCTGACTCTTGTACTGAGTTCTTGACGTCAGGATGAGGGTGCCGAGTAGGGGCAGCAGTGACATGGACGGAACGGATGAGAGTGAACATTTTGTCCGCGTGGGCGCCTCACTCACGCCACGCAACCTTAAAGGGAGGATGCCATCTTAAAATTCCTAGACACGATCAGAGACCGAAAAAACATCCGTCAACTTTTTGCGCTGGCGGTCAATGGATCTGTGTCTGCATTTCGATTTTCGTCTGCTGATCTAAAATGTTGGCGTTTGTAAAAGACCCATCCGAACGAGACAATGCTCCAACAATGTATTTAAATCGGTCGACTCTGAATTAGCAGTGAAGTGAAATTGATGCGTGCATCTAAGACAATTCGCAAGTCTGCGGGCTGCATACCTCGGTGACATCTACCTGTTCCGGCAGGAGCTTCTCTTGAAAGCAGGTTCCAGCCTTCGGGAAATATCGCAATATTGGGCTCGAGTAGGATCGTTAGTGCACTCGGGTGACAAACGTGGCTTCCGCGGCGGGCTTGAGTGTTTCCGTGTGGTGCTGGCGAGTTCAATCGCAGCGGCCACTGCGTGAGAAATGGATGCGAATCACGCATGTAGGTATCCGTTCAGCTGAATGTTGGTTCTTCTACCACACATGGAACAAGCGCCAAAAACGGGCCTCAGCATTCACTTCGATCCTGCGCACCGTGTCCTGCTTGTATTACTGCAGCAAGTCGCGAATGTACGTGACACCATGCTACGTTAAGGTTTAGAAACACCCGAATGTTCGCTGCCAGGGATGAAGAGAGATATGTTGCTGCGGACGACTTGTTGGGATTCGTATCTGTAGCTCGCATTCTGTTGCTTACTCGGCAACTCCCCCCAAGTCGTTGCATCGCCCTCGTGCGTGAACGATCACTGCACTGTTCCTGTGTTGTGAGCGTCCTCAGGCTCTCGGATTAAAGGAAGCATTCCTGCTCGTGAGTACTCTTTCTGCTGTGGCCAGGCGTCTAGTCTCTCAGCAGATTCGAACGATATGGAAAGCCTTTCTTACTGATTCAGCCGCTGTGCATATCTTGGGAAGACATTTCGCTCTGTGCCGATTTCCGTCAGCTGTTTCCGTCTCATAGAGTTATGGTGCGGCCTCCAGAAGAGAACAGCTGCCATGCAGAACTGGGGCTGCAGCGGACAGGAGGGGAGCAACTGAATCCGAACTGTACCGCGCCGAGGGTGTTTCGAAGCTCTGCTGCTTGTCTCGAGAACGATGTGACTGATACACTCTCCTGGTTTCTTCAAGCACCACCAGCTTGCTGTGCGCGTGTATAGTGCTGTTCTAACTGGTTCCTTTCTCACGCGTCGGTGAGACGCATGGGGTTAGCGCACGGGGACTGGGTTCCCGAGGATGTAACAGTTTTCTGCACATGCTTTATCACATGAACAGGTCTCCCGTTCATTTTGCTGCCGAGATATCCGGTTGCACAGCGAGTTAAGAATGAATCTGACGTCACTGATGAGGTATAAATCAAATACAGTATCACACTGTGGCTTCGTCGCGGACGAAGGTGCAGGATCACTTAGCTGAGCTGGGCTATCTGTCGATTGATGAGTATTCATTATCATCGTCCGTGATGTTGCATCAATGCCAATAGCCTGCTGTAGACGGGTAAAAGCAACCCCTCCGCTCCTTTTCGACATGCTCGGTTCCATACACAACGCTTCAGTGCTTGTTAAGAGGCAAATGAGCGTACGAGGTGTGTCGTCAGTTTCATGAAGTGCCACTCCATCGGTAGGACTGTTGGGCTGAATGTTCAAGCTGTAACCATCCTCAGAACTAAGAGACTTTCCTATCTGTGTGCAGACTCTCATGAAAAATGATCCTATGATAGTGAGGGCCGATTCATATTTCCTGTGGCACTTGATGACATAGGGTTTTCAGACAGCCGTGTGGCAGAAGTCTTCAGGCCTACATGATGTCGTTCAACAGTGTGAGGCTCACAAGAAAAGAACATCAACTCGATGACACAGGGGTTTGGGGTTCGCATC
This sequence comes from Toxoplasma gondii ME49, assembly GCF_000006565.2. NCBI lineage: Eukaryota > Apicomplexa > Conoidasida > Eucoccidiorida > Sarcocystidae > Toxoplasma > Toxoplasma gondii. The sequence continues at coordinate 21,909 of NC_031479.1, read as the reverse complement.
TGCCACAACAAGAATGCGACGTCCCAGAGAAACACTGCATGATGGTTCATCAGGGCAACCAGCCAGGCGATAGAAGAAATGAGATGACTTTGTGGAGAGGCCACGTTTTCTCATAAGCGTGCCGACCACTGATTCCATCACTGACCGAGACAAGACAAGACACTGCCACATTTTAGCTGAGAAGCTGAGATTAACTGATGCAGCATTCTTGCTGTGTGAAAACTAGATGGCTCACACGGAGACGTGAGCCTTCACAAGGCTTCACTCCACGTAGATCCAGTAGTTTGGTTGCGAGTGACCGCACACAGTCATCTTTAGAAATCGCCTACTTCTGCGGGAGTTTAGCTCCTGGCCTCTTCATCTACGTTTTTTCTGGCTCGTGTGCGTGACAGCGTGCACAGACTCAAAACGCAACGGTTATTCAACAGCCGTATCGTGCTGTTCCTCGATGTTAAGCCACACAAGCTTTCGTGTTGCTCTGCTTACCTGGTACAAACGTTCTCGAGGAAGTGTCTGCCTCATGCGGTGACGCATTTGGGGGTGATCCCAAGGGTGGATGTTGGGTTCTTGGGACCGACATTCGGGTATACGATAAGAAGGGGAAGGCGCAGGCTTTCCGTCCTATGGAGTGATGAGTCGCCGAAATGCCACTGTAGTGCGATGTACCAAAACAACCGTTCGCTGTGCTGTTCTGTGATGCTCAGGTGACTGCTGGACTAGCAGCGGTTGCCGTTGCTATTGGGCTCGTGAGTTCACATAAAACGTCGGGGAATCGGATTAAGCGCTTCGTTCATCGACACAGAAACGGCTGAAGTCAGCTCAGAGTTGCAAAAAGTATTAGTTTATTTCTGCAGACATTTTCAATTCGGCGCACTTACCTGGATTTCTCACGGGAACGAGTGTTTTTGCACGCCATTTACATTTCGTATGCTCAGCGTGAACCAGGAGAAAATACCGGTCCGCTGAGATATTACAGGTGTCTGGTCGTTTTGAGTATGCGTTTACCGGACACTCCATTTTTAACAGCACTCGCCCCTGTTTTCTACACAGTATGAACTCTTCCTTTCCGCTGTAGGCAATTACATGGGTTACCAAATAATGTAATATTCGGGGATACTATCGTACGTCGTAATGCAGTACCTGTTGAGAGTATGCAGCAAGTGCGGAAAGGTCAACCCCTGATGACTTTCATGGCTTAGAAGTAGATGAACTAGGCGAGGCCGTTTAACTTGAGGGATGCGGAGGAGGTATGCAATGCACTGGTACAGTGTCAGTGGCCGATCAGGCTCTAAGTTTGAACACCTACTGAGAACGTGGCGTAATTCGCATTGAGTGTCCGGCGATCACGCCCTGCCATCTACGCCTTCGAGAATCGTGTATCAGATATTTGACTTGCAGTGAGATCCCTTTTGTATGATGTACCCTGGGAGGAGCCTAAAGGCTCTGTTGGTGGTCCATCGTAGTTGTTTCTTCCTTCCACGGCACAGCAAGATTCGGGTGACCACAAGCGAAAGCGTCAGCGTCTTGAGCAAGGATGTCGCGTTACGTATTAAATCTTTCCCAAAGGACTAATGTTGTATTGAGAGTATTGTAAGGATTACTTGCGCACTTCTCAGAAGTACACCGAACAAAACGTGAGAATGAAGATGGTGGCATCGGTTGCAAATACCAGTGCCTATCCTGTCACCGTTTGCGCCTTCTGAAGTTCCCCCGGAAATTCTTGGCTTCTGAGGAGACAAAACAGTGCTTTGATAGAAACGCCACGATACGGTCGGGCTCTTTTTGCTCGTCGGTGAGGTGCGGTCGACTTCTGAGGAGTGCCGATCACTGAGTACGAAGGTGTTGGCGGCGCACGCAGCTGGAAGAAGCGCATCAGGAGCCGTGCAAAAAGTTGTTCATGTCTGATGGAAGTAATGTATTGTGGAGAGGGCTGCGTGCTGGTAGATGGTGCTGTTGAGATGGTAGAGTGAGTCTAAAACGATGCATGAGAGGGAAGGGCCAAGCCATTGTTCTTTTTTGCGCAGTCTAGGAGAGTGAGTATTTTTGCCAGGTTTCGTGTGCATTATGGAACATATGCCTGATGATGAGGTTGTTGAGGGAGGCCCCTAGAAGGATCGTCCAACATTACTAGAAACACACTGAGAGGGGTCGCCGGTGCCAGAAGCAGCGAGAGGAGGTAGTGTTCCGGACTTCAGTGTCGTCTAGCTTTGTCGGTCGCATCTATGGTATGCCATCTTGCGTTGGGACGTTACGTCAGACTCCTATCCCCGTAGTAAGCGATGTATTGACAGAGTGACAATGCCCCGCGTCAACGCAGTGAAGGACTGAGCCTAGCTTTTCGATAATGTGGTGGTCCAATTAACGTTCCGCTTTACGTCGAGAAGTGATGATCGTGAGCGTGCGCAGATGGATCAATGGTTACAATTTCTGTGTCCAAGCACTTGGGAAGCGTCATAAGAAAGAATTCCCTTTTCCATAATCTATGCCGCACAGTGGCATGACAGTACAAGACTGCAAGTAAATCAGGTGCGTCTTCGCATTTCATAGGTGCCTCAGGTAGGTGCATTTGGCCGATGATATATCGTGGCAATCTGCCAAGTTTCGGGGCGGACGGAGAGGAGATCAGGGCTAGTGGTGAGGGTGTGAAGATTAGTTGCGCGGGTGAAAGGAAGTGGGGAGAAATAGAGCTCAAATAAAAAGTACCTCCGGTCATCCCCTTTTCCAAGCGCAATTTCATCGCGATGTTAAAACGTCATTCGAACTTTTTGCAGTCACGGAATAGGGAGGGTGCACTTCACGCAGTGTCTCACTTCAACTGTTTGTTGGCGATCAGCTCTGGAACTTCAGGGATAACGGACGATCACGAAAACTTGAATTAGCTGTGCACGTGTTGCCAAGGCGAGAGATGACGTGACCCGGGGGCTGAAGTTACAACGTCGCCAGGGAAAGCGCTCAGATGTGCACGTCTGCATAGATGGAAGCCTATTCACAATTCGACAGGCTTTTGTACTGTTTCCGAAAAACAGTATTCCTATGTTATGGTGCCGATAGGCTGCTGGAAGAGCTGTAAGCAGCATGGCTAATGACGTAGTCAGCAGTCTCTGACGCCTCTTTACAGTTCGAGAGTTAGGCTTGCGTTCTACGTAAGAATCTTTGCTCGAATTCTTGTTTCATTGGCATTCATTGGGGTGGCTTCGGGCTGTCCTCTTTTGCAGCCTGCAAGCGTTTAACTTCTAGCTGTCTCGTAGGCGTGATCACTCGTTTCAGTGTTGTACTTTGTCGTTGCCTAAGTAGGGTGCTATCGTGTCGCGTATCGGGACAAAGGTGAGGCAAAAATCATAGGTCGTGCCGGTGGCCAAAGAGTGGCTAACTCAAGTTTGTAATTGTATACTCTGAGATAAAAAGGCTCTCACATAGGTGGGGGAAGAACCACGGTAAGCATGGAAATCCGCGTACGGAGCGAGCAGCTGGATTCACACTGGGTTGACTTATCATAACGAGATAACTCGACAGGAAGACGCGCAGAAGCGTGATGCGCATGTGGGGGCGATTAGAAAAGCGGGAACGACGGCTGTGGAGGCAGAGTGTGGACGTTTCACCTTGTAGCTTAGTCATGACATCTCCAGGTCCCGCGATCGGCCTCACGAGTGGCCAGTCAATCTGCAGGGATCAGCTGACTGTAGCTGTGTGGTAGCGTCCTCACGGTGACGATGGTTGCTCTACTGCCTTCCACCAAAATATGCATTCACTAATATGAGCAAGGACTACAGGTCATCTCGCGTTGTATCAACGAGGGTGACAACTGGGCCAGGGGTTGGGTCGTCAGTCCACCATGTACACGCTATACCTTCTGATAGCTCTAACAATGGTCCTGCTTTGTGTAGCTTCGCAAAAGTTCACGTTCGTTCTCATATAAAGGCCCACTGAGTGTGTATGTGCATCGGCAAAGGAAAACGAACCTGGACATAGCGAAACAAACAGTTCTTGAGGTTTTCCAGGTCTTGCAAGCGGCATTGGTTGTTTTTGGGAACTTGCTTGTGATTGACGACACTGGAAAAGAATAATGCAGAAGTATGTACGCCAGTCTCGCCGACGTATGCACTACTCCCAGTATCTCGATTTAGCGCGGAATACCCCAGAGAAACCAGCAAATGGGGCACGCCCCAGTGATAGAACTCGCATAGGATGTGAGGCGACATAATGCCATCAGTGTGTCGCTAGTAGCTCACGCACAGCAGCACCCAACTGACGTTGGTTTCTGGATCAATCCTTGTAGAAACCGTCCTCGTATAGCCTCAACTGTGCAAGGGGAACCGTGAAGAAGTCCAGCGAGAGGGGGGTGGCGAACGCAAGTGTATATGCTTGCGCCCGTACGTCAGCACAGGCTGTCATGGTGCGACATCTGGTTTGTGGACTGCCGTCGGTTCCATGTCAGAACACTGTGGGAATACGGTTGTGGACAGCCACAGGAGGTGAGGCTTACACTTGATTGTCATTTGGTATTACGCTGTATGGAAGACTCTATGCAGGTGTGCGAGAGCCTAATGGGTCCTGCGTCCGAGTGTCGGTGAGAGTGGAGTAGGAGAGGTAGGTGAATGTGGCCGATCGAGTACTTCAGTGTACGGAGGCAAGATGTGACATCTGATTTGTGGACTTCCATGAGCTCTATGTCGCAACACAATTTGAATGTGGCTGTGGACAGCTACATGACGGGAGGACTGCTTTTGTTTTGCATTTGGTTTTGTCTGTTTTGTGTGAACGAATGGATGCGGGTGAGCGACACGGGAAGAGTGAGTCAGAGTATCAGTGAGCGTGGAGTTGGAAGGTAGGTGAATATGGCTGGTCGAATAGTTCCCCGGGCGACGACGTGATGTCACATCTGACTTGAGAACTGCCGAGAGGTCAATATCAGAACATCGTCGGTTTGGGTTGTGGTCAGATGCAGGAAGTGAGGACCGTTTTTGATTCTCATTGGATTTCATCTCTTGCGTGGAGAAGCAGCTGCGGTTGAGAGAGCCGAATAAGGGCTGTGTGAGAATGTTGGGGAGAGTGAAGTAGGAGAGGAAGATTAACACGGCTGGATGTGCACTTCCGTGCGCGAAGGCATGATGTCACACCTGATTTAAAAACTGCCAAGAAGTTAATATCAGAGCATCATAGGAGAGTGGTTGTGAGCTTCCACATGAGGCGCGGATCGTTGTGTTTCCCTGCTATGGTCTTCAGGTCGTTTTCCTGTTTTAAGTCGTCTCTGAAGTGGACTGCTATTTTGGGGTGTGATACAGTGGCAGTGGATGGTAGTGTTATGCTGCGTCAGCGCAGGTAATGCTTTTCGGTGATGGCAACGCCTTAGCTCCGCAGCAAGCGGGGAACACTGAAGTTTTCAAAGAATGCCGTCCTGTAGGGTAGCCGTTTGTAGTAGACTCGCGTAGTGGAATACAGGATGCACGACTCTAAGAATCTATCCATCCTTCCAGTTCTGCGTATTCTGAGATATGCGTCCATCGCCGGCTGAAGTAAGCGGAGCTTGCATGTGATGCCCTTGGGTGCGAAAGCACCTCGCACAAAATTTGCGTCCATGACCAATACTTCACCTGACTAAATGCACAGATACGCAATACAGTTCCAACCAGTTCTGACCAACAGATTCTCTGGAACGTCACTGTCGTCTTATACAGTGGGCCTTTGCTCCAGGGTGGCGTGACGGTACGTTTTGATCAAAGCAATACAAAAGTAACGTCAGGCATAATGTCATTGCTGACCACTTTGGGAAATCGACGAATCGATGCTTTGTTTTTTCTGCCATGGTCGAGCTTTGCTATCCCGGGCTCCCGTCATCGTCGCACGCAGATGTAACATTCACTCGTACTCAATACAGCGCTCCTGCGGCCTTGGTGGCTGCCGCCTAAGGCTCGAATTCGCGATTTGTACCAAATAGCCACTCTTAAATAGTCACGGCCAATTCGAAACATGCATGTATCAATTATTCTGCCTGTGGTCTACTGACAACTGAGTTGCAAGTCGGTAACCACTTCAGGTGGTGTTGGTATGTGACAGACCGGACTTCTTACGTAAGGTGAAGGTGGCTTTTTTCTATCATTTCTGGTCGAGAAGATGGGAGTTCATGGAGGTGGAAGGCTTAAACGTAGCCTTCATGGCATTCATATTTTTCCACTCCTCAAAGAGATAGGCACAAAAAATTTATATTAGACACATCGATGAGTTAGAAATCTTATGTAAATATACTACGTAACTGGCCCAGGTCCGACAGCAGCACGCGCTGCACTGAAGAGCTTACAGAGATCGCCTGACACTTGCGAATTCTCATATCACTACTGTTGCAGCTTTAAAAGAACTTGTTTGGTTCTCTTCTTTCCTGCCAGCTCGGATTCGAGGATTGGTTCTTTGGTGGTCGCGCAGAAGATTACCTAACTTGACTGCTTTTATCTCATAACTGAAGTCATATCCAGACTGGCACAGTTCGGGATCGCGGATTATTTGTACCGAAATATTTGCTTAGTACAGTGTGAGGGAAGGGAGCGGCTGCGATATTGTTTTGCCCTGTGGCTACCTCGTCTTTTTCATGTCGATGGTACCGGTTTGAATGCGTGGGAAAATGCTCCACTCAGTTTGGTGGCGTGCCATGACGCAGAATTCAGTTGATTTAGGAATACTTTTTCGGCTTGGTCGGTTTTCAGGTCTCGTCCACAGAATCCATGAAGCTCGTGAGAGATCCGCAGATTCCAGTCTCCCGTGCTGACGTGGGTATGCAACCTCAATGAACAGGAAGTACGTTTTTGCCGCTGGAATAAATTGGAAGAAAAGAGCTTGCCTACAGGATCGAGAACTACTTCTCCACGACACCTTCTATAGGGTGGGTCAACAGCACGTAGGCCTTTATCATGTGTCTTTACGGGCGCATATTTCACCGCATGCCTGGTCTCATACCACTTGATATCAATGTCTATTCACATCCAGCGGGCGCACAGAGAAAGGGAATAAGGTGAAACGATGATGTCGCCGTTTGTAGCACTACTTATTCAGCTAATGGTCAGCCCAGGTGCCAACAACTGACGCTTGCAAATTGGGACAAGCTCAGCGGTCTACCTTTGAGAAACTGAGTATCTGAGGAGTAGAAATCGGCACTCGTGCTTCGCCTGGCACGGAACTATAGTTCCAGAAGGCCCGTGCTCAATGGCAAACCTGAAAAGTGGATCTATTTCAGGGAATAGCAAAGAATTATATGCCTAAACGGTACTTCGAGAACCACATGAAACTCAACTCTCAACAGGTACGCGACGGGACTACAGGACGAAGAGGTTCTGCTTGTGAGGGGATGCTTTTTCAACTGGAATAGCATGGCTGTCCTAAACACGCGCAAAAATGTAGCCATCACGAGATGTATCACCGGCTACTGTACCGGAGCCTAAGGCATGTGTATTTGGTCCCACCTGTCTCGCCGCTGAGTAGCGAGGAATATCTCAATCCGCTGAAGAGTGTAACAGCCGCCCAGAAAAATTCGAAGATGTGAGGAACCGATATGATGTGTCGGGGTGCACCAACAGCCCTAGTCAGTTTAGGTGGGGGGACTCAGGATACAGAACGCACACAAGCTACGTCGTGCTCAGCAACCAAGACAGGGTCCTCTCAGCAGGTACTCAGAAGTGTCACATATAAAGTGGATTTCGGCAAGTGAGGTACAACACAAATCAATGTTGAACCGTTCTTCTGGGTCGCTATCACAGCACATGGCTGCCTCGTTGTTCAGGCGATGAATCGCTATTGCACACATGCATACACGAATACGAGTGCCCGAGAGAGAGGACAAAACTCAGGAACCGATTAGATGTACGGAGAGCTACCTATCCGCCAGGTATGGGGAATACAAAGTTCACCTCAGGCAGGATTGTTGCTGTGGAGACAGGGACGCCGTCAGTGTACGAAGAACCCCGCCTGGCTCCTTGAAGTCCTCCCACCCAAGACAACGGTTCTGATTTTTTTTTGCTCCAAGACGACTTTGGGGAAGAGAGTGCTGGAGGTATTCACTGGAAAACTGTTGTGATTCTGCCTGTCGTACCGTCTTCCTGATTCGGAGCTTCAAATCAATCGCAGCTTTCCCGGTCACGTGTCAAACGCATCAGGGTCAATTTGCTCGGTCTTGCTGTGGCTACTTGGACACTGTGAGAGTGCCGTACCGGTGATTAACAAGGGACCCGCTGACGAATGTTGTGCTGTGATTCAGATGGATGAACACTCGTAGACGGCTGAGTGGATCCACGATACCTCCACAAGAAAGCAGAGCGGAAGAAACACGACTCTTGTATCAAAGAACTACTCAGTGATTTTGTGTCGTTCCTATCAGAATGATGCAAACACGACAGAACGATCAGTTGTACACTTGGAGCGCTCAAGAGATTCATGGGCAGCATACTCTGTACATTTTTAAATTTTCCACGCTGTCGACGCCAAAACGCAGCTTCTGGTGGTACGTGATGCGGACGGTTAATCGCTCTGAGAGAGAACGCGGGCGCTTTGACAGTTGTGTCACTTCGGAACCTGGTTGGGGACACGTAGCGGGCTGAATGTCTGGCATACATCGCTCTTCATTTGCGAGTGCCTTTGCTTATCCCACTGTATTCCCGAAGCTAATATCTACATCGGAACCAGCTGGGCACAGTATCGAGTTTGGTTGCAAAATGGTAGTGAAAATGCAGCTGTGAGTCACAAGGTCAGTGTGCTCTTCTTTGGATTGTTACGCGTTGGGTAAAACAGCCGCACATGCCAGCACTCTTCGTCGCAGTACTATTTATTACTTTTGCAGTATAGAAGACCAAGTCGCCTCCCGCAAGTTTTGTTCCGGAAATGTGTAGAACGTGCATTTTCCAATTGGCATGGGAAGATTGTAAGACGATTTGGTGTCATTCCGTTAACACACCCAACCATAGTCTTTGAGAAGACACACGCGGTGACGTGCTGGCGAAACGTTGCTGCTAAATCAATGCCTTTTCTATGCAGAGACGCTTTCTTGAAATTTGTTCTCAAGTGCAATATCATAGTGTCGGCAATCTTTTACACAGCTTGTGTTCGTGTTCGATGAGACGATACAAGCCCCAAGCGCGTACTTACTGATGATGAAGACTTCTCACGCAATTGTTGATTCACCAATGAGATTCGCCTTTCGGTAACTGAAGGGCAGCTACTAAAGCACCACTTCCCGTTGCGGGGGAACGGTAGAGTCGGGATATCGTTACGAGCTTTTCTGACTCGTGTGGAGGCACCTGCCGTCCTGGAAGCGGTGGCGTTTCAATTAGGTAAGCCGGCAAGCCGGTGCGCAAACGATAGCAGACGATGCGACGCTCATTTTCGTGACTGGGTACTCGAATGGAGAATGCTGTTTTTGTGGTGAACGAAGTGGTTATAGTCGTCTTCACATCGACGCGGAACTGGACTGGAGTAACCTTCCTTGTTGAGGGACGTCATAGCGCGACCTCCTCTGAGCTATCTCCAATACTTGTAAACTCAAAGGTGTATTTTCTTAGGTGAAGAGACGTTAGTTGGTTATTCTGGACGTTTCGCTACATTCGTTGTCTCCCTCTGCACAATGGCTGCAGCAGCTTTGTTGCACTTACGAGTCAAAGAATGTGAGTTCTTTGTTGTTTTTCTGGAGATGCGACAGCGTGGATGTCATATACGAAGTGTGATAAGTTTAACCATGTGGTTGTGTCTACGGAAACCATAGATACTTGGAAGGATGCGCATTTGCTAGAGGTAGGAACTACTCCGAGTTTTGCCGTGAGGCAACACTGCACAGCTCTAGATGAACTACAGCTAATCGACAATGATTCAAACGGGATACAATCAGGAAGGTGGCTGCCGAGTCGCTTAGGCTATGTTGGCTGGCTACGCAGAAAAACTCTTGGAATTGTTCACGGCGTAAACGCTTTCTACTGAAAGGACACAGAAGGTTTCCATTGTATCTCGCTCTGACCGGTGTCTCAAGGCGAAGAAGGTGAGCAAAAAGTTGACCTTGGTGCCGCTTACCAATCTGCAGATGTCCCGCACTTGGGAGCAGTAGGCTAAAGTAATAGTGTCCGTTCGCTTGTTCGAGTTCACTACTCTACACCTGACGGAAGTCGGCATTGACAGCCACGCCGCACAACCTGCTCTAAAATACAGGTCGTAAGCACGCATGAAAAGAGCCCCTGGACCTGAGGCCGCAGCGGGCTGCTGCATAGCTGCGATCAGTGAACGGACGGGACACACAACCTCATCCTTGCGGCGACTGATATATGGACAAACTGTCACTTGTTTCGGGAACTGGTTGTGCGTACACTTCTTCCCTTTTACTCTCGATGAAACCGGAACAGTAGCAAGTCGTCTACATTCGACTTGGGCAATGTGTACGCTGAAGGAACGTAGCCTAGCATAATGCTGCGTCAACATGAGGTAACGGGCAATTGAGCAGTCCACATAAGGATGCAACGATATATCATTATCCGTGTCTCAACATACTTCGGGCACTGCAGGCGACAAGGAGGCTTTGCGCAGCAGTGAGCCGGTCCGATATGTCAGCGGGAAAAAGGGATATAAGTTCCCATTTTTCGTACGCACTACGTGTTTCTCTATTCTTGCGATTGTGACGCCGATCTTTCAACTGTGAAAAGAAGATGGAATCTGCGGGATGTAATCACAAAATGTGTGCTTCGCTGATGAACATGCAAAGTACTACATGTTCAACTCACATCTAGGGGCGCAGATTGCTTCCTTGTTATGTTACGGAACCTGCTGGCAATTTGGCCGTAGAATTTGTTTCATGACTTCTCGCTTAATATTGACCATGACTGTTTCCTTTCATGTGTTCTTGAAGACTGTACGCGGTGACATGGGTGCAGTGACTGCACACTGATAGATTATTGTGACAGATAAGACTGCATTTCTCCTCTGCATCGAGCCACCAGTTGTTCATGAACTTCCCGGGAATTTCGGTATTAGCCACAAAGATGACAGAACTCGGCTAGTGCGGCAGGGTTGGTCAACGGCAGCTCGCCTTGCGAAAAAGACTCCGCCTGCATTGTAGAACGACTGGGGATACCGTCTGTCAACACCTGAGCTAACGTTTCGGCTCCTAAATACAGAGGTGCATTCCTTGCTTTTGGTAAGGTAGAAATCGGATCCACCACTAGCCGGAAGAGCAGGAACATCATAAAGTTGATCCTGAAAAGGCAGATGCGGACCCTGTGCAGGTGAAATGGCATCGTCATGATGAGACACAAATGCAGTAAACAAATGTGGGTACCGGTACTCAGGGGGGCCACACCAAGCGCCATCAGAAAAAAGAATCTTGCCATCCACTTTGGTCGCCGAATGCCTGCGGATGTTTATTTCATTCGCAAGATGACCAAGCAAATTGCATCACGGTGAACGTATTACTTCCAGAACGCCTCGGCGGGGTTTGACCGTGTATCATTTCGCTCAAGAAGAATGTATCTGGCTTAAATACGTCATCTGGTCCTGATCGTAATTGCTTAACGTAGCACACCATCTTCTCCTAAATCGTGGTTATGCTTGAATCACTGTGTGCCGCCACTTCCGCGTCCAGCCTTCATGCGCTGCAATTAAGAGCAACCATCCTAGCCTGTTCTGCACTCACAAACGGACGCGTCTTGCCCGTCAAGCAAGCCAGCGTTTCGCGCTGTAAAAAACAAATCAAAACCTCACCAACTTCAAGTTGGGAGCACCGCTGAACCAAAATGAAATCCTTTCTTCGGTGTATATCAGCATGCATCATGGTGTATGAACTGATCGAAAAAGTGGAAATGCAGGGCCGGGCGTGGAAGACAGTCAACTAGGCAAACGCCTCTATGGAATCACAGACCCTGGACGATATGATAAGAATGTAGTTGTAGACCGCGCAGCATGATGTGGTGAGGTTCTCAACGGCACATCACTGGATGTTGTTTTCGTGAGTTCTTTTTGTGAAGCAATTCATCTGTGTGAGCTCAACACAAGAAGGGTCTACAGGGTTTGATAAGGTAGTAACGCGTTGACATAACCTAAACGCATGTGTCACTCCGGCATTCATTAGAGAGCCGGACTACTGTTGATCATTTGTCTTGGAGTTTCACCGTGCCTGCAGCGAACTGCTGGGAATCACATCTTGGAGTTGCACAATTTCTCTTCACCGGTGCAGGCCGTGAGCGAATCAATGCTGACATGGGTCGATACCATCTTCTGCTTACCTACGCCGTGTAACAACAGGTCGGAGAACGCAACAGATGATGCAATGGAAAAAACTGCTTTCTGTTGGCTCTTCGTCATCTACAATCAGGCAGTAAGCGCTGAGCCAATGCGCACAACCAACAACACCCTGACCGCACAAACTACGTCGCCACCTACGCGACGCGATGCTCATGTTGGTCAATGAAGTTATAGTGACGTTTTTTCGGGGTGTACACCGGCAGATTGTAAGTTTCTATCATCTGCTGGATTGTGTTACGCCTAGCCAGCAGAGTCCTTCTATTTCAAGAAATGTGGCACAAATACATTGTCATATCGCGTTTTGTAGTGTCAAGGCTGCCCTACCAATTCTGTGTCTGCTCTCATGCGAGTCCCTGGTTGTCTACCTTGTAATGTGGTGCCTACGCTGTAAGAAATTACTTGTCCTGACGCACTGTTGAGGCAGATGGTAGGCCTCGGTTATGAAGCTGCGAGCTAGCCAATGTGGACTTGCCGCCGTGTTGATAAAATAGTATGAGGACGACTTTTTTTCGTTCACGCTATTCATGAGTGACCTCTCTCGAGAACGCAATTTGCTCACCCAAAGGTTGTACGCGCAAGCCTGAGAATCTACACCGAAATAAGAAAAATTAAAAATCTATATTACATAATTTCAGATATCAAGAGAACCAGAATAGACGCTGATATAATACACTATCTCCAGAGCGCCTTCCGCTGTCGCATTTGGCTTCTGTGATAATGAATGAATCAGAGCGGTCTCTTGAATTTTGAAGCATACAACGTTTTTTCTTCTCTCTCTGCTGTCAAGGCCATAAGCGTGGCTTGTCGATTGCCGGCACGCGTCTGAGATCCCTTGTGACTCAGGCTGGCCTGCCTGTTAACCTTCGCATGTCGTGTACAACAATACGATTTTGTGACGGTGCATGTTGCGAGCTTACGTTTGTTCCAGATAGTAAGGCGGCACTGAAGCAAGTTATTGTTTTAGCAAGGCTTTGCTCAACTCGCTCAGTGATGTGGCTGCACGCAAAAACGAAGTGTCTGCTTTTTCGCCACGCTTTTGCTCTTGAGACGTCTGTGCACTTTGCTAAATTAAAGCTCATACACTCCTTTTGCACGTATCTTAGTGGTACTGAATCACCTCTCACTCCGCTCTTGTGTTTATCTCGTATTTTTTGGAAGCGACAAAGAACCGACCTTCCCACTACCAGTGGCACTGGCCCGTTTGGTGTACGACACGTGGTGGTACAATTGTACGAGTTGCTACGCTCTCCCTCAGTTGTTCATCACGATTTCTCAACAGAACACCTGCTGCTTCTACTGTCCGCCTACTCAGTCAGTGAGTAACCAGCAGCTGCCTCCTGAACTAGATAAGAACAGGTAGTGGCATTTCTGCAACATTTTTTCAATGCATAATCATGATTGAGAATGTGGACCTCATGCCGCAAGTAGCAGAAATGCCGAGTAAGCGGTGGTAGGAATATTGCAGGTAGTTTTGTCGGCATAAATAAAAGATGAATAACAACATCAATATAAGCCTGGACGTTTTAGGTCGCAGGACGCTTTAATTCAGCAGTCGCGTGATGTGCTGGAAGGACAGACTAAGCCTACCGACGCATCGCTAACAAAGCCTTTTTTCTAGGCTTCCTCTTACCTTTATTGCACACAGGCGGTGCTGCGATATCCAGAGTCTTCCACACGTCGTTTCGGGACATGAACGAGTGTGACGCTTTCCCTCTTCTGCTTCCTATCAGTAGTGTAGAATCAGCAGTCCTGTTTCGTTTGGTTCTAGCGGCACACTAACTTTTTTTCTTTGTGAAGCCCTTCGATGCAGCACTAATTCGTGTCTGATCTACAGAAATGCACTGGTCTGCCACACGCAGCTTTACGCGTAGGCCGGTGCCGTCATTATTATTTCCCAGCCGGTATGTTTCGTTGGCCAACATGCGCTGCAAATACAGCTCGTTTCTGTATCACAACTCCTGGTTATACGGTACTCCATAGTGTTGCCCGTGTGTTTGTCGTCGCAGCTGGTAAGTAAAAGAGGTGTGCCTTACGTAAGTCCCATTCGCATGCTTATGGCTACGTACACGAATGGGAGTGAAGCGTGCACCGAGTCTGCAATTGCGAGGTAGGAGACAGAGAGCAGAAAAAAGCGACAGTGTGGTAGGATACTATCTGGCTTTGTGTTTTTTAGCTGGATAGTGCCGGCGGAGATAGCTGAATGTCCTCGAAAAACCGTTGGATTCGCGGTACTTGCGTTAAGGGATTGTTTCCGAATTTCCAGATACGAAGACGTGATGCGGTGATTTGGCTATCATTCTTTGAGACATGGTTTTTCTTGCTCCTCTATCACGGTATCCCCGAAGGTGGTTCCTTCTCTGCTTCAGGCGCTGGTGAGATTTGTTTTTGATGAATCGATCTCGTGGACGCCCAAGCTTGGAATCCGACACTGTCTACTCTCGTGTGTGTGCGCCCTCAATATAATATGCGGTTGTGTGATGCGATTAGCAATATATTATTTAGGGACCAGTGCATTTTCCTAAAGGACGTTGTGGCAATTCGATGAAGGAGCAAAAGTCATATTCGGAATGAAACTGTTAATTGCTACTGCATACTTTGCTCACTGAACATTCCTCGCCCAATTATCCCCTCCTTAATGTCGCATCTGGGTTCGTAACAAGAGTGGGTTTGAAATTGTCTTTAACACTGGCACCGCAGAAATGTTGGAGACACCATTCATGACTGTATACGACCCACGTTGCCTGCAGCGGCGAACCAACGCCCACGAACACATCCTGGAAGGGGGTGGTCTATATGCAAATAACAACGACGGGAATTTCCTTTTCTCGGATGTCAACCGACTCAGGTTATTATGGTACGATCTCTCACACCAAGCATTGACCCAGAAAATACCGCGTATTTTTTTCATAAAAACATGGCAGTGTGTTCATCGACGGGCGGCATTTCTGCGACTTGAAAAGGTTTCTTTATTTTCATCGCACAGTTAATGCTGGTCCGGCAAACACCCAACATCAGTTACGATGTTTATAGTGGTTTCTTACTAAAGGGCAAATTTGCATGTTTAGACAAAAGAAGCACTAAAGAAAAGAAATCAAGTTGACTCGGGACAGAAGTCTTGCTCTGTACAGAGTACCATTATGACATGGTCCGTGAACCGTCCCCCCAGTGAGCACGGTTCTTTCTTGCGCAGTCAGTCTTGCTGCTGTTGGGTGACTCCAGCGCCTTTCAGCAACCACTGTTCCTCAAATCTACTGAAAGTCGATTTCGAGAACAATCCTGCGTGTAGTAAATGAGTGGAACTGCAACCATGTGCGTCGAATATTGTCGCACCGCAGTCGCTCGCTTATAATGTTGAGGGTGACTCTGTCATGGCGTCGCCACAACTTCGACATGATCTGTTGTTGAGGATACACCGCGCTTTGGAATCATTTGGCGCAAAGGGTCTGTCGGGCTTATCGGGGAGCAGTGATGTATACCCCGCTCCCTGTTAACGACGTCTTTTTTGCCGCTGCCCGTCGCAACTTTTGTGATGTTGATTTAGCCGGGAAATTACCGCCTATCACATATAATCGAGTATCATCTTAGATGCACAGGTGGACATAATTAACACTTGCAAGGCTCGTATTTACTCGAGTCGTCAATTTAAGTTCATACTGTGCACAATCGGGTTCGTTCTATATCAGATATAAGGATTGAGTTCACGGACGCAATTCCTACGTGAACGGGATGGCTTTGTTGACATGTAGGATGGCTGACATTGGCCAAACAGAAAGTTATTGGACGAACAGGTCGAGTACAGATGCACAGTGGAAGGCCTAGGAAAAAAGTGCGAGAGGTACTGCTCTTGAATTGTCGTTGCAATGTCGACGAAATGTGGCATGGAGGAACTGAACCTGTGCACTACGCAACACAAAAAAACAGTGACAACTGCCATACGTCACGTCAGTAAGCTTATGCTGGTCTCTGGACTCGCCGATCTCCGCCGCCACGTATAAATCTTTTGGAGTATTGGATTTCTCTAGATGCATACTTACAACATCATATGTACTTTATCTACCTGCTCAAGAGAATCCATCCCTCATGTATAACTCACAAATTCAAAGATTCGATGCAAGCGGAAGCTGCCAACGTGAAACCGCCCTCGTGGACCAGGCTGAGCTGTGCACCTTGACAGAGGCCCGACTCCATGGATATGAGCCACCAGAAAGTCCACAAACTGGATGTCCAACTGGCTGGACATTACTCCGTAAGAGGCATCATCCGTGTATCTCTCTCGCAGGGAGTTCGATCGCAGAATATGGACCGGAGTACTGACTGCCTGCTATTCATACATCGTTGACTAGGAGCCCAGACCTGAAGCACTGAAGGGGCTAACAGTCGCCGCTGAATACTGCCTAAGCCAAGCCTTCCATTCAGACAGAAAATGGATCAAGTGCTTGTCGCATCCGCCCTATAGTGTGGGTGCCCGTTGGACTCCACTCTAAATATACCGCCAGTCAGTGTTTTCATGTCATCGGTACCATCAAAAAGGAGGTGGCTTCGTTCCTGCATGTATCTCAATATGTCCCTCGGACCTCACATTCCTATGTCACGTGCTTCTTGCGTATGCCACAGAGGGTAAGCGCATGCAACCACGAAATGCCGCTGGGCTGTAGTGGTGTAAGCTGGAACAGAGGCAGCATCTCATATGGTTTCTCTTAAGGGACAACAGTGTCAATTTCACGTTTCCTTCGAACTACGCCGATGTATGTGAGAATAGACGGAACTGCATAGCCTGCACAGAGGGTTCACATGATTTGCAGAAAAACACGTTCATTCGACAATTCCACCTTCCTCTCCTCTCATTGAACTAGTGCCGCAAGTGGCCCCATGTGTGGTTAATGGCCACGAGAGGTATTCGTAGGCTTCGTCACACTGCCTTATCGCATGATATGGGAACGGACGGAACCTGCTGACTGATGTCCGAACAATACACGCGGAAACGCTACTACAGATTGTGGAGTCACCACATCTATGTGAACTGCCAGGGAGTGGCTAGACATTGAAATGGGGAAACCAGTTTATATGTCTCAGCATTTGCCTTCTGAGTCACCCACCTCGTGGTAGCTTGCGCATGCTGGTGGTGTGCTGTCGCTGAAAAAGATTGTCGGAACATCCGTCGGTAACGAATAGCTAAAGAGTAACTGATGGCTCTGCCTCTCGAAACGCCACTTTGTTCTGCTAATCATGCATCAGAATGACTCCGCCCCTATCGGTCACTGCTATTGGCGGCACTTGCACCATTGACGGGATCGCACGAGAACAGCACACCCACGTTGGATACTCATGTTCACTCGTTCCCTCGCTTCATCATCCACACTCCGTGACGCAAAATGTTGAAATTTTCTCTCGGCATAGGAGCTCGATGCTCAGCCGATAACGCAGAACCGGTGCTTCTTTCGACCGTCCGCGGACCAGATCTCACATCGCTTCCTTAATCTCTGGATAAACACAGCGGAGATGGAGACAAGGTCAGACGCTAAAACCTAAACCGTGACGCTCACCGACATCTCCAGCGGCGACTGTCGTCGTCGGGAGGAGGGTTCGCAGAGGGGTTTCTTTTCCTAGCTGGAGCTAACATGTCTCATCAAGGAACAGCGAGTTGTTGGAGCGGGTCGCCTGTGTATGATTCTGTGGGTTCTTGGAAAAAAACCCATGTGGAGACTACTCTGCTTTTGTTGTGAGAGGGAGATGAGCTGCTCCTCACGTTCGCGTCTGCAGGAGAAGAACGCAACCTGCTGCGTCGCCACCATCACGGGGTTTAGTCATGTACGGGCACCCCGCGCGTGAGTTGATGCGCCCCAGTTGGCGGTCGGAGATAACGTCACCAAAGGGGACGACCGTGCTGCAAAGTCACTCAGCCACCGCTCCATATTACACTGGGGGAAGCCGCAGCGCGTGGATAGGTGCGGTCCAGCGTGAACTCACACCGTGCAGATACTACAGGAGGTGAACGCTATGTGTTGAGCCGTCTCGGACTCGCGTCAGAGGTACTACGGATCCGCTCCGGCACGTACGATAATCTGCCCCCGATCCGGAGATCCGACAGCATTTGCTTACGAGGATGCGATGTACTGCGTCCGACGGCGCCACATGTTTTGGTATGGTATAAATGTCTGATTACATAGAGGAGCGAATGAGACGTGCTTGCCTTTGTTTCAGTGAAAAGTGACATACCAGTATGGATGGGATTGCCTGGACACCGAATGTAGGAGAGGGCGAACAGGCGTCTGTCGCGGCTCGATGCCAACTTCAGATCACGTTGAAACTACCGGAGATTGAGGCTCGGTAATGAGACGTTCCCGGCATGTGTCACAGGCACCGATTATCCCCAACAGACAAATACACGAAGGCTTAGTCTAGCAACAAATTTGATTTCACTCTGTCCCGAATGTTCCACGTGTTGCGTGTGAAAGCGCTACACGTTTCGATATGGTGCGACAGTCAGGGTGTCCATGCACGAACAAGTGAGACGCGCTCGACTCCGTGTCATCTTGTATTTCCGCGATATGACCGGGCACCTCCGGGCGTCTGAAGTACGCGAGGACGATCAAACGTGTTCTATCGTCTGACAAAATCCTGACACCATGTTGAAACCACTAGTGATAAAACCACCACGGTGAAGTGCCCCCGCTCGGCATCAGCGGCATTGTCTAGCGCGTACAGGCTCGTTTAATCCGCGTCAAAAAAAACAGTCCTACATCATTTTGGCAGGACTTGTGGACATACTGTGCGTGCAGCCACAACATGTCTCCCCGGGGAAACACACTATGCGTGACGACATAGAGACGGGTGACACATCCTGGAGTCAACACCGTTGACTAGTGTTGCTGCGGAACGGTTGGGCGCGTGGGCGTGCGCTGGCACTGGAGGTACGCGACAGCGAACAGGCGTGTTCTGTCGTCCGACGCAGCTGTCACTACATGTCGAGATTAGGGTTCGGGTACACGGTGCAACGAGGTGTGTTGGGTTGACGGCGGACGCAGTGGTGGCGGGAGCGAGGACGGATACCGTGTGTCAGAGAGGCCAGAAGTCCAGTTCGAGTCTGGCACGATGTGTGGACGTGTTGCGTGTGGCGGCGCAACAGGGGTCGGGACGGTATGACAGTCTGGCCTACCTGGAGGAACGGGTGAAGCGTGGTTTTTCGCATGTCGACAGTCAGTGGATTCGCGGGTCGGCTGCTGCTGACAACAGAAGGAGAAGGTGCGAGGGGATGAGGAGGCGTGATCTGCGCTTGTGTGTTCGGCAGAACGTAGCAGCGTGTATAGGCAGCGGGGATGGCGGAGGTGACGTGATCATGCGTTGGGGCCTTCCGTCAAATGCACCGCGTGCCCAGGATAGGCAAGACGACTCGTCCACGGTAGAGCTGGAGATCCGATTTCACTCTGTCACAGTTGCTGTCGATATGGTACGGGGCGGTCGCAGCCCCAGACGCGTCGGCGAGTATGACAGCCTGTGTGCTGACACAGGGATGGGTGAGATGTGCTGGAGTATGTGTCGCTGACTAGTGCTGTTGCGGTATGTTTTTCTGGGAGTGTGCAGGCACTGGAGGTACGCGACGGCGAACAGGCGTGTTCTGTCGTCCGACGCAGCTGTCACTACATGTCGACATTAGGGTTCGGGTACACGGTGCAACGAGGTGTGTTGGGTTGACGGCGGACACAGTGGTGGCGGGAGCGAGGACGGATACCGTGTGTCAGAGAGGCCAGAAGTCCAGTTCGAGTCTGGCACGATGTGTGGACGTGTTGCGTGTGGCGGGGCCACAGGGGTCGGGACGGTATGACAGTCTGGGATGCCAGGAGGAACGGGTGAAGCGTGGTTTTTCGCATGTCGACAGTCAGTGGATTTGAGGCTCGGCTGTTGCTGACAACAGAAGGAGAAGGTGCGAGGGGATGAGGAGGCGTGATCTGCGCTTGTGCATTTGGCAGAACGTAGCAGCGTGTATAGGCAGCGGAAAGGGCGGAGGCGACGCGACCATGCGTTGGAGCGTGGCGTCAAATGCATCGCGTGCCCAGGATAGGCAAGACGACTCGTCCACGGTAGAGCTG
The DNA here is from genome assembly GCF_000006565.2 of Toxoplasma gondii ME49. Taxonomy (NCBI): domain Eukaryota; phylum Apicomplexa; class Conoidasida; order Eucoccidiorida; family Sarcocystidae; genus Toxoplasma; species Toxoplasma gondii. Next base: position 1,567 of record NC_031479.1, on the reverse strand, counting down.
GAGATCCGATTTCACTCTGTCACAGTTGCTGTCGATATGGTACGGGGCGGTCGCGGCCCGAGACGCGTCGGCGAGTATGACAGCCTGTGTGCTGACACAGGGATGGGTGAGATGTGCTGGAGTATGTGTCGCTGACTAGTGCTGTTGCGGTATGTTTTTCTGGGAGTGTGCAGGCACTGGATGTACGCGACAGCGAACAGGCGTGTTCTGTCGTCCGACGCAGCTGTCACTACATGTCGAGATTAGGGTTCGGGTACACGGTGCAACGAGGTGTGTTGGGTTGACGGCGGACGCAGTGGTGGCGGGAGCGAGGACGGATACCGTGTGTCAGAGAGGCCAGAAGTCCAGTTCGAGTCTGGCACGATGTGTGGACGTGTTGCGTGTGGCGGCGCAACAGGGGTCGGGACGGTATGACAGTCTGGCCTACCTGGAGGAACGGGTGAAGCGTGGTTTTTCGCATGTTTAGGGTTTAGGGTTTAGGGTTTAGGGTTTAGGGTTTAGGGTTTTTTTTTAGGGTTTTAGGGTTTAGGGTTTAGGGTTTAGGGTTTTTAGGGTTTAGGGTTTTTAGGGTTTAGGGTTTTTAGGGTTTAGGGTTTTTAGGGTTTAGGGTTTTTAGGGTTTAGGGTTTTTAGGGTTTAGGGTTTTTAGGGTTTAGGGTTTTTAGGGTTTAGGGTTTTTAGGGTTTAGGGTTTTTAGGGTTTAGGGTTTTTAGGGTTTAGGGTTTTTAGGGTTTAGGGTTTTTAGGGTTTAGGGTTTTAGGGTTTAGGGTTTAGGGTTTAGGGTTTAGGGTTTAGGGTTTAGGGTTTAGGGTTTAGGGTTTAGGGTTTAGGGTTTAGGGTTTAGGGTTTAGGGTTTAGGGTTTAGGGTTTAGGGTTTAGGGTTTAGGGTTTAGGGTTTAGGGTTTAGGGTTTAGGGTTTAGGGTTTAGGGTTTAGGGTTTAGGGTTTAGGGTTTAGGGTTTAGGGTTTAGGGTTTAGGGTTTAGGGTTTAGGGTTTAGGGTTTAGGGTTTAGGGTTTAGGGTTTAGGGTTTAGGGTTTAGGGTTTAGGGTTTAGGGTTTAGGGTTTAGGGTTTAGGGTTTAGGGTTTAGGGTTTAGGGTTTAGGGTTTAGGGTTTAGGGTTTAGGGTTTAGGGTTTAGGGTTTAGGGTTTAGGGTTTAGGGTTTAGGGTTTAGGGTTTAGGGTTTAGGGTTTAGGGTTTAGGGTTTAGGGTTTAGGGTTTAGGGTTTAGGGTTTAGGGTTTAGGGTTTAGGGTTTAGGGTTTAGGGTTTAGGGTTTAGGGTTTAGGGTTTAGGGTTTAGGGTTTAGGGTTTAGGGTTTAGGGTTTAGGGTTTAGGGTTTAGGGTTTAGGGTTTAGGGTTTAGGGTTTAGGGTTTAGGGTTTAGGGTTTAGGGTTTAGGGTTTAGGGTTTAGGGTTTAGGGTTTAGGGTTTAGGGTTTTAGGGTTTAGGGTTTAGGGTTTAGGGTTTAGGGTTTAGGGTTTAGGGTTTAGGGTTTTAGGGTTTTAGGGTTTTAGGGTTTAGGGTTTTAGGGTTTAGGGTTTAGGGTTTAGGGTTTTTAGGTTTAGGGTT